>NC_090929.1:629239339-630521482 GCF_040938575.1 Ambystoma mexicanum
ACAGTAGCAGCAGAGGAACGTTGCATGCAGGCGTGGCTCCTAGCCCCTTGCAGAGGCAGCCAGGCTTGGAGAGGGCTGATATCCGTGAAATTGAGAGCGAGCAGGGGTGAGAGTAAATAAGATGCCAATGGAGAGCGGCATGTCCCTGTGGGCAACATAGCCCCGAGTGCAGATGACGGCGGGGGCTCGTGTTCGACTGAATACGCGAAACAATGCCCTGCAGCTAATACGAGCAGAGCAAGATCCCGAATTGATTGTTTGGACACCTGTAGCACCTGTTAATGATTACACAAGCATCAAATGAATACTGTACACAAGCGTGGCTCCCTGCCGCTCATGAAGGCAGCCAAGCTTGAAAATCGCTAAGATTTGAAGCAGGCAGAGTGGGAAGAGGCAGAGAGAGGTGGAAGACACTGACAGAGCGCTGCAGGGGTTTGTAGGCAGCAAGCCCTGCACGCTGAGGATAGAAGTGGCTCATTACCACACGGCACATGCAACAGTGACCTGGTGCTGGGTCGAACGAAGCAGGAGGCCAGATTGAGTTCCCCTGAAATGTACTGTGGGTGCGGAGTGGCGCGCAGCCTGAATTCAGTGGCAGCTAAAGTCAGTGCCACTTAGAACGGCAGCAACAATAGATCTAGGCGCGGTGTGAGCTTGCCCTGCCGCATCAAGAGCTGGAGATCTAACCCCTTCCACTGCTGGGACACTTGGGAATGCACAGTTGTTGGTCTGTGCAATGACACCGATTGTGGAGGGAGGCCATGCGCAACACAGGGCGGAACAGGCATATGAGATGAGCAGATGACCTGTCATTCATGATCTGATGCAACACTAAGCTGTAACTGAGGTTGGGATCTGCAGAATATGTACAGAACCTAAGTTGACACTTTGTTAGGGGAAGAGTGGAATGCGAACACGGGCCCTGGAAATTCGCTACTGAAATACTGCTGAGGGCAGAGACGTGGGAGGACACAGCCCACTCCCAGCTTGGTTTTGTGGGCTGCCTTGGGGAATGGTCAGCTAAAGACTCTCAGACACCACACTGAAGTATATTGACCACAGGAAAGCTGATATAGCGTGCGGAGCGAGACTGCACGATGTCGGTGAAAGGGCTGAAAGCTAAGAGTAAGCAACCCACTATGGACACCTTAACAAAGGCGCAGCGGACTCCTCCAACCTCAACTTAAAAAACAGGAGAAGCATCGGGAGAAGACGCTCCCAGGGGAGAAAACCAGCAATTCTTAGCGGCCATAACGGACCTAAGTGCTAAATGGGGCACGGCAATGGCAGATCTGCGTACGGCCCTAGAGAACAAAATAGATGCCGTTGGGATTGAAGTTACCCTGCTGCGACAGGACGTCAGAACGCTGGCGGAAAGGACAAGTGGCCTGGAAAGCGCAGTAAAGACGAATACTGACGTAAGCACGAATAATGCGAAGGAGGTCCATGTGCTTAAGCAACAGGTAACCAACCTTGAAAACAGGGTCGAGGAAGCAGAAGGACGGGCGAGACAGAACATCCTCCGGGTGGTCGGCTTGCCTGAAGGAGAAGAGGGCCAAGTCCCCACGGAATACGTGGAGAACATGATCCTGCAAGAAGTGGGAGCGGGCAAACTTTCACAGGGGTTCGCAGTGGAGCGGGCACACCGAGCCTTGATGAGGAAACCGCGGCCAGGAGCTCCTCCGTGGCCAATAATTGCGAATATTTTGAATTACAAAGACAGGGAAAAGATCCTGGAGTATTTCCGTAAGGGCGGAACAATAGAAAAAGCTTCCTCCAAGATCACAGCATTCCCAGACTACGCTATGCTGGTGCAAAGACAGAGATCTAGTTATGTGGCGGTCAAGAGAAGACTGCGTGCTGCGGACATTAGGTATATGTTATTGTACCCAGCGTAGCTGAAAGTTCTGCACAAAGGAAGAGCGCTTTTTGACACTCCGGAGGAAGCAGCTTCATGGTTGGACCTAAAGGGCTGCCCGACTCAAGTGGGGAACAGGATGGCCAAGAGCACGATAAGTGAATGTCATGTACATTGCTATATGGGGAGGTGGAAATCTACAATAGAGCCTTGATGCACTTGATAGATGGGGTGTAGCACTCGAACTCTATGACTCCCTGGGAATATAAAATGGCGCATGATAGCGCGCATGAAACCAAAGACATTAAGCGTAGTACTTCAAACAATTAGGAGCGGCAGGATTGCGGGCACCTACCCCTAAGAACTAGTAACAAGGCAGCCAATAGGGCGGCCTCACCCTGCTAAGCCTCGAGTACGGGTCTTACCAGAAAGGGCTAGATGCGGGGGTGCCTGAGATCCAGGGATGGAGCTGGGCAACAGTTGGGGAGGGTGTTGTTGGGGAAGGGAAGAAAGGCGGGAGGGAGGGGGGAAGGGGTGTTTGGTGTGTTTGTAGTTGTAGGAAGGTTGAATTGGGGAATGAGCCTAAACAGATTGGACTGGAAGTGGGATCTGGATTGCATGGTTGGGATGGGAAAGGGGAACCTAAAGGACCATGGGGGACCTTAAAATAATTACGTGGAATGTCAGGGGACTTAATAGTTACAAAACAAGACCAGACGGAATCCACGGAAAGTGAGACCCCACCATGTGCATCAGACGCAGGGGATAAGGAATAAAAGGCTCACAAAGGGGGGTGGGAAGGGGAAGCAGTGACCAATATTAAGTGATGGACAACTGAACTGTTGATATATGCACTGCATGTTTGGTTTGTACTTTTGTTTGGTTGTATAAAAATCAATAACTTTTTTTTTTTTTTTAAACCTTGCACAACGGTGCCTACAAACGACGAACATGCTGTCGAGGTTCACTTTGAGAATAATTCCTCCAAACTTATATAGGCTGCTACTCCCGGAGGGGGGAGGGAATAATCTCTTAGTTCACTGGAAAACTAGATCAGACGCTGACGAGAATCGAGGAGAACATACCAGTATGATTTCTGGGGAAGTGGACCTGGTGTCAGATGTGTCAATTTTGGCCCTGGTTATTTCTCATCAGTGGGTGTTTTGCTCAACCAAAATAAGTGCATGGATGTCTTCTTATTTTTCCCCCGGTACACAAAAAAGGAAGGCAGTGTACACGTGGAACACAAGTACTCATTCACTCTCAATTAGATTATAAAACTGGCTCTTATATGGCTGGTTATTAACTCTCAAAAGTGTTACAGAATAAAATGCAGAAGAAAACAGATTACTTAACCGTTGGCATAGTTGTGCACCACTTCATCCCTAGCAAGAACTTCACAGGACGGCTTGGAGTTGAGACAGCACAACGGGACAGAACTGTAATAGATGCGTCCACCTTCTCTCAGTTCAGCTGAAGCTATGCGTCTGTCTGCCAGCCTCGTAGGGTAAAACGTAAACTACAGAACAGTATTTTTCCAGAAAGGTCACATGCTGACAGCACTCCACAGACACTTGGCCGATGTAGACCATGGAATGCTGCAACCAACAAGTAAACACTATTTCTCATGGGAGCCGAAATAACTGCTTTCGCCTTCTCCGAAATTCAAAACAAACCTTGACTGGCCTGGGCAAAAAAACAAGAAGTTTTTCTACTGATTCAGAAAATGCAGACAGTATTCAGAAATGAGGCCTTCACTGAAGCTTGGAAGCAAATGTCCAATGCTGCAGCCAGAATGCATTTCACACAGACTCCATGTTTGAGTCAAAGATATTACATTTTTTTTTTCAATATCTTTTTATTGAAACATTGATCAAACATTGAATTCATCGAATATCACTGCAAATTGCAACATTAATCTCATGAGCTGCACATCAACATTTCATTTTAACACCCTTGCAATTCATCTATTATACATAACTTCATCAGCAGGCTCAGGGAAGGGATTAAAATTAATCGCTTCTCACTGCAAATTGCAACATTAGTTAATCTCTAAACAACGCATCAACATTTCATTTTAACATCTTTGTTGTTCATCTAGTATATATAATTTCACGAACATGCTCAGGGAAAAGAGTAGTTCAGCTTTGAATCCTATAACTCTCTTAAATGAGGAGAGAAAGAGGAAAAAAAGAAAAAAAAAAAACCTCACCAAGCTATCAATCACTTGCAACGTTGCCCTCCGAGGAGGCGTATCCCCCCTGCCCCCTCCCCCCCAGCCCCCAAATCCAGATTTCCGTCTGAAGCGTACATCACTCACGCCTGAAGCGTATCAATGTTGAAGGAGGTACTTCACCAATCTATGCTGAAAAGACATGTGTTCTTTTTCTGCTACTTATTCCAGGAATGGACCCCAAATGTGAGAGAATTTAGATGTCTGACCTTCTATCATGGCTGTTCGTTTGCCCACTCCAAGGATTTCCCAAACCTTCACCCACCAGTACGCAATATGGGGGCCCTCTATTTCTTTCCAGAATCGGGCTCGTGTAAGGCGAGCCGCCATGAGTAATTGAGTAATCAGGCTAGCTCTAGGACCAGACCGCGGGTATGACCCGTCTTCTGGTGCGTCACCCAGCAGAATTATCAAGGGATCCATGGGGAGTAGGGTTCTGCATACATCTTTGATCTTTGACCTGATTTCTAACCAGTAGGATTGAAGGACAGGGCAATGCCACCACAAGTGACCCAGATCCTCCCCTCCCCCCACAGCCATGCCAGCATAAGTCAGGGTAGTCTGGATTCATCGCGTGTAGTTTCTGCGCGGAGAAATACCATCAGAAGCAGATCTTAAGTGCACATTCTCTAACTGTCGTGCATCTGGATGACCTAAAGGCTCTATCCCAAATTTTCTGCCAATATTCCCGAGGTACCTCAATCCCCAACTCTCTCTCCCATGCCGACATATAAGGAAGCTTCTCGTCTTCTGAGAAATTTTCCAAGAAGCGATAGCAAGCAGATACTCGGTGGGTTCGTTGCCCTTCCGAAACCGTTATTTCTAAAACTGTTGGGGGCCTTGTGGCTGCCTTTTTGATGATCGGGTTAGTGATCCAATGCCGAAGCTGTATATATCTGAATCTCTCGGTCTCTGGGAGGTTAAACTTCTACTCGCATTGGGCGAAAGACAAAGGCACATTGTCTGCATAGAGCTCCTGCAGTCTCAGGGGTCCCTCATTTGACCAGAGTTGGTCTGAGTTGGGCCGAAGCCCAGGAGTGTTGGCTAGATTCTGCGTGATTGGGGAGAGGGGACCTAAGCCCGAGGGGAATCCTCTTAGCGCACAGTACCTGTCCCAACAACAAAGAGTGGACCCCATGGCTGGAAGGAGGGGTCTCCAAGAAACACGCGTCTCCCGCGGAAGGAAGGGGAGGGGAGAGAGAGGAACCCCAGAAAAATACTGCTCGATGTCCTGCCATTTGGGGGGGGGGGGGGAATCAATTGGATTAGTCCAGCTCAGGATGGCAGCAATTTGGGTTGCTCGATAGTATCTTGAGATGGAAGGGAGCCCAAGAACTTCCAACTGGCCACCCCGAGTGAGAAGCTTACGTTGAATTCTCTGCGTTTTCCGCTGCCAGAGAAAACTGCTCATCTCTTTCTGCAAGTCTAGTAGGTCTCGCTCTGGGATTAGAACAGGGAGCGTTTGAAACGTATATAGAAACCTAGGGAGCAAGGTCATTTTAATTGCGCTTATGCGCCCCAGCCATGATATCTCCTGAAAGGCCCACTTTTGTAGAGATTCCTTGGAATCTTTTAGCAAGGAAGGGATATTGGCTTTCAACAGGCCCGAGTAGGTATGTTACACTCACCTGGACCCCACAGGGGTGTCGATCGGACCCGGACAGCTGCAGTCTCCTTCAACGTGATGCGTAGTGCAGAGATGACTGTCTGGACTGGCCCGCCTAGTCTTGTCTGCTGGACCCGAAGAAGTATTTTCCTGCAAGTGGAGACAGGGATTAACCACCTGTGGGTTTTAGTGATGGCCTCCCAACTGTTCTCGCTCTCCCCCACTAATCACCTCCGATATCCCCTTAGTAACCTCACCTTATGTTCGTAAAAGATGAGCTCTCCATCCTGTGTGTCTTGCAGGGGCGCGTAGATACCAGTTACTTCACTGGTTTGAAGGCGTTGGGAGAGTTCCGGTAAGTATTGACTCTGAAGTCCCTGGCGAGATTGGTAAGTATCAAGTTCAAAGAGTTCAATGTGCCCGATGTTCACTCTTGTCCCCTTCCTTCCTTAAGTTGCAACTGAGTTTGTGAGAAGAAGGTCTTGTAGCTGCTGCTGGCGTTCCGGTAAGAGTCTGTTACACCCAAAGCTGTCCGGTAACTATTGCCTGCGTTAACGTGTTGTTTTTCTCCCTCTTTACAGATGCGGCATATGAAAATGTGGAGAGTCCAGGAATAATACCACCGGTGGTAAATCAGGTAAGTCTATGGTGATAAGAGGTTCTATTTGTTGATTCCCTTGGCTCACCTTGTTTTTTCTTGTGTCCCCTAGGTGCCGGATTACGGTGAAGAAATGATGGAGACAGTGCCGGATCGAAAGATGGTGTGAGAACTGTTGAGTATGGTGCCATGCTGGAGCTGGCGAAGGGACGCATGCAGGACTGATGTACTTTCCAGGTCCGGAGATGAAATGGTTCCGGAATTAGGTGAGGAATTTGAAATAAGTTTGTTTTCTAACCTTGTCCTTTTCTTCTTTATTCTAGGAGCTCCGGATTCGAGGCGGGCGTGGCAGAAGACTGGATGCTGGCTGCAGGCACGCGGGCATGGCAGAAGACTGGATGCTGGCTGCAGGCACGGTGAGCGTCACTCCGCTGGATGCAGAATAACGCGAAGCATGTGCTGCTGTTCGGGTGTGGTTTAAATAGCCTCCAAAGTAGTTCCAGGTAAGAAGTTCCCTAGAGCAACGCCCGAGTAAAAAATAGTCCCTGTGGTAAAATAGTCCCATCCAGGCCTCATGTAGGCTTGGACTCTTTTGCAGCATGGTCTGCAGGTAAGTAAAGTCTGAGCCTGGCGCCGATGAGCCTGGCGCCTAAGGCGCCAGGACTGAACCCAGACAGCCCCTAGCCGGGGCTGCTGAGGTTTAAACAAATGTCTGGATGCCTGCTCCCGGAGCTGAGGGCCTTGGCCTGATGCCCTGGGGTAGGCATCATGACAAGGTAGGAGTCAGGTGCACTCTGAGGTACGTAATCTCAGATTTCTTCCAGTTAAAGGAGTAAGCTTCTTGCAAGGCGTTTAACGCGTCTGGGGCTTCAGATAGGTTCAAGCCTGTCGATTTGGCCATATTTATCGTGAATCCCCGAGATCAGCGCCAAATGGGCGAGCAGGTCCATAAGCGTGGGGACCGAGGTTTGGGCCTCCCTTAGGAAACAGAGCACATCGTCTGCGTACAATGCAACTTTGTGACACTGGCCTCCCACCTCGAACCCCGGAATTTTCGGGTGGAGGCAGATATGCTGGGCTAAGGGTTCCATCGCTATTGCAAAAACTAGTGGGGATAAGGTACACCCTTGGCTAGTCCCCCTACCCAGGGGTATCTGGGGTGTCCATTGAGAGTTGACGCTTATTCCGGTGGAGGGGATCTGGAAATTCAACAGGACCAGTCTGGAGAATTTCAGGCCAAAACCAAAGCCCTTTAAGACTAATTGCATATAGTCCCAGGACATGCTATTGAATGCCCTATGGGCGTCCAAGGATAGCAACGAGAGGGGGCCAGGGGTGGAGGGGGCGAGAGCTATTAGGTCTATTGCCCTACGAATATTGTCATGAGCAGATCGGCCCTGAATAAAGCCCGTCTGATCCCCGATTTTAGGTAAGACCTCTCCCAGCCGCCGGGCTATGACCCTGCCAAACAGTTTTGAATCAGTATTTAGCAGAGCTATAGGTCGGTAGGACGAACATTCTGTTGGGTCTTTTCCCGGCTTCAGGATTAGGGTTGTAGTCAATTCTGCCATGGACTGTGTGACAGAGCCGGTTTCCCATAAAAGATTAAACAGCTTTGTGAGGTAGGGTGTAAGCTCCTTGCAGAAGGTTTTATAAAACTCATTTGTAAACCCATCCGGGCCAGGGGCTTTGCCAAGAGGGAGTGATTTGTTAGCTGATTCAACTTCCTCTGCGGATATTGGGTCTTCTAAGGGCTCCCGCAAAGTTTGTGGCAGCTGTGGGAGGTTTGCCTTGGTTATAAAATCATTGGCGGTTTGTGGGTCCCCCTGGTGCGGAGCCACGTGCTCTCTAAAAAATTCCTCAACAATGCGGCGCTTACTGTAACGCTCACCTGAATCCCTCGGAGGCGCGGGTCTGGTCTGGGCGTTCTCCGAACCTTCCAAAGTCACTCGCAGGTCTTTGGCACCACCCTGGAAGGGCCCCCTCCTTACTGTGATCTTAATCTGGAGAGTGAGATGTCTGTGGGCAGAGAAGAAACAGGGGTTAACGTCTGCCTGACGGGGTTTTGGCCCTTTCCCCTTCCTGACACTCCTACAACTCTCCTAGGCCGCACGTGCTCACCTTAGGTAGATAAAAGCGGCGCTCTCCATCCTGCGTCTGTGCAGGGGCGCTGTAGCCAGTTACTTCACTGGACGATAGTTCAGCCTTTTATTGCGGAGGTAGAGTCCAGAAGGCAAGACCGTCGTTAGCTGCACGAACGGTGAGTGCCTTATATGAGTCTTTTTATTGTCCTTTCAGAGCCTTGCCTCTTTGCAGGTCTGGTATGCTGATCCGGTAAGTGGAGAAGTCCGGAGTTTTTGCAGGCCAGCAAAAGGTTCATCTGAAGTTAAATGCCCTTTTAAAAGTCTTTTTTCCCTTTCTTTCAGGTCGCGGTGCAATCGGCGATGAAGACTGATACCGAAGGATCGTGCCGGAGGATGGACAGGTATCACCACTTAAGGTACGTGAGTAGAAATGGAGTCCTAAGCTCTAATAATGTCCTTCTTGTATTTTTACAGGTGCGGACAAATGGCGCTGAACGGAACTCGCGGAGACCGTGGCACAGATAAGCAGATATCACAGAGTTATCGCTAACCTGTATTCTTTGTAGTTGCAGATGGCTGGAGAACGAAGAATCGCGGCACGAGGCCTTGGAAGGCGCCGGAAGGTGGTAAGAGCAGCTCTGGTACTTTTTCCGTGCTACTCTAATGTTCTCGTTTTCCTTTTCAGATGTCGCGGAAGGCTGGAGCTGGATTCAGGAAGGTAAGTTGAAGATTTTCCTGTTTTCAGGTGCAGAAGAAGAAGATCAGCTGGAGCCGACACGGTGAGCGTCCTGCTGCTATTGCAGAATAACGCGAAGCATGTGAAACCAATCGGGTGTGGTTTAAATAGCCTTCAGTAGTGCTTAGGCGTCTTCTTCCACAGCTTTCAGAGATAAGAAAAGAGTTCCAGTATGTAATTCTTGGGAGTGGTGCTGGCCCCACCCAGCAGTTAAAGTAGTCCCTGCAGGATTGGATGAAGAGTTCATCCTGCAGGTAGGAAAGCAGCATGGTCTGCAGGAGGTAAGTCCACCCAAGCATCAATCCTTTTTATATGAGCCCGGCGCTTCCAGTGCCGGGACTGGGTCCCTTTATGAGCATGAGCCTGGCGCCGCTGGCGCCAGGACAAGGTCCAAAAGGCCCCTACGGGGGCCGGCTTGTGCCTGGAATAAGGGTCGTGACCCTGCTTCCAAGGATGTTGGGCTAGGTCTGACACCTTGGAGGCAGTGGTCATGACACTTACCCTCTTCAGAGGAGGTGCACTTGCCTTTCTTAGCTCGCAAGGGTTTCTATCCTATTTTGTTTTGGCTGTTTCCCCAACTTGGCTGCTAGTAGTTTATTGGCCTTGTTTCCCTTTGTTTAATAATATTGCTTGGTGCGCATCATGCAGTAGGCCACCTTCCCCACATGATGTGCCTCAAGCGCTTTCTTAGCCTTCCGCCGATCCCTCAATGAGCGCCGTGAGGGTTTCCTCTTATGTACCTCCTCCAGTCTACGGGCTTCACTCTCTAGCTGTTCCTGTAGTAATCTCCTGGCCCTCCCCCGCTGTATAGCCTGCTCCATCAGGTGCCCTCTAATTACTGCCTTACTTGCATCCCAGATTGTGCCCCAGTTTATATCCTCAGTGTCATTCTCCCTGTAGTATAGTTCCATGGACACTTATATGAGCACAGATCACTGGATCATCTAGTAGGAATTTGTTTAGTCTCCAGGGGAGTCTCGGAGCAGGAACAGCTTGAAGGGGAGCGAAGGTCAATTGGACAGGGGAGTGGTCAGAGCGCTTCAGGGAGTATGTCTACATCTAACACCATCTGGATTAGCGAATCTGAGATAAAAAACATATCCAACCTTGAGAATCCCCCATGGACTACTGAGAAGTATGTGTAGTTCCTCTCATCTTGATGACAGTACTGCCCAAACTTCAATTAAGGAGTGTTCCTTCAGCAGTCTGGTGAGAGCCTTAAAGTTGTTCCTGTCAATCAATGTTGGTGGCAGAGTCTTATCAACTAGTGGATTAATTACAGTATTAAAATCCCCACCTAAAATCACTCCCCCCCCCCCCTCCACCCCTCTGCATGATCGAGTAAGGCCTTAGACAATTTATAAAAAAAACATGTCTTGCTTAGTGTTTGGAGCATATATAGAGACCAACGTGATTTTACGTCCATTTAGCATAGCATTAACCAGCAGGAATCTTCCCTCCTCATCAGACCACACCCAGGGTCTTGAGGAAGATGCCCTTGCGAACCAGGATGGCAACCCCTCGTTTCTTCAGTCCGCTAGAGGCAAAGAATTTAGTGGGATAGAGCCCATCGTTAAGGTGGAATTCGTCAGCCGGTCGTAAATGGGTCTCTTGAAGGAATAAGAACGATGCATCTAGAGTTCCCAGTCTATGGAACAATGCTTTACATTTCAGGGGGGAGTGCAGGCCCTGTACATTAAGGGAGATGCACTTAAAACTCAGGGTTTCCACATTAGAGTCACTCAGGCTTTCGTCTTAAGTAGGCCCAACAAGAGAGATCGGGGCCAGGACACCCCCTCAGGCAAATTATTGCAATGCGAGTCATAGATCTGTGGTGAATGAGAAAATAACACCAGCCCAGTGGCTTCAGGTTAAACCTAGGATAATAATCAAAACAAAAACAAACAGAATAAGGCGAGCAAACTACTTTCATCGAGGATTGTGCCAATCCTAATCCCAAAGCCAATTTTTACCAAATATGAGATGGCGGACGCCATCCACTCAGATGCCCAAGTCTGCCAAACTATGAAAACTTCTATTGCCCTCAATCAGAGCCGAGCAAGGTATTCAGGAGCGTTTGAGTGCTTCAGTACTTTCAGATTTAAGTTGAGGCGACCTGCCCCCCCCCGGCTCCTCGACATCGGGGGGGAGGGGAGTCCCCCGAACGGAGCAGAAGATAGAGGAAGAGAGGCATGTTCAGAGGCCCAGGACCTCCAGCCCGGCCGCAAAGAGTCCACTGCCCAGAGGGGCATAAGAGGCCAGGCGGAGACCGGCGAGATGTCCATTTCCCTCCCATTGAAAGTCATTAGGGTGGATAGCGATGAAGGAACAAGTTACTTACCTGTAACTGTTGTTCTCCGGCATGGGTCTAGCATGGATTCACATGCTCATGAATATTCCCCGTCGTCAGGCTGGGAATCCTCGGTAAAGAAAAAACCAGTATCAGTTTCATTTCTGATCTGTCTGTCTTGAGTAGTAACCAATCACTGATCTCTGCGTCATACTGACCACAGCCAATGACTGCCCTCTACCTAAGCCCCGCCTCTGGCAGCCATCTTCAGATTTGGTAGCACGTGAAGTGGCAGTATGACCAAGTGAAGAGCCGCAGAGGGGTAGGCGGGAGGGTTCGCATGTGAATCCATGCCAGACCCAGGCCGGAGAACAACAGTTACAGGTAAGTAACTTGTTCCTTCTCCAGCATGGGGTCTGGCATGGATTCACATGCTCATGAATAAAGAATACATAGCAGTACACACATGCACAACCACGGGAGGTGGCAAAGGCTCAACATTAAGCATTACATCAAACTCAACATTAAGCAAATCTTACCTCCTCACCAGGCTCACCTTAGGCGAACAGGTTGCGCAGCACTGCCTGGCCGACCCTGGACTCCTCCCTGGAATCCCGATCGACGCAGTAGAATTTCTTGAAGGTGTGCGTCGACCTCCACGTAGCAGCCCTGCAGATGTCCAGCAAGGGCACACCAGATAGGAACGCCGTGGTAGCTGCGATCGCTCTGGTGGAATGGGCTCTCGGACGGCCAGGCAGCGGTCGGTTTGCCAACCGATGACAGTACATGATACAGCCGGTGAGCCATCTCGAAATGGAAGCCTTCGAGAGAGCCTTCCCCTGATTGTGAACTTTGGACCTGTCAAAGAGTTGTGACGTCTTCCGAAAACACGGTCCACGTAGAACTTCAGCGCTCTAGCCACATCCCGCGAGTGCAAAGTCCTTTCAGCCGGCGACGAAGGCGACGGGAAGAAAACAGGCAACACCAAGGGTTCGTTGAGGTGGAAGTCCGACGGCACCTTGGGCATGAAGGAGGGGTGCGTCCTGAGCACTACCCTCGTGTCGTGAAAAGTCAAGTACGGGGACTTGCAGGAAAGGGCCTGGATCTCTCCCACCCGTCGTGCGGAAGTGATGGCCACAAGAAACGCAGTTTTCCACGACAAGAACTTCAACGGAGCCGAGTGCAGAGGCTCGAACGGAGGTCCCATGAGCTTGGTCAGCACCACGTTGAGCTCCCACGCCGGGGTCGGAGCTTTCACCGACGGGAACGATCTGAACAGTCCCTTCATGAACTCTTTCACCAGACGATGAGACCACAAAGACGTCTGCCCCGTGGTTCTGGTGTATCGAGAGATCGCAGCAAGATGAATCTTGATGGACGCGTGCGCCAGTCCAGCCTTGGCCAGCGTCAGTAGGTACAGCAGTACTTGGGGAGCCGTAATCCGTAGAGGGTTAATCTTCTGTGCGTGGCACCAGACAGAGAACCTCTTCCATTTGTGTCCGTAGCATTTAAGAGTTGAGGACGCCCTGGCCTTTGCAAGAACCTCTCTGCAGTCGGCCGGTATGTCGTATCCTCCAAACTAACGCTGCAGGAGCCAGGCCTGCAAGTTCAGCGACTTCGGGTCGTGATGGAGGATGGCGCCTCCTTCCCTGGAGAGAAGATCCGCGTCCACTGGCAGCTTGATTGACGGGGACGCTGACAAGTCCAGAAGGTCCGGAAACCATATCTGCCTCGGCCACGCAGGTGCGACGAGGATCATCCTGCACCGTGACCTCTTGAGCTGGTTGATGAGCCGGATCAGCAATGGCAATGGAGGGAACGCGTATAGAAACAGGCCCTCCCAGGGGAACGAGAAAGCATCGCCCATGCTCCTCAGCTGGGGAAACCTGCTGGCGAACCTCCGGCACTTGGAGTTCGTCGCCGTCACAAACAGATCGATCTGGGGTGTGCCCCACCGTCGGAAGAGGCGGTCCACTAGATCCTGTCGTAGTTCCCACTCGTGGCACGAGCGCAGCTCCCTGCTGAGTGAGTCAGCGATGGTGTTTTTTATCCCTGCCAGATGAAACGGCACCAGAAACATCCCTTGGGCGACGGCCCAATGCCACAGATCCTGCGCCTCCCTGGACAGGGCTGGGGACCTGGTTCCGCCCTGTTTCCTGATGTAGAACATGGTGGTGGTGTTGTCGGTGAAGATCCTCACCACCTTGCCCTTGAGGGACGGAAGGAAGGAAGGACCTGAGGGCCCAAAACACTGCACGGAGCTCCAGGACGTTGATATGGAGGGACTTCTCCGTCGGGAGCCAAAGGCCTCTCGCGTGCATATTTTCGGTGTGCACTCCCCACACCCTTCCAGGGAGGCATCCGTGGTCACTGTCTCCTGGTGGCCGGGGGTCTGGAAGTCCAGGCCCGCCATCAAATGCGCGCGGGTGCCCCACCACCGGATTGCTCGTCGGAAGCTCTCGTCAAGTGTGATCCTCTCCTCGAAGCTGCCCGTCGTCTGGATCCAGCGCGCGTCCAGGAACTCCTGCAACGGGCGCATCCGGAGCCTGCACAGGGGGATGAGGTAAATGCAAGACGACATCATTCCGAGGAGGGACTTGATGGACCTAACTCTGGCCGCGTCTGCAACCAGCATCCGCTGCACCTTGCCCAAAATGGCCCTCGTCCTTTCCTCCGACGGATAGGCCAGAAGCGACACTGTGTCGAGCTTCGCTCCCAGAAACAGTGCGTCTTGCGCGGGCACCAGGTGGGACGTGGGACTTGGCGTAGTTTATGGAGAATCCCAGGTCCGTGAGAAGTTGGACGGTCCTTGCCGTGTGATCCACGGCAAGCTCCTTCGTCTTCGCTCGGATGAGCCAGTCGTCCAGGTAGGGGTAGACGTGGATCCCCTATCGGCGCAGCTGCGCCGCCACCGGTGCGAGGCACTTGGTGAACACCCTGGGTGCCGACCTCAGCCCGAAGGGAAGGGCTCTAAACTGATAGTGACGCCCTTGGACCACGAACTTGAGAAACTTTCGGTGTCCCTTTAGGATGGGAATATGGAAGTAGGCATCCTCCAAATCCAACCACGACAGGAAATCGCCCTCCTCCAGCTGACCCAGGACGTGTTGGAGGGTGACCATCCGGAACTTCTGTGCCTTGATGAATTTGTTCAGTCGTCGTAGGTCCAGGATGGGACGCCATCCTCCCGTCTTCTTCACGAGGAAGTATCTTGAGTAAACTCCGGAGCCCCAAAGCCTCTTTGGGACGAGCTCGATGGCGCCCTTCTTGAGCATCGCCTTTACCTCCAAGAGAAGTTGAGGGACGTGATGTTCTTTCCTGGCCACAGGGGGGACGCGCGGGCACCTCTTTAGAAACTTGAGCGTGTGACCCTGGGCTAGGGCATCCAGGACCCAACGGTCGGTGGAGATGGACTCCCACACGCTGACGAAGCTCGCCAGCCGGCCTCCCACCGGGGTGCTTCGGTGGGGGCCCAACCCCACAGCCGGTTCAGTCCTGCTTCGACGAGGCTTTGCCGCCTTGGCGACGACGGCGGGGTCCGCCTGACTTGCCTCGTCCCCTGTAAGCTTCCTGCGACGACGAACGGGCCGCTTGACGGTAGGTGGAAAATCCGCCGCCGGAACCTTTGGAGGCACCCTGTTTGCCTCCGCCGCTCCGAAAGGGCGGCCCCCGTTGCTGGAGAACCCCAAGAGCCCGGGCCGTCTCCGTGTCTGCCTTGATGGCTTGAAGGGAATCGTCCACTGTTTTCCCAAACAGGTTGTTTCCGTCGAACGGCATGTCCAAGACTCTGGTCTGCACGTCCTGACGGAAGTCAATAGCCTTGAGCCATCCCCGCCGCCTAAGGCACACGCCGTTGCCCAACTGGCGAAATCCAGTGTCAGCGATGTCCGTCGCAATCGTAATGGCGTGGTCCGACGCCACCTCTCCTTCCTGCAAGATCTCTAGGGCATCCGCCCTCTTGTCGTCCGGTAGGAAGTCCAGCAGGGGGGCCAGTTTGTACCACAACTCCCTGTCGTAGCGTGCTACGATAGCCAAGGCGTTGGCCGCCTTAATCATCGTCGCTGCAGACGAGATGACCCTGCGTCCCATCGTATCCAATTTCTTTCCCTCGCCGTCCGGCGGGGAGGTCGACTTAGAGGCCGCGCCCCCCCCCACTTTCTTCCTGGCCGCCGCAGAGACGACCGAGTCCGGGGTCGGCTGTGCCCGAAGGCACAAGGGGGCCGCGTCCGGGACCCAGTACTTCTTCTCGTACCGATCTCTTCTAGCCGGCGTCGTGGATGGGTTCTTGAGGAGGGCGAGGCCCTCATCCCAAATATCGTCCAGTAGAGGTACGGAGAGGACCGTCTTCCTCTTGGCCTCGCGCCGTTGATAAAGGAAACCTTCCTTCTCTTCCGGGCAGAGCTGGAAAAGCTCGGATGCCCTGGCGATCATGGAGTGAAACGATCCAATCTCGTCGGGTGAGGAAGCCTGGGTGGGAGGTGACGACGGCAGATCCTCGTCGTAAACCTCGTCGTCCGTACCCGTCGTGGCCGTGTCAGTCCCCGTATAATCCCCACGAGTCGTGGACGGGGAGGAGGGCTGAACAGGGCGCGATGGCTGAAAAGGAGGTGGAGGATGAATCCTTCTCTTAGGGGGAGGGCTCCCAGAAGGGCCTGGCTCCGGGTCCCCCGTCGGGAGCGGTTCCTCCGCTGGTGGTAACGGCAGTCTCGTCCTCATCTCCGAGCAGAAGGACTGTATAGCCAACAGAATGGCCGCCGAGTTGTCTTGCGGCACTGGTTGAGGGGATTCCGACGGGCGGTCAGGGGCCCCGTCGGCACCCTCGACGTTATCGTCGTCTCCCACGTCGGGGTCCCTCCCGACGGGCTGGTCTTCTTCCACGCCAACGCCGTGGCTTAAGACTTCGATCAGCTCTTCCTCAGAGGTTGAGGCCGAATCCACGACGACCTCCTGCCCCCCCTTTTTCTTCTCTGTCGGAGGTTTCACGGGGGTTCTGTCGATGGGCATAAAAAGAGGACTCCCCCCGCGGTGGCAGGGAGACTCTGAGCCCCGAGGTCGCCACCACTGGTGTAGCCTCCACAGGCTGAGCCAGGGCTGCCGCGACTGTCTCGATAGAGGCCTTGGCCGGATGGATTAAGGCTTTCACCACCTTAGGTGCGCTCACCGCCTTCTCCTTGGGGGGAGGGTCACTGCCTCGCTCTCCCTCCGATGGGGCCTTCAAGCTCGACCGGGGCCTCTCCAGGAGCTTCGCCGGGTGCTCGGAATTCCTCTTACCCGAACCAGAGCGTTGGCTCGTGGTTGATGGTGCCGGGGAGGATGCGCCCTGCCTGGCGCCTGTAGAGCCCGACCGTTCGGCGCTCCCGGTGCCAGCGGACTTGCGGTGCTTGGCCTTGTGTTGGACCCCCGTCGCCGGGGCGTCCTCAAAGGTCTTAGAAGACCGCTCAGATTTCTTCTTCTCGCCTGACGGGCTCTTCCCTTCCAGCCAGTTGGCGAGACGTTGATGGCGGTCCTTCATGGTCCGCTCCGACATATTGCCGCAAAACGCACAGTCCTTCTCCACGTGCGTCTTGTCCTCATGTAGGCAGTACAGACAAAAGGAGTGTTCGTCCTCCTTAAAGACATTCTGAAGCTGGCATCCAGGGTAGACCCTGAACAGCTTTCCGGGAGTCGAGCTTCCCTTCTCCTGGGCCATGTCCGAGACGGGCCTGAGAAACTTCTGGAGTCCTCCAAAAGCGTGGCTCGACAAAATCTTCACCCTTGAGGGGCGTAGACCAATCCGACACGGGTCCCCGTTGATCGGATGAAGAAACGGTGGAGCTTGAGGCTCTTTTGACCGAAAAATCGAAGTTTTTGAGAAAAAAACGTGAAAAAATAGCACTAACGCTCGAGAGCAATAGCACGAGGATCCCAACACTTGAACGTACGGTAAAAATCTGAACATGGCTGCCAGAGGCGGGGCTTAGGTAGAGGGCAGTCATTGGCTGTGGTCAGTATGACGCAGAGATCAGTGATTGGTTACTACTACGAAAGACAGATCAGAAACAAAACTGATACTGGTTTTTTCTTTACCGAGGATTCCCAGCCTGACGACGGGGAATATTCATGAGCATGTGAATCCATGCCAGACCCCATGCTGGAGAAGTCAGGTAGCCGCCCAACCCTTCCCCACTGACATTAGGGCCGTTGACTCCTCCGGGGCCTCAGGTACTTCCTCTGATCCAGCTTCTTGGTGCGAGTTTGCTTCAGGCTGGGGACAGTGCCGGGTTTTCCTGTGCCTGTCTTTTGGCAGGGGGTCTAAGGCAGCCCCATTCGGGTCCTGGGCATGAGGGTGCGAACCATCACCGCCAGGCGTCTCCGACATCAGACCCCTCACCTCTTCTTCAGAAGAAATTACATAATGTTGATTATGGAGGTCAAAGATCAGCTTGCATGGAAATCCCCAGCGATAGCGGACCTTTTGAGCCCTTAGCCAAGCAGTCGCCCTCTGCAGCAGACATCTGTTTGCCAGTGTAAGGGGCCAGGTCCTGGAAGAGCTGTATCTTCGCCCCCTGGAATTGTATGGAGTCTGAATTCCTGGCTGCCGCCATGATCTCCTCCTTCTGACGAAAAAAGTGCACCCGAGTGAGCACATCCGGTAGCAGATTCCATTTAAGCTGGGTTGAAGAATATACCCGATGTTCCGTCAAGCTTCAGGTCTTCAGCTGGCGAAAGGTCCAGAAGGGATCTGAACAATGTTTCAACATATTCAGCTAGGTTCTGGTCAGAGACCTGCCAGGGGATACCTCGGAAGCGCACATTATTTCGTCTCAACCTATTTTCCAGGTCCGCTTGCTTCGCCCAAATATCTTCAAGATGTTCTTCAATGACCTTCACCCTTTCTGCAAGAACCTCGTTGTCATGTGAATGCTCACAAGTTGTGTTTTCCAGGTCATTAACTCTGGACTCTAACCCCCCCAAGATGAGAGGTCTGCAAGTGACTGAGCATACAAGTCTTTAGAAGTCTTAATTTTTTTTTGTTGATCTCTTGGGTGATGTCCTGTTTGAAGGCTCTAAGCATTCCCTCTAAATCCTCCTTGGACAGGGCCATGTTTGAGTCCAGTCTTAGGGGTGGACCTGTGTGGACTTCCGCTGTGACCATGCGTGTGGGAGGTGGATTGGCAGGCTGCGGCATCAGATAAGTCTGTATGCTCTCTTATTTTATTTTTTTTTTTTGGAATATTTTTATTATATTTTCAAAAGCAAACGAAACACATATTACAACTGTTTCAATACGCAAAAAACATTAGACCATAATATTTCCATTAGAACTCCCCAACTCCCCCCCCCCCCTTAAACAAGAGCCAATTTGCACATGTCTTCTACTGGAGCATTATCAGGTGGCACAATACTTAAGCGGCCATCACCCGAGTCCTCTGTTCCGTTGTTGCCCTGGTAAGGATTTGCCATAGAGGCCACCAATTGCCGCCAGGCCAGCAGGGGCCCTACTTCCTCCTCGCCCCCCCTGGTGACCGCTTCAAACCAGACAACAGATTCAGCTTCCGCCCATTTCAAGAGGTCCGCCCACCATAGCTCCAACCTAGGTCTTTGGGTCGCCTTCCAGCCCATTGAAATCCTGCGCTTGGCCAAAACATAAGCCAAGTCCTTCATCTTGCTCATGTGTTTTGAATGCCGGGGTCTAGGAAAAAGCCCAAGCATGCATGACCAGGCCGATTCCACATCCAACACCACTCCCCCACCAGCCAGTTTCGTTTTAACCTCATCCCAGAACCTGAGCATTTCCGGGCAAGCCCAAAACATGTGTAGCAGCCCCGCATCCACCTCCCCACACCTGGGGCATTGCTGCGTAGCTGGTCCCCCAAACTTTGCAATATTCCCGGCCGTCAGGTAAGCCCTATGAGTAACGTAGAGTTGAAGTTGTTGGAATCTCGCATTCCGGGACACCTTTTTATGGTACCTCTGAGCCCACACCCATTGCTGTATGCACTCTTCTTACCAGCTGTTTTGGGCATTACTCGGGGAGCCGGGGGGGGGGGGGGAGTCAACTAGTTAGACTCGCAGTGCAGATGGAGGAGCGTAAATCGACATACAAGCAGGGGCCAGACTCATGTGTGGTGGTTTAAATTCTTCAGTTAGGCCCTACAATGATTAGGGGCTTCCTGCACTTTTATATCAAGTCTTATTCTTAGACCATTGGCAAATCCATCCAGATCGCTCCCAACATTAGCAGTAATCCCACGGTGGGATCAGAGGTTCCCGATCAATGCCCCCGGACCCTCCAGCCCTCACCCAACATCCGCTGATCCGGACCCAAGGATTTCACGCCTGAATGCAGATTCTCTCTTCCAGGACACTCAGGTCCTCCAGTAGGGCTCCGCTCCGGGCGGGCGCTCACCCGACGGGTACCAGCCGATCATCGGGGCACAGCCGCCTCAACTCCACAGTGACCCCGCTATCTACCTCCAAACTCTAGCCCAGCGAGCAGGAGCCCCAGGCACCGCAGCCTCCGATGCCGACACGGGCAGCGGGGGCTCAGAGCCGCGCTCTCTGCCCCCTTCGTGAGCATCGGACGGCGGGAGGACACATCCCGCCCGAGCCCGCAGGCCTCAGAAGCCTCAGTCGGCAGGCCTCTGCGCCGCCCCGAGTGGACTCCGAGGCAGGCGCCGACCAGACGGAGCCGGCAGGGCAGGATCCCCCCCACACACCAGCGCCCCAGCGCTCCTCCCGCTCCGGCGCTTCAGCTCCAGCAACATCGACCAGGAGGTCCACCTGCCGCAGACCAGGGCAAGCCGTCAAATGGTGGGCACTCAGGTCGCTGCTCTTCATCTCCGCGGCCGCCAGGCAACGAGCCCCTCCAATCCAGGTGAGCCCCGCAGATCTTACACAGCCCAGGCGGGGATCAGCCGAATACTCCCTACCGTGCCGCACCGCCAGGAAAATCGAGATGATAAAGTTGTGGTGTTAGTGCGGTGCGGCCAGCGACAGCATATTCCCAATGGCCGCTCCCGATGGCGCGCACCGCCATTTTCTTCTTTGTCCCCACCGTGCTATGCCACTAAAAACATGTTAGAGACAACAATTGTGGATGAGTTGTCCTTTCCGGTTTTTACCATGGACAGAGGTTATGAGTTTTAAAATTTTGAATGGTGAGAGGTGAGCCATATATTGGAAGACTTGAGCAGGAACGTAAACTTTTTGGAAGGGTTCATCACAGCTACTACTCTGAACCACAGGTATCCGGTGACTCGGGAGGAGCCGGGCTTTCAAACTAAAATGGGGTACAAAAGGGGGGAACTGTGGCCGGTTTAACATGGGGGAAAAGGTGTTGGATCAGAATAAAAGAATAATAAAGTTACTCATCGTAGTGACTGCCTTACTCCTAGTCCATAGTCCCCTTTCCTCCATACTTATGGGACATTCCGTCCTGTGGGACGGGACCGGAGCACTTTTGTAAAATGCATCACATATTGCTAAAATGTGTCCTCTTTTTACGTGGGGTACTGCACGTGGCCATTACCCTGCCCTTCTTAGCTCCGCCCAGCGCATCGCCCATCAGTCCTTTTCTATCGCCAGGTCTGAGACCTTTAAGCAATAACAGAGGAAAACGTATTACAGGGGACCGTGGGCGTATGGAGGAAAGGGGACTATGGACTAGGAGTAAGGTAGTCACTACGGTGAGTAACTTTATTATACTCCAACGTCCTGTCCCCTTTCCTTCATACTTATGGGAGATTCCCAAGCACTCCTCACAGGAATTACGGGTGGATGGAAACTCCTCATTGAAACAGGTTCCTAAGAACAGCTTGACCGAACTGAGCATCAGCCCTGGAGCTCAGGTCCAGACAATAATGCTTACAAAAAGCCGATGGGCAGACACACATAGCCGCTTTAGCGATGGTCTCCCAGGAACATTTTTGGAAGGCAACGGCAGCCGCCTTGCCCCGCACAACAGGAGCATGAATTCCCTTTGGGGCACCAAGTCCCTGAATGGTATACGCCTCAGAAATACAGGCAGCAATCCATCGGGAGATGGTTGCTTTCGAGGCCGGCTTTCCTTGCGGATTTCCGAAGGTCACAAAAAGCTGCAAAAAGTTCCTAAACTCAGATGTTCTGTCCAGATAGAACCTAAGGGCTCTTCCAACGTCCAGGCAGTGCAGAACCCCTTCGGCCTCTGAGGCCGGGTCTGGAAAGAAGACAGGCAATTAAATTGACTGATTCAAATAAAAATCAGAGACCACTTTCAGAAGAGGGGATTTGTCCTCAGGACAACCGTATCCTTATGAAAAGTAAGGAATGGATGCTCTACCGACAAGGCCTGAAGCTCACTTGCATGCGTTGCCGAAGTCCCAGCAATCATAAAGGACACTTTCCACAAAAGGTACTTAAAATCGACAGTAGTCATGGGTTCAAAAGGCTAATGACACAAGGCCGTTAGGACCACATTCAGATCCCACCTTGAATGAAGGCTGCGAACAGGAGGGTAAAGATGTAAAAGCCTGCAAAGTGTCTCAATAACCGGATTCGTCAGTGAAAAAGAGCACTGGTCAGTGGACAGGTAAGTGGCGACAGCCGACAAATAGGTCCTGCAAGACCAGACATGAATGCCTGATTCTGCTAGATGCGAGACAAAAGACAGGACCATATCGATAGTAGCCTCCCTGGGGTCCAGCTGCCTAGCTAAACACCAGTGGCAGAACCGTAACAATTTACTCCTATACTGAGATCTTGTCAAAGGTTTCCTGGCCGATTGAATAATGCGCATGTTATCCATGGACAAACTGAAAAGCTCTAAAGATCTGAACTCAGGCACCAGGCTGCCAAGCTCAACGATTGTGGGGAGGGGTCCCACAACTCCTGATCGCTCTAGTGAAGCAGATCGGGAACCAGCGGAAGGCACACCGATAGATGCTGAAGCTCCGAAAACCAAAACCTTGCCGGCCACCAAGTGGCTATGAACAGGACGGAGCAACTCACTGCGTTTCTTAGTTTGCAAAGTGCCCGATGGATCAGAGGAAGGGGCAGAAAAGCGTAGGCCCTCATGTTGTGCCTTGGAATTTCGGGAGCATCCCCCAGAGTGGAGGCTCCGAGCCCGATCCTGGAGGCATAAAGAGGACGCTTCCTATTTATCGATGTCGCAAAGAGGTCCACTTAGGGAGTGCTCCAACAGCGAAAAATATCTGAGAGGATCTCCATGTTCAGTTCCCACTCGTAGCTGACCACTTCTCGTCGGCTGAGGGTATCTGCAGTAACATTCAGCTTGCCCGGGATGTGTACTGCTACCAGCCAGATACCATGCTGAATGGCCCATTCCCAAATCTGAATGGCAAGAACCACAAGGGGAGACCTGGTACCAATGTTCCCTCTAATTATTTTTCTCTAGGTACGGAACTGGTTGCCTTTCGTGCGCAATTTATTTTCCATGTGCGCAATTGTCTCATGAGGTAGGCCACTTTGTCAGCATGCATAGTTAGTGAGCTACCATCTCCGAAGAGATTCAGAAAGGAATTGCCCCTTCCAAACCACAGCAATTCTTTACTAATCTGCATAAAAGGTGCTTTTACAACACTTTTTCCAAACACATAGGTTAAAAAAATATTTTATATGTGATTATAAAGACAACTCATCAACCAGTTCAAGACCTTAAGATGTGCCACAGTAGCTAGCAAATGTACTCCTGTGCAGAGAGAAATGTGTGCTTTATGTTACTGGGAAAAACACTCATGTGTATAACAAAAAAACAAATATTGCTTTTCCTAACTAATATGGCTATAAAAAAATTAGACCGGATACAATATTTGCAGATGGAATCAAGGCAACTAAAATAATTGTGTCAGAAAACATGCCTTTAAGAGTTCATGTGCCACTTTGATGAAGTAATTCAAGGGCCACATGAGAACATGCCTCTCATAATTTGTGTAAGGATTATAATTGCATCAGAATAACTGCACCACAGAATATGATGATCAAAAGTCCTTAGCCTCTGCTTACTAGCCACACTATGTTGTCATGTGAGTTACTCAAAAACCAGCCTTAAAGCTTAGAGACATATACACCATCCATTCTAATCCCTAAAAACAGAAAAATGTGCCCAATAAAAAAAGGGAAACAATGAACACATAGGAACCAAACCCTGGCTTCTACCCAAAAAGCTCCAGTGATATGTTTTCGAATCAGTGATCAGCATAGCAGTGGCATAGGCAGGAGCTATAATAATATTTGACCGATCTCAAGACGAATTTTAAGGGCAACGGACATCCTTTAATAAGCATAAAGTATTCATGTTGGCAAAGCCAATTACTTTTTTACTCCCTGAAAAATAATTTCAATCTAAGTAAGAAGCAAATTCTTATCAGAGCCTTGCTTGTAACCCTGCCATATGAAGTAAAATGACTGGGCACATGGAGCCTACAGTTTTGCCCACCATTCCCCACCACAGCCTAGACAAATTTCAAAAAGAGACTTACTGAGGTTTCTTACAGAGCCCCGTTGAAGTAAATCACATATTTATGCTTTTAGGTTAATAACATCAATGCTCAGAGGTACAACAGCTTGGGAGCCTTCTTCTGTAACTAGGGATCTCTCTTTACTTAATTGTTATCAGTTAAACAAGATGCAGGGGGATGCTATAGTCAGTAAAGACAAAACACATGTTTAACATGAAGTGCCCTCAGCAGCTGAGCATAGAAAGAAACGGAAAGTGCAGTCCTCTAGACTGATACTAGAGGTTACTTTCCTTCAGCAAACCAACACATTTTCTACACTGTACTGTACTGCCAAAACAACTGACTTGGTTTTTGAAAGTTACACATTTGTTCATCAACCACAAGGAGTGTTCTCCTGTGCCCTTTTACCCCTGCCCTTCCTCAGGTCCTCTGCTCGCATCCAATACTAGTAGACAGGGCACTCTAAAAAATATAACAGTGAAACACTCACTGGGTATTTGCATACCCATTATACTTTGCAAGCAAAACATATTTAGTGCCTCACCATGATATTATATGCATTTTAAGAAAATGTTATGATTCTGCCGGTACACAATTATTTTGCAGAGCATACAAGATTGTTTGCAACTTATTCTACCCTTATATTGTTGGGTAGGTTTATACAACTGATTAGTGATATCATGTTTGTATAGCATTGAGTTACAATATGATTTTCTTAAGGTCTCTACCCAATGCAGCTCTGAACACTTAGAAAGGATGCAGATTGTGTGAAATGCATTCTACGGTCTAAATATCTGTTGCCTAATATTATATGCAAGGTATACCTGGAATAGCCCATACCCATTATCCCTTGCAGGCGAAGTAAGTGATATTGCAATGTTGCTCTCCAATTATAGGGTAATGTTAGCAATGGTAAAGTAAGCGACGCAGAGTATGACATTGGTCTACTCAAAATTCATAGAGAGAAAAATGTTTTATAATGCGTTAACATGCAAGGGACCACTTCAAAGCACTTGCGTGAAATATTTACTAACAATAGAAAGCATGGGATGAGATTACACATCCAAGTAGCATGTTTACCTACAGTCAGTATCTGATATTTGAGATAATTAGGTTACATAGTGTGGGTGATGCTTTTATTATTATTATTAGTGTATTTATGGACCACAGCCCTGGCTTTGGGAATTCCCAGAGTGATTTACAACCGCAGGGGGAAGAAAACAGTGAGGGGAAACCGAGACAAGGGAGTGGGAGCTAACAGGGGAGGGCAACAGCAGTCAATTTTCAGCAAGAGATCTACAAGCAACCAGGGGAGGAGATAGTGGTGGGCAGATCAGAGTCTCTGGTATGATGTGAAGTGGAGGTAGCATAGTCAGAGAAGGCGGTTCTTGTTTTTTCCTTCCTGCACCGTCGGATTTCAAGACTTCACATTTCCTTACTTCTGGTGGATTGCAGGCCTCTGGAGATGCTGAGTTTCTCAGTGCGGTAGCTTGGGGACTTCAGGGTGACAGCCTTGTAGATGATGCAACAGGATTTGAAGATGATACAGGCTTGCAGCGGTAGTCAGTGCAGTTAGGGGAGGTTCAGGGTTGAATTCCCCGAGTCCTTTCATGAGTCGTGCTGCAGCATGCAGGACACATCTCAGGGGTACCAGGGTAGTCGCTGGAAGGCCTTGCAAGCAAGAACTTTTCAAAAGGCACGAGGAATAACAGAAGTTCGGGTACAGAAATTACAACAAACATAAAATAAGTGGATGTAGGTACCTGTCTGGTAACCTTTCGCAAAGCCAAGAGAGGAAAAGTCAAGGTTATCTGGTAATATCTAAATATGTTTTGGGGTAGAGGTTAGACTATGCGCATGGTAGACTGAAGCATAAGATTCATGGTTAGGGAGGGAACAGTTGTTGGTTAATGTATGCAAGCATACCTTAGTTAGATTTTTCTGTCCATGTAGCCACTTTTTCATATTAGTTTTGACCTCTTCGGGCTGCATTCTGTATTTAAGGTCACACTTGCATAGTAGGGTAATGTAAATAAGTTAAACCAGAATATCATGACTATTTAGTTATTTTAGGAGAAACCAAACATCAGGTAATTGCTGTGGCTGCGGCTTGTGCCTTATTAAATCTTTTTGCATAGGTTTGAATTGCCTGTGTGCGTGCTGCTAAAAATCTGAGCGGCACCCAGAAGGAAGCCGGGCAAGCGCACATGCGCACAGCTTAGAGGGAACATTGCTTGGTGCCCCCCTGTTCGTTGATATAGAACATGGACACCGCATTGTCCATGCGGACACGGACCACCTTGTTGACAAAGCCTGGTTTGAACGCTTTCAGCACCAGGAATATCGCCAGGAGCTCCAGATAATTTATATGAAGCCGTCTGTCTTGTGGCGACCAAAGATCGAAAACCTGAAGATAATCCAACGTCGCACCCCAACCCAGAAGTGAGGAATCTGTTGTGACAGTCAATAGTGGGCAAGGGTCCTGGAAAGGGGCACCCACCGACAGATTGCTGAGAGACGACCACCACAAGAAGTCTGTCCTCAAAGGTGGAACGAGTATCATTTTGGAATCCGGATCCACTGCTTGAAGCCATGAGCTCCGAAGGGCCATCTGCGTCCGCCTCATCTTGAGACAAGCAAGAAGAAGAGCCAGCGCGCACGGAGCCATGAGGCCCAGAAGCCTCTGGAACCAGCAGGCCGACATGCTCTCCGACTGCATAAACACCTGACATGTGGCCAGCAGATCCGCCATTCTGGCCCCAGTCAGGTACACTCTGCAACTGATCGTGTTCCAACGAAAACCCAGGAAAATCAAGTCTTAAGAGACAGTCAGAGGATTTCCGCCAGTTCACAGACAGCCCAGGTTTGAACAGGAGCTAGAGGAGAGACTGAAGGTTGCTCGAGGCGATCAGTGGACAAGGACTGCGCAGCAGCCAGTCGTCCAAATACAGATACACATGGATACCCTGTAGCCGAAGAAAAGCTGTGATGACCGACGACATCTTCGTAAAGACACGCGGTGCCAAGCTGAGACCAAACGGGAGCCCACGAAACTGGAAATGTTCCTCTCAATTTCTGATGTGGACTCCAAATGCGGATATGCATAAGCGCATCCTGAAGGTCCACCACGCTGAGCCAATCGCCCTTCTGTAAAGGGGACTTTATCTGACCGGGCGTGATCATCTTGAATTTCTCTTTAGGAAGAAAAACGTTGAACTGGGAAAGGTCTAAGATGGTGCGCAGGCCAGCCTGGTTGGGTTTGGGCACCGTAAACAGATGGGAGTAGAAGCCCTCCCCTTGCTCCCTGAGGGGAACGGGTTCCACCGCCTTCAGATCCAGAAGCTTCTAGACTTCTGGCCTGAGGGAGGGCGTCCCCATCTGCTAGAAGGGAGGATTGATAGGTGGGGTAGGGAGAAGCGGCAAGCGGAAGCCCGCCCGAGCAATGGACAAGACCCATCGATACTCGGTGATGGTCTGCCACGCCTCCCAGTGACACGTAATGTGCCCTCCCACAGGGTCTCGTGCGAGCCCCGAAAAACAATTTAGCAGACTTCTCGACGGAGAGACCACTTGATCCTGAAGAGGCGGCAGAGGACCGCGAAAAATCAGCCTCGCTGCTGCTTCCGACTAGAGTTCCCAGATGGAGGATCGACCCTGCGTATCCTCTGATCTAGAAACCCCCGAAAAGGAGAGGAGGACCGAGGCTAAGATGACGTTCTTTGAGCTTTCAACAGTGCCTTCACCAACACGGATAGGGACTTGGCTGTTTCAGTGCTGTCTTTAGTCTTAGTCAGCTCCACATCCGTTGAAGAATGGAACAGCTCCTTGCCGTCAAAAGGTAAGTCCAGAAACTTATCCTGGACCTCCTTAGAAAATTTCATGGCATGAAGCCAAGCCTGACGAGAGGTGTCAACACCAAGCATGAGGCCCCGAGACGAGGTGTCAACATGATGAGCCGGGACCTCAAGCATATCCTGCGCCAGAACCCTGGCATCCGACAAGCCACCTTTAAAATCATCCAGCTTGTCCGCAGGAATGAACTCCTCAAATTCAGATAGACCTTTCCACATTTTCATATTTGCTGCCACTAAAATGAGTTCTGCATTCGCCTGGCACAACTGCAAGGCCGAATTAGCGAAGATCTTCCTTCGCAAGGAGTCAAGCAACTTGTCCTCCTTGGACAGAACCTGAGCTGCCATTGTAGAAGACGCGGAAGCCGGCCTGGATTGTAGCGTGGCAGCCATCACCACTGTGGAGGAAGGGAGCGGACAAGACGCTAAGGCTACCGCTTCCGAAGTGTGAAGCCTATATAACGAGCGTCAATCCTCTTGTGTTTTTTTTTTTATAACTGTTTATTGGGTTTAAACAACACAACGTAATAATAGACATGAGTCATAGGCATACAACAGATGAAGGAAACATAGCAGTATCAGAAGCGAGAAGGGCCCGCAGGGCCAAGGGCCGTAAGACAGTTGCGAGACAAGACAGGTAAATCATGTTATCAGAGGTACTGATGTACAATCACTGGCGGATTTCAGTGAGCATCAAGCCATTTGCCACATATCTTTTTCAAATTTACGGGGGCAACCCCATGCGTTATAAATCCGGCGTTCTGAAGCTGCGTATCTGTCCAGTTCATTACTCCAGCGGTTCAGGCACAGTAGGTCTGCAGAGACCCATTTAGCCGCGATAAGTCTTTTGCCTGCCCCTAACGTAATCGCCAGAAACATTTTTTCGTATTTTGACATGCCTACTTCTCCCCAGATGCCTAAGAGTACCATTTTGGGGTCTCTAGGAATTGTCGTCGCCAGGGCAGCGGAGATCGTATTAATACAGTTCTCCCAGAAGACCTGTAACACCTGGTAGAAGGTGGCTGGCTCAGATTTGCATCTAAGACATGTCCGTCTTCTATTCCCCTCCCCCCCAACATCTGGCCATTGCAGTACATGAGTGGTGTGAGCGGTGAAGGATTCTCAATTGTATTAGTCTAGGTTTAGTTTTTATCCCAATTTCCCTGGGGGGCATTAATGCATCAACCCAGTCTTCTGGTTCCAGTTGACCTACATCCCTTTCCCATTTTGTTTTGAGCCCATCAAGCTGTGTAGCCCCAAATGAGTTGAGGTGACCTTAGAGGAAATGCATTGCGGGAAGATATTGGTTTCAATGGAAGAGCAGGGGGGGATGTTTGTCGTGTCAGGGAATTGGGTGCGGATGGTGTGAGCCAGCTGCACATGTCGAAACTGGTCCATGGGGGCCAGGTCAAACTGCTCTTGCATGGTCTCGAAGTCCAGGAAGTGACCCTCTTGTATCACATGTGCTAGTGTGTGCATCCCCTTTGCGCGCCAGTGACCAAAAGAGCCCATTTTCACTATTTCCGGGAGGAGCGCGTTGTGCCATATGGGTTGGGACAGTGTTGGCTTCCCTTTCCAGCTGATCAGTTTGTGTGCATTCCGCCAGGCACAACTGATATGGTGCGTCGTTTTTGGCAACGTCGGGTGCTGGTTGTGGGTGGCATATAGGATCTGCAGCGGGGTTAACATGGTCATGGTCTCCAGTTTGATATGGATGTGTGGTAGTGTGGGGTCTGCGTGTATCCAGTCGTTTACCACCCTGATCTGTGTCGCATGGTAATACGTGCGTATGCAGGGTAAACCGATGCCTCCCTCCCAAACCGATCTGTGGAGCGTGTCCAGGGCGATTCTGGGTTGTTTCCCTCCCCATAACAGCGTGCAAAGGTTTCTGTCAATAAGTGCGAAGGTTTCCCGGGGGATGTTAAACGGGGCATTTTGGAGAACGTACAAAAGTCTGGGGAGGGTCATCTTGAATAATGCGGTTCTTCCCATTAGCGATAGGGGGAGTGATTGCCAATGGGAGGTATCACTGTTAAACCGCTCTATTACTGGTTGTAGGTTAAGTTGGAGGAACCCTTCAAGCGTCGGGTCGAGCCGTATGCCCAGATATTTAAATTCCCTGATGGAGATATGGTATGGGCAGGTCTCAGGGATCGCAGACTAGCCCCCCTGGATTGGGAAGTAAATGGTCTTGGCTTCATTCACCTTTAGGCCCGCAAAGTTCTGGTACTCCCTAAGGATGAGGGAGACAGTCGGGCATGAAGTGCTCGGGCTACTAAGGTATATGAGGAGGTCATCCGTATAGAGCAAGAGGTGGTTTTCTCCCCCCCCGGCCAGACGAATCCGGTCCAGTTGGTGTTAGCTCTGAGCGAGTGGTTCGATGGCCAGGCGAAAGATAAGCGGAAACAGTGGGCACCCCTGCCTCGTACCTCGACCCAAGGGAAGTGATTTAGAGGATCTGCCGTTCACTCTTTCCGTGGCCTCCGGGGATGCATAGAGAAGTTTGACCCATGATATAAAGGTGTGCGTTAGGGAGAATTCTCTGTTAAGGCTAATTTCCCAAACCTAGTGAGTCCCCCAGCAGCTTTGCTGGATTTTTTGGGGTTTATTTTTTCTCCTGCTAAGAGTGGGACTCTTTCTCCCACTCTTAGACATGATTTGAGGTGTTCCTTTGACTTTGTATGTGTTCTATGGGCTATGGGGTCCTTTACCCCATAGGGCTTCATGTGTTTTGTTATATGGGTTACACAGCACCCTCAGTGCAGTAACACAGGGGTGTCGTAGCGACCCCCAAACAGACTCCATACCCTGGGACCGACTACTGTCTCCCAGGGCATGTAAAGTCACCATTGGCTTTACTAGTCTCAAATTGTGAATAGAACCAGTACAAACTATCATATTGTGGACGTACTGGTCGGGGTAATTCGATTGCCCCGGGGTCTGTTGTTCGAGGGGGCATTGTCCAGTTCCCCCCAAGCCTAGTTTTGGCTGGTGGCAGTGGATACTACTTTTTATAATCGACCGCAAATATATTCCTATGGGATTTTCCCATTGTTTGAGGCTACCACTTTTTAAAATAGCCTCGAACATACCGCCGGTTTATTAAATTAATATAAATTCACTGGTTGGTATTTTTTGCCGAAACTTGGTTCCAAAATGGCGTTTGTGTTCGCTTCTGTGACTGCAACACAAGTCGAGCCCTTTGTTCCACTTTTTGGCGGGCTTCTCCACAGAAGCACTCTTCTGTGATTGGCACAAGTGGTGAGCCGCCCGGCTCACCACTTAGCATGTTTGAGTGACAGCTAGGCTGAATGAATGGGGGTTTTCTGCATAAAAGCAGGGCTTTGGGGACTGGAATTTCAGAAGTCGCCATAGGACCTAAAGAATCCGAGGAGGGAGAAGCCGAGCCGACCTGCAACGACGACACCGCCGGTGGAGCCCTGCTGAGCCGTCGCACCACTTTTCCCGACGACAGAGGAGATCTCCACCCCAGAGAGTCTTCTTCCTTTGACTGGTGGGGATAACCAGTTTGCCCGTCTTTTCGCCTTCCAGGACCATCTTGTGGCCGCCTTGCCTGTGCCAAGCACCCCGGCAACCAGAATACCACGATTTACCACTACCGTGAAGAAAAGGGCGGTACCTTGTAACCGGGAAACTCTGCGGCTGGTTTCTTCCCTGGCAGTGCAACGACCTTCAGCTTTCCTCCATGTCGAGACCACCTCTTCCGCTGGACGAAACACCGACTTGCACCCGCTGCCAGGAATAACTGCCCCTGCTGGAGCGTTCTTCCCATTTTCAGGTACTGTGTCCCGCCTGGCTTCCCTTGCGACAGATCGTTCGGGTTGACAGTAAATCCTCGACTTTCTAACCTGGGTTAGCCTGGGGCCCGTTAACTAACTTTTCCTGACTTGATCTCAATCTTTTGTGAACTATCTACAAAGACTCATTGGGCATAACCCCACTGTGTGATCCTGGACACCTTTGGCTTGCTCTCTCTAAGAGTGAGCCTGGCATTTGAACTTCCTTGCTCTCCAGTCGACTTTGCCTAAACTGCCTCACTGTGGTCCTTTGAAAAGTATTGAAATGTGTGTGCTTTCATAACTCTGCCTTTTCAAACCCTTTTTATATAACTTATTAGAGTGCCATCTAAGGTTAAGCGCTCACCTCTGTCTGAAAATAAGTGGCGTTTCTCACTAAGACTTGTCTAATAAGTAATCAGGGTTGTATATACATAATAGTGACTGTGTGTTGAATTTACTTACCTCTTTTTGTGCTAGTGTAATTTACAAGGTTGTCTTTAAATAAATAATTATATACTTTTACACCAAAGCTCTGGTCAGTGTTTGCTTGTGCTACTGTGTCTCTGTACCTATTGTGTATACACTATATACTGCCTAACTCATCTTGAGAGAAGTCTGACTGCTCAGCCACAGCTACCAGGTAAATCTGGGTGGTACAGACTGCTACCAATTGGGTTTACTGCCAACCACCTGTAGTCCTAAATCTTTTGCAGTGGTCCCTAAGGGAACTGCACAGGTTTCTGCCTAACAGTGTGCCCCAGGTTCATCCGAGCCATGATAGCCCACAAACCATCCCACCCCACAGAGTCAAATGCCTTTTCAAAGTCCACCGCCAGGAGGGCTAGTGGGGCCGGTATTTCTTTGGCTCTACTCAACGCCAGTTAGATTCTGCGTAAGTTCATGCGAGTGGATTTATTGGGCATGAATCCACATTGGTCTAGATGGACGAGGATCTCAATCACCTGCAGTAGTCTGTTAGCAAGTGTTGTGGCAAGGACCTTGGCTTCTCCATTGATCAGTGAAATGGGACGATAGGAGGCACATTCCTCTGGAGGTTTTCCCAGGTTTATGTAGGACCACTATGCATGCCTTCCTGAGGTCCGGGGGGGAGTGCCCCTAGTTCTTTGCTATGTAGGAACATACGGTGCATATAGGCGGATAATGTACCACCGAGGCATTTCCATGTCTCTGTAGGGAAACCGTTGGGACCCGGGGTTTTCCCAAGTTGGAGCTGTGCAAGCGCCTCTTGCACCTCGGCCTCTGCGACTTCAGCGTTCAGCAGATCCGATTGATGCTGTGAGAGTTTCGGGATCTCAATCCAGTCAAGGTAGCATGAGGGTTTGGTGAGCTCCCAGTTGGTGGGGTATAAAGATTCTTATAGTAGGCGGCAAATGCTTCCACAATGTCAGAATCATCCGTCAGTAATGTTCCATCCGGAGATTTTATGGCACGCACATGCCCTCTGCTTTGTTCGCGTCTCTCCAACCAGGCCAGGGTCTTATTTGCTTTGTCGCCGCATTAATAAATTTGGCTCTGGACTAGCAGATGGGCTGTTCGTGCATTGTCTAGGGCTAGGTTGCTGAGGGTGTCTTGTGCCGTGATCAGGGCCTCTTGGTTACTGTGTTCTAGGATTCGCCGTTCATACTCCAGGACTCGTGCTTCTGCCCCTCGGAGGACAGTCTTGTATGCCTCCCAGACCAAGATTGGGCAGTCCACTGAACCTTAGTTGGTTTCGAAATATTCCGTAGTCTTTTTTTCAAATTCCTTTGCAATTTCAGGGAGTCGTAGATGGTACGTGTTCAAGCGCCAGTTGCGATCCGGACATCGGCAGGCATTCTTCATGGTTAGGAGGAGCGGCGAGTGGTCCGAAATTCCCCTTGCAAGGAATTCCGCAGCTAGGAGTCTATGGTTTGTGCTGCGGGGTATGAAGGCGTAGTCAATCCTTGAGAGCGACTTGTGCACGCCAGAAAAAAAGGAGAAGTCAGCCTCGTCGTTATGGAGTGAGCGCCACGTGTCCGTCAACCCCAGAGCTTTGGCGAACATGGCGAGTGGTGTGGAGGCGGGGTGGCTTCCAGATCTCCTATGAGATCTGTCGACTGTGGTGTCCATCACTTCGTTGAAGTCCCCAACTATTACCCACAGATCGGCCTCTTCTTCCAGAAGCAAGTTCTGTAGTTCGGACAGCAGTTCTTTCGAAAGCGTAGGGGGGGGGCATAGATTGCTGCGAGGCCCCATTTCTCGCCCCAGATGTCAGCAAGTATCATTACGTAGCAGCCCCGGGGGTCAGCTTTGACCTTCCTGACCTGTAAGGGGACTCGCTTGTGGACAAGTATCATCGTGCCCCTGGCGCCTTTTGTGAAACTGGCATGGTAGGTATGCGAGTAGTTGGATCATTTGAAAAAGTTGGTGCTCGTACCGATCAAATGTGTTTCATTTAGGAGAGCTATGTCTGGCGAGTACCGATTGAGGTACTAGAGCACCTATCTTCGCTTTATGCTGGAGCCGAGGCCGTTAACGTTCCAGGACAGTAAGCATACCTTGTTGGAGTTCATTCTATCTGTGTGGGACTCTTATCGGGGCATCTGTAAGGATCAATGGCGGTTGTACACCTAGTCGGAGGTGTGTGGAGGTATTCCTTCGAGGGAGACATCCAGGGGTCGCCCCGTAGTGGTGTGGCTGATGACTGGATGATTTTAGTGTCAGCGGTCTTGCCCATAAACAGTGCTTGATTCTCTTGCCAGCGTATGTCGGTATCTTGCCTTCTCGTCCCGTGGTTCTGATTCCTTACATTCCCAAAACTCCCCCCACCCCCCCCCCCCCAACCTGGGAGCACCTGTCGCCCAAACATTAAACTTATAACTTAATAAACTTCCTCGGGATAACCCGTACTGTGATGGCGCCTGCGCCGCACTAGGAGCGGTGGCCGCTGAGTGAGCGTTCCCATGTTATTGTGTTGCAGGTTAGTCCCCATATTGAGTGGGTCTTATTCCTTTTCTGCAGGGCTCCCAGCCGTGTCGCCGTCTGCATTGGTCAGAGATCGAGGGGGCAAGGGCCACCCAGACCAGGGCTTCTGTGTGGGGGGGCCCGGCATTGTGCGCCTCACTCTGGAATCCGTGAGGACTTGGGTTTCAAGCCAGTTCCATGCACCTTTGGGGGTTGTAAAATAGATTAGTAGTGCCCTCATAGTGAACTTTAAACAATGCCGGGAAGTCGCTATATTTGATAGATATCGACTGGAGTTTCTTCTTGACAGAGTCAAATGACTGGCAGGCTTTTTGGACTTCTTTAGTGTAATCGGGATAGAAACCGACACTGCAGCCGTTGTATGTGATCGGGCCGGAGGCCCTTGCCATCTGTAGGATCACATCCAGGTCACGGTAGTTCAGCAGGCGTGCAATTATTGTCCTAGGCGGGGCACCCGGGGTAGATTGGCCGGTGGGGACACTCTGTGCCCTCTCTATGGAGAAAAAGTTGGATCGTTTTTTAGGGGCAAAGACGTGGGCGAGCCAATCCTCCAGGAAAAGTTCAGCGCTAGGGCCTTCCTCTTTCTCTGGTATTCCGAGGATCCTGAGGTTATTGCGCAGAGCCCTCCCCTCACTGTCCTCAGCACGGTACTCCATTGGGGTCACCTTTTGGGTGATCGTGGTGAGTTGTTGCTCCAGCCGGTGGACAATGTCTTCTGTGACTGACACTCTGTTCTGCCTCTCCAACCCTGGTCGACAGGTTGCGGAGGTCCTGGCATATGAGGGACACCTCCGAGGATAGGCCGCCTATTTTGAGTTCCAATGATGTCCTCGAGTCCCCAATCGCCTTCATGAAGTCCAACAAAGACGGGGGTGTTGGGGCTCTTCGGAGGCCCCTTCCTCTTCTGGAGGCTAAGACCCACGGTGGGGGGAGCCCCCACTGTGTAGAGGTCCATCTTACTTTGCAAAGTTTGCCGCTTGGACTTTTCTTTACCCATGACGTGGTTAAGCGGCCCTGCGTGGCAGGGATCCGGGTGTTTCCCGTTGTCACACCAGGGGTGAATGTGGGATTGGGCGAGGTCCTGTATGATTCAGGCGATCATGTAGAGGCTGCGCCAGGTGCTCGTCGCAAATCCTTGCAAGGGCCACGTCTAGGACGGCAAAAACGCGGTTGCTGCGAGTATTAGCCTCGCCTCCAGGGTCGCAGGGCACAGGTGGTGGGCGCAGCCTGCGGGGGAGGACTTGTGTGTTTCGCCGGATTGCAGTCGCCGCCTACCATTGGGGGGGGGGGAAAGAGTCCAGGGGTGTCCCGATTAGTTGCGAGAAGAAGTGCCTTCCGCCCCCCTACTCGTAGTTCAGGTCCACTGCACAGAAGCCTCGTAGGGAGGACCGTGTCATTATTCCATACCTTGGTATGGTGCTGCCCAGTGTATCTCTGACGCATAAAGTGGCCCACGTGGTTTCTGTGGTCTTTACAGGTGGTTTAAATTGTACAAGAGGCCTTGAGGGGGAGATGGGGCAGTCCCCCGCTTCACACACACTCGTACATTGTCGTGGATGTGTCCGTTTACATCGTATCATGCATCAGCCGGGAAGCGCAGCACACATGTCTCCTTGTTGTGATGCAGCTCGACCCTGGGCGTTTTAGTCTCGCTGATGGGGGGGGGAAGGGAGGTGTCCCCGGGGGGAGTGGGAGCTGGCAGTTTGGGCCCAAGCCGTGGGCGATTAGGTTCCGGGCTCCGCTTGTACGTGGCGTTGTCGAGGCCGAGAGGGCCGCCACTTGTATGTCCCCGGCTGCGTGTCTCCCTCCATAGGTGCTCAGTGTCAGGCCGGTGAGGGAGACCGCGGTCAGGTCTCCGGCGGTATGAGCAGGGTGCCGCCGGGGCTCAGACAGCTCGGCAAAGTGATTAGGCGTGTCCTCCCACACAGGATCTTCTGCGTTCGCCACGCCGTGGAGGCGGAGGGGTAGGGGTAGGCAGCGGCCGCGTCTGTGTCGCAATGGCCGCGTCCCGCCAGCCAGAAGATTCTGGCTGAAGCACACGTCCCCCGCTCCGAATCTGCCTGGGGTTGCGGCCAGTGCTTCCCAGGTTGATCCAACGCTTCTAGTGTGTGCTGGAGTGGGAATATTCAATAAAAAGGGGATTTTCTGGAGGATGAATGCAGCGGCCGCCGGGAGCCGTTCTGCTTAGCTCTGCATGCGTCGCGCCCGCATGCGCCCACCCCGTCAATCCTCTTGTTAACGTGAAGTCCAGAGTGTGCCTTATCCCAGACCTTGCGGACCTCGGCCAAAACGTCCTTCTGGAGGAACAAGCCGGTACACTCCTGAGGAGACCAGGTGAACGCCCCAGAAAGCATCCCCCTCTCTTGGGGAGCGGGTGCCTTCGGTACTGGTACATACAGGAGAGATGTCCAGAACCCGGTCATGGAACGCTCTAACAGAGCGCGGCTGGGTCCTCGCTATCCTGATCCCCCTGCGTGTCATATGACGCATCCGGATAGACCTGCGTCACAACTGGTAGAGTTGGAACAGCTGCCGGAATCATCGGCGCTATGGCTGGAATCATCGACACAGGAGTAGGCGCTGGAGGGCAGATTTCCCTAAAAAGACCTCTGAAATATTTCTTCATGGGGTCAGAGTGCAGGAGCCTCTGAAACTTCCCAAAAAAAGGCATCCTGCCGAAGGCTTGGGAGCGGGGAGAGGTCACTCATGAGAGGATTAACTCCAAGGCCGTAAGGGAGAGGGCTGCCAAGAAGGACCTCCTCGAGCCGGATCAACATAGATCAATGAAGCCGATGTAGCAGGCAGAGAGACTGTGCACAGTAATGTCATCCGAGCATTCCAGTCATAAACTGGACGAATCGGATTTGCACAAGGAAGTCGATGTTCACCTGAAAACACGCCCCCAGCACCAGAGGCTGATGGCGTAGGTGTAAGGGAGGAATCAAAAATAGCCACCGTAATTCGCGCAAGAACAGGCGCCATTTTGTCAGCATCCGACGAGAACTGCATCAGATGTGTGAGTGAGGCAGAGGTCTCCACAGACGGGTCAGGGGCCTTCACTTTAGCCTTGACACAAGGAACCTCAGCAGATCCGGTACTGTGTGGCCTAGGATGTTTCTGAGACATACCATTAGCCAAATTAGCCTCTAGAAGAGCAACCTCAACATAGCCGGTAACCGAGGAATTACGGTCAGCGACCTCACTCAACAGGACCAGTATCACCGCAAAGACGGGAACTTTGAGGAATCCACCTCACAGACAAGACCTTGACAGGTCTCAGTTCTGTCGGTCACCTTAGCCTCTGAAAGAGGAACCTCGGAACAGAGTCCGCTAACAGCTCCCTCAAGAGGGGCCTCGAAACTTGGTTCGGTACAGGAAGCCTTTACAGAGGCCTCAGGACGAGCCCCGGTGTTTGTATGGGAAGCTCCAGACAAGGATACCTCGAAGCAAGTTCCGGTAGAACTGGGCAATCGATTAGCACCCACAGGAGGGGCCTCGGATTGTAATCCGGTGTGGCAGGCCCCTTACGGAAGCCCTCAGAGAACTCTTATCTTTTTTAGGCCTGGAAGGCACCTCAGGGGGAACCCCAGTAAGAGTTTATGAAGCCCCTCCTGGACCGGGAAGACCCCGGGAAGGAGTCCCCCGGTCTGGGTGCCCTAAAAACGTAAGAACTTGCCAGGCGTTTCTTCTTTTTGTCGATGAAACTCTGAAAATGCAGAGGAGGAGCACGCTGAAACATCCTCCCACCGCTCCAGATGACGTTGAAGTGCCCGGACGGAGAGGGAATCGCAGTAAAAACACGAGTCCCACCGATGATCTGGACCCAAACACTCTAAACAAAGAGGATGGGGATCCGCCCTAGCAAAGCATCGCTCGCAAGAAGTAGTACATTCTAAATGAACCGGCATAGACGGACTACGAAGCGACCGCCAAACCGGAGCAGGAGAGAAGGACACTGGAAGGAAAAAAACCTTCCAAAGATGCAAGTGCGTCCAGCCCCTACCACGCAGAGAAAAGGACTGATGGGCAATGCGCTTGGCAGAGCTAAGGAGGGGCTTGGGGTGGTTACGGCCACGTGCGGTACCCGCGTAAAAAGAGAAGGACACATTTTTGAAAAATGTGATGCTTTTTACAAAAGTGCTCCGGTCCCGTCCCAAAGGACAGACTGTCCTACAAGTATGAAGGAAAGGGAACGGGAAGTAGGAGTAGAGTCTTTACCATCGGTATCTGTATTGGCCTGGGAAAAAAACAAGGAGCAGGAGAGTACAACAAAAATCCTGAGTAGTGGCCTCATCGAGCACTCACCCCCTCTTGTAAGATCGTAACTTGGAAGGGGGAAAGGTTAAAAAAAATGGTAAGAACCCAAGTAAATGGAAAAATAGGGGTTTGAGGAAATTTCGACAATTAAGGTTGCAGGTAGACAATCACATGAACTTGGGCAACGAGGTGGAAAAAACAATGACTGTTAGGAGGGGGGGAGAAAGGGGTAAGTGTCCCAAGGGATCTCAGCAAACATATTGTTAAACCAGACTCTGGCGGGTTAACATATGGGCAGGCAATAAGTACTCAGCCTAGGCGCCCAATTGCTGGCGAGGGTCCCTCCTTTGATTTGAGCCTTCTCAGTTTACCCTTGTGAGGATGATAGATTACAACAATCTTTCCACTCATGGGTGCATGTTGGAGTAAACAAACTGGATGGTGTAAAAATGACAGGCCCAGGGAAATACTGTATTCTGAGGGATACCAGTTTGAAAGTACTAAAGGGGAATATAGTAAGTTCACAGGTGGCAGTGGCTAGAGACATCAGTGACACGAAAAGCCACAGAAATTATTTTCTACATTTGGGAACTCTGAAGGGAAGATGAAAGAAACGGTTTGAGTTGACAGAGGTTGAGGACGGCCTACAAAAAGTGTATGAGATATTCTGCACTCTTTTTAAAAAAATGATTTATTGCATTTTTATACCACAACAATAAAGTTACTCAGTGTGGCTACCTTAATCCTAGTCCATAGACCCCTTTCCTCCATACAGGACGGAATGTCCAAGAAGTGTGGAGGAAAGGTTACAGGGAGTAGGAGCAGTGCTTCAGATAAGATTTGGAAGGGGGAGCATTTTACTTCCTATATTTTTAAGTTAGCAGCATACTGATTTTTAATGGGAGAAAAAAGGTAAATCCAATTCCCAATGGGAATATTTTATAAGCGAGTAGATTATGTTTTAACTGGAAAATAGAAATGTTTTTGTAATAATTATTTCTTTGCACCTGGTTATTCACGCACATTAAAAGATACATGTTTACTACTTCTGATCAGGCATTAATAGTACTTTATTCCTGTGGTACTACGTGCATTAGGGGTTAAAAGATGTGGGTGAAAGCAGGGGCACATGGTTCTACATTTCGGTTTCCTGTTGGGAGTATTTGTACTCCCATTTACATTTTTTTTGGAGTATTTGCTCATGTTTGCCCTGTTACAAATTTTTCCAGTTTGTCATTTAATCCACACATTGCATCATATTTACCAATAAAGAGCAAGTTGCTTGCTAATCGTACAGAAACAAATGGCATCAAATACCATTTGAAATGTAGAATGCTATATACAAATTGGCAAGAAATGCTGAAGTACTACCACTTCAAAAATAAAGTACCAAAATATGCAATCAACGCAGCAGTAAGGATTGGCAGCAACAATCCAATCCATGGATCTGATTAACAGATTTAATATAAATCTGTAGCAGACTTTTGGTTTAGCTACTGTTTCAAAACTTCAATAACATTTGATCTAATAAAAGAAAAATGGTGCAACTGAGCAACAAAGTCAGTTCACCAATGGAGTGCTAGTGCTTCTAAAGTGAGAAACGCCAGCACTTTTTGCACAAACTGATGAACAGCTCACTTATACCAAAGCATTTAAGACGGCCTGCGTCAAACAGCTTCTAAAGAAATGCAGCTGATGGCCCAAGCCCTCAATTACCCATCTATCTCAAACATACCATACCCAGCCAAAATTCAAGAAAGCTACATATACAACACCCCTTTACAATCGATGAGATCCTTCGTAACATGAAGAACAGACACTACTTGACTTTCACTCCTCAGCTCGAACCCAAGGACCATAACTTTGGAGTTACTTAGGAAACAAGCCACTCATCACCTGTGGCATACGTGCCCCACCATTGATTGGTGAACGAATGGCACTCATGGCAAGCGCATCGGCCAAAGCCGTCGGCAGAACCACCAGATGTGCTGGCCAAGGCAACAACATCTCACAGATGTGACAAGTAGCCCCAAAAGACCAGGGAAAACCTGATTAGCTGGACCGTGGCCAGTAATCCATCAACTGACGGAGCCAGAAGCTGCCAAGATCAGGAGGATTGGCAGGCCGTTACTCAGGAAGTTTGGCAGGCTGGAACCCAAGAGGATTCTCTGATCCTAGACAGCCATTGGTCCAGTAACACCAGTGACCAGAACACGGAAGGAAGGTACACTGAGGAAAGGACATCCTCGTTGTTGCAGACCACTACACACTTGGGGCAAAGGGGTCAGTGCCCTGATGCACGGTGTCCACTGTCAACAGTCCTGAAGGAACATGCTGCATCAGAGGCGCTTCTGTTTGAAAAATGCGTGAGGAGTGCTGCCCGAAGCTCACTCCCATCCAACAAAGAGAAAAGGACCAACACAGCAGCACCTGAAGGGGCATGGCCACCTTTGCCGATACACGACCTATCAAATTGGAGGGATACTGTCGTCCCGATCCCACAAGCAGGAACTTCTGCAAGTATGGAGAAAGGGTGACGGGACACACGAGTATGACAGTATCGCCTCACACCGCCCCTGAAATCCCTCCACCACGGCCTCTGGAAAAGGACAACTACCCTAGAACATCTCAAGAAACCAGGAATCTCAGCATGCTAGTGGACAATAGCCTCATATTGGAATCCCAAATCAAAACAATTGTCAAAAAGTGCTTCATCATCCACGCTCAATCAGACAGATTATGTCCCCCATCTCACTTTCCCCACACATGTCGCTGCCCATCTTTTCTCTGGTTTTCTCAAGAATACAGATTATGGCAACATTATCTACGGATGCAGACTGCCTCACAAAAAGCACACCAGACCCAAAACACAGGAGCTAGACTATTCTCAGACTCCACTGGAGGTAACAAAATCAGCTCTTATACCACTGCACTGGCTACCAGCAAAGAAAATCTACTTCAAGGGGCTGCACACCACCCACGGAGTTTTCCATGGTCAAGAAACAAATTAATTCATTGCAAAAGCTTACATTAACAACCAACTATAGATATAACATCCAGTAAGAACATGCTGCTAATAACCAGGAAATACTGTGGCAAAAGATGAGGTGGACCTACCTTCAATATGGTGGCCAAACTATCGAGCATGTTACAAAGTGAAAACCGCACATTACAGGACCACTTGAAATTCAGGGAAAATCTAAAATCCAAGCTTTTTCTGAGCATAATCCGTGGACATTAGCCAACACTCAACAGTGGAAACAACCTATCAATCAAGTCAGCCCACATACACACACTAATGGAACACAATACCAGCTTCCAACCTCCATTTTCCGAACAAACTCATGGCACTCTAAAACAGATAGCAATGACTAGAATATGTTTGGGCACTGCTAACAAGAGGGCACTCCCCCCCTAAAACTCTACACAGCCATCTGTATACTTCAAATACAAAAAAACTCAAAACCTCAACCCAGCTCACAAACTGTAATGTTATGCACTTGCACCCAATAAGGAAAGCCTGCCGAACCAACCAGGACCCTTTTGTCGAACCCTGAAGTTCTCTGCCTTAATCTCCACAATCAATCTTAAAACAGCCTCCCACATGTGGCTTTTAAAAGACCCTCATCAGTCTTGATACAGCACAACTGTACAGCTCCAGCTTACACACATAGATCACAGACAGAATATGCTCACACTATAAGCATGAGATTCCTTCTCTGGACGCAAAGCCCCCAAAACTCCTAACACATCACACCCAGAAAGCCATCGGGCGCGCAGAGCTCAGGGTTATTCTGGTCTGCACCATCAACACAAACACCTGCAATCTAGCTTGATCCTCTCACCTGACCAAACCCACACATACTCTGTTCTAGATTAACCAGAGCACCTGAAGACCATGTGTAGAGAAGGTGCCAAGTACCCCCACCTCAACCATCTTGCCCATATTGCCTATATGTTGGGAGCCAGAGTGTGAAACACGTGCAGTACCAGTGAAAATATTGATACCAAAAAGAATCCTGGAAGCAAGGTTCCCATTGAGAAAGCTATACCTGCATGCAAGACAGTACGATGGTCATTTGAATGAAATCCCAGAAGAAGCAGAACAAATGAATGGAAGAGCAGAATGGTGACGTCACACGAAGCCAGATTGAGGTACATAGAAGAGATGCAGAGAAGAGAATGTATATATTCTATAAGGCATAAAGAAAGTATCCAAGATAAGTGACATCTTAGGCTCAAGATGAAGAGGCTTATGCTACAGAAACTATGAAGATATGAAGTCATTTTACACATGTACATATGCACAGAAATGCAAGCAGATGAAGTATCTTGAGGCTAAGTAGTGAATAGATTGCGGCATGCGCCAATGTATACATATATAGGAGAAGTGAACAATGGATGATTCCACTACGTGTTATAGCAGAGCTGGACCAGAGAAGAAAGGCCTTTTTCCAGTGCGTCACAGTTAAAAGGCAATTGAATTAGAGAAGTGAATCTCAGAAGGGCAAGGCTGGACCAGCCCCAAGAAGCCAAGGTCCTATCGGACTGGGATGAGCAGACAGTTACAAATCGTGTGAAAGAACGAAACTCCTGTTCAGAAGACATAGACGAAAACAAGGAAGACGTCAGAGGTCTATTAAAAAAATATATATATTATTTTAAAACGCACCAGAGCTCAAATTTATGGTCTTCAGTCACGTGGAGGGATGAAGTTGGACAAATATGACGAACCACACCTATGCAGAGAGGCAGAGCATGCCTCTACTCCCCTAAATTCTCCAGAGCAAAGAACATTTCCAATCACTGAGTTGATGATAGATGATATGCTAATTGGTGGGAAGCTATGGTTATGACCAGTCCACCAGCACCTGGAAGTCCAGCCTGCGTGCTGCCAACGTAGGTGGAAAAGTACTGATGGATTTAAGAGTGCCAACCAATTGCAGGCGGACGTGTAATTAAGGGCCCTATAGTGTGTGTAACCAATGGGACATTGTGTATTTAGTGACGGTCATAGTGACCTATTTGAGGGGAGGGCTTAGTTGCCCCACCTGATGTTAAGGAGCCTATCACTTTCTTAGACTAGTATAGAACGTATACATAGATGTTCCCTCTTATCCTATCACTTTCTCGAATAGGTTTTTGTAGTTTGCCATGTAGGAGGACTTTAGTAAATACGTAGGTGAACGTCATCAATGACGAGTTTTTACTGAGTGTGATGTTTTTTATGGAAATTGTTGAGACCATGCTGTGAGACATCCGTTGATGCCCATTGTACTCCCTGTTTTAGATGATCGACATTAAAACAGTAAACTTTTGCCAACTTCCTGAGTAGTTTAAGATTATTGATGTTTGAGTAACTTCTGCATGCCCATTCATCTCCTAGTATTGCTACCACATCTTAAAGGGCTGAGTCGGATGTCCTGGTTCACGTGGAAGAGTGATGATGGTTAAAAATCCATTGAGAAAGTAAGCTTTGGGGTTCCTGGCAATATCGAATGTCCTCTGCCATTCGGCTGAAAGGACGTGAAGCTCCCTGTAGATAGCGGAAATCGTTTTTAAGATAGGCCTTGCAAGCGTAGATGAGACGGGTCCCTGGGTTTGTACGAAATCGCCTCCCGACATCTACAGGAAGATGAACGGACAGAAGGTTGAAGCGGCTGCTAAAGAGGCAGCAATCCCGAGAGCTGAAAGTCGAAAACGCGAACGGTGAGTAAAAATCCGAGTGAGATGGCAAAATTGTGAATGGGCAGAGGGTGGAGAAAGGGATGAGGGGAAAACGAGTAACGGTGGGAGGTTGGGGTAAAGACAACTCGAGACGATGAGCGTTGAGTTATTAAGTAATTGACTTGAGGAGAGGAGCCAAGAAATTAAGAGACAGACGAACATCACAGTAGAGTATGCCCAGTGTCCTGCATCATAGCACGTAACAGAAGGAGCCATATCTAGAATCCCATTAGCGCATGACGTAGGCTACGGACCCGTTTAAAGACTGGTCTAAAGAGGACGATTCACATCCTAATTGGGGTATTTTTTAGGGGCGAGGAAAAGTCTCAAGGATCGTAGACGGAGATATATGTGACCGGTCGAGTATGTCAGTTTATTTTATGTATAAAATAGATATATATGTGGTGAAGTGATATCAGACAAATTAAGCGACGTGAAGAGTAAAACACCTAAATTCAACAGTTATTTATTTGTTGGAATTGAATTGATGGCATTTATTGAATAAAGTAGACTGGAGAAAAAACGTTATATAGAGGGTTTGGTGCTGCGACGATTGGTGCACGCTGATATTGTATTATTTTTCTGGAAATTTATTTTTGAAAAGTGCAAAGTGTAAAGGTGAGTATTGACAGTCAAGTGTGACGAGTCAAAATGGAGGATATTACTCCACTTGCACATCTATGCAAGCAGTTGCCGAAACATGCACCCAAGCTTAAACAGTACAGTGCAGAATGGGTTATGGGCACAGCAGATAAGATGTTCATGCCATGGCCACAAGGGGATCACTATCAAAGGCAGTTTTGCAATACATGACGATATACTTGCATGCAGCATACACAGGAAAAAAGTGAGACAAAAGGCTAGCGAGCTTTCTTGAAAATGTACCAGGAGGAAAGAGAAGTGCCGCCTCCTGAAGACTGGATACTTAAAATATGCAAAGAGGGGGGGTGAGGAGCCTTCTGCTCCCCCCGCCGCAGCTGAAATAAACAGTGAGAGCAAGGAAAATTATAGAGTTTACCCATTAAGAGAGCTTAAGGCATCGGCAGGGTAAAGCAATCCGGCACACGAGTCACCTGCGCATAGCAGCGACAAGGGTGTAGAGAAAATTCCTGAAAGAGATGTGATCTCTAAAGTCCAGAGGGACAAGGAGAGACGGGATGAGGAGAGAAGTGACCAACCAAGTGCATCTCTAGATATAGGACGGGAAATAAAGAGATGGAAAAGAGAGAAAGATAAGGCTGATGAGGTAACCCGCACACAGAACAAATGGATGGGTGGTCAGATCTTGCTCAAACTTGATGGTAAGAGCATTGAGGAAGGCAAAGAGTATCAAGATGAACAAGATCAAAAAGACAGGGAAGGAGAAGAAAGATTGAAAGAAGATGGGTCGAAAAAGAAAGATGGACAAAGATGAGAACAGTTGCATCAAGATTAACAACTGAATAGGAAAGGGCAGGGGAGCAAAGAAAATATGACAGACAGAGCAATCGAAGAACAAGAAAAGTTAGGAAGAGGAAGAACAGAAATGAAGGGATAAAAATACAAACGCATAGAGACGAAGAAATAAGAAGGGAAAATGAGAGACAAGATATGAAAAGAAAGGAAGAAGACAGGGTGAGAGAAGAAGCAAGGAAGCGAAGAGAGCTTGATTATGAAATAGAACGAAAGAGAAGACAGAGAACGCGATCTTGAGCGTGTAGAAAAATAATTAATGGATCTGAATCCAGTAGTGTCATGGGAGGATATAGAAGAATTCTTCCCAGGACATGAACCAACACCAGATCCATCTAGAGCAAATCTAGAGGATGAGTTTGACTATAGAAGCATTGGGGACGCAATTGATAAAGTCTATCATGATATGAGGACTAAAAGAACTGAAAGGAAGGGGCAAAAACGATCGACTTGCGAGTACGTAGGTGTATGACAGAGGGAGACTTGCGTAGTTTTGAGCCTAAAGAGTTGTCTTTAGACAGGCTAACTCTGAATACAGACGATGAGGAGGGAAGTCGCACAAGTTGGGGACGTCAGACTAGGACAGAGAAACCTTCTGTGGGGAGGAGGGAGGCAATATGTGGTCCTGAAGGATGTTCTCCAATGAACTAGGAAGTAGAATGGTCAGATCTAGACCTACCTATGTCTCGGGCGTCAGAAACTCTGACGCGGCTAAATCAACCTAGAGGGCGATGATATGGTGGGAGGGGGGACTCGCCACCTTGTGTGAGCAGGTTAACGTCGCTGCTAGAAAGAAGGCGATGCAGAACCATTGTCCCTGCTATGGACAGACAGATGATGGGGGATGGATGTGAGTTTGGGGTTTCACAGTTTCCCTTGTTAGAGAAAGGAGGAGCCACACCGCAGTATATATATTGGCCACAATAATTTAAGGTGTAAACTCCAGAGTTTAACTTCTGGCGTGGGGAACCGGACACATGAGTTGGAAAAAATGACTGGAGGAATCACGTTAGCCATAGGGGACGTTAAAGGTCTCAGTTGCTATCCTTGTGGAGAGAGCAGACGATGATTGGTCGAGAGCAGGATACTCGAGTGTCACAACGTTGAACACGGCTCATGATGGCGCATCATTCAACAATTGTAGGGCGGCAGTCTGGAAAGCGCTTAGAGTGCTGTATCTAGACACGTCAGATATAGGAGCTATAATGACGAAAAAGATGCAGGAAGGAGATGACCCTCTTGTTTACATTCAGAATTTTCAGGAAGAATGGAGCTTGGAGACTCACGAGCCTTGAGGGAAATCTATACCTGTTTCCTACCATATATTATGTCAAGGGTTGCCAGAGCCAGTACAGCTACAGCTAAAAACATTGGAGGGCAGGAAGCCAAAGCCATGGTCAGAAATTCAGCTGACCATTGTGCATTATTGCAGACTGTTGCAAGAGAAGAATCGAAAAAAAGAGGATGCTAGGAAAGGTGAAAAGGTGAAATTAGTGCAGAGAAAATTGTCAAAATACGCCATTGAAGGGGCGACGTTGACTAGTGGAGAAGGGTCAAGTTCACAGCAGGCATGCCACAGGTGAATAACCAAAGGCAGTATGATGAAGGTAATAATGGGTTTGTACCTCGAGGTAGGGGAAATAGAGGCTTCCAGAATATTCAGGGAAATTTCCAGAACCACCAGAGTGGGTTTCAAAACACGCAGAATGATAGTTAAGGTATGCAGGAAGGGAAAATTAGGAGACCTCCTGTATGCTGGCCATGCAATATGTCAGGGCACCGTGCACACTAGGGATGTAACGGTATAACGGTATACCGTTAAAGATACCGTGAACCACTTAATTGAACAATAATAACCGTCACATTGTTTATACCGTTATACCGTTCATACCGTTAAGTGTGCTTTTCAATCAGATTTGGAAAGGCTGCAGTAAGCAATTGCTGTGCAGTCTTGGTTTTGCACTGTTGGATGTGCCGTCTGCCAAGTAGTTTCAGTTTGTAGCAGTTTTTAATGCCATTCCATAAACCACACGTGCCTTACACAAAATCAATATGATAGCAACAGGAAGAATAAATACAGTGCCAAGAAGGAAAAGGGTTTACTTTGGGGTGGTGGCTTTGGGGTTTATATATTTATAATGGATAATGTTCTCTAAACATATGGCAATGGGGGATTTCCCTGGTTCTATCATTGAATTTACATATAATAAGTCACACTGCGAAATTCACTTATCTCTGTGGGTATTCCCTGCTGCCATACCAAAGGGTAACATGTCATTGATTACTGAACACCTTTTGGCCCGCAAGTAAACTAAAGGCTGTAACGTAAAGAGAAAGTGTGTGTGTGTGTGTGTGCGTGCACGTGTGCACAAGCTTATACTACCATCATCCTGCATTGATCTGTGGCATGCTGGTTATCAATATGGCAACATGTTCATCTTCACCAGTAGCCAGTGGGGAAGCAAAAAGCCTAAATGACCACTTAAGAAAAGCTTTTCAGTTTGCTTTGCCAGTTGCAGCAGGCCTCCACCCCACCCCCTCCTCTCCACACGTGTGTTTGTGTTTGGTGGAAGCAAGGCATTTCAGTGGGAAGTATGTTGAAAAGCCCAATTCTGGCCCTGGGTGCCTGGTTTTGTTTGTGATGATACATCTGTCAATTTATGACCTTTTAGAAAATATTTGTTAAGATCAGTTAACTCCACCTGCTATACCGCGATAACCATGATATACCGTCATTTGGCAAGAAGGTTATCGTACCGTCATAAAACGAATACCGTGACACCCCCCTAGTGCACACGTGTAAAAGTCAAGGGTTCCTGCAAAAAAGGCAATTTGAGAGGCGGGACTGCATATCCGCCTGCATGCACTCAACAGAATGGAGAGGGGGTTTGTTCAAAATCAGACAGTTCAGCAAATACAAGCGCTGAGAGTACAGCAAAATTTACAAACACAGCAGAAAACAATGAATCCGCCGCAAGGGCAGTCCCAGCATTCACTCATGCAGATACAGTAAGTCACAAGCATGGGACAATTGATGGCTCCTAGGATAGGCGGTGTCACTGATGGAGGCAATCCTTTCACAGGTACAGGGATGAGAGTGTACCCACAATAGGACACCTTACTGGGAGACTTAATGTGTTCAATACTATCAGTGACGCCCAATTCTTAAGAGGCACCAAGGGTTGACGACAATATAGGAGGCAAATCTTTTTCTTTTTTAGCAGACACGGGTGCAACACACATGTATACGAGAGGGGAAATTTACATTATCTGGGAATGCCATGAATACTCAAGGTTTTACAGGAGCTACAAGTAGAGTTCCTTTTACCGAAAAAATTGCCAGTCTATAGGAGAATGTGACATGTCTGTGCCATTATTATATTCAAGACAGACACCTGTCAATATACTAGGTCAAGATTTAATGACAAAGTTGAACATGATTTCGTTCAGTGATGAAGGCATATTGTGTTCAACACCTGGAATGCATTATTTAAATGGGAGTGAATTTATTATGGCATTTACTGGACAAATGGCCATACGAGGAGCACTATTAGAACCAGAGGTTTTTCACTATGGGGTACCCATTCTGTTAACATGGCTACCAGGTTTAGTGGGTAAAACTATGAATACCTGGTGAATTTTTATTCAAGCCAAATATACCTATGGATAAAGAGGAGGGATGAGTCTTTCCCTTAGAGTTACAAGCAGCCATAGTGCGAGGAGAAATGGCTTTGCTTGATAGAAATTATTATGAAGGCAGACGATGGAGCACAGTGATTGGCAATGGGGAAGGTTATACATTGACTGATGTCACTGATGAGGACATGTTTAGAGATCAACCATCAGATGACGAAGTAATATTCGAGACGAGTATTACTTATTGGGTGAGAACAATTAAACGTGAGGCTCCTCAGAAAATGTTGTTAGCACAGAAACGTCCAGAGTTTTTTGATGAAGACATGGCGAAAATGGCAGTCGCATTATGCACAAGAGACCCCTATGACATAGGCCTATTGAATCGGGCTGGATAAGTTGAGATTAAACTGAAACCAGGAGCAATTTTGCCAGAGCACGACAGTATCCCATGTCTCTAGAGGCAGACTAAGGCATTTTCAAGACAATCTCTGCCATGATGGAATAAGGTATCTTAGTGACGTTAGAGTCACCATGTAATACGTCAGTGTATCCGATAAGAAAATGTAAAGCAGGGTTTTGGCATTTAATTCAAGATCTCCGCCCGATTAACGAGATTGTAGAGGCCGAGTTCTCTCTAGTGCCTAATCCTACAACAATCTTATGTAGTATCCCTGTTGAGGCACAATATTTTACGGTGATTGACTTGAAAAATGCGTTTTTCTCAATACCATTGCATAAAGACTCAAGATCTGACGTCATTTATGTTCAGACAAAAGAAGCTAAAAAGCACAAGATTGTTTCAAGGGTACTGTGAGTCTCCATCCATTTTCAATAGAGTCCTGTAAATGGACTGATGCAATATCGATTTGCAAAGTGTTGTGTTGCAATACGTAGATGACATATTGGTCTGTAGCACCTCAGAGGAAGAGTGCAGACGCGATTCAGTTCAACTGATTATTCTTGCAGAGAAAGGATATAAAGTAGATGAGGAGAAATTGCAGTATTGTCGAGAGGAAGTGTTGTACATAGGTCAGTTCATTTCGCATGAAGGAAAAAAGGTTACTCATGAGAGGGCTGAGGCTTTTTTGAAAACAGTAAAGCCACACACGATAAAGCACATGTAAAGATTTTTGGAACTCTGTATTTATGTAAGAGCATGGGTCTTTGATTATAGTTCATACAGAAGGCCCTTGGGGCAGGCTCTGAACAAAGCACAGGCAACTCAGGAAAAAACTGTCTAAACTGAGGAAATGGAAGAAGGGGTTGATAAGTTGAAAAAGGCAATTTGCACAGCTCCAGTTTTAGGGATTCACAATTATGCTAAGGAATAATTTTTGTTTCTGCGTACGAATGGCACCGTTATGACAGCAGTACTCGCGCAGAGAACCACTTTGGGGTACAAGCCCTTGCCTATTACAGTGGGATATTGGACCCAGTAATGAGGGCTCACTTTCCTTGCAAACAATCTTTGGCAGCCGCCGCGTAGAGAGGGCTGCCAGCATAGTAATGGGATGTTCCATGAGGTTATTTGTTGAACATGCTTTGTTTGACATTTTGGAAAGACCGAAAGGTACGTTGACTTCTCAAAGGGCTTCTGCCTATGAGGTTGTTGTATCAAATCCAGCGATTAAAATAGAATGATGCAGAATAGTGAACCCTGCCATGTTTGTAGCAGAACCACTGGCAGAAGATGAGCATGCACATGATTGCTCAAACTATGAGTAAGAATTCTATGAGATTACGACGCTGAAAGAAAATGCGTTGGCAGCTGGGGAGATTCTCTTTATTGACGGTTGTTCTAGAATCAATCAGAATGATGGACAAAGATATACAGGTGCCGCTGTGGTAAAGCACAGGTCAATGGGGAGTTTGAAGTATTGATAAGTGCATGACTACTGTCTCACTTTTCGGCACAGGCTGCAGAATTAATAGTGCCGATTGTCGTGCTCAAGAATTACAGAGACCAGTAAGTAACAGTGACTCCGCCTATGTGACGTCGACAGTACACGCAGGGCTGGCATGTTGGAAAAGGAGGGGCTACTTCCGAGCAGACAGCACTCCACTGCAGCACACAGCCTTATTGGACAGACTCATAGCACTACAACTCCCAGTAGCCATCGCAGCTGTTAAGAGTGCAGCACACACTAAAAGGGCAGACTCTCACGTGGAAATCAAGCAGCAGACGAGGAAGCAAAACGTGTTGCATATTCAGAAAATATCATGAAGAATGACACGCCTGATGTGAATGAAAGTATGGTGGTGATGTGTGCCTGATAGTTATAATGACTTGTCTAAGACTCCGCTAATGGAAATTCAAGGGGAAGCACCGCAGGATGAGCAAGACCTGTGGATGGAGAGGGGGTGTTCTTTAAATCCTTCCGAAGCACTGTGGCAACAAGACAGCACTGGTAAACCGGTGATGCCTGTAGCCTTATTAAGAGTGGCGTTAGAACAGCTACACTACCCTTCGCATTTCACTAGAGCGCCTCGCCGCAACAATTGCAGAGGATCGGTTTGTTCCGAATTTGGTAGAACACGTTGCATTTTATGTAGTAAACTGAATCGTATGTCAATGGTTTACTGCTGGGCATGTACTGCGTACAGTTAGAGGAGTTATTCCAAGACCTAATGGTCCTTTTCAGCATTTACATATCGACTATGTCGACATGCTGCAAGTCTGTAATGGATACAGATACAGGATTGTAGTAGTATGTCCCTTTTCAAGGAGAACTGAAGCTGGTCCATGTACACACCCAGATTCCACCTGCGCAGCGAAATTTTAGTACGAGAAGTGTTTCCTAGATGGGGAATATGTGAAGTATTAAGATCAGATAAAGGCCATCATTTTGTCAATTAAGTCTTTGAACAGATAAGCTTGTTGCACAGTATAAAGCACACGTTTTCATCGGTGTATCACCCACAAGCGAATAGCCTCTGTGAGAGACTCAACAGCCTGCTTAAAGAAAGAATAGCTAAATTGAAGCTGAACTTGAAGAAAGGATGGTTGCATTGCCTACCACTGGCATTGTATACGTTGAGAAATTAGCAAGGGTCCCACCGTCATCTTACGCCCCATGAAATAGGGACAGGGAGGCAGATGAGGAAACCCCTCACACCTCCATCTACAGCTAGAAGTGATGCCCAGTTGACAGCAGAATTGTTAGGAAAGGAGTTACATGCATACTTAACATGTTTGACTACAAGTATCTAATTTCAGATCAGCTCAAATGGAAGGGGTGTGGGGCTGCTCAGAACACAGAAGGAGATAATACAACAACCGGATCTGAAGAATGTTGTCCTCCCAAACCTTTGCCTGGTGATCAGATCCTGATCAGGAACTTCACGCGTAAATGGCACGAGCCACGCTTTAATGGCCCTTTCATAATGGAAGACGCAACACCATCTGCAGTGAAAGTGCAAGGCAGACGTGCGTGGATATTTTTTGGAGGCGTAAATATTTATGCTGGAGAACCCCCTTTGCCCCCATCCCAGGTGGAAGCAAGCGTCGGGGAAGAACCTCAGTATATGCAGACTAGGTCCATGACGAGGAAGAAGGACGCAGAAGCGGTTGAATAAAATAGATAGAGAACTTTGGACTGTGGCTTGTTTCAGGACACTCTTAAACTACTATAAAAGAGTGATAAAAAGCTATTTGTTCTTGAGCCACAGGAGCTTATTGACATTGGACTGAGACATGTTTAAGCCTTGATCGGGAAGGAAAGGATGCCAGATTTGGAGTTCCTTTTGGACGACTGGAAGAGGGAACTGTGCCCAGACTCCTTTCTCACAGAGTTTCTTTTCGGAGGTGCCCATGGTGGTGCCCTATGACAACTTTCATCGGATAATCCTTGCTGTTTTTATCTACATTCTTCGTTCTTGCCCTGCGTTGGTGGTGAGAACTTTTGACGTTCGTAATTTCCTGCAAGATCCTAAGTGTGTTCCAATGGTGAGGATATGGCTCGCAGCCATAATAGAGCAAGTTCTCCAGCTTCCCAAGTACAGTGGGGAGTACACAAATGCCCCTATCTAATGATAATGTGCATAGACTGGTTGGAATGGTCTATTATTTGAGGAATGCCTGCACCTTGTTGGAAGACAAACTGACGTTCGTGCTTTCTTGAGAGATCCGAGGAATACAGTGGCACTTGTTACAAGATATCATTGAACAAGTCAACCTGTACTCTGAGAGAACACTGAGGACATCCTGAATGAGACTTTGAAGGGACGAGATCCAATGTCTATTGTCTGAAGTCTTCCTGCTGAAGTAGCACCCACATTTGGTTTGGCGAAAGGATGACTCTTTTCTAGACATCAGGAACCCTGTTAATCGTCCTGCTAGAGCCAGCTGCTTCAAGCGCTTATTGAGAAGATTAAAGATATTACCAGATTATGGCATGATGATGCCCGAATAAAAGTTGATTTTTCCTTCATAAAAAAAGAGAAAGAATGGACAGCATCAATAGCAATAATGTAATGGCCAACAACGAGAGACCTCCATGATGTGCAAGAAGCTATTGCTGTAAGAAGTGGGCATATCTATACGTCATTTACACATGCATTTTGTTTATAGTGATACTTCTCACTTACAGTGCGTACGGCTTACTATTTTGAACCAAATAGAGCAAGATTTGTGCGCATCTTCCTATGCAGAAGGAGGGTACAGATGTGGCAACTACAAGGAAGCTGAGACCTTATGTAATGGTCCCTACTCCGATAGTCTGTGTAGGAGTGCCTGGGTCTATGACAAATGTCACCAGACATCTTTCCTTAGAAAAGGGTGTTATGGAGATGTTCATTGAGCATCAGAAACAGGCTCATAAGGAGAGACAAAGATTGTCTAGGAGCAAGCCTACACAGGTAGCACATGTAATCACATCAAGTATACTGACAAATGTTCCTATGATTGGTCCAGTAAGAAGGAATTATGTTGACATACTTAAAGAAATGAATATAGAAGCTCATAAGAAAAGAATGAGACCTAAGAGAAGTGCTTGGGAGGGTGATCATGAGTTAAATGATTACCTGGACAGTACAGCACACTTGGGGAACAACATATGGTAACAGCATATGAAAGAAGTGGGAAGGAGAACCTGGAAGGAGGAATGATTTGTGTGTGCACTCCTGCCTTATAGCATGGGGAAGTCTAAAATCTTCATAGCTATCGAAATAGACATCCGGACTGCACATTGTATATCACACCTAGCATTCTGTCGTACAAGAGGCCAGTTCATGGGTCGAACAGCCTACCTCAAATGGGCAAATGAACGGATAGATCAAGAAGAGGATTACGTCCAAGATACAAAGACAAGGCTAAGAGCTCATACCATGAATCACGTGATCAGATAGGAAAAGCCTGGAGTGAAAAGAACTGGAATCAGATGGAAAGTAAACAGACAACTTGAGAGTCCAGGAAAATCTGCTGAAGAAATTTGCAAATGGAAGAACAGAGGCCAGATGCAGATTTGGGGATCAGTGCTACCACCAGATGTTTGGGAAGAAGGTGTGGTGATCTGTAGAGACTGGGTAATGAGGAGTCAATACCAGCCAACTATTGAGAACGTGCAAATGCTGTGTAAGCCTTTATGGTTGAAACTTGCTAAACTACTGACATGGGTTGAAGATAAAGGAGGACCCTTACAGATGGTGCCATAGGAAAGTGCAAAGCTGTGCATCAGAAACAATGGCACAAGAAAAGTCGGAGAGAACCAGACCTGTAGTCGAATCTTTGAGGCACAAGGAATGAACATTGGGACAGCAGTGATTATGGACCACTACTGGGCTTGTGGATCCAGAGCTTATATAAAGCTACCCAAGGACTGGGGAGGACGATGTTCCATAGTAAACATTCATGTTCCAGCGTTGGTGATTCCTAAAAGTAACTTGAATCTTGACAGTTTCCCAAAAGCAGATGCTCACCTGAGGAAGAAGAGATCTGTAGAGCTGATGAATCGAATGGACAGAGAATTATTTCTCAGCCAAGTCAATGGAAGCTTTTAACTCCATCCCTTATGAACATAGACTGTTCAATCAGACTTCGTCGATATTCACGTTTATGCTGAGTATCCAGGTTGGAGCAAATACTAAATGGCTGCAGATTACCAGATGGGAGTTGTTGCAGACGATTAACACTAACATAGAGGGATTTAATGCTATCAGAGAGGTGCTGAGAGCCATACAACTGATGACTCTTCAGAACAGATAAGTCCTGGACATGATCACAGCTATTGATGGAGGAGTTTGGCAAAAATCGGGGAATCATGTTGCACATTCATACCTTCTCACAAGAATGGCACCTTGACAGAGGCCATAGAGATGCTGACGAAGCTGCACGTCCAAATGGTGGACGAAGTGGAAGACATTGCTGATGATGGCTGGTTTAGAGCGCTCTTTTTGCGGGTTCCACAATGGATGGCAGACATCTTCAAGTTTCTTGGAGCACTGATCGTGATGGTATTGCTTGGATTCTGTGTGATTAGGATAATAATCTCACAATGCATAAAAAGACTGTAAAGAAAGCCATGATCGATGTTGAATCATGATGGAAAGCCAGAGATCTAACAGATGAAGAAATCAGAGATTTTGTGAAGGCAAGCATTCATGCACCGGAGGGAATGAAATTCCTGTATTCAAAGAACCATAAGAAATATGTGGGAAAATTGATCTATCGCAGTTCAAGTGGACAGTGCATGCTCATGACTTGTAACAAAGATGAGCATGTGAAATCAGCTGGATGCATGAAAGGAGTCCAAGATATGAATCCCAAAGAAGCATTTCATCAGAATAGGATGCCTAGATGTGAAGGATGATGGGAGAGTGGTCAATGAATCGCCCAGATGGGGGAGTGTAGAGAAGGATCCAAGTACCCCCACCTCAACCATCTCGCCCATATTGCCTATATGTTGGGAGCCAGAGTGTGAAATGGAAGCAAGGTTCCCATTGAGAAAGCCATAGTATTATGGCCATTTGAATGAAATCCCAGAAGTAGCAGCACAAACTAATGGAAGAGCAGAATGGGGATGTCACACGAAGCCAGATTGACGTACATAGAATAGATGCACAGACAAGAGAATGTATATATTCTATAAGGCATCAAGAAAGTATCAAAGATAAGTGACATCTTGGGCTCAAGACGAAGAGGCTTATGCTACAGAAACGATTAAGATCTCAAGTCATTTTACACATGTACATATGTAAAGAAATGCAAGCAGATGAAATATCTTGAGGCTAGCTAAGTAGTGAATAGATTGTGTCATGCACCAATGTATACATATATAGGAGTAAGTAAAGAATGGATGATTCCACTACGTGTTATAGCAGAACTGGACCAGAGAAGGAAGGCCTTTTTCCAGTGTGTCGCAGTTAAAAAGCAATTGAATTACAGAAGTGAATCTCAGAAGGGCAAGGCTGGACCAGCCCCAAGAAGCCAAGGTTGTGTCGGACTGGGATGAGCAGACAGTTACAAATCGTGTGAAAGAACGAAACTCCTGTTCAGAAGACGTGGACGAAAACAAGGAAGTCAGAGGTCCGTTAAAAAATAGTATCTTAAATGCACCAGAGCTCATATTTGTGGTCTTCTGTCACGTGGAGGGATGAAGTTGGACAAACACAACGAATCACACCTAAGCAGAGAGGCAGGGCGTGCCTCTACTCCCCTAGATTCTCCAGAGCAAAGAACATTTCCAAAGCCGAGTTCAAAGCCCTAATTGTCATGCAGACCATTGAGGTGGTATGCTAATTGGTGGGAAGCTATGGTTATGACCAGTCCACCAGCACCTGGAATTTCAGCCTGCATGCTGCTAACGTAGGTGGAAAAGTATCGACAGATGTAAAAGTGCCAACCAATTGTAGCGGGCCGTGTAATTAAGGGTGTGTATAACCAATGGGACGTTGTGTATTTAGTGACGTTCATAGTGACCTGTTTGAGGGGAGCGCTTAGTTGCCCCACCTGATGTTAAGGAGCCTATCACTTTCTTAGACTAGTATGGAACGTATACCTAGATGTTTCTCCTTATCATATCACTTTCTCCAATAGGTTTTTGTAATTTGCCATGTAGGAGGACGTTAGTAAATACGTAGGCCAACGTCATCAATGACGAGTTTTTACTATGAGTATGATGTTTTTTATGGAAATTGTTGAGACCATGCTGTGAGACGTCCGTTTATGTCCATTGTACTCCCTGTTTTAGATAATCAACATTAAAACAGTAAACCTTTGCCAACTTCCTGAGTCGTTTTGATTATTGATGTTTGAGTAACTTCTGCATCCCATTCATCTCATAGTATTGCTACCTCGTCTTTAAGGGCTGGGTCGGATATCCTGGTTGACGTTAACATGCAAATGGCAGGGTGACGCAGTGCACTTCTTTATAACCTAAATAACTTATCCATGTATACCTGTAGTCCATTATGTACTTACATATTGTCACAGCACAGTATCTAGCGATAGTACATTTGTTAAACAATTCCGATTGGTCCATCTACAGCAATAAACAGGCAGTTGAGCAGCAAAATGTGCCCCACCTGTTTGTCCAACTGCTAACAAAATAGCACAAATATGAGGTCAGACTTTAGCCGGGCATAGGAGACCTACAACCAATGTCTCCTCCAACTGCACTTACATCCTGTGTTTCCTGCACCTAACCACATGGTATCTTCCACTTATTAGCAAGTTGTTTGTTAATTGTACAAGTGGATTGTTTACACCTTAGGACACCTGTAAACATGTTGCACTGGATTTCAAATATAACCATGTGTTTGTTCATTACAATGGTCATCATGTAGTGTTATGTATATAAAAATACATAAATATTTTGTAAAAGAAAGAGCATCAGCTAATTAATAAAAAGCTGACATTTTCAAAAAGTAAGAGACGTGTTCATTAGCAGCGAGCGTGTTGTTTCTAACAATGGCTGCCCCATTTGTATGGGCATCCAAAAGGGTTTAAAACCAGTTTGCATTTGAATTGCTTTGCATGTTTTTGTAGCGGGTAGGACAACACCCTAGTTATAACAAAATAGCACAAGCAGCCATCTTTTATCAGTTCCTTCGTTCACGTAGTAAAAGTAAAGACTACCAAGAATCAAAGGATCCATAATCACACACTGATAAGTGATTTACTAAAGGTACTTGAAATGATTTCAGTATCACACTCTTCACTGCAACGTGTCTGTTATTGGTATCTGTGCTTACAGAGGAGAGGAACTGGGGGCGGGTAGGAGGGACTGAACTGCATCAGGAGAATGTATGTCTATGTGGCGATGTAGAGCTGCCTTCCTGGTAGACCCAACACGTCACGCGACTCAGCATTCCATGGAATTGTTTATGAACCAACGAGGTGACAAAATTGTTGCTCATACTCCACAAGGATGAACTCTATGGTATTAATTACACAATGACCACTGTTTTATTATAACAAACAAAAAAATGAATGCTTCTCTTGTGTACCAGACCAAATTAGGTCTTCTAGGGGAGTAAGTACACCCGGGCCTTCGTAAACGCACTCTGAAAAAAAAGATAATGGTGAGCACAATTTCAGCCAGTTGCATTATGAAATTGCTTGATATAATAATGATTATAACTGGCTATTACACCTGGCTGAAATTGCACTCACCAATTATTTTTTGCATATCATGGCCAATATTAACAACAGATTAAAGAATTGACCATTATAGCTATGTTTGCTCCCAACCAGGCCAACTTGAGAATGGATCAGTTTGAAAAAAGATGAAATCCAAGCGAAGACTACCACATTTAGAGTACAAAAACAAGGGTATCGCACTAGTCACATAGGCCCGGAGTGTGCAAATGGTTTGATGACAATACTGTGTGGATTCAAGGAGTTGACCAAGTCCAGTAATGTTGATCATAAAGGTTATTTTTATTCAGATTCCAGACAACACGTTTCGACCCTCCTGGGTCTTTGTCAAGGCTGTTAACAATATTATGTGACATCAAAACATCAATTTTCCTTTGGTAGATCACTCGAATAGTGAGTCCCAGTAAAGTGGAATAGATACCCATAGTGAGGTGCACCATACATTGGAATTGTTTGACGTGATTGTGTTGCACATGTGTCCCAACAAAGTGGTATGATTAAGATTCATCACTAGAAGATATCATGCCAAAACTGAAGCTAGCAGAAAAGGTCATAAAGGCCCAAACCAGAGATTCATTACTGACTCCCAAAGAGAGACGTATACAAGATTTGGATACCAAGTTACTGTACACAACACAATACAGCCAGGATAATCACGAAATTAAAAAAATTTTAAAAAAAAGACACTGGCCTCTGCTAGAAATGGACAGACATTAAGAAGTGGGTCTCCGGGAAAACTCAATTCTCCTTTACAAAGGCATCCACTCCGAGGACCATTCTGAGCCCATTTATGACCCTGATCTCCGGTCCTTCCCAAAATTGGCTGCAAGCCCTACAAACAGTGGGATTTCACAAGTGTGGCACATGCTCCATTCGTCCATTTGCACATAACACAAAACAAGTCATTTTCAATGGGTCCATTGGCCACAAGATAGTCATTTACCAATTGTAGATCGAAATAAGTTGTGCATGTGATCATCTGTGTGTGCCAACTAATGTACATAGGAAGATTGGTAAGCACTACGGACAAGAATTAGAGAACACCTAAATATGCTGAGTTCACAGGACCGCAAGATACAGGCTGGCGACCCATTGGCAGGAGAAACATTAATTGGATAACAAAAAGGACTATGACTAAAAACAGGAGGAGATTGTGAATTACCCTCGTTTTTGAGACAGAAGAGCACTGTCTGCTTTGAACCCAATCACAGGCAGCAGGGTCCATCCACAAACCTTACTGATCGGTGCAGTGATCTATACATTCTAGTGCCCTACATGTTCCATTTTGAGTACATATTACAATTTGGTCAAAGTATGCCGACAATGTCCTACTTATTTGGTAAGATTAAGGCAGTGTTTCAACTTTTCTGTGATTGGCTGCACAACCAAACCCACCTTTTCACCACCCTTTTCACCAGTCAATCTGCAAGCCGGCAGGTGAACACTGCCCCCCCCCACCAAAGGCTCCACTCTTTGGCTCCCTTGGTGTGCTGCAATCATTCTTCCTGTGCGTCTGCAAATGAGGAGTGGCGCTTCTCCATGAGGGCCTTGTGAGCCTCCCACATCTTTATGAGATCACCGGCATACAGCGGCATTGCCTGCAGGTAGGAGACTTGTGGGTAGCAGAATAGCGAGAAGTGATTATATTTGGACAGCTGACCTGCACGCCTCTCAGGGAACTTTAATTGTAATCCATTTTCCATCCTGGGCCATAAACTTTTTCATGCTCAATAGCCTTTACAAGATGGAAACCCAGTCTGTTGTAGCACTATAGCCTGCATGCGGCAGCCTGTTAGTGCTACGATTTCACCAGCCAATCTGCAAGCCAGCAGGCAAACGCCGCCCCTCCCCCAACCCACCCACCAAAGGCCCCACTCCTTGGCTCCTGTCACTGCCTAGCCGAGCCTCCGGTCACCACTCTTACATCAACTACCAAAGATGCTTCATCATGCAGGATACTCCATCTACTAACCCCTGGACGTCAACATCCCCCCTCTTGCCATCACCCGAGTACTGACTGTGGCTTAGTGGCTTCTTCAACTCTACTGGACTTACTCCCTCTGCCTCTCCAGTCATTCACACTGCAGCCATCCCCTGCACTACAGCGAAACTTCACTGCTTTCACTCCCTGTGTTACATTTACACTGACCCCCATATAGCTGTGCTGCAATTCATGTGTCATCCTGCATTGCTTTATCTGTTAGTGTTTAAAAAAAAAGAATTAAAATAAAAAAATGGCATTTAGGTGTGCCTACATCCTGCATTGTTTGGTCTGTTAGTGTTAAAAATCGAATGAAAGAGATCCAAGATGGCCGCCGGAGTGGGAACACCACGAGAAGGTGCTCTCCAATCCTCAACCACCCTGTGTAAAGAAAACAAGCTAAAATACCCTCCCCAGGCATGATTTGGCACACAAAATGAAGCAGAGGTGAAAGCCTACCTCTGAGAACATTGTCGGGGTAAAGGAGCGGTGTGAGACGCAAGGAGCTGTCCTGGCGATACGGGCTGGCCAGCGAAGAGCAGATGCCGCAGTGAGAGTGGAACAGTGAGCCGGAAGGAGAGCAGTGAGAGATTGAGCATGAAAGCCGCCAGGTCCCCGCGAGGAAGATTCACAGCACAGACAGGGAGGCAGACGTGGTACCTGTACAGTGGTGCCGGGGACCGCAGAGGCCGCGATGAGTGAGAGGGAAGAGAGCGTGACCTGGGGCGATCAGGAACCCAGAGACGACTAGGAGGAGCTGGATCGGGAGGTTCGAGGACCGGGGAGAAGTGCATACCCCACCGGCGGTGCAGAGGGTAGAGCCATGGGGGCGATTTCGACCAGCGGAGCAAGGTGCAGATACGAGAGTGCGAGAGGCCAACCCAGCTTTGAGAGGAACAGTGTAGCGGCAAGACATCAACCTGAGAGGAGGAGGAGGCGGCTCCGAGAGATAAGATAAGCAAGCCATATAAAAAGACTCACAGTAAGCCTCGACTCGGCACCCCCACGAATACAGTTCATCCCCCAGCTGGGGACAGGGGGAAAACACATAAGGCATTAAGCCTAAAAGGGTGGGGCAAAGCCCACCAGACACCATAAATAAAACCCATCAGCATACAAAGAACTGCCTAGCAGGAGTTGCATTAGGGAATGCTGAAGGGTTAAAGGATATTGGCCAATACAATAAATTGGACAACACAGTAGTAATTACGCCCTTCAGTTTAGTCAGAACGATAAAACAGGAGCTGCAGGGGGGACCGGGAGGGTCAAAGCACATTGGTCAAAGCAAGGGGAAGGCCTAGAAAAGAAGGCCAATGACCCGACCCCCCTATCCCAGCAGGAGACTCGAGACTTTTCCAATAGGGTCTGCACCAAGGGGAAAACAAACAAACTGCCGTTTGACCACATTGAGGCTGGGGGCCAAAAGGGAACAACCCCCCCTGAAACAATTAAGTACCCGAGGAAGAGAGTAGAAGGCAGTAATTCAGGAGGCCCCAGCCTTAGAACTAGAACAAGTGGAAACAGCAAGAACATTCCCAGGGGCTGCCACGCCCCCAACACCAGATCAGAAAGGCAAGCCAGAAGCACAAGAAGTGAACAGTCAGAGTAGGAGCACCAGAGAGGTGGGAAGTGACCAGCCAGATCCGGCAGACGGGGAATCAGCGGGACTTCGACCGGTAACTTCGGAATCCAATTAAGATGATAAAAAGCAGAGGGAACGAGCCCCAGACTCTGGCGAAAGGTAACAAAAAGAGCTGTGAGAGGACGATACAGAAAATGTGGGGGAGAGAAGGCCCAATCCTGCCAGATCACGACCTGGGAACAGACAAGAGCGAAGAGGAAACCCTTCACGAGGAGGCTCAAGTGTAAAAAGTGGTTACACAAAAATGTATGAACAGTGCTTCCAAAATTTCAGGGACAGAAAGGCGAACATGATGCAAACAGAATTAGACAAAATGAAAGAAGACTTGACGGGACCAATAAAGGAGGTGAAGAGTGACTTACATATGCTGGAAGCGAGAGTGGACACAACCAAAAAAGCCCTGCAGGAACTGGCGGATGACAATCACAAGGTGGAGGACATGATGGAACACCTTGCCAGGGCCACACACAATCTGGAGATCCAAACCGAGGATCTCGAAAACAGGCCAAGAAGGGTAAAGATCATGGTTGGTGCAATCCCAGAATCAGTGGGGGACGCAGAGCTACGACAAGCAATATAACAGATTTTCGTGACCATGCTTTGAGAACCGGACCATGAGAAAATCCTGGTGGATAGGGTCCGCAGTGTAGGGCTGAACCGGGTGCTCGGCTGAGAGATGTCCATGCACAAGTACACCGAAAAAGGGAACATTCTGGTTGCAGCTAGACGATCAGATTACCTTAAACGCAGCTATGGTCCAACTGTATCAGGACCTTTCCCAGACTACGCCAACTAAAAGAAGGCTGATACTCCCAATAGTACAAGAGCTAATAAGGCGAGGCATCAGATATAAATGGACCTTACCGTTCGGTCTCTTGTTCGAAATTGACAAAAGGCAAAGAAGAACCACCACGATGGTGGAAGGGGCGAACATGCTGGGCATAGAGGTGGAATCGGTATATAGCAAAACCCGGGGCGGAAAAAAGGATTATCCATAAAAGGAAAGCATGGGAATGGACAACTCAGAAGTCAAAGAAGAAAGCAAGTAAAAAAAGGGGACTGCAAGGCCCGAGAATCCCAGAAAATGAACCACCACAAGAATCGGAGCCCCCGGAAAGCAGCATCAGTACCTAAGAATACCCACGGCTCCATGAGAATAGTAGCAGCGCCTGGGGAGGGGTAACATATTGCATGCAGTGGCGGGGGAATGGGATTGTGGGAGGTGACTCTTGGTATCAGCACATGGGTCAGGGGAGAACCGCTAAGGGGAACACTGGGGGAGGAAAGCGACTCAACACCCAAGCAGGAGATTCGGGAGTGGCTAGAAGCCGGTTGAGCCACCCCAGTGAAGGGGGGGAACCAGGTCCAGAGTTCAGCAAACACACCTGCCAACCAAGGCGAGCACTCAGAATACCCGCAGGCAATGGCTAAGGAAAGGTTGTTAAAAAATTATTTTCCTGAATATCCACTCGCCAATTAAGAGGAAAAAACTGGACCACTTTCTGGCAAGGGAGAGCCCAGACATAATTGCCTTGCAGGAAACACATAGAAGAGAAAGACAGACATAGAATGATAATAAGTGGCTAAATCGAATACAACAGTCAAATAATCCAGTGAAGAAAGGGGGCACTCTTATAACAGTGAAGAATGGTTTGGACCTCAGAATAATGGGAGTGAGCAGAGACACCAATGGAAGGTACATAGCAGTAATTCTCCAGGGAGGAGAAGAGATTATAACCCTAGACTCAATATATGCTGCCAATACGGGGATGGATCGCTTCATACAATCAATGGTGCAAAAGCTAAAAGGGTTTGCTAAGGGTAGCATAATATTCGTTGGTGACGTTAATCTAGCGTGGGATCCGGTAAGGGACAGGAGCACAAGAATATTCCACTCTCAAAATAAGCCCTTAAAGGAATTACGGAAGAAAATTGATAAGTTATCACTAGTAGACATCTGGAGGGAAAAAAAGAGGGGAGTCTAGGGGATATACTTTCTATTCCCATGTGCAAAGAACAGCTTCAAGAATAGATTATATATGGGCGTCGCGCCCCTTACTAGGACTAGTGAAGGAAGTGGGAGCCATCACCCTGTCAGATAATGCCCCCATTGCACTGACAATTACACAACCAAAACATTTAGCAGGACTTTGGAAGTGGAGATACCAGGCACACATCTTTAAGGATGAAACCCTGAGTAAGGGAATTAAGGGAGGGGATTGACAAATATTTTCAAACAAATGAGAGTCATGAGGTAAATTCTTGTATGATCTGGTTGCCTTCAAGGCTACTATAAAGGGGGAAAATAATAGCGATAAAGGTGGGGAGGGACAAATAACTCTGGCAATTAGAGGTGGCCCCAGAAAACAAGCTGAAGACAATCATGCTTAAAATGTGACAAAACCCACAGGGAAGACAAGAAAGGAGTATATGGCAATCAGAGGCCAAAGTGAAACATTACAAACAAGGAGAGCAGAGAGGTCACTTATGCACCTCAAGCCGAAATATTACATTAAGGTGAATAAAACAGACAGACCTGTAGGAAGGAAGCTAAAGAAGGAGGAAAAAGAAAGCTATCCTGAAAATAAAAATGCCTAGGGGTTTGGGGGGGTTTGAAAGAACAGACCTAAAGTCTATCAAAGGGGAATTGATTAAGTTGTATGGGGAAGTACATAAATCAGAAGAACCAGAGGAGGGGTGCCAGACGGAATACCTGGAAAAATGTAATTTACCTGGGATATCGGTCCAAGAAAGGGAGGAATTAGAAGAGATAACTAGAGAAGAGGTGTGCAAAGCAATCACTGCGCACCCCTCCAATAAAGCTCCGGGTCCCGACGGCTTCACGTCGGATTTCTATAAGACTAACAAGGAGGTACTGGCTCCTCACCTGACCATCTTGTACAATATATTTGAGAGAGGGAAGGGGGGGGGAGAACGCCCTCCATGGAAGAGGCGAAGGTGGTGCTGGAAAGGATCTTACAGCCTGTGGCTCATACAGGCCGACACAATAGCACTCATTAACTTAGATGCCAAAATATATACTAAGATCCTTGCAAGTTGCCTAGAACTTCTCCCCAGGCTAGTGGACCCAGACCAATCAGGCTTTATACTTGCTAGGCAGCCCCATGACACCACCAGGACAATAGCCCACATCAATGAGAAAGTCAACAAAGCGTGTATCGCGGCCTTAGGGGTGGCATTGGATGCAGAAAAGGCCTTTGACAGGGTGGAGTGGCAATTTTTCTTCCTTACCATGCGCAAAATGGGATTCGGAGAGGAGGTCATGTCCAAAATAGCAGCCAACTACCAAAATCCGTCCATATGCTTACTTATAAATGGGGACCTTTGCGACCAGTTAGCGATATCCAGAGGGACAAAACAGGGTTACCCCCTGTCTCCACTATTATAATGACATCCACCTAGAACCTCTCCTAAACACGATTAGAAATACTCAAGACAGAGGGAGTCTCCTTTGGCAGGAGAGTCCATAAGGTGGCAGCATGCACTCAAAACGAAGAGGGGGCGGGGGGAGAAAGGCGGATCAACAAGAGGGGAGGAGGGGAAATATATAGACTACAATGGAAAGAAAAGCGGAGAGAAACCTGATACTAGAAGTAAAAGGAGGACTTGCTGGAACTATAGGCGGAAACTGAGCAGATCACTCTAGACCTGGGAAGGATGGGAGGGTAGGGGAGTTGGGGGATGGGAGGGGGAGTGTTTACTGTTTTGTGGAGTGTTTGATAAAAATGCCAATAAAAATATAAATTAAAAAAAAAAAATTAAAAAAAAGAAAAATCGCATTCATTTAGGTGTGCCTACATCCTGCATGGTTTTGTAATGCACTCTTAACACCCACTAAACCAACTGTGTTCTGGTTCATAACTGTGCATTGCAGATTTCACTCCCATCCACACCTATCTCTCTCTCTCTCTCTCTCTCTCTCTCTCTCTCTCTCTCTCTCTCTCTCTCTCTCATGGCACTCTCCATCTCCCCAATCTACTCCAACTGCTACACCATCACTTATCCTCCCTCTCTCAAAAATTCTGGGCGGAAAAAGCATTAAAAAAAACAAACATCCTTGCTGAAAACCCTGGCCTCCCAATTGCAGACACCTATGTTAGTGCATCCTCAAAAGAAATCTTCACTGACATCCTCTTCTCAGTTCCATCTCCTGACCTATGGATCTCTCACCTCACTGCCAGTCTCCCACCTTCCTCTTCCATTAATGGCGGCACCAAATGGGAAGTCCTCCTTGCAGGCTTCTTCTCATCCTGCTGCTGCATCAATGTCTACCACACGCGCACAGTCCTGGTTCAAGGCCCTCAGGCCAACCTTCTCTTTGGCCAATCTCCTGCCATCTCATCAATTTCCATCCTTCCCCTGCCTCTCCCCCTTCATCCCCCTCTGCTCCACCACTTCCGACAGAAACCCCACACCCCTTAACTCCACCTCAAAAGACCTTCAAAGGCAGCAATCATCTCCACCTGGTGACCTTCAACTCATGTTCAGCCATCAAACACTCTGTTGACATCTGCCTTCTCCTTGAAGACACTGACCGGTATATACTTGCACTCACTGAAATATGCTCCAATGCCAGTTCAGTTACTTCCTTTGATTTACTCCTACCAGACGGCTTTAAGGTCACCCCAAAGCCTCAACCCCACCGTGCTGGCGGAGGAGTTGCCTTAATCTTCCCAGAGTGTAATCCTTCAATCCTACCCACTCAGCCCTATTCATCCTTTGAGAGCCTAGTATGCAAATTGGTCATCTCTCCTACCACCTTTACCATTGCAACCATCTACCAGCCCCCAGACAGTTCTTCTCCGAGTGGGCGGACCGCTGGTCCTCCCTTCTCTCTTCCACCTCCAACCTGCTACTACTTGGTGATTTCAACTTCCACCTAGACTCCCCTTGAACAGCAACCACCCTCTTCACTGACCTCTGCTCCTTCCTATCCCTCTCCACTCTTCCCTCTGGCCCTACCGATTCTGCTGGACCAAGCTAGATGGCATCATCCACTCCGACCTCTCTCTCTACATCCCTGGTCACCCCCCTCTGCTGGTCTGACCTCTCTCCTCACCACTCACCTGGGTCCCTATGGCCCTGTGACAACTCCTCAAATAGCGCTGCCAACCTCGTTCATGAACATTCGTCCAATGAAACGAGTGTCAGCTGCTGCCTTCTCTTCCACCTTCATTCCCCCTTGCCCACCCAACACAGACAATGACCGGTTCTGCCCTCAGCAACCTCTATCTGTCCATTCCAAACACCCTTGACATCCTTGCCCGAGTCATGAGGATCCGTCTGAAACCTGTCTCCAAGTATAACACCTGGTATGACTCCAAACTTGCAGACCAAAAACATGTGCAGGACTGCTGAACGGAAGTGGCACACCTTAGGCTCACCCTCTGACAAACTAGCCTGCCGACTCTTCCAGAGACACTACAGACTCTCCATTCGTGCCAAAAAGAGCCCACATTCAGGCACGAATGTCCAATGCATGCAACAACACGGCTGAACTCTTCAAAATCTGCAGGGAACTTGCCAACCCGTCCGCAGTATCTTCTGCCCCTACTCCTTCCCATGCCCTTTGCAATGCACTTGCCTATCACTTCATCTCCAAAACCCAGGACATACTCAAGGCATAAATTAGTTTTCAAAAATTGATTAGCAGAGTTTGCTAATTAAACATTTTTTGATTAGCAAACAGACTCATTTGATTAGCGATTTTGTACTAATATTGTTAATGTCACCAGAAGTTATTTGTACCCAAGATATGAAATGAGCAACAATACAGCAGTTTTGCGTACCACTGAAATAAGACATTAGTTAGAGGAGATGGGCCTTGCAAATTCTTTACAATTCAGCTAGACATGCAGGTTAGGTAACTTAGTTTCCTTATTCAACTTAAGAGAAATGCACTTGACCCATTGTGATAAGAGGACGCATTTAAAATGTTATTTGTGTACAATGGTGCATTTCACTACAAACCTGCTTTGTTTGGCACACTGCAGCCACCCAGAGGCCAGCCATGCACAGTGAAATTTTTTTTTTTTTTTTTTACATTTACTGCAAAGTAGAGGTTCAATAAAAGTTTCAAGCATCTCTTACAAATGCTACTCGCCCTCCATAAAATGTACACAACAATGCGACTGGGCGAAAGGACTTTAAGCCACAGCTGAGTGTCCGTAAATGTAAAAGGTTAGCTGCATGAATGGACAAAAATACATAAGATAAAAAGCTCTGAAAACAGTTTGGCCAGCTGTCTCCTGCAGGTGATAATATATAATGCAATTATAATCATAAAGCAAAGCGAGCTCTGAGGGCTAACTAGAGTGTTTGGTATTGTAATAGATCTGTAGATGTTAAGATTGAATGGAACTATTGATCACTACTTTGCGTAAGCATCTAGTTCCCTTTTTGTATTCATTATCAAAGAGGAAAGAAAGACTAAGCAGAGTGGATTGCATAGCAGCCAGAGAACTGAGCAAACTAGATGAAATATTGTAGTCTGTGGTCATCTCAATTTCAGGGTACCGGGTATAAAGCAACTGGGTAATATAGAATGTAAGGGAGTATGGGGTCGCTCATGGGTTGAGCACCATTTCCAAGATGTAAGCAACCTGCATGTTACCGAACTAGGTTTGCCATCTACCTCGGAATACCAGAATACCTCCTGAAGAAACTACAACGGATCCAAAATACAGCAGCCAGAATAATACTCAAACTATCCAGAAGAGACCACATCTCTCCTGCCCTAAAAACACTACACTGGCTCCCAGTCAAACATCGCATCACCTTCAAAACAATGTGCATAACGCATAGGGCAATCAGTGGACAAGGAGCAGAATTCCTACAAAACAAAAATAATCTACAAGCCAACGAGACTCCTCAGGTCAAGCAACGAAATCCGTCTGGAACTAAAACCATACCTTAAGAAAATAACTTGGAGGCACCTCCTTCTACTACTTAGCCACAAAAACCTGGAACATCCCTAAATAAATGAGAAACACCAAAGATCACCTAAAATTCAGTAAATTACTAAAAACCTGGTTCTTCAACACCACAGACACAATGAAAACTGAAACGGAAAGGAAAGATAATGACTAAACTTAGGAGGACACTGACAACACCCAGAACCGGCTAAGAAACTCCCACCACAACTAGACAGGTAACGCCAAGTCAAATAAAACACAAGTAACACCCATTAAGACAGAATCAACAACCCCAGCCAATTCGAACCAACTTCCTCATTCACCCATAATTGCTACCAAGTTCCACGCTGTTCTAGAGTTTTCTATATGCTAGCAATTACCAGACTCTGAGTTGGAGACTATCAGGTACAATGGCCTTAGGAGTAGAAAAGGATGCCAGGTAAGGTCCATGTTTATGAAGGAAGTTGATGGAAAAGGAGGTCAGATATGAACGCGACAGTGGGAATACTGGACAAGCCCAGACCAGGACAGAGGTGCAGAAATGCCTCCAAACCCCATTTAGGGTGATAACACAAACCCAGCGCCTCACTTCGAGACAGAAATGCATACTAACCAATCCACTAACAATTTCCCCCCCTCTGCTTACACCTCTCAAACTCCAAACTAAACACAACCACAAACCTACAGCACAACAAACTGCACAAACTTCGCTACATTGCAACAACAAAACAAAAACACACAGACTCGCACAACAGTACACAACGACTACTGGCCGCAAACACTCCAGGCCCAGCCAAGGACCCACCGGGCTAAGGCTACCAACAGCACATCACTGCTCTCTTGCACTTGTCCAGCTTCCTCCCACTAACTCACCCTCCCTTTCCCCTCTTTCAGAGCCGCCAGAGCGCCAGGGGACCACTCCGGTGGTGATAGTGCACGGTACAAATGTCCTTTAACATTAACACCCAAAGCATTTGATCATGTATATTTTCAAAAGTGTTCACTCATCAATATGATGCATCTTCCCCAACAAAATGATATATAGTTGACACAATAAAGTTTAGATACACGAACCTAAACTTTACTGTAAAGCATGAAGATGAGCCATTGTTTTAAGTATCAATACTCTAATTATGCATTATGTAACAACCTACATTTTAGGAATGGCTTTGCAGGACTGTCTTTAAAAAAAATATATATATAAAGTTGACACATACTGGTCTTTGCCAGAAAGGATATAGAAAGCTTAATAAAAGTACCATCACAATTATTTCTGGTTTGAAATTATTTGAAAAAGAAAAATAAATTCTCGCCTAGCACTCCCACACAAGAGTGGAGGAAATAATTACTGCAGCACTTTCTCTCCAATAGGACTAGAAGTGAACAGACAGAAGAGGGGGAAAAGAGGGCAAGAGAGAAATGCAGGGCGAGCTGTGCTTTCATTGAAGAAGGCAACTTAAATAGCTATCTTTGCTACACAAGTGTCCATTTGATTAGCAAACTGACAGAATTGCATAGCAAATTTCTATGCGATGCTGCTTATTCTATGCCTTGCATACTGAACATCCTTGTTACACACTCTGCCAACCCAATCCTCCCCCCTCTTGCCCCTGCACCACTCACCCTCCTCCTTCGCTCCCGTCTCCCCTGAAGAAATCACCAGCGTTGTCAACGCCATGAAGGTCTCCTCCAAACAGGTTGCCACTTGCTCTTCCACAACCATCAAAGGACAATATCTCCTCTCTTTGCCCTGCTCTTGCAGATCTCTGCAACCACTCCACTGCTAATGTATCTTTTCCATCCTTCCTCGAGCACTCCCTTGTGCGCCCCCTCCTTAAAAGATACTCTGCAGACTCTTCCTGCCCAGCCAACTACCACTCCATTTCCATCACCCCTGTCCTGGGGAAACTACTCAAGAAGTTGGCCCTCCCCCAACTAAACTCTCATACTCAACTTGTTGGCGGTCTGCACACCACCAGTCTGGATTCGAGCATCCTGACGCACGGAAATTGCTCTTCTGAACACCTGTAAACTGCTTGCACCCATGGACTCCAACTCCCCTGCTGGCCTCGTCCTCCTTGATCTCTCTTCCGCATTTGACACAGTGAACCATTCCATCCTCATAAAAAGGCTCCATGATACCCTTGGCATTTCGGAGCGGGCAGTGGACTGGCCTGCCTCCTTCCTAACTGACTGCCTCAAAAACCATTCTGGGCCCTTGCTCCTCCCCTACTTCCGTCTCCACCTGTGGCGTACCCCAGGGCTCCTTTCTTTCACCCAGGCTTTTTAACATATACCTTTCAATGCTGGCACACCTCATTTCGTCCTTCTCCTCAAACTTCCAGTGTTACGCTGACATACAACTCTTCTTCAAACTTCCTACTGACACCATTACACCTTCCTTCATTCCAGACTGCCTCCCTGCCATCCAGTCCAAGGGCACTGCTAATGACCTCTGCCTCAATGTCAGCAAAACAGAGATTCTCCTTATTGGTTCCCCTGCACCCTACTTCTTCCCTTCACTCAGGCCTTCCTCCATGGGCTCCCCCACTGCACACTCCTCTGAAGCCAGGAATCTCTCAGTCATCTTCGATTCCTCCCTTTCGTTCGTCCCTCATATTCAGGACATTGTCAAGAAAATCCACTTTCAGCTCTTCCTTCTCAAAGGTACTCTACCCTTCCTCACCTTCCCCCAGGGACTCAATGTTACCCGTGCTCTGGTTCTCTCCAGGATGGACTACTGCAATAGCCTCCTCCTTGACTGATGTGTGGGTCCCTTATGCATCCTCAAGGCCCTGAACCCCCACATCCCTCAACTCAGCCGCTGTCTATTTACTGCACTTAGCTTCACCCTCCACACAGGAGGTTGCACTTATGTTCTTCTTGTATTAGCACATCACCCGAACACTTCTCCATGAGCACCACAGCACCTATCCCTTACCCCTCTCCCCTTGCATATTCTGAACACTCACAAGGCATAGTAGGTTTGTGTCCCCTCCCTGTTATTCTCATTTGTTTGTACTATTAATGAAATTATATTTTTGTAATCCATTGTCTACCTTGCCCTGTCCCCGCCCTGTTGCCCTGTGGGCACTTTGAAACAGTTGTTGCTAATTGTATAAGCGCCTAACAAATGATGAATAAATAAAACTTCTATTTAAGATATCTAAATGTGGGAAAGGCTTGGAGACACCCAAAAAGCACAGATGACAATCAATATTTGCAAGTTAGGATCTTTTATCCGCGGGCACTAAAAGACAACTTGACATTTGGTCAGTTCCTAAAGTACAGAAGGAATTGCTCTTTCATTCAAGAATTTGATGGTCAGGCCATGGATCTGATTTCGCCTTTGATGGAGACCAAACGCTTGACCAGAAACGTTTACAAAATAACCAGATTTGCACCTAGATAATACACATTGGACACCAAAGATTGTGTACCAAGGAATAATCTAACTTGCATTCTTACTTACAATCTGCACATGTATCTTATTTTTTTTTTTTTTTATTTTATTTGGTTTATTCAAACCTTTAAAATAACACATTGCAATCTTCCAGTCTCTCCTTTCAATTCCTAGTTTCCTTCATCAATCTGAAACATTTTAATTTCACACACACAACCCAAGTTCCTACTCCGTAACAGTTTTCTTAATTACGTAAACCCAGTTTCTCATTCTCCATGTCTAAATTACTTTTCAGCAATCAAAGGAAATTTACTAGAGCAAATAGAACTGCTCTGTTGTTCCCCTCAAACAGTGCCTTCCACCAATCCTCTGTATTCATGAATTCATGCTCGTTGATCAATTTCCCAAATTGTCTTTCTCTTTGGTGTTCAAAAGCAAGACAACTCATGACTAAATGTTTGATGGATTCATTGCTCTTTTTACAGAATCTGCATACTGGATCAATGTTAGCATACTTTGTCCATGTAGCCAAACGTTCTTTTGTTAAGAACAAATTCATTCTGAAACGCATATACAGAGCTCTTGAGTATTGATCTGGTAAGCAGGTTAGATATGTGTGTCGCTGACCGTAAGCTTTTGCTTCTCCCGGTACCTCGCACATTAGAATTGAATTTGCTCTTAAGTCACAGGTTGATATCCAGTAAGTTCTCCAGATTTTCGTTTTAGCCATGTCTGGATTCTCTATTAGCAGTGAGAGATTGATGCCATACTCCTCTAGTAGAGCCTTGCAGACGACGTTCCAGTCGAACAAAGTAGTAGTGACTCTGTCTTTGTCAGACTTGTGTAGCAATTCAAATTGTGGCACCGGAGTTTTAACCATCGTTTTTCTATATATACTTAGGAGATTCCATGTAACTCTTGCTTTGATTGATATGAGCCCTAGCTCATACCGTAGACATGTTGTTGATGTACCCTTTGGAAGCTGCAAAACACGGGACCAAAAAATGTTTTCTAGGGATTTCCACAAATCCTCTGCGCAACCAAATGCGTTTTCTCCGCGGTATATAAATGCAGGTACCGCTTTTTGCTCGTAAAATAAAATGACAGGTTTTAACGAAAATTTGCCAAATTTCTTATTAATTAATTGCGCTTGACACGCCAGCTGCCGACACTTGCTTTTTGCAACAATAGACCACGGCTCGTCTCTTCTACTGGCGCTAATTTTCATGCCCAGGTAGGTCGAGCTCTTTACGATTTGTAGGTCCTCATTTGCAATTCGCCAGCAAAATTTTCCTTTTTTACCTTTGTTTACCTGTAACTTTTCCAAAATCAAAATTTCACTTTTTTCTTTGTTGATTTTAAGGCCGTTTTCTGTTGTATAATGCTCATGTATCTTATTAAATAAATCAACCTAAAAAGATAAGATTGAAATGGTGGGCATGAATGATAATCCCTGTCTTAGGTTTGCCTTATGGAGGCCAAGAAATTGAAAGATCCACTGATTCGAATGGCCACTGAGGGTTCCTCAGTGGCGCATCAAGAGACTGTGGCAGATATGTACAATTGTTGGACCTTCCCTCTGAGAATTGTTTAGTATGCCCATTTACGGCCAGAACAAAGAAGAGTGATGTAGGACTGCAAAGCAAGTGGCAACAAGCAGTTTAAAAAGCGATCTCCGGCAACAGCATGCAACCGCATGCTGATCTTCGGTAAGTGTGAATAACACAAAGAAGCATAAAAAAACCTGCAAAACACACTGTTCATGTATCATAAATCAGAAAGGGAGTGCACCATTGGTTGGATATCCTAAGGCATAGGGACATAAAACCAATGATTTACAATGGACCGTTCTAGAACAACTGAAGATGCCCATCTGGGGAAGTAGCATTGACACACACCTGTTAGAAAGAGAACAATGCTGTATTTATGAGTTGGGAATGGATAGAAGAGGCTGAGGCATCGGAATGGCATAGATGGGAAGTGATTTAATACTAGCCATTTCCTGTGTCGGTAATGTTGTGCAAAGATTTTAGATATTCAATAGCGTCAAGGAAACTGATACACGAAGATACGCATTTTAATACTGCCCCAACTATATGCCCAAATAAATCAAGCTTTCGGGATCGGCTTTAAGTCAGTAGACAATGACCTACTGTATAAACCATTTCTGACATCAAAGAGCAGGTTTACAGTGGCCCATCTATACACACTCCTGCAAAAGACCTAATGGGATGTGGTACAAAAATGGGGTGTTAATATTGTCTTTAGATAACTACAATAAGACAGTGACCATACCGACATACCAGCATGTAGAATTTGGTTAGCCATTTAGTGGTTCGGACAAATGCCATAGAGTGTTGAGTCGCAAAACTCTCAGGGCCTATCAAGGTAGCAGCTGTGCACCGCCATGTAAAGTCACTCACATTAAGGAATTGATTCAGTCGTTCATCCTCCTTTTCCCGATACTACATAAAGGAAGGAATTAAATATGCCCATTTGTGCCATCATGTTAGCAACTGGCCATCTAATTAGAGGTTCAGAAAATCGAGGGTACACATGAGCAGGCACAGAGATGTTGAACCAACGCACGCTACCTCGAAATACTTCATAATGTTTAAGATATCATTTTTTTGTCAGTAGAATGACTTGCCATAATGAGCAGTTCTTTTTAGCATCTTATGAGCATATTTTGAATGGCGTAAACATTTACGGGCACTATGCTATAACAAAATTGTAGGGTTCTGCCAAGATGGTCGCTCGTGCCATCACACAGGTAACTGGATGCTTAGTTAGTAGTACAGTATCCATCCTCTACAAGATCTTTACAGGCGGGTAATGGTATTTTAGCGCTTACAAGCTCCAGCCACTGCCAACGAGAATGACATGCAACCAGGGATGGTGGCAACACAAACAGGTAACCTTTTCACACAATACACAATACATGTTGTTATAAGTCTTGAAAATAGAAAGGCCTTTTTTCTGAATTACATTCTGGTATTTGTAGTCTCCCAGTCAAAACGTAGAAATAATGCCACAATTGTACACTTTTTGCTTAACATATTTCTGTCATTTATTATATATTTGCGTGGGTACCTTACTATGGTATGTGTACTTTAAGTCATCTTCATAAAGCAGAGTATTGTTGAAAGCGAGACATGGGGTTGATGAGGGGAAATTATGAGAGGGCAAGTGAGTCCTGAATATTGGCCCAGGATGTGGCAAGAGAGGTTGCAATCCTGGAGTCAGGTGCATGTGAGTGTACAGCAACATGTCTCAGAGGGCGGACACAACCCCTTGGGTATTATTGAGGTCGGCACATTTGCTCAAACGCATTTGGCTACCAGGATTTCACCCAGGTTGTCATGTTTCCAGTGCAGACATGCTCGTATTGCGATTTTGTTTTCCAGGGAATATTTCACTACATATTGATGGGTTTAAAAGGTGAGCACCTATTATACTTGTCCGGTGCATTTATTGGAAAATGTCCTCTCAGGTTATTTTTCTGTTGATTATTTCTTTTGCCTAGTGAACTTTCTTCTAAGGGGAAAGGTCAATTGAAGTAAATGTGTATCTTTCACTTATTTGTTCACTTACTGTGCGTATATTCCAGCTTTTGATTTTCACTATGGGAGAAAAAGTTCCCCCACTTAATGAAGAGAGGGAGTCATACTCATCCCCATATCAAAACACCACATTTTACAGTACATGCACATGTTACCGCAGGAATAGGAAAGACATGATTTACAGGAAGTTCTAAATGTCTAACATCTCAGCAAGTCTCCTAACCCGCCCAGTTGCCTTTGCAATGTTATGCTATAGGATCCCCTGCTGTTCTACACCAGCAAACAGTTATGGCCTGCTAACCCCCTCGCCTCAAGGCTTAGGGGGTACATTAATGAGGCTCCCTTCTCATTTTGCAGTGAGCAGCACTTGATAAATGTAGTTATTTGCTATTCTTTTTTTGACAGTCAAAATAATCCTTATATGTAGCTTCTGAAATAAAAGCATTTTGATAATTTGGACAATATTGATCTTTTATTTATTTATTTTTACATTTGTAAAGCGCATTAAGCCCTTAGGCATCAGGCACTAGTATTGCCCAAATATACACACAAAAATAAAAAGTATTGTGAAACTTCTGAAAAACAGCAGTTTGTTTCAGTTAGCAAAACACAATCACCATATTTTTGCAGTGCCTTCCAGGTAGTGTTTTCAAAACAAAGTTTCAAAAAGCTTTTGCAAACTTTCGTTCTACCAATTACATCTGGGATGAGATGTGTTCAAGTTCCTGAATTATAGACTGCTTACTGCTCTCAAATCCGGGTTCGTCATTTAAGCAAGTGAGTGCTCCCTGGCAAATACTTTTATCACACTATACCGTGACTGCCGAAATGAGAAGTCTGTACAACGTATTCAAGCTGCCTGCTACTTAAAAAAAAAAAAATTTAAAACTGATCATTCATATACTGGACGTCACAATGTATACATTAAGCTTGGCAACATGTTTCCGATTTAACTTCTCATGATACCTTTGCGCACTAAAGATTCATTCTGTGATATCACTTTTGTCACTATTTATGCAAAATAGGGGCCCCACACATCTTCCATCCAGGGCACCGCAAATCCTAGGGCCGCCCATGGGTGCATACAATGTCAACATACACCTGACAATGACAAACAGTAGATTTAAAATACAGTAAATGAATAAGAGTAGTTGGGTGAAAAATCTGGATAGTGGTTTGTCTGGATTACTAGCTTTAGAATTGTTCAACTCTGTTGCTGTTTTGCATGCCGATTTGCATGCCGATTACGGCGGCGGAAAAGAAAACAGTTACCTGTGTAATTAAATAGGAGTCTAGCTACCAAGCAATGAGCACGGTCCCAAAAATGGGAAGGGGGCCAATATAAACCAATGGCCTCAACGTTTTCAAAATAGGAAAGTCGTCGCCGCATTAAAGGCATGTGTACATAACATCTTACACCCTGTGGTAGGGTTTCTTCTGATGAGAAAACGGGGCTCGCTGTATTAAAAGCTCATAGTAGCCATCAACTCTTATGACAGAAATGGCAGAACACTCGCGAGAAAAAAAAACGCAATACACCTAGCAAGCAATTATGAGTTTTGGGGGGTATTCTAAGATTTATACTGTTTAGCTTGCATCAAATGCATACATAAGATTCACCCCAGCACCAACACGATTCGTCCTTCCCAAAATAGCTTCCGTTGCGCACCTCCGTAAATAAGAACAGAGATCAAACATAAATGCACTTACTTTAGAGAAACAATTTCAAGCCCTGTGGCGCACATAAAGCCCAAGACATCTACGAGTAACGCAGAAGGATACAGTCTCTCACCGTGTGCTGTAATCAGATAGTGGAACTGAACCATTTAACTCCCGAGACAGCTCCGAGGATAGGAGCCTCTGACGGGCAATTAAAGTAAGGTATTTCTGTATTTTTTCACTATCTTATGTTTTTTTCCTGACGGCTCCTTTTCTTTTCTGCAGGTCTGTAAATCCTAGCTGGACTGCGTGGAAGCCTAGTGTTTCTTCTTTCGGCAGCGAGAGTACAGATACCGCTTAGGAGCAAAGCGGTTCTGATCTCGAGAACCCAGAGCTATGATGCCAGCTGCAGTGCGGAGTCATGTGACCATGCGCAGGCAGACCATGTGAGTTCACGAAAACAAGCTCGACTCGGTTCCAGTACTGCAGGAGGAAGAGGGGTTGGATTAGGGTGCACATGCCCCAATAGAAACACGACGTTCAATTCTAAACTGTAAACAAAAACATTCAGGTATTCCAAAGGGTACTTGAGGTTGTGATACAAGTGTAGGTCCCCCTACGTAGACTTAAGACCAAGCTGCCTAGACTGGGGCATAATATGCTGCCTGCTCATGTTGGTACAGTTTAGGGACCAAAGATGCTCAGACTAACAGGCAGAGTCAATGTACACAGGGATGCATGCTGCCTACTCACGCACACAGCAACGGTCGGGGAGTGCATGCCTGTCCAGACCCTGCATCATGGCTGAAAACATACTGCTTACCCGCCTTTACCGAATTCAACCCTCTAATCTCTCCTGCCGCATCTTAACCTTAGATCTCCACCAGCCGTTCAGCTGTGGAGAACCACCATACACAGATGCTTACATCTCTGGCACAAAGACCAATCCTTTACTCCCCTTGCCAGTGATAGAAGTGCACCAAAAAAGTAGTGGAACTGTGATTACCACGGGGGACTCAGTAGGAAGGAAGGGAGAAACGTGCAACACATTTTCCAAGGGGTGCAGTCATGCTGCTTGACAGCCAATTGAGTTGAAACACATTTTAGTTTAGCTGTAACTGATATCCGTGGTGAAGTGGATAAGTGTGCTTTAACTCAAGGAATAGATCTGGAATGGGAAAAATGGTTGCAAAAAGTAGTGGAGCTGTTAAGAGAAAAACATAAAAGTAGTGGAACACCGCTCCCGACTGCCCCCACTCACTTCGACCACTGCTCCTTGCTGCCAACAAGGACTCCCTACTGGCCCTGACCACATCTCTCTACATATCAAAATTCGCCTTTCACACTAATCTATTTCCCTCTCAGTTCACAAGTTAGCCCAAGCCATTAACACCCACAACTGTCCCCCAAAGCCAGCTCTAGTTTGTCATCGGTTCGCCCATGACTGCCTGTTACTTCTCCATTAAAAATCACAAAAATACAGGACACCCTGTCCACTCTTCTCACACTCCCACCCCATCCTCAATCTCCCCTTTCTCACATCTTTTACACACCTTTCTTGCCATCGCACATCTTCCCTACCACCCCAAACTGCACCAGAAATTGGAAAGGAAATTTCATCTTTCACCTCCGCCCCCATCCTCTCTACCCTATTTAACCTCTCTTTCAACTGGTATCGTCCCAGGGTATCATAAAACACCCACAATCATATTGCCTTTAAAAAAAAAAAGTGCTGACACAAACAACCCCTAATTCTACAGAAACGTCTCTCTTTCCTAACACTCAAACCCTTCAAGGGAGCGTCTTCAACCGGATAGTGAACCATCTTGAGGTACACCCATTTACTGACCATCTCCGCTCTGCATTCCGGTCAAAACACTCCACTGAGACCACTGTTATCCACGTCGCCAATTCTCTTACCACTGCCCACCACTCAATGTCCCCTCCATTCTCATCCTACTAGACTTTTGTGATGGATTCAGCACTGTGGATCATTCCTCCCTCCTAGAAACTCTTTCCCTCCTTGCGTTTAAAGACACTACTCAACTGAGTGTCCTCCCATCTAGTAGGTCTCCAGCACTTCCTCAAGGATAAGTTCTTAGGCCACTTCTCTTCACCCACACCTCCTTCATTGTTAATGTAATTTCCTCATTTGGCTTGAACTATTGCCTTTTTGCCAATAATACTCTGATCACCTTCACCCCTGCAATTTCTAAACTCATAACCAAATTCGCGAACCACTCATTCACCAATAGCTAGTTATATGATGCCTCGTGCTCAGCTCCTCAAAGACAGAAGCCATCCTCCCCTCTGCCTCTAACAGTAACCCTCCTCTCCCAACTCTTTCCCCAGGATTTCCTCACCCCACAACCATTTCCCACAACCTTATAGTTCTCTGACGTTGACCAAAAAACTTCCAATTCATCAGCCATTTTTCTGCAACCACAGACACAATCTCCTAAACATTAGAAAAGCCTGTTTGCACCAAATGCACCACTCAACCAAAACCCTTAGCTCTACTCTTGTGATAATCCAACTGGACTACTGCACAAGCCTACTTCTTGCTCTGCACATCTATTTTCTTGCTCCCCTCAATTTTGAGAGAGAGAGACACACTTTTCAACCTACCCACATCCGACACCTCTACCTACCCTCACCATTCTGGATGGCTCTACGTGTAAAATCAATCTATTCAAATTCCTGCTACTATGTTATAAATCCATCAACCGTATGGTGCCTAACTACCTCACTGACAGCATCTCCCAGAACTCTCCCTTTCGCATCTCTTCACAACCCATCAGTTCCCCCTCTCACTCCCACATACCTCTTTCACACCTTGCCCCACTCCAGTGGAATGCTCCCTTCAGCCAGCAAAGTCATCTCTTCAGTGAAACTCTTCAAAATGCGTCTCAAACACCAGCTGCTAGAATTGAAAGGAGCCCCCCCACGCCCTCATCCTCAAAACCCAGCTCTCATGACCATTATTTTGTTAATACTGGCTTGGGCTGTCACAGTAAAAAATATGGCTATGTCGATGTCCCCGCTATAGGTTCTCACTCTTGCCCCTTCACCTGGTAAACCTAACTTAAAGCTCTTATGTAAAAGCACTTTACCCTCGGAATGACAAAATGGCAACATGTTATTCAGTAAATACAACAAGCTTTTGAGAGCATGGGGCTTTGCCGCACTGTTGTAGAAAGGGGAGCCCAAAGAACATACTACATGCTCGTACTGATGCAAACGGGGGACAAATGAGCATGAATGCTCAGTCTAATGCAGAAGATGAGCCAGGAAAAATAATTTTCTTAGTTTTCTTGAATCATTAGGCCGAACTACACCCTTTACAACCACACAAGCATTATACCACAATATTTAAAAAAGGCTCTGCACAAACAAGTTTACATACACATTTTACTGAACTATGAAAATGTTCTCACCAATAGTTTATTTTCTGTTCTCTTTTTACGTGTCTTCCATTTATTTAAAGTATGAACATTTTACAGTATGTAGAGCCTCAAAAAATGAAAATACCAACAATCATACTTTTGTAAGTATCTTTATAAGCACAAGTTATGTACCCCTGGTAACGTTCTTTCTACTGGATGTTCCTTCCCCATATTCCCCATCTTTAGATAAATTCCCTTCCAGCTGTAGGAAAAAATTGCCAGAGGTCACTGTGCGTCAATGTGGTCGACTGGATGTCCCTCGAGGGCCTCAGTCTCGAGGTCAATGTTATCACGGGTCTATATAACACGCGCAGCGCCCGTTAACTTCAGTTCTGTTTTTTCACCTTCTCACAGGATTACCAGCATTATCATGTCCAAGACTAACAAAGTTACTCACCGCAGTGACTACCTTACTCCTAAGTCCATAGTCCCCTTTCCTCCATACTTTTTGGACATTCCGTCCATGGGGATGGAATCGGAGCACTTTTGAAGCATTAAAAATACCTATCCTTTTATTTTTTTACAAAGGGCCACCGCACGTGATTATGGCGCGCCTTCCTGAGCTCCGTCCCGCGCATTGCCTTTGAGTCTTTTTCTATCACCAAGGTCGAAGGATTAGCAAACTAGAGGATACTTTTTAGAGGGAACATCGGGTGGGCGTATGGACTAGGAGTAAGGTAGTCACTACGGTGAGTAACTTTGTTATAACTCCTACGTCCTGTCCCCTTTCCTCCATACTTTTGGGAGATTCCCAAGCACTGACCAAACAAACAGGAGAATGGAAATTTCCTTTGCTGCAACAGGTTCTTAAGAACTGCTTGGCCGAACTGGGCATCAGCCCAGCAGCCCAGGATAAGACCATAGTGTCTGCAAAAAGCTGAGGGAGAAGCCCACGTAGCAGCCTTGGCTATGGACTCCCAAGGAACATATTTCGGGAGGGCAACAGCAGCTGCTTTGCCACAGACCAAATGTGCATGAACGCCCCTTTGGGGATGAAGGCCTTGAATTGTATAAGCCTCTGAGATGCATGAAGCGAACCTGCGTGAGATGGACACTTTTGAAGCCAGTTTCCCTTTTGGGTCCCCTAAAATTAACAGAGTTGTGAGGAGCTTCTAAGTTCGCTTATTCTGTCAAGGTAAAGCTTCAGAGCTCTTCTAACATCCAGGTTAAAAAGAACCCTTTCGAAAATATATGAGATAGACTGGATTAATACAAGGGAATCATGTCTCCAATACAGGGATGCTGATGTGCATAGATTTCCTCTAAAAAAAGTTTGTACTTTAGCACCCTATTTCGTGAGAATACCTACTCCAAATTATTGTGCAGGCATATTACGCCTGCGCTTTAATTTATGGATTACAAAAGACATCCAGGCTAAATGTAAAGAGCTGCCAGCTGCATTGAACTTTTGCCGCTATTGCCTGAAACATGAGGTTCCAGAAACTTTGTTTCACTTGATTACAGAGTGTGCTGCATTAACAAACCTTAGAATCATTCACTTTGCAAGACATTGTGAATACCTAGGACAACTTGAAATTGACAAATGTTGGTCTTTCATTTTGAATTCCCGCTACACGCCAATTCAACTGGCAACAATTAACTTTTTGCAGAGTTTGCATCTAGATAAATCGGGAGACCGCTAATATGAAGATCCTTTGACCTGTAGTAGTATTGCAAAAATATGGAGGTGGACCCGACGGGTATTATTACTAAGTTGTTTGGTGTTTAATAACATGCATTTCTTTATCGATATTTTTATTTTTATTGCCCTTTGTATTGTTAATCTCGTTTATGTACACTGAACCAATATTGTTATCTGCTTTGTATAAAAAATATTTTTTTGAAAGGTGGATTTAATTCAGCTGAATCAAATAAAAAATTAAAAAACTCACTTATTCTTCTTGCAGATGTTACAGAAATCAAGAAGGCCACTTTCCAAGAGAAACTTTAGCTCAGTAGTAGCCATTGGTTCAAACAGCTTTTGACACAAAGCGGTAAGGGCTACGTTCAGACCTCATTTCGGGTGAGGAGGCCTGACCGGCGGAAAGAGGTGAAGACCTGCAAAATACCTCGTGGATTACTTTATTTGCCAGAGAAAACGAGCAACTGTCTGTGGAAAGATAAGCTGCAATGGCTGACAGATATGTTCTGCAAGATAAGATGTGGATGCCAGAGGCAGCAAGGTCTGATATAAAAGACAAGACACAGTGAAATCAGTGCTACAGATAGGATTTTGGCGTGAGTATTTTACTCCCAGTTTTTAGAATTGGAGAGTAAATCCAATTTCAAGAGAGTAAAAATGAGTTTCTTCCTTTGGAAGATAGTACAACAAGTGCCTGACAACTATCCAATTTGTCTGTAAAATTAAAACTGTGTTCGAAAACATAAAAGTGACAAAGAACTTGTTGATGCGTACTACCCAGCTTCATCTTCATTATACTTGGACACCATAACTCTAAGAACTACTACAGATGCTAGCTAGTTACATCATAAATCAAGTCCCTCACTTTACCAGCATCACTTCTCTGCCTCTCAGGCCTACTGTTGCTGCTTAGCACTACATGGTTGACAGCCACTACATGTTTTTACTCCATCTCAACCTCCCTTTTCTACTCTTTCTGCTGTCTCTCAGTTTCTGATGTTCTACCTCAAGCATTGCTTTGCCCCGTTTTCAGGTCTGTTGCTCAGTCACTCTTCCTCTCCCATCTCTGAATTCTATTATTGTGGTTTCCCTCCTACATTGTGCTGTATCGGTTGATATAACTCCTCTTCCTCTCTCATGTCATCACTCTGGCTATATCTGTTTTTTCATTTTCTTTGTTATGGTTATTACTCCTTTTGATTATCTTTCTTGCACTGCCTCTTATGTTATTGGCCTGCCTTTCTCTAATCTGGATTTTCTATTTCCAGATCTCCCTGTCTGCTGTTGATCTGTGTTTTCTTTTTTTACTGTCTCTATATGAGTCTCTTTTGCTCTGCTTCTATCCCTCACTTTTATTGTGTGTGTGTCCTATTATTTACCTCTATTTCTCTACTCACTTTCTTTGTTGCTCGCTTATGTCGCTCATTGGTCTCGTTCTTCCTGTTGCTCCAATTCCTGTTTTGGATTGTCTAATACATTCTTTGTTCTCGTGGCCTCTTCCACAACCCCTCACTTTGTTCTCCTGTATAGTTCAGGGTTGCTCTTGCTCTCCTTTTTGTATTTTGACATAGCACCAATAAAAATTTAAAAAGCTGATCATGCCTTTACCATTTACAAATCCAATGAAGCTTTACCATTGGGTGCTCCTTTTTTAGATGTGTGCAAACCTACTTTTGGCCATTAGGTTGGGAATTATAGAGTTAGAGGTGTGGCTCACCAGATTCAGAACTTACTTGAATGCAGATGCTTTACCAGCACTGTATGCCATTACAAGTATAAGAGACCACATATGTGATGTGTGTTCTGAGCCATTACAGGTACATCATCCTTGATCCTGATAGGCAGGAGGGTCCGTCTGTCTGTGTGTGTCTGCCTCTGTGTGTGTCCGCCTGTCCCCCCTTGCGGTTAAAGACACTACTCAACTGAGTGTCCTCCCATCTCTCGGATCATCCCATCTAGTAGGTCTCCAGCGCTTCCTCTCACACAACCCTCTCTGGCCGTTCCTCAAGGATCAGTTCTTAGGCCACTTCTCTTCACCCACACCTCCTTCATTGTTAAAGTAATTTCCTCATTTGGCTTGACCTATTGCCTTTTTGCCAATAATACTCTGATCACCTTCACCCCTGCAATTTCTAAACGCATAACCAAATACGCGAACCACTCATTCACCACTGAATAGCTAGCTATATGATGCCTCATGCTCAGCTCCTCAAAGACGGAAGCCATCCACCCCTCTGCCTCCAACAGTAACCCCCCTCTCCCAACTCTTTCCCCAGGATTTCCTCACCCCACAACCATTGCCCACAACATACACTTCTGACACACATCTCTGCCCATCTCTTCACAGAGCCTACAGGACCCTCCCACCACAATTTGTTATCTCCTGATGAAGGCCGACATAACAGACAGCTACACAATAAAGCTTAAAAATGGCCACAACACAGTATTGACTTTTTGACTTAAAGTCCCAGTGTCCAACTCATACACTGCTAAGAATTGTGTAATTAAGCACACTAACGATTTTGTACATTTGTCCCCATGTTATCCTTCCTGTCTTGGGTGAGCACTAATGTATCATATGTAGATCCCTTCTGTGAATTGACGAGTGTCCTGGAAATATGTTTTAAGTTTTCTTTATGTATTAAATTTCTCTGGCTCCCAAGATGGCCGCCGGCAGGAGAAGTCGCGTTTGAATCGCGCTCTCGCCTGGCCGCCAACAATAAAGAACCACAATGTGAAGATTTCCGAACGGCTGTTGCTCAGCTGGACGCCGGAACGTCCCGCAAGGCGTTGTGAGCAGACCCGTCGCTGCATTCAGTGGGAAAAAACAGGTTTGGGGAACGAAACACCCGTGAGCAGCGACGGCCCCTCCCCCGCCGAAGAAATTCCCGCTGGGCGGTGGCGACTACCGGCGGCACTGGGAGAGGAGGTGAACGGCGGTCAGGGGCCTGGTGGTGCTTAAAGGCACTTACTGCACCCTGGTGGGCATATAAAAATAGACTTACAAGCTCCGGAGGCTGCAGACCCATGATCGCAGACTGGAGGCTGTGTCCCGGCGCCTGGGCGGTGTGGAGGCGGGCGCCTGCTCTCTCCCGCTGACAGGGAGCGCGGGGGCCTGTGCACGAGCCGCCGGAGAGGAGCGGGGGACAGCGGGAAGGTCGCCGGCCCCTCCCACAGGGGACACACATCTAGGGGACGCCGCCGGGGGCAGGGTTGTCCCCCCCCCCGGACTCCTGGGTGGCAGTAATGGCTGCGTGCGGGCGGGGCCGAAAGGAGGATCATCGCGCTGGAGCAGAGGCAGCAGAGTCAGGGAGGACTAGAGACAGAGGTGAGTGCGCAGGCATAAGCACTCCACCTCTCCCCATCGCGCGTGGGCCTGGGAAGGCCGACTGGCCCTCGAGCACCGCTCCAGCACCAGAAACGGACCGACACCCCTTCACTGCCCTCATTGCCATTGGGGAGGCGCTTGGCAAGGGAGAGGCAGAGGCATCAGGGGGGGGGGAATAAGTCTTCCTTGGAACAGGGCCTTCCCGGCGTAGACACAGGGGGGGCCGCACTGAGACTCTGCATAGAGGCGGCACTAAACACGGTGCCCCGGAGGCCCGACTCTCTGGTGGGAGGACACGGAGCAGGTGGTAGTCACTTTCCACCAAAAGACAATTCGATAGCTCCCACTTCCAGCACCAGGAGGACTGTACAGGCCCCTGCCCACGAATCGCCGAAGATGTCAAGGGGAAGGGGGGGCATCACAGACTGCATCGCAACCCCTCAGACAGGATCCTAACCTGTTACAAATGTGGTCCTCAGAAGCACCAATGACCTCAAAGGACCGACCAGGTGAAGAATCCACACCAGACATCACCTCCCCTGGCCAGACTTCCTTGCAGCTGACAAAGGACCACATGCGGGCCTGGTTTGTGGAGCTCCAGGACAAGTTCATGTCAACGGTGCAGGAACAGTTTACCTCAATGAGGAGTGACATAAAGCAGGCGATCCAAGAGCTAAGGTTAGATATGGCCAAACTGGAGGAACGGACGGACACCCTAGAAAGAGTTGTACAGAATGCGGACGAGGAAGCGAAACAGAGCAGTGAAACTCAGGAACACCTGGTCAGGCTGACCCACAACCTGGAAATACAATGTGAGGATCTCGAAAACCGCTCCCGCAGATCCAATATCCGCATAAAATTCATGCCGGAATCGGTGCTGGACAAGGACCTTAAGAGTGCGGTGCAGGAAGTCTTCAGGGACATAATAGAGGAGCGAGATGCGGAGAGAATTGGCATCGACAGGGTACACAGGGTGGGTCCAAAAAGAACGGGGGCCCCAGGAGAGAGGCCAAGGGACCTGCTGGCTTCCCTATCATCGTATCCACAAAAAGAACTGATCTTAAGGAAGGCAAGGCAGCTGGACAGCATTAGGATGAATGGGGTGGAAATCCGACTATATCAAGACCTCGCCTCGGTGACGCTTTTGAAAAGGAGGGAGATGGCCCCATTAGTGAAAGAACTGGTGGCGAAAGGAATCCGATACAAGTGGACGTTCCCATTTGGCCTTTTGTTTGAGTGTGAGGGCAAACGGAGAAGAGTGACCACTTGTGAGGAGGGGCTCCATACACTGGGCCTTCAGGCGGAGGAGGGCACGGCGGGAGGGGACAGGGCTAGGGGAGACTCACACAAGAGGCCTAGGGGCTGGGAGGTGGTAAGGCACATGAAAAACAAAACGGTGGAGGGAAAGCAAGACATCCGGCAGGTGAGAAATAGAAATCTTTGAAGGAAAATAGAGCGGTAGAATGAATCACGGAATATCATTTATGTGGCGGCCAGACAGAAGTTACGGTGGGGCCACTATCTAGGTCAGCAGGAGATGTGGGGTTTGGGATCCCCCACACAATTAGTCATGAGTCATGAGAGGGCAAGGAGCGATAGGCGTAACGCCCTAGCAACCTTAGGTGCCTGGGCCCTCCTCGGGACCAAAGTGGAGTTTCAGTTAATGGTTGGAGGCAAGTTGAACAGTTTGGGGGGGAAGGGGTGGGGAGAGACTTGGGGGGGAGGGTGGGATCACAAATAGAGGGAAGGCGGATGCTAGCAACTGAATAGATGAGATGTTGAAGTTTAGAATCTTCTCACTAAATGTAAGAGGGCTGAATTCGCCGGTGAAGAAGAAAAAAATGGAGGGACTGGCGAGAAGGGATAAGGCAGATGTGTTGCTCCTACAGGAGACTCATATTAGAGCACAAGATAAAAAGATAATATTTCTGAAAGGGTACACTATATGGGCACAGGTGAATGCGGGGGGGAAAAAGAGCAGGGGTGATTATTGCAGTGAGGGGGGCATGGGGGCGATCCTGGTAGATACACAAGTGGACAAGGAGGGGAGGTTTGCGTTTGCAAACCTCACGGTAGCTGGCTCATGGCTTACCCTAGCGACTATGCGCCAAATACGGGGCAGGATGCCTTTCTGAGAGACACCCTAGGGAAACTAGAGGGATTTGCGAAGGGGAGATAAACTTGGGAGGAGACCTAAACCTAGCCTGGCAACCTAAGCTGGATAGGAGCGCGGGGGGGAAGCCATGTTCAGGGAGCCCCATCCAAACATCTTAAACAAAAGATGGAAGATATGGCGCTACATGATGTCTGGAAGGAAAAGAAGGGTCAAGCTAGCGGGTTCACGTTTTACGCATACGTGCATAACACAATGTCAAAGAAAGATTATTTTTGGGTGTCGGTGGGCCTGCTGGGGAAAATCCAGGATATAGATCTGGGCGCTATTACGGTTTCAGATCATGCTGCATTATGCCTGGACTTACAGATCCCAGGCAGAGAAAGGGGCCTCTGGAGATGGAAACTGTCTCCTGACATTTTGGTAGACAGAGTGCTGGGAGGGACAGTGGGGGGAAAAATTAGGGCATACTTTGATCTAAACGACAATGGAGAGGTACCGCTGGCGTCAGTTTGGGAGGCCTCTAAGGCAGTAATACGAGGGCACATAATAGCCCGAAAAGCTGCCATGGACAAACAGGCCTATGAGTGGGAGCGGACATTGGAAAAGAAAATTGTGGACATTCATGAGGAAATGATAGCTCATCCCACTAGAAGCCTCAAGAAGGCTTTGAGGCACGTGCAGGGACAATTAGATATGCTCTGCAACCAAAAAGCTGAGAAATCCCTACTTTACTTAAAGCAACGCTACTATATCAAGGCCAATAAGGCGGACCGATACCTAGCACGTCAACTCAAAGGGAAACAGAACACATTGGCAATACTGAAAGTGAAGGATGCTCAAGGAGAGATGCAAACCTGCAACAGGGGTATAGGGGAGGCCTTTAAAGCCTTCTACCAAGATCTCTATGCGACGGGGCATCCGAACGAACAGGAACAAGAGAGGTTCTTACACTCCCTCCCTATTCATTCAATATCGGAAGAGGACAAAGCTCCTGGACTCCAGGATCACGGAAGAAGAAGTCCATAGGGCAATAAAGGGCCTCCCGAACAATAAGGCACCAGGTCCAGATGGATTCACGGCACCCTTCTACAAGAAATACGCGGACCTTCTTGTCCCGATATTGACAAGGCTGCTCAATACGTTCAAGGATAGCAGCAATGTAACCCCATCCATGAACGAGACGAAAGTTTTAGTGTTCCACAAAGCAGGCAAAGACCCCACCCTGCCAGGCTCGTATCGCCCGGATTAATTTAGATGCGAAAATATACACTATAATACTAGCCGCCAGGCTGTCACCCCTCCTCCCGTCCCCAATCGACACTGATCAATCAGGTTTTATTCATGACAAACTCATGATAACTTAAGAAGGATCATCCACCTGGTGGAAAAAATTGGCTTCACCCACACTCCGTCAGTATTGCTTTCCTTAGATGCCGAAAAGGCTTTTGACCGGGTGGAGTGGTCCTTACTCTTTAGAACGCTGAAACACATGTAGTTCGGGGACCAATATATTAATATGGTATGGGCCAACTACAACTCTCCATCGATAAGAATAGCAATAAACGAGGAGGTAACGTACAAAGGCGAGATATCAAGAGGCACGAAACAGGGTTGTCCCCTCGCCCCTCTCCTCTATGCTATATTCTTAGAGCCTCTCCTAATTAAAGTCAGGGAAACGGTAGGGCTAAGGGGATAGAGATGGCAGGCAGACAACAAAGTTATTGCGTACGCAGACGATATGTTGTTGGCTCTGGAAGACCCCCAAGAACTCCCTAGTACATTCCCTACAAGAACTGGAAGACTTTGGGGGGATATCTGGGCTAAAATTAAACAGGAACAAATCAGAAATGTTGCTCTTAGCGGGAGATAGGGGGTCTCTGGGCAAAGTGGCGGGACAGCTAGAACTAAAGATAACCGAAGAGGGCATTAAGTACCCAGGGGTGATGCTTACGAGCAGGGTGGTCTTGACCTACAAATGCAATTATCCTAAACTGCTGGATAGTGTGAAGAAGGACTTAGACAGATGGTCCCCTCTTAGGGTCTCATGGTGGGGCAGAATACAGTCGGTCAAAATGAACACTCTCCCTAGGGTGCTTTATTACTTTCATGCCCTCCCTGTGACAGTTCCAAATTCCTTTTTCAAAGCACTATCGAAGGCCATTTTGTTATTTGTGTGGAACAGAAAGGCACCCAGGGTCGCCCAGGGCCATTCTTACTGCACCGATCAAGGCAGGGGGCCTAGCACTTCTGCACTTTAAGAATTACTGCCAAGCTGCACAACTCTGGATTCTGAGGGAATGGCTGGCAGAGGACCATTGCACAATCTGGGCAATGCAAGACAGGGCAGTGGCTAGGACCCCCTTGCAGGACCTATTGTGGAAACACAAACAGCATAGACACCCGAACCTCCGACTTAGTGAGGTCATGAAAACCACCATTGGGGCATGGGACGCTCAAACCAGGAAGGGAATCATGACCACCCCATTGGCCCCCTTTACACCTATTTGCCATAACCCGCTGTTCCAGCCAGGATGCGAATTAGGGGGTTTTGAAAAATGGGAGGAGGCAGGGTGCTGAGAAATGACCCAGGACAATGAACTAAGGTCATTTGGGGACTGCAAAAAAATTTGGAAACTGACAGATACAAATATGAGCAGATAAAGCACTGGCTCACCACTCCAGAGATATTCCAGGCAGCCACAAGAGATTTGACACCATTTGAAAGATATATAATATCCAATCCGGGCGACAGAAAACTGGTGTCAACACTATACCACTTCATAAACACTGGCAGAAGAAATAAAATGGACATACATGAAAAGATCGGAGGGTACGCTGGGGGAGGGCATTTCTAGTTCGCAGTGGGAACAACTGTGGGTTGATATCCCAAAACTCACCCGAGCGGTACAAACAAGGGAAATGTGGCTCAAAATTATCACGCAGTGGCACTATACTCCAGAAAGGATCAATTCAATGTTTCCGGAGATGCCAGATAGCTGCTGGAGAGGGTGCACGGAAAAGGGCACTTGGAGGCATATATTGTGGGATTGCCAGGGTGTGAAGGGTTTCTGGAGGGAACTCCAAGCGGAAATGGCAAAAATATTCCCTGTTGCAACACAAATGGGGGAACGGGTTTGGTTGTGCGGAATGAAGGACCTACACGCCAAAAGACTCCACAAAGCACAATGGAGAAGCTACATGGGCTTAGTTATTGCAGTCTGGGCCACAATCGCCCAAAACTGGAAAAAACAGGACCAGCCATTGGTGTTTACTTGGCTACAAAATGTTTGGTCACAGATGACAATGGAAAAGATTACACACCACCTCCAGGTTCAGAAGCAGTCCTTTACGAAGGAGTGGGGGGCAGTATTGGAGTATTTAAAGTCGGACTATATGGAACAATGGTGCCCGCATAATATCAAAATCTCAGACATTTTTGGTACAGAAACTTTTCTAGACAGTACGCATGGCATGTGATCCTACTGTTCCCGGGGGTGGGGAGGTGAGTTGGTGGAATTGATGTTATGTTTTACGAAAACAATAAAAAATGTTATAAAAAAAAAAAATTCTCTGAAAAAGTTAAAACAACTAGTCTTTGATGTGTTAACCAACTAGAAGTGTATGTTTTGGGTTCAGTAACCCTGCTCATTCGTCTTTATCAAGGGAAGGAATAAACCTACATGTTGTCCCAAGGAATCTCGAGGGCATTCCCCAGAGAAGATGCTCCAAGACCGTCCCTGGAGGCAGAGAGTTGTAGTTTCCTGTTGGTTGATGTCGCAAAAAGGTCCACCATTGGAGAACCCCATTGCTGGAAAAGCTTGACAAGAACATTGTTGTTCATTTCCCACTTGTAATTCGGCATTGATTAGCGACTCAGTGACACTGCCGCACATTGATCTGACCCAGAACATACACAGCCCTCCCCTTGCTCCCGCAAGCAAACAGGTTCCAGCGCTCTGAGGTTCAGAAGATTCCATACCTCGGCTCTGAGGGAGGGAGACCCAGTATGCTGTAATGGACGGTGAGGGTGGGGTATGAGGGAGGGGGCAAGCAGAAGCCAGCTCGGGCGACGGCCAAACCCCATCAGTCTTCTGTGATGGTCTGCCACGCCTCCAGATGAGAAGATATACGTCCTCCCACCAGAGTCTTGTGTGACAGATGGAAAACATAATTTAGATGGTTTGTCAGCAGCAAGACCACCTGTTGCCGAAGGAGGCGGATGACAGAGAAAGACCGAACACATTGCCTTTGCTGCTTGCGTCGAAGTGCACCAGAGGAACCTTCTGCCCGGCATGCTTGATGCTCCCGAAACACTAAAACCTGAGGACCTTGTCTGGGTCCCCGACCTCTGCGTGTAGGCCGCTTTAACTGGGGATTTTGCAAGGACTGACAAAGATTTAGCCGTTTGCGTGCTTGCCTTTGTTTTATTGAGTTCCTCATCAGTGGAGGAGTGGAACAGCTCTTTACCTTCGAAGCGAAGGACGACTACTTTGTCCTGAACCTCTTTTGAGAACTTTGTCACGTGCAGCCATGCTTGGCGGGAGAGATCTAACCCAACCATAAGGACCCAAGCAGAATTATCTACATGATGGGCCGCAGCCTCCAGCAGGTCCTACGCCATAACTCTGGCATCGGATAGGCCCTCTTTAAAATCTTTCAGCCTGTCCTGTGGGATACATTCCTGAAATTCTGAACGCTCCTTCCACAGCTTGAGACTTAGGTATTCGCTTGCCACAGCTGAACATCTGAATTGGAAAACATTTTCCCCAATGGCATCAAGAATGTTGTACTGCTTGGACAGGACCTGAGAGGCAGCCTTGGAGGATGCGGAGGACGGCTTGGACTGCGTTGATGAAGGGAGTGGAAATGCAGTCAAGGTATGTCCTCTGACGAGTGCAGCTTGTAGCGAGCGTCAATTTTCCCATTTACATGCTGTCCGGAATGAGGTTTCTCCCAGACCTTGCGGGCTTCAGCAAGCACATCCTTTTGAAGGAAGAGGCTTGGGCGCTCTTGTGTCGTAAGAGTTAACACTCCTGAAAGTACTCCTTGTGGAGCCAGAGGCTCGGGTATTGGAATATCCAGCAACGCCATCATAGTTCATGAAAAGCTCCGACAGACCGGGGCGGCTCTTCGCTATCCTGGTCCGCTTGGTCCTCGTCAGTTTTGGCTGGAACAGAAAACTGACCATCGCCCACGATACTTCAGACACTGTGGGCATATTTTTTTGAGCAATTGGCGCCTTAAGCACTGGTGAAAGTGGAGGCAGTGGTGGCAGTGTAAGAGGGACCTCCACTGGAAGAGGAGGCGGCATTACCGAAACCTGCTGAGTAGGAGGAGCAGGCTGCAGCTCGAGAGGCCTAGCATACATTTCTTTGATTAGATCCTTAAAGTAAGCCTTCATCGGATCAGAGTGAATGAGGGACTGGAATTTGCCAAAGAAAGTGTCCTAGGAGGAAGGTCTAGGCTGAAGAGTGGGTAGAGGCCGCTCTGGAGGGGCATACCCCTGGGATTGTAATGAGGCTGGTTGCTAAGATGGCCCTCCTCCAACTGATCCACATAAACTAAGGCAGCCTGCCGTACCCTGCGTAGAAAGAGAGGAAGGACTAACTTGTTTGCAAATTTTTTTAAATTCTTTTACAAAGTACCCCATAAGTATGAAGGAAAGGGGACGGGACGTAGGAGTATTGATGCTTCAAAAGTGGTCCGGTCCAGTCCTGATAGGCGGAATGTCCCAAAAGTATGGAGCAAAGGGGGACGGGACGTAGCAGACAATGAAGGCACGTAAGGTGTAATGCACAGAAAATCTACTGCAGGGTAGGTTTGGAGTGGCGATGAGGAATACGTGGGAGCAAAATCCAGTCAAAAGAACGTTACCAAGGATAAGTAACTTGTTCTTTGAATGGATTGTGTCCTTCCATGTATTCCTCATCTTTAGATAGACTCCCAAAGCAGTGTTCGGTTTTGGGGGAGGCAGTACGAATTTTCAAATCATGAAATTTAATCTCTAGTTTTGTCATGGACGGAATGTAAAACCACTTTCCCAAATCCTCCTTCCGGGCCAGAGGATGAATCCAGTCAGTAGTGTTTTGTGAATTGTATGAATGGTAGAGCAGGTGGCTGCCGCACAAATGTCCTTTATCGGCAACCCTCTTTGCAAAGCAGAAGATGTAGCCATGCCCCTTGTGGAGTGAGCCCACAGGCCTCCTGAGGGGATTCTTTCCAGCAAGCCTCTAGCATTCTGTAATGCCTAGAATAATCCATCTAGATAATCTTTGTTTTGTGACCACCAGTCCCAATTTGTGTCTGGTGTACCCCACAAAGAGTTGGTCATCTTCCTGTATTTTAGCCATAGGTGAATTGTAAAAACAAAGTGGCCTTTTTGTATCTAGCCTGTGCAGCCTTTCCTCCTCCTTGCAAGGATGTGAAGGTGGATAACATTTTGGAAAAACAATCTTCTGAGAGATGCGAAAAATCAGACAGTTTTTGGAAGAAATGTAGCCTTAACCTTTAGATTAACCTTGTTCTTATAGAAGGATGTGAACAGTGGTTTTATTGCATAAGGCCTGTAACTCGCCAACCAAGCTGAATGCTGTTAAAGCGACTAATAAGATAAGTCTTAAAACTCAGCAGTCTCAATGGACATGAGTGGAGCGGCTCAAATGGAGCGCACAGAAGACATTTTAGTTCAAGATTCAAAACCCAAACTGGAACTTGAAATGGTGTAGGAGGGAACACACTTGTGAGCCCCTTTAGAAACTGTATAATTAATGGCATTTTGAAATATGAATCTTCTTCTGATGTGCTCTTGTAGACTGAAAACACTGCCAAGTACCGTTTGATGGTTCCAATCTGGAGCCCCATATTTGCCAGGTGTAATAAGACAAACACCATAGGCGTATTGCACTGAAAAGGGTCCTCATTCCTTTGCCTGCACCAGCTGCAGTACTTGTTCCAACGGCAGCGGTACAAGGACTTTGTTGCTGGCCTTCTGGCCGAGAGCAAAATCTCCATTATGTCATCCGTCCCAATGAGCAAGTTACTTATCTTACCTGGTAACGTCTTTCGATAGGATGTTCCTCCAACGTATTCCACATCTATGACATTAATGACCACAGCTGTGCCGCTTCGGAACATTTTTTGGCATAGGCGTCCTGCGTCGATGACGTTGATATGCTGTCCCTCGAGGGCCTCCATCGAAGGCCAACGTCACTGTATGTTATATATAGGATGCACAGCGCCCGTAGCCTCAGTTGTAGTTTTTTCTCACAACGTGTGGCACCAATCTCCTGCCAGTATGACTGCAGAAAACCTTGCAGAAACGTAAGCTGCAATCGCATAGGAAATTCTGTAGAGGGGCAGGCTGGGAGGGTTCGATGTGGAATATGTTGGAGGAACATCCCATCGAAAGAACGGTACCAGGTAAGATGAGTAACTTGTTCTTCGAGGGGATTGTGTCCTCCAACGTATTCCACATCTATGACAGACTCCCAAAGCAGTACCAACATATGGAGGTGGGAAAAGAATTTACAAATTTAGAATTTTAGAATGCCCAATCAAATTGCTGAATATAGGACTGCCTTACCAAAGGCTAAATCCTGCCCATGGATGGAATCCAGGGAATAGTGTCTCACAAAGGTATGGACAGAAGCCCATGTGGCTGCTTTGCAAATACTGCGAATCGGAACGCCCCTCTGTAGAGCCGTGGAAGCAGCCACACCCCTAGTAGAGTGAGCCCGTAAGCCTTCTGGAGGGCCCTTACCCGCCAAACGGTAGCACTCAGAGATCGTCAAAATGATCCATCTGGACAAGGTCTGCTTGGAAACAGCCTGCCTTCCGGCATAACCAACAAACAGCTGATCGTACACTCTGACCCGGGCCATCCGTGAGAGATAGCAGGTCAAAGCTTTCCTAGGATCCAACCTATGGAGCTGAGCCTCTCTTCCTTACCAGGTTGCGGAGGAGGATAAAATGCTGGAAGAATCACCTTCTGGCTTAAATGGAATCCAGACACAACTTTCGGAAGAAAAGGACGAACGAACCCTAAGGACAATCCTGTCCTCATGGAACACTGTGAAAGGTGGCTTGGCGGAAAGTGCCTGCAACTCACTCACTCACTCACTCAGCATGCAGAAGTAACCGCAACAAAAAATACAGTCTTAAATGACAACAGTCTCAGCGGGAAAGAATTTAAGGGCTCAAACGGAGCTCCCATTAGGAACTTTAAAACCAAATTCAAATCCCATCCCGTCACCTGGAAAGGCGACGGTGGAAGCATTAGCCCTTTTAGAAACTGAGAAATCAAAGGGATCTTAAAATAAGAACATTCCTCAGACGAGCGCTTAAATATGGACAGCGCCACCAGGCATCCCTTAATGTTACCTACTTGCAGGCCCTTGTGGGCTAAAGAAAGCAAAAAAAGACAAAACCAAAGGAATGGAACATTGTAAAGGATCCACATTCTGTACCCTGCACCAGTTGCAGAAATTCCTCCAACGGCAACGGTACAGGGATTTCGTTGCGGGCCTTCTGGCCGAAAGCAACACCTCCATCACGTCTTCCGGGAGGTCCCAATCCTTATACCTCAGCCTTTCAGATACCAAGCATGAAGGCTGAGAGACTTGACATCTGGATGGAGAACTCGATCCCCCTCCCGTGAGAACAGATCGTCTCGGTAGGGAAGACGGCGTGGAGGGCAGATGGACATGTTTAGAAGGTCCGGGTACCACACTCTCCTGGCCCATGCCGGAGCAATGAGGATCATCCGGGAACCGAACCTCTGTAACCTCTGCAACACTTGCGGAATGACGGGGACTGGAGGGAACGCGTACAGCAGTGGGAAGGAGCACTCCCTTACGAACGCGTCCCCTAAGGCTCCTCTTGGAGGAAATTCCTGCGAGCAGACTCTCGCACCTCCGGTTGACACTGGTGGCGAAGAGATCTACTTGTGGGGTTCCCCAAAGGGCGAAGATCTCTAAAAGAACTTCCTGAGCCAGCTCCCACTCGTGAGAGACCATGCTCTGCCTGCTCAGAGCATCCGCCGGCTCGTTTTCATCTCCGCCCAGATGTACTGCCGAGATCGAAATCTCCTGCTGGATGGCCCAGAACCAGAGCTGCATCGCCTCCCTGCACAACGGGAGTGACCCTGCCCCCCCCCTTTTTGTTGAGGTAGTGCATGGCCACTGAATTGTCTGTCATAATCAGGACATTCTTCCCCCGCACAGGCAGCAGAGAAGCCTTCAGGGCTAGCCTGACAGCCCGCAGCTCTAACAGATTGATGTGGAGTCTGGACTCCGACGGAGACCAATGACCACTGGCTGGCAGCTCATTGGCATGAGCTCCCCAACCCGTGAGGGATACGTCCGTCACAATAGTCACCTCCGGCCACAGTTGCCAAAACGGAGCACCCTTCATCAGATTGCCTTTGACTGCCCACCACTGAAGATACTGTGCGACCGAGGGCTGCATCTTGAGATCCCACTGCAGTGATCTCATCCACAGCCTGTCCTCTGGCACCAGGAAAATGCAGGATGCCATGAGGCCGAGCAACCTCAAGAACTCTAACGCCGGGAGACTCTGGGCCCATTGAAACTTGTCCACCATCTGCAGAATGTGATGAGCCCTTACCTGGGGAGGCCAGAGATGTGTCGAGCACTGCTCCGATGTACTGGAGCCACTGGGTAGGTGTCAAATGGGACTTCTTTAAATTGAGAGAGAAGCCCAGCTTGTGAAGGGAGTGGCAGGTAACGGACAGATGATCCCGGGCTTGCTCGGGAGAACGTGCCCTGTTCAACCAATCGTCCAGTTAGGGGTAGACGTGAATCCCCCTTTTCCTGAGATATGCTGCCACCATCACCACCAGCTTGGTGAAGACCCTCGGGCAGAGGTCAATCCGAACAGCAGGACCCGAAACTGAAAATACGAGTCGCCATCCGCGAACCTCAGGTACTTCCTGTGCTTTGGATGAATCAGTACATGAAATAAGTATCCTTGAGGTCTAGAGACACCAACCAATCTTGCAGTTGAAGGGCCTGGAGGACTTGAGAAAGAGTTACCATCTTGAACTTGTCCTTCCTGAGGAGCTTGTTCAGCCCATGCAAGTCCATGATGGATCTCGATCCCCAGTCTTTTTTCGGAATCAAAAAAATAAGGGGAAATACCATCCCTTGTTCCTCTCCGCTACAGGCACCAGTTCTATGACGCCAGGATCCGGACGCTTCAAAGAGAGCTTCCCCGGTGGATTGTCGTGAGGCCTCTGCCGAAAGGGGACACAGTAGTCGTGGGTTATGATCTCCAGAACCCACACATCTGAAGTAATGGCACGCCAGTCTCCAAGATGCTACGCCAGTCTGCCCCCAATCGGCGAACCATGGGACATGGCCTCATGACTTAGCGACGCGGCAGTGCCTGAGGGCAAAGAGGCAACTCCCGAGTGGCTTTGGCACCTCAAGTACCTTGCTTTCCACCTCTGGTACTCCTACGGTGGCCCCTTTGACTGGCAGCTCGTCTCAATCTACCAAAGGAAGAGTAGTACCGAAATGAACCTCGCCTCCATTGCTGTCTCCTAGGACAAAAAGGCGGAGGTTGACATACTACAGCGCTCAAAGACCTCACTGCAGCTTTGGAGGTCTGCAATCTCTCAAGGCTCTCGTCAGCCTTGCTGCCAAAAAGATGGACACCATCAAAGGGCATATTGAGAAGCCGGGATTGCACATCACGAGCAACCCCTGAATTCCGCAACCATTCAAACCTGCGTATCACGGTGCTCGCAGCCATGGCCCGGCTGACACAGTCTGCCATGTCCAGACCCGACTGAACGGATTCACACATGGCATCCTTGCCATCTTGCACGAGGGCTAGAAAACCATCCCGTTCTTCCCCTTCGGGAATATGCTCAGCCGCCAAAGATGCACAATTCCACAGAGTGTGAGTGAATCCTGCCAAGGCAAAAACAGAGTTGGCTGCCTTTAAAGCCATACCTCCAGAAGGAAATTCCCTTCTTCGCCCAACCATCAAAGCACTTGTCGTCCCTATCAGGAGGGATGGTAAGGTACGCAGCCTGCTTTGCTGGGGACGTAGCCGCCTGCAAAACCAAACTCTCTGGAGTAGGGTGCGTTGAAAAGTAGCAGGGGTCACCACTGGCTGGACGATATTTTTTCGGAAGCGACTTATTCATTGCCGGGCGACTCTCCGGTGGAGTCCAAGCCGCTGCCGCCCTTCTTTGCAAAGCCATATGAAATCGCAACACCGGGTCAGTGGGTGGACCTTGGTCCAGGATATCCGTCAGATCATCCTGAAGAAAATCAACAGATGGAGCAGACCACCTCAAGTACTCAGTCAGCATCGACACAAGACGCCTATACGAGGATTCTGCATGCGTACCAGGCTCAGGCCTGCCAAACTCAGCCTCCGGAGAGGTGTCCACTGGCGTCAGGTAAGGACTGACAGAGGTCTTCCATTTGACTGACCGGAAAACAGGTCATCAGGAACCTCAGGAGGCACAACCCTCTCCTCATCAGACGCTTCTTCCACCTCTGAAATATAATCCAAAAGGTTGGAATAAATCCAATCTAGATGGAGGAGCCGAGAAGGGCTCAAAAACAGGCCTCACAGACTTACAGGGGGCTTTCTTCCGAGTTTCTGCAGCCCTCCGGAGCACCTCTGGCAAATTCTCCTCAAAAGGAGTCGAGGGCGACGATGGAATCGGCGTCAACTGGGGCACTGATTACTTCAACAACTGCTTCGAGGCTGGAGCGCTGAGAGTGTCCTTAGATGGCCTCGGCACCGATGGCGTCGACTACTTCTTCGAAGCCGGAGCCTCGAGAGAGTCCCTCGATGGACACGGCGCTGACGGCGTTGATGCCTTCTTGGAAGGCCTCACAGGCTCAGACGGTCTTGGCGGCGTTAAGGACCTGGACCGGCTATGGCGATTAACCTTGTCCAATTGGGACCTCGACGGCTCCCAATGTTCCGCCAACCACCTGTGGGCATGGGAGTGGTGGCTCTAGCTCGTTCCTTGCCGGCTTCTCTCGAAGGCGCGGACGGAACGGTGCCTTGCGATCCGAAAATCGCCATCATCTGCTGGGGGAATGTGTCCCATTCGGGCTGGCGAGGAATACTTGGTGGGACAAGTCACCCGCCTTCTGGCGGAGTCCTCCGACGAGGAAGGCGACCGGTGACTGCGCTTCTGAGAATGCCTAGAAGAGTTAGAGGAATGCGGGAACCACTGCGAGACCCCCTGGAGCCGCCCCTCGAGTTGTTGGTCGAAAGCTCAGCAGAAACCCTACCTACCGATGATTTCTTCTTCCGCTCCCGCAAGGCCTTCGATGTCAGGGACTGGGTGTTATCGTAGTCGTCGGAGGCGTGGCTTTCGCCGAGGCACCAGAGGCAGACGTTGTGCGGGTCCATGATGGACATTTTGGAACTACAGTCCCGACACTTTTTAAAGCCCGATTTCGGGGTAGAAGATGAAGACATTTTCGCAATGCAAAGTAGAAGAACCGAGCACGCCGAGATTCTGAAGCGAACACGTTAGCAGAAAAAACAGAACTGAGGCTACATGAGAACACGCACCTTGCGTCCTATGTATAGCATCCAGTGACGTCGACCCTCGGCGGAGGCCCTCGAGGGACAGCGTATCGAAGTCAGACACGCAGAATGCCTACGCCAAAAAAAATTCCGAAGCAGCACAGCTATGGTCATTAATGTCAGATGTGGAATATGTCGGAGGACACAATCCCCTCAAACCTTATATCTCAAACTCTCAGTAACATTCATGAAGGTTGAGTGTCTTGACCTCTGGATGGAAACCCAAACCCTCCTCTCGCCAGAGAAGGTACTATCTTTGTGGCAGACGCATTGGAGGGCCGATAAACAGGTCCAGAAGGTCCGGGTAGCACATTCTCCTGGCCCAATCTGGAGCAATTAGGATCATGGATTGCCCAAACCTTCTCAAACTCCGGATGACTTGAAGAAAGACCGGGACTGGAGGAAACGCTTACAGTAGTGGAAACTCCCAGTCCACTACAAACGTGTCCCCTATAGCTCGCTTGGGGGAAATTCCCTGGAGCAGAACAGTTTGCACTTCCGGTTGACACTTGTCGTGAAAAGATCCACTTGATGGGTTCCCCATAGGGTGAAGATCTCTTGAAGGACTTCCTGAGCTATTTCCCACGCGTAGTAGACTGTACTCTGCCTGCTCAGAGCATCTGCCGCTGTGTTCTTCTCTCCGGCCAGATGAACCGCCAATAGAAAGATTCTTTCTTGAATGCCCAGAACCAGAGTTGCATTGCCTCTCTGCAACGCTGGTAGTGGCCCTACACCAAATAGCAGAAAGGCCTTCAGTGCAAGTCTGATGGCCATCAGCTCCAAAAGATTGATGTGTAGTTTGGACTTCAATTGAGACCAACGACCGAGGACTGTCAGATCATTGGCGTGCACTCCCTCCACCCCGTGAGTGAGAAGGCCGTAATTACGGTTATCCTCAGCCATGGCTGCAAAAAAGGTTCTCGCTTCAGAATATTCTCCTCACAGGCCCACCACAGGAGATCCTGCCCGACCCTGCTCAGAACCTGAAGCAGATCTGACATCTTGCCCGAGAATTGAGACAACTGTGCCCTGAGAACCTATTGGAGGGATGTCATTCTCAGGTGAGCATCTGGCACCAGAAAAATGCAGGATGCAATTGTGGCCAAGCAACCTGAAGATGTTGAAGGCCGGAAAACGCTGGGCACTCTGGTATAACAAAGTTACTCACCGTAGTGACCATCTTACTCCTAGTCCAGAGTCCCCTTTCCTCCATACTTGTAGGGACATTAGGTCCTTCAGGGCCGGGACCGGAGCACTTTTGTAAAAAAAGCAAACTTTTTACATTTTTATGCTTTTGTTTTTACGCGGGGCCACCGCACGTGGCGTAACTGTGCTCCCCACGCATCGCCCTTCAGTCCTTTTCTATTGCCAGGTCTGAGACCATTTAAGCAATAATAGAGGATACTTTTTAGAGGGGACAGCGGGCGGGCATATGGAGGAAAGGGGACTATGGACTAGGAGTAAGATAGTCACTACGTTCAGTAACTTTGTTATACTCCTACGTACCGGCCCCCTTCCTCCATACTTGCGGGAGATTCCCAAGCACACACCATAGGCATTACGGGTGGATGGAAAAAAAAAAACCTTTACTAGAATAAGTTCTTCAGAACAGCCTGGCCGAATTGGGCATCGGCCCTGGACCTCCGCTCTAAGCAGTAATGCTTACAAAAGTCTGATCGGGAAGCCCACGTAGCTGCCTTAGTGGTGGTTTCCCAAGGGACATACTTTTGGAAGGCAGCAGCATCTGCTTTGCCACGTACAAGATGAGCATGGATGCCCTTCGGAGGTTGAAAGCCTTGAGTATTATAAGCTTCCGAAATGCAGGAGGCAATCCATCAGGAGATAGTTGCCTTCGAAGATGGTTTCCCTTTCGGGTCTCTGAATGTGACAGAGTTGCGAGGAGCTCCTGAGTTCACTCATTCTATCGATGTAAAACTTCAGAGCTCGCCTGACGTCCAAGTTGTGTAAAACTCGCTTGGCATCAGATGCCGGGTTAGGAAAAAAAGACAGGTAACGAAATCGATTGGTTCAAGTGAAAAATTGGTAACCACCTTAGGCAGTAAGGAAGGATGAGTGCGAAGTACAACCTTATCCTTGTGGAAAGTGAGAAACAGATGTTCCACGGAAAGAGCTTGGAGCTCACTAACCCGCCCTTTGCTGATGTTACTGCGATCAGAAAAGCAATCTTCCAAGAAAGGTATTTAATATCGGTAGTGGCCATGGGTTCAGAAGGCTTACGGCATAAGGCGGTGAGGACCACATTCAAATACCATTTGGGGTGAGGGGTGCACACTGGCGGGAAAAGGTGAAGAAGAACCGCAAAATGTCTTTTAATGACTGGCTTAGTCAATGAAAAAGAACTGCTGTCCGTGGACAGATAGGCCGCAATTGCGGAAAGGTAAATCCTGCATGACAGAACATAAATCCCACAAACTGCCAGAGGAGACAAAGGAGAGAACAGTGTCAACCAAAACTTGCCTGGGATCGAGCTGTTTAGCTAAACACCAATGGCAAACATGGAAGCATTTGCTCCTGTACTGAGCCCTTGAAGGCGGCTTCCTGGCCGCTTGGATAATGCGCATATTGTCTTTGGATAGATTGAACTGTGCTAAAGATCTGAACTCAGGCACCAGGCCGCCAAGCTGAACGATTGTGGGAGAGGTGCCACATCTGATGGTTGTTCTAGTGAAGAAGGTTGGGAATTTGAGGCAATCTGATCAGGGGAAGTACTGACAGATGCTGTAGTTCCGAAACCACAACCTGGCTGGCCACCAGGGAGCCATTAACAGGAGAGTGCAGTTCGATGTGCTCCCGAGTTTGCAGAGCAACCAGTGACTCTCAGGCAATGGAGGAAAAGCATAAGCTTTCATGTTGTCCCACGAAATCTCTTTCGAGGTAATTTCTTGTTCGAAGAAGTTGCAAAGAGGTCCACCTCTGGGGTGCACCATTGTGAAAAATGTTGGATAGGACTTTGCTGTTAATTTCCCACTCGTAACTGGCTGCCGACTGTGAATCTGTGGCCACATTGATGTGACCCGGGATGTGCACCACCTGAAGCCAAACGTTTTGCTGGATGGCCCAGTCCCAAATCTGTATAACCAGATCCACAAGAGGAGAAGACTTAGTGCCGCCCTGCTTGTTGATGTAAAACATTGCATCAGTTCTGGCACGGACTACGCTGTTGATAGACGGTTGAAAAGCTTGGAGCGCTAAGAACACTGCCAGGAGTTCCAGGTAATTGATATTGAACTGCCTCTCTTGAGGCGTCCACACATTGAACACCTCAAGGTTATGTAGTGTCGCTCCCCATCCCAGATGGGAGGGGTCTGCAGTGACTGTTACTTGTGGGCAGGGTTCCTAGAAGGAGGTCCCCACAAGGTTGATGGCGGAAGACCACCATTGTAGATCCGCCGTCATGCAGGGTGGGACTGGAATCAATTTGCAATTCGAGTCCGAAGACTGGGACCAGCAGCTCTGAAGGGCTGGCTGAGTGGGTCTCTTCTTCAGGCGTGCAAGAGGCAGAGCCAACACGCAAGAAGCCATGAGGCCCAGAAGTCTCTGGAACCACCAAGCTGTCATTTGAGAAGACTGGAGGAAGATTTGGCACGTGGTCGACAGGTCTGCAATCCTGTCCATAGTTAAGAATACTCTGGTGCTGACAGTGTCCCAACGGAAACCCAGACAGATCAGGTCTTGAGAGACCATCATGGAAGGTTTCCGCCATTTGACAGACAGCCCAAGGCGGAACAGGAGCTGAAGGAGTGACTGGAGATTGGTCAGCCATCTGTGGGCAAGGACTGCGCAGGAGCCAATCGCCCAAGTATGGATATACATGAACCCCCTTCAGTCTGAGGAATGCTGCAATAACAGACATCTTCGTAAAGACGCACAGTGCCAAGCTGAGATCAAAAGGGAGTACTACTGGAAGTGTTCCGCTCCCACGGAGAACCGCAGATATTTCCGATGCGGACTCCAAATCAGAATGTGCATGTACGTATCCTGGAGGTCCACCACACTGAGACAATCATCCTTCTGAAGAGAGGACTTTATTTGGCAGGGCCTGATCATCTTGAATCTCTCTTGGGGAAGAGATAGAGATTGTACTGGGAAAGATCGAGCATAGTGCGCAGGCCAGTCTGGTTGGGTATGGGCACTGAACCGACGGGAGTAGTAGCCCTCCCCTTGCTCCCCGAGGGGGAACAGGTTCCACCGCTCTGAGGTCTAGAAGTTTCTGTACCTCTGCTCTGAGGTAAAGCGACCCAGTCTGCTGGAAGGGAGGGTTGAAGGGTGGGGAGGGGTAAGCAGAAACCTGCCCGAGCGATGGACAAAACCCAGTCTTCAGTGATGGTCTGCCACGCCTCCAGATGAGACGAGATTCGTCCTCCCAACGGAGTCTCATGCGACTGACCAGATATATCATTTGGAGGACTTGCCGGCAGGGAGACTGCCATCAGCTTCCTCTCCAGGGAAAGGTAGAGAGAAAAACCGGCCACCTTGCTGTTGTATACGGCGGGCCCGCCAAACGGCACAGCGATCCTGAAACCCTCTGAACCCAGAGAAGGACCGAGTTTGGGACCCTGATCTCTGTATATAAGGGGCGTTTAGCTGGAGCTTTCGCCAGGACCGATAAAGACTTGGCGGTATGGGTACTGGCCTTAGTCTTTGCAAGTTCCTTATCCGTGGAGGAATGGAACAACTCCTTCCCATCAAAAGGAAGGTCTAGCACTTTGTCCTGCACTTCCTTTGAGAACTTCGTTGCATGGAGCCACACTTGGCAGGAGATCTCGACCCCGACCCCAACGCCGCGAGCAGAGGTATCCACGTGGTGTGTCACAGTCTCCAGCAAATCCTTTGCCAACACAATGGCATCATACAAACTGGCTTTAAAGTCATCTAGCCTATCTGCAGGAATACATTATTGGAAATCGGCTAGCTCCCTCCACAGCTGAAGATTGGCTGCTGCCAGGATGAGCTCGGTGTTAGCCTGATGAAGTTAGAGCGCCGAATTGGGATAGACTTTATCAATGGCGTCAAGAAGTTTATCCTCTTTAGAAAGGATTTGGGCAGCTGCAGTGGAGGATGCAGAGGCTGGCTTGGACTGGAGGGTAGCTGCTGCCACCACAGTGGACAAGGGGAGCCGGCAAGCCGACAAGGCTATATCTTCCGAGGCGTGAAGCTTGTATTGAGTGTCGGTCCTCTTGTTGAGATGGAGCCAGGTATGAGGTTTGTCCCAGACCTTACCAGCCTCAGCCAAGATGTCCTTTTGGAAGAACTGGCCGGTGCGCTCCTCAGGTGACATAGTGAAGGCTCTAGAAAGCACCACTTCCTTTGGTGTGGGGGCCTCAGGCAGTGGAATATCCAGTAAAGCCATCATATCCAGTACACGGTCATGAAAAGCTCCACTAGAGCGGGGCTGTTCATCGTTGTGTTGCTCCGCTTGGCCCTCTTCCAGTGAAGCGGTAAGAGAAGATTGATCCATTGCACATGGCATCTTAGAGCCTAAAGTGTTGCTTGGCCGATTCGCCCCCGATTTCAGGGAAAGCGGAGGCAGAGGAGGAAGTGCTGGTGGAGGTCCAGCAGGTAGAGGTAGTGGCACCACCCGATCCTGCGTAGGAACAGCTGGGGCCAGAGGCGTTACAGAATGAACCAGATAGATTTCTCTAAAAAGGCCCTTGAAGTATGCATTCATGGGATCAGAGTGCATGAGCGTCTGAAATTTCCCAAAGAACATATTCTCAGACCAAAGACCAGGCACTGAAGTTGGTAGAGGCCCTTAAAGGGCATACCCCCATGAACGCAATGAGGATGGTTGCCAGGAAGGTCCACCGCCAGCTGGATCCACATAGAAAAGAGGTGCAGAACCAGGGTGGAGCGAGACTGTATGAGGCAGCGGTGCCCGAGCATACCAATCGATTGAAGGGCGGAACAGGTTTTTGTTGTCCACATGGCGTGGAAAAGACTGCGCAGCTCCAAAAGGAATGCTCCCAGCACCAGCCGCTGTGAACGTTGGTGTAAGAGGTGTCCAAAATCCCCGCCGTGGACCACGGAGGTTGAGCCGCCATTTTGTCGACACCTGAAGAGAACTGCGTCAGAGGAGAAAGTGAGGCAACTTTCTACTCAGGGGAGTCAGGGGACTTAAGTAACACTTCATTTTAGGTACTGTCCCAGAATTAGCCTCAGGTGGAAGAACCTTGGCAGAGCCGGTACTCGACGGCCTGTGGTGCGTGATCACCCTCTTTGCCGCCTCGACAGAACCGGTACCACCACCCCACGCATGGGACGGTTGAGTAATGTACCTCACCGACAGGACCCTCAAAGAGGACCCCTCGACTGTCGATATTCTATTTAGCCCCAAGAAGAGCAACTTTGGGATCTAACCCGGGACGTTTAGCTCCCTGGAAAGGGGCCTAGAGACGTGCCTCGGCCTGGAAAGCTACAGATACAGAGACCTCAGCGCGTACCTTGGTATCAGTGTGGAAAGCTCCAGAAATGGAGACCTCAGGACGAACCCCGGTATCCAGAGCCACAGACGATCTGGGCTAAATTTTAGCCTCCAAATGGGGAACCTCGGAACAATGTGCAGTTTTGGCAGGCCCACTGCAGGAACCCTCGGAGGAACCTCCGGTGTGCCCATTAGGCCCCTTGAGGGGCACCTCAGGGATGGCCCTGGTAACAGTTATTAGAGCCCTTCCCGGAACTGGAAGACCCCGGAAGGGAGTCCCCTGGCTGGGGCGCCCTAAAAAGTAAAGAATTTACCAGGCCTTTCTTCTTTTCATCGATGAAAAGCTGGAAATTAGGTGGAGGAACACACTTAAACACCTCCTCCCACCGAAGAAGACTGCGTTGGAGTGCCCAGACGGAGAGGGAGTCGCAGAAGAAGCACAAATCCCAGGCACCTTGAGCAAAGAGTGGGAATCCGCCCTAGCGAAGCAAAGTTTGCAGGAAGAACAGGGAATAGGACACGAATCCCAGACGCTCCGGCATAGACAGATGACTAGATGACCGAGGAACCAGAGCCAGAAGAAAGTACAACGGGGGGAGGTGGGAGGGGGAGCAGAATTTCTCTAGAGTACCGTTCAAATGCATGGGGATCCACCCAGTTATGTAAGGAGAGGGGTTTAAGGTTAAACTGGGATGCCTTGTGTCTAAATTTCTCCGGGAAGTAAAATGGGGGTCCAACCAACTGTGATCTTTGATGGGAAAGTGGCTTTAAAAACAATCACTTTACCAAGATTCCTTTATCTCCTACAATCCATATCATATCCTGGTACAAGATTAGATTAGATAGTAAGGGGGGGATCCTTTAATATCTATGTGGTTCTGAGGTGCAGAGAATATCCCTTGATGACACTCTCCAACTGTGTATGGGAAAAGGGGTATCAATTTAACTTAAGATATTCTTGGGCAACCCAATTAGTGGTCGCCAATGAATGGCTCTTTCAAAATGCTAATAAACACCAGCATCAGGATGGAAAGATGGGCCCGGTGTGCCTTGGTTCCGAACATGTCCTACACAAGAAGGGCCTAGGTGCCTTCTTACTGGTGTCTAAACGGGTGGTTAAAGCGTTGCACAGGTTTTTGGGCAAGACGAACTGGAGAAAAACAGACAAGGGTCATGCCAATCAGAAGCAATAGGCTGCTCCTTTCAGCTGCGGAAATGCTGTTTGGATGAAAGTATTACCAAGCTGGGGGATAAAAAGGGGGTGGGGGAGTGGAGTAGTGTTTGCCGATTTCAGATCCAATTCAGACTGGACATAAATTGGTTTTTACTAATATCTGAAAGCTCGTTAAGACCTATGCAGGCAGGTGGGTGGGTGGACAGTTTGCCTTTCTCAGGAATCCCCTCTGGAAAGACTGGTGGTCGAGGAGAAATTTGGTGTGTGAAACATATCAATGGCCCATAGGTAGGCGACTTCAGGACTTTCTGGACAAACCTGAAGGAAAATGGGAGGGGGGGGGGTCTAGATCTGTTAGACAAAGCTGACTGGCAAGAAGCTCTTTGCTCAGCGAGAGAAGCAGTGGTTAATGTTAAGTATAGAATAATACAATTTAAAGTCCCCCACACTATCTACCATGCTCCTGGTGCATTACATACCATGGGGAGGAGGGAAAGTGACGCATACCCAAAGTGTACGATTGAGATGATGTGGTTGTGCTCAGTCACCAATTCCGGGATGAAGTCCTTAAAGCCATAAATAGAGCTATGGGAGAAGGGCCGGTGGCAGACTCACAATTACCTTTGATGGGGATATCACTGCATCCTTACCAACCCATCGTTATCACATCCATTCCTGAACTAAAGAAACTGAACGCTTTGAAATCTCATTTCTCAATCTCAGGTAATCAGATTCCTGTCACCAAATGCGTGAAAACGCAGTGTTCTCCTGGACTGCAAACTATCTATGAAACAAGTCATGTTCAACCTGTGGATACGTGATTAAATTGTTTAACTAAATCAGACCCTACCTAACCACTAAACAGATTCCTACTGGCTACTGCTCTAGCAAACTTGCAGCTTGACTAATGCAATAGCCTTATTGGTACGTCACAAGCGAACTTGCAAAGACTACAGACAACTCAGAACGGAGAAATTAGGGCACTCCATCGACTATCCAGGCAAGATCATGTCTCCTCATATAGAGAAAACTTACACTGGTTGCCCATCAAACAAAGAATCACTCAAGATTTTGCCTCTCACCTACAAATGTCAGAATACTGCAGTGCCCCACAGTACATGATCAACCGGATGACCGCTAAGCAACCCTTCCGTTTGCTACGATCAAATGACAATCACTTTTACCCAACCACCTTTTAAACTTAAAAAAATGGGCAGAACGGGCTTCGAAGCACCTGTGCCAAGGGTGGAATGCCCTTCCCTCTTCTCATAAGAACATTTCCATCAGTGGCCAGATTCAAGAAAGACATTAAACATGCCTCTTAAAATCAACAGACTAAGTGGCCCCCTCCTTCTCTTGACCCACCACTACTGACCTCAACCTTGTTTATGTTTTGTGTGCACTCTGAGGCCCACAGGAGTGTAGTCCGTTATAAGAATTAAATAATAATGGGGTGAGTCTTCCCTAATGGATATGAGACAGTTTCTGGGGGCGGGGACCTCTGTTGCTGGCTAAAAGGGACTTGCAAGGACATGCTCCGAGCTCTGTCTTCTTCTAGGTGTTTTGTCCAGGCCATATAAGCAGATCTTTAGAGAAAGAATATCGTGTGCCCATGGTGCTAGGATGAATTTGTTGGGGGGGTAGTAGGGGGATATTTTCTGGTTGTAGTTATGTACTGTGTTTGTAGTCCAGTGAGATTGTTTAACTTGCCACGTGCAGTGGGCATAGTTGGTATGACTGTAGTGTTTAGGAGTTTGAAGATGCCAGTCCAAGAGATTAGCAAAGGGCCTGGTAGATTGTAACATGTCAGTGGCAGAATGCTAAAATTGTGCCATGGCTAGTTTGATGTGTTGCAAGCCCAGATCCTAGAAGGTATTCCTGAAAGTCAAATGATCATGAATTGAGATGATTCTCTTTGGGAGTTCCAGAGCTTCCACCTGATGTTGAAGAAAGTCACTTAGCCCCCACCCAATCCCCCCATGCCCCCAAGAATGTTTTGGCATGTTGCATGGGATGATCTTTTCGTGGATGAACTTGTCCCCATAGCCTTGAAATGTTCTATGGGGGGGATCCTCCAGTGGGGGAATCTCAGATTCAAAAAGGAGGGAACGCATTATGCCAGCTCTAAGAATTCTCGCTGCTGTGTTTTAGATGCATTGAAGTTTCTTAATGAGGTAGTCCGGCATGCAGAGGTATAATGTTTGCATAGTAGATGTTCGATAGTACCAAAGTTATGACAAGTGTCCGTTCGGGGAGGTTGGGAAAACACCATTATCAGCTGGATTAAGTCTAGGTGGTAGAAATAGATCTGTGCCATTGCATTGATTTGTGGTTCTAAATTAAGTCTATTGCTCACAAGAAGATCAGGATTTACAGATTCTGTACACCAGAGAATTGCTGCTTGTGTTGCATCATGGTGAGACATAAGCATGATTTCGGTCTTGTCCGGGTTAATTTTCAGATTACTGTAAATCATCTAGATGCTCACTTCAGTGAGGCAATTGGGGAGGGTGGGGTCTGTCCTAGGTGCTGGTCATTTTGAAAATGATGTCCGTGTCATCTGTATAGTTGTAGCAGAGGAGGCCATGCCTTTTGAGGAGTTTTATTAGTGGGGTCATTTATCTGTCCAAAAGCAGAGGCAGAAGGATTGATTCTTGTAGTAGTATGCCACAGGTTATGTTGTAGGAGTTTCAACTGAATGGGGGTAACCAGGTGGTTTCCGTTCGGTCTGAGGAGGGTACTTGTCAATTGTAGAGCGGTGCTGCACAAACCAGCTTCTTGAAGCCTTAATACTAGTGATGTCTGGTTAACTGTCAAACACAGTATAGAACTGCAGATTCTGTTAGTCTCATTGATCTAAATCCACCCTTTGCATGGTCCTCAATATTGTTGGACTCTGCATGTTACAGGATTTCACTGTAATCATAGCTTGCCAAGATTGTAGATTGCTATAGGGTATTAATGATCGGTCTGTAGTTTGTGGTGTTGCCTGGGTTTCCAGAGATGTTTCTGAAGAGTCATTTAGCGTACGCAGTCTGGAAAAGTTTGGACCTATTCAGTTTTCCAATGAGGATTTTATGGTAGAAATATGCTGCAGTTTCCTTGCTAACAATGTCTTCATATATTTTCGGTGGGCAGGGGTCTGTTGGTGGGCCTGCTTTGTTGCTTTCTTTGACCAGTTTACAGAAACCAACTTCAGAACGATCGTGAAATAGTTGAGCATTGCATTAGTTAGTGGGATTTTGTTGTGGAGAATTTCGTTGTTTGTGTTTAAAAGTACAGATCTATGGCTTACTGCATGGTTTAAAATTGTTATTGGAATAATTGGAGATGTTATTACATAGTTTTCCAGAGGCTGCATGGGTCCTGTTGCAGGAAGTCTGGTTTCTCATCTCCTTGATTTTGAATATTTTCTGGAAGTTGGTTTTCTGAGGTCTTCTACATTAAGCAGCTACTTTATCTTGAATATTGCTGCTTTGTAGTGCCAAATCTGTCGCTAGTAAGCTATTTTGTCCCTCCATGCTTGTTTCCCATTCGTTTTCTTCAGGATTTGATGTCTGGGATTGAACCATCTTGCGGTTTCCTTTGGGGTGAAAGGTTGCATTGGTGTAAAGGTGGCCAGGATTTCTGTAATCCAGGTGTATGTGAATATGTGATTCTTACTCTGGAAGCAGCTGATCTGTGGGGAAATAATTGTCTTGGTGTCCACCTTTATAGGCCCAGGCTCCTCTGGATTTAGGATTTCCCAGCTTCTCCTGGAGACAGTGACCAATATGTTTTCAGTAGGAAAGGTGTGTTGGTGCAATGATCACAAAGAGGACTATGAGATGGTTGGTCAATAGAACAGGGAAGCAGGTACTATAGGCAGGCCTTCTTTACAGAGAATTGCATTCAATGTGTGCCCAGCAGAGTGCGTTTCCCATGGTCATCTATATACGCAAAGACTTGCCATATAAGAGCTCAGTGATTTGTCTGAAGTAACATTTTCATCCTCTCCCACCACAACACCATGATCAAAGATGGTGTTGCTAAAGCTATGTTGAGTAAAGGTATGTTGGTGCCTCCTTCACTCAGGATCCAATGGGTTTCCCTTCTGTACTTAGACATAGAGCAAACATTGATCCGGTTGCAGTGTAGCTAGTGCTCTGCTGTAGAGTCACATATGATGCAGCTTGTGGTTTTATTTTCAGCTTAACATGGGAGTTTCTCTTGTCCTTTGATCAGGTTTCTCACAGGAGGTAGGTCTGCAAGCCTGCCTTCACTTGCACAGGTTCATCATTGAAAAGTTCCAATAGGTTAGCTGGGTGTCCGTATGGCTAGTGGTTGTTTCAAGGGTGCTATGTTATTGATGCATGGGGCTCCCTTATGTTGGTGATGAAGGGTGTGTTCTATAGGAGTTTTAGTCTCCCGAGATCTTTATTAGTTATGCAGGGGATGTTTGAGCATTCCTGTTTATGTGTAGCGAGTATTCCGGTTCTAGTGCGCTTATTCAGCAATTTTAGTCCAATTACGAGTATTGCTCATTGGTTCCTGTTATTTGCAGTTGTTTCTTTTCCAGCTAGTTGTCCCTTGGTATCAGTTGTGTGTTTAGCTGGGTGTGTATGTTGAAAAGAAAGCACAATATTTACATTGTCTTTGGACACAATGTCGGTTGAAATATCTCTGGTGATTGAGAATACCCTCCTTGCCTTGCTGTCTTTTTGGGTTAGGCATTTTAGTAGGCCGTATTTAGTGTGGTAGACCACAAGGTCAGTACATCCCGAAATTGGGCAGGAACCCCCAGGAAGTAGGGTCACAGCGTAAGAATTGGAAGTGGTGAACCTTGTTCTAGACATACTAGATGAGGCCAAACATCGATGTGGGCCAACCAGGGAGCACAACATGGCAAGCAATATAGGGTGGGGTGATAAACGAATGCAGTGATGCAGAAGTTCATTCTGGAGCACTCAGGGAGAGTGGGCGAAGTTATGTTGGGTGACAGTGCAGGGCAATCAGAGCAATGTTTAGCTGGGTGGGGGGGGTGATCTAGTGTGGTGACAATATATAAAGTGGGCAAAAATTAACCCAAGGTATTCATTGTGCAAATATAAAAGGATGATAATTAATCTAGGACAAATAGTGGGCGAAATATAGTGAACCAACAATGTAACTAGGTAATGAAGGGTACAAAGCACAGTGGGTGACAATTTGACAATCTAGGAGCAAAGTGCAGCAGAGCCAAAAATAATTAATGACAACCAGGGAACAAAGTATAGCATGCAACCATCTAGGGCGTAACATGGAACAAGGAGGAGTGTGGGGAGGGTTAACACAGAGACAACAGTTAATCTATGGAAAGAGACTGCTAAATAAAGTGGGGTAAAAAATCTACCGCACAGTTTGAAGACTATTGTTCTAGTCCTATTTAGTGGCGAAACCCCCGTTTACATAAATACTTTCAACAAGACATTACCCCTTTAGAAACAAAGCTTCTAAATGACTCTTAATAAGCAACACTTTCTGCCAGGCCTGGCTTCTGCGCAAACACCAATTTGCCACAGGAAATCGAATGACCATACGTTTGTATTTAAGAACCTATGTTTACTGTTTTTACTCAAAGTGCTGTTTGACTGAAAAGCCAATATTTGGGCAGTATAGCAGAGAGCCACTGGACAGGTGTAGACTTATTGTGCTCCATATTCATGGACCCATAACAACTCAACCCTGATTGGTACACACCCATGGGAACAAAAGAGCATCTTAGGCTGGACTGTTGGCATTGTACATGTCATTGGGTTCTATATAGCGCAAAACGAGCTAGGAAGCAATGGAGCACTATACATGCCCTGATGGTAACATATAAGGTAAGCATATAAGGTAAGCAAGTTACAATATGTTGAAAGGAATCTTCCGGCCATGGGGGTTGAATGCAAGGAGCCATGCCTTCCTCTCCTCCCCACCCCCCCACCTCAGATACATCAGACAGCTGCTAGGCACCCATTGAAAAAGTACCTGAAGGGAAGGTCTGTACCACTGCCTTAGAGCCCTGCCTCAGGAAAATGGCAGACACCACGCTGCTCTGCTGTGGTGCTGATACGGCCAGCTAACTGATCGACCTACTACCGATTTCATGAAGGGTGTGCTGCTCTATGCTATGTGAGGAACCTGAGGGCGTCCTCACTTTTCCCCCGGTGTCCTCTGCTCAGGTGGCCAGGGAAAGGCCATCATGTTTGGATCCCCGACCCTCGGGATGGATATGTGAGGAGGGATCACCTGGGAGTAGGAGCTATGGGGAGTGGGAAGATGATGTCCTTAGGTGAGACATGGTATCCCCCATTTCCCTTTCACCATGAACCCTCCATGCCTCAAGCCTTCGTAGGCTTTTGTTAGCCCCATCACTAGGATTCCCCTAAAATAATGGATAAAAAATGGGACGAAGAAGAGGCAAGCTGGGCCAACATTCTCATTTTGTGAAAACAAACAATTGTAAGCCCCAACCAAGTACTGGTACGAGGACGACAACAAGGTCAATGCAGGACTACTGCTTTGCTGCAGAGCGGCCTAGTTTTTGTAATGAAGCTGGAAGCCCACAACTAATGAGGCCAGCTGTGGAAGCATGGTCAGCTGCGTGAGCAGTCAGCTGTGTGCAGGGAAAGCTGTCTAAAGCGGGGGCATGGCAGGAGCAGCGTTGAAAGCCTGTGAAGCAGTGCAGAGTGTATGCAGCAGGAAGCGGTGAGAGTAGAAGCTGGAGGCCGGTAGCAAGCCGTGAGACAGGGGCCGGCAGGACAGGAGAAAGCGCGAGCCACAAGAAAACCGCTGGGAGAAGACGCGAGCGACCGCGCAGAGAACCAGGAACGCCTTCCCCACGGAAGGACTTGCGAAGAGCCTTAACACCGACCAGTGAATGAAACCAGACAGGGGGAAAGGAACATCAAGCTGGCAGGAGGTGATAATGAAAGCAGATGAAACTTATTTTGAATACCAAACACAGTGAAAGCCAATGAAACGTATTTTGAATACCGAACGAAATCAAAGCAATGCAAGCAGATGAAACATACTTTGCTTTAATTGGCTTTCAATTCATTCAGTATTCAAAGACAAAGTTTTTTCAATAACGAACAGATTGAAAACACTCTGGCATCCTGAAATGAGTGAAATAAAGAGTATGAACTTTACTGAAAGGAAAGTTGTGAATTGCATGGAAATGTACTACACTAAGTGAAACAAGTGCTAGCAAAGCCAAGAGAGCACAAAGAGTTGAAAGCAAGATATGAGCGATGTAATACTGGCCACAGCCAAGCAGGTGCAAAGAACTGTACATGGTAAGGAAACATTTGCAAGGGCCAATTAACTATATGGAGGTGTAACAAGCACAAAGTGTTTAAACCAGCCATAATACATTGTCAGAAGATTATGACACATTTAACTGAGGGACATCTCACTGCTGAGGAGAATCAGTGGACTAGTGTCCAAGGTGAACAGTCAAGGAAGGGTACCAGTTGCGTGATCTGTAATGGGTGTACCGTGTGGTCCGACAACTGCTACTAGACCGGATACCCCTGAATGGAAAAGCCACTGAAAACACCTATCAAGAAGCTTGTGTTGTGCAAAGACTTTGTTGTGATATTCAAGTTAAGAGTGGTTTTGAAAGCCGGAAGATTGGTACTCTTGGGGAAGGGAACCCCAGTAATTGATGAACTACTTTGAACTTGGGGAAGAGGAGCTGATCACAAGCCAAAGAGCTAGAAGGAGCTATGAACTTTAATGTGGACATGGTTCCTTTTTGATGCCAACATCCCAACACATTGTATGCAGTTGGTTGTAAAGGCAATTATAGGTTTTGGACACAGACTGAGATTTTCTTTTGGACTTCACGACAGACTATGTTTAGTTTTCTTTAGGTTGGGAAATCCCACCTTAGCATAGGCATTCATACACCTTGTCTTTTCAGTTAAAATAAAACTTTGTTGAGGAACTTCAACCTGTTATCTGTGTCTGACTCATGATGCCTTCACAGCTACCTGTGCTCCACCTGTTCACTGATCAACGGGTGCAGGTGGGACAGTGGAGCAGAGGTGTGACCGACATAGCAGTGGCCAGCCTGATTCAAGATGGCAGTTACTACAGTCATAAAAATATACTCACTGTAGTGACTATTAACATACTCCTATGCTCCTTCCTTTCCTCCATGCTTCTAGAGATATTCCATCCATCGGGACGGGAGCATTTTTTTGCATCACAAAAAAACCCACAGTTTTTTATATTTACACAAGGGCCAGCATGAGTCCGGCTTTAGTACTGCCTTCCTGAGCCCCACCCCGCACTTCGCCCCTAGTCCTTTTTCAATCGCCATGGTATGTAGACATTTTGGCAACTAAAAACTTTGTAGAGGGGACTGCAGGTGGGCCTATGGATGAAAAGGGATTCTGTACAAGGCGTACAGTGGTCACTATAGCGAGTAACTATTGCTCCCAAGTCCTGTGCGCTTTCCTCCATACTTATGGGAGATTTCCAAACACTAGAGAATATATACTGGGTGGATGATAAAACACTCCCTACTTTTAGAGATTTCTGAGGACCACTTGACCAAACTGAGCATACGCTCCAGAGCCTAGATCAAGGCAGTAATGCCTGCAGAAGGTCAATGGGGAGACCCACATCGCTGCCTTAGCTATGGCCTTCCGGGCCATATTTTTGAAAAGCCACGAGGTGGCCTTCCCATGCACCAGATGAGCATGGAGTGATTAATCTAGCAACATAGTCATCGATTCCATGGAGTGAAGCTTCTCTTAAGTGGCCAGGGAAAGGCAGAAGCTACCCGACTGTCTCCGGAGGTGGCTATCTGCAGAGGACCACATAGGGGAGGACAAACTCCAGGGAGACAGGAAATTACAAAGTTACTGACCGTAGTGACTACCTTACTCCTAGTCCATAGTCCCCTTTCCTCCATACTTGAGGGAGATTCCCAAGCACTGACCATAGGAACTACGGGTGGGTGGAAATTACCAGGTTACTCACCGTAGTGACCACCTTTACTCCTAGTCCATAGTCCCCTTTCCTCCATACTTGTGGGACAGCTCTCCGGGACGGGACCGGAGCACTTTGTAAAAAGCTTCCACATTTTTTAAAAAAATGTGTCCCTCCTCTTTCTTGCGCGGGGCCCGGCACGCGGCCGTAATCCCGCCCACCTTGGCTCCACCCCACGCATCGCCCATCAGTCCTTTTCTATCGCCGGGTCAAAGACCCATTAGCAATAACAGAGGAACCTTATTAGAGGGGACGACGGGCGGGCGTATGGAGGAAAGGGGACTATGGACTAGGAGTAAGGTGGTCACTACGGTGAGTAACCTGGTAATACTCCTACGTCCCGTCCCCTTTCCTCCATACTTGTGGGAGATTCCCAAGCACTCCTTACAGGAACTACGGGTGGATGGAAATACCCTTTACTGAAACAGGTTCTTCAGCACAACCCGACCAAACTGAGCGTCAGCTCTAGAGCTCATGTTGAGACAGTAATGTTTACAGAAAGCAGATGGGGAGGCCCAAGTAGCTGCCCTAGCGATGGACTCCCAGGGAACATATTTCTGAAAAGCAACTGCGGCTGCCTTGCCCCGCACCAGGTGTGCGTGGATACCTTTAGGTGGTTTCAGCCCTTGGACGGTGAAAGACTCCGTGATGCAGGCGGCAATCCACCTGGAAATAGTTGCCTTAGACGCCGGCTTGCCCTGAGAGTTACCGAAGGTCACAAAAAGTTAAGAACTCCTAAGCTTGGAAGTCCTGTCCAGGTAGAATTTAAGAGCTCTTCGGACATCAAGACGGTGCAGAACTCTTTCAGCCTCTGAGGCCGGGTTCGGAAAAAAGACCGGAAGGGAGATCGACTGATTCAGATGGAATTTGGTCACTACCTTCTGTAGGAAAGCCGGGTTTGTCCGAAGGACTACCTTGTCCTTGTGGAAGACCAAGAAAGGATGCTCCACCGACGATGCCTGGAGCTCACTCACTCTCCTTGCTGACGTAACGGCGACCAGAAAGGACACTTTCCAAGACAAGTACTTGTGGTCTACCGTAGCCATTGGTTCAAAGGGTTTATGGCACAGAGCAGTCAGAATACATTTAGGTCCCATGGCGGGTGCGGATTACGAACCGGAGGGTAGAGGCATGTCAAGCCAGCAAAATGCCTCTTCACCACTTGGCTAGTTAGAGAATAAGAACAAAAGTCTGTAGAAAGGTAAGCAGAAACCGCTGAGAGATAAGTCCTGCATGACAGAACATGAACCCCTGACTCTGCTAGGGAGGACACGAAGGACAGCACCGTGTCAATCGTGGCCACCCTCGGATCCAACTTCTTCTCCAAACACCAATGACAGAACCTGAGCCATTTACTCCTGTATTGAGATCTGGTCAAGGGTTTCCTGGCTGCCTGGATAATGCGCATGTTATCCGCAGACAAACTCAGATGCTCTAAAGACTTGAACTCCGGCACCATGCCGCCAAGCTGAGCGATTGTGGGGAGGGGTGCCACATCGGTTGCCCCTGGTGAAGAAGATCGGGAGTTACTAGTAACCTGATCGGCGGAGACTTCGTTCCCCCTTGCTTGTTTATGTAATACATTGATACCACATTGTCCGTTCTTATGCGGGCCACCTTGTTGGCAATGAGCGGTCTGAACGCCCTGAGCGCTTGGAAGATCGCCAGAAGCTCCAAATGATTTATGTGCAGGAGCTTGTCCCGAGGCGACCAGAGGTCCGAGACCTGAAGAAGATTTAACGTCGCACCCCACCTGAGGAGGGAGGAGTCTGTTGTGATGGTCACCGTGGGAACCGGGTCCTGAAACCCCTCGCCCCCAGACAGATTGCTGAGAGATGACCACCAATCCAGGTCCACTCTCATGGAATCCGGAATCATTATCCACATGGAATCCGGATCCACTGCCTGACGCCATGAATTCCGAAGAGCCATCTGGGTCCGTCTCATTTTGAGACTAGCAAGAGGAAGAGCCAGTACACACGAGGCCCAGAAACCTCTAGAACCACTAGGCCGACATGCTATCCGACTGCCCAAACATCTGACACGTGGCCAACCGATCCGCCATTCTGTCCTCGGTCAGATACACTCTGCAGTCGATCGTGTTCCAACGAAAACCCACAAAGATCAGGTCCTGTGAGACCATCATGGAGGATTTCCGCCAGTTCACCGACAGCCCAAGATGGAACAGGAGCTGAAGGAGAGACTGGAGGTTGCCCGCTGCTGCCAACGGACCAGGGCTGTGTTAGAGCCAGTCGTCCAAATAAGGATACACATGGATACCCTGGAGACGAAGATAGGCCGCAATCACCGACATAATATACGTGAAGGCACGCGGCGCCGAGCCGAGGCCAAAAGGAAGAACCCGAAACTGGAAGTGCTCCTCTCCCAAAGAGAAGCGGAGGTATCTCCTCTGTGGATTCCAAATCAGGATGTGCATGTACGCATCCTGAAGATCCACCAAGCTGAGCCAATCTCCCATCTGCAAAGAGGAGCGAATCTGGCCGGGCGATATCATCTTGAATTTCTCTTGGGGTAGGAAAAGATTGAACTGGGAAAGGTCTAGGATGGTGCGCAGGCCAGCCTGGTTAAGTTTGGGCACTGTAAACAGCCGGGAGTAGAAGCCCTCCCCTCGCTCCCCAAGGGGAACGGGTTCCACAGCTCTGAGGTCCAGAAGTTTCTGAACCTCGGCGTGAGGGAGGGTGAGCCTGAAAGCTGAAAAGGAGGGTTGAGGGGTGGGGTAGGGGGTAAAGGTAAGCCCGCTCGAGTAACTCACAAGACCCATCTGTCTTCTGTGATTGTCTGCCACGCCTCCCAATGAGACGCAATGCGTCCTCCCACTGGGGTCTCGTGCGAGCGCGGAAAACCCTCATTTGGCAGGCTTATCGGTAGCGGTGCCACCTGAACCTGATGAGGAGGCTGAGGAGAGGTAGAAAAAACGCATACGCTGTTGTCTACGGCGGTTATCCCCCGCAGGAGTAACCACTGTGCGAGATTTGCAGTCGAGGAAGCCCCTAAAACCAGAGAAAGGTCGACTTTGCGACAATGGTCTCTGGGATTTGAAAGGAACTTTAACCAGAACACAGAATGATTTAGCCGTCTGAGCGCTATCCTTGGTTTTGGTGAGCTCTACATCAGTAGAAGAATGAAAAAGCTCCTTACCATCGAATGGAAGGTCCAACACCTTGTCTTGCACTTCCTTAGAAAATTTAGTGGCATGCAGCCACGCCTGCCGTGAGGTATCAACCCAAAGCATCAGGCCCCAAGCCGAGGTGTCTACGTGATGAGCCGCAGCCTCCAGGAGATCCTGGGCCAAGATCCTGGCATCGGAAAGGCCTCCTTTGAAATCTTCCAGCTTCTCGACCGGGATGTGCTCCTCAAACTCCGACAGACCTTTCCACATCCGCATGTTCGCTCCCATCAATATCAATTCCGCGTTGGCCTGCCTGAGCTGCAAGGCCGAGTTGGAGAAGATTTTCCTCCCAAGGGAGTCGAGGAGCTTGTCCTCCTTTCCCAGAACCTGAGTAGCCGTCGTGGAAGAGGATGCTGCAGGCCTGGACTGCAAAGTGGCCGCAGACACCACTGTGGAGGAGGGAGGCGGACAAGACGACATGGCCACCTCTTCCGAAGAATGCAGCCTGTACCTCGCGTCAATCTTTTTATTGACAAAAAGTCCTTAGTGTGGCTTTTCCCAGACTCTTCGAACCTCGGCCAGAACGTCCTTCTGCAGGAACAGGCCGGTATGCTCCAAAGGAGACAGGGTGAACGCCCCAGAAAGCACGCCCTCCTGCGGAGCGGGTGCCTCAGGCACCGGAACATAAGAAACTCATCATGTCCAGTACCCGGTCATGAAAGGCTCTGATAGAGCGGGGAAGGTCCTCGTTGTCCTGATCGCCTTGAGGGTCATCTGACAGGTCAGGATACTGCTGAGCCGTGTCAGGCACTGCCTTGTCCACTGGGGACAATGGAGGCAAAGGCGGGAGAGCAGGGGAGGCACCACGGACAAGGGAGGTGCCGGCAGAACCACCGGAGGAACAGGTGGAGCCGGAGGCGCCAGTGGACATGTCTCCTTGAAAAGCCCTTTGAAATATTCCCTCATGGGGTCGGTGTGCATTAGTGCTTGACATTTACCGAAAAAGGCATCCTCAGATTGTTTCGGTAAGTGCGTCTGGCCCCGATCGAGCGGAGAAAAGGACTAATGGGCGATGCGCGGGGCAGAGCCAAGGTGGGCGGGGTTACGACCGCGTGCCGGGCCCCGCGCAGGAAAGAGAGGAGGGACACATTTTTGAAAAAATGTGGTTGCTTTTTACAAAGTGCTCCGGTCCCGTCCCACAGGACGGAGAGATGTTCCACAAGTAGGAAGGAAAGGGGACGGGACGTAGGAGTAAGCCCTTTTATTAGAACACATTTTTAAGAACTGCCTGCTCAAATTGGGCATCAGCCCGGGAGCTCCGTTCAAGACAGTAATGTCTGCAAAAAGCCGATGGGGAAGCCCATGTGGCAGCCTTGGCTATGGACTCCCAAGGGATGTATTTTTGGCAGGTAACTGCAGCCGCTTTGCCACAAACCAGATGTGCATCAATGCCCTTTGGGGGCTGGAAGCCTTGAACTTTGTAGGCCTTGGAAATGCATTAAGCTATCCAGAGAGAAAGACAAATTCGAGGCAGGTTTCCATTTTGGGTCACCAAACGTAACAGAGTTGTGGAGAACTTCAAAGTTCACTTGTTCTGTCGAGGTAGAACTTCAGAGCATGTCAGACGTCTATACTGTGTAAAGCCCTCTTAGCATCGGAGAATGGGTTCGGGAAGAATACCGGTAAAGATATTGACTCGTTTAAATGGAATTCAGAAACAACTTTGGGAAGGAAAGAAGGGTGAGTGGGTGTTCTCTTTGACCAGCAGCTCACTATGAAGTCTCACGTGGGGCGTATTGCTTCCTCAGTGGTCTATTATATCAAACTTTTAGCCCACCTAATAATGCCTTTTATCACTCAAGCAAACGCCGAGACAAATGCCAAAGCTATTGTCGGAGCTGAAATAGATTACTGCTGCAGCCTTTGGGCAGGCCTTAGTAAAAACATAGGGAAATAGTTTACAGGTCACCTAGAATGGGGCTGTGAGGGTTGTGATGGGGCTTTCTCATCATGACCATGTGTCTGACGTCAGAAGAGCACTACATTGGCTCCTGGTGGAGTCCTGTGTGCGCTACTGTCTTTCAGTAATTACGTTTAAGTGCACACGGGGCATCATGCCTAGCTACCTGCAACATCTGAGTGGACAAAGTCCAAAGCAAATCTCTTAGATCGAGTAATCAAACTTCTTGTGCTTCCTAGATGCAGAACTAGAAAGGTTGAAAGGGGAGCCTTCTACATTTCAGCACCCAAATCTTGGAATGATCTTCCTCTAGACCTCAGGTGTCAGCCTAACTTGGAATCTTTATAAAGAAAGTTGAAAACGTGGTTGTTTGCTTAACTTTTTTTCTCCAGCTTCCCTCTTCCGTGCCTCCTATCAGTAACCCCTCCCTTTTATTGTTTGTCAGTGCCCTAATGTCTCTGGGTATACGGTTTGTGCTTTATAAATGTTGTAAAGTAAAGTAAAGTAAAGTTATCCTTGTGGAAAGTTAGGAAAGGATTTTCGACAGAGCGAGCTTGAAGCTTGCTTATTCATCTTGCAGATGTCACTGAAATCAAAAAGGCCACCTTCCAAGAAAGGTACTTGAGCTCGATAGTGGCTATGGGTTCAAAAGGCTTTTGACAAAGCAGTGAGGCCCACTTTCAAATCCCATTCGGATGGGCGCTGTTTGGCGGTGGATGAGTGAGAACGTGTCTGAGCAGCTCTATGGGAGCAGCATACATCCTGATAACTATTCTGGTATTTTGCCTAAAATTTAGACCACTACCTCGCTAGCTGCGAGTTAACACTGTGGAGAATGTAGTGGGAAGATAGGAGTGCCGGTGGCAGAATTTGCTGGTTATGCAGAGACGGAGGATTAGCCTGCATTGACCGCCATTTTCCAAAGCATATTGGAGCCTGGTGCTCGCCTCGATGGTGCAACGCTACGGGCCTCAGAACTTCACATGAATGTGGAGGGGGCGAGACACAGCACTGCACACCGAGGAGCCTGTGGGACCATGACTCTGGTCTTGCGGGCCTGGAAGCTGGGACACTGCAGGCTGCCGCCCAGACACCCATGCAGCCGACCTTCAGACCACCGTAAAGACAACATACCGGCTCGACAGGGCCTATATATAATTCAGACCCGGAGAGAATGAAGAACTCCCGGTGACTACGGGCAGGGAGCCACTCACACCATAGCGGACATGTGCAGAGGGGCCACTGTCCCTAGTCTCTGAACGAACCGGCAGGAGAGCTGGTCATCACAGACCACAGCTTGGCTGTTCATGCATGTGTCTCCCGAGCCACAGCCGGGGGAGCAAGCATTCTGGCTGACAGGGACGGAGTGGCACAGACCCAGCAAAGGTGTGACTGTACTGAGGTGTGGGGCAACCTAACACCCAAACACGATTCCGCACAGAAGGGGAGGCAGTTCTCAGCAGTTTCAGAACCTGGAGGTAGGGGAGCCGGTCACAGCACGGCCTCAACTTATTGTACGGCCCACGGCAGGAACATGAAATGCATTGGTTACAACACTCCCAATCAACCGAAGAGGAAGCACATATCAGTCCTCCCGACCACTGTATAACACCCGACCCAAAACTGTGCTCCATGCATCCCGACCAACGCTAAACTCCCGGCATTATTGGACCCTGGATCATGAGCCACATAGCCTGACACTCACATATGCAGTGCATGCCGGGATCGTCTGCCCATACTGGCTGGGCCCGCGGGTCCCTCTAGGTGGCTAGCACAGGCCCTACTGTTTCCCGGCTAGTGCCAAAGTTCGAGACCGAAAGGGGTGCAGCTCTACTGAACGCAAGACCAGTGTGGCGACATGAGAGCATCTGTGCGCTCTGGTGACCCAAGGTGGAGTCAGGACCCCGGGGGAGGAAGGTATTGAGAGATTATCGCTTCTACGACGAGGCTGAGCTGCAACGCACAAATGCAGTGAGCATGCAACCTAACCGAATGAGCAGACCTGAGCTGCGGAGTGGAGGTGATAAATGACCCTAACTTTACAGTCCCTACGACAAACCTCTACCCGACAACACGCTTGGCTGGACCCCACCCCACGGTGAAACCCCTGCTTATATATGTTGGAAAACTGAGAAGCCTAAAACATAACAGTGCTGTGAACGCCGTCCGACGCACTCTGAACTGTCCCCTACAGACTGGGAACTCAGACCCTGCCAAGATCATTGTCCAATTACACACTAGAAGTGTTTATTAATGCATCTATTGGGGTGCCTCTGCTCACATTATACATAGGCCTGCGTGCTGTGCTCCACTGGCCCAATCACACAACATGGTCAAAGAGAAACCAAAGAATTGGACTACGCAAAGCAAAATGAAACAATATGCGACTAGTGTGGCCATGCCCCCTGTTGATCAAATGGCACAATCCAACACTTCAGTAACGGAGGAGCCCCTCTCCCTGAAAGACGTGATGGCCGCTATAGCCAACTCCTGCTCCTCTATGGAGAAGAAAATGGACAGCATTACTGCAGAGGTGTCATTTCTCCGACACGATTTACAGAAACTATACTGCCGTAATGGAGAGGCCGAACATCGCATCTCTGGGGCAGAAGACAGACTCAGAAATATGGATCAGCAAATTTCAAGAGTGATAACACAACTTTAAGCAATGGAAGCCCACATCAACGAGGGAAAAGGCAGGTCACGCCCTAATAATGTATGTATCCTAGGGCTCGCGAAAAAGCGGAAGGGCCTAGTATGGAGATCTTCCTTGAACAGTGGCTGGTGGATGTCTTTGCGCCCAAGACCGTTTCTAAAAAAAAAAAAGTCTGTGGAGAGAGTTCATTGCATGCCATCTGGAAGACCTACCCAGGGGCACTACCCTGCACAGTCACTGCTAAACTGTTGAATTACAGAGACAGACGCGCTACTCCATATGGCCCGTGCAAAAGGTTCAATCACATAAAACAGATCTTGAATTGCCTGCTTTCCAGATTACAACCGGGAGGTGCAGTGGGCAAGACAATCCTTTGATCAACTGAAGCGACGCCTGCAATCCATGAATGTGAAATATGGTCTGTTTCCAGCACAACTGAAGATCTAATAAAAATGATCCACAGTGCAATTTACCGACCCCCGAGAAGCCTGGAGATGGGCAGAGCAACACAAAGTGTGACTGGAGAACAGAAACAAAAAGGAGCAAATGACAAAATGGGGATACACCCCAACCAATCCCCCTCGGAGCAGGTACCAAACCTGCAGGACTCCGATATGGCTGAATCCATAGAAAACACTTGAAAGCGATACTCCAAACGAGTTTCAAGAGGAGGTAGTGGCAACAATACACAGTAAGACAAATGCTCCAACGTTCTCCGAGGCTCGGCAATGAAAGACCCACGGGGGAGCCATGGCCTGAACACCTGTTGTGCACACCCCGTCAGTGTTTGATAGCATCAGTCAACAATATTCAACTGTTTCATGTATACTACGTCACAGGCAAATAATGTTCTTGGTTTAAGCTGTCAACGTGTTCTCTCAGCCGCTAGCAAATGTTCGGGCGACAGATGCTTCATGTTGGGAAGGAGTATGGGAGGGGGGAGCAAGGGTTTCTTGTTATGGTTCTTGTTTCCAAGTTGGTTTGATTGGAATAGGTATACATTCACTTACCCAGAGATGCATGCAGAGATGATGCTACCTACACACCACCAAGCACCCAGATGTGCCCATGGTTCACGATTAAGATATGGCAAGGAACAGTAATGACGATTATTCTGTGCGATTACTCACATGGAATGTCAACGGCTTGGGGTCAGGGATCAAACGTCATCTTTGTATCCAATTTCTTAACAGGCATTCCCCTGACATTGCCCTTCTAACTGAGACACAGCTGGCATGCTCAACATGTACCCTCTTTCTTAGGACAAACTAGCGAATGGCAGTCCATGCTGGCTTCTCCATGGGTTCCCGAGGTGTCTTGGTTCTAATACACAATGAGCTCCCATTCACACTAACCTCGGTGGAACAAGATCCGAGGGGCATATTCTTAATGCTACAAGGTACGATCTGGTGGGGGACCATAGGTATATTGGCTATATATGCTCCACCGTCGCTTACGGCAGAATTCATTGATAACGTAGTGACTATAGTTGCTAAGCACCGATCTAACTTGTGGATCCTGGAAAGTGACTTTATTGATTTTATGGATGCAACACTAGATTACACACATATACGAAGTAGAAACCCCAATGTGCACACCAAATTAGTGGCTTTTGCATCCACACTCAGACGTGTGGTGGGAGCTCCACCCAAAGGACTGTGGCTATTCATTTCACTGCGGGGCCCATGCCTCTATCTAGATTGGACTACTTATTTCTCCGATCCCAGACGCATACAGGACGATTGCAGCGACACTACTTCCCCCGAGGCATCTCTGATCACTCACCCCTGCTGATGGGGATTAAGATGAATAGACCCACTCCCTCTGCTTCGTGGCGACTCAACAGTTACTGTTTTGGCTTTCCAAAGTTCATAGAACATATCCAGGGTAAGACTGACAAATAATTTGAAATTAACACTACCTCAGTCGATAGCCCAGAGACAACATGGGAAGCCTACAAAGCAGTGCTCAGAAGGGAAATGATTTCCTGGATATCTGCAAAGAAAAAAAAAATAATCACAATTACAGAAAGTATTGGAGGCAGACGATTTGAGAAACAAAATATGTAATGACTGGATCACCCGATACACAGATCTCTCCTCACGGCCAGGGAACGCCTTCGAAATAGTGCACTAAACAACGCCAAACAAGCTCACTGGGAAGTGTGCATGTGCACATTCATGAAAATGGGGATAAGGCTGGCAAGATGCTGGTCTGGCTTGAAAGACGAGATGAAGGACACTGTCATGTTAGGGGAATAAAGCAATAACAAAACAGGGTGGTTAAGACAGATTGTGAGATTGAAGAGGCCTTTGCAGAATATTATGCCACATTATATAAGGGTCCGGATTACCCAATAGATGATGCTATACTTGGGAATGTCACGCTGCCCTGTCCATCTGAAGCGCAACACGCTCAGTTGGATGTAGAGGTTACGGAAACGAACATCGCAGAAGCTATTGCCCAACTCCACTATGCGGAAAATTGGATTCGGGGAAACTTTTCCGAGTTGGGTTTGATTGTTATATAAAGCCCTGCACACAGAAGTATGGGTTAATGGTTGGCCCTCAAAGATCTTTTCCCTGGGCAGGGGGATGCGCCAGGGATACCCCCCCAACTCCCTTGCTGTTCGCATCGCCAATGAGTCTTTAGCCCAGCTACTCCGCCAAATCGAGACATGGTTGGGATTTCGACGGCGGAGAAGATGCACTCTCCCTGTATACGGACGATCTCTTGTTACACCCAAGTGATCAGATTCAGTCTTGCCCAAAAGTCTCACAAATACTAGACTTCAGAGCGTTTAGCGGACTGCAGGTAAACTGGGGTACATCCATCCTATTCCCAATTAAGGGTGGAGAACACACAATCCCTACAAGCTGCCCATACCATATTGAATGACGCCACTTCCGCTACTTGGGGATACAGATCTCGGCTGACATTTCAGAGTATCTCACTCATAACCTACACCCATTGATTGAATGTCTCTCCACTGATGTCCGACACTGGACACTACTCTCATTGACCCTACAAGGTAGGGCAGCCCTTTTTAAGATTCAGGCACTACCACGCTTTTTATACATCCTGCAGAATGCCCCTTTGCGAAACCCGTCTTAAAATTTCAAAAGGATCGATGGTATTCTTAGGAATCTCCTGTGAGGGTGGACGGGAACACCTGTGACTCGCCCTCTGCACACTACAAAGATCAGTCTGAGAAGGGGGCATAGGGCCGCCATGTCTTCAGTCGTACTACTGGGCAAGCCAAATAATGGTTGTTAATGATGTACACCATGGAGACGGAGAATTGCTGCATTTCAAAGCAGAGATGCTGGGATTACAAGATATGTTGTACCGATCTGCCCAGAATGGGTGGAGGCCGAATCACGGTGGTAGGAGACATGCTCATGGAGGGGAAGATTGTCCCCTTTGAGAAGCTGAGACAGGTCCAGACTCCTGAGTATGGAACAATATCACTATATACAACTTGCTCATGCACTACATAATTCTTAACACTTTCTCTCAGACATGCCACAATATACCCCACTAGAACGCAACGTTCTCTCGGAATCCATATCTGCCAAGGCCACTTCTACACTCAACAATGCTAGAACGGATTTTGCTACAATGGACCTGTATCGTCGAAGCGAAATGGGAGGCAGATGTGGGCACTATTGAACTGGAGTACTGGGTGGTGGCGTTGATGTGCCCACGGGAGAAAGCAGTTGCTTCTAGACTGTCTGGTACAGTTAAAAGTTATGCATCGAGTGTATTATCCCAGGGTGGCATTATATAGATGGAACCAGGCCACTAGCCCAAAATGTTTGAGATGTCAGGAGAGGGAGGGTACGTTTATCCACATCTGGGAATGCCCTCAAACGGAACTTCTGGCAAAACTGCTGTAATAAACTGGCCATGGTTTGGGGAGAGAGTTACCAATGAATCTGAAGAGGCTGTTGGCCATTGGAGAGGAGGATGATGCTAATAGATATGAAAAACCATTTGTCCACAGCGATTGGACTAATCAAAAGGTAATATAGCTCAACGATGGCGATCACATGAACGCCCTCAATTTGCACAATGGGTTGCCGACGTGGACATGTGTATGGCCATGAAACACCGAATAGACACAGCAAGGGGATACCCTGACAAGGGAACGAAGATCTGGGGGAAATGGGAAGGAGGGAACTGACCAATACATGATGCTCTGCCTTTTTGAGTAATGTGTTTGAAGGTAGTGTCGTCAAGGGAATATGGAATACCGATGTAATGACAATACGGGCATGCTATGATAATGTGAATGTTTGTACAGATCTGTTTTCAAAATCAATAAAATGTTAAAATTTAAAAAAATCCCATTTGGGATAAGGGGACGAATTGGCAGAAAAAGCTGTAGAAGACTTGCTAAATGTTTCTTGATGACTGGGTTCGGCAGTGAAAAAGAGCAACTGGCTGGACAATGGCGGATAGATATGTCATGCATGATAAGACATGGATGCCAGAGGCTGCAAGGTCAGATACAAAAGACAAGACACAGTCAATAGAAGTCTGCCTGGGATTAAACTCTTTGGCTAGACACCAATGACAAAAACGGAGCCAATTGCTCCTGTATTGAGCCCTCGTAGAGGGCTTTCGTACCGCTTGAATAATACGCATGTTATCCTCGAAGAGATTGATCTACGCTAATGATCGGAACTCAGGCACCGGGCCGCCAAGCTGAACGATTGTGGGGAGGGGTGCCACAACTGGCGATTGCTCTGGTGAAGAAGGTTGGTAATTATGTGGCAACCTGATCGGTGCGCACACCGACAGATGCTGTAGTTCCAAAAACCAGAACTTGGCTGGCCACCAAGGAGCGATGAAGACGAGAGTGTAGTTCGATGCACTCCTGAGTTTCCAGAGTGACCGATGAATCGGTGGCAATGTAGGGGAAAGCGCAAGCTTTCATGTTGCATGGGATCTCGAAGGCGTCCCCCAAGGCAGACACTACGAGCCCGTCCCTGGAAGCATAAAGAGGACGTTTTCTGTGCAACGATGTCGTAAAAAGGTCCACCGCTGGAGAACCCCATTGCTGGTAGATCTTGGTGAGAACATGCGTGTTCATCTCCCACTCGTAATGCACTACAGATTGGTGGCTGAGGGAGTCTGCAGCCACATTGATGTGACCCGGAAATGTGCACAGCTTGAAGCCAGACATTGTGTTGATAGCCCAATTCCAAATTTGGATAGCAAGATCCACCAGGAGGGGGAAGACTTGGTGCCTCCCTGTTTGTTGATGTAGAACATCACTATGGCATTGTCTGAGCAAATTCAAACCACACAGTTGGCGATAGAGGGTTAAAAAGCCTTGAGCGCCAGAAAAACTGCCAGGAGCTCCAGGTAATTGACATGGAATCGCCTGTCCTGAGGCGTCCACAATTCGTACACCTTCAGGTGACGCAGTGTCGATCCCCACCCCAGAAGGGATGAGTCTGTAGAAACAGTTGCTTGTGGGTAGGGCTCCTGGAAGGAGGCCCCCATTGAAAGGTTGCTGGCGTATAACCACCAATGAAGATCTGCCATCATGCAGGATGAAACTGGAATCATTTTGGAATCCGAATCCGTAGCCTGGGACGAGCAGCTCCGAAGAGCAAGCTGAGTGCAGCTAATTTTCAGGTGTGCAAGAGGTAGAGCTAACACGCAAGAGGCCGAGGAATCTTTGGAACCACCAGGCCGACATGTGGGAGGAGTGCAGGAAGAGCTGGCACATGGTCGAAAGGTCAGCAATACCATCCTCCATCAGGAACACTCCAGTATTGACGTTATCCAACGGAAACCCAGAAAGATCAGGTCTTGAGCAACCGTTGACGATTTCCGCCAGTTCACTGACAACCCAAGATGGAGCAGGAGCTGAAGGAGCGACTGAAGGTCGGCTGTAGCGGCCTGTGGGCAAGGACTGCGCAAGAGCCAATCGTCCAAGTATGGATATACATGAACCCCCTGCAGTCTGAGGAATGCTGCGATGACCGACATCATCTTAAAGACACGCGGTGCCGAGCTGAGAACAAACAGAAGCATACGATACTGGAAGTGTTCCGCTCTCACGGAGAACCGCAGCTATTTTTCGATGCAGGCTCCAGATCAGAATATGCATGTAGGCATCCTGAGGGTCTACCATGCTAAGCCAATTGCCCTTCCAGAGAGAGAACTTTATCTGACAGGGCGTAATCATCTTGAATTTCTCATGGGGAAGAAAGATTGAACTTGGAGAGGTTGAGGATAGTGCGCCGGCCAGCTAGGTTGGGTTATGGCACTGTAAACAGACGGAAGTGTAATGCCCTCCCCTTGCTCACACAAGGGGACAGGTTCCACTGGGAGGGCGATCCAGTCTGCTGAGCAGGAGGGCGAGGAAAGCAGAAGCCTGCCCGGGCTACGGGCAAAGCCCATCAGTCTTCGGTGGTCTGCCACACCTCCAGATGAGACCAAATTTGTCCTCTCACCGGAGTCTTGTGCAACCGATGCAAAATATCATTTTAATGTTTTATCAGCGGGGAGACCACCCGTTGCTGAAGAGTAGACTGTTGGCCAAGAGAAAAACCGGCCACCTTGCCTTTGCTATTTACGGCAAGCGCCACCAGTTGGAGCATCTGTGCGGCGCGCACAGCGGTCCCAAAAGCCTCTGAAACCAGAGAAGTACCTCGTTTGAGAATCCGACCTCTGAGCTGCTGGGATTTTCGCAAGGACCGGCAATGACTTGGCAGTTTGAGTGCTTGCCTTGGTCTTTCTAAGTTCCTCAATTGTGGAACAGTTCTTTAACCCTTGAAGGGGAGATCAAGCACCTTGTCCTGAATTTCCTTCGAAAACTTTGTAGCATGCAGCCACGCTTGGCGGGAGAGGTCTACTCTGACCATAAGGCCTCGAGTGGAAATGTCTACATGATGGGCCTCAGCTTCAAGTAGATCCTGTGCCAGAACTCTGGCATCGGGTAAATCACCCTTAAAGTCTTCGAGCCTATAGGGAGGAATACATTTCTGAAACTCTGCAAGCTCCTTCCACAGTTGGACATTAGCAGCCGCCAGGATAAGCTCGGTATTAGCCTGACGCAGCTGAAGAGCCAAACTGGAGAAAATCTTTTTTTCTCTCAATGGCATCCAGAAGCTTGTCCTCTTTGGAAAGGATCAGAGACGCTCCAGTGGAGGATGTACAGGGCGGCTTTGACTAGAGCGTAGCTGCTGCCACCACCACCGTCTATGAGGTGAGTGGACATGCAGACAATATGTCTTCAGATGCGTGTAGTGAGCGTCTTTTCTTGTTCAGGTGTTGCCTGGAATTAGGTTTTTCCCAGACCTTGCAGGCTTCAGCCAAGACATCCTTTTGAAGGAACAGGCTAGTGCGCTCCTGTGTCGACAGCGTAAAGGCTCAAGTACCCCTTCTTGTGGAGCCGGAGGCTCTGGTATTAGGATGTCTACCAACACCATCATATCCACCACCCGGTCATGAAAGACTAAGAGCTGGGTGGGTCGTCGCCGTCCTGGTCCGCTTGATCCTCGTCCAGTGTGGCGGGAGCAGAATCCAGATCCGCCGCACCTGGCACCTCAGGCACTGAGGGCAGGGTTAACTGCGCAACGCAAGTCTTTTCTACAGGTGAAAGTAGAGGCAGAGGATGCAGTGGAGGCGGCCCCACAGGAAATGGAGGAGGTGGCACTACAGGGACCTGCAGATGAATTGCCGGAGCAGGCTCAGGAGGCTTAGGATAGATTTCCTTAAATAAATCCTTAAGGTACGCCTTCATGGGATCAGAATGCATTAACGTCTGAAACTTGCCAAAGAACGCATCCTCAGAAGAAGGTCTAGACACCGGAGTGGGCAAGGGTCGCTCGGAAGGGGCATACACCTAGGATCGCAAAGAGGATGGTTGCCAAGATGGTCCTCCACAAACTGGATCTACGTAAACCAAAGTAGCAGACGTAGGAGGGAGCGAGACTGTGCGGCAGCGGAGTCTGAGCACGCCAATCCATTGGAGGGTGGAACGGGTTCTTGTTATCCACAAAACATGGAAAAGGCTGCTCAGCCCCAAAGACAGGCCCTTCAGTACCAGTTGTCGTGAACGTTGGTGTGAGAGGTAGACAAAATGGCAGCCATGGACCGCAGGGGTTGGACTGCCATTTTGTTAACGACTCCGGTGAACTGCGTCACAGGTGCCAGTGAGGCAATGGTCACCACAGGGGACTCAGGGGACTGATGTTCCATTTTAGCCTTGTGACAAGGAACCTTGGCAGAGCTGGTGCTAGCTGACCTAGAGTGTTTCTGCGACCCCTTAGAGACTGCTGATAAATTAGCCCCCAAATGAGGGAACCTCAGTGGACCCGGTATTCGAAGACTAGGTGTTTAACAAGCTTCTTTGCCCCCCTCAGCAGGATCGGTTAGACCACAGGCCCAAGTGTGGGAAGGCTTACATTCACCCCCCAGAGCCAGAGCCCTCCAAGGGGGCCCCTCAATCCTGCTGGTCTTAGATATAGCCCCAAGACGGGGAACCTCAGGGCTAACCCTGGTACGTTTAGTCACCTTAACAGGAACCTTGAGCCGAGACTCGGTACACTTAGTCCAGATGTGGAAACCATGGGACTGACCCCAGTGAAACTGTCCCAGAAGTACTGGGCCTAACTTTAGCCCCCAAAAGGGGTACCTCAGATGAAGCTCCAGTCCAGTCTGCTCCTTTGCAGAGGACCTCGGAGGGAACTCCGGAGTGCCGATAATATCCCTTTCGGGACCCCTCAGGGAGATCCCTGGCAACACAGCTAATTGAGCCACACCTGGACCCTGAAGACCCCAGGAAGGAGTCCCCTAGCCGAGGGGGCAGGGGGCCCTAAAAAGAACAAACTTACCAGTCGCTTCCTTTTTTCTTCAATAAATTGCTGTAAATGTGGTGGAGAAATCTGCTGGAACACCTACTGCCACCTAACAAGCTGACAAAGGAGTGCCCGAACGGAGAGGGAGTCACAGTAGAAGCACGAGTCCCACCGGTGTTCCGGGCCCAAGCACTCCAGGCAAAGTGAGTGGGGTCCCACCCTCTCAAAACGACTTTTGTACGATGAACAGGACGCGAATACCAGATGCTGTCATAGACAGAAGAAAGATGACCGTGGAACCGGAGCAGGAAAATGAAGGACAAAGGAACAAAATAACTAAGTTACTCACTGTAGTGACTACCTTACTCATAGTCCCCTTTCCTCCATTCTTTTGGGACATTCCGTCCAGTGGGACGGGACCGTAGCACTTTTGTAAAAAAGCATCAAATTGAAAAATGTGTCTTTTTATGCGGGGTACCGCATGTGGCCGTAACCCCACCCTCCTGAGCTCCACCCCACGCATCGCCCTTCAGTCCTTTTCTATCGCCAGGTCTAAGACCTTTAAGCAATAATAGAGGATACTTATTAGAGGGGACGACGGGCAGGCGTATCGAGGAAAGGGGACTATGGACTAGGAGTAAGGTAGTCACTACGGTGACTAACTTTGTTATACTCCTATGTCCCGTCGCCTTTCCTCCATACTTTTGGGAGATTACCAAGCACTCCTAACAGGAAAATCGGGTGGATGGAACTCCCTCACTGAAAGAGGTTTTTAAGAACAGAATGACTGAACTGAGCGTCGGCTCTGGAGCTCATGTCTAAGCAGTAATGCTTACAAAAAGCTGATGGGGGAAGCGCACGTAGCTGCTCTGGCAATGGTTTCCCCAATGGACATGTTTCTGGAAGGCGATGTCAGCCGGCTTGACCCGCACAAGATGGGCATGAATTCCTTTTGGAGGCTGAAGGCCCAGTACGGCATACACCTTTGATATACAGGAAGCAATCCATCGGGAGATCGTTGCTTTCGAGGCCGGCTTTTCTTTCGGATCTCCGAAGTTCACAAAAAGCTGGGAAGAATTCCTAAATTTAGATGTTCTGTCCAAATAAAACTTAACAGCTCGTCTGACATTCAAATTGTGCAAGACCCTCTCAGCATCTAAGGCCGGGTCTGGAAAGAAGACGGGTAATGAAATAGACTGATTCAAATGAAAGTCGGATCCTCCCTTTGGAAGGAAAGAAGGATTAGTCGGGAGGACAACCTTATCCTTATGAAAGATGAGGAATGGATGTTCTACAGGCAAGGCCTGAAGTTCACGTGCACGCCTCGCCGAAGTCACCGCAATCAGAAAAGCCATTTTCCACGAAAGGAACTTCAAATCCACCGTAGCCGTGGGCTCAAAGGGTTCATGGCATAAGGCAGTGAGTAACACATTCAGCTCCCACTTTGGATGCAGGTTGCGCACAGGTGGATAAAGATGCAATAGACCTGCAAAATGACTTAATTACAGGGTGCAAAGGAGCAAGCGTCCGTGGACAGATAAGCGGCGATAGCCAACAAGTCCTACAAGACATGAATGCCTGAAGTTGCCAAATGAGAAACGAAAGACGGGACCGTATCAACGGAAGCATCTCTGGGATCCAGCTGCTTAACTAAACACCAGTGACGGAACCGGAGCCACTTGCTCCTATACTAAGACCGTGTCGAAGGTTTCCTAGCCACCTGGCTAATACCCATATTATCCGCGGACAAGTTGAAACTTTCTAAGGATTTGAACTCAGGCACCAGGCCGCCAAGCTGAATGATTGTGGGGCGGGGTGCCACATCTGCTGATCACTCTGGTGAAGCAGGTCAGGAATCAGCGGGAGCCTGATGGGGGAGCACACTGACAGAAGCTGAAGCTCTGAAAACCAGAATCTGGCTGGCCACCAAAGGGCTATGAACAGGCGAGGGCAATTTGTTGTGTTCCTGAGCTTGCATAGTGCAAGAAGAGAAAGAGTTGGGAAAGCATAGGCCCTCATGTTGTGCCACAGAATTTTGAGAGCATCCGCCCAAGGAAGAAGCTCTGAGTTTGTTCCTGGAAGCATAAGTAGGAAGTTTCCTGTTAGACAACGTTGCAAAGAGGTCCACTTCTGGAGTGCCCCAATGGCGAAAAATGTCGGAGAGGATCTCCATGTGCAGTTCCCACTCGTAGATGACCACCGCTCGTCGGCCGAGAGTCTGCAGTCACATTCAGTTGGCCCGGAATGTGTACCGCCAGTAGCCAAACACTGTGCTGAATGGCCCATTCCCAAATCTAAATGGCTAGATCTACAAGGGGAGGTGACCTGGTACCCCCTGCTTGTTGTAAAACATGGCTACCGCATTGTCTGCGCGGATGCAGACCACTTTGTTCACAATCACTGGCTTGAAAGCTTGGAGCGCCAGGAAAATCGCCAGAAGCTCCAGATAATTTATGTGAAATTGTCTGTCCTGAGGCAACCATAGGTCGAATACCTGAGGATGATCCAACGTCACACCCCACCCAATAAGGGAGGAGTCCGTCGTGATGGTCGTTTGAGGGGAGGGCTCCTGCAAAGGAGCACCCACCAACAGATTGCTGGAAGATGACCACCAAAGGAGATATGTCATCATGCAGGATGGAACCGGAATAATTTGGGTGTCCGGGTCCACCGCCTGAAGCCAGGAGCTCCGAAGAGCCATCTGTGTTAGTCTCATCTTGAGAAGAACAAGGGGAAGAGCCTAGAAGCCTCTGGAACCACCAGGCCGACATGCTCTCTGACTGAATAAAAACCTGACACGTGGTTAACAGATCCACCATCCTGTCCACAGTCGGGTACACTCTGCAGTCGATCGTGTTCCAACGAAAACCCAGGAATATCAGGTCCTGAGAGATTGTCATGGAGGATTTTCACCAGTTCACCGACAGCCCAAGGCAGAACAGGAGCTGGAGGAGAGACTGAAGGTTGAATACACTGTAGCCGAAGAAAAGCAGAGATGACCAACATCTTCATGAAGACACGCGGCGCTGAGCTGAGACCAAAAGGGAGTACTCGGAATTGGAAATGCTCCTCTCCCAGTAAGAACTGGGGATATTTCCGATGCGGGCTCCAGATCAGGATATAAATATACGTGTCCTGAAGGTCCACAACGATGAGCCAATCGCCCTTCTGAAGAGAGGACTTTATTTGGCAGGGCATGATCATCTTGAATTTCTCTTTGGGAAGAGAAAGGTTGAACTGGGAAAATTAGAGGATAGTGCGCAGGCCAGCCCTTGTTGGGTTTGGGCACCATGAACAGAGTAGAAACCCTTCCCTCCTTCCACTAGGGGAACAGGTTCCACTGCCTTGAGGTCTAGAAGCTTCTGGACCTCAGCTCAGAGAGGGCGTCACCGACTGCTGAAAAGGAGGATTGAAGGGTGGGGTATGGGGGGAGAGGCAAGCGGAAGCCTGCCCGAGTGATGGACAAAACCCACCGGTCTTCGGTGATGGTTTGCCACGCCTCCAGATGAGACTAGATTCGTCCTCCCACCAGAGTCTCGTGCGAGCACCAAAAAATATAATTTTGCAGACTTTTCGGCAGAGAGACTACCTGTCGCTGAGGAGGAGGTTGAAGAAAGAAAAATTGACCCTGCTGCTGCTTCCGATGGAAGCCACCCGACGGAGGATCAGCTCTGCGTGACCTGCGGTCCTGGAACCCTCTGAAGCCTGAAGAGGACCGAGACTGGTATCCAGATCTCTGAACTTTGACAGGGGGCTTTACTAGCACCAACAGACTTGGCAGTTTGCGTACTTGCCTTAGTCTTCGTAAGCTCATCATCCGTTAAGTAATGAAACAACTCTTTGCAGTCAAAAGGCAGGTCCAGAACTTCATCTTGGGTCCTCCTTCGAAAACTTTGTTGCATGAAGTTAAGCTTGACGAGAGATGTCTACCCCAACATAAGGCCTCGGGCTGAGGTATCAACACGGTGCGCAGCAGCCTCCAGCGTAGCCTGCCCCAATCCTCTGGCGTCTGACAAAACGCCTTTAAAGTCTTCCAGCCTGTGACAAATCCCTCCACAGTTTCATATTCACTGCTGCCAAAAGGAGCTCTGCGTTAGCATGACGCAATTGCAGCGCCAAGTTGGCAAAAACCTTCTTGCCCAAGGAAGCCATTTGTCTTCCTTAGCCAGAACTTGAGCTGCCGCTGCCGAGGTCGCAGAGGCCGATTTGTATTGCAGAGTGGCAGCCGCTACCACCGTTGAGGAAGGGAGCGGAGATGACCCCAATGCTACTTCCTCAAAGGTTTGAAGCCTGTAACGGGCGTCAATTCTTTTATTGACAAACAGCCCAGTGCAGGGTTTATCCCAGACTTTGCGTGCATCAGCCAGAACGTCCCTCTGAAGGAACAGGCCGGTGCGCTCCTGCGGAGATAAGGTGAGCGCCCCCAAAAGCACCCCTTCCTGTGGAGCGGGTGCCTCAGGTACTGGTATGTCAAGGAGACATGTCAAGGACCCGGTCATGGAACGCTCCGACAGAGTGTGGCTGGTCTTCACTATCCTGATCTGCCTGAGGATCGTCCAGTATATCAGGATCAGACGGTTGAGATGCGACCGGTGTCAAATTGACGTCTCGCTCTGCTGGAGTCTTGTCTACTGGAGACAAAGGAGGCAGAGGCAGAAGAGCTGGAGATGTGCCTGGGAGGTCGAGGCGGTACCGCTGCCGGAGCGACATGTGCCGTGACTGGAACTGTCGGGGCAGGAAGCGGCACCGGAGGCAAATCTCCCTAAAAAGACACCAAGTACTCCCTCATGGGGTCAGTGTTCATAAGACTCTGAAACTCTGAAGCTGCTCATCAGGGGCATACCCCCACAGATGTAATGAGGAAGGCTGCCAAGAGGGCCCGCCACCAACCGGGTCTACATAGACCAAAGGGGCAGAAGCAGGAGGAAGTGAGACCTTATGCGGTAGTAGCATCTGAGCGCGCCAGTCATAAGAAGGGTGGATTGGATTCACACTGTCCCGTGGAAAAGATTGTCCACCATACAGAGGGTTCCCAGCACCCGATGTCGATAGCATGGGTGTAAGTGAAGAATCCAAAATGGCTGCCGTAGACCACGTGGGAAGGCTCACCATTTTGTTAACATCTGAGGAGAACTGTGTCACATGTGTAGATGAGGCAGGTATCTCCACAGATTAGTCAGGTGACTTGATCGAAACTTTAGCCTTGGCACAAGGATCCTCGGCAGAGCCGGTACTATGGGGCCTAGGATGTTTACTGGACAGCCTGACGCGGCCCTTTGAATTAGCCTCCAAGAGTGGAATCTCGGCTAATCCGGTAACAGAGGAGTTACAGTCAGAGACCTCTCCTTTTGCCCCCGCAACAGAACCGGTATCACTTGAGCGCGGGAATGTTGAGGAATCCACCTTACAGACAAGACCTTGACAGGTCTCTGAGTTCTGTCAGTACACACCTTAGCCTCAAAGAGGAACCTCGGAACAGAGTCCGGTCTGAAAAGCTCCCCCAAGAGGGGCCTCGAACCATGGTTCGGTACAGAAAGCCTCAACAGAGGCCTCAGGGCACACCCTGGTGCCTGTATGGGAAGCTCTAGACAAGGAGACCTCGGAGCGAACTCCGGTACCCAACGCCTCAGCACGACTGTGCTAGCTATTCGCACCTGATTGGTGAAACTCTGATCGTGATTCGGTATCAGCAGGCCCCTCGTGGGAACCCTCGGAGAAAACCCTGGTATGCCTATTAGGCCTGCAAGGCACCTCAGGGGAAACCCTGGTAGCAGAGCTCTTGAAACCCCTCCCCGACCTGGAGGACCCCGGTAAGGAGTCCCCCCAGCCAGGGTGCCCTAAAAAGTAAGGAACTTACCAGGCGTCTCTTCTTCCCATTGATGAAGAGCTGAAAATGCGTTGGAGGAACGCGCTGGAAGACCTCCTCCCACCGACGAAGACGACATTGAAGTGCCCGGACCGAAAGGGAGTCCTAGAGGAAACACGAGTCCCAACGGTGATCCGGTCCCAGAAACTCCAAACAGGGAGAATGGGGATCAGCCCTAGCGAAGAGACGTTTGCAAGAGGAACAAGAGGCAAATCCCAAACGATCCGACATAGACGGAGGAGTATGCGACCGCAGAACCGGAGCAGGAGAGAAGGACAACGGAAAGAAGAAAAAGGTCTTTCCGGTGATGCAAGTGCGTCCAGCCCTGACCGCGCGGGGAAAAGGACTGAAGGGCGATGCACGGGTCGGGACTCAGGAGGGTGGGGTTACGGCCACGTGCGGTAACCCACGTAAAGAGGACGGACACATTTTTCAAAGTGCTGCGGTCCCGTCCCACTGGACGGAATGTCCCAACAGTATGGAGGAAAGGGGATGGGACATAGGAGTAAGAAAAATATTCCCCGAGATGCCAGTGTGTCCGACCTGACAGCACGGAGGAAAGGACTGAAGGACAATGCGCGGGGCAGAGCTAAGGAAGGCGGTGTCACGTGCACTGGACGGGCGTAAAAATAAAATGACAAACAATTGTTTTATGCTTTAAAAGTGCTCTGGTCCCGTCCCGATGGATGGAATATCCCACAAGTATGGAGGAAAGGGGACGGGACGTGGCATAGTAGTAATACTGAAACCAAAAAATCTGTCAGCTATAATTCTTGACACCCGTGTGCCTTTGCTGTGGTCCGGGTGGGTGGCTTTCAGCCGAGTTCGGTTTGGGGTTCCAGTTGCCTGCAGATCATGTCCCTGTGGTTTCATATTCATTATTCAAAAGCTCTTAAATGTCAAACACAAGGACCAACAGTCCAGCTTTTCAGAATTCGACCTGATGAAGGACCAATTAACAGGTCTGAAATGCATTGGCTTTGTTGGGATTCTGCTTCTTCACTAAAATGAACTTTATGAATAAAAAAACACAAGAAAAACTATGAACAAAATCTTTTTCATATGGAACTTTTGTCTTTGGTCTTTAGAGATTACATGAATTACTAAAATTCACTAGTAGTCTTCACTACACAATTGGTAACCCCAGGTCTGATGGAAATATTTCATCAGACGCACTTCTCGGTTTCTCATTTTTTACCATTACAGTGTGTACTGGGTCTCTGAGGTCCACCATCAACCTTACAAGAAAATTTGAACAGTATTTTCAGGAAAATAAATGAAACAGCGGTGCCCACCCATACCTCCTTTACCCGTGTGCCTTTGCAACATTCCTGTATGGCTTATTGGGATGTAGATAAGAGAATTCCTGGGTTTTCATGGCCAAGAACGTTATTTAGCTCCCCATCCACTTGTATACTACTGAGACAAGGAAGAGGGGTGGAGTAATGAGGATGATCAGAAAAGGTACGCCAATGCCGCATTCTCGTCTTTGGAAAATGCCAACCAATGCTGGGACATTTAAAACTGACACAGCTGAACAGAAACCAAGAGAGACGGGCGGAGACTGCTGTTGAATCCAACTTGTTCTGATGATCGTTGGGACAATGGAGGTGAGCAGACTGCAGGACGCAGCACGGAGGCTGACGAGAACGGCGTGCAGAGAAAATTAGCTGAGAGAAGTTTGCTGCATTACTGCCACGGGCAGCTGAAGCTGCCAAAAGCAGAGTAAGGCAAATCAAGAACCAGACAGCTAACAGGACACACTCCCAGTCAGCAGGCAGAGAGCAAAGAAGACGGTGAGATGCCAGACATGCCAAAGCCACCAGGGAAGACCGGTAAGCACAGTGAGAGCGAATGGGACAAAGGGGTGCTTCAGGGCAAATTAATATTTAACATGAACATTGTTAAGAAAGGGTCAGTGACTCAGTATTTGAAAAGCATTATTTCCTGCATGCAAGAGAATGAATTGAGTACAGAAAAGCCATGGCAGGACGATGAACCAGGGAATCAGCAAGTCTGAGACTCATACCCAAAAAGGCCTGGCAGGAAAATAAACCAAGCAGTGTGCGAGTTTAGGACCCACGCCCAAGTGCGATGCCCTGGTAGTAGAGTAAACCAGGGGTAAGAAGAGAAGTGAGAAAGTCAGAGGTAAAAACCCCTATCCTGAAACTATGGAATAGTGATATCCAATATAAAAAGGGAAGTATGATAACCCTTTTGAGAAGTAACAAGGTTGCGAATACCCTGGCAGGAGAGTACACCAGCGGTAGGGAAAGGATTGAGAAAGCTTAGGGGTCAAACCCCCTTCCTGAAATTGTGAAACAGTGACAATACATGGAAAAGGGAAGATCCATACCCCTCTAAGGATAACCCAGATCCAGAGAGTGAGATTGAAACATTCAAAAGAACTGTATGCTAAAGGATACTGAAGGGAGGAGCTGTCCCCCTTAAGCTGTGAAGTAAAACATTGTATGAATGGAGTAACACAGGGGAAGAGTCGTTCACCCTGTGAAGCAGTGGAACATTATTGACTCTTTCCGGAAGTACGGGATAGACAGTGGAAAACCAGAAGCAGATAAGGGGAAGGGAGGACCCCTTTTCCTAGTGGAACTTTATTCCTTGTCTGCACCTTAGAACTTTATGTTTTGGAACTTTGAAAGAAAGGTATAAGTGTATAGCTTACAGAAATCCGTGAGTTGCACATTATATTGAGTTTAGTGTGTAAGGGTCAGTTTAGGGTTTTTGGACATAGGCAGATGGCCCCTAGTTTTGTTGAGGCAGGGAAACCACTCGTGGAGTTAGGGCAAGGTAGGATTTTCTTCATCTTAATAAATGTTTATGATCAAAAACAATTCCCCTCTGTCCGACTCTTAGTCTTGATCCCTTACATAGACCTTTTGGGTGCGTGAAGGCCTTAAACTGAGTGAGCTTCCATGATGCAGGAAACCATCCAATGGTAAATGGTAGCCTTAGAAGGTTAGTCACTTTTTTGGGAGTTTCAAAATGCTGCGAACAGGTTGGAGGACGCCCTAATGCTGCGCTTATTGGAGGAACTGTGCTTATTAGATGAAGGTAGGAGAGTCTGTAAGCTTCAATTCTTCAAACAAAAATACTACGAGAAAGGGGCCAAGACTGATGCTCTGCTGGCATACAGTCTATGAGTGCAGCATGACGAAAGATGGAAACTGAGGGGTCGGGGATCAGGAGGGCTAGTGGAAACTGCGTCGCTGGGGATTGTGAAACATTTTGCCTCCTTTTATGAGAGGCTATACAAGGGCGAGAGGCAGCCAGATGTGGGGGCGTGGAGGTTTTGAGAGGGATTGCTCTACCGAAGCAGACACCAAATGAGGTTGCAGGGTTGGATGCCCCCATTACTGGAGAGGAGATCTTCAATGCAATCTGGTGTCTGCAGTTGGGAAAAGCTCTGGGGAGGACCGATATACTTCAGGCTTCTATAGGTCCTTTGCGGGTATACTGGTCCCGCTTAGATTGTTCAATAATATCCTGGAAACTGGCAGCATACCAGATTCGTTCGTCCGGGCTCTTATTTTCAGTGATACCTAAAGAGGGCAGAGATACCCAGACTTGTGGTTCGTATCGCCCAATCTCACTCCTCAATGTGGATGCAAAGATATTCACTCAGATCCTGGCCTCCAGGCTGGATATCCATATGCCATGACTGGTCCACTCGGACCAGGTGGGCTTTGTAAAGGGACCACAAGGAGCCAACACAATGTGAAAATCCTTGCATGTGATGGAATGGGCGTGAGGGAAGGGAGGTAACCCTAAGCTTCTCGCTGTGACGACGAAAAGACCTTTGACAGAGTAGATTAGAGCTTCTTGAAGGCAGTTTTGCTCAAGTTCGGAATGGGGAATAGATTTTTGCAGGGAGTTATGGCATTGTATTCTCACCCAAAGGCTTGTGTGGTGACAGTGTTTTCTTGTTGGTTTGGACTAGGGCGGGGTACAAGACAGGACTGTCCTCTTTCACCGCTTCAAGTTGCTCTTTCTTTGGAACCATTGGCCCAGAAGCTATGTGACAACCCTTGAGTGGAAGGTATCTATCGAGGTGGGCTGAGTGGAATATAAATTGGGATAATACGCAGATGACGTGTTGCTACACCTATGTAAACCGGTGGCTTCAGTCCCAGCGGCGGGTGGAATTGATATAACAGTATGGGAGGTTTTCAGAGTTCAAAATTAGTAAGGGTAAGTCCATCCTATTCCCTTTTGATCAGATAGGGCAGGGTGACTGGCAGGGACTGGTCTCCCTGGGGATGAAGGTAAGTGAGGACCGATTGGATTATCTGGGGCGAACGGTGACCAGAGTACGAGGACATGGAGAAGTGGAGTAAGTAAACCATATCATGGCTTGGGTGGCTCAACACCATAAAAATGAATTTCCTCCCCAGGATTTTATATTTATTCGACATGGTTCCTATTATCCCTGATCCCATGTTCAGAGCGCTGAAAGTCTGTCTTGGGAAGTTTTTGGGGCAGGGAAAGAAGGCGCGGGTGCCATACAATACTCTAATGCTTCCGAAAGAGGGAGGTGTGGGTCTTCCAGACATGTACCTGTACTAGAAGGCGGCCCAACTTGGAGTCCTGATTCACATTTGAGGGAGCAGTGGGAACGTCAGTGGGTGGTAATGGACAGTTTTCTTCTTATGCCAGCAACAGTGGGGGAGTGGCTATTGGTGCCAAGGTACCGGATCCCGAGACGGATTAGAGAACATCCTATCATGGGGGTGTTTTGGAATATCTGGCGGAAGGGTTGGGAGATGAGGAGTATACCGACTTGACCTTCCTCGATGAGTCATCTGTGGGCCGGGGGGTTAGGGACCACTTTCCGAATTTGGAAAGGTTTCAAAGTTGGTTTGAGGCAGGGATAACAAGGATTGGGCAGTTATAGAGGCAGGGTCAATTTATCCCAATGGTGGACTTGGAGGAGGCGTTAGGTTTAGGTGGTTTCTTGGTATTCTACCTGCAACTGAAGGGAACGATTACATCAGAAGTCTGGAAAGAGGAGATAGAGAGATCTCACCCAGTCAGAGAAAGTCCTTAACTCTAAAGTGAAAATTAAAGGTCCGATTTCTTCCCTGCTTGGTGTGTTGGTGGAGGCTGGGAAGGGGGCCACAGAAAGATTGCGGTGCCAATGGCAAAGGGACTTGGCCGTGGAATTTGATACACCATTATGGCATAAAATGCGTTCTAGAGCTTATAAGGTCTCGATCGCGTGCCAAAACAAGCTCCATGCGATTAAGTTGTTGCACCGATGGCAGTATAACCCAGTGCACCTTGCCAAGATGTTCTGGGTGTGAGCCTGTTTTGTTAGCATCAGTGTGGGGCACGGGTGGACTATTGGCTCACGTGTTGGGGCTGTAAGAGGGTGCAGATTCTTTTGGGATGAAGTGCTAGGATGGGTAAAAGAACTGGATTGAGTTGCCCTGACACCATTGCTGTTCTTATTTGGATTGGAGGGAAGTGAGGGGGTAATATAGTGGCCTGCTGCACATCGCACACTGTTATTAGCAGGAAGGGCATGCCTAGCAAATCATTGGAAGAGTACTGCTCCCGGGAAGGAAGGACAGGGTAAGTACAGCAAAGAATATTTATGTGATGGAAAGAATTACGGCGGCGTTCACGGAAGCAATGCGAATAATGAACAGGAATGAGGCACATTTTGTGATGGGTACATGTAATCTGAGGTTTCTGCATCTGGGATTTGTCACTGTAGGGGTGTAATGTAGTGGGGTATGGTGAGGGTCTCAGTGTTTCGACTATCCGAAAATGTTGAGGACAGGGGAAATAGAGTATTGGGATCAGTGGGTAGATGGTAGGAGTGTAGAGCAGGTCTGAATAGCCTAATTGAATTGACAGTTTATTTATATCGCGCTCATTACACAGGTGTTTCAGAGCTCGACAAGGCAAGGAAGGGTAACAAGGGAGAACAAAAACAACAATCTTACTAGACCCAGTGACATTGAGAACACGCAAGTGCATGGGAGAGGGAAGAAGGGGAAAAGTGCATAGAAGGGTGGAGAAGTGGAAAGTGCAGAGCAAAGGAATACCAGATAAATAATAAATAAATAAAAACCAAGCAACAAACAGTAGTAGTACATCCAGCAGGTGGCAAGTGCTAGGTTTGCCACAACAGAAAGGGTGAGTCTGGTAAGTGCAGAGAGAAAAAGGGGAGGGGGTGCTGTATGGTTACAGATACATGCCCCAGTGCAAGGGTTTGCCAGAAGGCAGTGCAGGTGGGTGGCAAGGTGAGCGGGTAGCTGGGCCCGGAAGTCAGAAGGTAGGCCAGGTGCACGGTGCAAAAGAGCAGATCAACAGGGGGGAGAAGGGGCGAAGGCAGAGGCAAAGAGGAATGTCTTGAGGTGCCTCTGGAACCAGAGATCGTTTTCCTCAAGTTTCAGAGTGGCAGGGAGGCTGTTTCAGAGGGATGCCCCTGCCAAGGACAAAGATCTACCCCCAGCTCGCTTCTTGAGAAACGACTGACCCCAAAGGAGTTTGCGGTAGAGAAGCGAAGAGATATGGGCCAGTGAATGTACTCAGGTCAAGTGGTAGTGTTCACCTATACCAGATGGTGGGGGGAGGCAGTAGTGCGGTAATTGTTGGTGTTGTATGGAATGGCTGGCCTGATGTGTTTTATTGGGGAGTTGCATTGTTGGTCTCGCCCCCCCAAATGTAATGCTGAAAAACGAATAGAAATGGAATATAAAAAAGATAAAAGTCAAAAGGTTAAGATCGTTCGCCGCAAACACTGAAAATAAACAAGTGCACATTACAACCAAGTACCTGCTGGAATCAGTAAAATGTGTTCATAAACAGGTGTGCATATGACAAGAACATTACGGGATATCCTTTTTAAATAAAAGCGTAATACCCATCTCTGATTCAAGTACCTTTGGTGCATTTTTAGTTTTATTGGTGAAATCCACTGTTGATCACATATTGAGATGTGGGTTGAATAAATGTCCAAAATCCCAGCCTCAATGTGATCACATATGGGGGAATTTTAAGCACCCCAGTGCAGGGTCATATTGGGGTAGCGTGTTTGTGCTGATGTTACAGACTACCATAATAACTAGACCAGTGGCAAATTCTATTGATTCACTCTTTTGCTATCCCTTTTAGACAGACGGCACACCACCATTTGCTAGGTTCAGTTTCCGCAGACATCTTAGTTCTTCTGCAGGGTTTATGTTAGTAACAGTTTATACTTACATTAAAACAAAAGAAATAAGTGTTTTCCCTTTTTTTGTGATACATGAGACTAGTTAATAGGCTCCCCTTTTTGCTGATCGATAGTACAGCACATTACCCTTTCTTTTGGGCTACAGTAGGCAAGCCTGCAGACATCTGAAAACTATTCTTGACACATTGTGGACCAACTTAAAAATGGCACATAGATGTGAGGTGGCTACAGAGGGCTAAACAAAACAAAAGGTCAAACGTTCTAGCACACTAATTCTCAAAGATACAATTATTTGCAGTTAGAAGGTTATGTAAGGCTTATCTCAGACTTTGCCTCGGAGAAGAGATGAAGCAGAACCTAAGCATGTTTCTCTCAGCGTGGTGTTCAGTATTTAAAAACAACTTACTAAACCAAGGGTGCACATTGTGCAAACACCCCTATCACCACAATCATACATGCATGCTTAGATCAGTTGAGGCGATCGTAGATGCAGACACAAAGATCCCCCAATCAAGACCCACCTAAATGTGTCTTCATGTGTCGTAACCAGTCACACCTGGGGAAGGACCATTAGTCAATCAGGTAGCCGGAACAGCGGGCGAGAATTACCAGGTTACTCACCGTAGTGACCACCTTACTCCTAGTCCATAATCCCCTTTCCTCCATACTTGTGGGACATCTCTCCGTCCTGTGGGACGGGACCGGAGCACTTTGTAAAAAGCATCCACATTTTTTTCAAAAATGTGTCCCTCCTCTCTTTGCTGCGCGGGGCCCGGCACGCGGCCGTAACCCCGCCCACTTTGGCTCCGCCCCACGCATCACCCACCAGTCCTTCTCTATCGCCAGGTCAAAGACCCATTAGCAATAACAGAGGAACCTTATTAGAGGGGACGGCCGGCGGGCGTGCGTTTGGAGGAAAGGGGACTATGAACTAGGAGTAAGGTGGTCACTACGGTGAGTAACCTGGTAATACTCCTACGTCCCGTGCCCTTTTCTCCATACTTGTGGGAGATTCCCAAGCACTCCTTACAGGAACTATGGGTGGATGGAAATACCCCTTACTGAAACAGGTTCTTCAGCACAGCCTGACCAAACTGAGCGTCAGCTCTTGAGCTCATGTCGAGACAGTAATGCTTACAGAAAGCAGATAGGGAGGCCCAAGTAGCTGCCCTATCGATGGACTCCTAGGGGACATTTCTGAAAAGCAACTGCGGCTGCCTTGCCCCGCACCAGGTGTGCATGGATACCCTTAGAAGGTTTCAGCCCTTGGACAGTGAAAGACTCTGTGATGCAGGCGGCGATCCACCTAGAAATAGTTGCCTTAGACGCCGGCTTGCCCTGAGGGTTACCGAAGGTCACAAAAAGTTAAGAACTCCTAAGCTCGGAAGTCCTGTCCAGGTAGAACTTAAGAGCTCTTCAGACATCAAGACAGTGTAGAACCCCTTTCAGCCTCTGAGGCAGGGTTCGGAAAAAAGACCGGAAGGGAGATCGACTGATTCAGATGGAATTCGGTCACCACCTTCGGTAGAAAATCCGGGTTTGTCCGAAGGACTACCTTGTCCTTGTGAAAGACCAAGAAAGGATGCTCCACCGACAACGCCTGGAGCTCACTCACTCTCCTTGCTGACGTAACGGCGACCAGAAAGGACACTTTCCAAGACAAGTACTTGAGGTCCACCGTAGCCATTGGTTCAAAGGGTTTATGGCACAGCGCCGTCAGGACTACATTTAGGTCCCATGGCGGGTGCAGATTACAAACCGGAGGGTAGAGGCGTGTCAAGCCAGCAAAATTCCCCTTCACCACTGGGTTAGTTAGAGAATAAGAACACAGGTCTGTAGAAAGGTAAGCGGAAACCACTGAGAGATAAGTCCAGCATGACAGGACATGAACCCCTGACTCTGCTAGGGAGGACACGAAGGACAGCACCGTGTCAATCGTGGCCACCCTCTGATCCAACTTCTTCTGCAAACACTAACGACAGAATCTGAGCCATTTACTCTTGTATTGAGATCTGGTCGAGGGTTTCCTGGCTGCCTGGATAATGCGCATGTTAGCTGCAGACAAACTCAGATGTTCTAGACTTGAACTCAGGCACCATGCCGCCAAGCTGAGCGATTGTGGGGAGGGGTGCCACATCTGTTCCCCTTGGTGAAGAAGATCGGGAGTTACTGGTAACCTGATCGGCAGATACACCGACAGGTGTTGAAGTTCTGAGAACCAAAACCTGGCCGGCCACCACGGGGCTATGAGTAGAAGGGAACAGTTCGCCGAGTTCAACTTCCAAATTGCACGGTGAACTAGAGGCAGAGGCGGGAAGGCGTAAGCTCTCATGTTGTGCCATGGAATCTCTAGAGCATCCCCCAGAGAGGAGGTTCCCAGCCCCCCCCTGGAGGCATACTGAGGAAGCTTCTTGTTCACCGCCGTAGAGAAGAGGTCCACCTCCGGTGTGCCTCAACGCGAGAAAATCCATGAGAGGACCTCCGCCTTCAATTCCCACTCGTAGCTGACCACTGTCCGCTGGCTGAGGGCATCCACTGTGACATTCAGTTGGCCCGGTATGTGCACTGCAAGCAGCCAGACACCATGAAGCACGGCCCACTCCCAAATCTGGATGGACAGGTCCACAGGGGGGGGCGGGAGGGGAGACTTCGTTCCCCCTTGCTTGTTTATGTAATACATTGACACCACATTTTCCGTTCTTATGCGGACCATCTTGTTGACAATGAGCGGTCTGAACGCCCTGAGCGCTAGGAAGATCGCCAGAAGCTCCAAATGATTTATGTGCAGGAGCTTGTCCTGAGGCGACCAGAGGTCCGAAACCTGAAGATCTAACGTCGCACCCCATCCTAGAAGGGAGCAGTCCGTCGTGGTCGTCACCATGGGGACCGAGTCCTGAAACCCCGCGCACCCAGACAGATTCCTGAGAGAAGACCACCAATCCAGGTCCACTAATGGAATCCGGAATCATTATCCGCATGGAATCTGGATCCACTGCCTGATGCCATGAACTCCGAAGAGCCATCTGGGTCCGTCTCATTTTGAGACTAGCAAGAGGAAGAGCCAGTACACACGAGGCCATGAGACCCAGAAGCCTCTGGAACCACCAGGCCGACATGCTCTCCGACTGTGCAAACATCTGACACGTGGCCAACAGATCCGCCATTCTGTCCTCGGTCAGATACACTCTGCAGACGATCGTGTTCCAACGAAAACCCAGGAAGATCAGGTCCTGTGAGACCCTAATGGAGGATTTCTGCCAGTTCACCGACAGCCCAAGATGGAACAGGAGCTGAAGGAGAGACTGGAGGTTGCCCGTTGCTGCCAGCGGACAAGGGCTGCGTAAGAGCCAGTCGTCCAAATAAGGATACACATGGATACCCTGAAGACGAAGATAGGTCGCAATCACTGTCATCATCTTCGTGAAGACACGCAGCGCCGAGCCCAAAAGGAAGCACCCGAAACTGGAAGTGCTCCTCTCCCAAAGAAAAGCCGAGGTATCGCCTGTGTGGATTCCAAATCAGGATATGCATATACGCATCCTGAAGATCCACAACGCTGAGCCAATCGCCCATCTGTAAGGAGGAGCATATCTGGCTGGGCGTGATCATCTTGAATTTCTCTTGGGGTAGGAAAAGATTGAACTGGGAAAGGTCTAGGATGGTGCGCAGGCCAGCCTGGTTGGGTTTGGGCACCGTAAACAGCCAGGAGTAGAAGCCCTCCCCTCGCTCCCCAAGGGGAACGGGTTCCACAGCTTTGAGGTCCAGAAGTTTCTAAACTTCGGCCTTGAGGGAGGGTGAGCCCGACAGCTGAAAAGGAGGGTTGAGGGGTGGGGTAGGGGGTAAAGGTAAGCGGAAGCCCGCTCAAGCGACTGACAAGACCCATTTGTCTTCTGTGATGGTCTGCCACGCCTCCCAATGAGACGCAACCCTCATTTGGCAGGTTTATCGGTGGCTGAGGAGCGGGAGAAATACCGCGTACGCTGTTGTCTACGGCGGTTATTCCCCGATTTGCAGTCGAGGAAGCCCCTAAAACCAGAGGAAGGTCGACCTTGCGACAACGGCCTTTGAGCCTTGAAGGGCGCTTTAACCAGAACAGACAATGATTTAGCCGTCCGAGTGCTATCCTTGGTTTTGGTGAGCTCTACATCAGTAGTAGAATGAAAAAGCTCCTTATCAACGAATGGAAGGTCCAACACCTTGTCTTGCACTTCCTTAGAAAATTTAGTGGCATGCAGCCACGCCTGCCGTGAGGTATCAACCCCAAGCATCAGGCCCCGAGCCGAGGTGTTTACGTGATGAGCCGCAGCCTCCAGGAGATCCTGGCCCAAGACCCTGGCATTGGAAAGGCCTCCTTTGAAATCTTCCAACTTCTCGACCGGGATGTGCTCCTCAAAGTCCGACAGACCTTTCCACATCCGCATGTTAGCTCCCGCCAATATCAACTCAGCGTTTGCCAACTCAGCCTTGCAGCTCAGGCAGGCCAAGATTTTCCTCCCTAGGGAGTCCAGGAGGAGCTTGTCCTCCTTTCCCAAGACCTGAGTAGCCGTCGTGGAAGAGGATGCTGCAGGTCTGGATTGCAACAAAGCCGCAGCCGCCACTGTGGAGGGAGGAGGCGGACAAGACGACAGGGCCACCTCTTCCGAAGAATGCAGCCTGTACCTCGCGTCAATCTTATTGACAAAAAGTCCTGAGTGTGGCTTTTCCCAGACTCTTCGGACCTCGGCCAGAACGTCCTTCTGCAGGAACAGGCCGGTACGCTCCAGGGCAGACGGGGTGAACACCCCAGAAAGCACGCCCTCCTGCGGAGCGGGTGACTCGGCACCGGAACATCTAAGAAACTCATGTCCAGTACCTGGTCATAAAAGGCTCTGATAGAGCGGGGAAGGTCCTCGTTGTCCTGATCACCTTGAGGGTCATCTGACAGGTTAGGATCCTGCTGAGCCGTGTCAGGCACTGCCTTGTCCACTGGGGACAATGGAGGCACAGGCGGAAGCGCCGGGGGAGGCACCACAGGCAAGGGAGGCGGTGGCGGAACCACCGGTAGAACGGGTGGAGCCGGAGGCGCAGGTGGACATATCTCCTTGAAAAGCCCTTTGAAATATTCCCTCATGGGGTCGGTGCGCATAAGCGCTGGAAATGTACCGAAAAAGGTGTCCTCAGGAGATTGCTTTGCAACCTGAGGAGGCCTCTCATGAGGTGGACAAATCCAGGGACATAACGGGAAAGGGTGCCACACCGGCCCCTCCACCGACGTATCCACATAAATCAAAGGAGCTGCCCCCGCGGGCAACAAAACATTGTGCGGAAGAGGCATCCGGGCGTTCCAATCATAAACCGGCCGGTATGGATGCGCACAAGGGACCTTAGGTTCACCCAAGGGACTGAGCCCTACACCAGAGGCCGATGGCGTAGTTGTAGGGCTAGCACCTAAAATGGCTGGTGCGGTTGTGGCGTGAACGGGTGCCATTTTGTCCTCATCTGAGGGGAACTGCGGCACGTGAGGAAGTGAGGCAGGGTTCCCCGTCGATGGATCAGGGGTCTTAAACTTAGCCTTAACATAAGGAACCTCAGCCGAGCCGGTACCATGAGGCCTGGAATATTTTTGTGACATACCAAACGCCAAATTAGCCTTCGAAGGAAGGACCACGGCACTGCCGGTAAAAGAAGAACTTTGCTTCTTTGCCCCCTCAACAGATCTGGTATCACCACAAGAGTGGGAACGGTGAGCAACCGCTTTCACTGACAAAGCCTTGTCTGGCCTCTCAGAACTGTTGGTAGCTTTAGCCTCTGAACGAGGGACCTCGGACCCAGGCCCGGTAACAGCCTAATCTGTACAGGCCTCGACCATCCGTTCGGTAACAACCAGCCCGGCCAAGGCCTCGGGGCGCACCCCGGTCTTGTTTTTGAGGGAAGCCGACAGAGGCCTCAGAGCGAGCTCCGGTACCCCACGATTCAGTAGAACTGGGTCTACAAACAGCCCCCACAGGAGGGGCCTCCGAGCGTACTCTGGTGTTCACAGGCCCCTTACGGAGACCCTCGGGGAAAACTCCGGTAGAATTATTAGACCCAACGGGCACCTCAGGGCGAACCCCGGTGACAGAACGATCAACGCCCCTCCCGGACCGAGGGAAACCCGTAAAGGTATCCCCCGGCCGGGGTGCTCTAAAAAGTAAAGAACTTACCGGGCGTTTCTTCTTCTCGTCGAACGCTTGAAAATGCGAAGGAGGAGTTCGTCGGAACACCTCCTCCCACCGCTCCAACCGACGTTGAAGTGCCCAGACCGAAAGGGAGTCACAGTAAAAACAGGAGTCCCAACGGTGTTCCGGACCCAAACACTCTAAACAAAGAGGATGGGGATCCGCCCTCGCGAAGTGACAGTGACACGATGAACAATCTGGAAAGTCTAATTCGAAAGACAGACTAGTAAACGAACGCTAGCGAGAGCCAGAGAGGAAAAAAGGGAAGAAAATCTTCTGAGGATGCAAATGCGTCCGGCCCCGATCGAGCGGAGAAAAGGACTGATGGGCGAGGCGTGGGGCGGGGCCAAGGTGGCCGGGGTTACGGCCGCGTACCAGGCCCCGCGCAGGAAAGAGAGGAGGGACACATTTTGAAAAAAATGTGGATGCTTTTTACAATGTGCTCCGGTCCCGTCCCACAGGACGGAGCGATGTCCCACAAGTATGGAGCAAAGGGTACGGGACGTAGGAGTATATGCATTCTCTGCCAGCTGTTCCAGCCACCCGACGCCATTCCCTGCGTGGCAACATTATTATTTTCTAGGTGAGGAGGCAACAAGGTACCTCTGCCTGTTGCCTCCACAAATCCCGCCCCCAATCCAACAAAACATCTCCCCCAACCGTCCCCTCCCTCCCTCCACACTTAACTGTGGGAACGGAGCTTTGGGTTACAGTCCGCTGTACCTCCTGCTCCAGCCGCAGCCATAGAAATGGAAAAGGGACATGGTCCCTTTTCCCAATGGCAACGGCATCTTTTTTTTCATCCACCACCGTCCCACTCCCACCCGAGAGATTACTGCGCAAGCTGCATGAATTTCCTGAGGAGTAAAAAAAAAACGAAAGCCATCCGCAACCCGGGGTGCGAATGGCAATCACGCCCGGTTAGGGGCGGGGGGGAAGGGGGGGGGAAGGGTGATCATGGCTGCGCTCTGGACTACTATGGCTCGGGCTGGCAGTTGGTTACCGGCCATGTCGGTCCCCCTGCTGCAGTGTGAAAGACATATTACATACCACCAGGTTGGTTTTACTTTTAGCTTTATGAGCCAGGAAAGGGCCCACATATTTCTATACTAGTTGACAAAACAAGCAAGGGTATGCTTCCACAAGTCTAGCTGCATTGAGTAACTTGTACTGAAACAAATATTTTAGTCTTTGGAGCAATTCTGTAAGATTTCCTGCCCAGAGAAAGTGTGAGGTATAATGTTGGCATTCCTCTCACATGACTTCATAACACACTTTCTAGCCTTTTGCAGGATGGGCAGAAAGATGGAGCAACTGTTTCTAGAAGCCAGTGTGTACTTTTAAAGCGCTATTCTAGAAGACTAATTGAAACTATGCTCGCCTCACCTCAGTGCCACCGCCCCGCTGCCTGACAAGCCTCCTACCCCCCTCCCCTCTCCTATGCACCAACCCATGCTCTGGAATCTCCGCCAAGCCTTAGCTTATAATGACGCTATCCAACTCCTGACCATGTGGCATTGCCACTCATACCAAGCCTAACTAGACCCCAGGCGGCTAATTGGGCTCCCGTGTTGGCTCGGGTCCCTCACCCCACCGAGCCCGCACTCGCACCAGCATGTCTATGTTTACAGTGCCAGTTTCTAGACCCCAGCCACCACCCTGCTGTGTGAGCCCCCCCCCATACACACACACCACTCCTTGCGCACGTCAGCCGCATAAAGCCCCTGGTCCGGGCTACTCACACCGTGCAACCCAGCAGTCTAAACACACCCATACCTTACACTTAGGGTGAGAGCATCCCGCTGCTATGCAATTAAATTGAGACTGCTATCCCAACCCACAGCAGCTGATAGTAAGCGCAGCTGCCCCTTTCATAGCCAGTTATCAACCCCCCACCACAACCAGACACTTGCACCAGGGGACTGACTAACATCAAAGGTCTGCATCACAGGCGTCGGCACACACCTATCTAACTAGATGCCTGACTACACTACCCACGCAACTGCACGCACCAGCTGGCCATCACACCAGCCTGCAACCGGCACCACAAGGCTAATCGGAAGCTACTAAGCACGCCATAATTGAGGGTAATCAGACATTACTAAGCATACCCAACTAATGCGCCACCCATGATTCTCACCACCACCGGCCGGGAATAGATTAGCTATATGTCTTACTCTACATGTACCCCGCCATCGTGCGACACCCAATTGGTACTTTGCCTCCCCATTCTTGCAGTGACTACCCAGCTTCCTCACTGAAGGACCAGCAATTATTTTTACTCCGGTAAGAACCCTCGTCTAACAACTAACCAAAACTACTTTATCATAGTTCATCTGAACTAACCACCTTTTCCCTCTTTTCTTCCCTGCTTTAGTCTCTCTCATCCATGATGCAAACAATTGATCTCTGTATGCATTAACCAACCATTTGGGGTGACAATCAAACTGCCTAAACTTGAATTAATGTTTACGTACAACCTTTACTGTTGTTACATCACCTCACCTTCACCATGAACAAATGTAAAATGTATTGGGTTACAACTGCACTCATGTATTATTAATGTTGTGTCGTGATAAACCATGATGTACCTGAAAATGTCACCCAACACTTGCACATCACCACACATGCATAGCCTTGATAAAGACTACAGTCGAAATACATGTTGGCTTTTTCCCCCCCCATGTGAGCATTACTACATGTGCTAAGTTATCCACTCGAACCTACGTGCCTAATAAATCAAGACTATGCAACAACTATGGGTGTACTGACCCCCTTTTTCAAAACAATCTATACCCACAAGATGTGAATGAAATCCAGCGCCAATACATACAGGGTTTCCTACCAACTCTCGTGCCATAAAACATACGAGTGACATTAACTTGCTGAATTTGGAAAGGACAATATTAGCATTAGACACATCTAGAAGACATTTAAAGTATCATGGACAAAAAGTTCAAGTTTGTATCTCACATAAACATTAGATATGCAGCAAGCTATGTACTAGCTCCTGCTTTTCTAGGCGTAGCTCCTGCCAACTAGGTAATGCGCAATACCCAAGAGCTCGTTTTAGCTCCGGCTCATGAAATCTTAATTTCAACCCCCGCTTAGAATATCCATTCTTTAAAAGAATATATATTTTATAGCAATTGTCACGTTAAAAAACAGAGGCCCCTGGACTCTGCGGCAACAGGAACCAGTTTTAGAAGTTGGGATACAAGATGAAGATTTGTTGGTAATCCTTTTTTTTAGTCACCAATTTACCCAACATCACAAAAAAAGACAATTAGCATGCCCAGTTACTAGGAGCCCAGCTCTGAAATGCAAGTGCAGAGCAGCTGAGTGGAAATGGCAGGCTTCAAGCACATCCTCTGACAAACTGGCCTGCTGCCTGCTCCAAAGGGAATACAAACACTATCTGCTCGAAAAAGGAGGGCCTATATCCAAGCCTCCATCTTTGTCGCCTCTAACAACACGGCTGAACTTTTCAAACTCTGCAAGGAACTCGCCAACCCTACTGCAGTCTCCACTTCTCTGCCATCCCTGGCCTCACTTCAGTTCTAAAACTCAGGACATCTTGTCCTCACCCTTCTCCCTCACACGTACTCGGGCCTCCCTTGGCCCCACTCATCTACTCTCCTACTCTCCTCTTTTTCCCATGACAAATTATGAGGTTTTGAGACAAGACCGCTCTATGAAAGTCTCATCCAAACAGGTGCTCCACTGCTCCCTCAGAACTATCAAGGACAACTGTCTCCCTTGGTCCAGCCTTGGCCGATTTCTGCACTCACTCCTTTGTCACTGGATCCTACCCCCCTCTCACTCCTCAAGCACTCCCTTGTGCACCCTCTCCCCAAAAAGCCTACCGACCCTTCCCATCTGGCAAACTACCGCCCTATCCCCATTACGACCCTTCCTGGGCAAACTCTTGGAGAAGCATGCCATCCCCCAGTTTATCCACCACACAACCTGTTGGTTCTCTCCACGACCACGAGTCTTGCGTCAGAGCTGACAGAGGAACAGCAACTGCTCTCCTGAACACCCATGAAACCTTGCTCTCTAATCACGATTCCAGCTCTCCTTCCGTTCTCATAATTCTTGGCATTTCCTCTGCCTTTGATATGGTCAATCATGCCACTCTGATAAATATGCTCCGAGATACCCTTGTCAACACGGACCTGGCTCTGGACTGGTTGATCTCCTTCCTAGTAGACCGACCTTCCCAGGTTCAAATTGGCCCTTTAATTTCCACCATCTCACTCTCCACCTGGGGTGTCCATCAGGGCTCATCCTCTCGCCTTGGCTTTTCAACATCTACTTGGGCCTCTCTAGCCCATTTGATCTCCACCTTCTCTCCGAACTTTCAGTGTTATGCAGATGACACGCAGCTCTCCTTCAAGCTTCCTTCCCCTGCCTCCTCCACTTCCCCTCAATCCTGACTGCCTGTCGGCTATTCAGGCATGATGCACTGCTAACAATCGCTGCCTTAATGCCAGTAAGACAGATCCTTCTCATTGGGACCCCTGTTCCCGTTTTCCCTTCCACACTGTGGTCGCCCTTCATGGGCCCCCTCCCCTTACCCTCATGTGAGGCAAAAGACCTTGGCGTCATCTTCGACTCCTCCCACTCCTTCTCCTTCTCTCCTTACATCACTGACCTTGCCAAGAAGGCCCACTTTCAGCTACACCTCCTCAGAGGCATTCTCCCTTTCCTCACCTTCCCCAAGAAACTGAATGTCTCCAGAGCTCTGGTCCTCTCAAGGCTGGACTACGGCAACAGCCGCTTTCTCATCTGCCTAACTCCTCCCTTTGCCCCCTTGAACTATTCCAGAACAGGGCTGCAAGACTTATCCTTGGCCTCAAGCCCAGGGACTGCATCTCTCAGCCCTAAAATCTCTCAACTGGCTCCCGGTTGCTACGAGGATCAAGTTCAAGGCACTCTGCATCATCCACAAAGCTTTCTGGGGCCTGTGACCACTACATCCAACTCTCTCTCCTTTAATACATGCTAGAGCCCTTTGGTCGTCTAGCTCCAACTCGCTTCAGATCAGACGCTTTTCCAAGCAGAGAGTGGGGGGTAGATCTCTCTTCTCCGCAGCTGCCTCCCTCTGGAATGGCCTCCCTGCCTCTCTAAGACTTAAGACAGATCTCCTTAAATTACGGAAGCTTCTCAAGACTTTCCTTTCCTCTCCTCTCCCCTTCCCCTGCTAATGTCCCAGACTGCCTCCTGACTGGTTCCTTCAGAGCCTTACAAGGCACAGCCCCCCCCACCTAATCCAGTCTACCCCTGCACTTGGTCTCCCCCTGAACCGCCCCCCTCGCCCACAACCGGCACTTCCCCTTCCGGGCCCCCACCCGCACAAGCCTGGCTGGACCTGCACCCTTGTAGCCTTTCGAGCCCCTTACCTCACTCTTAGCTGTGAACCTTCCTTGCCCTGCGCACTTCCCCCTGGCCCTTTCCACCTGGCCTCCCCTGGCAGTCGCTTTTTCTCACGGGCCCTCTGCCCTGACTGGCACTTCCCTTCCCTGCACTTCTCTATTGCACTTGCACGATCCGAATGTCACAAGGCCTAGTAAGATCATTTTGTTTGTCCTCCCTGTTCCCCCACCCTCTCGTCTTGTTGGGCCTCGAAAAACAATGTGTATAGATAGGTGCATTATAAATACCCAATAAATAAAACCGTGCTGCACTGTAACCATCTACAAAGTCGCTTTTCAGCTCCAGGAGAGTTTATTTCAGGGGTTATCTTACAGCAGAGAAATAAAAAGGAGATTGGATAAAGCAGTGTTTTACAACAATATTTATAGGAGAAATGTTATACTACAGGACATGTTCGACAATCTGCAACACCATTCATTAATACATCTTCCAATCCACTGCCGAATACAGTAAGCATTTTAAAGAACAAACAAACCATCAGGGATCTTGAGAGCGAGTGCATTCATGCAGAAAAAAGAAGAGCACAGCAAAGAAGTGGGACAAAATGTGTGCGACAGGCTTGCAGTACCTTGAAACACATTTTACCTGTAATGATGACAAACACATTTGGGGATGCTTGCAATCCCTTTTCAAGGCATAGAATAAGCAGTGTCACATAGCAATTTGCTATGCAATTCTGTCCATTTGCTAATCAAATGGACACTTGTGTAGCAAAGATAGCTATTTAAGTTGCCTTCTTCAATGAAAGCACAGCTCGCCCTGCATTACTCTTGCCCTCTCTTCCCCCCTTATCTGTTCACTTCAAATCCTATTGACGAGGGCGCTCGCCGCAACAGTGCCACTGCCAAGCTCAGCCCACCCCCGCTCCCACAAAAAGAACTGGGACAAGACTCCGCCAGCCCCAACCCGGCAGCCTTGTGCAGGGTCCCGAACCAGTGGCCAGTGCTCCGAGCACAAAAAGCCGCACCATCCCGGAGGCACCCCCATACCCGATCATAGCGAAACTCCTCAATTTCAAAGATCGCGACAATACTACGCCTGGCCAGGGAAAAAGGAAATCTGAACTACGAAGGGGACAATCTACAATTCTTCCCATACTTCTCCCCATCAGTCCGAGCACAACATTCATTGGAGTGAAACGGCGACTACAAGATAACCAAATGCTCTACTCGATGTTATATCCAGCCAAATTGCATATCCAATACGACAGAAAGTCCCAATTCTTCAACACTCCTGAGGAAGCAAACTCCTTCTACAAACTCGGCTGCAGGCCCGGAGTGAACAACCAGAGACCCCACTAGGCGAGACCGACCTGCAAGAGTCCCGCCGTGAAGCCTCCCCCTGCGTGAGTATGACCAACTCTATACTTCATGCACGATTACCTGGAAACGACATCAGCAATAAGGAACAAGGTGCGCAGATCCTTTGGAGGTCACTAGTGCCCCAAGCACAGCAAAGTTATGTTTTGGGATTTTGAACAGGGAAACTCGACAGGCGAGTTGGGGGTTGCCCGAGTTGGGGAGGGGGGGCTGAGGAAGAGGGGGGAGTTGGTTAATTTTCAATGAAACACTCCTGCCAGGGGCCCGCACCCCGCCGCTTCACGTCACAAACTCCCAGCAGATGCACCAGAAATGCTCTAAACCAAAGAACAAATGTACCTACACATCACACTGACACCAAAGAGGCTACCACAACCAACGGCAACAGTGTCCCAAAGCTAGCTAATCAAGTCGCCACTCTGCCACATTCAAGCTAGCTACATGGAACAATAGAGGGGGCAACCACCCTACCAAAATGAGGAAAATAACCTTATACCTAAGGAGACACAAAGTAGACGTTGCACTGATCCAGGAAACCCACCTCCTTCCAGATAAGGAGAACCGCTGGGCCCGGGAGTGGGGCTGCCACAGATACTTCTCCTCATACTCCAGGGGGGTGGCGATAATGATTAATAAAAGCCTAAAATTCAAGCTGATTTCGTCCAGCAAAGACAGCAGGTAGAGCACTCCGGGTACACGGGATCCTGGAAGGGACAGAACTCGTCATAGTGAACTCCTACGGACCCAATGTTGACGGAACAAATAACTTTGATTGTGTATTGACACATCTGGAGGGGGCAGGATCAGCTACAACCGTGTGGGGCGGAGACATGAATACCACACTCGACCCCAAGTTCGACAAATCTTTCACAACAGATGCTCGACTTCCAAAGCGGCACTTCAAATCCTTGAGATATGCAAAGCATCGGCCTGGAAGACGCGTGGAGACGCCAACATGGCTCCACCCGTGACTACACATTCCATTCTTGGGTACACAAAACGAGCTCACGCCTGGACTATCTCCTGGTGTCCACACACAGTGAACGTCATTGGAGTCAATGCCATATCCTCCCAAGGACAATAACAGATCACTCGGCAGTGACACTCTAATGTACCCCCCCCGGACCCAGCAAAGGGGAACAGGCACTGGAGATTCAAGCCAGGGGCACTACAGGACCAAGTGTATGCAGATGACCTCCGCAAAGAAATCATCTACTTTTTATAAATAAACCAGGGATCAGTATCCTCTGCCGGAAAGCTATGTGAATCCCTAAAATGCTACATAAGAGGGATATGCATTTCCAAGGAGCATGGGGTTTTGAAACTCATAAGACAAGAGCTTATCTCAACTGAAGCCCGACTGAAAGAACTTTAACGTCAGAACCCCGCACCCACTGACCCACACAATCGCAACACTGAAAAAAGAATTAAACAAATTCAAAGATGCCCCAACCGCGAAATAAAATTCCTAACTTTTCACCACTGCATACGCCAATACGGCGAGGGGCAAAAACCAGGGGCCCTCCTTGCAAGGTTGATAGCAGCGGAAAGAAAACCCACACAGATAGCACAGTTACGGGACCATAGCGGCTCCCTTGTTCACACTGACACAGACATTACGGAAGCCTTCAGAGCCTTCTACCAAAATCTTTACAAATCCAACTACTGCGCAAGTCACGAAGAGCTCCTATTGTACCTAAATAGAATCAAACTCTACTAGGTGAACACCACGCTAAGAGAACCACTAAATCAACCCATCACATCAGAGGAAATCCTCCAAGCAATAAAAGACCTTCCGAGCACCAAGGCCCCTGGCCCGGACGGACTGATCGGGGCATTCTATAAAACATTTGCCCCCATCCTAGCACCTTTGCTGCTGCAAGTCTATGCGGAAGCGTTCGAAAACAGGCGCCCTCCCACAGACACTACGGGAGGCAAATGTGATCCTACATAAGGCCAATATCACTGATCAACCCCGACAACAAGATTTTAGCCAAGATTCTTGCCACGAGACTACTTCCCCTGATGCAGTATTGGTGCTCGCAGACCAAGCAGGATTCGTACCCGGTCGCAACACATTTGTCAAAAGGTGAATGTTCGGAGTCATGGAGGCGGTGAACCCTTCGAAGCAAGCGGTGGCGACCCTACTCGACACGGAAAAGGCATCGAATGGCCCTTCCTCTTTGAGGTTCTAAAAAGAATGGGGTACTACATCAAACTCATCACACTCCTGTACAATCAACCCTGTTCGCACATAATCCTGGGAAGAACCAGATTGTCACCCATAGAGCTGTGGAGGGGAACTAGGCAGGGTTGCCCCTTTCCGCAATTCTATTCGCTTTAGTAATGGAACCCCTAGCCTCAGACCTCAGTGCCCGACATACATAGGTGCCTATCTTTCGGTCCCCATAAATTAATCATATCCCTTTACGCAGACGACATCGCACTCTACATCCATGACCCCATAGAGAACCTAAACCTGATCATGCGGGACATCAAATTCGGCACTTTCTCCGGCCTGAGAATAAATCACAGTAAGTCAATCTTCCCTTTGTCCCCAGAGACCCAGGAATTCCCAGACGACTATGGGTTCCAATGGGAACATACCAAGGTTAAATACTTAGGCATACAAATGGCTAGATCTCACCAAAAACTCTTCGAAGATAACTATGGGAAAGTAATGGAAAACCTCCAGGAGAAAATCAATAGATGGAAAACGCTTCCACTCACCCTCTGGGGTCGGGTATCACTAGTGAAAATGATAATCCTTCCCAAATTACTTTACCTTTTTACAAATCTCCCTCTATTGGTACCACAAAAGTTCCTCCAACATCTGTGAAGCCCGGTACTAGAACTGCTGTGGGCAGGCAAACCAGCCAGAATAGCCTACAAAGTGCTAATTCAGCCAGTGATTAAAGGGGGCTTGGCACTCCCTGACCTAGAGCGATATTATTGGGCAGCACAAGCCCGATTTCTGGGTCACTGGTACGCCGTTCACTTTATCCGACCGCATGTTCAACTCGAACGTGCCCTGGCATCTCCTAACATGTTAAGGGCGGTCATTATTGATATAGATGGGAAAGAGCCCTACACACGACAATCCCAGATGAGGACTGGGACTATATACTGGGCCAAACTCAAAAGGTACCACTGAACACAAGGTATAAATTAATACACCTCAAATACGTACACCACGCATACCACACCCCCGCCAGACTACACTCCCATCACCTCACCACTCCACCGTCATGCAACCGGTGCAGTGCCCAGATAGCTGACTTTATCCACCTTGCCTGGTCATGCCCAGCTATACACCAATTCTGGGAGTCAGTCCTGGAGAAAACAACAGCAATAATCGATACCCCACTCGAGCCAGACCCAAGATTACCCTCCTTTGTCTGACCAAGCAGCTGCCCCCCCAGATGCGTAAACTATCCGGGCTGCTGCTGCTACTAGCCTGTAGAAGGATTGCAATGACCTGGGGGAGAGGACCGCTGCCAACAATACAACAATGGCTAATGGACATAACATACTGCCAAGACACAGAAGTAAACTTCAGACTTCTACCTTTGCATGCTCGTCCCCCAGATATCTGGGGCCCGTATATCAGCTACCTAATGTCCATCCCGCACCATGACTCTTCAAGAGACTTTTCACAGCCACAACTCTGGTGAGTCAGCAAACACCTTATTGTGAGACTGAATCAGGTACAACCCAAAAAACGATAAAACGCAGCGGATCCGGGGCGATGGGCGGCAGAGGAACTGCGGACACTGCGGCTGTTATGACCTTGTTTCTCTTTTGTGTATTTGCAGTTGAAAATACCTAAAATAAAGTTTAAAAATTCCTATTGGCGAGAAAGTGCTGCAGTAATTATTTCCTCCACTCTCAGTGCCGAAGGCATGTGTGGGAGTGCTAGGCGAGAATTTATTTTTCTTTTTCAAATAATTTCAAACCAGAAATAATTGCGATGACTTTTAATAAGTTTTCTATAGCCTTTCTGGCAAAGACCAGTATGTGTCAACTTTATATATATATTTTAAAAGAGTCCTGCAATTCCATTCCTAAAATGTAGTTTGTTACATAATGCATAATTAGAGTATTGATACTTCAAACAATGCCTCATCTCCATGCTTTATAGTAAAGTTTAGGTTAGTGTATCTAAATGTCATTGTGACAACTATATTTCATTTTGTTGGGGAAGATACTTCATATTGACGAGTGAACACTTTTGAAAATATACATGATCACATGATTAAATGCTTTTGGTGGCAAACCTAGTTCGGTAAAATGCAGGTTGCATACATCTTGGAACTGGTGCTCAACCCATGAGCAACCCCATACTCCATTACATTCTATATTATTACCCAGTTCCTTTATACCAGGTACCCTGAAATTGAGATGACCACAAACTACAATATTTCATCTAGTTTGCTCAGTTCTCTCCCTGCTATGCAATCCACTCTGCTTAGTCTCTTTCTTTCCTCTTTCATAATAAATACAAAAAGTGAACTAGATGCTTATGCAAAGTAGTGATCAATAGTTCCATCCAATCTTAACATCTACAGATCTATTGCAATACCAAACACTGTAGTTAGCCCTCAGAGCTCGCTTTGCTTTATGATTATAATTGCATTATATATTACCACGTGCAGGAGACAGCTGGCCAAACTGTTTTCAGAGCCTTTTTAACATATGTATTTATTTGTGTCGATTCATGCAGCTAAGCTTTTACATTTACAGACACTCAGCTGTGGCTCGCAAAGTCCTTTTGCCCAGTCGCATTGTCTTGTAAATTTTATAAAGGGCGAGTAGCATTTGCAAGAGTTGCTTGAAACTTTTATGTAACATTTACTTTGCAGTAAATGTCAAACAAAAGTTTCACTGTGCATGGCTGGCCTCTGGGTGGCTGCAGTGTGCCAAACAAAGCATGTTTGTAGTCAAATGCACCATTGTACACAAATCGCATTTTACATTTTTTGTCCTCCATCGCAATGTGGCAAGTGCATTTCTCTTAGGTTGAATAGGGAAACTAAGTTACCTGACCTGCAGGTCTAGCTGAATTTTAAAGAATTTTCAAGGCACATCTCCTCTAACTAATGTCTTATTTCAGTGGTACGCAAAACTGCTGTATTGTTGCTCATTTCATATCTTGGGTACAAATAACTTCTGGTGACATTAACAATATTAGTACAAAATTGCTAATCAAATGGGTCTATTTGCTAATCAATAAAATGCTATTTAGCAAACTGCTAATCAATTTTGGAAAACTAATTTATGCCTTGCTTTTAACAGTAACTGTTTAAAATGGATCAAGTCTGATTTGCACACGGGTTTCCCCCTTCTATAATGGCATGTTTGGCACAAAAATGATGGTATGGAGGGTCGACCAGAGTGCCTGCCTTCCAGCCATCAACCCAATCTATCCACTGATCACTCTTCAGTCTCGTGTGATAAAGGCATCATAAAACTATGTGGAATCAAAAACAAAAGGATTTTGAAAAAGATGGGTTCCAGGCCAATGATGACTCATCTCGTTGTGTACAAGTAACTTCTTTACTTAGTTCCATGTACATATCCTTAAGTTAATCAAGTCAGGTACATACAAGATAGGGACATCATTCACTGGCATCCTCTCTCAGGGGGTCTCATTCTCCAACTGCCTCACATAGAACCCACTCCGACGACGACATTCTCTCAGCCTGCATTCTACAATCAATCACTTCAACAGTCCATGCATTCCAAGCAAGATCCAAGGAAGACTGCATCACAACATATCTCCCCCCTTAAATGATAACCAAACACCCACACGCAAGAGACACACCCACAAAGAGACACCATCCAATTGCGCGTACGTCTCAACTCATGTACTGGAACACTCTACAACACACCAACACGGACCCTGCAACCGTCCTCAGTAAATGGGACAAACTCTGCTCCATACAATGCCTCTTCCCTTTTCTACATAGTAAGGGAGTGACGCCACAACATAACAAATATACCATTCCAAACTCAACATCAGGCATACCAGCCCCTCTACACATCTGCTCAACTCGCAGCGCACAACACCATCAGCATACACTCTGCTCCCTCACAACCCACTCCATTCACGCAGAACTCACTGGCTGCACACTCCACATTGTTCTAATCAACAAGGCTGGGCATTCTAAATACCCGGGTAGCCAACACCACAACAACAAAGTCACCCCACGTGCTCAGTGTCACTACCCCACAAGATGCTTGTGTCAAAGGACCCCTTTCCCCACCACATCACTTCAACTTCAGCGAGCTCCACATTACACACATTGCATCATACAACTAAACATTAGCACACATTTCTCTTCACTAACATTTTCCACATGTTGTAACAAATGCAATAACCTCTGCATTTCTACCAACTGGGAATTTTACATTTAAACTTACTCAACTGTCTATCATCAAAGTCCCACCGATGAAAGCAAAGGTTAGTGTGGCAATTGCACCAATTCCATTCTTCAATTTCTTTTTTTAATTTTTTTTATTTTTATTTGTATATGGTTATAAACCTTTACAAAACACAATACAAGCAATACCAAAATATATGAGAGAAAAAAAATAGAATTCAAAAGATGCAATAAAAGAATACACAAATAAATGTACATGACTCGTGCAACTTATGATAATTAAGACTCCTTGGCCCTAATGACCTAAGATTTACAAAGATATATTTTCTCTCATTTTAGAACAATTAAAACAGTCAAAATAACTCGATAAAATGCACAAATTGAGAGTCTGGCTAGATGATCTCACCCATTATCAAAACCACCCTCAATAGAATGAACAAATAACCTAGAGGAGCATAAGGAACAGCCGCGTGAACAGACAAAACCAGAGAGAGGGGATAACCTTTATACAGCTGCACAGTTGTAATAAGTCACTGGATAAAGTTTGATCTTTCCAGGACCTGGACCAATGCTATTGTCAATGCCAGAAATAGTTCTATCCCAGAACATGTTAGGCAAAAACCTGACATTGTTCACTCCAAATGGGGCGAACACTAAAGAACTCACTGCCCAGGTACCTTCACACTCCATTAGTGAATGATGTAATGATTGCTTGGATGGAACTTTACAAACACTACACAATGCTGTTGAGAGCTCTCCCATCCCCTTTTGGACAAAACTTCCCCCGTATGAACAATACTCAGAAAGTTTGGTCTAAATTGCCTATCTGGGAACTTTAGCAAATATCTCGGTATGTAACCAACTTTTTTTTACCAACCTTCTAGAATGAGTTCACCGGAGAAATAGCACATACTGTCAATAGTTTCAATCCAGTCCATTTTCTCCAGGGCCTTCTTGGCCTTAAAGGGGTTCTAGATCAAGATCTCAGTGTTAGTATTCGCATTAGAAAGTACACACCCCACCATTTCTTCCAGCGAAGACATCATCTTTGATCTTTTACTTTCTAGATGACATCTAATGTCTGCATATAGTGTTAAATCCTGGGCAGTGATGATCAACCGGAACAAAGAGCACAATTTCCAAACTACATGGGCCTTCAAAGATCTTAAACCCAGCTTGAATCTAAGAGTAGAGATGGGCAAGCACATTGGCAGACTGAGGGCTTTCTTCCACACAAGTCCCTCAATTGCCAGTCCAGATTCCATAAAGGTGGCTTGGCCTCCAGGCCGTAAAGCAGCACTGGGACAACAGTCGCCTTTTAAAACCTAATTCAGGGAGAATGGAACATTTCATCAGGATATTTTTCAACTGAGGTACCAATAGCGTAATTTTACTCCTTAAATCACACTCCACTTTGCCCATGGAAGGCGAGGCATACACTTTGTATCCCAGATAAACTCGAATTACCTGTCCCTCTAGTTTCCACTGAGAGTAAACAACCCTTTTAAGCGGGTGCCTAAAAACAACTATTCTGGATTTAGTGGGGTTTATCGAGAGTCCGTTCTCTATTGCATACTCATTCAACTTGTCCAAAAGATGCTGAAGCCCTACTGCAGTTTTATCCAACAGGACAACATCAGCATAGGCCAGCCAGTGAATTCTGCCACCTTCAAATCTTTGGACTGGCCAATGCCGATGAACTCAAAGTCACCCATATCCGCCAGATAGAGATTGAAAAATAGGGGTGCACTCAGGCAGCCCTGACGCACTCCTCTTTCCACCTTAATCGATTCAGAAAGATGGTCCATTTCGTCCAGTCTCACTCATTGTAGTGTCTTTGTGGAGTTCCACCAGCATAGAAAGTAGAAGTTCTGGGATGCCCCACGCTCTTAACTTCCTCCGTAGCCGATCCCTGTCCACCTTATCAAAGGCTCTGGTGAAGTCCACCCAGACCCCATAGAGCTGACATTCCCCTTGCCCATAGTATTTTCATTTAAGATGTTCAGAACAACCCCATTCAAAGTGGTCGATAAACCCCATCTAAACCCAGTTTGATATTTAGAGAGGACATTAACAATTTTAACCCATTATTCCAATTCATCCAGGAGTATCCTCATAAATGGCCTACTCTCGATATCCAGGAGGGCGATCGGGCAATAGTTGGTTGGTAACATCCGATCGCCACCCCTCAAAATAAGAGTATGATTATCGCACACTTCCACGGAGGGGAAACTTTGCCTCGCGAGTATCTCCCTAAACAACCAAAAAAGAGCAGTTTCGCCCAGATTGCTGGGTTGTTTTTTAACACTTGGTAGGTGAGGCCATTTGGTCCCACTGCCTTTGAAGCAGATGCCTTCACAATTTGATCTATCAGGGATTGTTCGTCAAGCAGGAGATTCCACATAACCCCCTTTGCAGCCCTAAAAGTGGACAATTAGATGACAGGAAATCAACCCACTTCTGTTCAGGGACCAAATTGCATTGGAGTGAGAGTCTCCAGCTGATGCAAAACCAACCAGAAATTTCTCGAGTCTTTGTTAGACACCAACCTTAGCATCATATCCCCATCCTGTTGAAGGCGCCACATCCTCCTATCTAGAGACCAACGCTTACGTTGATATTTGAGCTCCCCCGACTCCCTCTTAAAATCGGAATAGTTGACAATTTTTTAAGGCATCTCACCTTCCTATTCAGACCCTTCTTTTTTTCTCTGGACGCCTCGTCGAATACATGGCCTCCTCCCACGCTCGACAGGCAAACTGTCCAAACAATATTAACAAACCAGTCTGGCTGGCAGTTATCTAGCTGAATCCTTTCTGGGATTTCTAGGACTTTGCTATTAAGGGTAGATCCTTCCCATTTATATTTGGGTAGGCAGAGTCTCCTCTTTCTACTCACTATACACTGAGCTACTTTTCCGACCATATTGGCCATCAAGCCTTGACATTTTAACTCTAATCTGCAGTGATCGCTGCCTCGGCAAACAATTCAGCTGACATGAATACATAGTCCAAAATTGAGGAGGCGAGACCCTGATGCCAAGTTTCACATGCAGGAGATTGCCCCGCCAAAGCCCCATTCATCATTTGCAAACCCCAACCGCCCTGGAAATCCACCCATTTTTCCTCTTGTTTGACACTCTCCTGCATTTCCAGTTTTCCCTTTTCTGCGAGGGAAGAATGCATCAAGTGTTTAAATCCCCCGCAAGGATAATGTAGGATCCCACAAATTATATTTGAATTTTTTCCAAAAGAGAGGTGAGGCTATCCAGAAAACCCTGAAGGCTGGAGCAGGCGAGGTTCCATTATACATTTATAAGGATCAACTCAAGAATAGGCAACGGATTCTTTAAAGTGGCCCTACATGTTTGAATGCCCCTATTATCATTAAACATGGAAGTTTTCATAATTGAGGAATTTTTTAAAGCAGTCAACAGCCCTCCCGAGGGTCTGCCTTTAGCTTTTTGAGAGGCTGCTCGATTATAAATTGTAAAGCCTTCAATTGCCACAGAATTCACTAGCCATGTTTCCTGAAACATCATTAGATCAGCTGTACTAAAAAGATGCTCTTTCATGAATCTTGAGTTGAACGTATTGGGACCCCACGTATTCCAGCTAATCAAACATTTCGGACTGACTAAAGAGCCCAAGCCCAGTTTCTGCAATACCTGGGTTAGAATTTCCAGTAACAAGCTGAGCGTGTTATCTTGCGAGCCATGGCCATTTGCCCTTTGTCTCCTGGGCGACAAGACAGTACTCAGGTTTGCATCCTCACCGACAATATGACCCGCTATACATTCAGCAGGCGAAATTCTCAAATTAGTACTGTCCATCAAAGCAATCCTAGAGCCTAATAGGCCGTGTTATAGTTCTTACGCAGCCCCCATTATATCCTCCTGTGCTTTTTTCGAAGAAAGTCCAACTTCCACCACATAAGGGTTCCTGACATTAGGGAATTGCACACATTCAATGTCCTGGGAGTTAAACAAAAATAAATTGGAAATCCTTTTAAAAAGTGACAGGATGGGAGCCACCAGGGAGCGCCGAGATGTACTGACGTCTCCCAGCCAGTCTCCTCTTCAGGGGTGAATTGAAGGGTCTGAGCCCCCCCCCCCGCTAATGACCCCTGAAACGAGATTCTGTACCCCTACGAGCATCCTGGAGTAGCAGAGATCCAAGTGAGAGAAAATCCGGTCTTCCGGGGTGCCTGCAAACCTGAATTTTGTGCCGCCGGTCTGAGCGCAAGAAGTCAAAATGGTTTAAGTCGGGCGGCATAGAGTCCTGATTGTGAGGGCCCCCACAGTACGCCAGCGGCTGCAGATCTGCCCCACCCCCGGAGGGGTTGCTCACTGCGACGGGGGAGAGTACCTCCTCTTCATGGCACCATGCAGGCAGCGGCGCGAATAAGAAGACGTGCACCAGAGACGTTCGTTGGACTGGGAGCCCGTCTCCGTGGAGCACTGTTGAAGCTCCCCCACCCGTTTGGGGCCGCCGGACCAAGGAGGGTTGGCTGGAGGAGTAACTCCCTCATCTGGATAAAGAGGCCAGTCGAGGCTCCGGAAGGTGTCGGGGGTGCAGAGTGGACAAGGGGTATCTGGCCATTACTGTGAGATCTTTGCAACCTCTGGCCCCCTGTGAGGGGCGGGAACGGGCTGGAGGCGCCTCAATGAGCCCTGAGTACACGACCCAACAGCGGGCCCTGGTCGTCGGCGTCACCGCCTGGTTCCCCCCAGCCCGCCAGGCAACATAGCTTGTTGCGACGGGCACTGGACTGAACGGGGGTCTGTGTGGCTAGAGGAGTAGCTGCCCTACCCCCCCCCCCATCTCTGTGACACGCAGCATTCCGGGGGGAATTGGACCTGCTGAGTACCCCCCCGTCAGATGAGAACCTCGAACGGATCCCACTCCACATGGTCTGCTCTTCGACATCGGAGGTGGTGGGAGAGCTCCCCGCCCCCAACCATCAAGGTGAGCTCCTGCCACGCGGTCGTTTGGACTGAATGGTAAGGCTGACCGAAGCACCCGCACCAGCTTACCAGACACCCCTAATGGGGCCATCACTCATCAACAGACCGCTCCTAGGCCCACATTGGGTTGAGTCCGCGCCTGGTCCCTGGTGGTCACTAAATATTGCAAGCCCTTGTGTTTCTTAGAGTCCGGCCTTCTCCAATGTCCCGCCTTGACTCTGTTGCCCAGTACATCCTAGCGCAGGCCGCGCTGCTCAAGGAGTCCAAGCACTAGAGATGATCCGAGCGGAGCACCCAACGCAGCGCCTCCCCTGTGCAAGTGTGACAATTGGGGCGTTGCCCTTCAAACCCAGTGTAAAGCAGGCAAAGGAGTGGGTTTCCGGAGTGATCACTGGGTCCTTCGCCACGGGGCTGGGCCCTCTAGGTTCCGAGCCACCGATGGGAGAGAACCATACAGCAGTTCTGAACGAGTTTGTGACCGGGAGCTTCCTTGCAATGGGCAGCAGTCTCCTCTGGGGCAGGCATTCCGAGGAGAGCTCTGCACACACTGGACCTTCCGCGAACCCGATCTGGTGGAGAGCCTGATTGAACAGTGTATCGCCCTCCCGGAGTACGTTAGAGGGCTCCCCTCCCTGTTCCAGCTAACCTTTGTGGAAGGCAATATCCTTGGCTACCACCTGAGCTCTCTGATCACTGGCCCCCAGATGGACCTAGGCCCAGGCTCCATTAACGTACGATGGAATAAAGAAGAAAAGAGCTCTTGAACCATAGCACGGCTTCCACTGCTTACGTCTCTCTAAGCAGCCCCGAGAGACCTGGTCCAGACAAAATCCTCAAGTCTCGGCTGCACCTCGATTACCGGACCATTAGCAGATCCCACTGGCGGTCATGTCTGTGAATCTTCCGAGACCCGCAGTGGGCTCCTTTAACGGTACCCCTATTTGGTGCATTCCCGCACCTATCAGGAGGGGCTGCCTTGGAGGTCTCTCCCCCCTACCCCCTGATGGACTGGGCGAAATCCCTGCATCCCTGCATCGGCGTCGCGGGAGGGGCACATCATGCCTGCTCCTGTCCAGCCAGAAGCGATGGATGCCCAATCAATGAGCAGAGGTATGACGGCCCTGTTGGAGGAGATCTGTGGATTCAGGGCAGATATCAGCAAAAGGATGGGCTCACTGGACAAAAAAGTGGAATCTGGACGACAGAGTTCAAACCCTTGAAGCCAAACAAAACTTGGTCGACCTCTTCGAGACCCAATTTGACATGCTCCTATCAGAACTGGAGAGGAGAGAGGAGGAAGTTACTCTCAAACTCGATGACTTGGAAAATAGAGACAGGCACAGTAATTTGAAATTCCTGGGAGTCCCTGAACGAGAGGGGGACACCCCAAACAGACATCACAAGGAGAGTGAATGCTATTATAAGGAAACTGATGAGGGCAACATGAGCGAGCCAACCATCTAAAAGGCCCACAGAGCAGGGGCTTCCACTAGAGGGCCTGATCGATTCTTGCAAAATTTCACTACTATTCGGAAAAGGCTAAGATTCTGGAGCTCGCTCAGAAGAAGGGGCCCATTGACTGGGAAGGCACCAAAGTCACCATCCACCAAGACCGCTTCGCCTTTACACTTGTGCGCCGGTGGCTACGCGGCCCTCTGATGAAGGGGCTACAGTCCAGAGGTGTGAGATACAGGTGGGGTCATCCATTTGCGCCCTCGTTTGAGTTTGACAGTTATAAGTACTCCCTGTTCACGGAGTACGACATACAGAGTGACTCAGGAGCTCTTGGGGGATTCCCCCCCCCCCCTGGGGAAAGCAAAGAGATGGGAGTAGTTTCTTACCTGTAACTCCATTTCCCCAGCGTTGGTATCTTTCATGGATTCACATGCTGTGAATATTCCCTGTTGTCAGGCTGGGAACCTCAGACATTTTAACCTAGCGTTTTCTTATGAAAAACTTTGCCACTTTAGTGTCCTATCAATGTCCTTTTTGGGTGCTTGAGTCTCCACCAATAGGACGTAGCCTATAAATAGCCCCGCCCACACTGCTTCCCTTAAGCTGTTAACCTCCAAAGTAGAGGAAACCCGAACCAGGATTGCCTGCAGGGGCGGCCGGAGGGCGCATGCGAATCCATGAAAGATACCAAAGCTGGAGAAATGGAGTTACAGGTAAGAAACTACTCCCTTCTACAGCATTGGATCTTTCATGGATTCACATGCTGTGAAAAGATTACATAGCAGTACCAATAAAGCATGGCGGAGTGCAAAGGCAAACCAATACATAAACAGAATCACATACAGGAGACCAATAAACCCATATTGTGATCAAGTTCAAACAAACACCCCGAAGCTACAGGGCTTACCTTATTGAAATAGGCGTTGCAGGTCCGCCCATCCCACCTGCACATCATCACCATGCTGCTGCCCCAGACAGTAATGCCGGGTAAAGGTATGCAGCACCGCCTGGCAAATGTTCACCAGCGGAATCCCTGACCATAATGCTGCCGATGAAGCCGTAGACCTCGTTGAGTGTGCCTTCAGAATCCTTCCCTAAGGCTTCCCAGCTTTAGTGTGGCAAAACGAAATAGCAGAGGACACCCAACAAGACAGTCCTTGTTTGGAAATTGCCTGTCCTTTGATGGACGGCCCATAAGACACAAATGGCTGTTTAGATTTCCTGAAATCATGAGTACGATTCAAATAAAACTTCAACGCCCTCTTTACGTCCAGCGAATGCAGAGCCCGTTCTGCAGGCATGGACGCTGAAGCAAAAAACGAAGGCAAAACAATAGAAGAGAGTTTGTGAAATGTCCTTAGCACCTTAGGGATAAAGTACGGATTGGTAGCCAACACAACCTGGTCCTTCAAGAACCTCAAGTATGGGGGGTCCACCACCAATGCTTGCAACTCTGATATCCTCCTGGCCGAAGTAATGGCCACCAGAAAAGCCACCTTCCATGACAAACTGCAAAGTAGCCGTCAACAGCGGCTCAAAAGGCAGTCTCATCAGACCCAACAGTACCACATTAAGGCTCCACACCGGCTTAAACTTCTTGACCGGAGGAAAAGTACGAAACAAGCCCTTCAAGAAATGCTTGATTAAGCGATCACTAAACAGAGGCGCTGCATGTCGCCACCGAGTAAATCTAGAAATCGCTGCCAAGTGTACCTTTATGGATGATACCGCCAGTCCCCTTTTCGCCAACTTCAACAGGTAGGGAAGAACTTGTTCAGGGGAAATGTTCAAAGGATCCACCCCCGGCTGGCCCATACACCCCACACAAAACCTTTTCCATTTAGATGCAAAGGAGACATTTGTGGACGGTGCTCTTGCCGCCTCCAAAATCCAGCAACAGTCACTGGAAACCCGTAGCAGGCCAAACTCGGAGTAGTCGGGCGCCAAGCCGTCAAGCTGAGGGATCCCCGATTGTAGTGCCACACAGCGCCCTTGTCCTGAGACAGAAGGTCTGGCATCACTTCTAACCGGATCGGCTCTGCCACCGACAGGTGAAGAAGATCCGAGCACCATGGCTGCCTGGCCCAGAACGGAGCCACCAAAATCACTCGGCATGGGTATCTCCGAATCCACTGGCGGGTCCGTCGGATGAGCAGAAACGGAGGAAAAGCATACGCAAACCATCCCGTCCACGGGAACGGGAACGCATCCCCCAGAGACTCAGAGGGAGCCCACCTGCTGGCGAACTCCCTCCACTGTTTGTTCTCCATCGTTGCAAAGAGATCCAACGGAGGATGCCCCCCACTACCTGACGATCATGGACACCTGTTGCTCCTTCAAATGCCAGTCGTGCAGCTGACCTACATCCCTGCTAAGCACATCTGCCTGCACATTCAACACTCCCGGCAGATGAACAACCACAATGCCAATGTCGCGCAACAGAGCCCACTGCCACAGTTCCGGCGCTTCCTTCGACAGCACCCAGGAACGCATGCCCCCTGTTACCTGAGATAAAACATTGTGGTGGTATTGTCAACACCCTCATGACCGAACCGCGTATGCGTGGTAGAAACGATTTGAGGCCCCAATATACCGCTCTCAACTCAAGCACATTTATGTGGAACCGAGACTCAACCTGAGACCCCAGGCCTTGAACTTGTGAGCTGCCAAGATGCGCCCTCATCCTGTCTGCGAGGCGTCCGCCACAATCGTAAATTGAAACTCCGGCTCCAGCAACGGCATGCCCCAAACCAGATTGTCTGAGCACTGCCACCACTGAAGAGCTTCCACCAGAGTGCCAGTGATCACCAACCTGTACGACCAAGAGCTGCGACTCTGAGCCCACCGGTCCGCGAGGAACTCTTAACCGGCCGCATGAAGAGACGACTGTTTGGCAGCAACGGAATGCATGACGTCCTGGCCCCCAGCAGCGACATGTAGGTCCGGACCGACACCCTTGCACCGATCTTCCACTCGGCCACCCTTTTCAGGAGCTTCATGACCCTCTCGCCGAGGGCTTCACAAGTCCCAGTTGAGTCCGAAACTCTGCCCCCAGAAACACCAAGTCCTTGGAAGGCGACAAAGGATTTCTCGAGGTTTACAGCGAAGCCTAGCCATTGCAACAGCTGCATGGTAGCCTCCAGACTTTGCTACGTCTCCCCTGGTGACAAACCTCGCACCAGCCAGTCATCGAGGTACAGGTAAACGTGCTGACCCTCCCGTCAGAGCCAAGCTGCCACTGGCCACAAACATTTGGTAAATGTCCTGGGGGATGACTTTAAACCAAACGGGAGTACCCGAAACTGGTAGTGATCGTCTCCGACGACAAACCACAGAAACTTGCGGTGCCGTCGACACATGGGAACATGAAAGTATAAGTCCTGTAAGTCCAAAGATGCCAGAAACTCCTGCGGCTGCACCGACCAGACTTCCTGAAGAGTGAGCATCTTGAATTTCAGGCGTTGCAGAGTCTTGTTCAACGGCCAAAGATCCAGGATGGGACACCACTTGCCCTTGGGTTTCTTCACTACAAAGTAGTGGGAATAGACTCCTTGTCCTCTCTCTGCCACCGGAACCAATTCTATAGCCCCTATCTGTAGCATAAGCACTTCCTCCTGCCGTAGGATGGAAAGGTGAGGTTGCAAGGCATACACCAGAGGAATCGAAACCGGGGAACACTTCAACTCCAGCGAGTGGCCCAAACGCACAGTGTCCAACACCCAACAGTCAGACGTAATCTTGCACCACTTGTCCACGTGCATCGCCACCGTGCCCCCCAGTAGATTGTCCTGAAGGCAGTCATTGTTGGGGTTTAGCCTGCCTCCCCTTAGAGGTGGAGGGCTGCACACCCCTTTTCCGGGGGCCTGAAAGTCCTGACTCTTCTGCGCCGATCTCCGATACCCCTGCAAGGAATAACCTGACATACCGTAACCCCGGTCTCTGGTAGAAGCAAACCGGGCATTAGCCGAAGCCCCCCGGAATGGCTGAAAGGAGCGAAAAGAGCGCCCACTCTGCAAAGACTTAGCAGTCTCTGTCTTCCTTCATCCCTTTGAGGGCCTCATCAATTTTCTCGCCAAACAACTGCTCCCACTCACAGGGCATGTCGAGAACCTTATAATGCAACTCCGGGCGAAAGTCTGTGCACTTAAGCCAGGCTTGGCAACGCAGCACTACACCGTTGTTAATCTGCTTAAAGCCAGACTCCGCTAGGTCAATGGCAATAGTAATACTGTGATTGGAAGCTTCCTCCCCTTCACGCACCAAAAGCATGGCGGTCTTGCGGTGCTCCTCTGGCAGATGTTCCAAAATAGGTGCTAGCCGATGCCACATCTCACAATCATAGCGTGCCATGATCGCTAAGGAATTGGCCGCTTTCACTGTCGTCGCCCCAACAGTCAAAACCTTCTTTCCGAAGGCATCCGGTCTCCTGGCTTCACTGTCCGGAGGAGTAACACTTGTGCCGACTCCTGGCTTTACGGCTGGCCGCCGCCGACACCATAGACTCAGAAATGGGCTGCAACACTAAGCACTTAGGGGTAGAGTCTGGGCCTTAAACTTTTTCTCCAGTCTCCCTTTGACAGCCGGTTCTGAAAAGGGATGCTGCACCGTGCGCAGGCCCTCCTGCCACACGTCGTCCAGAATAGGCACGGAGAATACAGCTTTCTGTCTTTTGCCCATGTGATCGAACAGGAAACGCTTCTTCCGTTCTTCCTCAGGTGTCAGCCCAAATTCCAGACACGCCTTCGCCATCATGGCGTAGAACGCCCCAACATCATCGGGGGGGGAAGGCTGCGCAGGACTCCTAGGCTGTTCCACCTCCCCGTCCGTATCCCATGCATCGTCCCTCGTCGGTGACGATGAACCAGTAGACATGGTGTCACGAGGCACACTATCCGACTCCGATTCCGGCAGTTCACCCTCCTCAGGGTACGAATGTGGACGATCTTTACTCACCGGCTGAGGCACCGGCAACCCTGCCGTGGCGGAACACCAGCAGCGTCCATGACAGGCCCCACTGGGACCCCACTCAGCAGTGGCAACCTCGCATCCAGCTGGCCTAACAATGATTGCAGCGTGGACAGAACCTGGAGCGACAGCATAGACTGTGGGTTCATCAGTGGGTAACTAGCAGGACCAGCACCCACACCCGTCAACGGTCCAACACTCTGCAGTCCCAAGGCCGACGGGACCAACACCAGCTCCCAGTCATCGTCCACCTCCGAGGACACCGCAAAAAGTTGCCATCTCCTGATGTAGAATGGTGTCAGGCAGAAGCGAGTCAAAAGCGGAAGACTGCCAAGCCCCACTCGTCGGCAACAAACTGTCCGTGTCCATCCTCGATGACGAGAAAAGCATCGGGCCTTTATCCACCACCGTCGCCGCCGATGACACAACCGTCGACGACGGAACCCCCGTCGACTAAGACGTAGCCGGAACCGCCACCTGCGGTGTTGAATTTTCAGCCGACCCGGTCAGCCTGGCAGCGCTGGACCGGTGCTTAGAGGACTCCCTGCTAGAGGACGACCCTGAAGGAGTGCTTCCACGACGAGTCCTTCTTGGCCTTCTCCTGCAGCGCCGACTTCTCGGGCCTACCACCAGACCCTCGGGAATGGTCCGACCGACTATGCTTGGACGAAGAAGCCCCCTTCGACAGCTGCTTACTCGAAGAGGATCTACCGCTTTTCCCCACTTCCGACAGGAGCAGGATGTGGTTTCTTAGCCAGAGGTTCGGCCGACGCTGCCCGCCGATGCTCCGCCGACTGCACAGGCCGCTCAGAAGACAGGCTCCGGACTGACCCCACCTCAGAGGCCGGGTAGGTGCCCTCATTAAGCCAACAAACCAACCGCTGATTGTGGTCCTTAAGAGTTTTTTGTGAAAATCCTCTACAAATCTCACAAGTGTCCGCGGAGTGATGGAGGTAAAGGCAATCCATATGCCCGTCCCCCTTATACACCTTCAGCCCACAAGTTGCACAGGGCCAGAGCAGAGACTTCTTTGGAGCTCCAGAAGCCATTGCAATACACAAGAGCACAAGCACATGCAAAAAAACACAACGGACACAAGCTGATCCCAACACTTTGGAGACGGTTGAAAACTGAATGGAAGCCGCAGGGGTGGGGTTATTTATTGGGTACGTCATATTGGTGGGGACTAAAGCACCCAAAAAGGACACTGATAGGACACTAAAGTGTCGAAGTTTTCCATAGGAAAACGCTATGTTAAAATGACCGAGGTTCCCAGCCTGACGACGGAGAATATTCACAGCATGTGAATCCATGAAAGATCCAATGCTGGAGAATGCGGGGGGGGGTGATGCAGTGGAACCCCAAAATGCTAGCAGTCGCAGAAAGGTGCAGCGTTCGGGGCCACAGAAAATACAGAAGAGTAGCATCGACCTCCCCCGACCGGCCTGTTAGTTGATCAGATCATGTGTCCATTTTGCTCTGGAGGGATGTGAAGCAGGGCGCAAACTGGGGTGGTCTTCCTTGGGTTTCTCGAGGGGTACCCTTGCCCAAGGATATCCTTCATGGTTGTATTGTTTATGCATTTAGCCGTGCTTCCTGGAGGAAAGAGGGGGTAGAGAGATGGTGTCTTGGTCTTGTTTTAAAATTTGGGGGGCGGGCTCAGAATATTGGGGTTTCTTGTTAGCCGCCCTAGTAGAGGCGGTCTTTGGTGGCTCGATCCAATTTACAACTGTTTGTACCAACCGTTTGGGGGCTTTATCGGGGCTTGACATGACTAGTGGTGGGCTTGAGGAGAGCCAGTCAGGGGGGGTGTCTTGGAGGAGTTTGCACCCTTAGTGGATCAGGGCTTGGACGATTCCCCCGCTGATGGCTGAAGTAAGTCACTTGCTGACTTTGGGCTCTCTGAATGCGAGGACTTAACTCCCCACACAAGAGGTCCCTAGTTAAGTAATTTAATAGGTTGAAGCTAGACTCGGTTTCTTCAAGAAACCCACTGGGTAAGGCGTGGTGAAATGTCTCTCAAAGCGAGTACTATACAAAGGGCCTTTCATGCTTCATGCCAAGCTAAGAAAAGGGGGGGTGGCGATAGTGGTCTTTCCGAAAGCGCACTTTCCTCGAAGGCTCAAAGCAGGGATCTGGAGGGCTGCTATGTTTTGGCTAAAGGGCAAATTAAGGGCTCCAAGGGGACCCTAGTCTTGATGTACGCCCCTTAACGAAGCCCAGGACTGCCTTTGGTCGAAGGTGAAGCCCAAAATTATGACCTTTACTGAGGGCGCTCTCCTGGTGGCAGGGGACTTCAATATGGTCCTGGGCCCAGACCGTGACAGGTGAACCGAGAAGCCTAGAACAGACTCTCAGACCCAGTGGCGATTGGCTGCCTCCTTCAAAAACACCAATGACAAACTAGGGCTCAGGGACTCCGATTCGATATGTGAGGGCCAGGACCCTTTATTTACATTTTTCTCAAGGGCCCATTCGTCATTTTCCAGAATCGATCATATTCTGGTCAACAACTTGCTCTACGGGAAGATTTCTGAAGTGAGTGTTGGATTGATTCCTTGGTCGGACCACAACTTAGTTATGGTTCAATTAGGGATTCCCCTGAAAACCCTGGGACCTGGGAGGTGGACATGCAATGATCTCCTGTTAAAGGATAAGGAGCTGTCTCAGTCTCTCCTCGCTACCATAAAAGTACTTCGAAATCAACGACGATGGGCAAGTGGGGGTCGCGGGAGTCTGGGAGACTTTTAAAGCCACAATCGGGGGTGTCCTCATAGGGATGGGAACAACGCGGAAGCGGGAGAAGGGCAGGGAGGAGAGGCTTCTCAGGGACAAAATCAAGGCCATCCAGCCGGGGGGAAACTAAAGTCCCAGTTGTCTCCAGGTAAGTGGGCAGAGCTCCAGCAACTAAAACTGAAGATTGACGCTCTCCTAGTTAGCAAACTGAGAGGAAACTATCCTTTCTTAAGCAAAGAAGGGGGAAGAAGCAGACTAGATTCTAGCCTGGAGGCTTCGAGAGCTTAGAAATAGTACAAGGGTGGATTCATTGGTTCTTCCGGGTGGATCGAAATGTAATGACCCGGTGATAGCGGAGCAATTCCGCTTATATTACGAACACCTGTACAAGACGGAATACGCTGGGGACAGAACTGACAGATAGATTCCTGGACGCAGTACTAATCCCCCATGCCTCACCCCTGAGAAATATCCCCTGGATAGGCCCATTACACCCCAAGAAGTGATTGATACCATCAGTTATATGAAGGCAGGCACCACCCCGGGAGATGATGGGTTCACGGTCCTCTTTTACAAATCCTTCCGCTCCACCCTAGCTCCATTCCTATCTAAACTCTTCATCACAGTTTTAGTCTCAGGTTCCCTCCCTCAATCTATGCCATCGGCCCGTATTGTGGTCATCCCCAAGGGAGGAAAAGATCCAACAAATTGCCAGTCCTACAGCCCTATCTTTACTCAACACGGACATGAAGGTCCTGGCCAAACTACTTGCTAACAGACTGGCCCAGCACCTCCCTTCGCTGGTGCCTGGTGATCCGGTTGGTTTCATTCCTGGGAGAAAGGGGGCAGACAATATTAGGAAGTCGCTAGACCTGATGTACAATGTTGCTTTTATCGACGGGGAGGCCTACCTCCTGTCACTGGACTCGGAAAAGGCCTTCGACCGGGTTGAATGGTCATACATGAGCAAGGTCTTGCAGAAAATGGGGTTAGATTTTGCAGGTGGATTGCCGCCCTAGACAATGGCCCAACGGCCAAAGTGGCAAGGAATGGGACAGTTTCTGCTCCGTTCTTTCTTTCCAGGGAGACCAGACAGGGCTGTCCGATATCACCCCTTCTTTACGCTCTGGCAATGGAGCCCTTGGCAATAGCTATAAGACATCACCAAGGGATTACGGGGGTCCGGTGTGGGGACAGATTTTAAGCTCCTTCTCTTTGCAGAAGACGTTCTGGCTTACATTACCAACCTTCAGAGCGCTCTCCCAAACCTCCTAGACCTGATCCAGTCCTTCGGTGCCTTTTCTGGGCTGAAAATCAACCCAACAAAATCTTGCTTGATGCCAATGGGTGAGGCCGACGGTGATGTCGAGGGGGAGGGAGTCGTTGGGGGGGGGTATTAGAATCGAGCGCATAGCCACGCCTAACCTGGGGAATCCTCCTGCCGAGAGATTTGAGCCACCTCTTTGAAATGAATTACCCCCCCATCCTTGCCAAGATAAATGCTGATTTGCAATGGTGGGCCCCCTTGACTCTCTTGGTTTGGGCATATGGTGTCAATCAAGATGAATATTCTACCCCGACTTCTCCATCTCTTTGCATCCCTTCCGGTCCCCATTCCAGAATAATATTTCAGAACCCTCCACGCTAGTGACCAGCGTTTCATCTGGAAGGGTAAAAAACCAAAAGGTTAAAAACGCTACCTTGACACTCCCAAGATCCTACGGAGGGTTTAGCCTCCCGGATTTCCGGCTCTACCACAAGGCAGCCCAAGAGTAATCTTGGAGCACTCGAGAGAAGACATGCAAACCTATTGGTCCTATATCGAGGACATCCATGCTCACCCCAGAAAAGTGAGGGACCTCCTATGAGCCCCTAATAAGGACCTCACAATATTAGGAACAGTCCCACTTCATCTGTCTTGTGGGCGCTATGGCGAGATGACAAAGCAAACTCTATTCCTGGCCCTCCCTCTTTTCTTTATGGCCCCCCCCCCTTTGACTTGGGCAAAAGGGCTCTGCGAGGGAACCAAAGCTGGTCGGATTTGGGCCTGGAACTCGCACATCAGCTCTTCCGACAGGGTGCCTTCATTGACTATGGCAGCCTTGCGGAAGCCATTGGGGGAAGAGTCCGATGTCGATTTTTGACCATCTCCGGGTGAAGGGGATCCTGACCGATGTCCAGTGGGTAGAAGCCCTGGCCCGTCCCCTTATGCCCCTTGAAAAAATCTTTGTGTAATCCTCATCGCGGAAGGGGTCCCTGTCCAGATTTGATAACGCCTTAATTACGGCGGATGTGTAGGGTAGGCAGGGTTTCAAGAAGCAGAGGGAGGAGAGGGTGGGGGGGTGTTGTGGAAGAACGAACTTGGGCCGCGATCTTTGAATCCCTTTTCTCGGGCTCCTTGTATACTGCAGCCATGGAGCACAACTTGAAGATACTTCACGCATGGCACCTCACTCCAGAGAGACTCGCTAAAATGTACCCTGGTGTTTCCCTCTTTTGTCCCAGGGAATGTGGCCAGTGCGGAACGTGGTTCCATCTTTGGTGGGAATGTCCTGCTATACAGGGATAATGGTCAGAGCTCCTGAGCTGGATTAAAGAGATCGTGGAACTCTCCCTGCCTCTGCTCTCCCTTGAACTTCTCTTTGGTATCCCTACCCCGGAAGCTGACTTGTCTGCCCTGCCTAGAGTGGTCCAGGCCATGTTACGAGCAGGGAGACTGGCCCTCGCTCAGAAAAGGAAAAACGACTTGGTGCCCTCTAAATCAGACTGGCTTGCCAAACTCTGGGCGATATTCACTTACGAGAAACTTACAGCATTGACACACGATACTATGAGTGCATTTCTACTAGATTGGACAGTGGTTTTGCTCCATGAGGAATGTGGATCTATGAGACTCAGACCTCTTGATGCATGTTGATTTACGCTATGCTTAAGCCTTCCAACAACTTGCGCCTCTTTTTTTCCTTTCCTTGGTTGAGCCCTCCTCGTCAGCCCACGTAGTTTATTTGGTCCCTGACAGATTTGTAACAAAGTCACCAAAACCTATATGGGTTCGGTTGTATAAGAGCGGGGGGTGGGTAAGGGTGGAGGGTTTTTATTTCCTGTTCTTTGTGGATGTCATTGGTGATTTATGGATGTTTATGTTCTTTGGAAATTGTTCAATAAAATGTAAGTGTAAAAAAATAAAAAGTGACAGGATGACTCCTCTGCTAAGTGATCTATAGTCATTCTTTTTTTAAATGGTCTTAAGCCATATCTTTGGCATTGCAAAATCATTTTGTATGTCTTCCTCATGGTTCTCTAGAAGAACCTGCATTACTGAGATCAGAGGTAGTGAGATTTGCTGTTTTTCAGCCATCTCGACCATCCTCGATATGCCAGTTCCATTGTAATTCATATTCATCTTGGTCTGCTTGCCCTGCCCTGTTCTCACAATTTCCTCAGAGGGTGTTTTCTTCAACCCTGTGTGCAGTTTCACGAAGATTAATTTAATATTCTGGACCTGGCCTTCCGCCGTTGCCGTTTTACCAAGTGCATTAATGACTAGCAATGCACATTTGTTCAATAAAAATATTGGGGCTATTGGTAGCTTGAAGGCCAGGCGGGCTGTTTCAGACCCAGGTGCAGATTGCTTTTGAACGGTTGTATGAGGCATCCAACCTATCGGAACCTCATTCACCGACTCATCTCCCGCCAGTCTGTTTGAAGACCCACACTAGCCTTTATAATCGCTAGCCCATCTTCTTGGATCCTATTGGTAGATCGGGCTCTGGCTTTTTGAACTCTATTTGCATCACTTTCTTTCCCTTCTTTAAAGTTCACATCACTATTTGATAGCCTATTCGAAGTTATGGTATCAGGGGCTGCTACCTCCTCTCTAGATGAGCTGTAGAGGAGGAATTAAAGAACTTTAAGAAAGGAGTTTGTTCCTTTTTTTTTTAGATTCATATTTTTAGTTTCATTGTTTTTTAATTTTTAAACTTTCCCATTGGACATGGAGGCTTTGTTGTTCCTCGTCCTTCTTGCTTCTCTTATCCTTGCCTTCCAACCTCCACCTACGCCAGGTGTTTGATTCGTGACGATCTTGAGCTGTGTCTGCCAGCTCCTGGGATGGGCCCACTTAGCTTACCTGACTGGGAACCACACCTTCAAATGTGCCCTCCACCACGTAGACTAGTCGTCCGAGTTCTTCCAAGACTGACTCTGACAAGGGGGTATCATCAAAGGGCACGATAGCATCTACCACTCTCTACTGCTCCCCTGTTCCTAAATCATGAGGGACATTTGAGAGGGATAGCAATTTCTGTAGAAGATTATTGGCTTCCTCTTCCGATCTCCTTAGTAGCAGGGCAGTTTGAATTGATGAAATGTCCATCCCTTGCTTGGCTACCTCTAGTCGGACGCCTTTAAGGCCGGGACCACAACTGAGTTGATTACATTGTTAAGTCCCACCAGCAACGCATCACAACTTTCTATTTCCGTGGAAAATTCTAATATCACCCCAGCTTGTGACTGTACTTCTGACTTTAGTAGTTCAAATACAGATACCAAGGAATTCAGAACAAAGTTGAGCGCAGAAAGTGTGGCTTCACTGGATTGATTTACTGTCTCCTTGGGTGCTATGCATGATGGCAGGTTAGCACTTTCCACATTTTCCTTACTCCTTCCCTCTTCCACCGGGATGTGTTGTGCCTTGGGAACAACATCCCCCTCTCTTCAGTAGCATTTAAAGATTCTTCCTCTCCTGACAATTTGCTCACAAAGGAGATTGCACTTAGGTCGAGATAGTCTCTCTCTTTCTCTTTGCAATAATATGGAGGTTTGGGTGGAGGCTTGTACTCCTTGATCGTTAGCACTTTTACACCTTCGTCTGCCAAAGTAGTCTTCGATTTTTCCTCTGGATTTTCTTTGTCGTCACTGTATTCCAAACCCTTATTCCAAGCTTGTACAATGGTTGGTTGTCCCCTTACACCCTCTGCTCCTATGGGGGGCTTATTCAGTACTGCTTTCAGGGGATTCTGATGGACTGAAGCCTGTACACGGTGGCTGGAGGTGCTTTGTAAATTGAGATCCGAGACCTGAGGCTGATACATTGGTAGCGCCACCGTGTATCCACCCACTCTGGGGATCTGAGATCATTGTGTAATGATGTACTACGAAGTTTCGTCTCCAATAGTTTCTAGTTGTCCCCTGTGCCAAACCAGAGGCAAATCCACTATGCCCGACCAAAGCCGCCCGTGGCCGAGAAAAACTCTGCCTCCCTCTCTAAATAGATTAGGGGCTAGAAACACGAAAGTTTCTCTGGCGCCTCTCAGACTCTCTGGCAGAGCAAGTACTTTGTTCAGGACTGTAATTAAGAAATCTCTGTACAACTCAGCTGTCCCTTAGCCACGAGCACAAGTGAGTCTGGAAAAAGGGAATACCCAACCGTTTTGGAAGTTTTGGGAAATCTTTTTATTGATTTTTTTTGTCAAGCTGTGGGGGGAGACCCTTAGATGCTCGACACTATGTTGACATTATTTCCCCAGCCGCGCCTCTGCCACTATAAACCGAGGTCAGCACCTGCAGTCAACACCATGAAAAGTTTGCTAACGTTTTCAAAATACGCATAAGTCTCTGGGGATTTACCCAATCACGCTGGATCTCGCTAGATCCCGCCTGCACAACAGGAAGGAACAATGCAGAGACACTGTGCGAGTCCAAGCGAGTCCCTGTTGGCAGCGAAAGACAGCCGTCTTTCTCAATTTCCTGCTCAACCTAACCAGTCCACACCAACTATTAATTTTCAAAGCCCATCTGTGGAAAAACTGTTAGACAAAACTATTAAACATTAAAATTGTTATTGTACTTAACTCACTACAATGCATTCTCTAACCAGAGGCCACGACATCCAACCATTTCCATTCAATGCATACCCATCCAATCACCCACTTCAACAAATGTCACAATACAAAACAGGCCTCACATGACAACTATTTCCTAAAACAAAACTACTCAAAATATAACTAACATTAAAATGCCACTATGACACGTTATGCCTCAATCTGCTCCATTGTAATCTCTTTGAAAAACCTCAGCAAGTCAGGATCTAACTCCTGCAAATTCAAAAGATGACTGTTTCCAGGCACTTCTAAGATACAATCACATTTTGCACAGAAACTTAGGGTTTGAATGAATTTCCTTTTCCACCTCCTCCTCCAGGCCTGACCCATGGCAGTCTCTGCATAACCCCCCCACACCGTACCTTGCAGGCAGCTGTCCAACATCATCCCTCTTGCTCTTATAGGGATCCTCTTTGTTATATTTAGCCCTTTTCATTAATGACTGACTTGTAGAAGAATTACTTTTCTCCAGACCTGCTCTCTTCAAGGGTCGCTTTGCCTTTCATTCAGTCATGTCGCCTCCGACAGCACTATGCGACGCCGCCTCCTTTTCAGCCATTTTATCATCGAATTCCATATTCTACCACTTCTCCCTTAGCAGCTCCATCTCCAATGGAACAAAACTATTTTCCTTCCACCTTGCGCCTGTTACGCTCACCTGGCTCCCCCAGAGGCGTCGATCTGAACTGGACAGCTGCGGTCCCCACCAATGTGACGCGTATGGCCGAGATGATGGACTGGACTGGCCCACCTAGCTTCGTTTGCTTGGCCTGTAGGCATATTCTTCTGCAAATGGAGAAAGGGAATTAACCACCCGTGGAGTGGAGTGTAAATCCCCCCCACCCTCCCGCTGTTCTCCCCATCGATCACCTTTGATGTCCCCTCTTATAGTCTCACCTGATGGTTTGAAAAGATGAGCTCTCCATCCTGCATCGAGCGCAGGGGCGCGTTGATAACCATTTGCTTCCCTGGCTCAAAGGAATTGGTGAGTTCCAGAACAATATTGACTCCGAAAAGTATGTAGTTCGTAAGAGTTCAAATGCCTGACTTTCACTCTTGTCCGATTCCTTGCAGATTGCAGCTTGACCCTAGTGAAGAGTTCCTCGTGGCAACCGGTAATATTCTGGTAAGGATTTGTATTTCCAACACAGTTCTATAAATAATGTCAATATGTAACCTGTTGCTTTCTCCCTTATTCAGGCACTGAGAGAAAGTATGAAGTCTCGGGGAATAATACCTCCGGCGGTAAAATCAGGTAAGTCTAATGTGGTGAGGAGTGTTCCCCTTGATAATCCCTTTGTTTCACCTTGCTGTCCTTTTGTTTCCCCTTAGGGGCCGGGGTTCGGCGAAGATGCAGTGGAAGCTGCGCCGACCCGTGAAGAGGAATAGTACCCCCGGTGGTAAAATCAGGTAAGTGTATGGGGGGGTTACTAATATTCCTCTGTGTATTCCCTTGGCTCACCTTGCTGTTCTTGTCTACTCCTTAGGTGCCGGAATGCGGCGGGAACATGCAGGAGGATGCGGTGGAATGGGACGATGCTGCGAAGGCCGGTGAGTTTAGCGCGGCGCTGCAGCAAGCGAGGCGACGCGCATAAAATAACTTCTTTCTTACAGCTCGAAGGCGCCATGGATCGGGAATTCAGGTAAGGATCCATGGTATTGCTCTTGTTCTAACCTTTTCTCCTTCTTTCTCCCTTTTTCTAGGAGCTCCAAACTCGAGGCGGGCGTGGCAGAAGGCTGGATGCAGACTTGCAGGCACGGTGAGCGTTACGCTGCTGGATGCAGAATAACACGAAGCATGTGCTGCTCTTTGGGCGTGGTTTAAAAAGCCTCCAAAGTAGTCCCAGGTAAGTATTCCTCCCCAGCCCCGCCCGAGTAAAAAATAGTCCCTAGGTAAAATAGTCCCTAGGTAAAATAGTCCCTTCCAAGCCTCATTTGGCTTGGAGCTCTTGCAGCATGGTCTGCATCAGGTAAGTTCTACTCTATGAGCCTGGCGCATATGGCGCCAGGACTGACTCTCCATATGAGCCTGGCGCCATAGGCACCAGGACCGCACCCAAACAGCGCCTAGCAGGGGTTTTTGGGCTTGCCCAAACTAACTTGATACCTGCTTCCGGGTTGCTGGACCTGGTCTGGATCCCCGGGGTAGGCATCATGACAGCGCCGTGTCACTAATTAACAGCCAATGAGGGTTTCCCAATGCTGCCCGGACAAGCATGCAACGTGACCACGCCGCGCAACAATGAAGGTTCTTTTCTTTAACCTTCCTGCTCGGGAATTGCCTTCTACTAAAGCATTGCACTGGCGGCGTACCCTGGGCTATCTTAACTCACACGCAACAAACCGTAGAACAGTGTCCCCGCTGAAGTCCTCAACATGCAGGGACCATCCCCAATCCCCCAGGCATTCTATGCGACCTCACCACTTCAGGTGAGCCGCCGAGGGGAACAGAGCTCAGTGTACTAACGTCACCTCTAGCAGCACAGCCCCATTTCCTCGTGTTTTTCTCTGCACGGCGCATGTGCCTCCAGTTATGCGGTGCTTCACCAGCCGCATGCCTCTGGACCATAAACCGCCGACAGCTGCTCCACAAATTAACACAACGTCCGAGCCTCCTCCAGAAACAACAGTTACTCGCTGCACAGCTCCTCAATGCTGCATGGCATCCAGTCTCACTTGCGCCACACACAGCACAATGAAAGCGGCTTCCAGGTCAGCCAAATAATACTGCCTCCTCAACAACAGGCAAAACTGCATCTGCCAACAGGTAAGGCTTACACCTGCCTTCATCAGTCTGAAATATATGGGCTTCCAGGCCCCTTCAAAGCACTGTAATGACCTTCAAGTCCTTCCAAAGCTCTGTAATGGCTCCAAGCCCCTTCAATGCTATGCTCTGGGCGCTAACTCCACAAATTTCTCCTATGTCCTCACAGCCGCTTTGGACCCGTTGCCTTTTCTCTGCCTGCTGGCGCACTGGCTGGCCCCTGGCGCTGCCCCTCTACATCCAGCGCTGGACTTCTCTGCGCCTATTGGCAAACAGCGCCTCCCCTACTAGAGAGAGGGTCTTCTGCTTGGTTTGGGGGACAGTGAATGTCCCCTTCCTAGTGCTGTCCCCCCAGCACAGCCAGCATTTCTACCAACTGTGAATTTTACAGTTCCATGTACACATTAAGTTCATCAAGTCAGGTACATATAAAATGGGGACATCATTCACTGGCATCCTCCCTCAGGGGGTCTCATTCTCCAACTCCCTCACATAGAACCCACTCACACAACAACATTCTCTCAGCCTGCATTCTACCTCAATCACTCCAACATTCCATGCATTCCAAACAAGGTCCAAGGAAGACTGAATCACAACAGATTTCAGTGAAAAGAAATTAACTGCAGTTTTGAAACATAACCACAGATGTGCCAAGTTAGCACTTAATATAAATAATGGTTACACCATCCCTCTTTTCTAAAGAGCGTGCTTTGAACTAGTGTATACACAGTGGTTCAAGGTCCCATCCTATTTTTAGCACCAGACAAGTGACAGAAATACATCAGCACAAGCAGACCGGTTGTGACTCAGCACTTAAATGCCGTAAACAGAACTAAGGCACCTCGTTCAATTACAACTCCCGTTAATATCAAACCTTGCCACAACATGTACTTTACTAATCCCCCGAATGGCCGGTGTATGCACTTCATAACTAAATGAGACAGATAAAGATTTTAAGAGAACAATGTATGTGATAACTAGTGCATTTCAGCTTTGTATAGCCTTGCAGAGAGTGGCACTTCTCTTGAGTGCGTTGTTATGGAGTGCATGCAGTATATAAAGAAAAAAGAAAAAGCCGTGCCTGATGGCAGGAAATGTCTTCATCCTGTCCGAAAATGGAAACACGGGATTTGCTGGTGTTACACTGATGCTCATCTTTTTGTGTTTTTCACTCATTTGCTAGGTGGTACTTCGTGAAGCTTGCCAAGTTAAGGAAGTGTGGATTTTCCGATGAATCACAAGGTGTACATAGGTTACTGCCCGATTCCTAGAGTGAACGGTAGTAAAAAGCCAATTGTTATGGTCTTTTATGAAAGTGAAATATTTTGATAGACTTCTTCCTGAAGTAGTATAACGACGTGGTGGTGGAGTGCGGGGAGGGTGGTTGGAAAGAGCCAACAAGCTTGGACTATAGGGATTCACGTCCAACAACAATGAAAACCGCAGTGGGTGCCAGCCCAGAAAGTATTTAACACCCATGCAGGAGGAGCATTCTGAACACACTGCAGATGGCGTAGGAAATACACAGCGAGTCTAGATACAGGATCTTAAATCTATGATCGCAAGAACTCTTTGGGGAGAAATCAAGACATGTGTGAGCTGTCCAAGTTTTCGTGTCTCGTTAGAAGTCATTATGAATGGGTTCCTACAGTGTTGCTATTATATTATATTAATTGGGTGTCCTAATTTTACAGGGGCCATTAACCTGGGATGAGTTGGTGGGTCGTGGAGCCTAAGAAAGGGCACCTTTTGGCCTGTGTTTACTGCTGGGTTGTAAATAATTCAGGTGGCTGGTTGCGGCCATGGGAGCTGCGGGGGAACGTGAATGCTTGAAGCGGCTCCAGCCAAATTGGGGGAGGTGAGGCAGAGCAGCCCGGGCCTCTGTCTTTCATCTGGCAGGCTTCACTGGGGAGGGAGGTGAAGTGGCCTTGTATATGCCCACAATGGTATTTTCCTCGTGTGTTTGCAGGTTATACAAAAAGACATAATTCATATGCTGTACAATACTCATTGAGCTTTTTCTTCACAGCTTACATGTCTACATTGTTAGTGCCTTTACATGGCCATTTCAAATGTGTTACCTATACCAATGTCGCTATTGTTACGTATATGTTAAGCATTTAACAACCACGACATTTTGTTACATTCTATGCATGCATGATAAGCGAGGTAGTATTAAGGTTGGCGGAGCACGCGGGAACAACTGGCCAATGAGACTGATGGTAGTGACACATGGTGAGCTTGAACATTCGAATGCATTCTGTGGGTTTTCGTACACACTTTACATGAGCTCCCAATGCGGTTGCACTTGTTTTCCGTCGCGCTCTAGCAGCATTAGTTCAGTTATGGCATAGGGCCTTGGAGTACATTCTTCTGGGAGAAACATAACATAAAACCCGGGACACTTCTACCATTTGCGCATAGCTACGGGGATATGGGTATTTCAACCAGAATGCCACATGAACACACATTCTGCCATCTTCATGGAGTTTACATATTATTTCAAAAAGGTCATGGAGAGAAGAGTTTCATCACAGGCAGTTTGCATATTAGTATTTGGGGTCTCTACTTTTGTCGGGGGACCATTTTACAGTTCTTTTCCACCCGGCCCTGCTGGCCGGGTCATACTGAGGACAGTGACACACTGCGGAAGGTGAATGTTACAGTGTTTGTTTCTAACACTAGCTCATGTCCGTCTGTTCGTGGGAACGGGCTCTCAGCGGATCTGCCAGGTAGCTGCGGCCGCAGGGACAAGTGAGAACTCTCCAAGGGTGGGGGCTGCGCTGCGGCCCACAGGGGCTCATGTCATTCTGGTTTCACAAAATGGTTTCCAGGGCCTAGCTTAATACAGCACGTTTGGTCAATGTGTCAGCCAGTGGCCTACCCGCCACCTGGGCCCTGGTGGCAGGGGGACCCCTGACGAGCCATGGACCCCACAAGGGGTGGGGAGCAGTAGGAGGGGGGGGTCTCTTGGACCTATCCTCCCATACATTTCCGTGGATTTCGTTTGTTGGAACTCTCTTTCCCACAAGGTGAACTGTGCTGTGGACACTTTATACACTCAACAGCATTATTGTGCCATAGCCTTTATTTATATTCGTGCTTATATCTATTTGTTTTCTGTTTAGGCAGCAGAGGCAAGCACACGCTGCTCTGCCACGTTACTTGGGGGAGTGCCTTTAAAAACCAGCACGCGCACCCAAGCAAGTACCAGCAAGTACCGCTTGGCCGCGCTTGTCGCGGCTTGAAGTGGCCTCGCGGTACCATCTGGTTACTTGATTTTGCATTTGTAAAAATAACTGATTTTCCTTCTGAGAAGAGATTCAATCTATATACACGGACATGAATGATTACTTTGGCTTCAGGAATGCCCCCAGCGGCCTTAATGGCTGGTTTCTTAGACCCTACTTCTGGGCACAGAACGCCACCTCAAGCAAAAAAAAATGATCATGGAGCGTTTCCACTCCCTTCCCGAAAACGGCCAAACTACGACCAAAAATAATGGAAAACTCTGGGAGGCATATGGATATTCGCTGTCAAAACATGCCGCAATCATCGACGCCAGTAACAGGCGCAAGAACGCCAACTTTGCCAAGTAATATCTGCATGGCTACTTTGTCAACTATGGAGAATGGCAGAAAGGAAACAACCGCGAGCTTTGCAACTAAACCGTCAGGAAAACTTGTTACTCAATCATTGGGTTTGTGCACCCTGCCACGAGTAAGTCAACTTGAGTATGTTCCTATGATATCCACACTTGATCAAAATGCCTCGCTGTCTGACAGTGTGTTATTGTGTAATGTTATGACGGCACCTTCTTTCGATACTCGCTGAATTGAATGATCTGTCAGTTGATGTAGTGTCAGACCCTGCGCTACTCAATATAGACCTAAACGACTCATGTTTTTCCTCACAAACACTTCATGATAATTTATCTGCCTCTCCAGTTATACACCCGAGTATTTCTCATTCTGTTATATCAGAACTTTCCTTTGTTGTTCCAACTCCTCGAAAAAAGTTTCATACTTTGCCCATTGTAGATTCCATCCAGGCGCAACCTGCAAATGTGCTGCTGGAAATTGCCTTAAATTCAATGAATTTGGCCATTCAATCAATGGTTAAACTCTTTCAATCTATGGATCTTAAACTTTCTACTCAATATACACAAATTGAGCAGATTATGTTGTGGCAACAATCAGTGGCCATGAAGTTGGAGGAGAAAATGGAAAGAACGACCAAGACTAAGTGCAATGATATGATGAAAACAACCGTAAGTGTAACTACTCAAACTGCTGTTCAACTTACAGAGGGGCTATCAGAAGATTTTAGTAAACCTGCCGTTCCTCATTATGTAGAAATTATATCTGATGTGATCCAGGGGTCGTTAGAAATGGGACCTGAAAAGGGTAGTGTAATGGCTTTTGAAAGACGTAGTGAAGAACTTTTGAACTTTGATAACCCAATTCCGTCCAAACCCTTATAATCAATGTTTGCAGTGGCTAGTTCACAAACGGAAGTGGTTAAGACTGGAAAAAAGTAACCTTTGCTTTGGAGAAAAAAAATCCAAAAATATTAAAAACTCAAAACTTAATTCCACATCGCAGACCAAAAGATTTGTCAAAGTGTTACCATGTCCAGTAGCTAAGAAAATGTCCCAAGCAATCACTAAGAAATACCAATCTCAAGCCCATCAAAAGAAACTCACACTACCATCTGGGGTGACACCAATCCCTTTTTATAAACCACTTGATATTTAATTGAAGCAGCTTCAACTCCCAATTTATGTGGTGATTTAAATCAAATGGAAATAGCCAAACTAAATGACTTGTCAAAAGCCCAAGCTTCTGAAAAGTTTGAAGCTAAAACAAATTCCGATAGTTATCGAAGGGACATTCGACGTGCAGTCGATGAATATATGACACAGTAACCAACACAAACATTACCTTTAACGCATGTGTCTGAGCGTAACTAACAAACTATTAAAAATAATACAGGACCTAATTCTATTATGGAGAGTGAAATTGTGAGTTCCTGCAAAAGAATAATATCCACAGCATCTTGTTCAGATGATAAGTTAGTACTTTCTAACAACTCAAAAGAACCAGGAAACCTGACGACAACTGCAGTCCTTGGATTATCACACTCTGAAATTAAACATTTAATAACTACTACTATTTCGGAAGTGTTACAAATTAGACCAGTGGAAGATCGGCAATTAACTAAGTTACTGACCATACCCAACATGGGAGTTAGTAAAAATATATTAAAAGTGAAACAACCAGCCTTTTATTGCTTAATAATAAAATGCTGTCCTCTACCTGCTACCCAATATATTTTGAACCGGAAATCGGTGCTGGAGATTTTCTCTGAAATCCCTGCCTTGGATGATATAAACTCAATTGACATTGAACAAGTGGAATTTCTTTTAGAAGGGAATAGTCTGATGATCAATTTCTTGAAGATCTCACTGGTCTATTGGACCTCATTTTACTGGACATTCATATTTGTTACACTATTATAGCAGGTGATTTTAATCTACATTGCTTTGTTCCAAAACAAATCTACTATGGTAGACGTTTGATGGCACATTTCCATGACTCAGGAATCCTCTGCATTCGGTTAACATTATTAAACATATCAAGTAAAATGTTGGCCCAAGTCTCTGGATGTTGCTTCAACATAAAATTAGAGAGCCCATCGGGCCCGGGGCTCTCAAAATACTGGCTTTATGTATAAAATAAAGAATGTCCTCCCTATCAAAATTCAGATGGAATGTCCCAATTTGAGTAGGAATCAAGTTATTACTTGAGTCAGGCTGTTGGGTATATATTTTGGTAAAATAGTTAACCCAAGTTTGCTCATTTATTCAATTTGATTGAATTGCTACTTGATTACCAGCAACAGATTGGTTTATCAATGACCAAATCTGTGTGGTGTTTTTATTGCTTAAGTTGCACGACATATTGGCTCCATCAATTTGGTATAGGCTAGACTTTCTTCCCCTCAGCCAATTTTTGAACTTAGTCTTAATTTGTTTTAAAGCATTAGCTCGCAAGGCTAGTGGTAATTTGAATGCTTGACGTTTTTCTTGTACAATGTGTTTTTTTTTTATCTTTGACCTCACTGCTAAAATTATGAAAATTGGGCTTTTGGTTTTTCTTTGGTCTTATTGAGTTTGGTTGAAATAACTGCATGGCATCGGAATAAATTACTTCTTCCAGATCTTGGATTGTGCTGACTTGACCAAGTTGTAACGCATAATAATCACCAAAAGCCTTAAGTGAGCTATCATTCCAAACTAGTCTATTACGGGCCGTATTTACAATTATGTTGCCTTGCATGTAATCAGATTGAACTTTTTCTACTAAATTAGAGACTAACCATTCCATACGCAACATTTTTTTAAAAAAAATATATTTATTGTTTTTTCAAAATACAATACAACCAGCATCAACATAGTGATCAGTTATGTGTCAATAGTAACTCCCCCCCTTCGATCCCCCCCAATGCAAACCCAGACCGGGACGTTGGGCTGTCTATTGTTTGCGCTAAGGGGAGCCTGGGCTGTCCAGGTCCTCGCCTGAGGAGCTGTCCTCTTTAGGGCGGAACAGAGCTGCTGTGAGGGCTATCCATTGTAAAAGGGCCTCAGAGTCGCCAATTTTTTGTTGTCGGTGCGCCAACTCCCAGGCCCCGGTTTCGGCCACGGTCCATCTACGGAGGTCTTCCCACCATGTTGTGAGGCTAGGGGCTCTGGGGCGCTTCCAGGCCATGTCGATAAGTCTTTTTGCCAGGATGTACATTAAATCCTTGAGCCTGTTAAGGGGCTTGTTCTTTTTGCCTCGCGGGTATGAGCCCAATATGCAGGCCCTGGGGGACTGCACGTCCAGTGTTATGTCCTCTTCTGCTACCCTAGCTTGAATTTGGGACCAGAAGGTCTGTAGGGCCGGGCAGGCCCAGAACATGTGGGTCAGTGTGGCTGCCGGTTCTTGGCACTTGGGGCGCGTCACTACACCAGTGCCGCTGAATCTTGAAATGACAGCTGGGGTAAGGTAGGCTCTGTGGATGATGTAGAATTGAATAAGCTGGAATCGGGCATTCCTTGAAACTTTTTTGTGGTAATGTGTTATGGTTTCCCATTCCGTGTCTCCAAACTGCGTGTTTAGTTCAGATTCCCATTTGCCTTTACATTTGAGTTCGTTGTGTGGTGTTGTCAATTAGCATCTCATAGAGCCTCGAGGTTTCGTGCCCCCCTTCTGCAACGCTCAGCAAGTTTTCAATGACCTTGTGCCCGGCGCAGAGGGATTCTGCATCTGGCCATCGCTTCTTAAGCTTTTCCAACACCGCCCCGTGTAGAAGGAACTGACCCAGCAGGACCCCTGTCGACTCATGCAGCTCAGGGAATGTGTGGATGCCCTGGTCATCCACCAGGTCACCCAGGGTGGCGATACCAGAGGGTTCCCATATGTTCCGGATCACCTTTCGGTCCTCTGGTCTGGTGGACATGATGGCAGCTATTGGGATTTGTGGGGTGTAAGGGTCGGTCAGCTTGACCGATTTGCAGGCCCGATTCCAGATCTGGGTGCCCAGGCGGATTAGGTGTGTATTATGCGTTTTTGGCGCTGGTTTGATCCAGAGAAGGTCCCTGAGCAACCAGGGTGCGTCTGGGCACTGTAAGAGGCGTGTGTCCGTTGAGGCGTCATCAGCCATCCACTGAATCACGTGCTTGAGCTGGGCTGCTATATAGTAGAGCTCAAAGTTGGGGGTTTTTAGGCCTCCTTTATCGTACGGTCTCTGTGTTATGTCTAGGGAGACTCTGTACCTTCCTTCCCGCCATAGAAGTTTCCTACAAAGTTTATTCAATTCTCTGAAGAATTGTTGCGGGATATTGTAAGGGACATTGGTGAAGAAGTGTAGGAGGCGCGGGAGTGCCACCATTTTAAGGAGTCCCGCCCTGCCAGCCATTGAGAGGGGCAGCTTGCACCAGAAGTCAATTGATTCAGCCAGGCCCTCCTTTGCCCTGCCGGTGTTTAGTGCGTGTTCGGCTACGGGGTCGCGGTGGATCATAACGCCCAGGTATTTGAATGTGGTGGGTTCCCATTTGAGGGCTAAAGGGGGGAGGTGTTCTTTCTTGATCTCACTGATGGCAGCCAGGGGAAATAGGCAAGACTAACTGATTGATCTGGATCCCGGTGCATCTGTGGAACCCATCTAGGGTTTCAAGAATGTAGGGGAGGATGTGTTCGGGATCTTTTAAGTAGAGGAGCATGTCGTCCGCGTACATGGAAACGAGGTGGTTCACCCCATTTATCATTATACCCCCGTCTCCGTACTCCTGCCTGAGGTATGCCGCCAGCGGTTCGATCGCTAAGATGTAGAGCAAAGGGGATAGGGGGCACCCTTGCCGGGTGCCTCTGGCCAGGCTCCATTTTTCTGAAAAGGTGTTATTGGTTCGCACTCTGGCGGTGGGATTGGTGTAGACGAGTTTGACCCAATTTATGAAGGCCGGACCGATCCCCATCTTGGATAGGGCGGCGTAGAGCCATTTCCATCGGACCGAATCAAAGGCCTTAGAAGCGTCGAGGGACGCGACTGCGTATTTGCCAGGTACGCTGTTTGTGCTGTGTATGACGTGATGCAGCCTGCGCAGGTTCTCTGAGATGGAACGGCCCTGCACGTAACCCGTTTGATCCTGGTCTATGAGGTGTGGGATGGCTGCTTGAAGCCTTCTGGCCAGTAGTGCTGTGAGGATTTTGTTATCTACGTTTAGGATGGACGAGGAACGCAGTCAGTGCTATCTTTGTCGGGTTTAAGTAAAGGGATGATGGTGGCTTCAGCCATGGAGTCGGGGAGGTAGGTGGCCTTCTTCGTACGCCTCGTTGTATACTTTGGACAATAGGAGGGCTAGTATGTCCTCGTAGGCTTTATAAAATTCGCCTGGGAGACTGTCTGGTCCCGGCATTTTCCCAGAGGGTAGAGATCTGATGGTGGCCATGACCTCGTCTGGGGTGACGGGGCCTCCGAGGGGATCTGCCAGGTGGTCGTCTAGGCATGGGAGTCTGATGATGTCCAGGATATCTTCAATTGCGGAGTCTGGGGGCGGTGCGGAATCGGAATAGAGGGTTTGATAATATTCCTTGAACGCTGCATTGATCCCCACTTGCGTTTGGAAGGTCAGGCCATCTATGTTACGGATAGAGCAGATGGGGTTCCTGGGAGTTTCCCGCTTGTGAAAGAAGACAGTTGCATCATGATTCGGGGCGTAGGTGCAGATCAGGCGTATATCGCGCCCTTCTAAGGTGCCCTGTACCAGGGCCATTCTGCCTTCGTTGTCCGTTTTGGTGTGGGTCAGCGAGACAGGGACGGAGGGGGCAATCCATATCAAGACTCCTCTGGAGTATGTGGAGTACGAGGAGCCCACCAGGGTTCCTCTCCAGACTTTGGCCAGCGCTGCTAGCTTGGGGGCGCTTAGGTGGGTCTCCTGAAGGAGGGCGATTCCAACTCTGTGGCGTTTCATGTAGGCGTGGATGCGGCGCTGTTTGATGTAGCTATTTAGTCCCCTGACGTTCCAGGACATGACTCTGATCTTGTCAGCCAGAGTCTGGGTGTGATCGTGGGGCTGTCGGCAGCCCGAGGTTGAGGTTTTTAACAAACTTGGTCAGCCTGGTGGCGATTCCGTTGCGCGTGGTCCCGGTCTGGCGTGTGAAGAACTTAAACTGAAGTCCCAACTTGGGGTTCTGACCCCCATGAATAATAACATCTAACTTAACTTTAAGCACAACACGTCTAGCGAGGTTACCCTTGCTCTGACTTTCCCGTTTCTGCCCCATCGGACCTAGGTCTCCTGGTGCCCTACGGGCGGGTGAACTCACCCAAACTAGTCTGGGGGTAGGTGAGGGGTTGCCTCCGGGGATATTATCAAGAGGTACGCCGTGTCTGGCGCTGCTCCGGTACCATCGGTGTCACCGCCTTTGCTGGCGTGTTGCTGTGTGTTTAATGGGTGCTGCCCAAGAGGAGAGAGGAAGGAACCATCGCTGCGGGCGGCTAGGGCCTGCGTTGCTTCAGTTCAATGTCTGGGATCTGTTCTCTGTCCATCCATTCGCAGGCCTCTGCGGAGGTGTCGAATAAGTGTGCCTTGTTATTGCGCAGGACTTTCAGTCTAGCCGGGTAGAGGAGTAAATAGCGCAGGCCTGCGTTCTTGAGTCTGGCTTTGGTGTGGTGGAACTGGGCCCTACTCCTTTGAACCTGCAGGGTGTAATCGGGGTATATTGCGATCCTTGCAGCGTCCCTCTGTATAGAGCCACCCTTTCTGGAGAAGGCCAAGATGGTTTCCCTGTCCTTGTAATTGAGGACTTTGGCTATTATAGGTCTGGGTGGGTTCCCCGGAGGGGGCCGCCTGGCTAGGGAGCGGTGGGCTCTTTCTATGGTGAAGCCCTGTGACAGTTTTCCGGCTCCAATTTTGTGTATGAGGAGGTCCTCAATGTAATTAGTGGGGTCGTTGCCCTCGATGCCCTCGGGCAGGCCGATGATTCTAATGTTATTTCTGCGGGCCCGTCCTTCGGCCTCATCGGTTCTGTCTTCCAGGTTCTTCACCTTTTGCGCCAAAATGTCCACTTCCTTTAAAAGCTGTGTTTTGGATTCAGAGTTGTCCCGAACTTGGATCTCCAGGGCGTCCGTTCTGCTGGCGATGGAGCGCACATCCTGCCGCAGTAAGTTCAGGTCAATGGCGACCGCGTCTATTTTGTTCTCCATGGTCTTCTGAAGTGTCATGATGGCCTCTAGTAGCTGGGAGTTGGCCGGCTCGGGAGTCTCGGCGCTAGGCGCCTCTCCAAGGGCGGGAGCCGCCCCGGGCCCAGTCGCTCCGGCGGCCGCGAAGGACTCCATGATGGTTTGACCGTGTTTGCTTCGGGCGCCCTTGGTGGTCATGTCCCCGCCGCGAGGCCCCCTAGTCCTCGGCAGGCACTGCGCGGTCTGTAGCCTCCGGTTGTGCCGATGGTCTACTGTCGTGCGAGGGATGCCCGGAATGGGTAGTCCTGCGTGTGTCGTCGGGGCCGGTTCGGCCGGCTAGTGTGGGGGGAAGCTTTCACGCTCCAAGGGGCCTGTTCGAGCACTGGTTGTCCTCAGGCCTTGCTCAGGGTGCCAATGGGATGTGGGTCAACGGCCCACCTGGCAATGTCAGCGAAGTGTGGGCGCCTCAGCTGCTTGGCAAGGTGGCTGGGTACAGTTCGGCTTTGGGGCCCCCGCCTCGGGTCCAGTGGGAGTGTAGTAAAGGCCGTGCCAGGCACTCCCCCCCTCCGACTCCTTACCGCTTTCCTTCGTAGTTCCGGGAGTGCAGATCCCAGCGGAGGCCACCGCAGCCGCCTCAGTCTGATTTCCTCTGAGGCCGTTCCGACTCCCCCTCCGACGGCCTGGGGCTCGGGCGTGCAGGTCCGGGCCCCGCGGGTGCAGGCAGCCCTCTTCAGATCACCGTTGGTCGGGCGCCCAGGTCCTCGGCGAGCTCCCCCGGGGTCGGCCGCAGCGCTCCGCTTGCAGCGTCGGGCCGGGACTCACAATGGCCGCCATTTTCTGTGTCCGCATGGCGTTCTTTTCTCCTCGTCGTTGCAGGCCAACGGAGGGACGCAGGGCTTCCAAACTTCGACAGCGGGCGGATCAGGCTTTCGCACGGCTTGTGTGCGGTTTTCAGATGTTTGTAGTCGAAAAAAGCAGTAGTTGGCGGCGGATCGTTAAACGTATCACATGGAGCTGCACCGAACACGTCTCTCCTACATGGCGGTTAGCCACGCCCCCCATTCCATATGCAACATTGTGATCGCTCAGATCTGTATGGTTCACTTGGAAAGATGTAATTTGTGACATCCTTTTGCTGTCAACATAGATATAATCTATCGTACCGGCACTGTTCCCTCTCTGCCAGGTCGGTCTCTGGGGTGTATCAGATGGAAATGAGCCATTAACAACCAAAAGATTTCTTGATTTAGCCAAGTTTAGCCATTTCATCAAACGACTACCATGGTAGATTTGTTTTGGAACAAAGCAATGAAGATTAAAATCACCTGCTATAATAGTGTAACAAATACCAATGTCCAGTAAAATGAGATCCAATAGACCAGTGAGATCTTCAAGAAATTGGTCATCAGACATGGCCTCTGGATTCCAATACAGATTGATCAAAGCAAAAGATTTTGAGTTATGATGTGCTTTGACCAACTGTATATACGGATTTGGAGAGGCCCAAAACTCAGTTTTTAAGGATGAGCTTTGCTTTGTGGCAATTAACAACCCTAACGTAGGCCTACCCCGAGCTGCCTTGTTCGCTGGAACTACCTGGAGGTCATAGCCATTCCACACATTTCATGCGCACATAGCTCCGATGGTTTGTTCAGGAGGTGCCTAAAACCTCGCGAGTTCCAGCTAATTAATGATAGCAGCTGTTCTTTCTGGAACAACCGCTAGTGGCAATTACTGTGCTGAATACAGACACAAGATATACTTTTTGTTTGATTATTGCCCACACTCAGATAAATATTAGTGGAGAGAGGAAAAGCCAGATCCTCCTCCAACTGCTGTGGGTTGTGCAAATCTTCCAAGAGAATGAAACCTAAATCAAACAATTGAGCTTTCACTGCCCAAATCATATTCCAGATTACTCTAGAATTTATCCATAACCTTACCGCGATCCAATTTATAAAAAGGGGGATCGCTATAATCCAGCAAATTATCCCCCGATAGCCTTACTTGACGCACCAAATAAAATATTTGCGCGTATTGTTCTACGTGAATTTAGCACCTGGTCACTAAGGACATTCAGACGCAACCCCTTTCAGTCAGGCTTTGTAACAGGTCTAGGCACCACGCCATATATGATGACTATAAATATGTTGAAATCACAAAGTGCAACAGAAAATCAGTCCCTTTACATGGCCTTTGTGGATTTCAAAATTGCCTTTGATTCCATTGACCGGAATCTGCTGTATGAGAAATTGTATCATTATGCATGCCCTTCTTCTCTAATTGCTTTGATTCAACATTTGCATTCGAATACTCAGTTGCAAGTTTGTTTAAATACAGAAGGTTTATTATCTCTTCCTATTAAAACGAATCGAGGCTTAAAACAAGGTTGTATTTTGGCCTCGACTTATTTTTTTCATACTGGACATCAGTGAATTTTTTCTTTCTATTGCGTCAGATCCACCTAAATTGGGAACTCAGCATATACCTTGTATGCTATACGCCGATGATTTGGTGCTCATCTCGTACCCCGACAGGGCTTCAAAAACAAATTGATGGGTTGGCTCAATATACTGATTTGAACCATTTGACTGAATCAGGAAAAAACACAGATATTAGTGTGTAAAAGGAGACCTTCAAACCGATTCACCAAATATGATTGGCACATTACATCAAATGGGTCTTCAGATTGTCTCAGATTATAATTATCTAGGCATGTGTGTCCAAGATTCTGTACACTATTCGAAACATCTAAACAATCTTGATTGTAAAATTGCAACCTTGACTTCGCAAGCAAAAATTTTGGTTCACAAATGAGGCAAATTTTCTTAAACATGTATTGTTTTTTACGACCAAAAAGTTGTTCCAGTTTTGGCTTATGGAATGGAAGTATTAAGAAATTAACAACCACTATGGCACGTTCTTGAAGCTCGATTTTGGAAAAAGGTTTTGAGATTACCTACATGCACACCAATGCCGATTCTGCGTTATGTATTGGGTTTAGTGCCTTTATCAGTATATGTTATATGGAAAAAGAGTGGTTTTCTACGCAAATGCTTATTATGTTTACAACTAAATAACATTCTAGGGGCAGTAGAACATTACTCGATTACTTCAGTGCATCCTTTTCCACTAATGTGACGATAAGAGGTGTTTAATAAAATGTCAGATGCAAGTATTCCTCTACAATTATTACTTCACAATCCAATGCAAGCAAAAAGGAAATTATACCAGCACAGTTGGATATCCAACAGAGAAAAATATATGTTATATAAGGATTTTACTTCTGCGTTGTTTGGACACAAGAGACAATCAAATGTCATTATTTGGTTAAATGTCCTTCTGCATTCATAAACAAATATCTTAGATTCAGACTGAATCTATAGCCTACTAATGACATAATGGCTAGGAGGAAACAAGTCACTAAAGACTTCAATTTCTGTCGTTTTTGTAAGAATAGTATGCAGATAGAAACTTTAGAACATATCATAGTCTCCAGTCCTAATCTAGAAACGCAGGGAAATTTATTTTTCTCAAAGACACTATGTATCTTTATACCAACTGATCATGAGGACTTATGGCGGCATATCTTCTCCAATACAAAATTACCTATGAGGAAAGCAATAGTCTATTTTCTTGCTCAGTTATTCCCAGAATAGTCCACAAACATTTATACTAAAAATGTAGAGTTGTATTATGTCAGACTAATGAAATTTCAATAATTTTAATGGGATTCCTTTGTTTGTAAATATGAATATATGAAATTGATAACATATGCAATGAAGTTTTTGTAAAAGATGGATTTGAAAGGTTGATTCAATTCAGCCAAATATATATCAGCTTACTAAAATAAACAAGTCTGTAGCATGTCAATCTCTAGTTCATGCAGTGAAAACCTGCCAATGTTGAGGAGTCTAAAGGAGTAAAGGAGAGAGACTGTTGATAATATCCCAATGTGCTTAGCCTTTGAACACTCCCAAGGAACAAAATTAGAAAAATAAAACACGAGAAAAAGAAATTTCTCAAATTCTAAAAAGCAATACTTAATAATATCCACGAATATGACAGTGGTAAAACAGGAATGTCAGTATTTGGTGATAACTATAAACCAACCTGAAATATGAACCAAAATGGTCATCCCCTGTCTTAAACAATACAAGAGCAAACAAACCATAAGAAACCTGTACAACCAAAGGCAATTAGAGACTTAGCCTTGGAAAAATCAAAGGGAGAGAAAAAATAATCAAGAAAAAAAATAATAGTAATAGAAAAAGCAGGTACTACAACAATAGAGTATCATAACATCAGCCTCATGCAGTGCAAAATTGTCATGATCTCTGCTTCCAAAAGATCAGGACTTGCCCGACTCCCTTGGAAGCAGACCCATAACCCCGGTTCCGAGTGCCAGCCAGTCCCAATTGGGACCTTTTGGACCCTGTCCTGGCGCCAGTGGCACCAGGCTCATAAAGATGCCCAGTCCCAGCGCTGGAAGCGCCGGGCTCATAATGCTTGGGTGGACTTACCTGCAGCAGACCATGCTGCTTACTTACCTGCCAGTTGAACCCCTGATCCTCTTCTGTTTGGGACTACTTTTCCTGTTGGGTGGGGCAGGAGCCACTCCCTAGGTTCAGAACACTGGAACTCTTCTGGAAAGCAGGAACTCTTTTCTTACCTAGGCGTGGCTGTGGAAGGAGACACCTAAGCACTACAGGAGGCTATTTAAACCACACCCGATGGATGAATCTTGCTTTGCGTTATTCTGCATTCTCTGCAGCAGAACGCTCATCGTGTCTTCTGCTTCTGATCCTGGGCCTAAGGGAACAAAGGCTTACCATCCTGGAATCCAGTCTTCAGCAGCACCTGTAAAGACAAAGAAAGAACAGGTTAGCACTACGGTCTTCAGTGGCAGCGCATCTCTTACCTGGTCCATCGGCTGTCACCAACGCCTCGCGCTGCATTCTGGCATCTGAAAGACAAAAGCTTACCAGCTCTTCGCACGCTCCGGAGGCCTTCGGCGCTGCATCCCGCATCTGAAAGACAAAAGAAGGTGCGTTTAAAGACATTGGGCAACTTTATTACTCACGTGCCATTACTCCTTCCCACGCCGGATCCAGTGGGTATTCCAGCACCCTTCAGCTTCTCTAAAGCTCCGAACTTGTACCTGCAAGATAAAAGGGACAGTTAGGGCGCATCGTGAAGCAGGCTACAAGTGCTTACTTACGTGCCTCCAGGCGCTTCTATTCCTCACGCGGGTTCGATCCTCAACTCTCATCAGCCCGCCATCCGCCATCGCCGTAACCCTGCAAAACAAGAGATATCATTACAAAAGACTTTTAAGACATTTGAAGTGCCCAGAACTTACCGTTCGTGCAGTTAACGACGGACAGCAGTCCTCTGGGGTCAAGAGGCCTTCACCCTTATCCAGTGAAGAAACTGGTTACGGCACCCTGCCCCGAGGCAGATGGAGAGCTCGGCGTTCACTTACCTAAGGTGAGGGCGTTAACCTTTGGGGTTCTACAGGAGAAGAGAAAGGGAAGAGGAGAGAGGCACCCAATAACCCCAGTTCATTAATCCCATATTTTCTAATCTGCAGACATCTTACTCTTCGAGTCAAGACATACAGTGCACAGAGGTCCAGCCCAAAGAGCCAACCGTGTGTTACACATCACCTTTGAAGATACGGCATTCACCCAGTCAAGACCGGCGCCTCTGCGGGAATCAGGTGAGCGTTACAAAAAAGGCAAGTTCATGTGTTAGACCTTTGGCAATACCATAAACCATATTAGCTAGATGTAACTAAAATGTAGCTGGGGAGTACCAGACAAAAGAATGCAACTCATGGGGGTGAAGGACATCTGCATTATAAAAATGATCATGTTAATAATCGTGTCCACCATTATTAAGTCCCTAAAAAGGTGTAGAGTTCTTCATCTAGATTGTGACCTCTCGGTTTTTTCGTTTCTAGATCCAGGGTGCATTTGGTTTCCAATCGTCTAAGTGCCAATTCTCTGTTCCCACCCCTTGGGTGTTTAGCTATTGTGTGTATGCCAAAAAATGTGAAGCCATCGAACTTTCCATCATGAACTTGTTTAAAATGCACAGCCATGGAGTACGTTGGATCCACATGTTTAATGGCCCAAATATGCTGGAGCATACGTAGCTTCAATATTCCTATGGTACTCCCAACATACCACTTGTCACAGGGACAGACAAGCACGTAAACCACATACTTGGTGTCCCAAGTGATTTGCGATCTTATGGAAATGCTCCTGGCCAAAATGGGGTGTTCATAATTTGAGACATCTCTGGCATACTGACAGGCCTTGCATTTCCTGCACTTGAAAAAGCCTGCAGTTGGTGTATGGAGCCAAGTTAGGCCAATAGATGGTGTAAGAGAACCCAAAGCTGGAGACCAGATTGTCTTTAAGGGAGGTAGAACGTCTGAATGTAATGTTCATCCTATCTCCAGGATCCCTCGAAATGTTCATCCAGCTGTAAGACATGCTAATGTTTTTGCATGATCTGCTGTATATGCTGGGAAGCCTTGCCATAAGTGAGAATCAGTTGAGTCTCACCGTTACATATATCTGATGGTGGCAAAACTTTAGTTATTAAAAGTGAGGAGCGATCCTGGTCCCTAGCTTTGTGATATGCTCATTCTACTATCATTTTAGGATAGCCACATTGCTTAAATTTCAAGGCCATACGTGCACATTCTGCATCAAATGTCTCTAACTTTGAACAATTTCTTCTGATGCAAATAAATTCACCATATGGTATGCTCCATTTAAGGGTGGTGGGATGATTGCTTTTGGCGTGTAGCGATATATTTGAACTTGTGGGCTTCCTATACAGTTCTGTAACAAGTTCTTCCTGAGCCACCTTAACAAGAATATCCAGATAAACGATAGCAGTCTTGTTGTGGCTCTCTGTAAATTGGAGATTTAGTTCATTGCTATCAGGTTTCTGGACGAAATCCAGCCATTGAGAGCTTGTTCCGTCCCAAATGATAAATAAATCATCTATATACCGCAGCCAGAGTATTATTTTAGCTGTGTAACAATTGTTCTCTGTTCTCCAAACAACAAACTTTTCCCGCCAGCCCATAAACAAGTTGGCGTAAGAAGGAGCAAACATGTTCCCCATAGCTGTACCTTGCAGCTGTACATAAAATTCTCTGTTAAACGAGAAGCAATTGTTTGTCAGACAAAGATGGATCATATCCAATATCATTTTGCTGTGTGATAAAAAGATCATGGACCTTGTGTGAAGAAAATATTCACACACCCGCAGACCATCATTACGTTTGATCGAGGTATAAAGGCATACCACATCTAGGGTAGTGAGCAAGTATGTAAGTTCCCAAGTGATGCCATCAATTTTATTCAAAAAGTCTTTGGTGTCTCTCAGGTAGGATGGAAGTGTAGTCACGAAGGACACCAAGGTCTCATCTACAAATTTGGAGGTATTCTCATACAGAGCCCCACAAAGTGTCACAATGGGTCATCCCGGAGGTTTCCTCATGCTCTTGTGCACTTTTGGCAAAAAGTAGATGGTGGGCATACTTGCACATGTCATCTTTGAGTAGCCCTTTGTCTTTATATGTGTTAAGCAAATCCAATAGTTTCATATTCATACCTGCAGTGGGGTCTTCTTCCAATTTTGCATAGCAGGAATGATCCGTAAATTGTCTTGCCGCCTCCTTGATGTAGTCCGCGCGGTTCATCACAACAATGTTGGTACCTTTGTCTGAAGGTTTGATGATGTAAGGTGCTGAGATGTTGCAAAACAATCTGTTCTTGGCGAGTGAGGTTCCCATGGAAACTATCTTTGGTCTTCCTGATTCTTTTCAAGTCATTAATCATCTAAGTCCTGGAATGCTTCTATGTGTCCTCCTGGATTAAACATGGGTTTGAATCTGGATTTGCACCCGAGTTCACTAGTACCTGGCCAATCTGTATGTATATTCATGGAATTTCAGTCTAGATCTCTAACATCATCAGATCTTGCACAGTCTGATCCCAGGATTAAGAGATTTCCAAATGTTTCCATGTCCTCAATAGTAACAGGAGTATATCCTTCTGATGCTTCTTGAACAGGTTGCTTGGATGGATTCATGGCAAAAAACTTTTTTAGCCTGACTTTTCGCATGTATTTATCGAAGTCTATGCGAGTTTCGGCATAGTTGTAGTAACTCGTGGGGCAGAAGTTGAGGCCAAGTTTTAATACTTTCAGATGGTCATTGGAAAGAGGATACGAGGAGAGGATAATAATGGACATGTCTTGTTGCACCATATTAGTCTCTAATGTTTTGGTTCCAGAGCGGGTCTTCCGTGCCGTCTTGTCCTTGTGTCCGGTATCTGAGCCTGTTGCCCCTCCTTGTTTTTTTCTTCCTCTTTGTCCCGTCGATTTTTCGCACCCTCTGCCTCTTGGTTTTTTGTTGCTGTTTCTCACATCCATACCAAGCAACTGCATCTCTTCTAAAAAAATCAATTTATGTGCAGGTTGCTCACTTTCTGTAGTATATGCTTTAGAGGATGAGCAAGCGGCTGGAAGTTCCATCGTTGGTGGTTGTGGACCAGTGGGTAACTTGAGTCTCAGAGTATCAAAATGTTTTGCGAAGGTAAATACCCTTCCTTTTTCATAATCGTCCTTGTCGCGTATAAATTTACGTTGTTTGCGCAGCTTGATGTCATCCTCGAACGTTTTGTACCCTTTTTCCATGCTGTTTCTTATGGCTTTACCCTCTTCACTGGGATCAATAGACTTTAACTGATCTTCCACTTCCTGTATTTTCGACAGAATCTTTCCTGAAGATATGCAGGTATTGACAGAAAGTGAAGGGAGCACAGACCACTTGCCTCTCCCCACTCTTGCAGCATTTCCGGGTCCTGTTCATCAAATGTGGGTGTGGTGAGGATGCGTGGGCCTCTAGGGACTCATCCTACATCTATGTAATTTTGCAGTGAAAATTCCTCCCACCATTTGGAAATTTCCCGTTGCTGCAGATTCTCCAGTTCTCTTAAAAGTTTCACTTCCCCATTAGGCAATGCCTCTGCCTGTGGTCCTTTCGGTTTACCCATGCAGGTGGTTGCTTGCTTCTCGCAAAATAGGGAAGCTGCTTGTTCCCTTCTGGCAGTTTCCTTGTCCATCTGTGACATCATTTTGGCTATTAATGAAGGTAGTTTGGCTTCGGTGTACGTCTCCCTTGGAAAGCAGTTTTCCGTTCTTGTGGCTGTAAATCTTCAGTCTTGCAGATCCGTTACAGGCCGCTGTATGTAGTTCCCAAATGCAGCAAAGCTTCTAAGTAGAAATCAGGCAGTAGCAGGAATGGTCAGGCGCGGTAGGCGAATGTGGAAAACCAATCCGGCTAAATCCGCTGCAATGACACACCACGCTTGCACTGTGACTTCACCACGCCATGTGGTCTGGGAGGCTCCGGAGCGCAATGCACGGCGAAACGAAGGAAAAACAAGTTAAATACTGTGCCGTGCTTCAAATGCTGAGGGGGGTGCATACTTCAACGCCGTTCTTTCGGCAGCGTGAAAAATATTAAAAATGAGACAAAAAAATATATATATTAAAGCATTGCAGAGGCAGGTGAAGAGTACCTGCTGAACCTAAAAGCAAGAAACGTGCTGGGCATGACATTGCTTGAAAGATAAGGCACTCCTGACAAGGACAGCAAGTCTTTTAGATGGGCTCTGGGACGAATACAAAGAATTAGTCCCTTCTCCCCAAGGGTGAGCCACCCCCTTGTCTAGGGAGGTGAGCCTGCAACACATCATCCTCCCTACAGGACAAGGCAAGCGGGATACCACTGGGGTGGGGGGGGCGAGGACAGTCTTGACCACTCCGGGGTCAACGACTGCCCCAAGCAGAAGAACACCCCATCTTCCCTTTCCCACCAGTCTGACACATATATTGGTTACATGGGAAGTGAGCATGATAAATATGTGCAGTGCCCCTTTAAAGTGGAAGGAACGGTCTCGGAGCTGCATTTGTCGTCACCCATCTTTGTAAACCAGCACCAATCAAGTTTCTTCTCTTCCAGGGAGGAACTTAAAGACCGACAAATAAGCATCATTGGTTTGAGCATCCGCCGTGGAGTGAGGAACGCTGGCTCACGGAGTTGAGGAGGAGCAGAATACGAAGCAGATGCAGTGGTGGGTGAAAAACAGAGTGCGGGAACGCTGTAGCTGAAATGAAGGCGGAACCTTGAGACAGAGAGGCTGCAGAGGCATGAACCGCCACCACCAAGGCAAGAGGTACTGGTGCCCTGGAGCACAGACCTCTGTGCTCCCAGCAGGAAGGGGCCGCTTAAAGCAAGGTCACAAAAATAGCCAGTGAGGGGGCGTGGCCTGGCAGGCGGCCGATGCCCTGCTGTGCTATATGCAGCTTTATGGCGTCCCAATACCAATCTGTGCCCTAAAAGCAGCAGGACCCGTGGTAGTGGATCCTTGTGCATGCTTGGTGTGACTTTGGCAGTCTAGGAGCACCGAAGACTGATGTTTTTGGTGTTCCCTGCCAGAGCGCACTGGCTCGGAAAACAATGGCTGTGTCCCGCTAACTGCTGGTGAGCAGACCGCCTCCTCGATTTGGCGGCAGTTGACACCACGTGTATACTTGCAGAGCAGAGGCGGCGCTGCAGTGTGAAGAGGGCCTGTAAGCTCTCGCTGGAGCAGAGGTCTTCACCCAGCTTTCCTGGGGGTGTGGTGCAGGCTACGGTTGGACTCCAGCCCCTCACCACCCCAGAACTTGTGGAAAGTTGCAGAGCGGTAAACCCACTTAACTGTTGCTGTAGCCTCTGCCTGCTTGGTATTAGGGCTTCAGCACTGCTTTCTTGTTGTGGGCTGCAGCAAGTTTAAACATATTTCAGTGGATTGCTTCTTACGCCAGCGCTGTGGACCTGCCTCAGATTATAAGGCAGGTTTCCTGCAATTTTTCTGGGATGGTGCACCCTTGGAATAGTCTACTTCAGGCCTCCTATTTTATGCCTTGCTACTACTGCTGCTGCTACTGAGTGTTTAGCCGCCTGCCCCAGTTCCTAGATTGACCGTGCTTCAGGCTAATTGTGCCCCTTATCCCTTGTTGGGATGAAGTGTATTACTGGCCCTCACCGATTTAGCCTTTTGAGTCGATTCTACAGTTGGATAACATTTTTGATTGCATGGTGTGAAGAGCCCTTTAAAAGAGCCCTCCATTTGACAATAGCCCCAACGCCTTACACTCCACTGACTTTTGGCCTTTATCCCTTGAGTGATGAGTCGCTCTTCTTAATGAGTGAGGTGGAGGTGGCATCCAGTGCTCATATGAAAATTAAATCTAGCAAATCCAAGGAGAAATGGACTGCCTCGATTAAGGACTTGCTGCAGTCCCCCAGGTGAGTCACATTTGGAGCGGGGGTATGGAATCGCCTCCTGCGTCAAACCATGATTCGCAGCCAGCTACTAAGGGCAACATTGTGCAGCTCTTGCAATCCATTCAAAATAGATGGCGTCCACCCTGCAGGAACTGAAAGGTTCATTCCAGGAGCTGTCCTATAATGTCCAAGGGACAGAGCATCATCCACTGATCTTGAGACGGCCTTTTATGATCAAGCCAATTTCCAGAACCAACTGGAGCAGAGGGTTGAAGTGCTGGAAAGGCATAAGGCAGTCACGGACGAGCGGCTGGAGGACTCTGAGAATCGTTCCCGAAAAAATAATCTCTGGATTCGTGGAGTCCCACAGGAAATCCTGGACTGAGATCTGGAGATGTATGCGAGTGACCTCTTTCGCCGCATTCTAAGAGAAGAACAAGTTGACGATGTTGATCGCACCCACAGAGTTGATTTGAACTTCAAGCAGCGCCAGAATCTCCTCCCGGATGGCTCATCTCAAGTCAATTTTTTTTAGCACTAAGAAACTCATCTTTGAAAAAGCCAGGACTCAGCTAGTAACATTACATGTAGGGGTGTTGAACTGGAAATATTTCAGGATCTGGATCTGGGGAACGATCCATAGGTGCCGACAGATGAAGCCGCTGACTCAATGGCTGCTACAGAAAGGCGTTCAATACAGATGGGGGTACTCCTTTCGTATTTTGTTTAAGTATGAGGGAGTCCAGCACCAATTCACTTCACTGGCCACTGAGTTGGAGACGTTAAAGATCCACCGGGCAGAGTTGCAACTCCCGGAGGGTACCGAGCACACAATCTCCCATGCCGAGGGGTCCAAGCCACAGTCTAAAAAGAGTAGACGCAGAGATCGCAGGAGGCCCTCTATGGATAGGCGAGATAAAAGTGGGGACTCGGGGGGGGGGGGGGGGCCCGACATGATTGTATGCGATCGCTTGCATTCCTTCTAATACTTTCTCTGCTCATTTGGGGTTTCTAGCTGGAGGTGGTTCAATAGTTGTTACATCTTAGTTGGTCTCATTTGTGATCGTTCATGAAGCTGCTTAATGTTAGTATTTGTATTTATTTGTAAAGCGCAACCAAGCATTGGGGCATCTGGGCGCTGAACTTACATGTTAGATAGGCATGAATATACTAGCAGTCTTACAGGTTACACAGGCATTAATATACAAGCAATAACAAAACTTAAAATATATGGTGCTAAAATACAGGATGATATTATACAATTTGAAACATATATACAACTGGCGATGGCACATGAGTAGCGAGCTGATAGTTGTGCAGATTGTTTTATAAAACGGACGGGTTATGGTCCTGCTCAAAGAACCATGCTTTAACCTTGCTACGGAATAGTGAAAAGGACGGTTCCTGTCTTATGGAGATAGGAAGAGCATTCAATTTCTTTGCGGCAAGGACTGGGAAGCTGACTCCGCCAACACATTGTTGGTTAAATCGTGGGATGTCAACACAGTGCGATTGCGCTATTCTAGTAGGTCGCGTTGATGTATGACGTGAGAAGGTGTCACATAGGTATGTGGGCGCCTGGTTGTGGAGGCACTTGTGGGTGAGAGCGACATATGGTCTATTCTTTGCTTGATGTTAAGCCAATGTATGTTCTGTCTAGTTGCGGTGATCTGCTTTTTCCTAGGAATGTTACATGCCCATCTGATTGCGTTATTTTGCATAACTTGCATTTTATTAATATTTTGTTGGGATGTACCCAAGTAGAGTGCATTACAATAGTCAAGCTTTGATAAGAGTAAGGCTCTTGCAACTGAGATGCAGTTAGTTGTAGTCAGGTTAGGACGACGGGTGGCAATGAGCTTGCATGTATAGGCTGTGGACGATGCTAGGGCATTACTCTGTCTCGTAAGTGAAAGTGCTAAGTCAATGTAAATGCAAATTCCTAAGGTTTTCACATCGTTGGCTACTTTAATAATGTCGCCGTCGATGTTAAAGGATTTAAAAAGGGTCCCTAGTTTATTCAGTTTAGTAGGAGAGCCAAGGAGGAGGAGTTCGGTTTTATCGTCGTTTAGACAAACCATGCTTTGTCATCCAGATTTGTATGGTGCTGTAGATATCATTAAGAGTTTTCCTGTCTACAATGTAGTCACCAGTGATAGGATTGAATTTCTGGGCGTCATACACATAGTTGGTGTACGTGACACCCAGACAGTCAAGTATATCAAATAGAGGTTTGGTGAACACATTGTAGAGAGTTGGGGATACACAGGATCCTTGTGGCACTCTGCAAGGTACTGGCGATGGTGAGGCCAATGCAGAGGGTGCAGCAGATGACCGGTGTTTACATATAATTTCATGGTTCACCAAGTCAAATGCCGCTGAGAAGTCTAGTAATAAGAGTAAGGCAGATTTACCCTTGTCTCTTAGGATCTGAATTTGTGTCTATAAGTTGATGAGTGCCGTTTCAGTCCCATGTCTAGGTCTAAATCCTGACTGTCTTAGTCCTAACCGATTGTTTCCAGGTACTGCTGTATCTAGAAGTAGGCTGCACATTCCAGTATTTTTCACAAGAAAGGGATAGTTGTGATAGGTCTGTAGTGAGAGGGGTTGTTACGATACAGAGAAGGTTTTCTTTTTTAAAGTGGTAGTACCCAAGCATCTTTCAGATTTGTGGGTACGGTGCTAGTGTCAAATGATGCATTAATAAATTAGGTAATGAAGGGGGCGAGTGCATTGGCTGCCGCCTTAATAAGCATGGCCGGACAGATGTCGCCCTGGCAATTAGATGGTTTAAGTTTAAGTATAATCATCTCTACTTCTTTAATAGAGAGAGGCTTGAAGTTGAATTGTGGCATATTAGGTGAGGGGGGGGGAGAGCAGGTCCTCTGGGATGGCATTATCAATGCGTTTTTTTGTTGTTTTTATTTTATTTAATAGCAAGGTAATTTCATCTTGGAGAGCATTCTGTACGTTAGTACACCATAAGGTGTCCTTTGTATAGGAGTCAGGTATAGGGGCAGGTGATTCAAGTTCTTTCAGAATATTAAATAATTCCTTAGTACTGGAATTAGCTTTGGCTATGCGATGATTGAAATTGTCTTTTTGCTTGAACAATGGCTAACTTGTAATTGAGTGAGGCAGCAGTGAAGTAATCTTTGTTAAACTCTGAGGGGGAGTTTTTCCATGCAGCTTCCGCTGTTTGTTTCGCTTTCTTAAGAGTCTTAAGGTGGGGCGTGTACCATTTGTTGATGTGAGCGCAGGATTTGGATTTCTGCATTTTAAGGGGTGCTATGGTGTTCATAGCCTTGAGGATAGTTTTGGTGTATAAGTTCACTAATTCAGATGGGTCAGAGTGCAAAATACCTGGATGAGTAATTGGGCGCAGTAAAGTTAATAAGTTCTCTACTGTGAGGTTCCGTTTGCTTCTCGTCATCATGGCTGGGGCTTGAGTTTGTGGAGTGAAGGGTGCTGCCTCGTCAACGGTGAACGTGATTAGATGATGGTCCATCCATGCACATGGAGTATTGGAAAGTACATTGATACTGTTGTTAAGGTCTGCTAGCCAGTCTAGCGTTCTTCCTTTGTTGTGGGTAGGGTTATTTATGCTATGTGTGAACCCTAGCTCAGTGATGGTATCCTTAAGGGCAGAGGCTTTTGAATCTTTTGGATCGTGGAGGCCTAATTTAAAATCTCCCAGAATAATAACTTGTGAATTACTTTTGGTATTGGTAGACAATAGGTGTGATACATTGTCTTCAAAGGTAGAGGTTGTGCTGGGGGAGGGGGGTATGTGTTATGCGTTCATGTATATATGGGCTGGGCAACAGGAATACCCGCCCTTTTTGGGGGTTAATTGTTGACCCAATGTAAGCCCCAGACGGGATGAAGTCTTTTTTTGTCTTTGGTGCTTTTTGATCACTCTAGCACTTGGGTTTCTTTTTTGTGGCCTCTTTGTTCAGGTTGTCCTCCTTTCGCTGGGATGGCTGACAGGTAATGGGGGTTGTCTCATGATCTGACATTATGTTGGAATGCAATTGGGATTGATACATTGCAGAATTACTTGATAAGTGGGTGATCTTAAAGTGATGTTACCAAATGTGCAAGGGCTCAACTCTCCCACAAAGAGGAAGAGCACGTTAGCCGAACTTGTGGAACTAAAAGCTGATGCTGTCCTGTTACAAGAGACATTTACTGAGGGCAGACAGGGCTCGCCTTAGCTCTGAATGGTTCCCTTGCCACTATTTTGCATCGCCTCCAACCAAGCGAGCAGGTGTCACCATTCTGTTTGCTCATACTTTGAATTTTACTGTGGTGAGGTCACAAAGATCCACAGGGACGATACTTGGGAAGCATGTTCAGATTAGGGCTGTGGACTTTACTTTCTTTTCAGTTCATGGTCCTAATGAATCTCAGGATGCATTTTTTGCTCAGACGCTCCCGCACCTTGCTCAATTCCAAGTGGGCGAGCTTATCGTGGAAGGTGATTTTTATGTAGTACTTGATGGTAGGCAGAACAGGTCTGGGTTGGCAGTGGGGTGGATGCCACTAGGTCAGAAACATTAAGGCAGGATATTGATGACCTGCTGTTGGTGGACATCTGGTGGTCGCAGCATCCCAAAGAGAGGGACTATACCCATTTCTCATTTGCATCGTAGCCATTCTTGGCTAGACTTTCTTGGTGTCCTGTTCCCCGACTCAGAAAGTGGTTGATACTTCCATTGGTTTGGCAGAGGTCTCTGACCATGCTCCAGTGAATCTCAAACTGGATACACTAGTGCCAGGGGCCAGAAAGGAGTCTCTATGGAAGGGGAATGACTGACTGATGAGGCCTATTGCACAGCCATTTCGGAGCAAACACCAGGACAATCTTACTGTGCAACTACCAATCACAACCGCTTGGGATGCACTGAAGCTCACGTTAAGCGGATAGTTTATTCGTTTTGGCCTTTGCTAGGAAACGGCTCCTGGGGTCCAATCGGGAGAAATTGGAGAGGCGTGCATTGGAGTTGGAAATGGTGTATAAAAAGGGATGGGCATCCAATATTCCCCACAAGATGCTCCAGACCAAACCATTTTATTTTAACACCCGAAATAAGGCCTCCCCCGTCTCCTGGTTTACAAATTAATAGGCCCAAAGGACTAGAAATACTATTGCTAAGCTGCAAGACACTTCGGGGCAGTTGAGGGCTGATGAGGATACCAAAATGGGCATCCTGGTGCAATATTAGAAGTCTCTTTTCGGCACAGATCGATGGGATGGGGAAGCCTAGGAACTATTCATTAGGGAAGCACGTTTGCATTCCATTTCCGCCGAAGACCAACAGGCATTGGAGAACCTGATCACGTTTGAGGTGGTGTCCCGGGTAATACGATCCCTCCCTAATAAGGCCCCAGGGCCGGATGGTTATTCGGCCATATTTTACAAGAAGATTGCAGACCACCTCGCTCTCTGCGAAGTCCCACTCTGCAATAGCTTTGCCGATACAGCGGCGTCTACTCCCGACATGGGTGAATTCTTGCTTTCGCTTATAGGCAAACCAGAGAAGGATCCCTCCCTTAGCAAATCATATCGTCTTATTACAGTTCCAAACTACAATGCTCAAATCTGCTCCAAGGTTTTCATGGCTCGCTTAACGGCTGTCCTTCCAGGTATAGTTCAGGTGGACCAAACTGGTTTTGTCCCCGGGCGTCAAACCTTTGACAATGTTCAAAGTACCCTGGATGTGATGGAGTATGCAAGGAGGCATCAACAGGAATTGGCAGTACTTTCTATAGATGTTGAAAAAGCATTTGACCATATCTCTTCAAGGTGCTCGGTGTGTTTGGATTTGGGCCACTTTTCATTAAGAGAATACAAGCCAGTTTTGTTCACCCGACCACTCGTATAAAATTAAATGGGGCTTTGTCTGAGCCATTGATTTTAACCCGGGGGACTGGCCAGGGGTGTCCATTGTCCCCATTGTTATTTGCGTTATTCATGGAGCCCTTGGCGAGTAAGGTCAGGGCGTCGGATAGCATTTGTTTTATCAGTGTAGCGGGTCATCAGCACAAGGTTGCATGTTACACAGATAACCTTCTCTTTTATATGCATCATCCTCAGACTACTTTACCTCATATAGTTTCTTTGCTAGAATCGTTCCACCGGGTCTCTGTGTGTAAGATAAACTAGTCTAAATCTACTATTCTAAACGTCTTGTTAAGTCCTGCAATGAAACAAGATCTTCAAGGGGGTTCGATTTTCAATGGACCGAAACCTCCCTTAAATATTTGGGGGTCCAGATTACGCCTTCGTACTTCGTTATATGCACAGAACATTCCTGGTATTTTCTCCTCTGCCAAGCCCCCGCCCTTCTCAGATGGTCACCGACAAACATTTCATGGTTGGGGCGGGTTGCAGCCCTTAAAATGACCTTAATACCACGTCTGTTGTATGCTTTTCAGGCCCTCCTGGTCTGGGTTCCCAAGCAGGCCCTCAAAGACCTGCAAACCTCAATTTTTCGATTTATCTGGGCTCGGAAATCTGAGGGTCTCTGGTCGTACTTTGATGACAATAAAGGCAAAGGGAGGGATGGGGTTCCAGATATTGAAAGTTATCTTTATGCAGCACAGTTATCTCCTTCGTTTGCTAGTGTAAGTGCTAACCGAAACCCTAAACATTGGGTGGCTATAGAGCAATCTACGCTGCAAGTTCCCTTACATGAATGGTGCTGGAGGTCTCCCGTGGTTCGTAGGAGGGAGGCTAGCTTCCTCTCAGCAACCAGGGCCTTATTGCAATATTGGGATAAAGCGGCTTGTAAATACCAGGGGATGACATTTCCCCCCCCCCCCCTTACCTGAATATGGAATACACCCCAGTTTCCACCGGGCTGTCAGCGGGAGAGATTCAGTAGATGAATCGAAGGGGTCTCTGGAGCCGTTGGGTCCGCTTTTTGAGTCAGATCTTCCATTGACTTTTGACAAATGCAAGCAGGCCTTTATGGTTCGGGACATAGATAAATATTCTTATATACAACTCTGCCATGGGGTATCTAGCGCAAAGGGTTCCCAGCAGGCTAAGAGAAACCACCCAATTTGAGGACCTATTTGATGGTGATTCCCCTTCCCGTAGGGTCTCATTATACCAGGTTCTTAATGCTTGTTAATGCGTATATGTTGCGTTGGGAGGAAGAGTTGAATGTTCCCATTTGGAGATCTTACGTGGTACAATATCGGGAATAGAACTGCTGAATCTTCTAGATGCATACAAGTGAGGGAAAATAGTCAAGTTATTATTTCGATTGTACCTCACCCCCTCGCAGCTTCATAAAATGGGCCCGGCTGTACCACATTGTTGCTGGAGATGTGCCCAAGCCCCGGGAACTATCACATTTGGTGCTCTTGCGCTGTAATTCAGCCTTATTGGAAGGAGATTCTGGCCCAAATTAAGAGGATCACAGGGGTGGACGTTCCTATGACACAGTTAACGTTGCTCTTGGGAGATTAGGACCCTGAAGGGCACTATAAATTGACCGCCAAGTCAGCAAAGCTACTCTCACACTTCCTGGTTGCAGCTAGAATCGTATTAGCGTGGAATTGGAAGTCTACTACTGCACCCAATATTAGGGAGTGGTGGGCTAAATTGTGGTTTGTAGCGGCTTTGTGTAAAATTGAAGCCACTCTGAAAGAGGAAATGCCCACGTTTCTGGCTGAATGTGAACTTTTATAACACTCTTAATACTCAGGGTTTCTAAGCATGGATCCGGGGATGGAACCTGTGTTGCTTCCAAGATGAGTGCATTGCCCCCAACCTATTTTCCCGAGACATCCTTCATCCAGTTTGTGGCTGGAAACGATAACGCTGCCCTGATCACAAGCCACATGACATGTCATTTACGTTATGTTAGCAACATGCTGGTGTTTTTCTTCTCCCCAGTACTGGTCTAGTTATTCTAAGGTATGATTTATTATTGTCCTTTTCTTTACTCTGTGCTGGAACAGATGAATGTTTGAATATCGTGTCTAACTTGATTGTCAATGTTGGTTATGATATCCACTGATAATGTTATGTACATGGTTGATGCTTTCAATGTAGGTGCTTGGTGACATATTTGAGCCTACAGAACTGTGTAATGTTATTTGCATTGTTCTCAATAAAATTTGAATGGTTTAAAAAAGGGCTAGGGAAGGCTATAGCCTGCAAAGGGCAAACCAAGAGCATACCCCAGGAGGGGTCGAACAAATAAATGGGCCAGAGAAGACTATCCTGCAAGTAGCATACCGAGAGAATACCCAGGAAGGGGTGAATGAAATAAAGCAAAACAAGAGGCAAGAGAAGACTGTAGCCCGTGAGAGGCCTATCGAGAGCATACCCCAGGATGGGGCAAACAGAGTGCATACAATGTGGCAAGAGAAGCCCATCACCTGCCTGGGGCATATCGAGAGAACACCCTAGGATGGGGTGAACGAAGGAGAGCAAATTAAGGGGCAGGACTAGCCCACAGCCTTCGAAGGGCAGATCAGGAACATGCCCCAGGATGGGGTAAACTAAACCAAATCAGTGAAGGCGTCAGAGTAGGGTGTAGCCTGCCAGGGGCCAACCATGTGTACACCGCAGGAAGTAGGTCAATGAAACCTAATAACCAATTGGACCAGAGCCACCCAGAGCCCACCTAGTGCCAAGGAAAGCAGTCAACAGCTAGAAAGTAAAGAGGCAATAAATCAGAGCAAGGGAGCCAGGTGTCGGTTTTAGTATGTCAAGCTTGGGAGCCCAGGAAAACATTCTTGGACTTTGGGGTACCAAGACTCTTGGTGCCAATCTGTAGGTCTCTGAAAAAGGGACAAAATCCTATGGTTGGAGGACTATAATATTTACAGCAGCAGAGGACATTTAAGAGAAATTTTCTTTCAAGATTATTTGAGTCAACCGATTCTCAGACTCTGGGGTGAAGTTCTTCCTTTTTATAGAATAGTATTAACTTTTTTCCAGTCTCAAACACTGCTTGGTCAGTTGCTCAGAGAAGACTACTTTACAGAGACTGGTTTGCATTCTTATAGCCATTCTAACCCAATAAGTTGTTCATTTTTAACAAAAAGGTGTTGCACCTTATATTGATTCTATTCTGTTGATCCATCAACACAAAGTAATAAATATTCTATCTTCATTCTAGCCACATATCTGATGTCAAGCCACAAGTCTTAATATTTTGGTATTAGTTATTGTTGTGGGCATAAAAAAGGTGTGAAGGAGGATTTGTTCATGATGATGCCAAAGTATAATAGGGCGGCTGTTCTTTATTAACCACTAACTTCTGATGATCATTTAGGAAACAAAATATTTTGAGATTAAGATCTTTTAGTAAGAAGATATTAAGTGAAATAGGATTCCAGGATCCAAGCGTCTGCAGCATTTACTCCTTATATTCGAGTTAAGAGTTTATTTGACTTTTAGAGTAGAGCCGAAATAAAATAAAGAATGGGCATTTTATCATATATATTTGGAATTATGTACTTGTCCTTGAGCATTTCCAACTGAACAATTCATTGTACCCAGAAAAAAACAGTTTATAACAGAAAACATGTTTTCAATAGGGATTGAATAAAGAATTGTGGACTGGTCATCTCTTATTCGAAAAAAACAAATTGATTTTTATGAAACTGGATTAGGAATAATATATTAATACAAACCCTGAGAAGGCAGCTGTGTTCTAAATTCAGAGAACGATACTAATGCCCCTTAAACAAGTCACCTAAATGTACCGATCTAAATTGTTTGAATAAATCATTGTAGACAGAGAAGGCTGAAAATTGGGCACTTGCCACTAGCCATTAGCTAGTGATACTTGACTCTTGGCGAGTAATAAATGGTGTGCGCATGTAACGAGGTGGCAAATGGCTTTTTCATAGCTGGCTAGCAGCTTGGAACTTGAGGTAGCAGGTATTATTCCTGTATATAGTGCCGATAGTCCAATCTGGAATATCAGAATGTCTGCTAATGTACGACAAGGCCGGTTTTAGTTTAATTTTGCTGAAAAAGCACATATTCCCATATCCATAGAACAATCCACTTGGTATTACGGAGAGGTAATGGCCTAGAAAAAGTGGACAAGTGGGACATTTAGCAGAACATGTTAATTGTTGGATGTATGGAGTATGTGTATAGATTTCATTAGGTCCTCCAAGTAGTAGAAATGTGCACCTGGGAAGGAATTGGATTATAGGTTTTGTCGGGCAATGTCATAAAATCAGGCTGGCTTTGTATTTCGATACACATTTATGAAATGATGTTGGTATTGTGATGTATTTTTGTGGTATTAAAAGCAGTAGAGTGAGAAAAAGAAAAAAGTAATCTTGGTAAAACATTAATTTAAATTAAGGTGAGGTAGCCTGTTTGATGAATCAGTAATGATTCCCCCCTAAACCTCGACTTGGTACCTTCTTCATGTGGCCAGTTGAAGGTAGAGGCTTGCTGATATCGACCCTGGGGGTGGTGTTCTGCACAAGGATCAAATGGGGGAGGAAACGGGTCAGGAAGACAGCGAGGTTCCCCTATTCAACTTTACCCGAAGCCCTAATCTTGTAATGGCTTATTGCCAAGTGAAAATATTTAGAAAAGCTAACTTTGCAGCCGAGCTGGAACCCTGAGGCAAGAGAATAGGTCTGGACCATTGAATCGCCAAGAGCCGTGGCAGGTCCTGAGAGTCTTAGTCTGTGATTCTCCCAATTGCAGAGGTTGTGCAGTGGAAAGCGTTAGGTGGAGACACTTAGCCAATATTTCATTGTGCAGAGTTCATTCAGCAGAAAGCAGTGAGGGAAGTGTTACCTCGTGTGAGGATCAAGGTGGCTGGGTTGCACCTGATCCACTCCGGAGCAGAGGCGGCTCCATTCTTCGGTGGTGTAAGCAGGGGAGGCTGTCCATCTGCCTGAGAAGCCAGAAGCCCTGAAGCCCTGAGAACACCAAGCAGAGCATACAAGAGCGACTTAGCCGGTGAGTTCACAGCTTGCAAGTGACTCCGGAACGCTCTAGAGCTGCAGGTTGCTTCAATCGCAAGTGAGTGAAAGCGAGAATAGAAGCAATTTTGAATACCGAACTATACGAAGCCCACAAAAGTTATGCATATTAAGAGCAAGTGACTGTATAAATAAGCGCATGAGAGTGGCAAGCCCCAAAACCCCACAGGAAAGCTGTAAATTTATCAAAAGCTTACAAGCAATACCCAAGCCAAAAATGTATAACAAACCAGAAAAACCAATGTAACAAACAATACTCAAGGCAAGAGAGGAATATTGAGAGGTTTCATGACTATAGAGCTTACTGCTTATGTGCTACAAAATACATATTTGAAGGTGATGACAACGTACATTACCAACGCCAAGACAGCAGAAAAGAGACTATCTTGTGATCAGAAGTTGGTTGTTGATTCAGGGGGGAAAGAAAGGCAGCAAACAGGCTACCCTTCTGGAGTACATTATACAGAGGGACAGGAGCATAACTGCCAAGAAGTGTTGAAGAGCACTAATGTGTTTTTTGTTTCCCCAATAATATGGTCAAAGTGTGATGAAGAAGTCTAATGAAGTTGTTATTGCTCCAAGTTGGAAGTTGCCACTGAAGCATTTTCCTGTTCTTGTTGTTGAAGAAGTAGACAGGCAGGCGAGTAAACCCGCACACCAAGAAGTATTGCTCAAAAGAGCCTCGCAGAGGCATAAGCCAGGCAGTAGTAGATGCAAGTGCCAAACTGTGGTTCTAACAATTACTTCTGAAGTAAAACATCCTGACAAAGATATTTTGTGTTACTACAAACGTGAGCCAGGAGGTGTTGGAATACCATATTTCTTTTTGAATCCAAAAGTTGCTACATTATCCTGATCAAGACAATTGTTGTTGCGTATGGAAAGAGAACCAATGTGAACCTGTTCTTATTCCAGGAGAAGTGGGAACTTCTAATTGCTGGATATACTTTTTTGAAGCAGTGGAACTTTATACAAGACCTTGAGAATATATTGGGACTTTGTGTAAAAATGGATTTCCTTGTTTTCTTTGAATTGTGGAGAAAACCCTTGTTCAGATCTGGGGAAGGGAAATTCACCAGTTATGAGAAGAGACATGGACTATTTTGCAAAGCAGATCTTAAGTTATATAATGTTGATGAATTGAAGAGCCAGATATTGTCTTATCATTTTATTAGTTGTAAAAGGGTGAGGGTCAGATATCCTTTTGTTAGAGTGTTTCCTTTAGTTTATTTTAGGCAGGGAAATCCTCATCAGGGTAGGCATAGTGAGGCGTGTATCCAACCTGTTTAATAGAATGGCTAAAGTTGAACTCTTTACAAAATTGCCCGCCTCACATTTCTGACACCTCAACTTGGCAGTGTAATGTTAGAACTATCATACAAAATCTTTACGATTATCTAATAGCAGCATGCTTAAGGAAAACAGTAGATCGAGTGGGATGCATTATGTAAAACTAGATCGCGTAAGGCGTTCATATTGTTTCCAACTTTAGATTCTTCTGGATGCCATGCCATGGTTTTTGTTTTCTCGTCTTCGATTTCTGCCTCGTATATTACCACTCACTGTACAGGTTAGTAGATGCAAGTGGCTAGGTTATAATTTTTGCCACAGCTTTTGGCTATAGTTCTAATAATTGTAGGAATACTATGGGAAAAATAAAGATTTCCATAATAACTTACTAGAAATTCTTGATTCTATTAAAGACACGGAGGTGAGCATTAAGCTTCACTTTCTTTTAAACATTTATACAAAGAAAGCTCAGCAGCAAGGTATTTTATGCACTTACATATAATAAAACTCACTCTGGAAGTGCGTTGATAAAATATATAACAAACCTATTAAAAGTACATATAAAGTTCATAACATCCATAGAATAACAGGAAAAAACTTCAAATCCCATGATGCTCCAAAGGTCATCAGTGTCCATGGTCACGTGGTACTGTCCCTCCAATGAATGTACAGGTGCTCCCATAAACAGTCCTGAACAAGAAATAACTTCCTCTTTCGAGACTGCGAACTTGCTGTCTTTGATGATGAAATTCTAAGCCTTGTGTAACCAGATGAAAGATCCGTTGGCACGCAAATCAGGTGGACATGTCTGCAGAGGCTGCCAAGGAAAAATAAAAATATATTAACTCTTGCGTATAACAACCCTAGTTCCCTTAAAGGGGTGGGAGAAAAAAGCATATTATTGTTACACAATATATGAGGTTAGACCAACAGATTGAAACAATGCTAGAGTCATTCTTAAGCAGTACGCAACATGCTTTTCTTCGATGGGTGGGATAATGCTTGCCTCCGTGTCTTTACTAGAATCAAGAATTTCTAGTAAGTTATTATGGAAAATCTTTATTCTATGTCACGACCGGAGGCTCACATTATGCTCGTTCAAAGCTTACTTACCACTATCGAAGCAGGTTGTTCTACTGGTTTTAAGTAGAATTCTTTAAAGATCGATTCACCTGCCCAATCAGCCATCCTCATAATGTCCTCCAGACGGACGCCAATCTGAAAGGCTTTTTAGGCCATGGCTCCTCTGACTGAATGAGCTCCGAACTGGAGTGTATCAATCCCTGCTTGGGTTAACATCCAGCGCACCCAACGTCTAAGGTAGGGGCTGAGACTACCTTATGGGGCTTGCGAATAGCTATGAGAAGTTGACCACTCGGAGTGGATCTGAGCGGAGCTTTTACTTCTTCATAGGTTTTTAAACACTGAACCATGCATAACTTGGGTTGTTCTCTAAAAGCCAGGTAAGAGATCACTCTTGAATCACATTTATTTCTTCTTCTTACTTGAAAGACGATACCGTCAGGGGAAAATGACCTACCTTCTAGATCTAGAGCTCTACATCCGATACTCTCCTGCAAGAAACGAGACAAAGTAAGGTAGTAAGCTTGCCAAAGAGTGCCGTACGCGATAACTCTTCGTTAACTGGCCATGAGAGGAAAAGATTGAGCACTTTATTAACGTCCCAAAGTTTGTTTTAACGGGACGGAGGTGGTACTGTAAGGCGGATACCTTTTGACAATCTGCAAACTAGGTGATGCTCTCCAGCTGGGGCCCCTTGTATGAAATTGTGGCCTGCGGAGATCGCTGATCGATATGCGTTTACTGTTCTGTAAGCAAGGCCTCTTTCTATTAAAGAGGCTAAAAAATTGAGAATTTCTTCTAGAGGTGCTGAAACTGGATGCAAGCTCCGGTCCTGGCACTATATCCTCCATGTATTCCAGGAATTGGAATACTGCTTGCAGGTAGCAGGGGCCCAGCTTTCTTCAATGAGATGGATTGCTTTGGTGGACATGCCCGGAGTTCTCCATTTTTCCCTGAAATCCTCCAAGCTGCTAGAGTCAGTGACCCGGAAACTAGCAGGGGGTGAGCCTGACCCCATGGATCTAATAGGAGATCCTGATACCGGGGTAGAAGGATTGGAGAATCCGTGGAAATTTCCAGAATAACTTGATACCAGGTCTGAGAAGGCCATACTGGGGCTATGAGGCCCAGCTCTGCTTTGTCCTGACGGACCTTCGCCAGGGTCCTTGCCATCATGGAGAAGGGGGGAAACGCGTAGAGAATCCCGTGTCCAAGGCTGCAGGAATGCATCTGTCGCTGAGGCCGCTGGGTCGGGTCTCCAGCTGTAGAACATAGGGAGCAGAGTGTTGAGCCGAGACACAAAAAGGTCTATGGACAGCGGACCCCAGTACTGCAGTAAGCGGAGGAATATGTTCTTGTCTAGACCCCAGTCGCTGGAATCGGAGTAATGGCGGGAGTGCCAATCCGCTATTACGTTCTTGAGACCCAGCAGGTATTCTGTTGTGACTGAAATCTGATGATCCAAGCAGAAATGCCAAAAGTCTTTGGCGAGCTCTGCTAATGGGCGAGACCTGGTACCACCCAGATGATTGATTGTCTTACGGCAGATATGTTGTCTATCTTTAGCAGAATGCAACAGCTCACTTTGTCTCTGGCAAAAGAGCGTACTGTGAAAGAACCAACGAGAAGCTCTAGGCAATTGTTGTGCATTTCTAGCTCCTGTGGGGACCAAGTCCCTCCAGTGGCTGCTGTGCCACATCTTTCTCCCCATCCGGAATGACTGGCATCCGATTCTATGATATCTGGAGTGGAGCCGAATCTGGCCCTGCCGTTCCAAGCCTCCATGTGCGATAGCCACCAATTAAGCTCTGTCCTCACTTGAAGTGATAGTGTCAATCGTTGAGAATAAGACTGCGTCTCAGGTGTTGGCCTTTCAATCTTTGCAATTCCCGGTAATGTAAGGGACTCGGAAATATTACTTGAATGGACGAGGACAGAAGGCCTATTACTCTTGCTAGCTCCCACAGCGAGATTAAGTCCCTCTGCAGGAGCCTGCAAATTTCTCTTTTGGTTGAGTGCATCTTGGCAGCTGGAAGACGAAGCTGTGAATTCTTGGTGTCTACAACGAACCCGAGAAATTCTAGATTCCTGGAAGGACAAAGAACCGACTTCTCCCAGTTGATGAGGAAGCCGAGACTGTGGAGCAAGTCTATAGCTAGCTTGGTTTGTTCTTGCACTAGCTCTTGAGATTGAGCAATAAGAATAATGTTGTCCAGGTAAATTATCAGGCGGACGCCTTGTTCTCTTAAGTGAGCCACTACAGGTCTGAACAGCTTGGTAAATGCCCAGGGAGCTGAAGAGAGACCAAAGGGTAAACTCGTAAATTCCCAATCTTTGCGATCCCAAGAAAATCTTAGATAATCTACTTGTTCCGGATGGATCGGCACCGCTAGATAAGCGTCTTTCAGATCTAAACGCACAAGCCAATCATTTGGCCTGAGAAGGTCCTCGAGCATGTGGATGCCTTCCATCTTGAAATGGCGATAAACTATGAACTCGTTGAGTGCCTTCAGGTTTATCACAGGCCTTAATTTCTCATTTCTGCGCACTATAAAGATTGGGCTGAAAAACCCGCCCGGGGGTCGAGCAAGGTCGAATCGCTCGCTTCTGAAATAGACTGAATTTCGCTGTCTAACGCTCTCTGATCTAGTTCCGACATTATTATTGGGGCAGAGGGACTGGACTGAAAAGGTTGTGCGAAGAATTCCAGTCGCAATCCACACGCTGCATCCCTGACCCAGGCGTCTCGTGACAAAGCGTCCCAAGCTTCTGAAAAGAATATTAGCCTCCCCCAATGGGCGTGAGTGGCGCTGGCGCTGTTATCATTAGACTGACCTGAGAGTTTTTGAGCTCCGTTCCTCAGTCCTCTCCTCCAGTTACGTCCTCTGGAGGGGAAAAGGTATTGGCACGATCTTGCCAGGTGTTCTGCTGTTGATAATGAGGTCTTCTGTCGAAGGCATAACGGCTGGAAGAGCGACCTCGCCCGGCCCTGGTGAAAACCTTAAATGAGAAAACCTTCTTGATAGAGGCCTGGGCTTTATTCAGTGCGGTAAATGTACCTACAAATTGGACATATGCTTCATAAGAGGATCGCCAAAGAGTAGCCCTTGCGCCAGACTCCGTGTTCGTCAATTCCGTCAGTTTCGAATCAATTTTGAATAGTATGCCCTTCCTGCGCTCGGTAGAAATTGCGCAGCTTCCATTTCCCAGTAGGGAGATAGCTCTTTGAGCCCAACCAGAGAGAATGACCGGATCGATTGAAGTTGAGGAGGTGGAGGCTCCCTCTGCCAGGTCTAATATTTTTGCGAGAGGACCAGCAACGTCCAATAGTTTATCCTGGCAGGACTTCCAGGTTCTGTCTATCCCCTTTCTAGGGTCCTTCACATGTTTCGCCATGAATGTGATCATTTGTTTTATCTAATTCTGGTGTCATAGCCACCTTGTGTGGTATTTCAGGGCGTGGACATTCTGCCCTGAGTCTGGCTCCGATTTCTTTCTCCAGAGGCTTACGTAGCCTGTTAAACATATAATCAGTTGTCCTGGCTGATGGTTCCCAGTCTGTGGACCTGGGATGTATCAAATCTTCCGGGTCAAACATCCCCTCGGTAGGATGCTGTTCCCCAGAGTTTCCCTTGGGGATGGGGACTGCCGCACTCCCCGAGGTTGAGGGTTTTCAGTCCCAAATCTCGATATCTTCTTCTGAAGAAGTTTGTCATCATTCGTCATCATATATTCTCGGATTTACTTCATCTTCTATGCCCTGTTTGTCTCCCTCCGGGCTTGAGGGTCCAACACCCCTGTCTCCTTCCTCGGGGGTAGAGGGTCTTTCAAAGGAAGAGGTTACCTTCCTGGTCATGAAGGCTTGTTTCAGCCTGGAGAAGGAGTCGGATAGGGCAGCGGTGGCAGGAATCAACTGGCTCGGAGGGTTGGGGGTGGGGGGTCAGAGAGATTTTGCTCTTACGAGCCGAACTACTTCCCCCTTGGGTAAGGGGTTTTCTTTTCTGGGTCTTCTTTCCTCTCTTTGGAGAATGCCCTTGCATGCGCTCTTCCATATCTTCCAGGCACTGCTGTATTGGTAGAATCAGACCGGTTACAGCTTTTTGTACACCGTTTTCAACAGTGGATCCTAGGACCTTTTGTAGGCTCCTTTCCATTGCCACTTCATCTATGTAACAGTCCTCCTCTCCTTCTGACCATTCCTGGTTTGATTGAGGGGGATATTGTGCTGCCATGTTAAAATCACCTTACGCTTCCTTTTTCTTTTTTTTAAAAATGTATATTCTGGGCTTGATCACCTTCTCTCACTGGCCCAGATCTTTTGATATTTAAGTAAATCCTTGTGCTGATTGTGGGAGTATCACCTCCAATATAGTCTGGCTAATGAGAGCTAAGCAGACCAAGCTGTGTGCTTTGGATACCGCTAGAGAACCCACTTTCCTTTTTTTTTTTTTATAAGCAGTACGTGAAATTAACAGACTCCTGCTCCGGCGCTCGCGTTGACCGTTATGTCACAACAGAAATGCTCGTACGAACGCCGGAGCTCGAAAAAAGGACCAGGGAGAGCGGGAGCTCCTCCTGGTGCTGCACCGGCGCGTCACGCCCAGCTGTGAGGTGCGTAGTCCTCCCGGAGCCCACGTGTATAGTACCGGGCTGGGGAGGCAGAGAAAATATAATGCGGCGCTGCGGCGGTCTGATTGAATCCGCAGTCCCAACAGAGATTAAGATCTGCTACGAACAAAACGTTTGTTTCATCCCCATTGACACCAACGTCAGCAGGAAGCAGCCGGCGTCGGTGAACAACGATGAGGGAAAATAAAGACAGACGCTGTAAATGTTATACAAGCGAAGTAAGTGATACATACACAGTAAATACGCTCATGAAACAAATGCTCATGAAAACAAACGTTATCAGGAAAACACAGACATATTGCAAAGAATAAACAGTTCTGAATAAGAAATTACTTATCTCTTGCTGTGAGCAGCAAAGAAAGAGGAGATTATTTCTTGTTCAGGACTGTTTATGGGAGCACCTGTACATTCATTGGAGGGACAGTACCACGTGACCAGGGACACTGATGACCTTTGGAGCATCATGGGATTTGAAGTTTTTTCCTGTTATACTATGGACGTTATGAACTTTTTATGTACTTTTAATAGTTGTATGTTATGTATTTTATCAACGCACTTCCAGAATTAGTTTTATTATATGTAAGTGAATAAAATAACTTGCTGCAGAGCTTTCTTTGTATAAATGATTAAAAGAAAGAAGCATAATGTGAGCCTCCGGTCTTGACATAGAATCCTATTTACCATGACCCAGAGAAATGTCCAGTTTACTCTCTATCAAACACATTGAGCATCTAGTCACCTAACTTCATGAGGAACTTGGTAGCAGGTACTGATTTCTCTGGTAGTCATCTGACCAGAAGCTTCAAGAAAATAGATTGCCTAGGACTGTGCTTAACTATATTTCCAAGGCAAGACTGACTAGGATGGATACTTTACCCCTAAGAAAATTTAGCTTATGATTTGACCGAAGAAAAAGCTCAAAATGCGTTTTGCTGGTTCTGAAATAGTTTTATTCAAATAGCTATTGATTTTTCGCTTTGTTGGGGCATATTCAGTGTTATAAAGAAGATGGTAGAGAATGTGAGAACGGTTAAAGATTGCTTTTGCCAATTGCTGAATGTTAATTTTCCTTTATTCAACAAGTTGCCAATATCCTGTGAGCCAGTAAAGCCAGTACTGTTGCACTTTAGTTATGGTTTATGTTGCTGAATTAAAAGAGGTGGGATTCATTTTTTAATGAGATCTTGAACGTTGAGGTACAATACTGTCATTTACTATGAAAGAGCAACAAACAATCTTTATGCAGGCCCATAATATTGCTATATTTTTAAATACTGTATAATTCTCAGTATCGTTTTTAAAGGTTTCCATAAATTAAGGGTCAGTCAAAAGTAGTCTAGCCATTGTCTAGTTTAGTCTTTCATGCACGGCATAATGGTCTTCAAAGTTAGCAATTAACATATTGACTACATTTGGGAACCAATGCCTCTGTGATTTTCTGCAGACTAAAATAAGGTAAATTCTAGAGTCTTATTTGATAAATGTAGAAACTAAATTCAATGGTAGTGGGAAATGCATGATGCCAGGGATCATCTAGGATGAATATTCTATTTGAGTTAAGGGTCTACGGTCACAGATGGCTCAAAGAATGCAGCAAGTCTGAGACCGTAGAAGGGACAGCAGACTGTACGCGATCCTGAACCTGGGGGCGGTTATTTGAAGGAGGCTCGAATGGGGGAAGAGGGGGAGGGTGGTAAGAGTCTATGGGGAGATGTCATGACTTCCTCGGGTGAGACATGGTATCGCCCATTTTGTCTTGAAAATAACCCTCCCATTTCTAATACCCTCAAGACCTATTGTTATATACCCATTATTTCTTCCGTTAGGAATAGGAAGATCACCCTCTCCAGTTCCACCTGCCATTCATCCAAGAATAGTTCACCATTTAAGACTACTGGAAATATCTACTCCAGTCTTCCAAACCAATTTGAAAACCTGTACTTCATGTCCCAGAATGCGCCAAGTACTGGGACAAAGAAGAAGAATCAAGCAATGCAGAATGAGGAAAGCCCCAAGAACAGTGAGCATTCTAGTATCTGCTCATGCACGCCTATGTACAGGACGTTTAAAAAGCAAGTGAAGCAGGACATCAAGGTCTGCTGCTGGCAGGAGAGAGCAGCGTCTCTCTGTGAGGTCGAGGATACCAAAGGTCGATTTCAGGCATGGTGGAGTCAGATGGCTCACCAGCGAAGGGGAAGGCTGCTGCACGAGAAGGAGACACTGCGGGAACGCCAGGGGCCGGTGAGGGATTCCTGGGCGTTTGCAGGTAATCAGAAGCAGCACTTTACTTACCGGAGCGAAGCAGACGCTGCAAGTGGAAACCGCAAGACCCAAAGAAACCTGGCAGAAGTAGTTGCAAGAAGGAAGCAGACAGTGGAGCTTCTCCGGTTGACCGTGGGAAAACACAGGAGCGCTAAACAAAGCCGGTGAGTCTTCCCAGAGGCATTGGGCACCCTGGGTCGTGTCGGCAGTTATACCGAATGCAAGTGAATGAATAACAAACAAGTGAGAAAGAAACAATAACTTTATATTAAAAAGGGACATATATGGAAAATAAAACCCTTACAAGCAGATCGATGTAAGTTGTGAGAATATAGGAAAAACCAAGACTGAATAATATATCTGCAGGACATCTTTGTAAACAAAGTATGTGCGTGACTATGGAAACGGGCAGTGAGCCGATGTGAATATAAGAAACCCTGGCAGGAGAATACACCAGACAACCAGAACTGTGTTTAATAAAAGTGAAGAATTGTGCTATTTAACAAAGAGGTCCTGAGAAGGAGCATCAGGACTAGCAAAGGATTGTATGAACCAAGTGTTCAAGAGAGATATCTGCAAAGTCAAGACATGTTTGTATGTCAATATTGTCGGGGGCAAAGAAAGCCAACGAAATGTTGAATGTAAAACTTCAGAAATATTGTTATGGACCAAGAAAGGCACAAGTAGGAATACAGGGGAAGTGAACCATCCTCTGGAGCAAGGGCTTATATCCCTTTCAGAACATTTGAGTTGGAGCCATTTATTCTTGTGAGCACTCAGGGATAACATTTCACCAAAATGCCAGGGGTAGCAGAAGTGACTCACATGACCCTTGACCTCTGATGACATCAAAGGAAGCGATGTAATTTGACCCCCACCGAAGTGACATCACGGGGAGCGATGGAACACGACTGTTTACACCTTGACAAAACTGGAAGTGGCATCCCATAGCATTGTTTCCAAGTACACTATGGAAAATATGGTTACAATATTACTGTCACAGGATATACATTTCATACGAGAATGGATCACCATATGTATCGGCAGAAAGAAAACATGCTATAACTGCAACTTGCGAAAAACAAAATACCGAAATGGATTCTTATTCTGCTCTAAATGCTTTTTGGAGGATTGTGTCTGCATTGTGAATTTGAGGTGTTTAAGAACAGGCTAAATCAGTGACTCAACCCGTGAAGTGCGCCTGAAATAAATCTTTAATGAGTCTAGCAATTATTGTATGGAATTCCAGAAAGAGAAATCACACATGGCATTAGCCACAGCCTAGGAGCTTCAATTTGTAAAAATAAAAAGCTTTTTAAAATATATATATTTTTTTTAGGGTTAGCAAGGGAGACCTCAGGGGTTGCAAGTGTGACACCTGGTGACCTCTAAATGACAACCCTGTGAGCACTTTTGCCAACCGTCCGATGGTAAAAGGCATTTCCCGTTTCACCTTAGAGTTAAGTTTTAGTGTGAGGATCAGAATAGAATTTTGGACACAAGACCGATTTTATTTTGGACATTCTGACACCGACAGATGCTTAGTTTTTGGTTCAGTAGGGAAATTCCTCTTAGAGCAGGGTCAGAGACGCATTTTGCCAACCCTTTTTCAATAAAAGTCTTTAACCAAAAACATGGCTAACTTGTGTCCGAGTTGCATTACTGACTCCGCACAGGTATTTATTAAAATTGTTGTGGGCCCTAGGGCTGTCCCGCTCTCTCCCTATTCTCAAATGACACCTCTCTAAACCAGACATCCTTAACTCCCAGGTTAGTACTAACTAATAGTAACCCCCATTGTCTAATTGCTAGCGTGTTCTAAAATGGTCATCTAAAAGCCGGCTTTCTAAACTCCCACAGGGACTTACTAGCTGTCCCTACTCTATCTGGTTAATTTTCCAATCCGGTTTCTGGGATGGTATCTTGCAATTGCTATGTTGGATTCAAGTGCTCCAGTCACGCCCATGCTCAAATCTCCCTGCTACCCTTACTACTTACCCTCCATCAATCTTCTGTCCCTCTGGTGTTTAACTCCTCCAAGCTTGTGCCTCCACTCTTCTCTCTCTGTTATGTTTCCTCCCACTCCGCACTGCGACCCTCTTCCAAACCACAACCCTCCTCCAAATCATGACTCTCCTCCAAACTTGTACTAATACCCATATTTCACTCAGTATCATTCGCTTCACAAATACTTCTTGCGCTACTCCTAACCGACTCGCCACACAAACACGCACACTGCAGTACCTTTGCACTCAGTAAAACCAATACCTCACCTTCTAGAATAAACATCTCCATGCTCCGGCATGGACTTGCCATGTGTAATCAAAGATGGCGCGAGAAGTCTTATGTCTCTACTCATGTCATGGGGCTGATGACAGAGCAACCTAATGGTAAGTGAGGTTTCCCTCTGGGTTAAGAGGCCACTGTTTAGCTACTGGTGGTCTATGGTGTGCACCCCTAGCTGCAATGAAGTGTTGTCTGTGTGGACAAGTGTTCGTGCAGCTTCGTCCATCACTGTGCAGCTGTTGATTTGCCTTTTTCTCTTTACCGCTTTCACGCTCAGCAACGTTACTCTGGTGGCACGAGCTGAGTGAGGATTTTATGAAATGTCAGGACCCGGCCTCTCTTGATCTTGATACGGTTCCATGTCATTTAATCTCCGGAATTTTCAAAGCCTGGCATTTCAACGTGGAAATATTAATTCTTTAATAACATTTCTTTAAAAATTAAAGAATTTTATTTCTTTTATCTTTTATTTCTTTATTTTATTCCCCCGACCCCCTTCCAGCACCTATTTTACCTATTCTCAAACCCCCCCAAACCCTTATCTGCCCTTTCCCACCCAGCTACCCCCCACTAAAAAATGTGATTAACATTAGTGCACATTGAAGTGGCAGGCTTTGAACAATCTGGCAATGAAAGGACGCTGTACGGTCTGTATGCGGGGCCTGGAGGACTGTTCTCTCTTACTGTTTGGCAGCCCTGGCACTTCTACTGCTGGTTGGCTCTAAATGATGAGAAATAGACTGCTCTTGGGGAAGAGGCATGGCATGATGCAAAGATGTACTGGAAAGATAAATAAAGGTACATGTGTAGAGGGAACAAATTTAGGCCCTTTTCACTGCCCTGCTCCTCAACAGTAGGGCTTGCTATGGACTTCCCCATAGACCTACGACCACTTGTGGAGACAGGGTCTAACTCCCTCTTGACAAAGTCAGGCTACTGGCCTCGTCGCACTATACGGTCATTATCGAGGTCCCAGAATGGTTTTCAGGAGTATTAGACCTGTCAAGGATGCTATTGATGGGAAAAATAAAGTTGCCCTCGTCCAGATCTACAATAACTGGATCTGAAGTCCATTCTAGATCAAAGTATATCCTCACCTCACTATAGTTTGCATTTGGGCCATAGATCAATGAAGTCACAAGTCTGTTCTTCTTATGGTGTAGCTGAACAGTAAACTAAGTTCCTTTTTTGCCACAGGAACATATGCGATCGGTTCATATTAAGATTATTTCGTATACGGTATCAAAACATCCCTCTGTTACTTTTAAAAACTTTGATCCATCCAGTTTTCAGCTTGTGTCTAAAGATATCTTTTCTTGAGATAGCTTCCCCCCATGTGGCCACGGGACGGCAGCCGCTACCTGACCCCAAGGGGCATGTTTATGAGGGAGGACCACAGGGGGGCGAAGGGGGTAACCCTGGGGGGAAATGACATCATTGTTGAAAGTTACAAGCCCTCCATTCCCGTCTTGGGAGGTCTCCATGCCACATGCCTTAATGGCATATTTTAACACTCTCCCTCCACTTCTTGCAAGGTTTACTTTCAATACTCCCCATTATCACCCAAAAAACAGTATGCCAACAACTGGGATGAGGCAGGTAGCAGTAATGCTCATTCCCAACTGCTGCCAGTATCAATTTACTTAACATCATCCAAGAAACAGTCTCATAACAACCGAGATGAGAAAGAGCAATGGAACAATAAAGATGAAGACAGTAAACCAACGTAATGGTCTAGTAGCTGAAGAATATGCAATCATGCCAGGAAGTTCAAAGCGGCGTCCGCTACACTTGACATGGAGAAGGAGGGGGGAGAGCTGCACCGTGACCTGTGAAGATGCCAAAAACCACGCTGCGTGGCAGAGCGAAAGCGAGGTGCAGATGGTTCGCTGCCCGAGAACGGAAGGTAACAGGAACCACGCACCAAAGAAAGGGACACAGCAAGAATGCAGCAGTTAAGGGTATGCACGCCGAACGTTCAAGCTGAAGAAATCCAGCGCAAAGGAACACGAGAAGCAACGAGTAAGCCCAGGGAAGATAGATGATTACTAGGTTGCCTAGACGCGTATGCCGCTCTGTATGAATAATGCAGAGTAAAGGGAACCAAAGCAAGGGAACACATAGAACAAACGGTAAATCCAGAGAAACCAGATGGGTTACCGGGTTGCCTGGCAGAGTGTGCCACCTCATGAGAATTTTTAGTGAGAGATACAGAGGGAGGCTAATAACTTCAACGTATATGTGAAACAAACTACGAATGTGTTATTGAATCCATAATCTCAAGGGTGAAAGTAACATAAAGGGAAATACTCACGAAAAAGGAGCAAAAACCCCTTTGATGATGAAAAAGGAAGCAAATATTGAAAAGAACCGTGTAAAACAAGAGTGGATAAGAGAGATGGGCTAATGTAATTTCATGGTTAAAAAGGAAAAGTCAAAGCGTAAAGTCCTGGCATGAGAGTATACCAGCTGAAGTGTGTGGACTGTTAATCTGGAAAAGAGAATACCAAGGAAACCCATGCCGTTGACATTGGGAACGGATGTAAAATTGCAAGAAGACCCTGAAGATACCTGCGAGTCTGACACGAGCATCAAAATTGCGGTAAAATCAAAAAGGGAATTCCTAGGAGGCTGCATGCCCTTAGGATTTGAGCACCTGAAGACTGCCGTTGGTTGGTAGCGGTGCACAGTATAAGTCACCATAACAATCACATTAAAGGAGAAGAGAAAACCTTGGGAAGGGAGCCGTTTCCGCACGCATTGGGAACATTTGTGCACCTCTGCAAATCCGAGACAATACCCTTTGCAGCTTAGAGTTAGCTTTTAGAGTGTGAAGGCCAGAATAGGATTACAGACAGATGACATAGGTTGCTTTGGACAGCTTGACAAAGGACAGACCTATTAGTTTTCGTTGAGGTAGGGAATTCCATCCTTGGATAGGGAGGCATTTTCCAACCCCCACTGGTTTCAATAAAAGTTTATGACCAAAAGCCATGAGTCCTTTGCATCCGCATCTCATTCCTGGCTCTCACAGTTGGTAGTATGTGTGTATCTTGGCCTCGCTGCTTAGTCTTAAACAATGTAAAAACTATTCGACCAAAAAGCAACATTTTTTCATTAAACAATGTACATTTTGAAAGACTATATCATGTTAGCTAACATGAAACATGAAAAGTGTTGTCTTACAAAACCAAAAGTCTGCAATGCAAAGGTTTGTGTTTATGCAGAACTTTTGCATAACGAACATGCAGACTTCTACAAATGATATTTCAATATTCTGCAAAAAGATAGAGAGTTAAAAAGACAGAGTTACATTTGTTTATAGGCTTAAGCTTCAGTAAATAATCATTACCAGTAAGAAATACACAAAGAAAATGTTCCTTCCTACATGTAACCTGGAAATGGTCAACTTAGTTCGAACTCTGGTAAAAAACCCAAGGTGTGTGTTTATGCAGGGCTCAACTCTCTTGAGACGAGTAATGAAAGCGTTCGCTTTCTGCAAAACAGACCTCATTATTAATCAATGACTACACCATTACAATATGAACAACTGTGTACCCGGAACAAAAGGCTTATGTAAAATGCAAGAAAAATCTATATAAAATCCAAATTCAGGGCTTGAAAAGATCTTTTTTTAGGCTTAGCAGGATGGCTTCCCTGGAATGACGGGATGCATGGCCAACCAGTAACGGCAACTTCAGGAGGATGAGATATCTACACACCCCTGAATGTTGACCTGGCAAGGCAGGAAGAGCGTATTAAAACTGTTTTTTTTTTGTTTTTGAATAAAGTAGATGTCTTTGATGATAAAAGCAACATAGAAACACATTTGAAGCTTCTAAACTGCACAGTAAAATGTGCTTAATAAATGAATTTAAAGTGGCAAGTAATGAAATGCATCAACAACTCCAATTTTTGAACCCTTTGGCTCAAATGAAAAACAGACTAGATTTGAAAGCAGCAGAGTAGCCCCAGTCAAATGCATAAAAGGATATATTAAAATGTATGATTTATTTATAAATGTGCATATATTAATTACTGTCATGAACGTGTCTACAGGGGGGCGTGGCTATAGAGCCATGGGCTAAGGTGCAGATCCTGAAGGCTCCCATGATCCAACACTGATCCTGGCAGAATATGGGCGATAAATGCACACTATTGCAAAATACCAGATAGCCACTGTTGTGGGAAGAGGAGAAGTGTCTCCTGGAATAATTTCCCTAAGAAATCGGAGCTTGGCAAGTCACATAACTGAGACGTACAGTGCTGCGATCTCCATGCCCGTAAACGAAGAAGGCGCTGTCCGGACAGAGCAATGGGGCCATATGTGGTGAGTAAGCTACAGCGTAACGCTCGCAGCACAGACCGGTAGGCAAGAATGAGCAGTGCTCAATCGTGGACTAATGAAGCATACAGCACATCTGCTGCTGAGGCGCCGAGGGCAGCACTGTCGGAGATACACTGGCCGGTGATACATTGTATCAGGCAGTGAAAGTCCTGCATGCTCGTTCCGGCCCTGGAACTCAGAGCGCCAGCTGACGAGGAGAACGCTTAGTGAGATTCTGCATGAGCGGAGAAGTGGCACATATTAAAGACACCAGACTTGGTTATTGAACTATTGCAAGGTTCAGGGGAAGTAATTTAAACACGGAATGAATTCCAAGATGGCGGCCGCCATTTAGAGAACAAAGGAAACCCGGAATACTGGAGAAGAGATTTGCATATTTGTTGAGCCCACTCTGGGAAAGGAAGAGCAAACAGACTCCTGCAAGACATATGGGGCACCTGGTGCACGCCCGGATGCTGCCAGAGGGGCGGGGTAGATGCGAATAGCAGAGCAACGGGTGCACGGTGAACAAGCCAGCTAGAATTGGTATTGGCAGCGCACCTATGGAACAACTTACCGGATCCATTGAGAATGGAAAGCAGACAAGTCTGGGGACTGTGCACTGAGAGCGAATACTGGAGAGCACGAGGCACAGGGCCGAGCTGGGTGGCGGATGGTGCGGGAGCAGCCTCAGCAGACAGACAGTGGTGCACAGAGTATGAGGAGTCCAAGAGACAGGTGGTCCGACCGGGACCAATAGCAATCTACAAAAAGCAGTAAGGACAAACGGAAACGTGGGAGGACACAACCCACCCGAAGATATAGCTCAGCGCATGTGAATCCATATGGGGTTCTTCAAGGATAACAGCCCAGAGCTGGAGTGACTCACAAGCGGGACAGCGAAACAGAATCGCCACACCAAGAACAAAGCAACCTTGGATACTTGACCAAGATTGCAAGATGGCAGGGAGAGTAAACAAGGGCAAAAGCAAACAACCCACGATGGAAGCGTTTGCCAAGACACAGCAGTCCCCAGCGGCATCGGTGCACAGTGGCGCAAATGCACCCACGGAAAACTCCCCAGGGACCGAAAACCAACAGATACTAATGGCTATAACAGAGCTAAGAGACTCATGGGGGATAGCAATGGCGGACCTGCGAACCTCCTTGGAGGCTAAAATAGACGCAGCGGGGCTAGAAGTCGAACCTGCTGAGACAAGACATCAGGGCGCTGGCGGACAGGACAAGCAGTCTGGAGAGTGCGGTCAAAACTAACACGGACACCAGCACTAGTAACGCAAAGGAGGTCCACATACTAAAGCAGCAAGTGGCTAACCTGGAGAATCGTGCGGAGGAAGCCGAAGGAAGGGCGAGAAGGAATAACATCTGTGTGGTTGGCCTGCCGGAGGGAGGAGGAGGCCAGGACTCTATGGATTATGTTGAGAACATGATCCTGCAGAAAATGGGGGCTGACAAACTCTCACAAGGATTCACAGTGGAGCGTGCGCATAGAGCCCTCATGAGAAAACCGAAGCCTGGAGCGCCTCCCCGCGCAATAATTGCCAAGATATTGAACTATAAAGACTGCGAGAAGATGTTAGAGTACTTTCAGAAAGGAGGAACAATTGAAAGAGCCCCGGCTACTAAAACATATCCCGATTATACTATGCTGGTCCAGAGGCAGCGGTATAGCTATGTGGCGGTAAAGAGGAGGCTGCGCATGGCCGGCAGCAAATATATGCCTCTGTATCCTGCAAGATTTAAATTACTGTATAAAAGCAGAATGTTCTTTTTTGACACCCCAGAGTAAGCCGCGACATGGCTGGACTTACAGGGCTGTCTGGAACGAGATGCAGAACGGACCCAAGAAGAGCACGATAAGTGATTAGGATGTTACATGTATATTGGGGTATCCCAGTAGAGACTTGATAAGGACACTGTTAGACTGGAACGGATGGGTAGTGTTGAAGCTAGGATATGGTATCCTTGATTTTGCTGAAACTTGACGGACTGGAACAACACATGAGTAAACTGTATAGCGATGTGTGATTGAATTGAAGCAAATAGGAGCGGCAGGACACGGGCACCTTACACACCCCCCCCCCCCCCCCCCCGACAAGCAGTAGAAGTAGGATAGCCATTAGGGCGACCTCATCCTGCTGAGCTTCGAGTACAGGCTATTGCCAGAAAGAGCTAGATGCGGGGGTGCCCGAGATCCAGGGATGGAGCTAGGCAACAGTTGGGGGGGTTGGAGGGTTAGGGAGGGGAAGGGAGGCGGGAGGGAGAGGGGAAGGGGCGTTTGGGGTGTTTGTAGTTAAGGGAAGTTTGAATTGTTGAACGAGCCCATATAGACTGAGATGGAAGTGGGACCTGGACTGCACCGATGGGAGGGGAAGGGGAACTCTAATGGGCCATGGGGGACCTTAAAATAATTATGTGGAATGTCAGAGGACTTAATAGCTATCTAAAGAGGAACAAGGTTATGTTGTACCTGCGCAGACAAACGATAGACATTGCACTGTTACAGGAGACTCACCTGACACGGGAAAAGATGGAGATGGTTGTGAAGAAATGGAAAGGGGTGTGGTGGGCTCGACATATTCTGCGTATGCTAGAGGAGTGCTCATCTGGGTGGCGCCACATGTCCCGTTTCAACTGTTGCGAGAAATGGCGGAAACGGATGGAAGGATGGTCATACTGAGGGGATTGGTGGAGAATAGGGAGATAAGCATTGTAAATACATAAGCCCCCAATCAGAATACAGCAGCATATTTCAGAACTCTGTGTACTAACCTTAGCATGTGTATGGAGAGCGCAGTGATTTTGGGTGGGGATTTTAACTGTGTATTAAACCCCAGGGTGGATAGATCAGACGGAAAGATTGAGAGAACCGCCCCAGCGGCTAAAGCGTTGCAGACACTACTAGACAACTTCGGTCTGGCAGATGTGTGGAGAACGAGACACCCCCAAGAAAGCAGTACTCGCACTACTCCGCGAAGCAGCAGTTGCATACAAGGCTGCTACGTCGGAGGTAACAGCAGAGATTACTCAGGCAGAATGTAAAGCGAGGGTCCTCACGGACCACTCACCCCTGGTTCTCGGATGGCAATATTGCCCCCCGAGAGCAAGGATTCCGACATGGCGCCTCCGGGCAGAGGCACTTAAGGATCCCTTTGTCAGGGAAGATATAAGGGAGGAGATTATAAACTACTTTGAGACGAATACGGGTAGCGTGGACTCGGCAAGCAAATTATCGGAAGCCTTCAAGGTGGTGATGCGAGGCGTAGCCATAGCAAAATCATAAGGCCTGCAAGGTGGGATCTTGACTGACCTACAAGAAACAGAAAGGGAACTGGAAAAGGCATTGAGGGGAGGAGGTGAGACAGAGAGAGAATTGGAGCTGATACTTAAACTCCAGCAGAAATGTGCGGAGCAATGGGAAAGACTGTGCAACCTCAACTATAAAAAATATATAGAGACAGCATGCGGGAGGGGATAAAACAGGAAGGCTTTTGGCATGGTTATACAAGAGCGAAACCCCCAGACCCACGATTAGAACGATAACGAGAGAAGATGGTAGTGTGGCGGACACCCAAGAGGCAGTTAATCAGGAGTTTGCATATTATTATAGGTTCCTATATGGGGATGAGGAGGGAAGTAGCTATGGGCAGATAACGGAAACACTGGAAGACATAGGGTTGCCTACGATAAGTGCTGAGGAAAGAGGAGCTGGATGCACCGATTACTTTTGAGGAGTTAGAAGAAGTGGTGAGGGAGCTGCCTACTAGTAAGACTCCGGAGGCGGACGGGTTCCCATGAGAATTTTATAAAGTATATAGGGTGGAAGTGCTCCCCCCAATGTTAGAAATGTTAAATGAAGTGTTTGAGGTGGGACGGCTGCCAGAGTCACTTAGAGAAGCGATCATAATACCGCTACCCAAACCCAACAAGCCTGGGCATAGCTGTGGCTCCTACAGACCTTTGTCGATGTTGAACCAAGACAGCAAGATATTGATGGCTGTCTTGGCAAACAGACTGCGGAGAGTTATTGGCAAATTAATACACCCCGACCAGACGGGTTATGTCCCGAATAGGAATATAACTCAATCGTAGACAACTTCAACTGGTTGTTGAATGGGGGAGCAAGAATGAGGGCGAAATGGCAATTGTGTCCTTGGACACGGTAAAGGCTTTCGATTCGATCAAGTGGCCATGGCTCCTGGCGGGCTATGGAATGGGGCCTGGATAAATAAGGTGGGCGAAGATGCTATATAGTGAACCACTGCCCAGGGTCAGAACAGGATCAGTGATATCTTAAAGATGGCAACTTAGTAGAGGCACCAGACAGGGGTGCCCATGGTCCCCAATGCTCTATATACTAGCCCTGGAGCCCCTAGCAATATACCTTAGACAACAATACGATACTATGGGTATTGAGGTGGGACGGGATCGACACTTGATCTCCTTCTGCGGACGACTTGCTGCTGTACTTGAGGCACGAGGAGGAAAATCTCCAGTATATCCTGGAAGTGATGGAGAGATATGCGGGGCTGTCTGGTATACCAGTGAATCCTCAAAAATCGAGTATTTTCCTGTTAGGCAGTTATAAGGGAATCTCTGTGGGTCGGTTACCGGTGTTACAAATACCATGGGGGGCGGTTAGTACTTTCAGGTATCTTGGGATAGACGTGTACCAAACGGTGGACGAGGAGCACAGGCACAATACCGAGGTAGCCATTGAGAAAATCGAGAAGTGTATGAAATTCTGGGTGAAGTTGCCCCTAGCAATGAAGGGACGAGGGGCGATGCTTAAGATGGTGGTCCTACCTAGGCTCCTGCATTATTTTGGGAATATTCCATACCTGATACCCAAGAAGTTTTTCACTAAGCTGAACAGCATGTGTAGGGATTTTCTGTGGCATGGTACCCGGAATAGGGTGGCACTATGGAAGCTGCAGAACTTTTATTAAAAAGGGGGTATAAAACTGCCTAATTATGAGGTTTATTATGTAGCGAGCCAACTGGAATAGATCACTAAATGGCTCTCAGAGGAAGTGACCCCCGAATCCAGGTTGTTTGGACAGGATTGTCCCCCATTTTATTTAAGAGAAAATGATCTGACTGCCCAAGACAGAAATGGAAGAGCACCCTAAAATAATGATGTTTGGGTGGAAGATGTGGCGCCGGGCATGCCAGATGATGGAGAACCCATTCCCATACTCCCCGCAGGTACCACTAGTTGCACTGGCAGGTGGAGATAAGCAGCGGAGGATGTTAATCAGAAACCACTAGGAATCGGTGGGGTTAGTAACAATGGGAGCTATCTGGCAAGAGGGGACTATCATAGATTTTGAAGTGCTGGAGGAGGAAATGGGGTTACACATGGGCCAGTATATCGCATATCACAGAATGGTGCAGAGAATTAGGAAACCATGGCCCGAAATGGTACTGGAAGAACCAGATGCTATAATAGATACAATATATGATATAACGGAGGGGGGGCATGAGATCTCTAGACTGTACGAAATGATGTCGAAGGTCGGGAAGGAATTAACCCAATTAAGACTAGACTGGGAAGCGGAAGTAGGAGCCCCGATAGAGGACGGGATGTGGGAACGTGCCCTGGGGTACCACAAGAAGATGTCCAGGAATGCGAGACTAAAACAGATACAACTACATATTACGCACAGGGCATATATGACGCCCCAGAGAATATCTAGGTTTGAAAATGCTGGACGACAAGCATGTCCCGAATGCGACGAAGAAAAGGCTGGCAGGGTACACATGTTTTGGTCATGCCCAGTAATTGAACGTTTCTGGGGGGAAGTAGCACAGAAACTAGCGGAAAAGGGGGTCACAATTATTATAGACACAGCCTGGGCCTGCTTCCTGGGGGAGTTCCCCAGAGCGCAGAAACTTAAGCATGTTAGTAAACTGAGGGATCTAGCATATGTGCTCGCAAAAAGAAGGATTGCCATGGGATGGAAGACATGTCACAGGCCACGGGTGGAGGTGTGGTGGAAAGATTTGCAGAAATGGGCAGAGGCAGAAACCATAGTGTGGCTAGAGGCGAGCAATGTAGGGGGAGAGGAGGAGGCGGGAACCCTGATGGCATGGAAATCATTAATAGCGGAATTGTTTGGAACGATACAAGATCTGACAGAATCTACGGAAAGTGAGACCCCCACCACGCGAGGCAGATACAGAGTGTGTGGAATAAATGGGCTTGTAAAGGGGGGTGGGATAAGGGGAGCAGTGACCGAAATTAGGCAATTAACAATTGAGCAGTTGATATATGCACTGCGTGGTTGGTTTGTATTATTTTTTGTTTGAATAAATCAATAAAATTGTTTTTTTTAAAAATGAACGTGTCTACATAAACTAAGAATGTCTCGGAATTTTCTTTCAATTCTGTAAAATAGGTTTTAGTAGTGGGAATGGGCCAAGCAAGAAATAAGGGAATTATATATCTCAGCCCAATTTGATAATTCTGAGCGAAGGCTAACTCATAGCTAAATGCATCACATTACATGGTAAATAGCATCAGACCAATCGAAGCATAAGAGGAGGATTAAAGTGGGTGTGAGTAAATGAATGGAACCTATCACAGGCTATGTCTGATCCAAAATTACTACAACCAATGATCTGCATTAATGAAGTTGAACAAGTTACTTACCAACTGGTAACGTTCTTTCGATTGGATGTTCCTCAAACGTATTCCTCATTTTAGATGTATTCCATCCAGCTTTGCTGCTCTTGGGAATTTTTTTTCGGCAGAGTGCGCCATGCGTCGATGTCGAGTCGATGGTCCCTCGAAGGCCTCAGTCGAGGGTGACATCATCGGGTGTGTAAGTAACACGCGCGGTGCCCGTTGGCCTCAGTTCCGTTTTCCCCCTTTTTATCTTTGATCTTGTATTGTGTAGATTGTGCCGGCAGACAGGTATGAGCCTTGCGAGATTTGAGATGGCAATAACCCGGATAAATCTACAGATGGGTAGGTTGGGAGGGCGATTTAGGAATACGTTGGAGGAACATCCAATCGAAAGAACGTTATCAGTTGATAAGTAACTTGTTCTTCGAGTGGATTATGTCCTCCAACGTATTCCTCATCTTAGATAGACTCCCAAAGCAGTATGGACAATACCTCTGGAGGAGGGGGTAGATTTTTCGATACTCTTAGATGGCTGAGTATAGTACTGGTTTTCCAAAAGTTAGCTCCCTAGACTGGGAAGCATCCAGGTTACAGTATTTTGAGAAGGTGTGTAGCGAAGACCAAGTTGCTGCTTCGCAAATGGATCTTATTGGAACACCTCTTTGAAGGGCAGTGGAGGAGGCGATGCCTCCGGTAGAATGAGCCCTTAACCCTTCCGAAGGGTCTTTTTGAGCTAGTCTGTAGCATTCTGAAATGCAAAGCACAATCCAGCGTGAAATTGTCTGTTTTGTCACCGATTGACCCAGTTTCCTTCCTGTGTAACCTATAAACAGCTGGTTGTCCACTCTAAGTCTGGAAAGTCTAGAAATGTAAAAGCTTAAAGCTCTTTTCGGATCCAACCTGTGTAATCTTTCCTCCTCCTTCGAAGGGTGGAGGATAGAATGCGGGTAAGACAATTTTCTGACTTAAATGAAAATCAGAAATTACTTTCAGTAGAAATGATGGTTTTACCCTCAACACAACTCTGCCCTTATGGAACACAGTATAGGGTGGCCCAGAAGACAGTGCCTGCAATTCGCTCACTCTTCTTGCTGATTTTAGAGCAACCAAGAAGGCTGTTAATAATCGCTATGGACACGTGTGCATAGGCTCAAAAGGAGCACACATTAAGAATTTTAGGACTAAATTTAGATCCCAGATCGGTACTTGAAATGGGTGAGGAGGAAACACTAGTGAGTCCTTTTAAGAATTGTATTATCAAAGGAATTTTGAAGTAGGAGCATTCTTCCGATGAGCGCCTGAAAATGGAAAGCGCCGCAAGGTAACCTTTTATTTTTCCAATATTCAGACCTCTATGTGCTAGGGTCAGAAGGAAAGAGGATACTTCCGGAATAGAACATAGAAAAGGATTGACATTCTTTTCTCTGCACCAGTTGCAAAACCTTTTCCAACGGCATAGAGACTTTGTTGCTGGCCTTCTTGCCGAAAGCAACACCTCCATAACGTCATCTGGAAGGTTCCAATCCCTGTATCTCAGCCTTTCAGATACCAACCATGAAGGTTGAGCGTTTTGACCACTGGATGGAGAACCTGACCTTCCATTTGAGAGAGAAGGTTCTCTCTCTGAGGAAGACGTATTGGAGGACAGATGGACTTGTCTAGAAGGTCCGGGTCCACGTTCTCCTGGCCCAATCCGGGGCAATTAGGATCATGCAGCTCCAAAACCTTCTCAGCCTCCTGAGGAATGACAGGAATCGGAGGGAACGCGTACAATAGTGGGAAATTCCATTCCACCACGAAGGTGTCCCCCACGGCTCTTCTCGGGGGAAATTCCCTTGAACAATACCTTTCATATTTTCGGTTGATTCTGGTTGCAAACAGGTCTACTTGAGGGGTGCCCCAAAAGGCGAAGATCTCTTGAATGACTTCCTGAGCCAGTTCCCATTCGTGGGATACCATGCTCTGCCTGCTCAGAGCATCTGCCGTCATTCTATTCCCCTGGCTAGATGAATTGCCGTTAAAGAGATTCCCTCCTGAATCGCCCAATACCAGAGCTGCATTGCCTCTTAGCACAGGAGTAGTGACCCCACGCCTCCTCATTTGTTTAGGTAGTGCATGGCTACTGTGTTGTCTGTCATTATCAGGACATTCTTTCCCCTGACATATGGCAGGAAGGCCTTCAGCGCTAGTCTGATTGCCCTCAGCTCTAAAAGGTTGATATGTAGTTTGAACTCCGATGGAGACCAACGACCGCTGATTGTCAAATCGTTGGCATGAGCTCCCCACCCCAGGAGTGAGGCGTCCGTCACTACTGTGATCTCCGGCCATGGTTGCCAAAAAGGTTCTCCTTTTAGGATGTTCTCTGTACAGGTCCACCATAGAAGGTCTTGTCTGACCTTGTTCGGAATCTGAAGAAGATCTGTCATTTGACCCGAGAGCTGGGACCACTGAGTCTTAAGGGCCCATTGAAGGGATCTCATCCTCAAGTGTGCCTCAGGCACCAGAAAGATGCAGGATGCCAGGAGGCCGAGCAACCTTAAAAAGTCGTAAGCCTGGAGATTTTGGAATTTGGAAACCATCTGAAGAATGTCTTGAGCCCTCGACTTGGGAGGCAAGCTCTTTCCCAAGGACGTGTCTAATACAGCTCCTATGTACTGAAGCTGTTGGGAAGGGGGTCATCTGTGACTTCTTGAAATTGAGGGAGAAGCCCAGTTTGTGGAGGAAGTGGCAGGTGACTTTCAGATGATCCAGTGCTTGCTCGGCAGAGCGCGCTCTGATCAACCAATCATCCAGGTAGGGGTAGACATGAATCCCCCCTCTCCTGAGGTGCGCTGCCACCACTACCATTAACTTGAAGACCCTCGGGGTGGAGGTCAACCTGAATGACAGGACTCGAAACTGATAGTGTGAGTCGCCAACTACGAACCTCAGGTATTTTCTGTGTTTCAGATGAATCGCACATGAAAATAACCATCCTGGAGGTCCAATGACACCAACCAGTCCTGGAGTTGAAGGGCCTGAAGGATCTGAGGAAGGGTAACCATCTTGAACTTGTCCTTCCTGAGGAACTTGTTCAAGTTTCTTAAGTCCATGATGGGTCTCAATCCTCTGTCCTTTTGGGGAGCAAAAAATACAGGGGGTACCAACCCTTGTTCCTCTCCCCTGCAGGTACTGGTTCTATAGCACCTTTCTCCAGTAGGGTTAGAAATTCCTGCTGTAGGAGCGGGTTTGAAAGTTTCAACGGGTGTCTCCCTGGTGGATTGCTTTGAGGTTGCTTTAGAAAAGGAAGGCAAAAGCCTTGGGCTATTATTTCTAGAGCCCAAACATCTGAAGTAATGGCTCGCCGTTCTTGCAGATGCTGCGACAGCCTGCCTCCTACAGGTGTTTTGTGGTGCAAGTCTCAAAGTGGTTTTGTGGCAGATGTTGCAGCTGCTGCTGGTAAAGAGGCAGCAGCTGGAGCTAGCTTAGCACGTTTTCCTTGTCCTTTCTTTCTTTGGCCCCTTTGACTGGCCATTCCTCTCGTCTTCCCGTATGAGGTGTAACAACGATAGGATCGTCCCCTCCATGATTGCCCTTGCGCACGAAAAGGCTGAGGTTGCCTAATAGCAGCTCCTAAGGAGTTTGCTGCTGCTTTTGAGGTCTGGAACCTCTCAAGGCTCTCGTCAGCCTTGTTGCCAAAAAGGTGAGACCCGTCAAAAGGCATGTTCAGGAGACGGTTCCGTACGTCCGGTGCAAAACCCGACTTCCGTAACCACGCAAACCTGCGCATTACCGTGCTAGTGCACATGGACCTGCTTACACTATCCACAGTGTCCAATCCAGATTGAAGGGATTCCCTCATGGCCCCCTTTCCATCTCTAACGATGGCTAGGAAACCTTCACTTTCTTCCCCTTCTGGTATGTGCTCCGCCGCCATTGCGATGCACTCCCATAGAGTGTACGAAAATTTTGCCAAGGCACATGTGGAGTTTGCATATTTTAATGCCATGCTCCTGGCTGAAAATACCTTCTGTGCCCAACCATCCACACGCTTATCGTCCCTGTCTGGAGAGATAGACGGGTACGCAAGTTTGTTGGAAGCTGTGGCTGCCTGTATGACCAAACTCTCGGGAGTTGGATGTTTTGACAGATAGCCGGGGTCGCTACTGGCTGGGCGGTATTTTGATGCAAGGGATTTATTCCAGGAATAGAATCCTGAGTTTCCCCAATTCTTGGCCACCCTGGTTTGTAAGGCTACATGAAAAGGTAATACTGGGTCTTCAGTGGGACCATGGTCCAATATGTCTGTTAAATCGTCCTGGACGAATTGGGCTGGTGGTCTAGCCCATCCCAAGTAATCTACCACCTTGGTCATTAACGGACGGTAAGATGGACTGGCATGCTCTTCTGGATCTGGTCTACCGAAGTCATTCTCAGGAGAGGTGTCAATGCCACTTGCATTGTGTAAAGACTCCACCAAATCCCTCATTCTGCTTTCCTCTGAGATCAAGCATTCTAAGACATTTGGATGCCATACTCCAATCCAAAAGGTACATTTTCCTCCTCGGATCTCTCCTGTTCCTCAAAAATTGAGGTCAAGGATTTGAAAAACTCTTTCCTAGGGAGAGGCTTCTGTTAGGGAGAATTCTCTGTAAAGGCTAATTTTCCAAACCTAGCGAGTCCCCCAGCAGCTTTGCTGGATTTTTTGGGGTTTATTTTTTCTCCTGCTAAGAGTGAGACTCTTTTTTCTCCTACTCTTAGACATGATTTGAGGTGTTCCTTTGACTTTGAATGTGTTTTATGGGCTATGGGGTCCTTTACCCCATGGGGCTTCATGTATTTTTGGTATGTGGGTTACACAGCACCCTCTGTGCCGTAACCCAGGGGTGTCGTAGCGACCCCCAAACAGACTCCATACCCTGGGACTGACTAGTGTCTCCCAGGGCATGTAAAGTCACCATTGGCTTAACTAGTCCCAAATTATGAACAGAAACCAGTACAAACCATCATATTGTTGACGTACTGGTCGGGCCAATTCGATTGCCCCGGGTTCTGTTGTTCGAGGGGGCACGTCTCCGTCCCCGCTGATCGAGTTTTGGCTGGTGGCAGTGGATACTACTATTTATATTCGACCGCAAATATTTTCCTATGGGATTTTCCCATTGTTCGAGGCTACCACTTTTTAATATAGCCTCGAACATACCGCCGGTTTATTAAATTAATTTTAAATCACTGGTTGTTAATTTTTGCCGAAACTCTGTTCCAAAATGGCGTTTGTGTTCGCTTCTGTGACTCCAACTCAAGTCGGGCCCTTTGTTCCACTTTTTGGCGGGCTTCTCCACAGAAGCCTCCAAAAGTGGTGCCACTCTGTCTGGGTACCACAGGGGGTGTAGGAGGGGGTTTAGGCACCCTGGACTGAGTTGCCTTGGCAACTCAAGTCGCACTCTTGTGTGATTGGCCCCAAGTGGTGAGCCGCCCGGCTCACCACTTAGCATGTTTGATTGACAGCTAGGCTGAATGAATGGGGGTTTGCGGCATAAAAGCAGGGCTTTGGGGACTGGAACCTCAGAAGTCGCCACAGGACCTAAAGAATCCGAAGAGGGAGAAGCTGAGCCGACCTGCAACGACGACACTACCGGTGGAGCCCTGCTGAACCGTCTCACCACTTTTCCTGACGACCGAGGAGATCTCCAGTCCGGAGAGTCTTCCTTTGACTGGTGGGGATAACTAGTTTGCCAGTCTGTTCGCCTTCCCGGATCATCTCGTGGCCACCTTGCCCGTGCCAAGCACCCCGGCAACCGGAATACCACGGTTTTTCCACCACCGCAAATAAAAGGGTCTTACCTTTTAAACCGGAGAACTCTGTGGCTGGTTTCTTCCCTGGCAGTGCAACGACCTTCAGCTTTCCTCCACGTCGAGACCATCTCTTCCTCTGGACGACGCTGTGACTTGCACCTGCTGCCAGGAACAACTGCCCCCGCTGGAGGATCCTCTCCACTTTGAAGGTACTGTGTCCGCCTGGCCTTCCTCGCAACAGTCTGTGTGGGGAGACTCTTAAAGCTTCCACTTACCACTTGGGTTGGCCCTAGGCTGGCTAACTGAACTTTTCTGAGATGACTTGATTCTTTTCTGAACTCCCTGCAAGACTTCAAGACTGTGATCTTGGGCGCATTAGTGTTCTGTTCTCTCAAAGAGGGAGCCTGGCCTGTGAACTTTTTGCTCACAAGTAGACTTGATTCTCCTGCCTTGCTGGGTGCTCCTAAAGTATTGTGTTGTGTGCTTTTCCCAATTTCTGCCTTTTCCCTCCCTTTTTCTTAACTTATTGGAGTGCCATCTTTAGTTAAGCGCTCACCTCTGTCTGGAAATAAGTGGTGTTAACTAAGACTTGTCTAATAAGGAATAAGCGATGTACATCTAGTGATAGTGACTGTGTGTTGAATTTACTTACCTCTTTTTGTGCTAGTGTAAATTTTAAGTGTGTCTTTAAATAATTATATACTTTTACACCAAAGCTCTGGTCAGTGTTTGCTTGTACTACTGTGTCTCTGTACCTATTGTGTATACTCTGCATACTGCCTAACTTATCTTGAGAGAAGTCTGACTGCTCAGCCACAGCTACCAGGTAAATCTGGGTGGTACGGACTGCTACCAATTGGGTTTACTGCCAACCACATGTAGTCCTAAATCTTTTGCAGTGGTCCCTAAGGGAACTGCACAGGTTTCTGCCCAACACCTTCTCTGGGAGAGGAGGAGGAAGAGGTGTAGTACCAGGCTCTGAAGGAATTACATGTCTTAACTTTTTCCTTCTCTTTTTCTGGCTGACCTGGCTTGGTTGGAGCCTTTGGCGCCGAGGGTTTTGGCGTCGACGTCGATAAAGGCATCGACGGCGTCGATGACAGTGGTCGTCGACAGGGTCTGCTTCGGGGGCGCGAGGCGGCCTTAAACGGTTTCCCCTTCGAGGTGTGATAGGTCTCGGACGGCGTCGGTGACCTCGAGCGGTCGACTCGACGCAAGCGTTTATCGCTCGGCGTCCTGGAAGGTTCCCTATCCTTCCTTTTGCGATCACCCGGGGTCGAGGGCGCGCGAGTGTCGGCGCGATGACGCTCCCGGACGGCTTCTGAAGAAGGCGCGGAGCGAGGCTTCGCCTTCTCAAACACCTCCATCATTTTGACCCTGAATGCTTCCCACTCTTCGGTAGACGAATGTTTTGTGGGGCATTTCATTTTCGGAGACTCGTCTGACAACGAGGTGGAGGGAGACCTACGGCGTCATTTCTTCGACGAAGACGACGAGCGATGAGTCGGTTCGGGATCTAGATCGATGCCTTTCGCGTTGGAGATTTTTCCCCATGGGGTCTCGACTCGACGCTAGAGGCTTTTCGATCCTTCTGACCTACCTGTAGCTTTCCTCTCCTTTCTCGCAAGGCCTTCCCCGTCATCGCCTAACACGTCGAACAGGCCTCCATGTCGTGGCCTTCCCCGATGCACCACAAACACTCGTGGTGCGGGTCCGTGATCGACATTTTTGAGCCGCACGACTTGCATTTCTTAAAACCTGATCTCGGGGTCGTGGTCGATGACGAGGACATAATTACTTCTCTTGTTATATTATATTTCTTGACAGAACTCGAGGCGCGCCGAATGTCCGAAGCAACGTAACTGCGGAAAAACGGAACTGAGGCCAACGGGCGCCGCACGTGCTACTTATACACCCGATGACGTCACCCTCGATGGAGGCCTTCGAGGGACCATCGACTCGACATCGACATACGGCGCCCTCTACCGAAAAAATTTCCGAAGAGCAGCAAAGCTGGATGGAATACATCTAAGATGAGGAATACGTTGGAGGACACAATCCACTCGAAGGTTGTTTATTTAAAGTTACGCATATAGTAAGAGAATGAGAGATTTTGGGAAAGAAAAGGAAGTGAGCAAGTCCAACAGGATGAAAGCAGACTGGGTTGTACCAGGATGTAGTGGATGGAAATGTGTCCAGAGGCAGCTGAATGCAGGAGCCTTTTCTAAGGGAGCGTCAGGTCGCCTGAGAGGTACTTTGGTCTAGAGGGACAGACTGAAAAGAGCTTAACCGGGGTAATTGCCTTCAACTTTCAGATCCCCATCTGTCCTCGGACTTTGAAAATTAAAACAGCCTGTTTCTTGTCCCAGATTTGAGGGGGTGGGATTGTCATAACGGTGGTTATTAGATAAGTGATATTTACACGTAGAAATCTTAAAAATGTAGATTTCACAGAATGAAGTCATTTCAAAGGTTAGAGATTATCAGGAATTCTGCAGATTGCTTCATGTTCCATCGCTGCTGCACTCGCATCTCTTTTCTAGTAAAACTGCAATGGCGACATAGCATATAGTAGGTTATTTTCTAGACTCTTTGCACAATCCACCAGGTCAGCTTTAAAACTGGACCTTTGCATTCTTGCATCCAAAGAGAAGAACAAGTTACTTTCTTACCTGGTAACGTTCTTTCGATGGGATGTTCCTCCGACGTATTCCACATCTATGACAGGTAATCACCACAGCTGTGCTGCTTCAGAAACTTTTTGGCGTCTGTGTCATGCGTCAATGACGTCGATACGCTCCTTCGAGGGCCTCCGTCGAGAAGACGTCACCAGATGTTACAAGTAGGACGCACGTAGCCTCAGTTGTAGTTTTTTCCCAGAACGTGTGGCACCAATCTTTTGCCAGTTTGACTACAGAAAGCCTTGCGGAAACGTAAGCTGCAATCGCATAAGAAATTCTGTAGAGGAGCAGGTCGGGAGGGTGCGATGTGGAATACGTCAGAGGAACATCCCATCGAAAGACGTTACCAGGTAAGAAAGTAACTTGTTCTTTGAAGGGATTGTGTCCTCTGACGTATTCCACATCTATGACAGACTCCCAAAGCAGTACCAACGTATGGAGGTGGGAAAAAAATTTAGAATTTTAGAATGCCCAATTAAATTGCAGAATAGAGGACCGCCTTGCCAAAGGCCACATTTTGACCATGGATAGAATCCAGGGAGTAGTGTTTTACAAAAGTATGGACAGAGGCCCATGTGGCTACTTCACAAATGTTACGAATGGAAACACCCCTCTGCAGGGCAGTAGAGGCAGCCACACCACTAGTAAAATGGGCCCGTAAGCCTACCAGAGGGTCCTTACCCGCCAAACGGTAACATTCAGACATTGTCAAGATAATCCATCCAGACAATGTCTGCTTAGTAACAGCTTGTCCCAAACGCCTTCCAGTGTACCCTACAAAGTGCCGATCATCCACTCTGACCCGGGACATGCGTGAGATGTAGAAACTTAAAGCTCTCCTAGGATCTGATCTATGGAGCATCTCCTCTTCCTTACTAGGATGCGGAGGAGGATAGAACGCCGGAAGAATGGCCTTCTGGCTTAAATGAAATTCCGACAACCTTCGGAAGTAAAGAAGGACGAACCCTAAGGACAACCCAGTCCTTGTGGAACACCGTGAAAGGTGGCTTAGCAGATAGTGCCTGCAACTCACTCACTCTGCGAGCGGAAGTAACCGCAAAAGGTCAACAGTCTCAAAGGACAAGAATGTAAGGGCTCAAACGGAGCTCCCATCAGGAATTTTAACACCAAGTTCAAATCCCAACCAGGCACCTGGAAAGGTGAAGGTGGAAACACATTAGTGAGCCCTTTAAGAAACTGAGAAATCAAAGGAATCTTAAAATAAGAACACTCAGACGAGCGCTTAAATATGGACAGTACCGCCAGGTAACCCTTAATGGTACCCACTTGCAGGCCCTTGTGGGCTAACGAAAGCAAAAAAGACACAACCACAGGAATGTACATGAAAAAGGATCCATATTCTTAACCCTGCACCAGTCGCAGAACTTTCTCCAACGGCAAAGGTACAGGGACTTTGTTGCAGGCCTTCTGGCCGAGAGCAACACCTCCATCACGTCTTCAATCCTTATATCTCAACCTTTCAGAAACCAAGCATGAAGGTTGAGAGACTTGACCTCTGGATGGAGAACCCGACCCCCCTCCCTCCCGTGAGAGCAGATCGTCTCGAAAGGGAAGACGGCGTGGAGGGCAGTGTCATGATGCCTACCTCCGGGGACCCAGACCAAGTCCAGCAACCCCAGAAGCAGGCATCAAGTTATCCTAAGCAAGCCCAACAACCCCTGCTAGGGGCTATTCGGTTCCAGTCCTGGCGCCTATGGCACCAGGCTCATATGGATAGTCAATCCTGGCGCCATAGGCGCCAGGCTCAGATTAAAACTTACCTGATGCAGACCATGCTGCAAACGTACCTGATGCAGACCATGCTGCAAGAGCTCCAAGCCAAAAGAGGCTTGGAAGGGACTACTTTACTTAGGGACTATTTTTTACTCGGGCGGGGCCGGGGAGGAATACTTACCTGGGACTACTTTGGAGGCTATTTAAACCACGCGTTATTCTGCATCCAGCAGCGTAACGCTCACCGTGCCTGCAAGTCTGCATCCAGCCTTCTGCCACGCCCGCCTCGAGTTTGGAGCTCCTAGAAAAAGGGTGAAAGAAGGAGAAGAGGTTAGAACAAGAGCAACACCTTTGATCCTTACCTGAATTCCCGATCCATCGCGCCTTCGAGCTGGAAAAAAGAAGTTATTTTATGCGCGTCGCCTCGCCTGCTGCAGCACCGCGCTGAACTCACCGGCCTTCGCAGCATCTTCACATTCCACCGCATCCTCCTGCATGTTCCCGCCGCACTCCGGCACCTAAGGAGAAGATAACAGCAAGGTGAGCCAAGGGAATACACAGAGGAATATTAGTTACCCCCATAGACTTACCTGATTTTACCACCGGGGGTACTATTCATCTTCGCCGAACCCCGGCCCCTAAGGGGAAACAAAAGGACAGCAAGGTGAAACAAAGGGACTAACAAGGGGAACCCTCCTCACCACAATAGACTTACCTGATTTTAACGCCGGAGGTATTATTCCCAGAGACTTCATACTTTCTCTCAGCACCTGAATAAGGGAGAAAGCAACAGGTTACATATTGACATTATTTTATTGAACTGTGTTGGAAAATACAAATCCTTAACAGAATAGATCGAGGAGAGACAAAGAACCAACCTGATCGATAGGATCTCAGGGTGTGGGATAACTAGGTGATCAGCGGCTAATATTTTGTCGGGCCTTAACTAGTATCAACGAGTGGCGATACTTGGAGTTGAACATGAACATATTGCGATCTGGTGGAGGGCTCCATGGGAGCAGGAGGGGCTACTACTTGTGCTGGAGGTCCGGCTCAAGGGTTGCCAGGAGAGGACATTGAGGGAGGGGCCCAGGCAGTGAAGTCTTCAGATGGAAAGCAGAACTGAATACCCAATAATATGGTTGTGTGTATAATTGGGGAAGTTAAGGTGGTGGGGGGAGGTGAGTGAGGTCGGGGGCAAGAATCCCATCAGTAGGGAAAATGTCACCAAGCAAATACGCCGGTTTAGAAGTTAGGATTATTATGGGTTTGGTTTGAAGTTCTGCCAACTATAACCATTGCAGGTCCTTTCATTGAATATTAGGGGGTGAAACTCCCCAGTCAAGAGGTTGCGCCTCTTCCATCTTTTAACAGATCTTGAGGGTAGACATAGCCCTTGTACAGGAAGCACATTTGCTGCAGAGACTGGATGTGCACGTGACAGAGGTTCTGGTATTCTGTGCTTACCTCTGGCAAAAAAAGCAGAGGTAGCAATCCTATGTAAGAAAGGACTGGGGCTGGAGGTGATGGCATCCCTTTCCGACACAGACGGCAGATATGTGCTGGTTATCTGTACAGTAGGCAAACTACCCTTAACGCTAGCTTCGATATATGCCCCCAAATACGGGTCAAGTGGAATTTATGCTACGCCTGACCCTAGTAATCACCTGCTTTGCAACAGGGGGCTTTATCATAGGGGGCGATGTTAATATGCTGATGGATGAGAACCTAGATCATTCAGAGGGTTTGAAGGCGAAGGGAGTACAGGCCTCGGCTAAGGTGAAACGAAAACTTAATCTCCTGGGGGATATGGATGTCTGGCGGGATTGTCAGGCAGGAGAGTGATTAATCATACGCTTCCCACGTACATTATAATTATACAAGGATAGACTATTTTAGTAGCCAAGATGTCATGGGGAAACGTGGTAGAGACCGATATTGGACACTTCACACTTACCATTCCAAGGGGTTATTGAAATTAGATATTTCCCAATTAAGAACACCTGAATGCTTATATGCTCACTACCAAATCACTTGTTAAGAGATTCTACTGTTCAGGAAGGAAATAGAGATGCACATTTCTGAATATTATAAGGGCCACATTTTTATCCATGGAAACCCATTTAGCTGAGAAAAGAAAAAGACCAGCTGCTTGAGGAGATAGACCAGTAGTATAAGGATACTGGGTCGACGCGTATCCTTAGAAAACTAATAATTCTTAAGTGTCAACTAAACACGATGGAAGTTCAGAGCAGAACGTTCTTTGTTGAATGTGAAAATTGCATTTAATGAGCGGTCTAATAAGCTCAATAGGTTACTATAGCGTTGAAAGCTTAAAACTCTAAGGGACAGATTAAAGTTCTGAAAAATATGATGCAGATGGCATTGTAGAAGCTTTTCAGTATATACTGCAGAGAATGAGGGGTGGGGGGAAAACCTCTAAAGAATATATAGGCGCAGCATCACAGACAGGTGCTGAGAGCCCTATCGAAATTTGAGGAAGTTATTTGTGCAAATAAAGCTTTGAAGCCTAACAAGGACCCGGGTCCCAACGGTCTGATGAACCACCTTTATAAAAACATTCTCGGAATCACTGCTAAAACTGACTAATCTATATAACTCCTTCCTGACATCTAGGACAATCTTGGAAACAATGAATCAAGCCATGATTAGCGTAATCCATAAACCAGGTAAAGACCAGAAGGGCTGTGGGTACACTACTGTCCATTGCTCTATAGAACACAGCCAAAAAATGCTTTTCTAAAATCCTCTGAGGTGCTTCCAGGCTAGATTCATTCGGATCAGACTTGTTTCAAAGTGAACCTGGACAAGTCAGACATCTTGCACTTAACTACACTTCCCCTAGTGTGCCATCGGCTTAAGACAGACCTTCCATTTCGATGGGCTAACGAGAGTTAACTATTTGGGAGTGCAACTACCTGCCAACTTAGACAAGCTTTATGACATCAACTACTCCACCTTACTATAATAAATGAATGCTGACCTGCACAGATGGAGTAAATACTACAATTTCCACGTTTGGGCGTATTAATGCTTCCTAGTCTAGAAATCCTTTTCCAAGCCCTCCCAGTAAGAATCCCTAGGAAAACGCTCCTAGCACTGCAGAGTGACGCCACATTTTTTATCTGGAAGGAAAGGAGAGTTAGATTAGCCAAAGCATTACTGAAAGCTCGAACATGACGAGGGGGTTTGCAAGCACCCGTCTGCCAGGTTATTATGTGGCAGCACAGCCAAGAATAGTAAAGGAGTGGCGTCAAATGGAATCCACAAAACAATGGTGTGCCAAGGATTTTGTAGTCAGAGGCATCCAATTGTGGAGAGTTATCGGGCAGCCGAAAGGTAATAGACCGACATTAGTATATAGGAACATATTAGCTACGACCGTGTTTGAAACATGGGACAAATTTACCATACGTGGAAATCTCAATATGTTCCCATCACCATTCACAGGAATCCAGACTTTGCACAGAGCATGCTGAGAGGTGCATTTAATGATTGAAGAACGAACAAAGGGTGGTGCATAGCAGGCATGTTCAAAGGAGTGGTTATCAAATGCTCTGGCGAATGCTAACAGGAATATAAACTGCAGGAAACTGACCGATTTCAGAAATTTCAGTTGAGCCACTGGAAGATGGGCAAGTTAGTAAAAGAAGCTGCAACTGGGGGCATGGCCGGCCGGGGACCGAGTAACATGCTCTCTCAGTGAGCTCCGCAGCCCGTGCCTTATAGGGACCCTCTACTCCCTTCCAACTGGACCAACGCCCACCCAGAAGTAAGGAGCGGGGGTCAGAAATATGGTAGGACACCCCCTGGCACTGAGGAGGTGATTGGAGGTCAGACACCGGAGAAAGCAGCAGGTGAAAATACGGCGCCAGCTAACCAAGTGCATAGAGGAAGAGGAGCCGGAACAGAACAAGGGACCTCAGCAACCCCCCTGGAGAAGCGGGATGAACGAGGTATACCACTCTAGAAGCAGTGTACAGCATTGCAGACCCTGAACGCAAAAGTGAAGGTAATACTTAATGAATGAACCGCTCTCCCAATGTAATGGAGGGGGTATGCGGTGTAAACCTGCAACGTTAGCCCAACGGGAAGCCAGCCCAGCAGAAACCACACTACGGAAGTAATGCTAGCAAAGCTCAATTGTGCAGACTGGAGAGGGGGGTTGCGCCTGAGGAGCGAGTCAACGCTCAGGCAAGCAATGAGTAAACAAACGGTGAGCACCTGACAGACAGCAACAAGCCCTCACTGTGTAACAGCTCCCCACGAACATAGATAAGAGCAGTCCCGGCGGGAAGGCAAAGCAATCGGGAAGAGGCGCAGGGCTAATAAGCAATGAGTCACCAGGTGAACAGCACAAAACTAAGTGAAACAAAAGAAAACAAGGGTCCCACAGGGAACATGCGATAATACTTTACAACCAGATAGATTGGACCTGTAAATCCAGTAATTGAAGCCCACTGTGGGAAAACACTGCAGCAACAAGGAAGGGAACTGCAGTTGGGAACCCATAGCGAGTGGAGGAGGAGCAGAGAGAGGGCTGCGAAGCCTTAGACCACACAAAAAGCCCAATTGCCAGCAACTTACCTGGATGGGGAAGAAACATTGAAAGGAGCAAACACAGGAACCCCCAACGCTTGACCCCTCTGGAGAGCTCCCTTGTGGAGGAATAAGAAGGCAAAGTGAAACCACCACCCAAAAAGGGAGGGGTAAAATCCACAAGGTCAGAATGGCAAAGCATTTGACAAAACTGAAGGGCCTTCCCTCGGGTGATATCAAGCCAGAACCAGGATTCTGCAAGGAGGCCGCAGCAAACTGCGGCACAAATTCACTTGCCTGCGAGCTCCGAGACGTGCCTAGAAGAGGAGAACCCCCCCACCCCTCCCCCAAGACGCGTTCAGATCTGTAGGAAATGCTTGCTGAGATAAAGAAGGAAATAAAGGACTGCGCTATTAGTCTCACAAAGTCCATTACTGATCAGAACAGGCAAGTGTTGGCAATTGAGAGCAGAGCAGAGACGGAGACGACACACTCTGAGCAAGGATACAAACAGGGAGAGCTGGCCAAGTGAATGGATTTATTGACCAACAAATGGAATGGGCCATGGCCAGGCAAGTGGACAATGAAAACATATCCCGAAGGAATAATATTAGACTTGGGGTTCATGCCAACGTCGGTCCCGGAGGCCGAATTGCCCGATTATGTGCAGGCACTATTCCAACAGGTGATGGAGACTCCAAAAGGGAGGAAATAATGCTGGACAACACCCACAGGATATACAACATCTATCAGCAAAAGAAAAACCTGGTGCAGGAAGTGATCCCTAGAGTGCTTTTCTTTAGGACGAAGGAGCAGATTATGAAAGCCGCTGGAGGAACAGAACCAATCAGGTTCCGAGGCTCACACATCACCTTTTTCTAGGATATGGCCCAAGCTACACTGTTGACGAAAGAGGCTTCAGGTGGTCACAAGCTGGTTACAAGATCAAAGGGTTTGCTACAGATGGACCTTGCCATGCAGGCGCCGATTCGAAGATCAGAGTAAGGCATATCACATAAAGGAGGAGGAAATGGCAGACCTCAAACAATGATGACGACGCTCGATCAAAATATCAAATCACCGGAGAGAGACCCTGATAAGCACCTAGGCTGCACAACTATGAAGGAAGGGTGGCGACAGGGGCGCCCTTAGCCAAAAGGAAGGGGAAGGTCTAAAACATAACGTGGACACGAATAAGACTAAGGTGAGATGCAAGAAAGACACAAGCATGACAGAACTCCTGAGGGGAGGTTCAGGCGGCCGAAGCACAACACAAAATTTACCATCACAGATCTCTACAGACCTTGAAAAAGTTTAGAGCGCATTTAGAGGCCCACATGGCAGAAAGCTCTGCGCAGACCCTACTGAATACCAAACAAACATACACACAAGGGTGCAAGGCAAACCGATCGCTAACAGCCAAATTGAAGAAGCGAAGATCATGGAGCAATTACATGCGACCCTGCTAAAACGGGAAGAGATGGACACGGGTCTCCAAGCAGTTTACAATGGAAATGTTGAACTTCCCCGGCTGTCTAAAGAGGAAAGGGAGACTCTAGAAAGGTATCAATGAAGCCATAACAGCCTTACTGGGTAATAAAACACCAGGACCGGATGGCTTTGGAAGCAGATATTATAAAATCTTCAGAGTACAACTCCCATGGCACGACTATTTAATAAGATCAGAGAGGACGTGACAGTCACGGAGGATATGGATAAATCCACCACTGCGCTGAATCCCAAACCAGAAAAAAAAACTGAATGCGCCAATTACCACCCCATTTCCTTACAGAACAGTGATGCTAAAATATATGCAAAGGTTTTAGCAGGGAGGTTTGCAAGAGTCTGCCAGGAATAATACACGGAGACCAAGCTGGGTTCATAATGGGGAGACATACGCAAGATAACATAAGGAGGGCAATAGATCTTATTGACCCGGGTACGAGAAAAGCAGAAATTCTCTATAACAGCACTAGATGCGAGACAAGCATTTGATAGCTCTTGGATTAGTGGTTCCTTGAGAGTGTATTGGTGGCATTTGGACACAGACCAGCATTTAGGCGAATGGTACTCGCTAATTTCCAACTACCATCAAGATTCCTGGTGAATGGGCACTTTACAGAAATGGTCAAGATTCAGCGGGTTACACAAGGATGCCCGTTGTCACCTGTAATAATCGCCATGGCCATAGAACCATTGGCGCCCATGATTAGACAAGACCAAAAAATCCTAGGAATAGAAAGCATAGGCGGGACACATAAAATAGCACTGTATGCGGACGATATCTTATTCCCGAGAGACACGAAACAAAACTTGTCGAAAGTGATGGCAAGTTAACGGGAATTTGCAGCAGTCTCCGGATTTACCATCAACTTTAACAAATCCATAGTCCTTAACATAACAGATAACCAGAAGGATATTTGGGAACTCGCATGGGATCACCCATTGCCCTGGGAAGATAAAAGGAATAGAATACTTGGGGGTAACTAACAAAAGGGTACAAGGAACTGTACGGAGTGAACATTCCCCCCACTGTGGAAACGGTTAGAGGACCTTCATAGGTGGGATACACAGGAGCTTTCGTGGTTCGCCAGAATAGCGACAGTCAAAATGACAACAATACCCAGTCTGCTATATGTAACTAGCTCACTCCCCATAGACATACCAACCGGGATGATCCCTGTAAAGAGTTAACCCTCCTATATATGGGACAAAAACAGTCCCAGATGTGAGGAGATATATTTTAGCAGCCCAATTAGTGCACCTGTTACGATGGTCCGTATCATAAACACAAAGGGGTTGGAGCAAAGTTGAGCAAGAAGAACAAGTTACATACCGACGGGTCACGTTCTTTCGACTGGATGTTCCTCCAGCGTATTCCACATCTTTCACATGTAATGTCCACAGCTGTGCTGCTTCGGAAGTTTTTCGGCAGAGGGCGTCCTACGTCGATGGCGTCGGGTCGATGTCCCTCGAGGGCCTCCGTCGAGGGTGAAGTCCCTGGATGTTATAAATAGGACACAGCGCCCGTAGCCTCAGTTTATGTTTTTTCCTCCATAACGTGTGACATGCTCTTACACAATGCCTGCTTGACTGCACATGGCCTTGCGGGAATGAAAGCTGCAATAACAAAGGAAATCCTTCTGAGGGGCAGGCTGGGAGGGCAATGTGGAATACGTTGGAGGAACATCCACTCAAAGAAACGTTACCATTTGGTAAGTAACTTGTTCTTCGAATGGATTGTGTCCTTCAACATATTCCACATCTTTGACAGACTCCCAAAGCAGTATCACTGACTGGAGGAGGGAGAAGAATTTAGAATACCCAATCAGAGGGCAGAATAAAGCTCTGCTTTAGCAAAGGCCATATCCTGACCATGGAGAGTATCCAGGGAGTAATGTTTGACAAAGTTATGGATGGAAGACCACGTTGCTGCATCAAATATATTCTTAATAGGAACTCCCCGCTGCAGGGCTGTGGATGTAGCCACGCCCCTAGCGGAGTGGGCTCGCAATCCCTCAGAAGGGTCCTTGCCTGCCAATCTGTAGCATTGAGTAATGGGGAGGATATTCCACCTGGACAAAGTCTGTTTGGTAACAGCCTGGCCCAATCGGTGTCCAGTGTACCCCACAAAAAGCTGGTCGTCCACTCTGACCGTACACATCCTAGAGATATAAAAGCTTAAAGCTCTCCTAGGGTCCAACCTATGTAGTCTCTCCATTTCCTTACCAGGATGAGGGCGGGGAGGATAGAAAGCAGGAAGCACCAGTCTGGCTCAGATGAAACTCTGACGCTACCTTCGGTAGGAAGGACGGACATAGCCTCAGTATAAGGGTGGTTTAGATGAAAGTGCCTGCAATTCACTCACTCTGCGAGCAAATGTAACTGCAACCAAGAAAACCGTCTTGAAAGACAACAGTCTCAAAGGACAAGAGTGCAGTGGTTTAAACGGAACACCCATCAGGAATTTCAAGACTAAATTCAGATCCTAAACCAGCACCTGAAAAGCGGACGGCGGGAACACATTTATTAGCCCTTTTAGAAATTGGGAAATCAAAGGAATCTTAAAATAAGAACTTTCTTCAGACAAGCGCTTGAAAATAGACAGCGCTGCCAGGTAACCTTTAATGGTACCCACGTGTAGCCCCCTGTGGGCCAAAGAAAGCACCATCGGAATGGAACACTGAAAAGGATAGACGTGGTTTCCTCTGCACCAGTCGCAAAACTTATGACAACGGTAGAGATTTGGTTGCCGGCCGCCTGGCCGAAAGCAACACCTCCTTCACATCATCCAGGGAGGTCCCAATCCTTATATCTCAACCTTTCAGAAACCAAGCGTGAAGGTTGAGAGTCTTGACCTCTGGATGGAGAACCCAACTACTCCCCCCCTCCCACACCTTCCCCCCCAAACCCCTTTCACGCGTGAGAAGATACTCTCTGTGAGGCAGACAGCAGATGGACATTTCTAGAAGGTCCGAGTACCACGCTCTCCTGGCACAATCCGGAGCAATGAGGCTCATGTGGGAGCTGAACCTCCGCAACCTCCTTAGCACTTGAGGAATGACAGGGACCAGAGGAAAAGCGTAAAGAAGTGGAAATGACCAATCCACGACGAACGCGTCCCTTTAAGGCTCCTCTCAGAGGAAATTCCCTTCAGCAAAATTGCTCGCACTTCCGGTTGGCACCGGTCACGAACAGGTCCACCCGAGGGGTTCCACAAAGGGCGAAGATCTCCAGAAGGACTTCCTGAGCCAACTCGCACTGGTGGGAGACCGCGATCTACCTGCTCAGAGCGTCCACCTCCACATTCTCCTCTCCAGCCAGATGAACTACCGAGAGTGATATTCCTTGCTGTATCAACCAGAAGTAGAGCTGCATCGCCTCTCTGCACAGCGGGAATGACCCTACCCACCCCTTTTTTTTGGTGAGGTATTGCACAGTGTTGTCTGTCATGATCAGAACACTCTTCCCCTGTACAGATGGAAGAAAAGCCTTCAGGGCCAGCCTGATGGCCCTCAGATCCAACAGGTCGATGTGGAGTTTGGACTCCGACGGAGACCAACGACCGCTGGCGGTCAGCTCATTGGCATGAGCTCCCCATCCTTTGAGGGAAGCGTCCGTCACCACCATCACCTCTGGCCACGGTTGCCAAGACGGCTCCCCCTTCATCAGATTCCCTTCGCTGGCCCACCACAGAAGATCCTGCGAGACAGAGTGGAATCTGAATGTGATCAGACATCTTGTCTGAGAATTGCGACCACTGCATCTTGAGAACCCATTTACGGGATCTCATATTAAGTCTGGCCTCGGGCACCAGAAAAATGAAGGATGCTATGAGGCCGAGCAACCTTAAGAATTCAAAAGCCTCTGGGCACATTGACATTTTTTGACCATCCGAATGGCAGGACCCGAAACTGAAAGTGTGAGTCGACAGCCGCAAACATCAGTTATTTTCTATGCTTTGGATGAATCGGCACATGAACATAAGCATCCTGTAGGTCCAGAGACACCAACCAATCCTGGAGTCCAAGGGCCTGAAGGACCTGAGAAAGAGTGACCACCTTGAACTTTTCCTTCCTGAGGAACTTGTTCAACCAACACAAGTCCAAGATGGGTCTCAGTCCCCAGTCTTTCTCTGGAATCAAAAAATATGGGGAATACCATCCCTTGTTCTTCTCTGCCACAGGCACTAGTTCTATAGCGCCTTTCTACAGCAGGGTCAAGATTTCCTGCACAAGGAGCAGATCTGGAAGCTTCAAAGAGATTCCCCAGTGGATTGTTGTGAGGCCGCTTGAGGAAAGGAAGGCAGTAGCCGTGGGCTATTGTATCCAGAAATGACGCATCTGAAGTAATAGCTTGCCATTTTTCGAGATGCTGAGACAGTCTGCCCCCAACCAGCGAACAATGGAACATGGCCTCATAGCTGTTTCGGAGCAGCTGTGGCAGCGCCTGAAGGCAAAGAGGCAGCTGCCTGAGCAGCTTTGGCACCTCAATTTCCCTGTCCACCACAGGTACCTTTTCAGGGGCACCTTTGATTAGCGGCTCCTCTCGTTCAACCAAAAGAGGAGCAACGAAAGGAAACCCCCCCGCCCCTCTCCACTGGTGTCCCCTAGGATGAAAAGGCAGAGGTTGACGCACAGCTGCGCCCAAAGATTTAGCAGCAGCTTTGGAGGTCTGCAACCTCTCAAGGCTTTAGTCAAACAAATTAGAGCCATCAAATGGCATGTTCAGAAGACTGGTTTGCACATCTGGAGCAAAACCCGACTTCCGCAACCACACAAACCTGCGTATCACAGTGCTCGCACCCATGGACCGGCTAACACGATCAGCCGTGTCCAACCCAGACTGAAGGGATTCACACATGGCATCCTTGCCATCCTGCACAAGAGCAAGGAACCCATCCCTTTCTTCCCCCTCAAGGATATGCTCAGCCGCTAGAGAGACCATTCCACAGTGTGTGAAAACCTTGCCAAGGCACAAGTGGAGTTGGCCGACTTCAGTGCCATACTCGTAGCAGAAAATACCTTGCATGCCCAACCATCAAAGCGCTTGTCGTCCCTATCAGGAGGGATGGTAGGGGACGCCGCCTACCTCGAGGTGGCCGTAGCCGCCTGAACCACCAAACACACTGGAGTGGGGTGAGTGGATAGGTAGCTGGGGTCACTACTGGATGGGTGGCATTTCTTAGTTAACGACTTGTTGACCGCCGGAAGAGCCTCTGGGGTCTGCCAAGTAGCCGCCACCCTTTTTTGCAATGCCAAATGAAAAGGCAACACTGGGTCAGTGGACGGATCCTGATCCAAAATATCAGTCAGGCCATCCTGATCAAATGCAACCGGAGGACCGGACCACCCGAGATACTCTAACTCTAGACAGCAACCTCCTCTAGGAGGATTCAGCATGAGCCCCAGGCTCTGGCCTACCAAACTCCACCTCAGTAGATGTGTCAAGGCCACTGGCGGCATGCAACGACTGACGCAACTCCTCCAACTGACTGTCTTCAGAAAAGACCATGTCAGAAGCCTCATGAGTTTCAACAGCCTCAAACTCCAAATCTGACCCCTCCTCATCCTCAAATCTCATGTAAAGAATGAAAGAATTCCTTAGGGACAGGAGCTGCCCTGGAGTCCACAACCAGCCTCACAGAATAAAGCCTTTCTCGGAGGATCCACAGTACCAGGGGCCACCACCGGCCAATTCCAGCAAAATTGCCCCGAAGGCATCGAGGGCGCTGATGGCTTCGGCATCGACAATGGCGCCGAAGGCTCCGAGGGCTGGATTGAAAGCAAAGCTCCGACAACCGCACTCGACGGTCACAGTGCCGACGGAGCCAACGCCGACCTCTAGCACTTTCCTGACCTGTGGTTCCGCTGTGGACGAAGACCAAAACCTGGATCTGGCACCTCTCTGCAGATCTACCGGAGCCTTGTCCAAACAGGGCCTCGGCGGTTCCCGATGTTTATCGCGCGAGAGCCCGGGCCCGAAGGCGCGCGAGCATCGGACCGAGACAGTTCCCTGCCGGCGTCTTCCGAAGGTGCCGACGGAACTGTGATTGCGATTGAAAAATCGCCAGCATTTGCTCCCTGAATGCCTTCCTTTCCTCAGGAGTCGAGGATTTAGTGCGACAAGCCACTTGCCTCGCGGAGCCATCATCCGACGGGCAAGGCGACTGGTGACGCTGCTTCCGGGAGTGCAGAGATGAGGACGAGTGGCGGGACTCACTCTGGGATCGAGATTCCCCAGGACTCCTTCCGATGAGGAGAGTCACCCCTCGAATCGTCAATGGAAATACCCATAGCTTTTTGGGATTTTCGAGGTTTAGAAACCCAATCTACCTGCAACTTCCCCTTACGCTCCCGCAAGGCCTTGGCAGTCAACGAATGGCCCTCCGAGCAGTTGTCAGTATCATGACTTTCGCCCAGACACCACAAGCAGATGCAGTGCGGGTCCGTAATTGACATTTTGGACTTACAGTCCCGGCATGTCTTAAAGCCAGACCGCGGAGTCGGAGGGGTAGACGACGAAAACCTTTTCTTCAAATCAGATCACACGAGGCGTGCAGGGTTCTCGAAGCAAACATGTTTGCGGAGAAAAACAGAACTGAGGCAATGGGCACTGTGTGTCCTATTTATAACATCCGGTGACGTCACCCTCGAAGGAGGCCTTCAGGGAACGGAGGCCTTCGAGGGACATCGACCCAACGCCATCAACGCAGGACACCCTCTGCCGAAAAATTTCCGAAGCAGCACAGCTGTAGACATTAGATGTGAAATATGCTGGAGGACACAATCCATTCGAAATGACCTCTACCCCGCAGAGTGCAGTACAGTCTTTGAGAAACAGGAATAGAGGAGCAGGGTGGGATATGGGGGAACAAGCACTGAAATGGGATAAACTAATCCCGGGATTAGGACCTCACAGTCCCATGAGTCACAACGCTGACTTCACCCAGAGAAGGAACACAACCTATTGAGAGAATTGGGAAGGGAGGGATAAACTGAAATTCAAAGACTTCTACCATAATGGGAACCCACTACTCATCGAGGACTGCAAACAGAAATTTCGCATAGGAGAAGTAGAGGTTCAAATACATACAAATTAGGCATTGGATTACACAAAAGAAGGTGACGATGGTGGGCACAAGGGCACCAATGGGACTGGAACTAACCATGCAGAGGGGTCTACTGCTAAAGGGATCTCGAGAATATGACATGCATTACTCACAGTAATAGCATTTCTGATGATTATATCTGCTTAGATTCACATGCTGTGCATATAGTCCGACATCCAGTGGTAACAGCAGAGTATTGCATCTCGTCTTTCGAGGATCGAAAGGAGACATCAGCATGGGCATGCCTGTAACACTATCCCTAAAGTGAGGTGTAGTGTACCCAAAAGCCTCACGCGTCGCGGTCCCTGCGATTGTATTTTTTCTGCCATGAGGGAGCCAAATGACTATTGTGAGGGAGTACATAAAAGAGAAAGCATCAAGACGTCAATGTTCCTTCCACCTCAGCGGGGAGGAAGGGTGGACTCATGTGAATCCAAGTAGATACAATCATCAGAAATGCTATTGCGGTGAGAAGGAACAGTAGTGAAAAGATGTCCTAGTACTGCTTGTCCCACCTGAGAATCAGACCTAGAAGAACAAGTTACTTACCAACCGTAACGTTCTTTCAATTGGAAGTTCCTCCCACAGATTCCTCATCTAATGATAATCCGTATACCAGCTCTGCTGCTTCGGAACATTATTTCACTAGGGGGGCACTGTGTTCTAGGCCGCATAGTCGTAGTCCCTTGAGGGCCGCCCTCGAGCGTCGACATCTGCTGTATAAAGGGCTCGAGCAGCGCCCATTACCTCAGTTCTGTTTTCACTGTGTTAATGGTCGCATCAGTTGATCAGGTCTTAAGTCCTCAGGCTCTTAAGGAAATTAGAGTGCAACAGGCATAAACTGTACGGAGGGGTAGGTTGGTAGGGTCGATGAGGAATACGTGGGAGGAACATCCAATTGAAAGAACATTACAGTTGGTAAGTAACTTGTTCTTCGAATGGATTGTGTCCTCTCACGTATTCCTCATCTTATGATAGATAGTGCTTCACAAAGGTGTGCATTGACGACCAGGTGGCAGCAGCACAAATATCCTGCACCCGGACACCCCTCTGAAGAGCCGTAGAAGTTGCCATACCTCTAGTTGTATGAGCCCTTAATCCATCTGGAGGCTGTTTTCCAGACAATTTAAAGCATTCAGAGATTGCTAGAATTATCCCTCTGGATAGGGTTTGCTTAGACACTCCAAGTCCCAATTTGTGTCCATTATACCCAACAAATAGTTGGTCACATTGTCTAAGATTAGCCAATCTGGAAATGTAGAAACAGAGCCCTTTTTGGGTCCAGTCTATGGAATCTTTCCTCTTCCTTACTAGCGTGAGGAGGAGGATAAAAAGAAGGTAAGGTAATTTTCTGTGACAGATGAAAATCATAAACTATCTTAGACAAGAAAGATGGTTTGATTTTTAGAATAACTTTGTCCCTATGGAAAATGGTGTGAGGAGGCTTATAAGACAGTGCCTGCAACTCACTTACCCTGCGGGCTGATGTTATAGCCACCAACAGAATTGTTTTAAGAGTGAGAAGTCTTAATGGGCAAGAATGTAAAGGTTCGGAAGGGGCACACGAGAAATTTTAAGACTAGATTCAAATCCCAGATGGGCACCTGAAAAGGTGTCGGAGGGTATACATTTGTCAGCCCTTTCAAGAATTGAATGACTAAAAGGCATTTTAAAATAGGACACCTCTTCCGAGGAGCGCTTGAAGATAGATAGCGCTGCCAAGTATCCTTTTATAGTACCAACTTGGAGCCCCAAATTGGCCAAGTGTAAGAGAAAAGAAAGTACTGTTGGAGTATTACAAATCCACATTCTTATCCCTGCACCAGTTACTGAACTTGTTCCAATGACACTGATACAGGGATTTTGTTGCTGGCCTTCTGGCCGAAAGAAAAATCTCCATTAAGTCATCTGGGAGGTCCCAATCCTTATATCTTAGCCTCTCAGAAACCATGCATGACGGCTGAGTGTCTTGACCTCTGGATGGAAGACCTGACCTTCCTCTTGCAAGAGAAGACCCTCTCTTTGGGGAAGACGTGCTGGAGGGCAGATGGACATGTCCAGAAGTTCTGGGTACCACGTCCTCCTGGCCCAATCCGGGGCAATTAGGATCATGGTTTTCCTGAACTTTCTCAACCTCCTGATTACTTGAGGAATCACAGGGACAGGGGGAAACGCATAAAGGAGTGGAAATACCCAGTCCACTACGAACGCATCCCCTAGAGCTCCTCTTGGGAGAAATTCCCTTGAGCAGTATAGTTCCCACTTCCAGTTGGCACTGGTCGCGAACAGATCCACTTGAGGGGTTCCCCAAAGGGTGAAGATCTCTTGAAGAACTTCCTCAGCTAGTTCCCATTAGTGGGATACTGTGCTCTGCATGCTCAGAGCGTCTGCCGCCATGTTCAGCATTCCGGCTAGGTGAACTGCTGATGGAGAGATTCCTTCTTGCATTGCCCAGAACCAGAGCTGCATTGCCTCTCTGCACAGTGAAAGTGATCCTACATCTCCTGTTGAGGTAGTACATAGCCACTGTGTTGTCCGTCATTATCAGGACATTCTTTCCCTGGACAGAGGGCAGAAAAGCCTTCAGCACTAGTCTGATTGCCCTCAGCTCCAAAAGGTTGATGTGTAGTTTGGACTCCGATGGAGAGCAACAACTGCCGATTGTCAGATCGTTGGTGTGGGCTCCCCAACCCGTGAGTGAGGCATCCGTCACTACCGTTATCTCCGGCCATGGTTGCCAAAAAGGTTCCCCCTTGAGGATATTCTCCTTGCAAGCCTACAATAGGAGATCTTGAGTCACTTTTGTCGAAACTTGCAGAAGATCTGACATCTCCCCCGAAAACTGGGACCATCGAGTCCTGAGGGCCCATTGAAGGGATCTCATCCTCAATCTGGTCTCTGGCACCAGAAAAATGCAGGATGCCATGAGGTTTAGAAAACTTAGAAAGTCGAATGCCGGTAGATGTTAGGCATTTTGAAACTTAATTACCATCTGCAGAATGTGGTGAGCTCTCTCCTCAGGAGGCGAGGCCTTCCCTGAGGAAGTGTCCAGGATTGCTCCGATGAATTGGAGTTTTTGGCTTGGAATCATTTGTGACTTCTTGTAATTGAGGGAGAAGCCCAGACTGTGTAAGAAGTGGCAGGTCAAGGCCAGATGTTCCTGGACTCGTTCGGGTGAACTCGCCCTGATTAGCCAATCGTCCAGATAAGGGTAGATGTGAATCCCCCTTCTGATACACGCCGCCACCACTGCCATCAGCTTGGTGAAAACCCTCGGAGCGGAGGTTGGCCCAAATGGTAGAACCCCAAACTGATAATGAGAACCACCAACTGCGAACCTCAGGTACTTTCTGTGCTTCAGATGGATTGGCACATGAAAGTAAGCATCCTGAAGGTCCAATGAATCCAGCCAGTCCTGAAGCTGAAGAGCCTGAAGGATCTGAGAAAGGGTCACCATCTTGAACTTGTCCTTCCTGAGGAACTTGTTCAAGTTTCTTAAGTCCAAGATGGGTCTCAATCCTCTGTCCTTTTTGAGGATGAGAAAATAAGGCAGCACCAACCCTTGTTCCTTTCCGCATCAGGTACATGTTCTATTGCACCTTTCACTAGCAGGGTTAAAATCTCCTGCACAAGGAGCGGGTCTGGAATTTTTACAGAGTTGGCTCCCGGTGGATGATCTTGAGGTCTTTGATGAAAAGGAAGACAGTAACCATGGGTCACTATCTCTAGTGCCCAGGCATCTGTCGTAATGCCCCGCAATTCGTCCAGATACCGAGTGATTCTGCCAACCACCAGTGTCTTGTGGGTGAAGACCTCAAAGTGGCTTTGCTGCAGCAGTGGCCGAGGAGGTATTAGCCGCTGCTGTGGCTGATCTAGCACCTCTCCCTTTTCCAACACGATAGGGTTTTCTCTGTTGGCCTCCGACTGGCCTGCCCCCCTCCCTTTCCCAAAAGAGGAATAGAAGCGAAAAGGCGACTCTTCCAGGAAGATGAGTGTTGTTGAGGTTGCCTTATAGCGGCAGTAAGTGATTTTGCTGCCACTTTTGAGGTCTGCAGCTTCTCCAAGCTTTCGCCCGCCTTGCTGCCAAACAACCTCGAGCCGTCAAAGGGCATATTAAGTCATCTAGATGGCACATCAGGTGCAAAGCCAGACTTCCTTAGCCATGCAAACCTGCGTAGGACTGTGCTAGATGCCATGGACCTGCTTACACTATCTGCAGTGTCCAGTCCTGACTGAAGGCATTCCTCCATAGCCTCTTTACCATATTTTACTATAGCCAGGAAACCATCCCGTTCCTCACCTTCCGGGATGCGTTCAGCCGCTGATGACATGAAATCTCACTGGGTATATGTAAATCTAGCTAATGTGCAAGTGACATTAGTAGATTTAAGGGTCATACTGCCCGAAGTAAAAGCTTTGCGGGCCCAAGAATCATCCCTGTCTGGTGGGATTGATGGGTAAGCGGATAGCCTAGTGGAGGTTGCAGCTTGAACCACTAGACTTTCAGGGGAGGGATGTTTAGATAAATATTCTTCATCTGATAAAGATAGCCTATAATTTGGTACAAGTTTCTTATTTACTGCTGATATAGAATCAGGAGTATTCCAATTTACCATCACCCTTTTTTGCAGTGCTTTATGGAATGGAAGAACAGGATCTTTTAAAGGACCTTCACTCAGGATGTCATTCATGTCATCCTGGTTGAAATCTGGGGAAGCTGCCTTCCAACCCATAAAATCAATGGCTCTTCCCATAAGATTCCTATAACTAGGATCAGCATGTATGGGTCTGGTCTTTCAAAATCCACTTCAGGTGACGTGTCTAAGCCACTGGCATTTTGGAGACAGTCAATAAGATCTGTTATTTTAGACTGTGCGTCCACTAGCTCTTCAGGGATCTCTCTGGCTCCAAACCTAACTCCAGCTGAGGTGACATCCTCTTCATATATGGATGACATGGATCTGAAAAATTCCTGTCTAGGTTGGGGGTGGAAAGTCTTTTCAGGTAAAGAAGGTGGAATCGACCGGGGTATGGACAATGGCGTAGACTTAGGTCTTGGAATCAAAGAAGGCCTCGATAAAGGCATTGAAGGCGTCGATAGAGAAGACGCTGGCTTCGACAGTGTAGAAGGAGGCTTCGATGCTGTCGAAGAAGGCTTCCATACAGCCAAAGGTGTCAACGTGATTTTCGTTAGCGGTTTTAGACGCTATGGTCGTTGACTGTGTCGAGTCGAGTTTTGGCTTAGACTTCGATTCCGCTAACCCCAATTTATGCACCAGAGGATTTGACCTAGTACGAGGCGTCGGGGAACTTTCCCTTGAAGACACTTTCGACTCCTTTTCGACTCTCGCGTGTTTAGATCTTGATTTTCCTTGGTCACTTTTAGAGTGGGTAGAGGCATGACCACCACGCGGCATCTTTGAGGAGGTCTGGGCCGCTTTCTCAAATATTTTAAGCATCAAAGCCCTAAGGACCTCCCATTTTTCTTGGGAATCATGCTTTGATGGATAGGTTACTCTCCTCTCAGAGGAGGAAGACGACCTGTGACATCGCTTTTTTGACTTTTTAGTCGAAGACGAGGAAGATTTCCCCGAGCGACTCTTTGATCTCGATCCATGATAAGATTTTCGACTGGATTCATCAGAATCCTTTTGTCTTTTAGAAGACATACTTCTCCCCCACCGCCAGCTTACCTCTACGTTCCCCAAGAGCCTTGTTGGACATGGCCTGACAGGACCCGCACTCGTCAACCCGCTGGTCTGGGCTGAGGCACCAGAGGCAATTCTGATGGGAGTCAGTTATCGACATTTTCCTACCACACTACTGACATTTTTTTAACCCGGTCTTCGGTGTAGTGGGAGTAGATGACGAGGACATCGGCGAGGAAAAATCTGATGCGCCGTTCGTAACACGAAGCAGTTGCGTCAGAAAAACGGAACTGAGGTAACGGGCGCTGCTCGAGCCTTTTATACAGCGGATGACGTCGACGCTCGACGGCGGCCCTCAAGGGACTAAGCAATAGTGTTTTGAAAAAGTGGGTATAGAATTCCAGGTTGCTGCTTTGCAAATGGACTCTAAGGGAACATTTGCATTGAATGCTATGAAGCCCCAGTGCCTCCAGTAGAATGTGCTCTAGGCTTGAAGGGCAGTTCTCTCTTATCAAGTGAGAAACAGAGTGTGATGCATTTGACAATCCACCTTGAGATGGCTGATTTAGAGACAGGATCCCCTTCTCTACCAGCTGCTACTGAAACGAAAAATTGATTGGTCTTTCTCAGTGGTCTAGTTCTTTCCAGGTAAAACATAACTGCCATGCACACATCTAATGTGTGCAGGCTTCTTTTGGCCACATTAGTGGTGTTCTGGAAGAAAGTAGGCTGCTCTATTGATTGGTTCACATGGTACTTGGAAATAAATGTAGGCGCAAATCGAGGGGGGCGGGGGGATGCGCAGAACCACCTTATCTCAATGGACTACCGAAAGTGTCTAGGACTGAAAGGGCTTGTAGTTCACCAACTCTTATAGATGTGATGGCCATTAGGAAGGCTGTCATATTTAAGATCCTCGAGACTTGCTTTATGCATAGGATCAAAGGGAGACCTCATAAGTCTAGTCAATACCACATTTAGGTCCTATTCGGGAGCCGGGTTAGAAATGGGGGGGATGAATTATTTTAATCCATTCCATGAAAGCCTTAATAACTGGTACTTTCCACCACAACACCTTCTGTTGTGATGTGGTGTAGGCTGAGAGGGCAGCTAGATGAACTTTCAGGGAATTAAAAACCGGACCAGAGTCCAGTGAGTGAGTCCGGTACAACACAAAGTGTGTAGGAGAGCAGTCAATGGGATTGATGCCCTTGGAGTTGCACGAGATAAAGCCCTTCCATTTATTGGAGTAGCAATATCGGGTATTGTGTTTCCCACGCCTCCCTAATTATGTCCATGCATCTTTAAAGGAGTTGTAGGTGCCCGAACTCCATGACCTGAGGAGCCAGGCTGCTAGGTTCAGGGTTTGCGGGCATGGGTGAAGTGTTTCTCCCTTGTCCTGAGATAACATGTTGTACGGACAAGGCAGTTTCATTGGAGGAGATAGGGACAGCTCCATCAGATTAGAGAAGCATGGTTGGCGGGCCCACATGGGGGCCACCAATATCGTGGGGACTAGTTCCTGCTGCATCTTGTGCACAATCTTGCTGAGTAGGGGAGTTGGGGGGGGACGGCGGGGGAACGTAAACAAATTTCCCTAACCATGCAATCCAGAGACCGTTCCCCTTGGATGGGTTCTGGGGGTACCTGGAGGTGTAATCTTGCCATTGAGCGTTCTCCAGAGTTGCGAACAAGTCGATCTCTGGGAAGCCCCTATAGTGCGAAAACGTTAGAGAGGTTGTCTTTGTGCAATCGCCATTCTTACTTTACGGGCAGTGGGAAGTCTCTGCTGAGCACGTCCGCCAGAAGATTGAGTTCCCCTGGAACGTGTTGGGACAACAGGAACATCCTGTGTTTGGGAGCCCGTTTCTAAATGTTCTGGGTCAGCTTGGCTAGCCCTAGAGTGTGTGCTCCCTTGCTTGTTCAGGTAGTACATGGCCGCGGTGCTGTCGGTCAGAATCGGGACATTCTTCACCTGTAACTGTGTCTGAAAGGCTTTCAGTACTTTGAATACAGCTAACAGCTCCAACAGATGTATGTGTTTGGATGCTTCTTCTCGGGACCACACGCTGTGCGCCATCTGCTGAAGCCGGTGAGCCCCCCCCCCATGAGAGATGAGTCTGTCGTGAGAGTGGCTTCTACTGCGGGGGTGGTGAAGGCTTTCCCCTTCAAGAGTTTTTCCCCTCGACCACCACTGCAGAGAGAGAATGAGGGCTGGGGCGACAACTACCAGATCTTCCCATTGTCCGCTAGCCTGACACCACTGGCTGTTGAGCCACTCTTGCATGGGACGCAGACGTGCATGAGGCACTAAGTAAATGCAGGATGCCATCATTCCCAACAGTCGCATGGCCTTGCGTACCCTCACCTCGCGACTGGCTTCATACGGAGGGATCTGAAACAGCAGGTTCTGAATCCTCTCGTTGGAGGGGAAGACGAGGCAGTCTTCTGTCTGAATCCGAGCCCCTAGAAATGGTTTGACTTGACTGGGATCTAGGCTGGATTTCTTCTTTTTGATGGAGAATCGCAGGCTGAATAAGAGGTCTATTGTCTTGAGTGTTCAACAGGCATGTTCCGTAGGACTCCCCGGTTATGAGCAAGTCGTCGATGTAAGGGTAAACCGAGACAAATTCTCTGTGAAAGTGCGCTGCTGCCACTACCAGTACCTTCATAAACACCCTTGTGCTGAGGCAATGCTGAAGGGGAGTACTTTGAACTGATGGCGCTTGTCCTCTATCATGAACCTTAGGTATTTTCTGTGCGCCGGCAACTTTGAAATATCAAAGTATGCATCTTTCTTATCCAATGTTGCCATGTAATCCACCTGTTTCAGAAGCGGGGTTTGCTTCCTGTAATGTGACCATACGAAACTTCTGAGGCTTGACAAATTTGTTCGCTGGGTGCAAGTCTAGCACAGGGCGCATGGTGAGATCCTTTTTGGGTACAAGGAATTACACTGAATAAATACATTTGTTTACCTGTAGAATAGGGACAACTTCTATGGCGCTCTTTTCTTGCAGGATCTCAACCTCTTGCAGTAGGATGCGTAGGTGCTCCGGCATCAGGTGTCTTGATTTTGGCGGTCTGAATTGAGGTGTCAGCAAAATTCTATGCAGTACCCGTGGGGGACGGTCTTGAGTACCCACTGGTCTGTTATCCCCTCCCATGCATGAAGGAATGATGTTAGACGCCCCCCGACCAGGGTAACATAGGCGGGGACTCTCATCAGAGGGTCATTTCTGACCCAAGGACAGGGAGCCTCTGTGGGTGGAACTCTGTCCGGCCTTTACACACCGCTGTCCTCTAGGTGGATACGTGGTGGTGGTGTTAGATCCTGGTCCTGAATTCGAGTGGTTTCCCGAACCATACTGGTTTTGAGGGGAGCAAGATTGCCCATGAAAGGAACAAAGAGCCGCCCCATCTCTGTTGTGAAGGCTTCTGGGTAATCTGTTGCAGGGACATTTCTCTCATGTTCTTTTTTGGCTGTCTCAAGAGCTTCCTCCACTGCCTTGCCGAACAAGTTGGTTTCCTCAACGGACTCTTTTATTAAGGCTGCCTGAGTCTCCGGCTTAAACCCAGAGTTCCTCACCCATGCGTGTTGCTTGAGTAAGGTACCCTGTGCCAAGGTTCTTCCTGCTGTTTCAGCAGCGTCTAAAGTGTTCTTAAGCACATTCTGATTCACTTGCTTGCCTTCCAATACAAGTGCGAGCAACTTAGCCTGCATAGGTTCAGGTACCTCTTGAAGGCCTTCTTGCAGCAGGTTCCACTGGACGTCTGCATAGCTAGCCAACAGGGTGGTGTTATTAGCTATTCCGTTGGAGAACGCAGCAGCAGTAGTAGTAGTGACCCTCTTCCCCAATGCATACAACCTCTTGGATTCTTTATCAGGCGGTGCTTCACCTGTAGACAGGGGTACATCTGCCCTTTTTCTAGTGGCAGTAACTACCAGTGAATCCGAGTGACATGGCCCTTGAATCCAAGTTGCTCAGGAACAGATAAGACAATCCCAACCTTCAAATCGAATTACAGGTGGTTTTTTTTAGAGCAAAGAGGAAGAGGACAAGGAGAGGGAAGAAAAAAATACCAAGGAGTGCAAACCAGGCAGCAAACAAGTCGAAATTAGTGGTTAATTTGTCTAAAAAAATTCTCTCTAGTGAAGAAATTCGAACTTTAGAGAAATGCCGACTCATAGCACAAATAAGTTTCAGACCAAAGTTGAGGTACACAAACTAATACGGAAACTTAAACTCGAGACTTACTTTGCGGAAACAGCCAACGCACCAGTTTGAGACAACAGGCGAATACGTGGAATTTAAACCTAAAAGTACTTTTTGTGCACCTGTGCATGTACCACCCAAAGACATTTTCAAAAAAATGGTGAAGGATTTAGCTCAGATTCAATTTAAAAATCCAAACAAATATAACTTTAACAGAGGAGAACTTTCACTAATCAAAGCTCGTTTATGGACGATTCGATTACAATTCGGCCGGCAGACAAGGGTGGCGGCATTGTAATACAAGACACTGAAGACTATCATAATGAATGTTTAAGACAATTGGCCAACATAAAGACGTATCTGTTTTAACACACAAACCCACCCTGGAGATAAAAAACGAGTTACAATCACTTTTGATTCAAGCACTGGAAAATCATTGGATTACAGAAAAAACCAAAGCATATCTGTTCACATCATACCCCAAGATGCCACATTTATATATTCTTCCCAAAATACACAAGAATGGAGAACCCCAAGGAAGACCGAAAGTGGCTGCAACAGAGTATCCTACAACCCCTGGGTATATAGATTATTTTTTCTAACCCATCGTCCAAGCAACTTCTACATTTGTTAAGGACACTACTCATTTTTTGCAAATACTAAACCAGATTGAACTAGAAGAACAAGACATTCTGTTCACCATCGATGTCGTAGGTCTTTACACGAGCATTCCCCATGATCAGGGTCAAGAGGCAGTACAGACCATCTTACTCCAAACGGGACAGATTGGAACAAAGAGTTCCTAATGATGCTACTAAGGTTCATATCCACACACTCTTGTTTCGAATACGATCATAAGTATTACAGTCAAATATTTGGAACAGCCATGGGGGCAACCATGGTGCCAGCCTTTGCGAACTGCTTCATGTACCAATTCGGGAGTAAAAATATCCTGGAAAACACAAGATGGAAACCGTATCTGAAAACTTGGGTTTGTTACATAGACGATATTTTTGGAATATGGTCAGGCGATAAGAAAGAATTGGAGACCTTTCTAGCATACTTGAATGGCATAGACACACGCTTACAATTTACCCTAGAAATTGGGAACCCAAATATACACTATTTGGATGTACAAACAGCGATAAATGAAACAGAATAAATACAACATTATATACAACACTAACAGATCGGAACAATCTTCTCCACCGCATGAGTTTTCACCCATCAAATAGGTTACGCAATCTACTGTACAGACAAATGTTAAAGATTAAAAGAATAGTTAGCGACCCAGAAGGCTGTGAGAGACAATTAGAGCTACTTCAAGAAAGTTTAAAAGAAAGAGGCTACCCTGAAACGGATTTACAAGTGGCACGTGAAAAAGCAGAGACACAGACATGAGATCAACTTCTCACTAAAAGAACAGATCGACAGAATCCAGAATTGGTATTTATCACAACATATGCTATACAAAGTAAAAAAAAAATCAAAATAAATAATTCAAGATAGATGGAGTATACGGACAAGTGATACACGGATTAAAGATTTGTTTCCAAAACCGCCCGTCTTTGCCTACAAGAGAAGCAACAATTTACGCAATATGCTAGTTAACACAAGAGGCAAGAATACGAACAGAAAACCAGATAAACACCCTGGGACTTACCCCTGTATGAGCTGCAGCAATTGCAATAACATTGTGAAGGGGAACACAATAACGCACCCAAAAACGGGAGCAAAAATTAAACTCAGATACCATGCCACTAGCCTGTCAGAAAACGTAATTTATGCCATTAAGTGCCCGTGTGGTATTTACTATGTTGGGGAAACATCACGCAAGATACGAGCGAGGATCAACGAGCATAAATTACCAGGTTACTCACCGTAGTGACCACCTTACTCCTAGTCCATAGTCCCCTTTCCTCCATATTTATGGGACATCTCTCCGTCCTGTGGGACAGGACAGGAGCACTTTGTAAAAACCATCCACATTCTTTTCAAAAATGTGTCCCTCCTCTCTTTCCTGCGTGGGGCCCGGCACGCAGCCGTAACCCCGCCCACCTAGACTCCGCCTCGCGCATCACCCATCAGTCCTTTTCTATCGCAGGGTCAAAGACCCATTAGCAATAACAGAGGAACCTTATTAGAGGGGACGGCGGGCGGGCGTATGGAGGAAAGGGGACTAGGAGTAAGGTGGTCACTACTGTGAGTAACCTGGTAATACTCCTAAGTCCTGTCCCCTTTCCTCCATACTTATGGGAGATTCCCAAGCACTCCTTACAGGAACAATGGGTGGATGGAAATACCCCTTACTGAAACAGGTTCTTCAGCACAGCTTGGCCGAACTGAGCGTCAGCTCTAGAGCTCATATCGAGGCAGTAATGCTTACAAAAAGCAGATGGGGAGGCCCAAGTAGCCGCTTTAGCGATGGACTCCCAGGGAACATACTTCTGAAATGCAACCACGGCTGCCTTGCCTCGCACCTGGTGTGCATGGATACCTTTAGGAGGTTTCAGCTTTTGGACGGTGATCCATCTGGAAATGGATGCCTTAGAAGCCGGCCTGCCCTGAGGCTTACCGAAGGTCACAAACAGTTGGGAAGAGCTCCGAAGCTCGGAAGTCCTGTCCAGGTAGAATTAAAAAGCTCTTCGGACATCCAGGCAGTGAAGAAAACCCTTTCTGCCACCGAGGCAGGGTTGGGAAAGAAAACCGGAAGGGAAATAGACTGATTCAGATGGAATTCAGTCACTAGCTTTGGTAGGAAAGCTGGGTTCGTCCGAAGGACTACCTTGTCCTTGTGAAAGACCAAGAAAGGATGCTCCACCGACAATGCCTGGAGCTCACTCACTCTCCTCGCTGACATAACGGCTACCAGAAAGGACACTTTCCAGGACACGTACTTGAGGTCAACCGTAGCCATTGGCTCAAAGGGTTTATGGCACAGCGCCGTCAGGACTACATTTAGGTCCCAAGGCGGGTGCAGACTACGAACCGGAGGCTAGCTGCGTGTCAAGCCAGAAAAATGTCTCTTCACCACCGGGTTAGTTAAGGAATAAGAACGCCGGTCTGTAGAGAGGTAAGCGGAAATCGCAGAGAGATAAGTCCTGCAAGACAGAACATGAACCCCTGACTCTGCTAGGGAGGATACGAAGGACAGCACTGTGTCAATCGTTGCCACCCTCGGGTCCAATTCTTTCTCCAAACACCAATGACAGAACCTGAGCCATTTACTCTTGTATTGGGATCTGGTCGAGGGCTTCCTGGCTGCCTGGATAATGCGCATGTTATCCGCAGACAAACCCAAACGCTCTAGAGACGTGAACTCAGGCACCATGCCGCCAAGTTGAGCGATTGTGGGGAGGGGCGCCACATCTTCTGTTCCCCTTGGTGAAGAAGATCGTGAGTTACTGGTAAAATGATCGGCGGACACACCGACAGGTGTTGAAGTTCTGAGAACCAAAACCTGGCCGGCCACTACGGAGCCAACAGTAGAAGAGAACAGTTGACAGAGCTCTTCAACTTCCAAATTGCTCGAACGAGGGGAAGAGGCGGGAAAGCGTAAGCTCTCATGTTGTGCCATGGAATCTCGAGTGCGTCCCCCCAGAGAGGAGGCTCCCAGGCCCCCTCTGGAGGCGTTCTGAGGAAGCTTCTTGTTTACCGCCGTGGCGAAGAGGTCCACCTCTGGTGTGCCCCAACGCGAGAAAATCCATGAGAGGATCTCCGCCTTCAACTCCCACTCGTAGCTGACCACTGTCCGCCGGCTGAGGGCATTCACGGTGACATTCAGTTGGCCCGGGATGTGCATTGCAAGCAGCCAGACCCCATGAAGCACGGCCCACTCCCAAATCTGGATGGACAGGTCCACGAGAGGGGGAGACTTTGTTCCCCCTTGCTTGTTTATGTAATACATTGATACCACATTGTCCGTTCTTATGCGGACCACCTTGTTGACAATGAGAGGTCTGAACGTCTTGAGCGCCAGAAAAGTCGCCAGAAGCTCCAAATGATTTATGTGCAGGAGCTTGTCCTGAGGTGACCAGAGATCCGAGACCTGAAGAAGATCTAATGTCGCGCCCCACCCGAAAAAGGGAGGAGTCTGTCGTGATCGTCACCATGGGGGTTGGGTCCTGGAACCCCGCTCCCACTGACATGTTGCTGAGAGATGACCACCAGTCCAGGTCCACTCATGGAATCCGGAATCATTATCCGCTTGAAATCCGGGTCCACAGCCTGACACCAGGAACTCCGAAGAGCCATCTGGGTCCGTCTCATTTTGAGATGAGCAAGAGGAAGAGCCAGTACACACAAGGCCATGAGGTCCAGAAGCCTCTGGAACCACCAGGCCGACATGCTCTCCGACTGCGCAAACATCTGACACGTGGCCAACAGATCCGCCATTCTGTCACCGGTCAGATACACTCGGCAGTCTATCGTGTTCCAACGAAAACCCAGGAAAGTCAAGTCCTGTGAGACCGTCATGGAGGATTTCCGCCAGTTCACCGACAGCCCAAGATGGAACAGGAGCTGAAGGAGAGACTGGAGGTTGTCCGCTGCTGCCAACGGACAAGGGCTGCGTAGGAGCCAGTCGTCCAAATAGGGATACACATGGATACCCTGGAGACGAAGATAGGCCGCAATCATCGACATCTTCGTGAAGACACGCTGCGACGAACTGAGGCCAAAAGGAAGCACCTGAAACTGAAAGTGCTCCTCTCTCAAAGAGAAGCGGAGGTATCTCCTGTGTATTCCAAATCAGCATATGCATGTACACATCCTGAAGATCCACCACGCTGAGCCAATCGCCCATCTGCAAAGAGGAGCGAATCTGGCCGGGCGTGATCATCTTGAATTTCTCTTGGGGTAGGAAAAGCTTGAACTGGGAAAGGTCTAGGATGGTGCACAGCCGGGAGTAGAAGCCCTCCCCTCGCTCCCAAAGGGGAACGGGTTCCACAGCTCAGATGCAGAAGATTCTGAACCTCGGCCTTGAGGGAGGGTGAGCCCGACAGCTGAAAAGGAGGGTTGAGGGGTGGGGTAGGGGGTAAAGGTAAGCGGAAGCCCGATCGAGCGACTGACGAGACACATCCGTCTTCTGTGATGGCCTGCCACACCTCCCAATGAGACGCAATGCGTCCTCCCACCAGGGTCTCGTGCGAGCGCGGAAAAAACCCTCATTTGGCAGGCTTATTGGTGGCGGTGCCACCTGAACCTGATGAGGCGGCTGAGGAGCAGGAGAAATACTGCGTACGCTGTTGTCTACGGCGGTTATTCCCCGCAGGAGTATCCACTCTGCGAGATTTGTGGTCGAGAGAGCCCCTAAAACCAGAAGAAGGTCGACCTTGCAACAACGGCCTTTGAGCCTTGAAGGGAGCTTTAACCAGAACAGACAATGATTTAGCCGTCTGAGTGCTGTCTTTGGTTTTGGTGAGCTCTACATCAGTAGAAGAGTGAAAAAGCTCCTTACCATCAAATGGAAGGTCCAGAACCTTGTCTTGCACCTCTGTCGAGAATTTAGCGGCATGCAGCCACGCTTGCCGTGAGGTATGAACCCCAAGCATCAAACCCCGAGCCGAGGTGTCTACGTGATGAGCTGCAGCCTCCAGGATATCCTGGGCCAAGACCCTGGCATCGGAAAGGCCTCCTCTGAAATCCTCCAACTTCTCGACCGGAATGTGCTCCTCAAACTCAGACAGACCTCTCCACATCCGCATGTTAGCTCCCGCCAAAATCAATTCTGCATTGGCCTGCCTGAGCTGTAAGGCCGAATTGGCAAAGATTTTCCTCCTTAGGGAGTCCAGGAGCTTGTCCTTTCCCCAAGACCTGAGTAGCCGTCGCAGAGGAGGATGCTGCAGGCCTGGATTGCAACGTAGCCGCAGCCACCACTGTGGAGGAGGGAGGCGGACAAGCCGACAAGGCCACTTCTTCCAAAGAATGCAGCCTGTACCTCGTGTCAATCTTTTTATTGACAAAAAGTCCCAAGTGTGGCTTTTCCCAAACTCTACGGACCTCGGCCAGAACGTCCTTCTGCAAGAACAGGCCGGTACACTCCAAAGGAGACGAGGTGAACACCCCAAAAAGCACGCCCTCCTGCGGAGCAGGTGCCTCGGGCACCGGAACATCTAATAAACTCATGTCCAGCACCCGGTCATGGAAAGCTCTGATAGAGCGGGGAAGGTCTTCGATGTCCTGATCGCCTTGAGGGTCATCTGACAGGTCAGGATCCTGCTGAGCCGTGTCAGGCACTGTGTCAGGCACTGACTTGTCCACTGGGGACAATGGTGGCACAGGCGGAAGCTCAGGGGGAGGCACCACGGGCAAGGGAGGCACCGGCGGCACCACCGTCGGAACGGGTGGGGCCGGAGGCGCGGGTGGACATATCTCCTTGAAAAGCCCTTTGAAATATTCCCTCATGGGGTCGGTGCGTCTAAGCGCTTGTAATTTACCGAAAAAAGCGTCCTCAGGAGATTGTTTCGGAACCTGAGGCCTCTCATGAGGTGGACAAATCCACAGACGGAACGGAGAAGGGTGTCACACCGGCCCCTCCACTGACGAATCCACATATATCAAGGGAGCCGCCCCCGCGGGCAACAAAACATTGTGCGGAAGAGGCATCCGGGCGTTCCAATCATAAAACGGCCGGTAAGGTTGCGCACAAGGGACCTTAGGTTCACCCGAACCCTACACCAGGGGCCGATGGCGTAGTTGTATGGGTAGTACCTAAAATGGCCGCGTTGGTCGTGGTGGGAACGGCCGCCATTTTGTCCTCATCTGAGGGGAACTGCGGCACATGAGGAAGTGAGGCAGGGGTCCCCGTCGATGGGTCAGGGATCTTAATTTTAGCCTCAACGTAAGGAACCTCGGCAGATCCGGTACTATGAGGCCTGGAATGTTTCTGCAACATACCAACCGCCAACTGAGCCTTCGAAGGAAGGGCCTCGGCACTGCCAGTAAAAGAAGAAACTTTCTTCTTTGCCCCCTCAACAGATCTGGTGTCACCACAAGAGCGGGAACGGTGCGCTGTCACCGACAGAACTGTTGGTATCCTTAGCCTCTGTACGAGGGACCTCAGACCTAGGCCCGGTAGAAGCCTAATCGGCACGGGCCTCGAACATCCGTTCGGTAACCTCAAGCCCAGCCAAGACCCAGGGGCGCACCCCGGCTTTGTTTTTGAAGGAAGACGAAAGAGCGGCCTCAGAGCAAGCTCCAGTACCCCACGACTCTGTAGAACTGGGTCTACAAACAGCCCCCACAGGAGGGTCCTCGGAGCGTACTCTGGTGTTCATAGGCCCCTTATGGAGACCCTCGGAGAAAACTCCAGTAGAATTATTAGGCCCGACAGGCACCTCAGGGCGAACCCCGGTAACAGAGCGATCAACTCCCCTCCCGGCTCGAGAGGAACCCGGAAAGGTATCCCCCGGCTGGGGTGCTCTAAAAAGTAAAGTATTTACCAGGCATTTTTTCTTCTCGTCGATGAACGCCTGAAAATGCGAAGGAGGAGTCCGTCCGAACACCACCTCCCACCGCTCCAACCGACGTTGAAGTGCCCGGACCGAAAGGGAGTCGCAGTAAAAACAGGAGTCCCAACGGTGTTCCAGACCCAAACACTCTAAACAAAGAGGATGGGGATCCACCCTCGCGAAGCGACGGTGACACAATGAACAGTCTGGAAAATCTAGTTTAAAAGACAGACAGACTAGTAAACGAACGCTAGCGAGAGCCAGAGAGTGGAAAAAGGGAAGAAAGTCTTCAGAGGATGCAAGTGCGTCCGGCCCCAATCGTGCGGAGAAAAGGACTGATGGGCGATGCGTGGGGCGGAGCCAAGGTGGGCGGGGTTACGGCCGCGTGCCGGGCCCCGCGCAGGAAAGAGGGACACATTTTTGAAAAAAATGTGGATGCTTTTTACAAAGTGCTCTGGTCCCATCCCACAGGACAGAGAAATGTCCCATAAGTATGGAGGAAGGGGGGACAGGACGTAGGAGTATCATGTATTCGTAACAACAATATGACCTCAGCAATAGCAAGACATTTCAAGGCGAATGGACATTCTATAACACAACTGAGGTTCGCAGTACTTGAGGTACAATCAACCAAAGGATCCAACAAAGACATGAAATGGAGGGCAAGGCAAGAAGTTTCTGGATTGACAAGCTAGACTCATTGTCTCCTGATGTAATCAATGAGGAATTTGATTTAAGCTGTTTTTTGTGACTTTACATGATATTAGGAACATTGCCACCATTGAATTATGTTAATTATGTCTAACCATATTCTTGACCACGTGACTTTTTACATAACCATCTTAATGAGCACCATTTCTGGTGGCGTAGATATTTCTTTGAATATTCTTTCTCATCCATAAATCATGTCTGATGACACAAGCCACGAGTAACTAATAGTTTAAGTATATCTTTAAGTGTATATGAGATTAACATGCTATGTATACATTAGTGTGATTCCGTGGTGAATCTGATAGTTAATTAAACTATTTATCTAGATCCCTACACACTAAACTGAAATGTTGGGGTTTCCCAGGTAAATATATCTATTGGAGAATGCAGATCACGGTAGGGGCTATAACATTGCTTTATTTTGTTTATCTCAGCTATCAGGATGAGACGGATATATATGAGAAAATACATGGTGAACTTAAGTATCCATTATATTAATGCATTTGCCCATTACACTGACCTTTTATATTATGCTCCCCCTTTTTCTTTGATCAGCAACTTGAGACCAACTTTATGTAATTATTCTCGTACTGAAAACACACCGGATTGCTTGCTACTAACATCCCATGCACTGCAGTATTTACATTAATGGCGCACACACGAGCATTTTGATTTAAATCTTTTTATGTTAACATTAGCATTTCACATAATTAGGTAACTGCGCATGCTACTTTCGTTTTTTTGACTGTAAATCAGTCTTGCGTATTTTTGAAAACCAGATGTCTGTTTTGAAGTTGACAAAACACGTTCCACACTAGTCATCAAGTTCAAGCACAACTGAGAACGATGCACTTTGAACGTGCAGCAGTTACCTTTTGGATCCGTGTGCGCACTAAAACATGGCCACCACGCTCTAACTGTAGTCTCCCTCACCTACAGGTGTTACCATAACAACCCTAAATCAACAAAGCTACTTTCAGAGAAGCGCGCGTTCCCGCGGTTTCACTGAAAGTAGAAGCAAGTAGTTACGAGACACCAGGTAAGCTCCATGCTATTTTAAGACTCTGTAAACTGTCCAGAATTACAACAGTTTATGACCTTCGCGCGTCTGTTATAAATTTACAGATCCACTTGAGAGATCGTGTCCTTAACATACGATTGCACTTTGCAATACATGGAGAATTCCCAGCTTCTTTTTACATGCGCTGAAATTGCCAAACAGTAATTAGAGGTCAGTCTTTCTTCAATTCCCTTGCACATCTAAGTGGGTTTTCCTTCTTTATTTGTCTGCATATCCTTGAATCCATCACTCTAATCAATTATTCCAACACGCATGTATATTTATTTTTTTACCACTTTCTTCATTTAACGTTTGCGATATTCTCGTGTTTGCTATGCACACGACTACATGGGACTAATGCACTCTTGAAATGTCTATCTATGGGATGTGTTAATGACTACTACAACTGCTAATGTTTAAAATGTAAAATGCACGTGGAATGTACATGGTTAACTCTGGAATTATATTACATTAATTCATGGACTGCGGTCAAATATGGCTTTCTGAACATCACCTTGCTTTGGTTTTTAATTTATGTTATGATCACCATAACCAGAATAAGGCCCTGATGAAGGAAGTTTTTTCCGAAATGCATTGGCCGTCCTTATGGCACCTGCATGAATAGAGATTCTAAATTTCAGATTATTATGAATATTTTGCAAAATCATATAAAAACAATTGAGTAAGTGATTTTTTATACCTTGGATATACACTTACTACAAACTTAAAGAAGCCACATAGTAGTGGACAAAGGTGTGCAGCCCGCCCCGCTGGCCTCACAGCCATGGTCTTTGAACGATAGTCCTTTACAGTGCTATTTCATGGAGGCACTTTTTCAGCGGGTTTGCACCCTAAATGCTAAGAATCGATCAAAATGAAACAGAAGAAAATCTAACCACTAAAAGGGAGTGCACACTCACCTCAAACTCTAATGGCCCTTGATGTAAGCAGGGTCGGTAGGAGGGGCAAAACAACTTCTCTACCCTGCGGTTAACCGCTCTGGACTGAGCTGGTGTCAACAAAGAAGGCGCCAGTCTCCTCTTGATAGAATTCAACAAAGGAATGGCCTGGCTGGCAGAAGGCTTTTCTTTCAGTATGTCCTCTACAAAATGTGAATCCGGCAAAGCCTCCTGTGTGGCGATCTGATAAATGCCCACCCGCCTTTTTCAAGATGGCAGCCACAGGTGAGGCTTGGCGGACTGGAGGGGGTGGAGGGAGAATCCATACCCAGGGCGTCTGGGTCCGGGGTAGGAGGGGGCAGGGGACACCCAAGGTTGACAATCAACCTGATGGCTGTCTTCCCAGTTCTCCATAGGATCCGCAGGATCATCAATATTGTCCCGCGAAGGGAGAATCATTTTGTACATATGGGTCCACAGCGAGGTCATAAGTATATTCCTTACGAGGATCGTCAAAGTTCCTTTGAAACTTGGCCATAGGTGTAAAAGGAAGGTCCTCACGAGGCCTTTTGGGAGTAAATGTCTCAGAAAGAGTCAAATTTCCCTAGTCTGTCTATACACCCCTCAAACTTCTCCCTGGTCTATGAAGATGAACCAGAGGAGTCCAGGGGGAGAAAAGGGGTCATTTCGACCCACTTCTGTAGAGCATCGATATTTGTCTCCTAAAGCATTGGAAAAAAGGCAAAGGGCTCTCAGAGTAGTCCTTGCGAGGTTCCGGACGTTGTGACGTGTCTCTTGGCAGGTCTCTAGGCTGTTCCTTCTGTTTTGGCTTCTTTCGACCGTTCCTTATGTTTAACCGCCGAGGCGATCCTTGCGATGCTATCGCTGATGCTCAAGGTAGTAGGCAGATGTGCCGGTTGAACCGGTCACTGCGCAGTAGATTTCGGCATCACCGGGGCCGTAAGCAGTGTCAGTGCTTTCTTCTGTAGCGCCTCTACAGCCGCGTGTGTTTTGGTGCTAGCGCCCTTTACTTTAGATTGCCCAGATGCATGCCACTGCTGCGGTTGCAGGGAAGGCTGCCAATCATAAAAATCAGTGGATCCCGTTGAAGTATCTGATGAGCCCGTTGGTGCTTTGGAACACTTCGACTGTACCGCCAAAGCAGCACCTTGGGTTGTGCGTTTAGTGTGGGAACCTTGTGCGTCCCGGTTGCCGGATGTTTTCCCCATAGCATGACTTGGGTCATGCCTATCGGGAGGGACGCTGCGGAATGAGAACTGCCCGCCGTCAGGTTAATGGCCTCCGAAACTGAGCCTTGGTCATCACTAATCCCTTCATCACACTCGGCGGCTGTGGTGGCGGGGGAATTACTTTCAGCCTGCGACATACCCTAAGCCGCCCACCGCTTCAAACAGCGCTCCTTAAGTGTCTTTGGATGCTGGAGTTTACAGGCTGCACAGGCTGCTACGTTGCGGTTGAGGGGGAAGACAATTATTGCACCGACTGTGCTAGTCTTTCCATGGATATTTGGCCTTACACAAAGGACAAAATCTAAATTGAGTCCTGTCCATAGCACAAGATTGATCTAGAGACGACAAAATCCAGGGAACAAAGAGGGGAAAGGAAAAGGCATTCTTGAAAGAATATGACCGCCCGACCCCACTCTCCCTACTGTACAGGCTGGCCAGAAGGCCCAGCCACGTGGTCGGCAGCGCTGGCCGGATCAACAGGCGTCGAAATTCCCAGCGGTCTTTGGCAGTGCACAAGATTCAACCGAAGTGACATAGCAGGAATAAACTACCAAAGGTCAATAAATATAGCAATAACGCAATCTTTTATGAAGACCTCCACATTAGGGCGACCAGAAAACTGGGCGGAAAAAAAATAATCTGAGAGACCGCGAAGTGTCAGGGATTTTGGGTACACTAAACGTCACGTTCGGGTTAGTGCGACAGGCACGCCAATGTCGACCTCCCCTTTCGATCCTCGAAAGAAGAGATGCAATACTCTGTGGTTACCACTGGATGTTAGACTATATGCACAGTATGTGATTCTAAGCAGATTAACAAGCATCAGAAATAAAGTTACTAGACAGAACGCAACCTACAGGTAATCTTGCCTATATGTCTAGAAGGGAGAAAGACTTGGGGGTTACTATCTCGGAAGAGAAATGGGGACAAATTTGGAGGAGGGCCCATAAGATATCCAAATGTACAACCATAAAGGAATCTGCATACAAAATCTGCCACAGATGGTATTTGACACCCCCCTCCCCACCCACAGTGGCTACATGGGATGAACGCAAGCTACTCCCCTCTACGTAGGAGGCAATGTGGGCGAACAGGAACTTTGGGTCACATGTGGTGGTCATGACCAAAAGGCAAAATCTATTGGAAAGAAGTACTGGGGCACATCAAACAGATCACAGGGGCCCAACTCACCACTGGTGATACTATTGGGGGCAGAGGTAGAAGGGATCTATGCGGCAAGTGTGGCCACTGCCACACTCACAGATTTACTGACAGCGGCTCAAATGACCCTAGCCCAAAATTGGAAAGCAGTAAAAGGACCTATACTGGCATGTTGGTGGGTCTAAAAATGGGGCGTATTAGCTGTGGAGTAGGTGTGCGCTTTGAAAATGGAAACATCAGAAGTTCTTGAAGATCTGGCTCAATTTTCATGAATACGTTAAGGACAAGGAACATTACTTTCACGAGCCGAATTTGCTTAAAAACGTGTGGTATAAGAACAGAATGGGAATACCGCATAGAGCGAATTTTTAACGATTGCCTGTGAAACTTGAGATCTGTACCAAGCCATTTCTTGAGTTAAGGGGGAGGGGGAGTTAACACATTCTCATATGTTGAGATAGATATCCTTTGTTTAGTTTATAACAAAGAAAAAAATTAATTGCACCAACGACAAACCGTCCTAATGAAAGGGCTCTGAACTGCATCCTGGAAAACTTATTTTATGTTGAGAAGATTATAAGCAAATGTATGTAATGACAAATGAGATATGGCAATAGGTTTATATATAAAGGTTCAAAATGAAAAAGCTGCAACTAGAGATTCACTGCCATTCGAGAAGTTTGTGACGGAAACTAATACCACCAGCATTTACTGCCTGTTGCTCAATGGGACAGTAAAGAAGAAATGGACTTACATGACTGCATGGGAAAAAGAGCCGGGAAGATAAATCTCTGACAAAGTGTGGTAAAGTATCTGGTGGTGAACTAAAAAGGTGGCATCGGTGGTGCAACTGAAGGAATAAAATGCTTTCGAGATGGTATTAAACACCACACAAATTACTGAATATTTACTGTGGCTCTACCAGGATCCGTTTGCAAAAATGTGGAAATAGAGGGGCTGCGATACAGCAGCGGAGTCCCTCTATTTCCTCATTTCCGCACATACGGTGGAAGTATCTGAAAATTATACCATTTTGGGAAGAAGTACTTGCATACATATCCAGAATTGTTGAACGTGCCTGTCTGTTTCACCTGGGCTTCGAAGTATTGGGCATCCCAGATCAAATTAATCAGCTCTTATTCGACAGAAGGCAGGACAATAACAGTGTTATTTCTAACTGCTAAAATGGTAATAGCAGCCAATTGGAAAAGCAAAGATAGGCTCCATATAAACCTTTGGTGGGTGAAATTGTGGTCGATCCTGGCAATGGAAAATATCTTTGCAGTCTTAAAGGATGAGAGCAAGGGTTATAATCAGAAATGGAGACTACCGTTACCATTTATGACATCAGAATGTATACATCTTACTTGCTGCAAAGGGCGCGAAACCCATTTGATACCCTGGATGTACAATCTGACATTTTTGGCAACCAAGGAACTTGAGAATTTGAGCTTGTACGGGCCCCTAGTAGTAAACAATTGTGGAGGTCATTCATTGTGGTTCTGCATGAGAGGGGGGGACCAGGGGGGTGGCAGGTGTGGTGTAAGCTTGAGGGAGGATTGGGGGGGGCGGGAAGTTATGTTTTGTTAAGCTCTAGGACGGAACTGCTCAACTCATGTGTATTGTTGCTTCATTTGTGCATGTGTGCATGATGTTGCAATTCCATGTCAGTATTGTTTTGTCACTATCAAAATACTGTTCAATCTGCAGTGTTTTATTCTAATCTAAAAACCAAGTGCACCAAAACCACCCACAATCCCAGTGAAAGCGATTCAAAACAAAATCACATAAATGTGTCTTTTTACAATGGTATCCTGGAGGGGGGGGGGGGGGGTCAGTACCAGTTTCCAAGTGACAGGTAGTGGAGTTGCTCAAGAGGGGGGGTTTTGAGTTTGAACCTCCCTTGTATATTAAATACTGGTACAGTGAATCAGACCATTAAAGCTTCAGCTTGAATTGCATTATGTTTGTGTTGATTGCAGTGCAGGTACTTTACTTTTTGTAACAGAAAACCTGTTTGCCTAGGTCTGTTCATTTGGATTCTGTAAAATGAATGTGCTTGCTTGAGGTCTCTGTATTGGTTCAAATGGGTTTCTTTATCAATAGTCAAAGTAGCTTGAAATGATTGTTGCGAACTCCATGGCGGCGGCAGGATCGGACGTGCATTAACAGCTCTGTCCCTACCGTGCCGCATCTTTAGCAAAGTCGATGGTACATGTGCAGTAAAAAAGGCCCATATGCACCACTGCTTAAGCTGCTGAAGTTGGAGTGGACCAGCCAGGATTGCAGGCACTGTACCCGGCGTTGATTTCCGCCCCCCGCCTCTTGCCTCGATGGCTTGCCACAGTTTGCGTAAAGGGGGGAAGGAAGACAGTGTGCCCAGGCCCGGACCGTGAAGGAGTCTGTGCAGCAACAAGGCGTGGACGTAGCGCTTAAGAGTCAGTAAGGAAAGGTGGCGGTACTGGAACGGACCTGGGGGTTCATCGGGTCAAAAACATGATGCGATTAGGCCCCCTTAAGTCCTGTGAGAGCCCTGGAGAATGATGAAATCTTGTGAAACAGAAGGAGACCCGGGTGGTTGGGGGGGCAGTGAGGCAGAAATGTCCAACGCCCAGTGGACAATTAGGGTGGGGAGTGGGGGGGAATCAAGAGAGGCCACTCCCGGCGCATGGACAGGGTTGGCAGATAAAGGATTAATAAACCGAATGAAGTACCATCAGAGGCCTTGGAGACAAATACAGGTGCGATTTGAGACACGTACATCTCCCCACCAACCCCCCCAATATATCAGTGCTGGTACAGGGCCTGGTGAAGGTGTACTTGAAAGAAGAGTGGAGGCAAACGTATAACGGGCTCGGCCAGTGCATAACAGTAGTAACCATGAATTGTAACATTTTGGAGGCCCCTGGGTAAGACGCCTACTGCTAAGGAGCATAGCAGAGGGTATTCAGGAATCAGCCTTTTCCAAAAATTATAATTGGGGTGGACACCGGGAAAAAGGGACACAAAGCAGTACGTCGCTAAGCGAAGAACAACCACCTCACAATGTCCAAAAACAAGGGGAAGACAGCGACGGCTGGACCGAAACCCCCTTGGAGAGGCCAGGAGAATAGTAGTAAAAAATTGTGGGGCCCAAAGATACCACCCTGGGCATCGGGAGGCGAGCTCGAATAAGATGCACAACGATAGACTGTTTTAGGACCTGGCACCATGGCTATGAGTAAAAGAGGATTTTCAATTATGCCTTAAGTAATTCCAGGACCAATCTATGGTGACATTTCAGTCTCAATTTACTCAAATGAAGCCCGAAATGAAACTATCACTACAGGATCGGAGAACTGACATGGCAAAAATAGAAGAAGGACGACACTAAGCACTGCAAGATGTAGCAAAGACTCAAGAAAGAATAATGAGGTGCTGACACACCTTTCTCGTCTCACACAAGCTGAAACTCCAATGTGAGGACGTGGAAAATCGTTCTCGAAGGTCCAACATACAGATACAAACTATGTCAGAAAATGTGAAAACTATTGAGGATAAAGATTTGAAGGCTACTGTGCAGCAGCTATTCACACATCTCCTTCCATGGGAAGATTAAGTCTCAGTATCTATTGACCGGATACATAGAGTTGGCCCGCAGCAAGCAACACCGGGCACAAAACCAAGTGACGTGCCAACGGTTATAACCTCCTATGCCCAGAAGGAGCAAATATTGAGGGTGGCATGTAGCTCAGTGTTAACGGGTCAGAAGACCAGCTATATCAAGACTTCGCCTTGACCACCCTGCAGAAAAGGAGGGCAATGGATCCGGTGACAAGATTGACACAAGCAAATTAGGAGTCGGTGCAGAGTCTCGTGAGTTTCTGTCACTCTGTTTCAAGTTTCCTGGAGCTGCTGCCTAGTGGACTGTCTTTTGTCCTCTTTCTATTTCCATCATTTGTGCAAGGAGTGTGGAGCTCATAAAACCCCCTGCAACCTGTGGAGCGGCACGGAGTCGGTGCAGAGTCTCGCGAGTCCCTGGAGGCTCACGAGGCTTGGTAGGCACCAGGCAATCTCCCCAACGCCTTTTCCAGCATGCATTGTGAGACGTTCCCCCAGCGAAAATTCGGTTGCAACTGCGACATACCTAGCGAGGAGGGTTTGAAGAGACGTCCGACATCACGAGCCGGCCAGAAGTGGCTTGTGGGGCTCCCCAAGTAAGAAAACCGCTCTGCAACTCTTCTCCTACTCCTCGCACAATTTCCTTACCACAAAAACTAACACAGAAGAATAGTTTAAATGAATCAGACATGTCTGAAAATGCGGGCGACTGCTTACGGATGCTTCACACCATTCCCCATTCAACTAATACACCTTACCCCACAGCTCACCGCAAAAAACCATGAGTCCATGTGCCCTAATGAGCACTTACCTGTGGGGTTGGGGTATCCGAGTACTGCAGGGGCTCATGTTGTTGCTGCGACCGACTGCTGGTTTGCCGAGCGGGAATCGGGGGTCCACTCCCTCCCTGTGGATACAACCGACTGTGAACCAGGCGCGCGGGGGAGGGTGGATATTCCCCTTGCGGCGAGGAGTCGATACGGCAGCTTCCCTGCCTCAGCTGCGAATGTTGGCTGCGCTTGCCTCGCAGATGTCCAGTCTAGCTGCTGGGCCGGAGCAGGGCGTGCCCGTTCCCAGGGTGAGGAGCCTAACTTCTGAGAGCACGCATGGTTGGAGTGCACTATGGACTCCTCAATGGGACTTGCGAGCGCCTCTAAAAGTCGAGGCTCAAACACAGCCGTCCCCACACATTTCCCAAAGCTTCTTGAAAATGACAAGGAGGCCACAGAGGATCCGCCAGTGGTGCAAGTGCTGGATGTAAATGTGGAAAAGAAAAGTGCCCTGTCAGAAAATACAGACAAACACAAAGTGGACTTGTGTCAAGATGAGGTGGTGACCGTGAGAGAGAGTCTACAGGAAAACGCAGATCCCTCACCTCTCACAAAGAATAACACACTGAGGGAAACTTCAAAGTCTCCAGCCAAAAGGCGAAATTCCTTGGCCATTGTGAATAAACATTTGCTAGACCTAACAGAATGGGTCATTAATCTCAAAACCATCCTCCTCCAGTGATCTGAGAATTGACAGAGGAGCGCAAGAAGGAGCCCGGGAAAGCACAGTAACTATTTTTGTTTCCAGTTAAAGAATCTACTCCGTTGAACTACTACTGGCCAATGGGCTCCAGAAAAAGGAGATGTGTTGCCGCAAGCATGTCGCCTCCCTTCGAATGCTCACAGAACAGAGCCAGGTCACACTATAGAACTCCTTCACCAAAATCAATGCATAATAAACAGTGTGTGAGATCTCCCTCTAAGTCTCCTGGCATGTTGAGCCCAGATGAGAGGTCAGACTAGTCTTCCAATGATGAATCCATATTGAACTTGCCAGAGAAACACAATGTCTCAAACCCAAAACTGTTGCTTCACATAACCTCTTCAAACCAAATCATGAGAGATACTCATGTCCAGAAGCTAATTAAGGGAGACCTAAACGACCTAAGACCCTTTGTCATGTCCTCATTGACATTAGCGATGGCTCCTATGCTCAAGATGTATGAGCAAATTAATGATAATATAAAAGAACTTTCAACCTTGTCTGCCCTGCTGAACTCCAAAATGCCTTCTGTCAACCCCCAAGGAGCTTTGGCAACTGCCAAAAAATGGGCAAATATCCAAAGAATAGACCAGTCACTGAAGGACTTAATAGATCAAAAGTGTGTCAACTCTGATAAGAGAGTATTGGCCGAGGTGACAAGAGAAGCCTTGGGAATGCTGAAAATAAATCAAAAGTTGAGACGAATTTGAACTAGCTGCACTCTCTAACTCACACTTGCCATTGAGAATAGCTACAAACAAAACGTTATTTGAGGATGGTCTGAGTCAACAGCCTGAGAGAGACACTGAAAGCTCCATAACAGCAATGCCCACTCAAATTGGAAAGGAAGTGGCGCAAGCACACCCAGGGGAAGCGCAAGTCCTTGCTTCAATTAATCTGCAAGATCCCGGCTCTACACTGGCCCATCAACCACCTCCCTCTGTTCTCCCCCCCTCCCTCTCCCCCATTCTCTGATCGATGAATGTTTCTCACAGGTTTCACCTTCGAAACAAAGCAACATCAACCATCATGAAAAGAAGACAGCAGAGGGCCCCAGTGTCTCACCCTTCACTGAGGCGTTACCATCTACCTCATCTAACGCCGATGACATCATTGGGTCAGGCGAAGCCATTTCGCAGGGCTTACAGCCTAAATCAAACTATTGACCAATGTGAAAAGGAAAAGATCTCAGGCGTGATCGATAGGTTTCCTTCAACCTCAAAAAACAGAGATGGCTGTCGTGGATCTAACACTGAAACTTTACCCGACCAAAATACAAGTAAGGACAAAACTTATGAAATTTTTCAGAACCCAATGTTATCTAACTCAAATCAAGCTCAGGGAAAAAAAAAACAAAAAAAATCAAAAATGTAGAAGGAAACAAAACAATTTGGGCTCAAGAAAATTTTTTAGAAATGTAAAGGCAGTAAATGTCTTCGTAAACAGAGCAGAGCATTGAAAACCATAAGAAAGATGTCACAAGATCGAAATTAAATGAAAAGACATCTCCCAAAGAAACAATTATTGTGGTCAAAAGTGTGGAAACTTCACAGAGTGAGCTTCTTAATCTATCCACATATGAAGAAGAGTCTTGCTATGAAGATAACGATAAGCAAATGGTTGAAAACTGCGCCAAACCCACTGTAGCACCATCTAAAGATAACCAAACGGCAAAACCACCTGAAGATTTGACAAATTGTGGAACAATCTGCTAACTGATACTGCCTGTGGTTGATTTTAAAGCACAAAATACAACACAACCAGAAGCAAAGTTTGAGACCATGGATGAGAAAAGAAAACGGCAAGGAATATCAAGTGGTTTGGCAAAACCGTCACATGACAGAAACTTCCTAAAAACCTATCTTGATGAACCAGAAGTGAAGGACCTCGTGGAAACTCACGGGTCGAACATTCCCTCTGGCTCCTCCTCTAGACAATTCTGCCCGAGAGATCTCACACTAAAAACAACATTTACTGGAAATGATGGTACACGAAGATGCTCAAATCAAAAAAACAGCCCACAAGCTGAAAAACATAAAAAGTCAGGACGATATGTCTTGATTCTTGAATGAATTTTAGACACAAAGGATGGCTCAACGCTAAATAGAAACAACGTATTACGCCTATGGCACCATGTGCCTGGTCTTCGCTCTATAGAATCAAATGACATCCAAACAGTCGAGTTTGTCAACGATCAACAGAATGACAAAGTCAGACTCCACAGACTGTAGACTAATATGTGACCTCCTTTTGAAAGCGATCCAGTTCCTGCTGTCTTTAGGGTTTGACATTCATGAAGAAGTCGTGGCATTGTTGCCAAACGCAACTTTAGAAGAGTCACTAAGAGTGTGAAGAAGCAAACAGAAATCAAGCAAAAAATGTTCAGCAGATTGTGGCTTCCGAGGCATCGAGAGCGATGGTACAGATAGCCACCCAGGTGGATGGGCATCAGTCTGAAACAGATAAAAGTGCCAAAAGTCAAGCAAGCTTCACACTCGGTGAACAAATCAAAATTACGATAAATGGAAAAGTCAACACCCCGAGAAATGAAAATAGTGCAGCACTAGCTACAGAGGATTTAAGTAAGAATACAAACTGGAATTGGCTGCCTGGCGTTTTGGGTGGCAATTCAAGCTAATGCCAACAAGGGCCACTTGGTACTACCATAAACATCCTATCCTGGAATACTAGAGGATTCGTACACCTGTTCAATGACACAAAAAGTTGGAGTGACGATTTAACAGTAATCTGCTTTTAGGAAACATGGATGGCAATTTGCCCAATTTCCGATGATTATGAGCTGGCAATGAATCCAGCTAGAACAAGAACTAAGGGACGTCCGTCTGCCGGTCTTCTGACTATGATCAGAAAAAACTCTGGTTGGAAACTGGTAAAATCATCAAACCACTCACCGTTCATTCAGTATACAGTGGCTGCTGCTAAAAATGAGACGAACAACATCATTAATCAAATCCACATCATTAATCTCTATTGGCATCACAAAAACGCTGGATGATTTAAATTTATTAAAATGGTGTGCGACTGAATTGATGAAATAAATAGTGTCCATCAAAAACCAAACAGTATCTGTTGCTGTGATCTCCATCTAGATTGAATGAGAGTAAAAATGTTTCCGGTCCCCAAAATCAACTACAAAAATTGGCCAAAAAATGGTGTACCGATCGAGTAAAGAAACGTAACCATTGTCAACTGAAACATCACAGGTGACATCCCTCCAAAGAAAACTTGGAGATGTATGGAGCAATCGTCAACTATAGATTACTTCTTCATATCAGATAACCTACAACAACGAGCCATGTTACTACAAATTACAGCTGACTCAAACAGTGATCTCAGCCAACTTAAATTATCGCTTCAGACATCTAATATTACGAAGCCTCAGCAATGGAATAATCAAGTCACAGTAGAACCCAACAGATCTCGACTAAGAATAAAACCCCAGGAAGTCAAAATCCTTATAGAAACATTCGGTAAGTACATAACTGATGCGACACACAAGAAAGTAGAATATACCTGCCTTCTGGAACAGTTCATGTTCAAGGACAACGCAGCCAAAACACCATCTTTCCAACCTAAACATCATTTTGACGAACAAGTCCTTGAAAGAAAACAACAACTTCGAAAAGAACTAAGGCAACACAAAAATCTTAAAGTCGAGCAAAAAAAAGCAGGCAAATAAAATCAGCAAACAAAAGTACAAAAATTGGCAAATTTCCCATAAAGCAATCATGTACTAGCATGACAGCAAATCTATGCTGGCAAGCCTTAATAATAAGAACTCTTCCGAGTTCTGGAAATTGATAAACATTGAGGGTCGCCAAGATGCAATCCAAGTTAACATGGTGAGTGAAAGCGAGTGGATCAAACATTACCACACAGTGTATGAGAAAAAAAAGTACCTCCATTGACCCACCACTACCACAACTTGCAAAATGGGATTTGCATTTTGAGAGAGAGGACATTTTACTGAGTATCCAACGAAGCTCCTCTTCAAGGGCTCCAGGACCTGATGGTTTAACTAACTTTGTCAAACAAAACCCTGAAGAGTGGGCTGACTTTCTAGTAAAACTGTTCTCCTCAGTGGCCAACGAAAGAACAATTCCCTCAAGCTGGAAAACAGCGATTATTATTCCAATCTTCAAAATAGGCAATAGAGCTGAACCAAAAAACGACAGGTCAATTGCCCTATTAGATGTTTTGGGAAAAATCTTTGCCACCCAATTACAGAAACAACTTCTCAAGTGGATCCAAGACTCAAACTATTTGGATTGCCGACAATCGGGCTTCGTCAAAGGTGTAGGCTGTGGCCTAAATCTTTTTTTGCTGAACATACTTAAAATGGATGCAATAAAGGAACAGAAAGATCCATCTTGCATTTGTGGACCTGTCACAAGCATTCGACAGTATCGATAGGGAACTGCTTTGGAAGAAAATATCCGATTGGAGTTCCCAATTAGTCTATTATTGGCAATAAAAACTCTCCACACCGATAGAGATAAAAATAAGGATGGATAAAAGGGGCACCTTATCCAATCCAATAAAAACTTAGAGGAGTAAAACAAGGTTGCCCTCTTGCCTCGATTATCTTCAATTTATTCATCTCAGACTTGGGTGACGCATATGAACATGCAAACATATTCCCTCCAAAAGTCAACGGAAAAGAAGTCAACTGGATACTGTACGCAAATGATCTAGTCCTTTTGGGCCTCACCCCAATAGGTCTACAACGCAAATTCTGCATCCTAGATCATTATATCCTACAAAATGGTCTAAATGTGAACACGCAAAAATCAAATATTAATTCTCCAAGACCTGCAAAAGAACAAAGAACGTATCGGAAAAAAAACGTTTACTTGGAAACTGGGTGAAGGAAAGATTGAGCTAACAAAACAGTCGATTTATTTGGGCATGTTGCTGAGTTCAAGTATCAATGATGCCCTATGGGTTGAAAAAGTAAAGAGCAAATGCAAGCAACTGACAGCGCAAGCCTGTATTATGAACACGAAATACGGTAAACATTAATTAATACCCGTCTTGACCTTCTATAAAACGAAAGTCTTTCCGGCTTTAATCCACTGAGCCAATTGCGCTTTTGGATGCCCTGCAGAAGTGTGGGCCTCACTGGAACAATCATTCTGGTCCAAAGTGCTGCGATTACCATTAGGCGTGCCTACCGACTGTATAAGACATGAACGCAGTCTTCTATCCATTAAAGGAAGAATAGCGTGGAACACGCTCAACGAATATCACAAAGCAACTGCAGAGAAACCGAAACACAATATAACATCCTAAAAGATCCGGCTAAGGGGCCTTGTGATACTGTACTATCATTGCGGGCACAACGTTGCGAAAAACTCTTAATTGATATAGGAGCAGATAGAAGCCTGATACAAGAAAACCCAAACAAGGTTAAGTCAATGCTTTGGGACCAAGACTGGATAGACACTGGTGACTTGTGTAAAAAACACAGAATCATGAAGTTGATACCCATTGAAGAGAGAAAACTGAACGAGACTCAGCCGTACCTACAAACATTTTCAGAGAAAAAAAGGGCGATCTTTATGAAATATCGCCTAAATCAATTTCCCACACGGAAAATTTGAGCATACGGGAAGCAGCAGGCACAAGATCCATGTCATGTAGACTCTGGAGAAGATACTGAAACATCTAACATTACGATGTTCCAACTTGAGGCAAGAACGCACAAAGCATTTGGGAAGGTTTATATTGGCAAAACCATCATTGACCATTGATGAATGGTGGAGACAATCTTTTCAAGACTCGGACCGTAGCTTAACAATTGAGCTAACGTTTTTCTTGGAATCATTGGAGAAGAAATTGATAAAGGCAGAAGCTAACCAAGAACCCTAATAGTGAAAGCGTTTGGATATAGTTTGGGCACTGGTAACATCAGTTAGTTTTGCCCAATCTAGTCCTTTGCTTCTGCCTATTTCAAAGATCATGTCTTGTTCCTTCCCTTTGCACCTTCCTGGCGGAAGTCTCTTTACATCTTAAACTGGTCTGCTAGCTTTGGCCTTTTGTTTGTTTCCTTCTTTTTTAAAAGGTTTGTAACAAATCAATAACATTTCTTTTTTTTTAAAAAAAGCTAGTTAAATATAAATGGATATTTTTCCTTTCAATTGCTTTTTACGTGTGAAGGTTCGACAACATTGGATCACGACCTGTGAAGGTCAACAGAACTTGCATCTACAGTTCTGTATGGCAGCGAGCAGGACTAATAGGATATCTGAAAGACTGGAGAGGCGGGTCGGAAAGCCATGGGAATGGAAAAAGGTTGCTAGGAAAGGCAATGGAAATTGAGAGACTGGCTGGTGGTGATGACATAATGGAAGGCAAGAAGGAACTCTGTGCCCCGGCTGAGACCTCATGGCTGGGTAGGATAAGACGGCACACGTAACAAGTAAGACTGCAACCAATGGGGCCATGAACGGAGTCACTGGCCGGTTGGAATCCTAGTGTGAGGTTTTGGATTCCCCATGGTTTGTCTTTGGGATTTAGGAAGGGGGGGGCAATTGCAACTGGCACTTCGCCTGGCAATCCAAGTAACTTTAGTCCACTCAGGGAAAGGGGTTGGGTAAGGTGGGGGGGATATAAGGGAGGGCAGGGTTATCGGTTAAAACTGGTTGTTGGGGTTGGGGGGGTTAGGGGGTTGCAGTCGGAAGGGAAGGCCAGAGGGGGAGGGACCAGATGCATCAAAATTGTTGCTTCATGGGTCGTATGCAAGAAGTTCACCATCATGGCCACCACCATGGCCATCAGGTAAGCGCTGCGCCTTGCTGCCATCCAAGCAATTTTAGTCATATTTCCACCCCAATGCGCCCCATGAGTTCGCAATGCTGCTTCCAAACGTCCCCCTCCAGTCCCGCCTCCCGCAACCTCCCCCGGCTTCCATTGGTTATTGCACATGTGCTCGAGGGCCTAATCCCTCCGCACACACGCTTCCTGAGCCATTACCACCATGGCCATCAGGTAAGCGCTGCGCCTTGCTGCCCATCCAAGCACTTTCAGCCCTATTTCCACCCCAATGCGCCCAGTGAGTTCACATGGTCCTCCCCTGCCTTTAGCTCTGGCGACCGGGGTGAGTAAGATCCAGCACAGGACCCTCCTGGGCCCGTTTATTACTTTTCTGGCCCTCTGAGCCCCCCTAACCCGCTCCCGGCACCCTTGCTCTCTCCCCATCTCTCCTGCCTCCCAACCCTCCCCCCACCCCCCGATAGGCCAACCCACCTGGTCATAAGTGACCTTCCCAGGGCAGCCCTCTGCCCATGCAGACCTGCGGCTAAGGGCCCAAGCAAAAGGGCGGCTCCAACAGAGGCGGCTCCAGAGACTGTCTGCAGGTGTCAGCAGGGGAAGCCAAGGAAGTCAGCTGTCAAGCGGACACCAACAAAAACTGACTGGCATGGATGGGGTGTAGAGCAAGTACTCTACTCCAGAAAGCCTCTGCCATTCTACCTTATCTTTCCATAGTGTAGACTGCCATAGACTTACACAAAGCATACTTAGAGAGACTTGTGGCCACTGTAAATGGACTGTAAATGTTGCCTTGCAAAACATACTAACTTACTTGCCAATGTTAGCTAGAGCCACACCTTGAGGGAACTGTGAAGATAAGCCTGCGTCGCATTTGCATAGAGATGTGAATGTTAGCATGCACCTTACCTAGATGGAATTCTTAACCTTAGCCTGCGTCGAATCTGGATGGGAGGTGTGAATGTTAGCATGCACCATACTTAGATGGAATTCTTAACCTTAGCCTGCGTCACGTCTAGACAGGACTGTGGATGTTAGCACGTGCCACACCTAGATGGAATTCTTAACTTTGTCTTGCATCACATCTGGACAGGATTATGAATGTTAGCATGCGCCACACTTAAATGAAACTATGAGTAATGACAGGTGCCACAATTAGATGGAATCGTGATCATTAACCTGCCTCACATCTAGACAGAATATTGAAATTAGCAAGTACAACACTCGGATGGAATAATAAATGATAGCAAGCATCACGCCTAGACATAATTGCAATGACAGCAATGCCAACTAACCCATCTACTAACAATTTTATCCCTCTGCATACATCTCTCAAACTCTAACCAAAGGCAACCACAAGCCTAAACCACAGCAAACCGCACAAACTTCACTACACTGCAACAACAAAACAAACCACACAGACTTGCACAACAGCACACGACGACTACCGACCGTAAAACATCATAAACCCAGCCAATGGACCCACCCGGCTGAGGCTGCCAACAGCACATCACTGCTCTCTTGCACTTTCCCAGCTTATTCCCACTAACTCGCCCCCTCCTCCCTTTTTCAGAGCCGCCAGAGTGCCAGGGGACCACTCCGGTGGCGATAGTGCGCGGTACAAAAATCCTTTAACATTAACATGAAGACCATTGAAGTCTTGACGTATAACGTGAGAGGTATGAACTCCCCAGTCAAGAATAAGAAATTAGAAGGATACCCGAGAGGGATGAAACCAGATATTCTGATGCATCAGGAAACGCATATAAAGAAAGATAAAGGGAATCTCTAGATCAAGGGCTATTCCCAATTGTACCAAGCAAACGCTAATGATAGGACAGCAGGGGTACTTCCAGCAATGAACGATAGGTTGAGGGCACAGGTCCAAGATGTTATGCAAGATGCAGGAGGGCAGTTGCACTCAGGCTCTTTACATTTACTGTGGCAACAATTTACGCACCCAATACGGGACAGGGTGGTTTCCTAAGGGAGTCACTATCACAACTAGAGGACTTCGCTAAAGGAGACAATTTTGGCTGGAGAATTTCAAATCGCTTGGTTCCCCCAGACTAATAAGAGTACACGGGCTACCCGACACATACTGGCGCCATCTGAAGCGAATAGCAAAGAATTCCCACATTGGCAGTCCATGATATGTGGCGTGAATTGAAGGGACAAACAAAGTTACACGTATTACTCCCATGTGCATTCTACCCTCTCTCGATTAGAAAACATATGGGCTTCCACTTTCCTAGTGGGAAGGGTGGAGGGAAAAGAATTGGGAAGCTCTCTCTCTGACCACGCCCCTTTGATAATGCAGATAGCAATACGGAACAGTCTGGATGGCCTCTGGAAATGGAGGTTTCCATTAGACATAATGCAGGACCCGTTCTTGGCGGACTCTATAAAGAACAAAATTGATATGTATTTTGTGGATAATGAGACCCCAGGCATGACCCAGAAGCGGTTTGGGACGCCTTTAAGGCAGTATTGAGAGGCCACGTAATAGCGATGAAAGACATGAGGGACAGACAAAGGCGAACATGGGCTGTAGAACTTGAAAATAAAGTAAAGCAAATACAGGAAGAGGTGGCAAAAGGCCAGAATAGGAAGTTGCAAAGGGAGTTGAGACATGCCCAAGGGCAGTTGGCGATAGTTTGCACGAAAAAAGCAGAAAGGGCCTTACTATTTACAAAGCCACATTACTATGTGAAAGCTAACAAAGCTGATGGGCTACTGGCTAGACAACTGAAAGACAAAAATGAGGTTCCAAACAATTACAAAGTTACAAAACCAAGGAGGAGGGGCATGTGACATCTAATGAGGAGATCCTGGGAATATTCCACTGTTTCTATACAAATGTGTATGCCTCAGACAACCCGAGGGCAGAAAGGCAAGAGGCTTAGCTGAACAAAGTCCCATTGCCACAAATCACTTTGGAGGAAAGTAACGACTAGGAGGAATAAATTCAGGCGATGTAAGTGATAAAGGCAATCCAATCGCTACCCGGAACAAAGCTCCAGGGCCACATGGGTATCCTGTGAATTTTTATAAGAAATATCAAGACATTCTAGCACTGTGAATCACAAAGCTCTAATTCTTTTAGGTCGACAGGAAAGATCACAAACTCGATGAATGAGGCCAAGATGGTAGTGTTTCCGAAAGCATGCAAGTACTTGACGACAACTCTGTATAGACCAACAGCACTGATGTATATAGATGCCAAAATATACACCAAAATCGACTTTAGGAAATATTGCCTCAGCTGATAGGAACGGATCATTCAGGATTTATATTACAGAGGCAAACTCACTATGTTTGTCGGGTGCGACATTTTGGAAAAAACTGCCATAAAACGGATACCAACGTTGCTGGTCTTGTTGGACGCAGAAAAAGCGTTCGATACAGTAGAACGGTCTTTGTTTCGAATGATGGAATGCATGGGATTTGGAAATTGGTTTCTTCAAATAGTACGAGCCAATTACCAATCTACTAAGATTTGTTTTGCAATAAATGGAGCTCTCTCTAATAGTAGAATTATGAGCTGTGGCACCAAACAAGGATGTCCCTGATCCCAATTATTGTACGCAATCTACTTCGAGATCATGCTAGCAAGGCTTCAGGATACAGATCGGGTTAAAAGGAATCGATATGGCCGGGGTAGAACATATAGCAATGGCGTTCGCCGACAATATGCGGATAGCACTGGCAGATCCAGAAACATCAATACCGAATCTGATGGTGCAATTGGACGAGTTTGGGGTGGTTTTGGGGCAAAAAATTAACAGGACAAAATCAGAGATGCTGAATCTATCGGTCGGCACTGACACCCTGGAGCGGTGGCAAATTCCTACTCAGCTGAAATTGGCAGAGAACGGAATCACGTACCTGAGGGTAGTAATCACAAAAACCATAGATCAACTGTATGGAGCGAATTATCCCCAACTACTTACGAAAGTGAAGGCTGATTTGCAGAGGTGAAACCCCCTTGCGATATCTTGGCTGGGAGGATGAGAGTCATAAAAATGGTGATCCTACCCAGAATCCTATATTTTCATGCACTCCCGATCTGTGTACCAAAAGCCTTCTTTAGCTCCCTAACTAATCTAATATTTTATATATGGCAAAATAAGACTCCCAGAATAGCGAAGAGTACTCAGACGGCCTCGAGACAACAGGGTGGAAGTGCACTCGCCCATTTTCATAGATACTATGATGCAGCACAACTGTGCTTGGCAAAAGAATGGTTTACGAGTCAGGTCATAAAGTGTGGGTGCAGCAGGATAGAGCGGTGGCAGGCACACCTATCAGTTAAGGCTTTGTCAAATCATTTGGCCTTTAGAAGGGCCTTAAAGAAATTTTTATTCTAACAAACAATGGCGGATAGTTGGTGGTCCTCTGTCTCTCCCTTAGCGCCAAGATACCTTTGGGTGAGCAGGCGCTGCTGAAGTTTAAATAACATAACACCTCTGAGCTTTTATGGCTGGGCCAGAATCACAGACCACGCAACGTTCAGATTAGCAAAATAGTGGCACTGGTGGCAGATATGTGGGATTTCGAAATTAAGGAGTGGATCCTGTCCACTAGTCAGTCCATTTCTTATGTTATTTCACAACCCTGAGTTCCCGTCAGGAATGGAATCTGGAGCCTCTAAAAAATGGAAGTGGGCTGCTTGAAAATATGCGACATGTTTCAGGGTCAAACATTTAAAACATTTGAGGATTGTAAATGTAACATGGGTGTCACATAGGACAAATGATTCCGTTATAACCAATTGAATCATTGGATAATCCAATCCAGTATTTAAACCGGCAGCCATATGACAAGTGACACCGTATGAGGTGTATATTACGACAAACTGGTTAGAGAAAATTAGTATCAACACTTTATAAACTGCTGGAAGATACTGCAACTTTAGTGCAATGGGACTATATGAAAAAATGGGATACCACACTGAACAACAAAATATCTAGGGAGCACTGGGAATGCTTGTGGGGAATCATTCTGAAACGAACTCGCTCTATTCAAATAAGATAAATGTGGTACAAAATTATGTTCCAATGGCACAACACTCCTGAGCGGCTCCATGCAATGCACCAGACAGTGTCAGATTATTGTTGCACGGGGTGTAATACAAAGGGGGATTGGATACATATTTGGTGGGATTGCTCTGCTATCAGGCCATTTTGGGAGGAGGTGCAGGCACAAATGGGATGGATGTTTAGGGAGCTTAGTATAATGGATAAGAGGGTATGGCTGGGTGGTCTGTGGGATACGGCCGCTAATACATACACAAAACAGCAGAAATGCAGCTTTATGACTCTTCTTATTGCATCTTGGTTAGTGGTGGCACAAAAGTGGAAACACAAGCAGGTGCCTACTAACCAGGATTGGCTGCAGAAGGTGTGCAACTTGGTTTCATTGGAATGGGCAACCTATATGATTCAGGTGGACTTGGCCTCCTTTAAACAAGACTGGGAAGAAGTATTAATGTATCTCCAAAGTGACTACATGCATTAATGATAAGGATTCTGGACATTGTGTGAAGGAATAAGGGGTTGTTATTTTATTTTTAAACATGTTTTATTGATTTTTTTAAAACACAAACAAACAACAACTTAAAACACAATTACCATATGTAGCATCAGGCTTTTTCTTTTTTTTTTTTTACCAACTTTAAGTTTTTGGAGCATTATAAACATAAACATCAGAGAACAATTAAAATAGATATGTATTACTTCATACACACCGTTTCTTCCTTACCCATTTATGGGTCTTCAGTACTGTTTGGTGCCAATGCTCATGTATAATAACCATGTAAAACAAAAATAAAAATTCCCCAACTCACCCCCTACCCCCCGCATCTTTTAAACAACTTAAAGGTGAAGAAGTGTGCTATTCTGTCCTGAAATTTCAGTCAAGAGGATCATTTCATCTTGGTCCTTGGGTTGATCAGATGATAGGTTTTGCACGGAGTAGTCTGGGCTTAAAGTACATCTGTTCCTTGTCATTCATAAATTTGTGTAGTGGTAGCCAAATGTTCAGGTGTTTTGAGAAAGAGCCGTGGGCTATTGCTGTCACCTTTTCCATGGCCATTACCCCCCACAGCCGTATCCACCACATAGCCATTATTGGCCCATCTTTTGTCTTCCATGCCTGCGCAATAGTGATTCTAGCAGCACTCGGCATTTGTGTGATTAGAGTGGCTGTCGGCCCCGAGTTTGCATAGCATCCCTCTACTGCTTCCCCCAAGAGCACCACCAACGGATCAAAGGGAAGCTCCACGCCAGATATTTCTTTAATGTGACTCAAAATCTCTTTCCAGTAGGTTTTTGTTAGTGGGCAGGACCACCACATATGCACAAGGTTCCCAGGTTGTCCGCAATTCCTCCAGGACGTAGCCGGATATTCTGGGTTGATGGCATGCGTATAGGAGTCATGTACCATCGGAGACAGAGCTTGTATGCCGCTTCCTTAATCAGGGTACATTTAGAACTTTTGGCGGCCCTGTGCCAGATGCGGCCCCATGTGTCCCCATCGATTGGTCTCCCTCAGATCGGCCTGCCACTTCTGCATATAGTTGAGATTTTCCTCCGGGCCCCATTCCCCCACCAGGCGGTATAGTCTAGTTATTCCCTTGTCCAGTTGTCCTTCTTGTATTGTTAGTTCCACTCCTGTGGGGTTTCCGTTTGCCCCCTCTTGCACCTTCGAGTTTGAGACCCAATGTCTGAGTTGAGCATAGTGGTAGCGATCACGCTCCGGTATATTAAATTTAGTTTTATATTCGTCAAACGACAGGGGTGCCCCATCCACATAAAGATCTCTTAGGGCCAAACTGTTTTCTCTGCTCCCCCAGTTTGTCCAGAAGTTAGCATGTGTTCCACAGGAAAATTCTGGGTTATAAGCTATTGGCGTGAGAGGTCCCCCACCCCCACTTTGATCTTCTTGTTTCTCAAGATCTTGTCCCAATACCAAAAGGTAGTTCTAGTGGATTCCAATAGCTTGCCCCCTTTCTCCGTATGTCGTGTAGCCAGGAAGCCAAGATTACCCAGAGCTATTTTGGTCGCCAAACTTTCAAGAGTGACCCATTGATTTGGAGTGTCCCCAGCCGTCCATTGCAGCATAGGGGCTACTTGTGCTGCCCATAGGTACCTACGAGAATCCAGGACTCCCAAACCCCCCAGAACCTGTGGTCTGAATAGTACTTTTTTTGGAGACTCTCGTTTTTTTCCCCTTCCAGATAAAATTCATCACTTCTTTCTGCAATGTTTGGATAGCTGGGCTTGGGATTCTTATTGGAAGGGCACCGACTGCGTATAGGAATTTAGGGAGAAGTGTCATTTTGACCGCTGTAATGCGTGCCAACAAAGACAACTCTTGCAGTTGCCAACATTTTAGTTCTTTTGCTGGTGATTTCAGGAGGTCTGGGATATTCGCTGCGTATAACCCATCATATTTAGGGGTTAATTGTATACCAAGGTATTTAACTGCCTTTCGTTCCCATTTCAGAGGATATTGATTCTGCCAAATCGGGATTTGCTCCGGTTCTTCTGTAATGTTGAGAGCTTTGATTTGGGATAGTTAATTGGAATCCCGAGACTCTGGCGAAGTCTCCCAATAGTTGTATCGCTGCTGGTAAAGAGTTTGCGGTATTTTTAAGGAATAGGAGAATGTCATCCGCATAGAGCGCTACTTTCTGCGGACCTGCAGTGCCTCTGTCAAATCCTTGAATTCCTGGATGATTACGGACCCTGCATGAGAACGGCTCCATGGCTTATCATATCTATGGCTCTGCGAATATTATCGTATGTGTGACGCCCCTTCACAAAACCTGCTTCATCGGAGTGGATTATTTCGGGAAGTATCAATGCTAGTCTCCGGGCCAGTACCATAGAGTAAAGCTTTGCATCTCCGTTTAGTAAAGAGATCGGCCGATAGCTTGCACAATCAAGTGGGTCCCTATCTGGCTTCAACAATAATATCGTGGTTGCCTGGCCCATATCCCCAGATGTACATCCCTCATCTCTAATGAAGTTGAATAGACAGGTTAGGGGGCCTCTTAGGATGCTTCTAAAGGTTTTATAATATGCATTACTTAGCCCATCCGGCCCCGGACTTGTGGCCTTTAATGCTCCTATAGCCTCCCCCACTTCTGCTTCTGTTATGGGGCTCTCTAGTCGTTGCCTATCTAGCTCATTAATTTGTGGTAACTGTATCTGATTTAGAAACTCAATCTGCTCCTCCCTATCTAGGGCTTCCCGTTTGAGATTGTTGGTATAGTATGAGATCAGCATCTCCTCTAACTATCTCTCTCCCCTCTGTACTTCCCCTTCGTCATTACGGAGTTGGGTTATTCGATTCCGGAATTTCTGGTGTCGTAATTTAGCAGCAAGGAATCGATTAGCTTTGCCCCATGTATGTAGTAAAATTGTTTTGTTTGTACCAGAAGCCGTGCTGCATCGTCTGCTAGGTGAGTTTTTAGGGTTGCTCTAGCATTTTTAAGTTCCTGCCACGCTTTCGGTGAACTTGTCTTTATATACTTCTTCCGCTTTTTGTATGTTGGCTTCCATATTACATCTCACCCTCTCCCTACTTTTAATATAATTTGATGCTTGCGCAATAAATTCCCCCCATACCACTGCTTTACTTCGTCCCAAACAGTCCATCCCCGGTGTCCTATTTTCCCGGAAGTAATTCTGCAGCGTTTGTTCAATGCTCATCCGGACTACCTGGACTTTCAGTATTACCTCATTCAGTCACCAGGGTCTGTGGGATTGTTGTTGTGGGCAGGTTAACTATTTTTAGAAGTATCAGAGCATGGTCTGAGAGGCAGCGTACCCCAATTTCCAAACCTGTAACTTGTGGGACAACCGTTTCAGAAATAAGTAACATATCGATACGCGAGTACCCCCTGTGTACTGCTGAGTAGTCAGTGTATGTTTTCTTGTGGGTTAAAGAAGCGCCAAGATTCTAGCAGCCGCAGTTCCCTTAGACATTTTGCCAGAGCTTGTCTAAATGTGTGGTCGTTTGAGGTGGCCAGAAGCGTTTTATCCATTGTTGCATCCATCACTCCGTTAAAAATCACCTCCAAGGAGGATTTTCCCTAGTCCCCATTGCGCAATTCTGGGGAACAAATTCAGTAGAAAATGGCCCTGCTTCGAATTAGGGGCATAAAGTGAAATCAAGGTCACAAGTTGGCCCATCGGTTTCCCTCCTAGTATCAGGTAGCGGCCTTCCGGATCGTTTTTTACAAAACGTTTCTCGAAGTTGACGTTTTTCCCTATTAGAATGCCTACTCCCCGTTTTAGTCCCACTAGATGCCAGATATTGTATAGGAAAAGCTCTATGTTTCAGCCTCAGCTCATCCTCTGGGAGTAAGTGTGTCTCCTGCAGCCACACCACCGACGCATGCATGTCAGACAACCTGGTTAACATGGATTTCAGCTTGACTGGGGAATTAAGTCCCTGCACATTCAGGGAAACAAATGTTAACTCAGCCATCGTTATCTTTTAGCCATAACCTCCTTTCATTATGATCCAATTTAGAGATATCGTAGATGTAATGTATATGTCGCACATTTCTTCACTAAGAAGAACAAGTTACTTCTTACCTGGTAACATTCTTTCGATGGGATGTTCCTCCGACGTATTCCTTATCTTGATAAATCATCTCCAGCTTGCTGGCCTCAGAATTTTTTTTTTCAGTATAGGGCGCTGCGCGTCGTCGTCCCTCGAGCCGATGTCCCTCGACAGCCTCCGTATCGGCGCCGACATCATCATGCATATAAATAGACTCGCGCAGCGTCCGTTGCTCAGTTCCATTTTGACGTTAACAGTTGTTTTACATGAATTGGTTAGTGACCCAGAAGGAGCGTAAGCTGTAACCACAAGGGAAGTTTTACTGAGGATATGGATGGGAGGGGCGATAAGGAATACGTCGGAGGAACATCCCACCGAAAGAAAGTTACCAGGTAAGAAGTAACTTGTTCTTCGAAGGGATTGTGTCCTCCGACGTACTCCTTATCTTGATAGACTCCCATAGCAGTGGTGTGTAATTGGAGGTGGGAGTAAAATTGCCATATTTCCCTTCAAGAGTGAACAGAGTGCAACACAGCTTTGCCAAATCTAGTCTCTTGGCTAGAGGATTAATCCCGGTTGTAAAATCTTGTGAAGGTATGTGCAGACGACCATGTGGCAGCCGCACATATGTCTCGAATCGGTACCCCTCTTTGGAGTGCAGAAGAGGCTGCGATACCCCTGGTTGAATGAGCCCTAAGATTTTGAGGAGGCTCTTTCCCTGCCAGTTTGTAACATTCCAGAATGGCTAAAATAATCCATCTGGAAATGGTCTGTTATCGGTAATCCCAATGTGTGCCCTGAGTAACCTACTAACAGTTGGTCTGCTTGCCTAATCCTAGCAAGTCTGCTGATGTAAAAGCTCAAAGCCCGCCTTGGGTCCAGCCTATTCAGCCTTTCTTCCTCTTCCCCGGATGGGGCGGGGGATAAAGTGAAGGCAAGGTAATCTTCTGAGTGATGTGGAATTCAGAAACCACCTTTGGGAGAATATTAGGCTTCACTTGTAGGACAACTTTGTCTTTATGAAAAATTGTATGAGGGGGTTTACAAGATAGAGCCTGTAATTCGCTCACCCTCCTAGCAGATGTCAATGCCACTAATAAGACAGTTTTAAGGGTGAGAAACCTTAGTGAACAAGAGTGGAGTGGTTCAAAAGGAGTACCCATCAGGAAATTTAAGACTAAATTTAAGTCCCATAAGGGAACTTGGAATGGTCTTGGAGGATAGACATTGGTCAATCCTTTCAGAAAATGTATTACTAAGGGCAACTTGAAATACAATGGTTCCTCTGCAGTGCGCATGAAGATCGATAGCGCTGCGAGATAGCCCTTTATAGTGCCAACCTGAAGGCCCAAATTTGCCAAATAGAGTAGAAAAGATAACACTGTTGGTGTACCACATGAAAAGGGGTCGATATTCTTTTCTCTACACCAGCTGCAAAATTTGTTCCAACGGCAGCGGTATAAAGTCTTTGTTGCTGGCCTTCTTGCCGAAAGCAACACCTCCATGATGTCATCTGGGAGGTCCCAATCCTTGTATCTCAACCTTTCAGATACCAAGCGTGAAGGTTGAGGGTTCTGATGTCTGGATGGAGAACCTGACCTCCATTCTGCAAGAGAAGATTCTCCTTGAGTGGAAGACGAATTGGAGGGCAGATGGACATGTCCAGAAGGTCCGGGTACCACGTTCTCCTGGCCCAGTCCGGGGCAATTAGGATCATGGCTTTCCAGAACCTTCTCAACCTCCTGATCATTTGAGGAATGACAGGGACTTGAGGAAACGCGTACAGAGGTGGAAACTCCCAGTCCACTACGAACGCGTCCCCTAGAGCTCCTCTTGGGGGAAATTCCCTTGAACAAAACTGATCGCATTTCCTGTTGATGCTGGTGGCTGTAACGCTCACGAGGCGCCGGTCTTGACTGGGTGAATGCCGTATCTTCAAAGGTGATGTGTAACACACGGTTGGCTCTTTGGGCTGGACCTCTGTGCACTGTATGTCTGACTCGAAGAGTAATATGTCTGCAGATAGAAAATATGGGATTAATGAACTGGGGTTATTGGGTGCCTCTCTCCTCTTCCCTTTCTCTTCTCCTGTAGAACCCCAAAGGTTAACACCCTCACCTTAGGTAAGTGAACGCCGAGCTCTCCATCTGCCTCGGGGCAGGGTGCCGTAACCAGTTTCTTCACTGGATAAGGGTGCAGGCCTCTTGACCTCAGAGGACTGCTGTCCGTCGTTAACTGCACGAACGGTAAGTTCTGGGCACTTCAAATGTCTTAAAAGTCTTTTGTAATGATATCTCTTGTTTTGCAGGGTTCCGGCGATGGCGGGCTGATGAGAGTTGAGGATCGAACCCGCGTGAGGAATAGAAACGCCTGGAAGCACGTAAGTAAGCGCTTGTAGCCTGCTTCACGATGCGCACTAACTGTCCCTTTTATCTTGCAGGTACAAGTTCGGAGCTTTAGAGAAGCTGAAGGGTGCTGGAATACCCACTGGATTCGGCGTGGGAAGGAGTAATGGCACGTGAGTAATAAAGTTGCCCAATGTCTTTAAACGCACCTTCTTTTGTCTTTCAGATGCGGGATGCAGCGCCGAAGGCCTCCGGAGCGTGCGAAGAGCTGGTAAGCTTTTGTCTTTCAGATGCCGGAATGCAGCGCGAGGCGTTGGTGACAGCTGATGGACCAGGTAAGAGATGCGCTGCCACTGAAGACCGTAGTGCTAACCTGTTCTTTCTTTGTCTGTACAGGTGCTGCTGAAGACTGGATTCCAGGATGGTAAGCCTTTGTTCCCTTAGGCCCAGGATCAGAAACAGAAGACACGATGAGCATTCTGCTGCAGAGAATGCAGAATAACGCAAAGCAAGATTCATCCATCGGGTGTGGTTTAAATAGCCTCCTGTAGTGCTTAGGTGTCTCCTTCCACAGCCACGCCTAGGTAAGAAAAGAGTTCCTGCTTTCCAGAAGAGTTCCAGTGTTCTGAACCTAGGGAGTGGCTCCTGCCCCACCCAACAGGAAAAGTAGTCCCAAACAGAAGAGGATCAGGGGTTCAACTGGCAGGTAAGTAAGTAGCATGGTCTGCTGCAGGTAAGTCCACCCAAGCATTATGAGCCCGGCGCTTCCAGCGCTGGGACTGGGCATCTTTATGAGCCTGGTGCCACTGGCGCCAGGACAGGGTCCAAAAGGTCCCAATTGGGACTGGCTGGCACTCGGAACCGGGGTTATGGGTCTGCTTCCAAGGGAGTCGGGCAAGTCCTGATCTTTTGGAAGCAGAGATCAAGACAGTGGCAAACAGATCCACTTGAGGGGTTCCCCAAAGGGTGAAGATCTGTTGAAGGACTTCCTGAGCTAGTTCCCACTCGTGGGAGACTGTACTCTGCCTGCTCAGAGCGTCCGCTGTCAAGTTTTTCTCTCCGGCTAAGTGAACTGCCGATAGAGAGCTTCCTTCTTGGATTGCCCAAAACCAGAGCTGCATCGCCTCTCTGCACAGAGGCAGTGATCCTACGCCTCCTCTTTTGTTGAGGTAGTGCATGGCCACTGTGTTGTCAGTCGTTATCAGGACATTTCTCCCCTGTACAGATGACAGAAAAGCCTTCAGCGCTAGTCTGACTGCTCTCAGCTCTAACAGGTTGATATGTAGTCTGGACTTCGATGGAGACCAACGACCGCTGATGGTCAAGTCGTTGGTGTGGGCTCCCCACCCCGTGAATGAGGCATCTGTGACTAATGTTATCTCCGGCCATGGTTGCCAAAACAGTTCTCCTTTCAAGATATTCTCCTGGCAGGCCCACCACTGAAGGTCTCGAGCCACCTTGTCCAGAACCTGAAGGAGGTCTGTCATTCTCCCTGAGAATTGCGACCACTGAGTTATTAGTGCCCACTGAAGAGATCTCATTCTCAGGCGAGCCTCTGGCACAAGGAAGATGCAGGATGCCATGAAGCCTAGCAACCTCAAAAAAGTCGAAGGCTGGGAGACGTTGGGCATTTTGAAACTTGGTGACCATCTGCAGAATATCTTGAGCCCTCACCTCTGGTGGCGAGGCTTTTCCCAGGGAAGTGTCCAGGACCGCTCCAATGAACTGGAGTCTGATGGTATCATCTGTGACTTCTTTAAATTGAGGGAGAAGCCCAGTTTGTGAAGGAAGTGGCAGACATAATCTAGCTGTATCTGAGCTTGTTCCGGAGATACAGCTCTGATCAGACAATCGTCCAGGTAGGGGTAGATGTGAATCCCTTCCCTCCTTAGACTTGCAGCCACTACCGACATTAGCTTGGTGAAGACCCTCGGGGCGGAGGTCAGCCCAAATGGCAGAACTCGAAATTGATAATGAGAGCCGCCAATTGCGAACCTCAGGTATTTCCTGTGTTTGAGCTGGATAGGAACATGGAAATAAGCATCCTGAAGGGCCAGAGAAACCAGCCAATCCTGGAGCTGGAGTGCCTGAAGGATCTGAGAAAGAGTTACCATCTTGAACTTGTCCTTCCTGAGGAACTTGTTCAATTCTCGTAAGTCCAAGATAGGTCTCAGTCCCCTTCCTTCGGTATTAGGAAGTAGGGGGGAGTACCAGCCCTTGTTCCTCTCCGCTACAGGTACCGGTTCTATGGCACCTTTCTCCAGCAGGTCTACAATTTCCTGCAAGAGGAGCGGATCTGGAACTTTCCGAGAGCTGTTTCCCGGTGGATGACTGAGGAATGCGTAGAAAAGGCAGGCAGTAACCTTGGGCAACTGTCTCCAATGCATAAGCATCTGACGTAATAGCCTGCCATTCCATCAGATGTTGAGTTAGCCTGCCCCCTACTGGTGTCTTGTGAAGAGAGTCCTCAGAGTGATTTAGAGGCGGCTGATGCAGGTGCCGAGGGTAAAGAGGTACCTGCTGCTGCGGCTTTTGTATTTTTACTCCGTCCACCTCGGGTGAATCTTTTTTTACCTCTTTGAACCGACTGTCCTCTGCCTTTTCCGAATGCAGAATAAAAGTGAAAGGACTTACCTCTCCAAGAGGTTCCTGAGGGGCGATATTTGATGGATTGCAGCACCCAGGGATTTTGCTGCTGCTTTGGATGTCTAACTTTTCTAGGCTGTCATCCGCCTTCTTACCAAACAAAGAAGAGCCCTCAAAGGGCATATTTAAAAGTCTGGCTTGTACATCTGGAGCAAACCCAGACTTTTGCAACCACACAAATCTAAGGGTTGTAGTACTTGCCGCCATGGCCCTACTGATGCTGTCAGCAGAATTAATGCCAGTTTGAAGGGATTCGCACATTGTGTCTACCATCCTTAATGACGTTTAGAAACGCTTCCCTTTCTTCTCCCTCTGGGAGGCAGTCAGCCGCTGATGAAGCACACTCCCAAAGTGTATGGCTGAACCTTGCGAGTGTACAAGTAGCGTTAATAGATTTCAAACCCATGCTACATGCAGAAAAGACTTTTAGCCATAGAGTCGTATCTTTTGTCATCCCTGTCGTGTGGAACAGTAGGGTATGCAGATCTACTGCCTGATGCAGTTGCTGCTTGAACAACCAGACTCTCTGGAGTTGGATGTTTAGGCAAAAATTCAGGGTCAGTAGTAGATACCCTATATTTGGCTGATAACTTTTTGTTAACCGCCAGGATAACCTCAGGAGTTTCCCAGTTAGCCAATATTTTTCTTTGTAATGCAGCGTGAAATGGAACCACAGGATCCTCCTGTGGGCCTTTAACTAAAATGTCTGTAAGGTCATCCTGTTGGAATGCAGGTGAAGGTGTAGACCAACCCATGAATTCTATAATTCTTGCCATTAAAATTCTATAAGGGGTCTCAGCATGTTCCCCTGAGTCTGGTTTGGCAAATTCTATTTCTGGGGAAGTATCTAACCCACTTGCCTCATGTAAGGATTCTCGAAGGTCCTTCAACCTATTTTCCTCAGAGGTAAATTCCTCTGGTTCTGGTGTTGCAGATCTCTGCAACCCAAAGAGTCTTTCTTGATCCGAATCCTCCCCTTCCTCATAAATTCAAGACAAAGGTCTGAAATGATCAGACCTTGGAAATGGCTTAAATCCCATTTCCAGAGCAGAAGGGGCTAAATTTGTCATAATTGGTTGGGAAAATGTCGACGTCATCGACACGGACGTTAAAGTCTTCGAAAACACCGAAAAAGGCGTCAAGAAGATTGGAAGTAGCCTTGAAGAACTCGAGAGGATCGGGATCCTACTCGAGGTTGTCGATGACCTTGAAGTCATGTTAGAGGCTCTGGGTATGACCACTGGCTGTGAGGTAGTGACGGCCGTGGGTTTGCTCTTTTTCGATGTCGAAGACGGCATCGATTCGATCGATCTATGCGTCGATGAGCCCTTCGATAATGGCATCGATGACGCAGATTTATGCATCGAAGGCATTTATGCATTTTTGGCGTCGATGGCACAGTGCCTTTGCTCGAGGGTTTGTGACGCTCTAGAGTAGGTTCTTTCGCCGGATGCAACGACTCGCAGCGTTTAGATTTTTCGGGTCTTTCACCCAGGGGATCACACTCAGCTGTCTTTGAGGGGGTTGAGGCCGCTTTCTCGAAGACGCTAAGCATCCTTTTACAGAATTCCTCCCACTCAGCCTGAGAGCTGTTTTGTGGGGCAGGTGACCCTTTCCGGAGAAACAGAAGATGACGAGGAAGGGGATCTTCGACGTCTCTTACTTGAATGCTTGGATCTCGAAGAGTGGTGGGAACTGCTTCGAGACCTAGACCAAGAATGTTTCCTGTGTCGGCGAGGAGACGATTGTCTCGACTCTGCCGAGGAAACTTTTGAAGGAGTTTTAACTGTCTTACCTCTCTCAAGCTTCCCCTTGCGCTCCTTCAAGGCTTTCGCTGTCATGCACATGCAGTCCTCACACTCCGAACATTGGTGGTCCGATCCCAGGCACCACAAACAGATCCTGTGAGGATCTGTCAACGACATTTTCTTTCCACAGTCTCGACATTTTTTGAAGCCGGACCGTGGAGCCGTCGGTTCGGATAAGGAAGCCATCGTGTAAGAGATAGTATTCGAGGAATAATGAAGAATATATTCTCTGACTAATGAACTGAGCAATGCGATTTCGAGTCCCACGAAGCGCGGAAAAACGGAACTGAGCAACGGACCTGCGCAAGTCTATTTATACGCATGACGACGTTGGTGCCGATACGGAGGCTGTCGAGGGACATCGACGCGCAGAGCCCTCTACTGAAAACATTTTTCCGAGGCCAGCAGGCTGGAGATGATTTATCAAGATAAGGAATACGTCGGAGGACACAATCCCTTCAAAATATAACAATAGAGTTCTGCCCTCCCCCCAACTTTCAAACTAAAATCCTTAAAACAACTTTCTCAACATAGTATGTTCACAATGAATCACCAGGTTCTACTCACCCGGGAAATTTGGGTTCCGGACTTCTTATTCTCCCCTCCCTCCACCCCTCTTCCCCCTCCCCTTTTCTTGTCGCTCATTGTGTAATATCCGTACTGTCATACCAAATATAAGCCGCTCCAAGTACGAGGCCCTTTCTTCTCAATATTGATTTCCCTATTTTATACTTTGAGTGCATAGACCCATTCCTCCAATATCCGGCGATTGTTCAGGTGGGCTCCAAAAGCTTGGGCTCTTTGTTGCGTCCCCGCAGACGGGATCGACCTAGTTTCTTTTGGTCCACCCCAGATCCGTCTTCTGTCTCCCCGGTCCGAGACGGGGATTCCTCAATATCAGTGAGATTGCCCCCTTCGTCCTCTTGCATAAGATTCGTCACCTCTTCCTCTTTGGAGACTGAGAAGCGCTTACCTTTCCATAAAACCGGAGACACGTTGGGTGTCCCCATCGGTAACGGACGTCCTTGGTTCTCAACCAACCCGTGACCACCCTCAGTCTTTTCCTCTTGGCAAGCGTTGCTTGAGATAGGTCCTGGAATAGCTGAATTGGGATTGAGCGGAACATAATAGGCTCCTTTCTTCGGGCTGCCCGCATAATGTCCTCATCCAGTGGATATAGATGTATTCGGGTTAGCACATCAGGGGTCAAATTCCTGGTAAGTTGAGTAGACCCTGTGTGTCCGGTTGAGCATTATGTCTTTATTCTCCTCTGCACTCAGGATGTGGCAGAATAGCTCAATCCCATATTGTTGTAGGTCAGTCTCAAGTACTGATTTCGGAATTCCGCGAATGCGTATATTGTTTCGTCTGGATCTATTCTCTGCCTCTTCCTGCTTGCTCTGTACCTGTTCCATGCTTTGTTCCAGCTCCAAGACTCTACTTGCCAAGATATCATGGTCGTGGCTGTGCTCGGTTATCACCGTTTCAACCTCGTCGATTCTTTTTTCCACCGCCAGGACTCCTTTATTGAGGTCTGCGATGGACTTTGCTAAACCAGATGCACTTTCTTTTATGTCCTTCTTGAGTTCTAACAGCATTTCCAGCAGGTTCGATTTTCGAATAGGCAGATCTTCGTTGGACATTGCCCCTTCAGGAGGGGGGTTATGCATTTGGACCACTGCTTGCACTTGATTGTATCTCTGGGAGTCAGCTGTCTGTAGCATGGTTTTAATATCACCAGAGCCTTGATATTTAGCTTTTGTAGTTTGTTTGGACATCTTAGGTTATGCGTGCTATTCTGTTCTGACTGCGGCACTAGTTTAGGTCTGAAAAGCTGAGTTTATTATTGCGTATTTCTTGCGGTCTTCAGATGGGCATACAGCCTCTCGCCTCTTTGGAAGCATCAAGAAGCCATGTGTTTGACTATGTTCACGCGACGTTGACACTATAGGTTAGGTTTCCCGATAGCTTCTTACAGGTTCAAGTGGGCACCGTTGACCTCAATTGCCCCCAGCGTATCCCAGATCTCCTCCGACCCCAAGAACCATAATGCATTTAATGTCCTCTTTCGCCTCTCTATAGGCTAGTGCCCAGCTACAATACAAGTCAAACTAATGTATTTAGAGAGGACTTCACTCAGGTCCTTTCATGGGTGCTTCCTTGATTCTTTGCTTAGTACATGACTTCCCGAAATAGGTCTGGGCAGTTTGGGACTTCCCACACCACTTAAAGGGCTGGGCCCGGTATACCGTAGCCTTAATTTCACCCTCCACCAGTCGGCTCGCCTCCTTTTCCCATTGCGTTGGACGTCGCTGATTCCCAGCATAGACGCCGGACGTGCGGATAGCTTCTTCCCAGCTAGCCCGTTCGCTTCTGAAGGTGATGGTAGTCCATGTGGACCAAGCAAGGTCCCCTACCCCGCAATCCCTCTTGTTGCAGAGACCCCGGAACGCGGCAAACCCAGCCTTTCAGCCCGCCTTTCATGCCCTGGGGCAGGCTGCCTCCTCTTACCGTGGCTCAGGTCTATGGCCCCCAGCGTGCGTCCGTGGAGAGATAGAGAGGGACATCCAGCGGGTCCCAACCTTTGCACCCGGCTCTGCCCGTCAGGACTTCAATATGTGCTGAGAAGCAGTTACAAGTGCACCGGATCTTGTGGAGTTCTGCATCAGCCACTTATAACTGCACACCTACGGCCGATCACCATGGGAATCACAGCCGCCCCAACCACTCTCCGGGACGGAAATCTACTGCCTCCCTTAATTACGTCTCCCGTCAGCCCGCTCACCTCCGGTCAGCACTGGATTGCCGGTGCGCAGGATCCCCCGCTCCATGGCACGGTGCCGCTTTCTTTCATGCTGGGAGAGGTCAGTGATGACAGCTGTATCAGCCGAGCTGTGCCTTCAGTCCGGGGATATGCTGCCTATCCGCCGCAGCTTGGATTCACACTCCGCAGTCCCCGGTACGTATTAGAAGAGGGAGGTCTGCCAGTTCACCTCGTCTGTATCAGACCGCTGGGTATCAAGACAGAGCCAAGGATCGATCGCAGGTAGGCAGGGTGCTCCGGGTCCTGCTCGGCTATTTGGCGCATATATATATATATATATATATAGCGCCGAATCCCTCGAGCATCTGGGGGACTGGAGGTCGCTCGATCTCCACCAGCACTTGGAGATAATAAGCAATTCCAGGCTGGACCCTACAACGGCTTGCATCTAAGATGGCGGCCGCCAAAGACTCCTCATGACGAAGAAGGCAGCAGAGTTCCTGGAGAGCAGGACCCGGAGCACCCTGCCTACCTGCGATCGATCCTTGGCTCTGTCTTGATACCCAGCGGTCTGATACGTACTGGGGACTGCGGAGTGGGAATCCAAGCTGCGGCGGATAGGCAGCATATCCCCGGACTGAAGGCACAGCTCGGCTGATACAGCTATCATCGCTGACCTCTCCCAGCATATATATATATCGGTTTATCGCGTCGTTTAAAGTAGATAGAAGTCACGGAGCACACCGAGGAGCCATCCGCTCGGGTCCTCGGCTAGCCACGCCCCCAACAGCCTTTTTCTTCTAGCGTCTCGTAAACCCCACCTGCATTTCACCCCCTTTTCCCTCCCACACACCCCCTACTCCAGCCCCCTCAATTTGCCTGCATTCCACTCCTACTATAACCTCTCGACATTTCGTCAGGTAGAAGTAGCATGCTCTCTCGCTAGAGTCTATCCCCTTCTATTTCTTCAGTGAGTGCCACAGCAAACAGTTTGTAATAAGACTGATTCCCCCGGAGGCTTCCTCACAATCCTACTGCACCTCCCCGATCCATACCGCAGTTTCTGCCACTCCCTACCTATACAGGTCCCTCCACCATTCATCTATTCCAGGGCCTTTAAGCGATTTCCATGCCATAGCAATTCTGCGTTTAGCCAGAATACACGCTAGGTCCTTCAGCTTGGCAACATGTTTCCATCCTTTGGGGCGTGGGAAAGATCCCAGCAGACATGCGCCTGGGGAAAGCACATCCAATTCTACCCCCTCTCTTCTGTTTGCCACCTCCCACCAATATAGTCCCACCACTGGGCAAGTCCAAAACATATGTAGCATTCCCGCTTCTTTAGCATTGCACCTTGGGCAACTTTGTGCGGCTGCTCCCAGAAATCTAGAGATCCGTGAGGCATCATGTACGCTCTGTGCGTCACTAATAGTTGTATAAACTGCAGTCTTGCATTTCGTGACACCTTGTTGTAACCCAGTATCCTCCCCATGGACCACCAGCAAAGGTAACCCCTAGGGCCTCTTCCCATTTGCCCCTTATTGCCAAGGGGGAAGTCGACCTATTAGACAGTAGAAGATCATTAATTCGCGATACGGTATGCCCGGCTTCAGCTATGTCGTACAGGATATCCACTATCGAGTGTTTCTCCATTAATTCGATGTATGCTGGCCATCTGCGGGTAATCTCTCTCAATAGCGCTTTGTAAGATTTATTGGCATTTGTGTATGCCGGTCCTTCTTGCCAGCTCTAAGAAGGGTACGAAAACAGTATCCTGCAACAAATCCCCTATGGCTGCCACCCTGCAGGCTTCCCAATAATTGCAAATACCCTTACTCGCCTGAGGCAAAGATTACATTATTGAAATCAAAGGAGTCTGTGCGGAGATCGGGTCTGTTAACTCCATCACTGTCAGGGCTATGTTCCGTAAGCTCACTCATAGGGACAATAAATGTGACTCTCTGATCCCACGAGGCTTCCCTGTCCACAATATCTCCTTTAAATAATTGTAATACACGTCCACTATGCCCTTGGTGTGGTGCGGAAGAAGCAGGGATGTTACACATGTTCTGGGGATGTCCGCGAGTGCAGCAATTCTGGGCTAGAATACAACGTGCATGTAGAAAGGCTGGAATAGTACGATACGACTGGACACCGAAAGAACGTCTGCTTGGCGCATACCCCAGAATAAGCAAATTTAGACATGTGGTCAAATGTATGGCCATGGTGTGCATACTCGCCAAAAGAGCCATTGCAATGGCATGGAAAACAAAGGGGGGCCCACAATATGGAAGATAGCACAAGGAATTTTAACACTGGGCAGAGGCAGAAACCAGAGTATGGGGCGAAGCGGTGTCCAGAGTGGGAGAAGATGCGAGTGACACATATGAGGCATGGAAAACACTGACTTGGGACAGGTTTCATCCATCAGATGATAAACCCCCTTGAAGGTGAACATGATACACCCGAGACATTGAGTTGCCAAGATGTATGCTCTGAAGACAAGGTCGTCCTGGAAGCCAATCACCAGACCAAAACAAACCATGGTGTACACTATGCCCCCACATCCATGCAAGCAACGTGATGCTGGTCACATTATGTAGCTCTATATGTGAAGCCTGTTAGTTGTTAATGTGTTCTTAGTTGTTGACATTCAGTTACTTTATACCCGTGAAGTCAAAAATGGCAACGTGAGATGTAATGAACAAAAGCAATTATAAATGCCAATAAAAACATTTTAAAATAAAATCTCCTTTAAATAATAGCGCAGCCCAGTAGTTTGCAACATGTGTGTGTCCGGAGTAGGGTCGTCCACAAGCCAATCCACCACAAAATGCAGTTGCCCTCCTATGTAGTATAATTCGAAGTGCGGGATTCTAATACCCCCTTCCGAGTGCAGCCCATATAAATGATACTAACGCTATCCTACTATGCCATTCTGCCGCAAAAAGCTTCTGCGAATACTCTCCAATTTCTTAAAGGGCCTAGGTATGTAAAATGGGACATTCCCGAAAAAGTGCACTAGCCTGGGCAATATCACCATCTCCAGCATGGCCGACCCCCTCCCCTCCCATCATTGAAAGCAGCAATTTAGTCCAGACCTTCATGGAGCTCTTGATAACCTCTGGTGCATGTAGCATGTTGTGTATGTGCTCCTCCTCCAGGCCATTGCACACACTGACCCCTTAGCACCTAAACGTGCGCTCTTTACATTGTAGGGCCAGCACTGGCAGCGCACCTCGATCTATCCCACGCAGTCCTGCTATCAGAAATAATGCATATTTATCCATGCTTATAGTAATCCAGGACAGTTTCTCAAAAAGAGCCATGGACTCCAGCAGCAGCTCCAGGTTATCCTCCAGATTCTGAATGTATAAGTTGAGTGTTGTCTGCGCACAAGGTTATCAGATGTCTGGCCCCATCCATTTCAATACCAGCGTCCTTGTATTCTGTCCAGAGATACTGAGCAATCGGCTCCATAGCAAGGACAGAGCAACGGTGACAAAGGGCAGCCTTGTCTTGTGCCTTTTCCTAGTTTCCACGCCCCCAAGATACATCTACCAGTTTTAACCCTAGCCATCAGTCTAGTGTACACCAGTTGTACCCACTTGATATATGCCTGTGCAAATACAAATCTACGCAGGGTTGCATAGAGCCAGTCCCACCGCACTGAGTCAAATGCTTTGACTGTATCTAGAGTGGCAATCCCACACGGAGTGTCCCAGGATGCTGTCCTGTCCATCACATGGTGTAATCTCCTCAGATTCCAGGCCACGCAACGGCGTGGAACATAGCCCGTCTGATCAGGCTTTACTAACTTGTGTATCACGCTTTTCATTCTAGTCGCTAGTATGGACATCAGTATCTTCTAATCCTGGTTGAGCATGGCGAGGGGCCTATAGGAACTATATTCCGTCTGGGTGTCAGGAGGGTATGATAATAGATTCTCTCAAGCTAAGTGGGAGAAAACCCACCTCGTATCAATCATTAAACTTGCTAAGCAAATGGGGGGCCAATTCTCGTGCATATTCTGTATAGATTTCACTAGGTAGTCCATACGACCCTGGTGTTTTCCCCGTCGGCAATCCCATAACCGTAATTTGTATATCTTCCAAAGTAATGGGAGCTTCTAGGTCGTCTCTTTCTTCTTTGGTCAATCTCTGGAGATCTCTCTCGTTCAACACATCCCCCTAGGTGGGCACTTGGCATCGGGGGCCCCTCTTGGTACAGTTGCTGGTACAATTCCCGGAAGGCCTCATTAACCCCATTTTGAATGTAGCATAGAATCCCTCGTCCCGAGTTTACTGAGTTTATGGGACCCCTTTGCCCTTCATTGTTGTATAGCGATACAAGCAACCAGCAGGGTTTATCCCCTTCTCTATGCTTTTTCTCCATGTATTTGGCAAAAAACTGTACTTGTCGAGTCTCTCCCAGCATTCCATGCATTTCAATTTCAGTTTGCATTACTGTCAGAGTATTGCTCTTGAGACTACTCTAATTCCCTCAGTTGTTCCATCGCGGAGGTTAATTCCCTATTTATGTTTGCCGGGACACCCATAGACCCCCGCTATAGCGGCCCCCCTAACCACCACTTTCAATGCTTCCCAGAGGGTACCAGCTCCTGGTACACTGCCCAAATTGTGATACTGTCTGATGCTATCGCTCAATTGCGGGGGGTGGGGGGGGAAATCACTCAGTGATTCACTCCTAAGCCTCCACGTAGGTATGGGGGCACATATTGCCACTGCAGTCTGAGTGGGGCGTGATACGACAATACTCTGCCTTCATATTCGACTAGCATGATATGGTGAACCAATTCCATTCCTACAAAAAGGTAATCTTTCCTTGCATGTGCTGCGTGTGGCGCTGAAAAATGTGAATAGTGTCTAGCATCTGGGTGGAGAACTAGAAGCATCTGTAAAGCTCTGGAAGGCAGAGCAGGTTAAGTATATTTGGTGTCTGACCGGTCTAGGGTTGGGTTTAAAGTGCAGTTAAAGTCTTCTCCCCATATCATATTACTATCCGGTAGGGGCTTAAACGTGGATATAGGGTCTGAAAAAAACTTTGCGGTGCTATGATTGGGGGGGGCATACGTGTAAACATGTATCTACTTGTTCCAGGAGGCCTTGTACTAGCACCATTCTGCCCTAGTTATCTGTTTTAATGTGTGTAACCTTAAATGGGTACTGAGGGCTCAATCCTTATCAACACCCCGCGAGCGCAAGCTGAATACGTGGAACCAAATGCTTGCCCTTTCCATTTACTCGCCAATAATAATTTTTTGGTCGTGAGATGCGTTTCCTGCAGGAAGGCGATATCCACCTTCCTTCTCGTGAGATATCTAAATACTCAGTTTCTCTTTACATAAGCATTCAGACCACTTACATTCCAGGTAAGTATATTTATATTTCCTGCCATTTGCATCTATCCCCTTCTAGTCGGCCGCACCTCTAATACTCCAATAAGCATTGTCCTCCACCTTCGTGGTACTTCTCTGTGGAATGCAGTGCTGCTCAGCCCTTTCCACATACATGCAGGCAACCCGTTCCTCCCATGAACTTCCCCAACTAGAAATAACTGCCCAGCTTTGTCACCCTTGTTTGGGCATGTCCGCTTTTCGCACCACCCCTCTCCCCCACCACCCAAAAGCTGTCCAGCCTGGGGCTGGTGCACAACAAATGGGCACAAAAACAAGTGTCCCAAAAAAATAGAACTTGAAGGGTGTGGCAGGAGCAGCCATGGACACAAGCTCCTCTTCTCTGTTGTAAAGCTTGACTGCTAATGAACCCTTCCATAAGCAAAAAAAACATTAACAAGTATCTAGGACCCTATTCCCAGGGTAAATATCCCTTAATGAGAGCCCTCTGCCCTATGATTTCTGCTCTTATACAGTTCCGCTGGCGCACTCCACTGTGCTGAGCACACAGTCCGAAGTACCTTGGTTATCCCTCGCCTCAGGTTGGATAGGGCGCTCTTTATGTCTTCACGGTTGTCGTCTCCCTCCTTTTCGCCAGGCCCGATCCTCTGTCGATCCATGCTTGTGATTCCTACAGGATATCAAAAAACAACTTGTTTTTATTTATGACCTTTAGTCGTGCCGGGTAAGTCAACATGTATTTCAGCCCAGCCGTGCGAAGCGTAGCCTTAGTTGCAGTGAATTGTGCCCTTTTCTTCTGCACTTGAAACAGATAGTCAGGGTAGACCGCCAGGTCTGCAGAGGCTCTCTTCAATTCACCTCCCTACTTGGAGTAGGCCAATATTGTTTCTCTGTCCTTATAGTTCAGGACTTTAGCAATAAGCAGTCTCGGGGGCACTGCCACATGGGGCCGCCTGGTTAGCACCCTATGCGCTCTCTCAATTGTAAAGTCCTGCGTGAGGTTTTCGGGTCCAATCTCCTGGAGCAGCATATTTTCTACATACGTTGTCAGGTCTGCACCTTCTTCCCCCTCCGGCAGGCCCACAATGCAAATATTTCTCCGGCTCGTCCCTCTGCCTCTTCCACTCTGTTCTCCAGAAGACGGTCTCGGACCGCGTCTGTGTTCCTTCACCTGTGCCTACAGCGTAGTAGTGCGCTCTGCCAGGTTCTGCATGTCCTTGCGCAATAGGCCAACGTCCAATTGCATTGCTGCTATCTGCGCCCCCAATGTAGCCTTCAAATCCGCTATGGCTAGCAGTACCTGGCTGTGCAACTCCTCGGCATCCCCTACTTTCTCCTGTGATGAGTCTATACTTCCTCCTGGGTCCTGCTGCTTGGCCTTAGTAAAGCGATCCAAAGAAGGCTGGTTCTCCTTGACTTTGGCTGACTCGGGGAGGCATTAAGCCTGCTTCCTCCCTACCATTGGCCAGAATTGCTTTTCATTAGGGTTAACGCCTTGCTCTGCACTCCGTGCTTTATCGTGTGGATCTATGGCGCCGCTGTTTTCCTACACCGAGTCCTGAAATGCAGTACCTTCAAGGGCAGAAGGGGGGTGCGCAGCCCAGTCTTCTGTGTGTGTTGACCTGCTATGCTCGCCACCGTCAGGCAGTCTACAGTCTACTGCCCTGCTCACTGCTAGCCCGATACAATTGGGGCCGTGCTTCAGGTTTCGCCACCGGGCCCAGGTTCTGGTGGTGCTCTTCTGCTGTGATGTCTATTACTGGCCAGTATGGTGCTTGCACACATGTCCGCTGCAGGTTTACTGCAATAGGGAACTTTCTCGTAGCTTCACCGCCGATCCGGGTTCCTATATTTCATTAAACCCAAAGGTCCCTGTTCAGGTGCCCATCAACTTCGCATATTGTGCCCGCTAGCCCCGTTCAGCAAGGGCTGCCTCAATTTGTTCACCGCTCGGCCCAGGTTCTCCTGCGTATCCCCCAGGGCTTCCCTTCACGCCACCCGGGTCCCTCTCCAATGAAAGGAGGTGGAGCTTAATGGAGTCCCCACATCGCTGCCGCGTACCTGCAAAGTCATATTCTACAGCTCAAAGTCCTCTCTTTAGGAACCTGGTGGGCCGGCGTACAGCTGACGGAATGGCCGCAGCACCGGAGGGAGTCCGATGTTCTAGTGGGCCCCGCGCAGCCTTTGTGCTTTTCAGCTGCTGTCTCGCACATCTCCAGCAGTTCGCTTCTGTCCCTCACCGCGCTACGTCCCTTTGCTGGGCGCCACAGGTCTTCTGGGAAGTTTCACCACTTCTCGTGACCCACGGCTCTGCTCCAGTGATCCCGTCCCTCTTCCTCGCGCTCATACTTCGCTCAGGATCAGCAGGCTGCACCAGGCGTCTCACTCTGCTTCTCACTTTGGCGGTTTCCTTTGTTGTATCTGCGCCATCTTTGTTCCTGGCGCCCATGGAGGGTCCTGTATTTCGCCTTTGCGTTTCTCGCACACCATAACGCTCTCCCTTTCTGCTGGGCACTCACAAGGGGTTCACACACATTTCCCGTTATTTTCAGGCAATAGGTGCCCCTGGTGACTTGCTTGTACACTAGATTGTGAAGGATCAGGCAGGAGCAGTCCAAGGAGGCATCCTACTCCATTGGCTGCCATCTACGCCCCGCCAGGGAATGAAGAGTTATGATATATGTGGGCTGGTCCTCTGGCGGCGGGAGGTAGGGGAGGGGAATAGGTTTTTGCAAAACCATTAAAATAAAAACCAGTCTTGGGGGAGGTTGGCGGGGGAGGGCATGGGTCAAGAGCCCGAGCAAGATGGCTGCGAGCTAGAGGAGCTCCGGTGCCACAGAATATGGGCGATCAAAATATACCCGCATCACCCATGGGTTACAGGGATAACGCCGATCAGATCCTGGACCGCCGGCTGCCTCCATACCCAGGCAAGGCGCTGACGAAGCTCCGAGCGGCTTGACGGGAATGTGTCAGAACCACATCCCGGGCTGCTGCAGCAAACTGGCTGCGGCTCCCACCGCTACATGCCCCATGGCGCTGCTCTGACATGAGCTGGATCAAGAAATCGCTGTATGACAGCCCACCCCTATGCCGATTGCCTGACACCTGGATCAGGGGGACAAACCACTTGAAGCAGAAACGGGCAAGTCGCCATGTGGTACTAGGGAGCCAGGGAACCAGGGGGCACCCAGCCCCCACCAGGTGTGTCCGGCAGCCAAACTAGTCGCAGTTGGCAATTTAACGCATGCAGACGCGCCCTGGAGCAGCAGACACAAAGGTGCACAGCACTGCGGGCTGCAGCCCACAAATGATTGACGTACACAGGCACAGGGAACAGCGAGGGGAATAGCACCCCGTCTTTGCTGCTGTCTGGGCCGCTGATGCTCCCAGGGTTTTGTGGGGGGGGGGGGGGAGAATATCCTTCGACCGCCACTGCCATCCCACATTCACCAGGCAGCTGGCACACGCTGTCACCAATTGAGAGGAAGAGAGCCTCCATAACAACCCCCATATAACGGCAACGAACACAACGGAGGGAGGAAACTGGAGGGCATGAGACCCTGAAAAACACTCTGCACATTCCATCAAAGGGCTGATCTTGCGGGCCATCTACCGCTAGATGCCCTGTCGGCTACCTTCTTAACGACAGACACGACAGGAAGGCAGCCCTCTCGACCACCAGGACTGCCCACCGCCTCCCACATCACACAGCCGAAGGGGGATGCCAGCAGCGACCTAGTGAAGGTACAAGCCATGATGTACCCATCACGGCCAGATACCAGGTTATCCAAGCTGTGTGTCACTATATTGGCCGAGAGTGTGATCCGTTTCTCTTTCACTACAAGCTCCTGGCCCCAAGGCTGCTCCCAATCTCTCCTTCTCTACCACCCTTAGAGGGCATGATACAGCCCACGACTGACCTTGCTGAGCAGCCGGTCACCAAGAACGAGCGAACGGCAGTGCCACTGCGACGATCAGCGCGGAAACCACCCACTATGGAGGCACAGATCCAAAATCAGCTCCAAGCGATTTTCCAAGAAACGAAGACCATAGGGCCAAATAACGCAGGAGAAAAATAAAATGGTCCAAGATATCAAATGAGACCTGCAAGACGTGCAAACAAGACTTAATGCACAAGCGAATCGGATGACTAACAACTAACAGCGAATCAGCTCCCTTGAAGATAACAGCATATCTGTGGTCACGGACGTGGATGGGCTGATCAGAGGTGTACAACACCTCGGGCAAAGGTCGAGGACCAAGAAAATAGGTCCCGACGCAACAATCTGCGCCTGCCTGAAAACACTGAGGGTCTGGATCTAGAATCCTACACGTATGACCTCGTCCGGGACAAACATGCTGCCAGACCACAGGAGCATGACAATAGAGCGTGTGCACAGAGCACCTACACCCAAACCCGTGCCAGATGATTGCCCACGGCCCATCATTATGCGGCTACTGAACTTCCAGCATAAACTGTGTATACTGAGGGTGTACCAGGCAGTAGGCACCCTACGATTTGTGGGAGCGGAGGTCAAGATCTTCAAGGATTACTCCTTCCAGGTCTCTAGGCACAGGAAGGGGTTAAAGTCTAAGTGTTATACTGTTATATTCTGGTTTGGGGGGGGGGGGGGGGAAGGGGTTATGTTTATTATGGGAAATTGTCTTCCACCTAATGCTAATCTAGTATGTTGGACTTGGACCGAATGGTCAGATCGTAAGGGCGAGTGCATAAATTATATGCTCCCCCTCTGAGTCACAGACGCCCTCTCTCACGCTCGTATCACTCAACTTCCAGGGGTTGGGTCACCCGATCAAAAGGAAGAGGATGCTTAATCTTATGCGGGATATGCACTGTGATGTCATCTTTTTGCAAGAAACCCACCTGAACGCTGTAGAATTGGAAAAGCTAGGGCAGGATTGGGGGAGGCTCGGGGGGGTTCGCAGTACACTCCCCATGCCAAGGGAAGAGGGGGCGGTGCCCATCTTAATACACAAATGAATCCCTTTCCAGGTGGTGCATGTGCTGGTGGATGGGGAGCAGGTATGCCTTGGTGAAAGGGCAGATACAGCAGCAGTCTACTACCCTTATCAATATCTATGCACCCATGATGGATATACCAGCCATTTTTACGCATACCTTTGCTAAGTGCGCCCCATACATGGGGGCACTGCTCCTCATCGGGAAGACCTTAATGTAGCCTTGGTCCCAACAGAGGACAGGCAAAACTGCCACTGCATCACAGACACCCCCAAGGATATTTACCACCCTTCTGACGAAGCTCAAACTCAAAGCCGCTTGGAGAGTCACACAAGCACACCAAAAGAGACTATACATTCTATTTTACTCTAGGCACGACTACTGGTACCTGCCCTCAAATGCACACTACCTCATGCAACATTATGGCCACGCCCCTTTCTGACCATGCACAAGTGGTGCTGCGCATCAACCTCCCAGTTACCCTCACCCCATAGAAGACCGGGCTGGCGCTTAAACCTGCAGGCTCTGGGCTATCCGGACTTCAGCAAACGCCTGGAGGGGGACACTGATATATTCTGGCAAACGGTTCCAACTGCCGAGTTCAAAGCAGCGTCCTGCTGGGATGCATACAAAGCATATATACGGGGGCAATATATATCTAGGTGGTCCCACGAACTAAAGAGCGGGGGGGGGCACAGGTGGTGCAGCTTAGATCAGAAATACTGACCACAGAGAAGCTACATAAACGCTTGCACAACCCTCAGACATTCACAAAGCTTAAAAAACTTAGATTGGATCTGAAGAGCGTGACCACAGACAGGGCTCAGAAATCCTTTATGAGCTGATCACAAACGTACTACATTGATGGAGATAGACCCTTGCATCTAATGGCACTGGCTCTGCGCAACAGGCAAGCTGCACAGACGAACAAAACCATTCGGGACCTCAACAAGGAAGTACTAGAGGACGAGGAGGCTATCAAAGGTTTGCATAAAGTTATGGGACGCCAAGGCAGTCCCTACAGACCCCCAGCGTATCTCTGACTTTTTTTAGCATCTGTCGACCTTACCAATCTGACCCTCCCCCAGGTCGACCAACTTGACGCCCCACTCACAGTAGAAGTGACCCAGGAGTTTAAGTCCCTGAATTCAGGAAAAGCGGCGGGCCAGGCGGTCTCCCCATTGACCTTTACAATTCACTGGAGGACCACCTTGCACCTACACTAAAGACAGCATTTATGGATGCCGCAGAGAATGGCCACTTACCCAGCTCTATGCCACACAGTAACATTATTGTGCTCTACAAAAAAAAGGGCATGACCCGAAGGAATGTGGTTCATAACGTCCCATATCCCCGATTAATGCCAACGGAAACATTTTTTTGCTAAATGTCTGGCGCATAGAAGCGCTACTCCCACTTCTCATCCACAAGGACCAGACAGGATGTATTCATGGCAGACACTCCGCTGACAATGTCAGATGTCTCATAAATGTCATTACCGGCAGGACCGGCCGAGACAAGGGGATATTGGCACTTTATGCCGAGAAGGCTTTTGACAAGGTCCAATGGGACTTTATGTTTCAAGTGCTAGGCAAATACGGGTTTCCTGCCGACTACATGAGTATGGTACTACTCCTGTACAAGAAACTTACCGCTTCAGTGACCACCAATGGCGTCATGTCCCCTCAGTTTCCCCTTTATTCGGGTACACGCCAGGGGTGCCCACTATCGCCTCTCCTATACACTCTCACCATAGAACCTCTAGCAGTTAAGCTCCGAGCAGACTCTGGGTGGTCGGGTGCTAAACGGAACACAGAAAACATAGGGCATCCCTCTATGCAGACAACCTATTGGTATATCTTAGCGACTAAAACAACTCCCTGCATAGACTGCGATTCCTACTCAAAGACCTCAGCCCCATGGCAGGCTATGTTATTAATTGTGCCAAGTCAGAATTCCTACCGCTGAGACCAGACATCCCAGGGGTCCCTGGCAAGTTGGCTCCCTTTAAGCTCCAACTTAAGAGCATCACATATTTGGGCGTAAAGATCTGTCCCGACATACGTGGCATAATGGAGCTGGATTACCCACCCCCCCCGATCTTAAATAGGATCCAGCAGGACCTTCTCACATGGACCACATCACTGCCATCAATTACTGGCAGAATTAATGCCTTTAAGATGAACTCGCTCCTAAGACTGGCATACTTAGCCATGCTGCTGCCATTTGCCCCCACAAAACTAATGCTTAAGGACCTGGATTCCCATATATCTAAATGTATTGTGCAGGGCAATAAAAAGCAAGTATTAAACTCTAGGTGCTGCAAGACGCCAAAACCGACGGCGGGCTGGCACACCCAGTATGGCAAACTTACGATGGAAGCGCAAGTGTGCTGGGCTAAAGGATGGATCAACATGGAAGATCAATCCAGCTAGAGAACTGCTGAAATGTCCCTTCTGAAACCATTCACGCCTCAAGAAATATTGGCAATACCACCAACACGACTTCCTAGCACTATCAAGCAACACCCGAAGGTCTAGCCCCACTCTCCAGCAGTGGCACAAAATGAGATGCCTGCAGGAGTTGCAAACCCGAGAGGCGCCTGCCTGGATCAGCATAAGGGCTATTCGGTCATATGGAATTAACCAGAAACTTCACCCCCTACAAGACAATCTGGCCACACGTGCGAGTCGTAGACTTATGACGAGAGTATACCACCTACCTTCCCTTAGGCCAGACAGGTTCTAGGTCTAGGAGAAGTTTAATGGCTCCAATATAGAATAATTATGGAGACCATCTGCAAATTTACCACAGAGGAAATTCGGCAAGCTACCCTAACCGCTGTCGAAATAGAAATGGGACAGAATCTGAACTCATTCCCGAGACTGCAAGCATTCTACTCCATCTGCACTCCAAATAACGGACGCAACCACACCCTTGCTTCCCAAAGGTCCGCAGATTTAGATAATGAATTTAACGCAGGGGATATTTGAGACCATACCCTGTGTCTTGCTACGCATCAAAAATAGGAACATCCAATATAAATTCATCTAGCAGCTATATTACACACCGAGCAAACTGTTCAGAATGGGCCTCATACAATCGCCCCACTGCTGGCGAGAATGCGGGGGACTGGGCACCCTAGGGGACATGATTTGGTCTAGTCTTCGAATCAAGGGTTTTTGGCAGAAGATATATGGCTGGATCAGACATTTACGGGGGACAGACATCACTGACACCTGGCCAAATGCTATTCTGCGCTCAGCATGAAGACTGGCATGAGGCGCACCCAACACGTGGGCTCATACACAATGTACTCTTTGCAGCCCGGAAGTCCCTGGTCCTGGCCTGGAAGGACCCATGCCCATCCTCTCTAGCCTCATGGGAATCACTCCTGACCAAAATGTGCTATATGGAGTACAACGCCTTCAAACGTCTTGCTAGACCCACTCGGGCAGCTTGCTCCCTAGAAGTGCCTGTGTCATTTATGTGAAGCACAATCACCCAAAAAAACCTTACGTATGCACGACCTGGGCCACCCCCCCTGGAAAATGAAGAAATGGTAATGCGAAAGGAGAGGGACGACACATGCTAATCCCGCATAGGTGGCCCAATAAACAGATGTGTTCCTCACATCAGATCCACTTGCTATCATGTTCGTTCTGACGCCTATCTTTTCAACTACCTTTATAGTGAGGACGGAGTGGGATTAAGGAATATGGGGGCAGGAAGTGAAAGGGTTATGTTTACATGTTTAATCCATCATCCATATTACTGTACTCTATGTGGCGCCACACCTAGTGAATCATACATGCTTACTTTGACCGTACGTGTTGACGTGCCACAATGCGGGAAATTACAATTGATGCGATTTGATTTGGACTAACTGAACAAAGTTTAAAACAAAAGGTGAACACCTCATATGTCTTGACTGGGCCGAGGAAGAGGGACGAGGGGGGTAATGGAGTTTGGGAGTAGAGGTACAGAGAAAGAATAAAGGGAAAGTTAAAGTACGTCTAATGGCTCCCACTGTTTCTTTTTTCCACGCTGCTTGGTGGACTGGCCTACAAGAGATTTCCTTGTAGGCCTTTTCACCATAGGCCATTTCGTGTAGGTACCTTGGTTTTCCCCTCTTATTACGTTCTCTCCCACCCACACTTACTCTTTCCTTCCATCTCTCCTCCTCCCCCGCATACACTTGAAATAAATAAAACTATAAAGTATGTTATTCCTCACTCCTAAAAAAAAAATATATATTAAAAAAAAAAAATGGTCACAGTCTCGAGAACATGCGATTTAGGATATGTCAGAAGTTTGATTTGTCCTTGCAACAGTGAAATATTTCTGTGAAAGCGGCTTCATTTTTACCAATGATCTCCAGTTTTGGTATGGCAGAAGGGACAGTTGAGACTTTCAGATTCTCTCATAACCTCCACAGCAGTTATTGACCAGCTTCAAGCAAGTTATCTTGTAGCATTTGGACAATGCACTGTATGTTTATTCAAAGGATACAAATAAATGATAGAAGAAAACTTCTTTGTTAATGACTCTTACAACAGACGTCATTTCATAAATCCTAAAAGGGAGAGACCTTTCCCAGCAAAGCAATCAAACTTTTTTTTTTATTGTAAAACTTCAGTTCAATACTAAAATATCAAACTTGTTACATTCCCATTTGTATCCCAGTCAAAGTAAAAAAGGAAAGACAATATCTTTGTGCTTATTTGTATGGATGCTCCTCCGATTTCTCATGTGTAAAGTCATTCATGTGTCACTTTAAGTTGGGTCTGTACCCAATATCATATCAAGGAAGTCGATTAGGCTACATGATAGCATGACGTTTCTACTAGCTGAAACGAGATCCCACCATTCTTCAGCATCGTAGTTTTAAATGTTCTGAGATGCAGTTCTCGCTGAGTGATGAGATCAGAGCATGCGGTTATAAGATGTTTTAGAGACTCAACTTCGCCCGTTTCACAAAACTTACATTTGTTGGTAGCAGTATCTTTGTTTCGGCGCATCCATAGCATTTCTCTGGTGTTCAATGCATTTAATCTACATCTTAGAAACTGGTTCCTGTGATGGCGTGAAGGACAGTTTATTATTAGGTACTTTGGTTGCATATGTAGTTTCAACATGCTCAGTGAAACAGGGAGAGTTGATTTAAGAGATGCTCGGTGATCGTAGGTGGCGATCCAATCCCAGGTCTCTAATTATTTTTTGGCATACTGGGGTCGGTCGAGCAACTCGTCGAGGCTTATATTGGCAGCTTCCATTATCATTTTTATTTTTAACTTCCATGATTGAAGTAGTCTTGATTCTGCTCGTTCATTTCCGTTGTTGAAGATTGGATATGCTGGAATTTGAGAACCAAGCACCACTTTCCTCAATGACGATAAAGATTTCCATATTATCGTCATATAGAGCGAATTCAGTGCCAATTAATATCTTAATGCCACTATAGAGATGTATTTGGGGAGCCCCAAGGCGCGTCTCCAGAACCTGCCTTCGAGTTTCTGCCAGAGGCGATGGTCAAGATTCCAGCCTGTTTCTCCACCAAAGGTTATTGTGGGGATGAAACGTTATAATCGGAGCAAATGAGAATTTTCCGTAATCTTTGTTGATTTTTGCTCCTTGTAGACCTAGTTTATTGGTTCTTTCAAGTAGGTCAATTGTCCATGCGGATTCACAGATGGAGTTGTTGACCATTATTCCCACATATCGTATGGATTTTGCGATGCTTAGAGGCACTTTTTCAATTGCCCATCTGAAGTTTGTCTTTTCTTGTTAAGACTTTTTCCAATGCACATGATCTTGGTTTTCACCGCGTTTAGATTCAGGTCATTGTCTTAAGTACTCATTTAGACTGAGCAGTAGATGTTGCAGACCTATCTGAGTCAGGTCAATCAGTACAATATTGTCTGCATACACAAGGCATTTAATAGGAGTTCCGTTTGTCCTTGGGGAGAAGCAGTGGGCTGACTCCAACCACTTAGGTAAGTCTGAGATGAATAATTTGAAATGCTCAGCTGCTAATGGGCAGCCCTGCTTTACTCCTTTATGCATTGGTATTGGTTGGGTCTGGACACCTCACGAGTTCACTCTTACTTGGACTGTAGTGTTAGTATGCAGGGCTATGAGTGGGTCTAGTATCTGAGCAGGGCAATTCCACCCTCAAAGTTTGGACCAAAGCTTTTCCGCAATTTATTGCGTCGAACGCTGGTCTAAGGTCGATGAAGGCGAAAAATACTTTGTTCTTCGACTCCAGGGTGTCTAATTTTAATTGTTAGTAGTGTGAGATTTACATCAACCCCTACTTGTTCCGTAAAGCCAGTTTGTCAGCAGTCTATTTGCTTTGCCCTGGACGCCCATGCCGTCAACTTCAATCGAAGGAAGGAACCAAATATTTTCCCCATAGTGTCTAGAAGGGCAATAGGACGATAGTTAGCCGGATCGTCTCGACTGCTCTTCTTATAGACCGGGACAACTATTGCCTTTGCCCATGAGAGAGGCGTTTTCATTGATTTTGAAATCTGACTGAATAAACCTTCCATAAATTTGGCCCATTGATGTTTGTGTTTCTTTAGCATGATGTTAGAGATTTGGTCTGGACCTGCTGCTCGCTAGTTCTTTAGCCTTTGAATTGCTATTTCAAGGTCTTTGCGGGAAGGTGTTATCTCCCAGGCTTTTACAGTATTTTGTGGATTATTTTGTACTTCTTGATTAGGCATTTCATATATAGTTGTGAAGTACTCGACCCACTTCGAGCTTGGAATTTCATTTGAGATATTTGGAATGGTTTTTGTATTGCCCTTATTAAGAGTGACCAAATCTGACGTGTGTTTTTTGGTGATTAATAGCTTTAACATAGTTTCAGCTCTGTTTTGTTCTGTTACGCTCACCTGGCTCCCACAGAGGCGTCGATCTGAACTGGACAGCTGCAGTCTCCACCAATGTGACGCATAGGGCCGAGATGACGGACTGGACTGGCCCACCTAGCTTCGTTTGCTTGGCCCGTAGGAATATTCTTCTGATGGTTTGAAACGATGAGCACTCCATCCTGCATTGAGCGCAGGGGGGCGTAGATAACCAGTTGCTTCACTGGCTCGAAGGAATTGCTGAGTTCTAGAACAATATTGACTCCGATATTCCCGGGAAGAAGCCGTAATTATATAGTTCATAAGAGCTCAAATGCCGGACTTTCACTCTTGTCCGATTCCTTGCAGGTTGCAGCTTGACCCTACTGAAGAGTTCCTCGTGGCAACCGTTAATATTCTGGTAAGGATTTGTATTATCCAACACAGTTCGATAAAATAATGTCAATATGTAACCTGTTGCTTTCTCCCCTTTTCAGGCACTGAGAGAAAGTATGAAGTCTCGGGGAATAATGCCTCTGGCGGTAAAATCTGGTAACTATTGTGGTGACGAGGGTTCACCTTGTTAGTCCCTTTGTTTCACCTTGCTGTCCTTTTGTTTCCCCTTAGGGGCCGGGGTTCGGCGAAGATGCAGTGGAAGCTGTGCCGACCCTTGAAGAGGAATAGTACCCCCGGTGGTAAAATCAGGTAAGTCTATGGGGGGTATTCCTCTGAGTATTCCCATGGCTCACCTTGTTGTTCTTGTCTTCTCATTAGGTGCCGGAGTGCGGCAGGAACATGCAGGAGGATGCGGTGGAATGTGAAGATGCTGCGAAGGCCGGTGAGTTCAGTGCGGCGCTGCAGCAGGCGAGGCGATGCGCATAAAATAACTTCTTTTTTCCAGCTCGAAGGCGCGATGGATCGGGAATTCAGGTAAGGATCAAAAGGTATTGCTCTTGTTCTAACCTTTTCTCCTTCTTTCTCCCTTTTTCTAGGAGCTCCAAACTCGAGCCGGGCGTGGCAGAAGACTGGATGCAGACTAGCAGGCACGGTGAGCGTTACGCTGCTGGATGCAGAATAACGCGAAGCGTGTGCTGCTCTTTGGGCGGGGTTTAAATAGCCACCAAAGTAGTCCCATTTAAGTATTCCTCCCAAGCCCCACCCGAGTAAAAAAAATAGTCCCTAGGTAAAATAGTCCCTTCCAAGCCTCTTTTGGCTTGGAGCTCTTGCAGCATGGTCTACATCAGGTAAGTTTGCAGCATGGTCTGCATCAGGTAAGTTTTAACCTCTGGCGCCAGGACTGACTCCATATGAGCCTGGCGCCATAGGCCCCAGGACTGCACCCAAATAGCCCCTAGCAGGGGTTGTTGGGCTCGCTTGGGGTAACTTGATGCCTGCTTCCGGGGGTTGCTGGACTTGGTCTGGGTCCCCGGGGGTAGGCATGACAATTACTGATAAATCATAATTGAGGAAGGCATCGTCAATTAAAGTTGTTACAGTAGTTATAAAGTTTGTGGTAGAGATCATTGCTGGGTTCCAGTATCCGTTGATTACAAGTAGATGACACTGGTTGTTAGAGTTCATCGAAACAATTTGAACTAGAGTACCTTGTACAAATGGATTTGGATTTACTGATGCTAGTGGGGTCATCCAGTTATATATGTTCACTAGTGTTATTAAGCCTGAATATGGGCAACCTTTGACATTTTCTGCTGGATTTAAGAAAGTGGTATAATCATTTCGAGTCGGTGCATCGCGGAGCCAGGTTTCTTGGAGGCATATTGCAAAAACTTCATCCAAAGATTCAGTGAAGTTGTTGAACAAGTGAGTGAACCCACAAGTGTTCCAAGAGCGCAACCTCAGTTTAGACCGTGTCACTCATTGTTATTGGCGATGTGCGTTTCTCGAACGAAACTCAATTCTGCTTCCTTCGACTTTGGCTTGGTTTACAGAGTCGCGTTCCCTGGGTGTATGATAGTGATTTTCGCAGGGATGTCTGATGATCTTCACTTTGAGGTACATTTATGTTTGCCTTGCTTTCCAATTTTTCATTTTGGCTCGTGGATTCAGGTTCCAGGGTGATGTCGAATCCAAATACAAGCAGTTCTTCTATTGCTTGTAATAGAATGTTTTTCACTTCACAAGATGTTATATGCAGCAGCACCTAGTCTGTGGTTTTCTCCGTTGCATACTCAATTTTAATGTCATCAGTCGTTATTGTCTGAAGTTGTGGGACACAAGCAAATAATTTCAGGACGTTTGGCTCTGTTCAGGTTTACCTCGTTTTCATTGGTTTGGATGTTTTGTAGGCGAAGTTTCCACAGGCTCATGTTAGATTTTGAGCCTTTGTTGCTGTGTACTCTGGAGCGGTGATGCACTCAGTTTTTCCTCTGGTTCACTGTTCGCTTAGGATTTAACTTTGAGTTTACAAGCGAGTCCTGAGCCTTCGAAGCGTTAATATTTCCCTTTTTTATATGCTTTGAGTTTGCAATTTAATTAATTGGGCTTTTGAGGGAAGTTTCTTCTTTTCAGATTTGTCAATAAATATGGTTACTGGAACCTCAGAGTCGTCGTCATAATCAGCATCGCTTTCAATTGAGTACGTTGATAAATTGCATAAATCCACAGTACTTTCCGCTACCGAGGTAGATTAACTTTTGGGTCATAATCTATACGTCGGCGTTTAGCCGTTTGCTTGTTTGGTGGTTGAGTCGGTCCTTTTCCCTAAACTGGAGTTTTTTTCTTGTTGAAGATCAGGCTGTAGTGTCCCATTTTTTCGGTCGAACAGGCTTGTTTTTTTTGATGTTGTCATATTGCTTATACATTTTTTTTACATACTGACACTTTTTTTGTTGTGTACCTTTTTGTTCACGTGCAGTTGCTTTCTTTTGGTCGATCTTTGGTCCCTTCCGGGAGATGTCATTAGTGGCTATAGTTTTTGCTGGGCCACTGAATATTTTAAACGAGTTTGGTTGAAATCTAGCCGGACCTGGTGTTACCTCTTGTACCGATGGAGCAGCCAGTAGAAGGGCGTTCTCATTATCTGAAGAAACAACATTATCCTTTGAACTTGATGCCACCTGGGAGGCTTCAGGTTCTGGTAAGAAAGGGAGCCGGGGGAAAGGGGTCAGAATTTGCGGCATTTGAAGCCAGAACATTGCTGTTTGAAAAGGCTACTTCGCTCTGTGTGATGGATGTCGCTCTATGGATCTTTGGGTCGTAATTGGCATTCTTTCTCATCGTCTAACAACCCTTCGATTAAGGTATCGTTTTGACAGTGATGCCTAGCAGCCAGGTCACTGAGTCATTCTTGCCATCTAATCGATAGGTCTGCTTCCTTTGCCATCTGTGTTTGTAGGAATCCTGTAAAGATGTCAATTTTTTGTAACAGATTTTGAAGCACGGCCCCTTGGTCATTCAATAGACCATTTAATGATTCATACAATTTGGTAATGGGAGCGAGAGCAACAGCAGATGCCGCAAGGACATTGTGTATTTGGGTTAGGGCTTCAACATAGATGCTTGAGTGCAGGACAAAGTCTGTTTATCGGCTCTTGTCCAGTTGAAGAGGTATTCGAGCAATCCAAATTGAACGGTGAATCAAGTGGAGAGTAGTTTGTTATGTTGGGCGGTTGAATTTCTTCATGAGAGGGCTTGATCTGAGCTTGAGGAGTACTTGAGTGCACCACTTGTGGGTCCTGATCTCTTGGGAGAAATTGAGATTTGGACTTCAGCTCAGCTATGTGTTGTAATCGTTCCCTTGCGATGGAACTCGTTTCCAAGTCTGATAGTTTTTGTGCCGACGATGGCATGAGCTGGTCAGAAGGGTGTCTTGGCAAGACTTTAGGGCACACGCCCGCTTCCTCTGGGGCTTAACAGGGATAGCTACTGCGATTTCCTTGATCTGAAAAGTCAGGCATTTGTCTCGGCATAGGAATAGCCCCCTTATTCTTTGCTGTCAGCATTAGGGATTGCAGTGGTGTCTCGTGGATTTTGGCTAATGTATGTTCTTTCTGGGGAAGAGGCTGAGCGCAGACTATTGCAGGATCTGTCGCCGTTAATAGAGGTAGGCACATTGGGATGCAGATTGGAGAGTTAGACAGTATCTTTGACAATGGCGTGCCTTTACTTGTGATTTTGGGTAAATCAACTTCTCTTGAGTTCGAAGGAGAAATCGGCCGCACCACATCACTTGAGCTTGTACAATTGACAATAGTATGTAGACCCTCAACATTTGGAAGGCGTAATAATTCGTCGTCACTCGCCACAAAAGGGGAAGATCCCTTATCGTTGAAAAGAATGAGTTTTCTGGGTCCTACGGCCGTCACCTCTGAACGAGGTCCACTTGGGTATTCAATATTCCCATCCAGACTGGGTCGAATGACTGCATTGCTCAGAGAATGGAGCACAGTCACTGAGGGCAAAGAGTTTACAGGCTGGTCGGGTAGCTCTATGTGAGGCCGTTTTGCTGGGACCGCAGTGAGTTCGGAGGAAAGACAAGGAGCTGAGATACTGCCAATGCTGCTGCTTCTACGGCTTCCCCTTCGTTAGCGACTAAATCATCTTGTACAGGAGTAGGTTTCTTGAATTGGCCTTGATTTGTTTAACGAGATGATTTACTGTCAAATCGAGATTTGAATCCGGCTGATGGTCGAAGGAACAGGGATGCAGTTCGCATTCGCAATTCGGCACTGTAACGCTCACCTGATTCCCGTAGAGGCGCCTGTCTTGACTGGGCGTATACCGTATCTTCAAAGGTGATGTGTAACACACGGTTGGCTCTTTGGGCTGGACCTCTGTGCACTGTATGTCTGACTCGAAGGGTAAGATGTCTGCAGATAGAAAATATGGGATTAAGGAACTGGGTTATTGAATGTCTCTCTCTTCTCCTGTAGAACCCCAAAGGTTAACGCTCTCACCTTAGGTAAGTGAACGCCGTGCTCTCCATCTGCCTCGGGGCAGGGTGCTGTAACCAGTTTCTTCACTGGATAAGGGGAGCAGGCCTCTTGACTTCAGAGGACTGCTGTCCGTCGTTTACTGCACGAACGGTAAGTTTCGAGTAATTCTAATGTCTTTAAAGTCTTTAGTAATGATGTTTCTTGTTTTGCAGGGTTCCGGCGATGGCGGATGACGGGCTGAAGTGAGTTGAAGATGGAGCCCGTGTGATGAATAGAAGCGCCTGGAAGCACGTAAGCGCTTGTTGCCTGCTTCACGATGCGCTCTGTCTTTTTATTTTGCAGGTACAAGTTCGGAGCGGCTGCAGGGTGCCGGAATACCCACTGGGTTAGATGTGGAAAGGAGTAATGGCATGTGAGTATTAAAGTTCCCCAATGTCTTTAAACGCACCTTGTTTTGTCTTTCAGATGCGGGATGCAGCGCCGAAGGCCTCCGGAGCGTGCGAAGAGTAGGTAAGCTTTTGTCTTTCAGATGCCGGAATGCAGCGCGAGGCGTTGGCGACAGCCGATGGACCAGGTAAGTGAAGAGCCGTCACTGAAGACCGTAATGCTAACCTGTTCTTTCTTGTCTTTATAGGTGTTGCTGAAGACTGGATTCAGGATGGTAAGCCTTTTTCCTTAGGCCCAGGATCAGATGCACAAGACACGATGAGCGTTCTGCTGCAGAGGATGCAGAATAACGCAAAGCAAGATTCATCCATCGGGTGTGGTTTAAATAGCCTCCTGTAGTGCTTAGGTGTCTCCTTCCACAGCCACGCCTAGGTAAGAAAAGAGTTCCTGCTTTCCAGAAGAGTTCCAGTGTTCTGAATCTAGGGAGTGGCTCCTGCCCCACCCAACAGGAAAAGTAGTTCCAAACAGAAGAGGATCAGAGGCTCAACTGGCAGGCAAGTAGGCAGCATGGTCTGCTGCAGGTAAGTCCACCCAAGCATTATGAGCCCGGCGCTTCCAGCGCTGGGACTGGGCATATTTATGAGCCTGGTGCCACTGGCGCCAGGACTGGGTCCAAAAGGTCCCAATTGGGACTGGTTGGCACTCGGAACCTGGGTTATGGATCTGCTTCCAAGGGAGTTGGGAAAACCCTGACCTTTTGGAAGCAGAGATCATGACAGGCACATTGTGACATGAGTGCACTGTTTGCAGAGCGGAAAGCGGATCGAGTGAGACTAGCACAGCAGGTAATGTGGAAGGTGCAAGTAAAGTACGGCTTGCTAATTTGCTTACCTTTGTTCCTGCTGGGGCTTTCATCGCCATCCACGGGTTCAACATTCGCCGATGTTGAAGTATTTTTTTTTTTCGCGTCTGAGGGCCTTCGACCATCAGAGTCATTTACACGAGACAAGTCGGGACAAACGGAAAGGCGGATGCACAGGCGGCGGACTGGGGGCAGACTGGACTCTGCACCAGACTCCGCGCCACGCTCCACGCACTGGAAAGGTTTTTAAGGAATGAGTTAGTAGAGGTGAAAATAGGACTGAACATGTCGTGCAGCTCCTCTCAAGCCAAATAACCAACAGAGACTGGGGGCAGACTGGACTCTGCACCGGACTCAATCGACTTCCAACATTTAAAGTTACTCACCATAATGACTAATGCACTCCCAGTTAGCCCACTTTCCTCCACACTATAAGGGTGCCCCTCCATAGAGACGGGACCAGAACCTTTTTCCCCTAAAAAAAAAGTGCTTTTCCATTTTAAATTTCAGGCACATGTAGGTGCAGCTACCGGTGCCGTGCCCCCATAAGCCGTGCCCCCATAGCCCCCACCCTCTAGCGCCTTGCCTCAGTCCCCTTGTACGTGCCGGATGGCTAATTTAGACTACTTATATGGGGCGTGGAGGAGGAGTATTGGGGAGTAAGAGGACGGAGGGTCGTGTGGAGGTAAGGGAACTATGCACTAGGAGTATGTTCATCACTACAGTGAGTAAGCTTTAATTACTCTTACGTCATGTCCCCTTTTGTCCTTACTGTATGGCCGATTATAAATGATATAGCCCTTAGGGAGGAGTGTGATAGTTTACTTTGCAAAGAGGTTTTTGGAGGACCGCTTGGCCTGTCTCTAACATCCAAGTAGTAGTGCTTGCCAAATGTTGATGTGGCCATTTAACTGAGAGCCTGCCAAGGAACCGGTCTCTGGACTGCAACAGCTGAAGCCTTCGCTCTCACAGCGTGTGCATGCATATTTGTCAGGCACAGCTTTTTCTGAAATGTGTATGATTCTAATATAGCTGCCAACATCCACCTGGCTATTGATGCCTTGAACTACCTGTTAAGCAGCAGCAAATGTGACCAGCAGGACATCAGACTTCCTGAACTGCTTCGCCTAGTCCAGGTAAAACTTAAGTGTTCTAATATCCAAGCAATGTAATGGCCTCTGCATATCTGACTGAGGATAAGGAAGGAAGGTTGGGAGTACGTTTTACTTTATGACGTGAAAGGATGAGACTACCTTCGGCAAATAGGTTAGGTGCTTTGTAATGACCATCTTGTTCTTGTGAGAGATTGTGCATGGCTCCAAAGACACCAGCGCCTGTATTGCATTGATGCATCAGGCAGACGTGAGGACAGACAAAAGCGCGGTCTTCAGTGTAACCCATTTGAAATCCGTGGTAGCCATGGGTTTGAAAGCTTTATGCATTAGCGCTGCCAGTACCACATTAAGGTCACACATCAGATGTGGTCTTTTGACCGGGGGTATAATATAGCTAGTCTCTGCAAATGTCTCTTCTGGACCAGATTGGACGTGAAGAAAGATTGAATCTCTGTATTCCTGTATGTTCCAATGGCCGCTAAATATGCGCAACACGTGTCTACCTGCACTCCTGTGCTCCCCAAGTGTGTTGAGAAAGAGGAGACTTGATCTAGCGTGCAAGAGGCTGGGTCCACCTCATTGCCTCTGGCCCAGTAACAAAAACTGGACCAAATACTTTAATACTGGATCCAAGTTGACTCGTCCTAGTGTTCTGAATAATCTCCATATTAGTCTGCGGCAGTCCCACATGGTGTATTTTCAATTGCTCAGGTACCGCCTCCCCACTGCTGTGAGAAGCTAAGGGGCCCATTATCTTCAGAAGAATTGGGCCCCAACTTGCCATCCTAACCAGGTCAAAGTACCAGATCCTGGCTGGCCAGTCTGGGACCATCAGAATCATGCAGCACAGTCTCTTGGAACTTCTGCAACACCCTCTCAATCAGCTCCTTTGGAGGAAAAGCATAACACCATAGGTTGTTCTAGGTGGTGTGGAAGGCATCCCCTAGCGAGTGTTTGCCCGTTCCCATCCATAAGGCAAAATGACTGCATTTCGAGTTGTTCTCTGAGGCGAAAAGATCCACCTCTGGGGGCCCCCCCATCCCGTGAACAGATCGTTGAGAACCCATGAACACACCTCCCATCCATAGTGGTCTACCTGGAAGCTGCTCAGCCTGTCAGCCTCAGAGTTGCTCTCGCCCAGAAGGTGAACAGCGGTCAGGCGATTGCTGTGTTCCAAGGCCCACTGCCAGATCTGGATAGTCAGGTTGCACAGCAGAGGAGACCTCATTCCTCCCTGCTTGTTTAAATAAAACATGAAAGCAGTGTTGTCTGTTCAGACATGGACTGACTTGTTCGAGATCAGCAGAAGAAAGGCCTGACGTGCCAAATGAATCGCTCAAAGCTCCAGGATGTTCATGTGCTGGAATTGGTTCCGAGAAGACCAGAAGCAGTGAATTGCATAGTCGTCTAGCATGGCTCCCCAGCCATCTAGAGAGGAGTCGGTTTTATGATCACTGATACCTCCGGTTGGCGAAAAGGAGACCCTTGCCGTAGGTTTTTTTGTTGCCTCCGCTAGAGGTCTGTCATCACCTTCTTCAGGTCTATCTGCAAGCCTAGTGTTAGGGAGAATTCTCTCTTTAGGCTGAATTTCCTAACCTAGTGAGTCCCCCAGCAGCTTTGCTGGATTTCTGGAGTTTGTTTTTTTTCTCCTGTCAAGAGTGAGACTCTTTCTCCCACTCTTGGACATGATTTATGGTGTTCCTTTGACTGTTAATGTGTTTTATGGGCTATGGGGTCCTTCACTCCATAGGGTCTCATGTGTTTTTACTATGTGTGTTACACAGCACCCTCCGTGCAGTAACACAGGGGTGTCATAGTGACACCCCACCATAGACTCCATACCCTGGGACTGACTACTGTCTCCCAGGGCATGTAAAGTCACCATTGGCTTTACTAGTCCCAAATTATTATCAGAAACCAGTACAAACCATCATATTGTGGATGTACTGGTCGGGGCAATTTGATTGCCCCGGGGTCTGTTAGTCGAGGGGGCACGTCTCCATCCCCCCTGATCGAGTTTTGGCTGGTGGCAGTGGATACTACTTTTTATATTCGACTGCGAATATATCCCAATGGGATTTTCTCATTGTTCGAGGATACCAACTTTAATTATTTAATTCTCATAGCCTCGAACATACCGCCGGTTTATTTATTTAATATTAATTCGCCGGTTGGTATTTTTTGCCAGGACTCGATTCTAAAATGGCGTCAGTGTTCTCTACTGTGACTCCAACCCAAGTCGAGCCCTTTGTTCCACTTTTTGGCGGGCTTCTCCACAGAAGCCTCCAAAAGTGGTGCCACTCTGTCTGGGTATCACAGGGGGTGTGGGAGGGGGTTTAGGCACCCTGGACTGAGTTACCTTGGTAACTCAAGTCGCACTTGTGTGATTGGCCCAAGTGGTGAGCCGGCCGGCTCCCCACTTAGCATGTTTGATTGACAGCTGAGTGAATGGGGGTGTGCTGCATAAACGCAGGGCTTTGGGGACTGGAACTTCAGAAGTCGCCACAGGACCTGAGAATCCGATGAGGGAGAAGCTGAGCCGACCTATCACGACGACACCACCGGTGGAGCCCTGCGGAACCGACTCACCACTTCCCGATGACAGAGAAGATCTCCCGGCTGGAGAGGCTTCTTCCGCTGACTGGTGGGCACAACCAGTTTACCTTCTTCTCTTCGCACCCCAGACCGGCTTGTGGTCGAATTGCCCGTGCCAAGCACCCCGGCAACCGGATAGCCACTTACCACTGGACCGCGAACTAAAGGACCGCTCCTTTTACCCGAGAACTCTGCGGCTGGTTTCTTCCCTGGCAGTGCAATGGACTCCCGTCTTCCTCCCCGACAAGATCCTCTCTTCCCCCGGACGAAGCACCGACTTGCATCCGCTGCCAGGAACAACTTGCCCCTGCTGGAGTATTCTCACCACTTTAAGGTACCGCGTCCGCCAGGCCTCCCTTTCTAAAGATTGCTACAAGGTAATAATAACCCCTTAACCTTCTGGACTGGGCTGGCCGCCTTGACCTTCTAACTGGTCCCTTTCTTTGGCCAACTCTTTTTGAACCGTTACAAGACTTGTGCACTGCAACCGTGTGACCTTGGACACATTTCGTTTTGATCCTCTTAAAGTGGATCCGGCCTACTGAACTCTAACTTCACGGTTTTACTTTGCCTTCCTCTCTTGTTGTGTTCTTGTAAAAGTTTTGGGATCTGTTTCAATTTATTCTCTGCTTTTCTCTCCCTTTTAAAACGAATTATTATAGTGCCATCTGCGTTAAGCGCTCACCGCTGTCTGAAAATAAGTGGGGCTTTACTTAAGACTTGTCTAATATTCTTCTAAGGGAGTGTATATCTTTTAGTGACCGTGTTTTTGAATTGCTTACTATTAGTGCCTGTGTGTTTTTCTAGATGTGGTTTTAAATAAAAAAATATTTCTCTTTTACACCAAGCCCTGGTCAGTGTTTACTTGTTCTACTGTGTTCTTTTGACCTATTGTGAATACTCTGTATACTGCCTAACTCTTCTTGAGGGAAGTCCGACTGCTCAGCCACAGCTACCAAGTGAATCTGTGTGGTACAGGCTGCTACCAAGTGGGTTTACTGCCAAACACCTGTAGTCTTAAATCTTTTGCAGTGGTCCCAGAGGGAACTGCACAGGTTTCTGCCTAACACCTAGCTCCTGATGCCAAGCTGACAACAAGTGCATCTGCAGCCGTCTCATCTTCAATCTGGCATGTGGTACTGTCATGAGGCCTAGCAGATGTTACCACCCTGCCGATGTCGCCTGCCTGTTGAGGAAGTAACCAGTCATTTTGAGGATCGCAGTGATCTCGTGTGTCAGGGAAAACCCTCTGTTCGTGTCCCATGTCAATCCTAGGAAGATCAAGGACTGAAGGAAGAAACTCCGACTTGGTCAAATGAACTGAGAAGACCATGTTGTAGATGCAGAGGCAAAGCATCTGCATCGTTCCATGCGCCACCGTTTGTGAGCTGCCCCCGACTAGCTAATCGTCCAAATATGGGTAGACATGGTGAACCCTAACTCGGAGCAGCCCTTCTACTGTGTTAGTTGTGAACACACATGCGGCAGAGTCCAGACGATACTACGTACTAGAAATGTTGGCTTATCCCTGTGTGCACCAGGAATTGCCTGTGCAGCTGCCAAATCAGGACGTGCAAATTAGCATCTTTAGGTCCAGGGAGCACATCCACTCTCCCTTGTAGGGGAGCCTCAGTGATCTGTGCTGCCGTTATCTTGAATGTTTTAAGTGGAAGGTAAAGATTGAGAAATGATGGGTCAGCACGACCCTCAGGCCTGCCCGGTTCTTTTTAGGAATGGCAAAAATCCTGGAATTGTATCCAGATCCCCTCTGAGCCGGGGGGTACTTGCACCAATGCATTGCTCTGAATGAGAGATTATTTCCGCCAGAAGTGCTGGGGAACCGATCTGAAGAAGTGGGAGAGAAACTGCATCTGGGAAGGGAACTTGAGTTGAAATCTCAGACACCACTGAAGAAACCTCATAATTTCTGAAAAGACAACACCATTGCTGCTTGTGGAGAGCGAATCTGCCTCCCAATGGGGAGGGGTGGACCTGGACACCACCCTCATTGCTTCTTGGTGTCTGAGGCAGGGATTGAGGGGGACTGAAAGTACCCTGTGTTAGTGGTGCGCTGATGCTTACGCCTTTGCAGATTGGGTGCCCTCTCCAGCTGCCTAGACCGTCGTCCCTGAAAGACCTTGAACCTGCTGAATGAGCTGTTCCTCTGGTCCATCTGCCCTGAGACAGGCCGAAATGACTTAGCTGGCGGTTTCGCCAAACTAGCTAGCGATTTCAGTTTGTGTGCTCGTTTTTTTCTTGTTGAGCTCTCGTCCGTTTAGCAGTGCAAGAGCTCTACCCCCTGAAAGGGGAGATCCAGTATGTGCTCCTGCACATCTGCGTTAATTTTGTGGCATGCAACCATGCCGATCTGCATATATCCGTGGCAATACAGGTGCCCCTTCCTGCAGTATCAATGTGCACCACTGCTGACTCAAGCAGGTCCTGCGAGACTAGCTTTTCCTCTGCTATCGCTGCCTTGAACGCCACCCACCTATGGACAGGGAGATCTGCCAGGAAGTCTGCTATCTCCATCCACAGCTTTTGGTTGGCAGCTGCCACAATTGTGTCTGCGTTCGACTGCTTAAGATGCAGCCTTGAATTGAGGCAGACACATAGGCCTCTAGCAGTTTATCTTCTTTACTTAGTAGAGCCGCAGCTGACAATCCTGACGTAGCTGGGAATTGGTTTGGCGTACATAGAAGCTGTAGCAATTACAGAGTGCCACTGAGTGTGAAGAAAGGAGCTGGATCTCCTCCCACTCTACTTGGCATCCAGCCTTTTGTTGACTAGCTGTGCGGAAGAGGCCTGGATGACACCTTTTTTCACCATGTTGGACACGTCCTTTTGTAGTGGTGTGGCGGACCTACTGTGCGCCTATAGTGATAACACATCAGACTCTGGCTGCTCCTGTTGTGGTAATCCCCAGAAACTCATCCAGACCCTTCATTCTGAACGGGAAGGCGTTTACAGACGCAGAAGCCGCCACTTCCTCGTCATCGTACGTGTCCTGCTTGTCTGCCTGTCTAACTAGGTATCCATGTTGTGGTGCATCCTTGTGTCCCAGTAGCCGGGACCATATCTGCAGCTGCATTGGTCCTCCTTCAGCTTGGGGTGAGCTATGCCCCGCTGCATCCCAGAAAGAGCTCCCCACTCAACCGGATGAAGCCGCTGTCGGATGCAGCGGAGCAGGCTGAGCTGGAACCTATTGGAAAGGAGGTGCCTGTGGTGTGGCACTACCTCACTAATCAAGGTTTGAAGGAACCCCATCATCTGCTGGAACCTCAACCCCCATGAACCTGTCGAAGAATGTATCTTCACAGGCAGTGGTCGACTTGGACAGAAGCAATGCTCTTCTACTGTTCCTATATGTTTATTTTAAAAAGAAACCGTTCTGGAATGGTTTCTTTATAAAAATGAAAGTGTAAGAAGCAGTTGAAAATTGTACTTCAGAGCACTGCACTGATCGTTCAATTAGACAGCAGGCGCATTTATTTGAGGGTTTGTATTGTGCATGGGAGGCTGGCGATGGGGTTTGTGAGGAGCGGGGCAGGCCAGCAGGGAACATAGTTCCACCATTTCTTTCCGTTTACTTCGACCACCTTTTACAGGGAGGTGCTGTCAGCGACGATACCCGTTTCTGAGTCAAACCAGCTAGGCGCCATTTTGCCCCATTGTGCCATATTGCAAGCAGAGCTTCTGTCAGGAATACACAAGAAGCTTATGTCTGGCCCTCGAGCGGAGGCCCGGTACAGGAAACCACCTCAGGGAGGGATCCCTGGTAGGCTCGATACCCCAATGATTGCACCCAGTAATCGTGGTATGTGTAGGTGTCCCCCCCTCGTGCCCATGCCCGGTGCTAGAGCAAGCTTGCGTCTCGGGATGTGTCCCGGTGCGAGGGCCTTTCTTCCCCTCCGCTGTTGCCTCGGGAAGCCCCAAAGGCACCTTGGTCCGTTGACTGGGAGATGTCAGAGCCTCGAAGCCCTGACTGGTACTAGGGTCCTTGGAACCCCTTCCGGCTGGGAGGACGCCCCGGAAAGGAATCCCCCTTACGGGGTGTCTTAGTAAAGAAATATGGCGCTTACCTTGTCAGACTTGGCCTTGCATTGCACAAAGTCCTTCAGATGGTCTGGAGGGGACGCCGCGAAGATCTCCCTCCACCAAGGGAAGCGATTTTTCAGTGAGTGTGGAGTAATTGCGTCACACAACGCGCAGTCTTCCCATCCATGATCTGTGCCTAAACACTCAGGACCTGCCTAGGGATCTGCAGCTACCCCCCCCCCCGCACCTCCCATCAACATCAGACTTGCCCCAACGTCCCTACATTTCAGAAAAGAACTCAAGTCCCACCTCTCCAAGGTGTCTCTCCTCAACAACTAGGCAATGACGTCACCCCCTGCCCCTCCCTCGTGCCAACTGTCTTGCTAGACGCCACCCGGCACTCTCCTCCCCGGCACCCTGTACAGCTGTACCCCTCCTCTGTCTCCCCCGCTATATAGATGTTCTGCTGTATACCTCTAAAAAGTGCTCCGTTATGCATCTGTACTGTTGTATACCTCTGTAAAGTGCTATGTTGCTTCTCGAAATTAGGTGTGCGCTCAATAAATACCATCATAATAAACACTGGAGGAAAAGAACCCTTGCAAAAGGAGAACCTGCTGAAGCCTGGCGAGGCCGACATGCGCTTGGGCAGTCAAGGAACTGGAAGACAGTAAGGATTTAAAAATTATGAGCGGGAAAAGCAGCTGCCGCGAAAATAGAAACATTTTCTGCAAGCACACTAGAGGAAGGTCTGTTCAGTTCAGCGCGGAAAAGGGGGCCGAGGCAAGACGCCGATGGGAAGGGCTATGGTGGCGTGGTCATGCCCATAGCCACGCCTACGCATGCCTGAAATCTAAAGGGGGAAATGCGCCCATACAGTATGGAGGAAAGGGGATGGGACATAGGAGTAATTGGTTACACATAAAGGTGTGCTTTTCTAATATCTAAGCACTCACTTTCATGGTGGTAAAATACATGTTTTAACAGTGATGTAGATTATTTTCTTGGAGTCAAATTCAAAGAAATGCCAATCTTACAAAGTATGGTAAGCATTTTTATGAAGTACTATTAAACCAGCAAACACCCACTACAGTTGGGCAGAAGCCTTCAAAATTAAATACATAAAATAAAAAAAATAAAAAGCACCAGGTGCAAGATTTTGAATGAATCTTGGTAACCTTCCAGGATGTGCTTACAGCCAGGCAAAGCAACTGCAACAGGGGAAGGAATGTACTATGTGTGTGTTCATATTAGAACATGTACAAACCTTGCCCCTGGAGCACAGTAAAGCAAATTACAAAACAAATGAGAACCATTATAAAAATAAAAAGCACAAAGTAAGCATAAACTAAAAACAAAAAAATTAGGAATAGGTAGAATGCATTGAGAGGTTTATAAACCAAAGAAAAGCGGCAATAAGACCAAAAACAATACATTTAGGATACAGGAAGGTCCTCACTTCTCTGCGAAAAATATTAAGCATAAATGTCTAAACTAAAGTTCCAGGAAAGGACCATCAGTAACAGGGATCTGCAAAACTAATGTGTTGCGGGAATGTGAAGCTCAAGAGCCACCCAACAATAAGAAATGTGGCTAGGTTGCTGGACAGTCAAAATGCGGGCTTTGCAATTCAGACTCCCAGCTTCAAAGGAAGCCTGGATTCTAGGAGTAGCCAGTGAAGGGATGCGAAAAACAGAGTGATGCAGTGAAACGTTTGCCTTGGTTATAGACAGTTGAGTGAAATGCGGAGCATAGTGGCTGCCTTCAAAATTCAAACCAGAAGCAAGTGACCTCATCAATATGGGGTAGTTAACGTGCTTGCAGTGCTGAGCGAAATAGTTGAGCAGGAAGGCTGTGGTTTTACTTTGCCTAAGAAAAGCAACTGGTATTGCGGTTTCCTATTCATGTTGGACGTTTAAAGTTTTGTGTCCAACAAATAAACCTAGGGAATTGGACGTAGGTGGCAAGAAAGGGGTTAATACCCTGTGGAGGGCAATGGGGGGGCTGGGGTTGAGCAGTAGCCAAGTTTGTACCAACTTGGACGATTTTATGACATGAACAACCAACTCAGTCTTTGGAGGTGTTAAGTTTGCATCAGTCTGAGACATCCACGACATTGTCCGGTAAAAGCAAAGGGGGTGGGGGCGGGAGGGCACAACCTCTATGGAAGGAACACAAAGATGCAATTGGGAATCTTCTGCAGGTACTGATGGAAAGGGATACTACACCCAGCAATCAGATCTCCCAACGGATGTACGTAAAGGTTAAATAATACGGGAAAGGATTTAACCGTTGACCTAGCCAACTTGACAGGCATTGGGTAGATGGGCGGAAAGGTAGAGGAACCTACCAGTAGAGGCTGAAGTCTGTCTGATAGAAAGGATCAAAACCACTCTGATGCCACTGTGCAAAGATAACAAAGAGAAGTACATGGTCCACTGTATCAAATACCACAGATATCCAACAATAGAAGCAGGCAGGCACTCCCACCAACAGTAATTCAGAGGCCATCCATGTGAAGCATAGGGGTCTTCGTAGCATTACTAGATCGAAATCTAGATTGGCAAGATGTTATTCCTTTTTTAAAAATGTTTCCCCCAATAAGAGTCTGCAGCTGAACAGCTACAGATGTTTCAGTCTATTTTCCTAGAAAGTGCAGACTGGTAATCAGCAGAAAGGTACTTAGTCAAGCAATGTCCAAAACGTTTTTTCCTTAAAGCAGAAACACATGTTTTAATAAATGCAGAAATGTTTTTTTTTTAAAATGCTCAGAGGAAGCTACTTAAATTTCAACTGGTTTAAAATAAATGTGACCTAAATAGACCACACAGGGTCAGAGGGGTCCCTGAAAGTTAGTGGATCCGTCACTACCTGCGTATGAGCGATTCATAATTGGTGAGGAAAACGCAGTGCCTCAAGATGTTGCCAGTGGCCCTTTAATGTCAGAAAGGAGACCCAAGCAGACACATACCTCATTCCACAGGGAAGATGGCAGAGGGCCAGTCATGTATGCCTGAGAGAAATAAGTGGCGCGACCAGTTGATTGCAGATTTCCATACCTTGCTCAGTTTGGAGGTCGGGGGCAGAGGAGCTGTGCTGCCATCAGCCCGCAGAACAACTGTGAGGGAGAAGAAAGGGCGACAGCAGGACACTGATCTTCATAGTGGTCGTTCCATCCGGTGCTCTAGGCAGGAGTCTAGGGCCAGTCGGTCCGCTGACAATGCAATTAATATTAGCGGTGGGACAATCCTGCCATTTACCACAATACCACCTCACCTCAAGCATATTGGATCACAGAGGATTGTGGTGCCCATTGCAGGGGACTGTGATGTTCATATGTCCAATGAAATGAAGCAACAGTTAATGGTATGGTCGCTTTTCCAGTCTGCTTGTGTGAATACAAACTGCAATTGCAGAAAGTCAGCCCTGCTGATAAAGGTTCTTATCAAGATAAAAGAATCATGGAACCAAGACTTGAGTAGCGTTTCTTTATTAGGGTACTTCATGAACACATCTTCGCAGGCACTCATTTAAAGTTCACGTATACATCTTTGAACTATGTTTTTGCATAATATGATCAACCTAATCTGATAACAGCGCTATTGTTATGAAAATATGAGCTGTCTAGGAGGGGGCAGGCCGGAGCAGCTCATTCACAATACCAAGTAAGCCTCTCTAACTCGTCAAGATCAAAGTCCTCTTTTCGAATCCTGAAATATTTCTGCTGGCACCTTCTTGGTGTAGGCTTTGATGAAACTTCTGTAATGGGCTAACCAGAGGGGGTGGGGGTTCATTTTTGATTAAAGATATGCTACAATCCCTTACGGATGATCCTAAGGTCTGTCCACTTCCAGCACACAGATCAAGCGATCCCTTAAACCAGAGATCCGGGAGCATAGGGTGGTTCATCAATGTCTGCAGCTTCCACATCCGATATTGATCAAATGGTCCATGATCTATGGAGAGATATTAAAACAAAATATTACAAGCTGTAATTACGATTTTACCAAATCCATTTCAGAAAATCAACAAGACCATTCAAGTGACTAAAGAGAGAATGGATGAAGCAGAAACTTCCATACGTGACCAGGCGCGCGAACATACTGAGCTGATGGAGTTGGTCCAATGCTTAAGAGCATTTATCATTGTCAGATAAATTGGAAGACTGCGAAAAGTGCTCCAGAAGACGCAATGTTTGAATTAGGTTACCCAAGCACGTCACGAATGAAAGAATGAAAAAGTACGCCCAAGCTTTATTACATGAGATCTTGGGAGCGAGTGATGCCTCTGGCTTGTCCTTGGGCAGGATTAAATATTTCTTCAATTCTCAGAAATGTAAAGGCCTGCCACCAGATGTCCTATACAGGGTCCATTAGCTAAGTGAATGGAAAACAAATGGCAAAAACAAGGGATTTCAACTTATAAGGAGATCGGCAGCGCGCAGGTTCACATCTATCAAGACTTGCCACCTACAACAATCTAAGAGCAACGTCCGTTGAAATGAATTACCTCTTGGCTTAAACAACGACAATTAAATACCGTTGGCGAGTTTCTCCTTTCAGATTATGCCTTCGCTTGGACATTATGCAGAATCATTTTTCCTCGCTGGGAGCAGCGGCTCAGTTTCTAAATATTTCAACGGCGACCTACACCGGAAACAGGGACTCTCTCAAGGTGCATTGCAACAGCCTTGCTGCCCACAGACTAAGCCGCAGAGGGCATCAACAGCAGTGGGACTACATAGACAGAAGAAATCGAAGGGCAGACCCCAATCCCAATTACTTTATGTTTTTTGTTCATATTCAGAAGTGCATTACTTATTTATTTCAATGTCTCATGGCACAATACTGGATTTTCATTGGGATAGAAAATATATACGAGGTTATATTTGACAATAGAGTTCCCAGAAGCAGGTGTCCCTATATCTTTCACAGATGTTGGTGCATTATAATTGACAGTTAAGCTTTAGTGATGTGGTACCTAATCTTCTAGTTGGGGTCATCTAGGTCACAAAGAGTCAAGATACCAAGAGTGTCTGGGAAACATGGAGTTATAATATCACAGTAAATCTAGGACGCAAACCATGTGGGGTTGGGTCAATTGCTGTTTCAGACAGGTCACAATACATCTAAAGTTGCATTTTTCCTTTTCAGTCAGATGGATATTATTTTGCATGTATTGTGTCTTTGACTGCAGCGGTTTGCTTAACACATTTCATGGCAAGTTTTTTTTCACTGAACGGCAGGTACACAATAATATCAGCAAAGGTTCTGGGTCTTAACACCCTTCTAAATGGAGTACCACCCAGTCGACATTGTTCGAGTTAGACGCCGACATTGTTCTCCTACAGAAGACCCACCTGCTGGCCAAAGATACCAAAGGATTACATTAGAGAATGTTCCCTTTACACTTCTTTACATCCTTAGAGACCAGGAGAAGGGGGTGGCAATACTGATCAGTAGGAACCTTGAGACGTCAATTGCAGCTAAATGCCATGATTTTTTTCAAGGTAGATATTTGGGCATACAACTCAATCGTCATACTATAACTGGCAATTTTCTCAGGTTATGGTCTCAAAGAGGGGAGGGATATGTTGTTTGTAATCAATTTTCCAAAGCAGCACATTTTTAGAGAGCAAGCTAATATTTTCGGGGTGGAAGGAATGTTAATGAAGTATTAAATGCTAGTATGGATCACTCTTACACTAATATGGCAGTACATTTCGAATGCTCTCCTGGACCAATAAAAGCGATTGTGGACCTAAATTGATCATGTTTGGCATAGAACAAATGCTTCCGTTAAAGATTTCACATTTTTATATGTTTATAGAAGCTACTCTAGAACTGATCATTCTTACTTTAAGATTCCTTTCGCAACACATACAATTAATTGATATTGAATGTAAAAATGTTTCTGATCACTAGTCAGTCTCACTGGTAATAACTTTGACCCTAGATACCAATCAACCCACTTGCATTTGGAATCTGAATGCCGTCCCTGTGTTACAGCCAACGATAAGAGCACACTTTAATCAGGTTCAATAGGACTATGGTTTGGATCACATGGAAATAATGTTAAAGGTATTTATATAGCGCACCGTCACCAATGGAGTTGGTCTCCAGGCGCTCAGGCGGATCTGTAAACAAAAGGTGGACGGGGTGGGTTAGTGGGTGAAGAGGGCGTAGGAAAGTGAGAGGTGGTGTACTGTTGGCAGCTTCAGTTTGGTTTTCACCATGGGCATGGGTGCGCAAGTAGGATCGAAGCGAGTCCTTGCGAGCTGTACCGATCTATGTGTTGGTTGTTTGTTGTTGTGGTGTGGTGAAGTCTGTGCGGTTTGCTGAGAGAGATGTGGTTGTGTGGGTTTTGTGTGCATTAAGTAAGCAGAAACGAGAGGTTTTGGTTAGTGGGTTGTATGGCTCATAATCCCTGTAGTTTAGTTTATGTATCAGGTAGTCATATTGGGTTAGTATATTCTCTCTAGGTTTACTCAATTGTGTAGTTTCAATGGCAATACTGTGGCTGGTTTAACAGATTAATCGGCATGGTACCTCTGGTTCAGAGAGCATTGTCCCTAGATCCATGGTGGTGTTTTATTACTGCCGGTAGTCCATTGGGTGGTATAACTTCTCTTCCTTTTCCTTACGCTCTAGTATCAGGACCGGGGGTGAGGTTGGCCTCCAGCTAAGTTATTGAGCTTGGTACACCCCGGGGGTGGGTGTAATCCTTCTTAGGCAGTGGCGATACATTATCTATTCCTGTTCTTTCCTATGTATTACTATTTATGGTCCATTGCTGCCTGTGCCCTCAGGTTGCCAGGTGCCATTGCTGGGTAATACCTTGCTCTCCCTTCCGAATGATCTGTGTTTGTTCATGTTATTATTGGTGAGGTTTAATTGATGAGTGGATATATTACATGTCCGTATATCCTTATTTTAATAAATGTTGATGATTAAGGGACTTCGGGTAGGCTCATCCCTCGGCCTTGTTCCTCTGTTTATGTCCTTATGGGCTTTCTTTCCGGTTATCGGGTGAAGAGCCATGATTTGAGGAGTTTCCTGAATTGTAGGTGATCTCGTGTTCCGTGTTCTTTGGTAGTTTGTTCCAGGTTTTTGGGGCGAGGTGAGAAAAAAAGAGGATCCTCTGAGTTTTCTCTTGTATGATTTGGGTTCCAAACGGAGGTCGCTGCTCGATCCGAGTGGCCTTGCAGTGTGATGTACATTTAGTTTTCTTCTGATGAACTCTGCGCCTTGGTCGTGGATTGCTCTGTGGGTTATGCACATGGATTTGAACTTCATCCGCCGTTTGATGGGTAGCCAGTGTAACGTTCTCAGCGCTGGTGTGATGTGTTCTCTTCGAGATAGTTTAAAGAGCAGACAGGCCTCCACATTTTGCATGCAGTGGAGTTTATCTAGGAGTCGTTCCGGAAGGCCTAGCTATAGGCTGGTGGGGTAGTCTAGTCTGGACATGAGGGCGATGGCGGCAGTTTTGTTAGTGAATGAGAGGAACGGTAGGATCCTTTTAACAGATCACAGGAGAAAGAAGGATTTGATTAGGGCGTTTACTTGTGGCTCTAAAGTGAGTTTGTTGTCCATCAGGACTCACAGGTTTTTTACAGTTGATGGGGCTGGGTTTCACCAAGTTCAGTTTGCCATGGGATGTAGAGGTTGTCTTCTCCATTTTTTGTGATGATCCTTATTTCTGTTTTGCCTTGGTTGGGCTTGAGGTAGTTAAATTCATCCAGTTGTATATTTCACGAAGGCAGTTCTCTAGTGTTGCGTTGTCTTCTTGTAAGTCTTGTATTTTGTAGATTGCCTCTCAGCACAGTTATAGCAGGTGAGGCCATGTCTTTCAATGATTTTAATTAGCTGCGACAGGTAGATATTGAATAGAAATGGCGAGAAGGATGATCCTTGTGCGACTCCGCATGATTATTCTCGGGGGCTTGATTTGTAAGGTTTCATCCATATAGTTTGTTCTATTCGTTAGGAAGAATCTGACCCAAAGTAAGGCGTTGTCGGTGATTCCAAATTCTTCCAGTCTCTGATGAGGATGTGCTGGTTAACTGTGTCAAATGCTGCAGAGAGGTCTAGATGTATCAGAGTGGTGCTGTTTGAGTCTGCGTTCACCTTTAGATCATCCCATATTGAAATAAGTGCTGTTTCTGTTCCGCTCATCTGTCTGAAGCCTACTTGTGCTTGGTTTAATAGGTGATTTTCTTCTATGAAGTCTTGGGTTGTTCTGTATGTGTGTGTTTCAAGGAGTTTAGCTGGGTAGGGAATGTAGGAGATGGGTCTGTAGTTGTAGAGGTCCTCTAAGTTTCCTAAGAGCGGTTTGCTGATTTGCTTCAGGCACTCTTCCTGTTGAGATTGAATGGTTGAGGCCGTTTCTGTAGTATTACATTAGTGTTCCTTGTGCAAGGATTGATTTGTAGATGTCAGGGAGGGGCAGGGATCTGCCGAGGAGCCAGATTGGTTGTTTTGATTTACAAGATTGACGAAAGTCTCAGCTGATATGTGCGGGAAGTTTTGTTCTGGTGTGCCTTGCATTGGTGGGTGTCTTGTATGGTCATGATTTTATTTTTGAAGTGGTCTGCAAAGTCATTGCATAATTTCTTCGATTGTATTGGAGTGTTGTTGCAGCCGGGTGGTTTTATTTATTTTGTTTATGATTTTAAACAGTTCTTTTTGGGCGTTTGGTGCTTTGAGGATTCTGTTGTCGTAATATTTCCTTTTTGCTTTTTGTATTTCCTTTTTGTATGAATGGGTATGTTGTTGAAGTTTTTATTTGTTTCTGCAGTCTTTATTGATCCTCCATTCTAATTCTAGTATATAATAGTGAAAGGGGCGCTCAAAGGCTTTGCCTAATGTCAGAAACAGGGCCAAAAACAGCTAACTAGCAAAATAATCTAATCTAGAGGCCCAATATAAGACTTCAATCTCTCTTAAAGATCATCAGCTTCTAAGAACAGCACAATGTCATTTGGAAAATATATCTCTACTGAGATAGCTTAAAGTTTATTAAACATAAGAAAATTCTATTTGATGTGATCTGATAATCATCCAATTATTACCTTACACATTGAAAAACAAGAACACTGCCATAATACATGTGTTGCCTTGTGATAGGTACGAAATGTAATGTGGAGGTGGACAATCTACAAATCTTCAGTATTTTAGATCTTTATTTTCAACCCAATCTTCAGACCTGGGTTTAATTGACAAATAGTTGGGTAGTGCAGCAAATTGAAATGATGGATAGGGCCATTACAGTTGAGGAAATACCACAGGCAATTGGACAAATGTCTATGAATACATGACCAGCTCATATTTATAAAAAGGTCCCTAGAAGAGGGAAACACAATTGGAGAATCAGTCACTAATCCACTTAGTGAGCAAGATAAGAATCTGGTTCTTTGGTCCTACTATCATCCTATAGGAGTAGAACACCAGGACTCACATATTTGCTTAGATTGGCTTGAATCTTACCAAATTTAATTGAGGCAGGCCAAATCAATTACTGGTCAGGGATCTCAAGACAATACCAGGCACAATGTTACTATCTCTCAGACTATCAATGTAAAAATAAAAGATAGTAAAATAGACCTTGAACAATATTTTCAGTTAATGCCGAAAAGATATTGGACTGTCTTAAACAAGCCTACATTCAAAGTATTTTAGTAAAGGTTGATGTTGGCCCTTGGATTCGATAGGGGATTTTGGCAAATTACCAACATCCTACTACTAAATCGAGAGTTAATATAGTCCTTTTCCAGACTCTTTCAAATCAATAGAAGACCCGACAGAGATTCCCTCAACCCCATTAGTGATGGAAGCTCTTCCCCAATATATTCACCAAAATGAAAAGATTCAAGATATTGCTATTGGGAAGGTATGTCACAAGTAGGCTCTTTGCAGCCGATGTAATTTGACCATGGGCAACTCTTCCTCAGAATTCACACAATTGCATTCCATTTCAGGTTTCAAAATTATCCATTGCATATCAAAATTACTAACTCTCTCGGAGGGCCGCTATACTATTCAAGGGCTGCATACTTGCTGTCACTTTCAGTGGGAGCAAGAGAAGTTGACATATTTGGGTATATTCGTAAGCAAAGCATATATATCACTGTTTATTCATATCAGGGATCCCCCAACGTGTAGCTCGAGAGCAACATGTGGCTTCCAGCACTCTAAAATGTTGCTCCCTTGTTGCTCTGGGCCATGGTGTGAAGGCCAAGAAGGAGGCACTGCAGGGAAAAGATCATGGTAGCAGTATAGCCAGAACAGAGGCCCGTTTCAGAAAGTGTCCTTACTCATTACAGTGCGATTGTTAAAAAGTGGTCATCTTCCTTTGCCCATCTGGCAAATGCATGAATTAACAAAATAATTTAACAAAGTGCCCATGTTTGTGCTCTGATGAAAATGGCAATCTCCTGTTCCTTTGTACAGCTAGTAAGAGCAAAATGGACTAATAGGTGGCATGCCTACCCAACTTCGCTTTATACAATAATGTGCACATGCTGTTTTTCGTACAAGCAAGGTTTTGTCCGTCTGCCACGTGGAAATTGGCAGATAAGGCAAATGTAGGCCAAATATTTCATAATTAATTTGTCTTACATACAAATCAATGTTTTTGTTAATAAGTCTTAATGAACAAGCCAATTAAATAATCAAAATACCTAGTTGACACCACCGCACCACTCTATGAAGTGGTCTGCAAATAGGGGTGTCATGGTATTAGTTTTATGACGGTACGATAACCTTCTTGCCAAATGACGGTATATCATGGTTATTGCGGTATAGCAGGTGGAGTTAGCTAATCTTAACAAATATTTTCTGAAAGATCATAAACTGTCAGATTTATCATCACAAACAAAACCAGGCACCCAGGACCAGAATTGGGCTTTTCAAACATACTTTCCACTGAAATGTCACCCCTTGCTTCCACCAAACACAAACACACGTGTGGAGAGGAGGAGGGGAGTGCGACTGCTGCGACTGGCAAAGCAAACTTAATAGCTTTTCTTACGTGGTCATTTAGGCTTTTGGCTCCCCCACTGGCTACTGGTGAAGATGAACATGTTGCCATCTTGATGACCTGCATGCCACAGATCAATCAAGGTTGATGGTAGTATGCGCTTGTGCGCATGAACACACACACACGCACTCTCTTTATGTGACAGCCTTTCGTTTACTTGCGGGCCAAAAGGTGTTCAGTAAACACGGACATGTCACCTTTGGTATGGCAGCAGTGAATACCCACAGAGATGAGTGAATTTTGCAGTGTGACTTATTATATGTAAATTCAATGATAGAACCAGGGAAATCCTCCATTGTCATATGTTTAGCAAACATTATCCATTATAAATATATAAACCCCAAAGCCGCCATCCCAAAGTAAACCCTTTTCCTTCTTGGCACTGTATTTATTCTTCCTATTGCTAACATATTGATTGTGTCAGGCATGTGTGGTTTATGGAATGGCATTAAAAACTGCTCCAACTAAAACTACTTGGCAGATGGCACATCCAACAGTGCAAGACCAAGACTGCGCAGCACTTGCTTTCTGCAGCCTTTCCAAATCAGACTGAAAAGCACACTTAACGGTATAAACGGTATACCGGTATAAACAATGTGACGGTTATTATTGGTCAATTAAGTGGTTCACGGTATCTTTAACGGTATACCGTTATACCGTTACATCCCTATCTGCAAATGTTCAAAGTTTTGACCAATGTTTGCAACAAAATATTTTTTTAAATCCCTTGTGTGTGGAAAGGAGAACCAAATTCTTCCTAACCACTTTATTTCATGAGATTCAAAGAGAACAAGTATTAAACTAAAAAGCAGCTTTAACAAATTCAAATAAGCTATAATATTCACTGAAAAAAACCTTAGTTAAGGTGCAGTTAAGTTGTGCAGATTTAACGCAACAAACCCCTTTGAAACTCAGATGTGGGAAGTAATGACCAGCTTTACTCGGCGTGCCCCAGTTGATGACGCTCATAGTGTAATTTTATACGTTATTGTGAATCCCTTCTCGTACGGGCTCATGGGCTACGGGAACGCAAGCTGGTCATGACTTCCTACATCCGCTGAATTCCAAGGGTTTTGTTGCGTTAAATCTGTGCAACTTAACTAAGACCTTCTAAGGTTTTTGAGAGAATCGAGGGTTTTGTTATACCATCGTTTTTTACTGCCCATGGTCTTCGGCTGTGTCCACTGTACATGTTCCCCAATATGTTTCTTTTGGGCCAACTAGTTGGCCACGGCCGACAAGCCAGCGCTTTTGGCCCTGGCCATTGAACACGACCTTTGGCTGGGCCACTGTATATTTAAAAAAACACAACCATGCCTCTTAGCCTTGGCCTTCGTGTGACTGTACATGTTCCCCCAATATGTTTTTTCAGGCCCTCTAGTCACAGTCTTCGGCTGTGTCCACTTTCCAGATTGCATTATTCAGTCGCATAACGTAACCCAGTGGCCAAATCCTTCAACCACACCCATTCCCCACACCTAACTGTAGCCATAAATTCCACTTTCTTTTGTATCAATCTCATTTTTGTAAACCTTTTAAAAATAATTTTCCCATAACCGCGGTTATATTATTAATGTACTACAAATAACCCTGGTTATCGGTAAACAGCTACAAATAACTGCGGTCTTCCAGAAAAAGGCATGCAAAATCCAAAACTCTTCCCCAACTCCCAGGCCTTCACCAAGTGCCCCCTCCACTTGCCATGCTTCCCCCCCAATCCTCAAGTCCCTTTTCCCCTCCCTAGCTCACTCCCATTCCCCCTCAAACACTTGTTGCTTCGTGTGACGCACTTTTCATTCCCAATCCCATTTTCGACTATAATCGTGGTTATCCCCAGCATAACCTTGGTTATGCAAAACCTTTTGAGCTCTAAACTTAACCCGTACTGCCCCCAACCACACCAATTTAATGCAGTATCCTTTCCCGCTCCCCACCTCTAACCGGATGACATTTCATCCTTTTTCCTCCTCCAAATGGAATTTGTTCCACTTTTTTACTAACTCTGGTTATTCCCATTATAACTGTGGTCATCACTCGCAATGAAAAATAAAATGGCACTTATTTCTGAAAGCCCTCTGCTGCAAAACACCATGGGAAAGATGTAGCTATAATTTTAGGAGAAGGGGACACCCCCTTCTCCATCAAATATTTTAACAACTACTGGACATAACCCTATAACCCTCCTGGAAATAGAGTCAACGCTTTGTGGCCAAGTTCATGTACATGTCAAGTACATGGTCCAATTCCGTTGTGCGGTTTTTGCTGTGCGCTTCACAGAAATGTTGACTTTTTCCTCTATGGGGTAATGAAATAGGAGTAGGCCGAAAACAGTTTTTTTGCTTCTTTAATAAATGTTTCATTGTGCAACAAATATTTCCCAAAATGTGCAGTCTGGGGGTGGGGAGAGCCCATGACAAGCTGCATTTGCTAAATATCTGCCAAATCCGTCATGTAAATCAAAGGTTTTTAGCAATTCAATATTCGGGTTTACTATGGGACTTGATACTCAACTATAGTGCAGCGACTGCCACACTAGAATCTAAAAAACGATAATTACAATGAACGATATGAAACAGCTTCTTCCATTCATGTCCTAGTCCGATTTAGCAAAAAACAGGGTGTTAACCAGCCCTTACGCAAAACAGAAAAACAATACATTATTGGAAAATTAACCAAATCTTCATTGACTCATGATGCAGAGACACTTCGTATATCAACCTGGACACATTCTTTGTTTTTTGAGGAGAGCGGGGGAAATAAATTTAAACATACCATTAGCATCATATTGGGGATCTTATTTCAAAGATTTCTCCTTGCAGTCATATATGTGTACTTAAAGGGATGGTCTAGTAAAAATGTTTATTTAAAACATAGAGAGGCCACATAAAAAAAAAAATACTAGCATCCTCCGTTTTAAAACTTCATATGTAAACTTTTGAGCTATTCAAGCTCAAAATTCGAAAAAGCAAGCACAGGGGCGCCGCCATTTTGTGAAATGGAGGCCCTCCTGTGCTGGCTTTTGCGGCACTAATGAAGGAAAAGCCAGCCAGCTGTAGTAAACAAAGTCTACCGCTGGGTGGCTTTCCCTTCATTAGTGCCGGGACTCGGAGGACGCGGACCGGAGACCAGAGCAGGAAATCTGCAGCTGAATCTCGGTAAGTGCTATTTATTTTTTTTTACAAAAAATAAGCACTAGCTGCGTTTTTTTTTCTAAGTTTTCTGGGCTGGAGGAGCCCGGAAAACTTAGAAATAAAACCGAAGCTTTAAAAACGTTGTATTTATGTTTGCAGTCGCTTTTGAAGCGACCGCAAACATAAATACAACGTTATTGTGTTGGAAAACACTGCGGTTTTAAAACCGCAGCATTTTCCAACACAACCGCGTTGTGTCTGCCTGAATCTGCTTTACCATTTGGGGCTCTCGGGCTCCCCACGGGGAGCCCGAGAGCCCCAAATGGAAAAGCAGATTCAGGCAGACAACGCAGCATTTAGCATTTCCCATTTGGGGCTCTCGGGCTCCCCACGGGGAGCCCGAGAGCTCCAAATGGGAAATCAGCTGCAGGTAGAAACACTACGCGGCATGTAAACATAACCGCGTGTGTTTCTGCCTGCTGTGGCTTTCACTTTGGGTCTCGGGTGCTCCCCTGGGAGCACCGGAGACCCAAAGTGATAGCCACAGCAGGCAGAAACACACACGGTTGTGTTGGAAAACGCTGCGGTTTTTCTTTCCAAGTTCCTTTGGGGCTTCTGTACTGCTTTACATTTTGAAGAGAATATGTTTAATTTCGTGTGATTTAGTAATTCTTTCCAATGCCTCCTTGTTGAGTTTAGGCATTGCCAACCAGCTCCGGTGGCTGTCGGAAAGCTTCATCGTGGCGCCTACCCATGGCATTGGAAAATTAGGTTGAGGAAAATTTTTTAGTGTCCAAACATTTGCACTAAACTTCCTCAAAATATTTTGGAGCAAGAACCCAAAGCGACAGCTAATGCTCATTTAGTCTTACTATATCTTTGAACAACTTAAATGGTTCCTTGGTCTAAAAATGTCATACTTACCACTCAATTTCCTCACAGTTTACCGTAAACAACGACTTAAATGCCAAATGAAGTTAAATGCTATTGCAAATTATCTTTGTTAGAACTGCATATAGTCTAGAGAACTTAGGTATTGCAAAGTAATATGGTCTATTAGTCATCTTAAATGTGTTACATTTATAATGTGTTGCAATCATTTTACCACCAAATGAGCACCAATATGTTCTGTGAAGAATCCTGCGGATCCCTCCCTGACACCCTGCTGAAGTCTCCTCCAAGGTGGCCAGGGGAAGGCAGACGCTTCCTGAACCCAACCCTGGGGGTGGTGTACTGTGGGAGGATCACCTGGGTAGAGACAGGGCCCAGGGTAGTCAGGAGATTCTGTGGGATGAGACTATGTCCTCTGACAGGGAGATTCTTAACATTGTGCCAAAAGAGGTTATGCCTTATCATTTTAATGTCTCTCAACATTCCATTACATCCAAGGCTGTGAACCCCAAGGTTGTAACATTTTAGCACATGATACCAAAAGAAAGATACTTTATGGTATTTAAAACTAAATGCCGCCTTCAATTCCAAAGGTGCACTACAAAGGATTGTGGAAATGTCTTCTCTAAATCATCTTCCTCTACAAAAGTTAAAACCCACACAGCCCCTCTGTTAAAAATATTAAGGGGATTAAATCTATCCTTAAAAATGATCACAAAGCAGAATTTACTTTGATTAAACTACATGTCCCAGAATCCTAGAGGAACAAACTAGGAAGAGGGCTTACGAGGCTTGTAGATTTAATTGTCAGGCAATTAAGCCCAATAGCCATTTCAGGAGTCAGGCAATTGAGGCTGATGGCTCACACCTGAAGCCAATTGTCAAACCCATGGAGCATAAAAGGCACCAGCAGAAAGGGAGAAAGAGCTGGAGCAGGAGTTGGAAGGCTGGCAGTAGTAATAGCAGCAGAGGAGAAGCACAAGGCTGGCAATTCACGAGGAGGTGGGAGCACACAAGGGTCGCCGGAACGCAGAGACAGCAGATTTCACCTGCAAATTCTGAGAGGGTTCTGTGTTCTCAAAACCTGTATTGCAGAGGAAGACGTGCTCAAATGGAAGTTTTCCCCATCTGAGCAAGTTGCTGTGATTGCAGAGCTGTGACCGTGTGGGAACCCAAGGCCAGAGGCAGAAGGCAAGCCAAGGGTTTCGTGGGTGAAGGAGACTACCAATTAAGATGGCCAGAATGGAGACACCCGTGCTGGAGAAGGGTGGGGGTCAAAGTGAGCCCAAAGAAGTAGCAGAGGTCGAAGAAGTCGGGGAAGCAAAGTAACCCACAAACACAAAAACGTCCATGCTCTGCGAGACTTTGTCTCTTCGCTGAGCCAAAGCCTATTAAATATAATGAAGGCAGTCATTGAACAAATACAAACCCTTCTTTAATAGATTGCACATAGAAGACCGTATTTTTAACAATCAAAGTGTCATTCTAGGCGTTAAGCCTTAACCTCCCAAATAGCGGATATGACGCACACACTGGCAGAAAGTCCAGGTTCCTTGTTACATATAAAGCACAACAGAAAGAGGGGGGAGGCGGTTCACCCATCGAGCAGCAGACTCAGAGGCCAGTGGGGCTGGGGAAGTGGCAGGAAAAAGAAAACCAGGCCCAGCTCAGCAGAACTCGCGACACCTTGGAAGGCGCCGTTTCATGTGCAGCACATACTGCTCTAAAACGTGAGTCAAAAGTGGGGACTTGCTGGGTGCATTTGAGACGAAGGGCGTGTAGCTTACCACAACATAGCTTAGCTCCCAGGTCACTCTAAAACGACCACTTGTTGTTCATTTCATTTATTCAAATATGCTTATTGCTCACATAGCAATCTTGTTCATCTGTGTGATGTTATGTTACATAATATTTGCTTCAGCTTTGGCATGTGTAATGCGAATTAGAACAAGTTACTTTCTTATCTGGTAACGTTCTTTCGATGGGATGTTCCTCCGACATAATCCACATCTATGACAGGTAATCACCACAGCGCTGCTACTTCGGAAAATGTTCGGCGCCTGCATCCTGCGTCGATACGCTGTCCCTCGAGGGTCTCAGTCGAGCCGACGTCACCGGATGTTATAAGTAGGACGCACGACGCCCGTAGCCTCAGTTGTAGTTTTTTTCTCACAACGTGTGGCACCAATCTTCTGCCAGTATGACTACAAAAAACCTTGCGGAAACGTAAGCTGGAATCGCATAAGAAATTCTGTAGAGGGGCAGGCTGGGAGGGTGCAATGTGGAATACGTCGGAGTAACATCCCGACGAAATAACGTTACCAGGTAAGAAAGTAACTTGTTCTTCGAAGGGATTGTGTCCTCTGACGTATTCCACATCTATGACAGACTCCCAAAGCAGTACCAACGTATAAAGGCAGGAAAAGAATTTAGAATGCCCAATTAAATTGCAGAATAGAGGACCGCCTTGCCAAAGGCCAAATCCTGCCCATGGATAGAATCCAGGGAGTAGTGTTTTACAAAAGTATGGGCAGAGGCCCATGTGGCTGCTTAACAAATGTTACGAATGGGAACACCCCTCTGCAGAGCAGAGGCAGCCACACCCCTAGTAGAATGGGCCCGTAATCCTACCGGAGGGTCCTTATCCGCCAGACGGTAGCATTCAGAGATTGTCAAGATAATCCATCTGGCCAAGGTCTGCTTAGTAACAGCTTGACCCAAACGCCTTCCAGCATATCCTACAAAGAGCTGATCGTCCACTCTGACCCGGGACATGCGTGAGATGTAGAAACTTAAAGCTCTCCTAGGATCCAACCTATGGAACCTCTGCTCTTCCTTACCAGGATGCGGAGGAAGATAGAATTCCGGAATAATGACCTTCTGGCTCAAATGAAAGTCCGACACAACCTTCGGAAGAAAAGAAGGACGGACCCCAAGGACAACCCTGTCCTTATGGAACACCGTGAAAGGTGGCTTGGCGGATAGTGCCTGCAACTCAATCACTCTGGGAGCGGAAGTAACGGCAACCAAAAATACAGTTTTAAAAAGGTCAACAGTCTCAAAGGACAAGAATGTAAGGGATCAAACGGAGCTCCCATTAGGAATTTCAGAACTAATTTCAAATCCCAACCGGGCACCTGGAAAGGTGACGGTGGGAACACATTAGTTAGCCCTTTCAGAAACTGAGAAATCAAAGGAATCTTAAAATAAGAACACTCCTCAGACGAGCGCTTAAATATGGACAGCACCACAGGTAACCCTTAATGGTACCCACTTGCAGGCCCGTGTGGGCTAACGAAAGCAAAAATGACAGAACCACAGGAATGGCACATGAAAAAGGATCCACATTTTTTACCCTGCACCAGTCGCAGAACTTTCTCCAACGGCAACAATAAAGGGACTTTGTTGAAGGCCTTCTGGCCAAAGCAACACCTCCATCACGTCTTCAGGGAGGTCCCAATCCTTGTACCTCAACCTTTCAAAAACCAAGCATGAAGGTTGAGAGACTTGACTTTTGGATGGAGAACCCGACCCCCCCTCCTGTGAGAGCAGATCGTCTCGGTAGGGAAGACTGTGTGGAGGGCAGATGGACATGTCGAGAAGGTCCGGATACAACGCTCTCCTGGCCCATGCCGGAGCAATGAGGATCATTCGGGAACCGAACCTCCGTAACCTCAGCAGCACTTGCGGAATGAAGGGGACTGGATGAAACGTGTACAGCAGTGGGAAGGACCACTCCACTACGAACGCATACCCTAAGGCTCCTCTTGGAGGAAATTCCTGCGAGCAGAATCTTTCGAATCTTCGACACTGGTGGCGAAGAGATCCACTTGTGGGGTCCCCCAAAGGGTGAAGAACTCCAAGAAAACCTCCTGAGCCAGCTCCCACTCGTGAGAGACCGTGCTCTGCCTGCTCAGAGCGTCCGCTGCCTTGTTTTCATCTCTGGCTAGATGAACTGCCGAGATCGAAATTTCCTGCTGAATGGCCCAGAATCAGAGCTGCATCTCCTCTACACAGTGGGAGAGACCCTGCGCCCCCCCCTTTTTGTTGAGGTTGTGCATGGCCACTGTATTGTCCGTCAGAATCAGGACATTCTTCCCCCGCACAGACGGCAGAAAAGCCTTCAGAGCTAGCCTGATGGCACTCAGCTCCAACAGATTGATATGGAGTCTGGACTCCGACGGAGACCAACGACCGCCGACGATCAACTCGTTGGCTTGAGCTCCCCATCCCGTGAGGGATGCGTCCGTCACGATCGCTACCTCCGGCCAGGGTAGCCAAAAGGGAGTCCCCTTCATCAGATTGCCTTTGACGGCCCACCACAGAAGATCCTGGGCGACCGAGGGCAGCACCTGAACAGGATCCAACATCCTGCCGGAGGACTGCGACCACTGCATCTTGAGAGCCTATTGCAGAGATCTCATTCGCAACCTGGCCTCTGGCACCAGTAGAATGCAGGATGCCATGAGGCCGAGCAACCTCAAGAACTCGAACACCGGGAGATTCTGGGCAAGTTGAAACCTGTCCACCATCTGCAGAATGTGATGAGCCCTCACCTGGGGAGGCGAACACTGCCCCAGGGATGTGTCGAGCACTGCTCCGATGTACTGGAGCCGCTGAGTAGGTGTCAAGTGGGACTTCTTTAAGTTGAGGGAGAAGCCCATCTTGTGAAGGGAGTGGCAGGTGACTGACAGATGATCCAGGACTTTCAAGGGAGAGCACACCCCGATCAACCAATCGTCCAGGTAGGGGTAGACGTGAATCCCCCTTTCCTGAGATACGCTGCCACCACCACCATGAGCTTGGTGAAGACCCTCGGGGCGGAGGTCAATCCGAACGGCAGGACCCGAAACTGAAAATGCAAGCCGCGAACCTCAGGTACTTTCTGTGCTTGGGATGAATCGGTACATGAAAGTAAGCATCCTTTGGGAAAAACTCCTGGACCCGACACACTCGTTACTCTTGGCGGCTCGGGCTAGAAAATGGAAGCGGGCCGCCCTTCCCACAAGAAGAGAGTGGGTAGCAGTGGCTAAGAACATTTATTTCATGGAAAGACTCACAGCGGCAATACAGTGCTCATGCACCCAGATAGAGATGGACTGGCTACAGTTTATGGAGGCATTTGGCCATGCAGAGGAAACACCCGGAGAACCACGGGGTCCAACAACACGGCCCGAAACCACCCTTCGCATATAACACTTTACTTCAGACTTGGGGGAGTCGGTTAACCACCGACGGCCCTTAGCCCGGTCAGAGTTGCCCCAGGAGACATGAGGGACAAGCTGTTTTTGGGACCCGAGTCAATGGGTTTGGGGGGGGGGGGAAAGTGGGTGAAAACACCAGGGATTTACGGTTTGTTTGTGGTGTTATGACAGGCTCCTGCCCAAATTTTTACACGCTGTAAATGTTCTGTTACCGCAAAATACCAATAAGAATTGATTTTTTTAAAAAAAAGAAAGTAAGCATCCATGAGGTCGAGAGACACCAACCAGTCCTGAAGTTAAAGGGCCTGGAGGACTTGAGAGAGAGTAACCATCTTGAACTTGTCCTTCCTGAGAAGCTTGTTCAAACCACGCAAGTCCATGATGGGTCTCAATCCCCAGTCTTTTTTTGGGGATCAAAAAATATGGGGCATACCATCCTTTGTTCCTCTCCGCTACGGGCACCAGTTCTATGGCACCTTTCTCCAGCAGGGATTTGATTTCCTGCGCAAGGAGCGGATCCATACTCTTCAAAGAGCTTCCCTGGTGGATTGTCGTGAGGCCTCTGTTGGAAAGGAAGATAGTAGCCATGGGCTATGCTCTCCAGAACCCACACATCTGAAGTAATGCACGCCATTCTACAAGATGCTGCGTCAGCCTTCCCCCAACGGCCGAACCATGGGACATGGCCTCATGACTGAGCTGAAGCTGCAGCTGCAGTGCCTGAGGGCAAATATGCAACTGCCTGAGCGGCCTTGGCACCTCGAGTACCTTGTTTTCCACCTCTGGTACTCCTACGTTGGACCGTTGAACTGGCAGCTCCCCTCGATCTACCAAAGTAAGAGTAGTATCGAAAGGAACCTCCCCTCCATTGCTGTCCCCGAGGACGAAAAGGCGGAGGTTGGCGAACTACAGCACTCAATGACTTCGCTGCAGCTTTGGTCGCCTGCACCACCAAACTCTCCTGAGTGGGGTGCAAAGACAAGTAGCCGGGATCGCCACTGGCTGGACGGTATTTTTTTGGCAACGACTTATTCACTGCCGGAAGACACTCCGGAGCAGTCCAAGCCGCTGCCACCCTTCTTTTTAAGGCCATATGAAATGGCAACACTGGGTCAGTGGGTGGACCTTGGTCCAAAATATCTGTCAGGTCATCCTGCAGAAAATCCACAGGTGGAGCAGACCACCCCAAGTACTCCGTCACCCTTGACATGAGACGCGTGTACGAAGACTCAGTGTGTACCAGGCTCAGGCCTGCCAAATTCAACCTCCGGGGAGGTGTCCAGATCACTGGCGTCATGCAAGGATTGACGCAGGTCTTCCATCTGGCTATGACCAGACAACAGTTCATCATCAGGAACCTCAGGAGGGACAAACCCTTCCAGATCTGAACCCTTCATCCACCTCTGAGATTTAATCCAAAGGCTGGAATAAATCCCTAGATGAGGGTACAGAAAAAGGCTCAAACACAGGCCTCAGTGCCTTCATCAGGGTTTCCACCGGTCTCCGGGGCACCTTCGATAAAGCCTCTTCAAAAGGCATCGAGGGCCTTGATGGAATCTGCGTCAACGCCTAGCGAGGTGCCGGCGGCTTAGACAACGGCTTCGAGGCCGGAGCCCCGAGCGTGTCCTTCGACGGCCTCGGCGCCGATGACTTCCTTGGAGGCGGCGCCTCTAGAGAGCCCCTCGACGGATATGGTGCCGATGCCTTCTTAGACGGCCTCACAGGCTCTGACGGTCTCGAGGTTGCAGAGGACCGGGACCTGGAACGGGCATGGCTAGAGCGATCTACCTAGTCTGATAGGGACCTCGATGGCTCCCGATCGCGCCGACCACCCGAGCCCGAAGGCGTGTGAGCGGTGGCCCTAGCGCGTTCGTCGGCTTCTCTCGAAAACGGGGACAGAACAGAACCCTGTGATTCAAAAATCGCCATCTCCTTGCGAAATGCGTCCCATTCTGCTGGAGATGAATGCTTGTTGGGACAAGCTACCCGCCGTCTGGCGGAGTCCTCGGACGGGGACCCCGAGGCGTAAAGCCACCCCCGTGGATTTACGCCTACACAGAGTCGCCCCTCAAATCGTCGGTCGAAAGCCCAGTGGATTTCGACTTTCAGGGTTTGGAAACCCTACCTACAGTCAGCTTCTTCTTATGCTCCCGCAAGGCCTTTGACATCAAAGACTGGCATTCATCACAGTCATCGGTGGCATGGTCCTCGCCGAAGCACCAGAGGCAGACGTTGTGCGGGTCTGTAAGCGACATCTTGGAACCGCAGTCCCGACACTTCTTGAAGCCCAACCGCGGGGTAGAAGACGATGAAGACATGATACTTCACAAACAACCAAGTTCGAAGAACCGATTCAAATCAGGAGAAACTAGGTGCGCCGAGATTCCGAAGCGAACACGTTTGCGGAAAAAACGGAACTGAGGCTACGGGCGTCGTACGTCCTACTTAGAACATCCGGTGACATCGGCTCGACAGAGGCCCTCGAGGGACAGCGTATCGACGTAGAACATTTTCCAAAGCAGCACAGCTGTGGTGATTACCCGTCATAGATGTTGAATAGGTTGGAGGACACAATCCCTTTGAATTAGAGCCCTTAGAAGGTAGAGTGGGATATTAAACATTAACCTGGTAACTCCACCGTCAAGTGCATAATTCAGAGTCGTTTGTCAGAATGGTATCTCTTTGAATCTTAGAACTTCACAAATTCCTGGCTGTATTTGTTTAATCATGGTGGTAAGCACACACACCTATGTAGGTTGTCTTCTAGTGCTACAACACAGCCTGCAGTGAATATCAGCATGAAAAAGTCTGAAGACCGCATGTCCAGTTTCACAGCCTCTACTGGGGTCGAGATAAGGGACTCAGGGTCAAGCTTAACTATAGGCAATTTTGTCAACAAGCCTTGCCAGTAACTGTAACAGGCTCCAAAGCCACTCACGTATAGTTAAGAGTAAAAGTGGTTAGTTATTCTCAAGCAATCTGTTAACAATGGAAATGTAGCATGTGCGCTTATTCTGAAAGCAGTTGCATTTGTGTGGCAAGGAAAGACCATTCCATCCATTGTTAAACACTTTCTCATTACCGGAGTGGTTGCGTGCCTTTAATTGGGTAAAAGGAAAGCTTTCGGAATCCATTCCAAAACCCAGAATTACCATCTTACAAGAGTAACACGTGAAATCTGCATCAGATGAAAGTCAGAAGTTGCCTCCTTGATACTACACGGGAATACAATTACATACAATTCTTTAAGTTTAAAAATCTACCTTAAAGAGTGGCTGTTTGTGCCTAATTAGGTTTTCACTTTGAAGTCTGAACTTTGTATTATCCTTAATTGAATAAGTTACTATACTGAAGGAGAGAACAAGCAATAGCCAAGCCAAGAGGCGAACACTTTTTATAGTGAAGCAATTACTGTTTAAACTCATCCACCTACTCTGAAGTTGTCTAAAGTCCAGTGGCCTCAAATATAAGTGGCATTATTACCTAAACCTGAAGGAGTGGCCCTGCAGCTTTTCGGTATGTTAGCAATATGTATGAAAATTAGAGGCTTTGGAAGTTTTTTAACATAGGTTCTCTAAACAGATAACTACCAACATGTTCTTTCTAAAGAGGCATTTAGCCTGCAAAAACACAGAATGTCCTTATTATGATTCAGCTGTTCACACGTGCTCTCGAAGCAAGGCCCAGTGTGTTATATTAGCTAGGGAGCAGTTGTGTGAAGTAAGGTGAAACTCTGGCTGGAGTTCAATTTTAGCCCACAGTCAATGGCCTTTTGTAATACTATATGGGTTGTAAATGTACAAAGACGTGCCTCTTGTCAATGGTGACAGAGACTAGGTGCCTCAGGTGGTCCTTTGTAAACCATGCTGGTCACGCTTAAAGCGGAATACACCGGTCTATGAGCTTTAAACCAACATTCTGTTCTGGCGTTTCATTTTACCTTCAAGTTATTTTTTGAACAAAGGCTGGAATACTAAGAAGAAGTACTTTCCCACAATTGGCACCACCAGATGGGACCACATTGCATTTAAGATCCAGTTGGACTAAATGTGCCACTGTCAGAGAGAAGGAAAAGGTTGGGAGTCGAGCGTGGGGCGCACCGAGTTTATTTGGACAAGAGTTTTCCAGCAGCCACACCTTCACTCACCAGCTGATCTCTGCAACTGAGGATCCCCGTCTGTAAGAAAGGGGTTTTACATTCCTGATGAAGCACTGGCACAGAATACTGCAGAAAAAAGGATGAGAATGTTCGAGTAATGTTGTATGGTCTGATGTTATAAAAATTAAATGTATTTTCTATGGGAGCATACTGTTCATAAACCATAGCGAAATACAATTCAATATGTAATGCTGTGTTCCCTGTGGAAACCTACCGTTAATGAACCATAGAGAAATACATTTGAAAATGTGTTGTGCTTTCTATAGGGAGCATGCTGTTAATTAACTTTAGGGCTATACAGTTGGTGTACACAAGTTGAAACCGTGGTAGAGATGAATAATGAAAAGCATGTAGACTGCATTGATTGTGAGCGCACTGCACGTAGTGGGACATTTTCAAAGCAGCTTTGAGATCATAAAGTTAGTAGGACAGAAATGGGATTGCAATGTTCTAAGAGTCGACTGAAATTCGCAAAACATGTACCTGTTCCCCTGAACGATTTGCCAGGATAGAAACTGATGATCAGGAGAGGCCTGAGGGTAGTGTTTTTGCAAAAATGGCTTGAATACACTGCCAACAACCCTGATTTAGAATTCCCAATGCATGGGTCTTTTGACCTAGTCAAAATAGGATATTTAAGGGAAATATTACACGATAAGGGTGATAAGGCCATTAGACCCCTGCAATGGTAACCAATGGGAAGATTATGCTTGACAAACATCTATAAGGGAAGCACAGATTTAAAAAACCTAAGCCACAATCTGAGAAAGAGAAAGCGCACGCATATGATCAAAAGATTTATTTTTTTTAAATTGAGATGAGACCACGTAAATATAATGAGGATCAAGGGTGTGCATGTAGCCAAGGCTTACTCCCTCAGCCCCGACACCTGAATCAACAGTGACCTTCGAGGATGACACAGATGCGTTGTTAGAGGATGACACAGATTAGTTGTTAGAGGTGGTGGGGAGGCCTTTTATCGATTAAACATTCTATCAGGTACCTAGTGATAAGGGAGTCCTCCCGCCACCTCATGCTCACAGGATTACAGCTCACGACACGGAAATCCCAGAAAAGGTAGTTTTGACAGATCAAAAACAGGGTGGAAGGAGTAAAACAGGCCAAAGTGTACGTCCCCCGAGCAACAAGATACGCTTATATTCGCAATAGTACAAAGGCTATGTAAACAAATGTGAATGTTACATAAAACGGTGAATGAGAACAATAAAGTGCATCCCCTGCCAGATGACTAGGAGAACAAAGACCAAGCAATACTTGATTTGAACATCTGTCCTGCAATAACGGCAAAAGGTTTATTGTGGATAAATGCCCCATCAAAGACTAAGGTAACTCAAGCGTTTCCAATGAGAGAAGTGCCTGGCTTTCACACTGATAATCCGACGCACCAGGTTCATGGTCCCTTGGAAACGGATGGCGCCAGGCTCATATTTGGAATGGGACTTGAAGGGACTACTTTTTATGTGGAGGCCTGCAGCCAACATGGAGGCACACACACAGTCTAGTCCCCAAGAACCAGAATGTGCAGTGCAGTGTTTTAGGGTGTGGTAGCCCGGACTACTTTGCCTGGACTACTTTACAGGGTAGGCTATATAAACCACACCCAAGCTAAATAACGTGCTTCGCGTTATCCTGCAGACAGCAGCGGAACGCTCATCGTGTTCATAGACCAGCACCCGGCGTTCCTGGAATCGCGGACCTGCAGAGGAGACTAAAGATCATCATTAGCAGTTCCAGCTTACCTGCAGTCTTCCATCCTTCGATCCCAGCTGCTCGCGGTCTTCCATCCCGTTGGCAGCATCTTCAGGACATCGCGCTCGCACCGGAACGAAGCACCTGGGGAGGAGAGAAAAAGGGACTCTGTCATGATGCCTACCCCCGGGCAGCTGGACCAAGGCCATTCGCCCCGGAAGCAGGCATCCGGACATCTGTTTAAACCTCAGAAGCCCCGGCTGGGGGCTATCTGGGTTCCGTCCTGGCACCTTAGGCGCCAGGCTCATAGTAGAAATCAGTCCTGGCGCCTAAAGCCTCAGGCTCATAGTCATCACTTATCTCAGGCAGACCATGCTGCACATGCATCCAGGCCAACTTGAGACCTGGAGGGACTATTTTTCCACAAGGACTATTCACTTGGTTGTGGTTCTAGGGACTTCTTACCTGGGACTACTTTCAAAGCTATTTAAGCCACGCCCGATCTTCAACACACGCTTCGCGTTATTCTGCAATTAGCAGCGTAACGCTCACTGTCAGCAAACCTGCATCCAGCCTTCTGCCACGCCCGCCTCGAACACCGAGCCCCTAGGAGAGAAAGGAAAATAGAAGAAGAGTTTAGATTACAGACTTTAATCTGATTCCTCACCTGATTTCGGATCCTGAAGGGACATTCTTCCGGCACGCGTCGCATCCCAGCTAAAGCGCCGCTCCATTTTCACCAGCCCACAGCATCAACACCTGGTGAAAAGACAAGAAAAAGCAAGGTGAGCCTAAAGAGACTAAAAAGACAATCACTTATATTACAAGACTTACCTGATTATCACCGGAGGCTTTATCCTTCAATACGCCGCATCTAGGAAAAAAGGAAAAGGCAGTGAGCAATTCTCACGCACCTTTACAGGACAGTTTGGGTAATACAGACTTGAACGCCGCCAGCAACCTCCAGATACAATTTGCCGCCGCAAATCAACAGGGGAGTGCAAGAGTGAACTTTGGACATTTTGAACTTTTTAGAAACTTAGCAAACTCAGGACTCAATCGTCCAGAACCCAACACCTAAAACCAGTGAAGTAACTGGTATCTACGCGCCCTGCATGCCACGCAGGATGGAGAGCTCACCAATCAAAAATATAAGGTGAGAACACGGACTAGGAATATCGGAGGTGGCAAGTGGGGAGAACAGGAGCAGGGAGGGGGGTCTGCATTCGAACCCACAGGGCTAAATACCTTTCTCCATCTACAGGAGAATATTCCTATGAGTCAAGTTTACAAGACTGAGGGGGTCCGTCCAGACGGTCATCTTTCCCCTACGCTTCACGCTGGTGGAGGCCGCAGCTGTCTGGGTTCGATCTACGCCCCTGTGGGAGCCAGGTGAGCGTAACAACAACGTTAAACAGGTTACTCACAGCAATCTCAGCAGCAACCAAAATCTCCTCACCTGGCTGGGCATATCTTGGGCGGTTCCGCTCCGGAAATCACTGCACGCCCAGAAAGCCCATCGTAACCTGAAAAGGAATAAAGAATACAGGTTAGCCCAAAAAGACATTAGCGCGCCGCACTTCGCGCTGAACTTACCTTTCTTCATACGCTCCGCGTCCATAAATCCTGGCAGGAGCCAAACCCAAGCAGCGCACCCAGCGAACCTCTGCATACCTAAGGGGGAAACAATCAAGGAAAGACATTAATAGCCTGAAAGAAAGCAAAGGCCCTCAAAGACTACTAGAATCGAACTTACCTCTTTAAAGACACTTGAATGGGTTGGCATCAGTGAAGTTAACTCGGTCGCTTCAACCCGCAGAAACTACGCGCCCCTGCGCAGAAAGCAGGACGGAGAGCACGCCAAACATAAGGTGAGGAGGGGGGCCTTCAGGTCGAGTCCAAGGGACTGGTGGGAGGAAACGAAAATCTGAATCTAAACCCAGTCCTCCTGTGTTTTCAGGCCCACCTGCCATAGAAGACATCATCCCGAATGGAGTACATCTGGGGGGAAATCCGGCAACCAGGGCATACAGGTGTCCAAGTGGATATCAGGTGAGCGTAACAGTTGAACAATATTTTAACAAAAGGAAGAAACTTTTACCTCGTTTAGTGGAATGGACGTGGCTATGCCAGAGTGACAGAAAGCTTTTTGTTCACATTTTGTAGAGGGGTTGTTGCCCCACCTAAAGAATGATAGACAAAACATATGAGTCTACATGGCCGACTCAAGCTGCTGCCCAGATTTTGATTATGGCTAGGTATTCTGCCAATCGCCATGCCAAAGAAAAAGGGGAGAAGGAAAAGAAAATGAAGTAATTAAAAACCAGAGCACTAATGCAACAGCATAATGATTTTCACGTGTGGGGTACATTTACCCACCTAGCAGAATTCCCCTCCGTCCCCAATCCGCACTTCAGCAGTTAGCAGCAAAATGGCTGCGCTGGAACTGTGGAGCACTATCGCCTTGCCTTAAAACTGTGGTTTGCAGTCACTAAAATAATGGCTGTGCTGTCTTTGCCAAGCACATATGGGGCAAGGTGAAACAGGGAACACACTGAGAAAGGCTACCAGTGCGTTTCCTTATGTGCACCAAAGAAGAGAATTGAAAAGCAGCGCTGCTTTGCTGCGAGCTCAGAATTTCCCCATTGAAAAAAGGAAATATTTTACATTTAAAATGATGCCGCCCTGATGCTCTTTTTAATCTGTTCAACAATACACAGTCCTGATCCAGTGAGACCCAGGTATGCCCAGCCATATTCAGGTTGTGCCCCAGCTAAAGATAGTTTTTCTCACTGAATGACAGGCTGTGTCAGGAAAAATCTGTAAAATCACAAAACTTTACTCCCAACCGTACGGAAAAACGCTCGACTTTTTGCTACAACATATCCCAGATAAACTCTTCAAAAAAGAAACCCCATCTCTCTGTGCATATGTCAATTTCAAGGGATCTTTATTTTGAAAGATGCTTGTGCATTGGAAACCTGACTTGGGCTTTGGAAAGATTCAGAAAATTGATGCAAGAAGACCGCATTTGAAAGTGTCATCCCAGCAGAATTAACCAGGTGTAAAAAAAATGGTTGCTTTTGCAAACAAGAAAAAATTCTGTTTTAAAAGTGTTATGTTGAATAAGGCCCAGCCTTGCTTTTGCCTCTCAAAAAAAATAAAAATAAAAAAAAAAAAGACGGCATTTGCTGTACTGGGGAACCAGCAAAACAGGTTTTTAGGCTCTTTGCTTCAAAGGACATTTGCTTTCTGGGAACAGAATGTACTGCCCCTCCCCCAAATGGCTAGCCCCTTGGAAACTCTGAATGGACCAAGAGGAAGCATATCACACACTCGTCAGACTTTGTGTCTGGGCAATAGCCCGTTCCAATAGAGTTCCAGGACACTTGAGGTGAGGTGTTCTTTGCAATTTCACTCCCAACTTCAACTGGGGGGGGGGGGGGGGGAGGGGCACTTCACAGCCTTGGAAATGATGCCCTTATTTGGTAGACAATGCTGGCCATCGGGTTCAAAAGACTACTTTATTAATAAACTTTAAGACTTATCTCCGCAATTGGACAATGCAGTAATGCGAACGTTTCACAGTTTAGATGCAATTTTGATGGCTTTAAATAAAGACGTGGTAGCCTTCGCTAGCATATTGGGGACGGAAATGGCATAAAATTACCAGGTTACTCACCGTAGTGACCACCTTTACTCCTAGTCCATAGCCCCCTTTCCTCCATACTTGTGGGACATCTCTCCGTCCTGTGGGACGGGACCGGAGCACTTTGTAAAAAGCATCCACATTTATTTTTTTCAAAATTATGTCCCTCCTCTCTTTCCTGCGCAGGGCCCGGCACACGGCCATGACCCCACCCACCTTGGCTTCGCCCCGCGCATCGCCCATCAGTCCTTTTCTATCGCAGGGTCAAGGCCCATTAGCAATAACAGAGGAACCTTATTAGAGGGGACTATGGACTAGGAGTAAGGTGGTCACTACGGTCCAGGTAGAACTTAAGAGCTCTTCGGACATCCAGGCAGTGTAGAACCCTTTCCGCCTCTGAGGCAGGGTTCGGAAAAAAGACCGGAAGGGAGATCGACTGATTCAGATGGAATTCGGTCACTACCTTCGGTAGGAAAGCCGGGTTTGTCCGAAGGACTACCTTGTCCTTGTGAAAGACCAAGAAAGGATGCTCCACCGACAATGCCTGGAGCTCACTCACTCTCCTCGCTGACGTAACGGCTACCAGAAAGGACACTTTCCAGGACACGTACTTGAGGTCAACCGTAGCCATTGGCTCAAAGGGTTTATGGCACAGCGCCGTCAGGACTACATTTGGGTCCCAAGGCGGGTGCAGACTACGAACCGGAGGGTAGATGCGTGTCAAGCCAGCAAAATGTCTTCACCACCGGGTTAGTTAACGAATAAGAACACCGGTCTGTAGAGAGGTAGGCGGAAATCGCTGAGTGATAAGTCCTGCAGGACAAGACATGAACCCCTGACTCTGCTAGGGAGGAGACAAAGGACAGCACTGTGTCAATCGTCGCCACCCTCGGGTCCAATTCTTTCTCCAAACACCAATGACAGAACCTGAGCCATTTACTCTTGTATTGGGATCTGGTCGAGGGTTTCCTGGCTGCCTGGATAATGCGCATGTTATCCGCAGACAAACCCAAAGGCTCTAGAGCCGTGAACTCAGGCACTATGCCGCCAAGTTGAGCGATTGTGGGGAGGGGTGCCACATCTGCTGTTCCCCTTGGTGAGGAAGATCGGGAGTTACTGGTAACCTGATCGGCGGACACACCGACAGGTGTTGAAGTTCTGAGAACCAAAACCTGGCCGGCCACCACGGAGCTATCAGTAGAAGAGAACAGTTGACAGAGCTCTTCAACTTCCAAATTGCTCGATGAACCAGAGGAAGAGGCGGGAAGGCGTAAGCTCTCATGTTGTGCCATGGGATCTCTACTGTGTCCCCCAGAGAGGAGACTCCCAGCCCCCCTCTGGAGGCGTACTGAGGAATCTTCTTGTTTACCGCTGTGGCAAAGAGGTCCACCTCCGGTGTGCCCCAAAGCGAGAAAATCCATGAGAGGATCTCCGCCTTCAACTCCCACTCGCAGCTGACCACTGTCCGCCGGCTGAGGGCACCCGCGGTGACATTCAGCCGGCCAGGGATGTGCACTGCAAGCAGCCAGACCCCATGAAGCACGGCCCACTCCCAAATCTGAATGGACAGATCCACGAGAGGGGGAGACTTCATTCCCCCTTGCTTGTTTATGTAGTACATCAACACTGCATTGTCCGTTCTTATGCGGACCACCTTGTTGACAATGAGAGGTCTGAACGCCTTGAGCGCCAGAAAAATCACCAGAAGCTCCAATTGATTTATGTGCAGGAGCTTATCCTGAAGTGACCAGAGGTCCGAGACCTGAAGAAGATCTAACGTCGCACCCCACCCAGAAAGGCAGTAGTCTGTCGTGATCGTCACCATGGGGGCTGGTTCCTGGAACTCCCACGCCCACTGACAGGTTGCTGAGAGCTGACCAGCAGTCCAGGTCCACTCTCATGGAATCCGGAATCATTATCCGTTTGGAATCCGGGTCCACAGCCTGACGCCAGGAACTCCGAAGAGCCATCTGGGTCCGTCTCATTTTGAGACGAGCAAGAGGAAGAGCCAGTACACACGAGGCCATGAGGCCCAGAATCCTCTGGAACCACCAGGCCAACATGCTCTCCGACTGCGTAAACATCTGACACGTGGCCAACAGATCTGCCATTCTGTCCCCGGTCAGATACACTCGGCAGTCTATCGTGTTCCAACGAAACCCAGGAAAGTTAGGTCCTGTGAGACCGTCATGGAGGATTTCCACCAGTTCACAGACAGCCCAAGATGGAACAGGAGCTGACGGAGAGACTGGATGTTGCCCGCTGCTGCCAACGGGCAAGGGCTGCGTAGGAACCAGTCGCCCAAATAGGGATACACATGGATACCCTGGAGACGAAGATGGGCCGCGATCACCGACATCTTCGTGAAGACACGCAGCGCCGAACTGAGGCCAAAAGGAAGCACCCGAAACTGGAAGTGCTCCTCTCCCAAAGAGAAACGGAGGTATCTCCTGTGTGGATTCCAAATCAGGATATGCATGTACGCATCCTGAAGATCTACCACACTGAGCCAATCGCCCGCCTGCAACGAGGAGCGAATCTGGCCGGGCGTGATCATCTTGAATTTCTCTTGGGGTAAGGAAAGATTGAACTGGGAAAGGTCTAGGATGGTGCACAGGCCAGCCTGGTTGGGGCACCGTAAACAGCCGGGAGTAGAAGCCCTCCCCTCGCTCCCCAAGGGGAACGGGTTCCACAGCTCTGAGGAGCAGAAGTTTCTGAACCTCGGCCTTGAGGGAGGGTGAGCCCGACAGCTGAAAAGGAGGGTTGAGGGGTGCGGTAGGGGGTAAAGGTAAGCGGAAGCCCGCTCGAGCGGCTGACAAGACCCATCTGTCTTCTGTGATGGTCTGCCACGCCTCCCAATGAGACGCAATGCGTACTCCCACCGGGGTCTCGTGCGAGCGCGGAAAACCCTCATTTGGCAGGTTTATCCGTGGCGGTGCCACCTGAACCTGATGAGGCTGAGGAGCGGGAGAAATACCGCGTACGCTGTTGTCTACGGCGGTTATTCCCCACAGGAGTATCCACTCTGCGAGATTTGCGGTCGAGGAAGCCCCTAAAACCAGAGGAAGGTCGACTTTGCGACAACGGCCTTTGAGTCTTGAAGGGAGGTTTAACCAGAACAGACAATGATTTGGCCGTCTGAGTGCTGTCTTTGGTTTTGGTGAGCTCTACATCAGTAGAAGAGTGAAAAAGCTCCTTACCATCAAATGGAAGGTCCAGAACCTTGTCTTGCACCTCCTTCGAGAACTTAGTGGCATGCAGCCATGCTTGCCGCGAGGTATCAACCCCTAGCATCAGACCCCGAGCCGAGGTGTCTACGTGATGAGCCGCAGCCTCCAGGAGATCCTGGGCCAAGACCCTGGCATCGGAAAGGCCTCCTCTGAAATCCTCCAGCTTCTCGACCGGAATGTGCTCCTCAAATTCCGACAGACCTCTCCACATCCGCATGTTAGCTCCCGCCAAAATCAATTCTGCATTGGCCTGCCTGAGCTCCAAGGCCGAATTGGCAAAGATTTTCCTCCCTAGGGAGTCCAGGAGCTTGTCCTCCTTTCCCAAGATCTGAGTCGCTGTAGCAGAGGAGGAAGCTGCAGGTCTGGATTGCAACGTGGCCGCAGTCACCACTGTGGAGGAGGGAGGCAGACAAGGCCACTTCTTCCGAGGAATGTAGCCTGTACCTCGCGTCAATCTTTTTATTGCCAAAAAGTCCCGAGTGTGGCTTTTCCCACACTCTTCGGACCTCGGCCGGAACGTCCTTCTGCAAGAACAGGCCGGTACGCTCCAAAGGAGACAAAGTGAACGCCCCAGAAAGCACGCCCTCCTGGCACCGGAACATCCAAGAAGCTCATGTCCAGCACCCGGTCATGGAAAGCTCTGGTAGAGCGGGGCAGGTCCTCTTTGTCCTGATCGCCTTGAGGGTCACCTGACAGTTCCGGCTCCTGCTGAGCCGAGTCAGGCACTGCCTTGTCCACTGGGGACAATGGTGGCACAGGCGGAAGCGCAGGGGGAGGCGCTGGCGGAACCACCAACGGGACGGGTGGAGCCAGAGGCGCGGGTGGACAGATCTCCTTGAAAAGCCTCTTGAAATATTCCCTCATGGGGTCGGTGCGCATAAGCGCTTGAAATTTACCGAAAAAGGCGTCCTCAGGAGATTGTTTCGGAACCTGAGGAGGCCTCTCACGAGGTGGACAAATCCAGGGGCGCAACGGGGAAGGGTGCCACACCGGCCCCTCCGCCGACGTATCCACATAAATCAAGGAAGCCGCCCCGCGGGCAACGAAACATTGTGCGGAAGAGGCATCCGGGCGTTCCAACCATAAACCAGCCCTTAAGGATGCGCACAAGGGACCACAGGTTCACCCGAAGGACCGAACCCTACACCAGGGGCCGATGGCGTAGTTGTAAGGGTAGTACCTAAAATGCAAGTTAAAAAACTGGTTCGGGAAGATATCTCGCGCTCACACCTATACCAGCAGCATTTATACCAACACCAGGTTCCACACAAGGGGCAGGAGAGGGGGTAAGCGGAAGCGGAAGCTCCGACGAAGATCAGGGTCGTCCTGGAATTTTGACCAGGTCCAGTACCAAGAAACGACAGGGGAACCAATGAAATGTGATCTGGTTATCAATTTGTCGGATAAACGCCTCTCAGAGGTGGAAATTGCCGTGTTGAATAAAGGTTTTTCCTTTGCACCAAGTGCAAAAACAGATTTTGTGAATTTTCAGATAGATATTTTCAAATTTATAAGAAAATTGAAATTAAAGAAATTCTTTGCAACTCAGGTTAAAGTGTTTCAGCCTAAGACCACGTTGAACCCGCTGAGTTTGTATACTATCTCTGACATTTACAACATTACTACCCTGACTAATTTAAATCAAGATATTATAGTGGATAAAGAGTCAATTTGTCAAACATTGGGTGTTAATACCAGACATCTTGATTTAAAAGAATTAAAGCCGAAATCGAAATTCACTCCACAATTGGGTATAGAAAATGTAATTGAAACTTTCCATAAAGCAATCATTAAAGATATCATGGACATATGGATAGTGGAATTTATAAGAGAAAGGGATGCAGATCCAAATTAAGGAAAGAGGAAACGGAAGCTTTAGTGGCTTTAATGAATGACAAAATGATAACTTTTAAAGAAGCGGACAAGGGAGGTAACATTGTAGTGATGAACACTAATGATTATATTACAATGGCTATGTTACATTTGGATACTTCACATTGTTACACCCCTTTGAAATCTAACCCTACAAAGAAAATTGTAACTGAACATTTGAAATTAATACAGTCATGGTATGACAAGGGCTTTTTATCAGACGATGAAAAGGCTTTTTTGACCAATACGGAGCCGACTATGCCCACCCTATATTTTTTGCCCAAGATACATAAGATTTATGAAACTTTACCATCAGTTAGACCTATTATGAGTGGTATAGGGTGGGTAACAGAAGGCATGTCACAGTATTTGGATGAAGCCCTAAAACCTTATGTTCTGAAAATAAAATCCTATATTAGGGATAGTGGACATGTTTTGCAATCTCTCAAAAATTTGAAATGGGAACCAGATTATCTTCTAGCTACGCTGGATGTCTCAGCACTTTATACTAGCATAGATCATGATTTGGCAATTCAGACATTAGACTACACCTTTGGAAATTCGTCTGCCTCTTATATACAACATATAGACATGCTCAAGAGTTTTTTGAGATTCACATTAGATAACAATGTATTTATCTTTAACGAGCAATACTATGTACAGGCCAAAGGGGTAGCGATGGGTGCAAAATTTGCACCGTCCCTGGCCAACTTGTTTATGGCCCAATATGAGGAAACACATATCTATGTACAAGAAACTTTTAGAACCAACCTAGTAGTATGGAAGAGATTTATAGACGATGTACTAATTGTATGGAAAGGATCACCTGAATCATTTGAAACCTTTGTGGCACATACTAACAACAACAAATTTGGTATCAGTTTTACTGGTTCAGCAAGCTCGGAAAGCATTGATTTTCTTGACTTACACATTTTTGTTGATAATGGGCGTTTTGAGACCAAAACATATCGTAAACCAACAGAGGTAAACTCTGTACTTTGTGCACAAAGTAGTCACCAAAGATCTACGATAGAGAATATCCCAGTGGGGGAATTTTATCGGGCCAGGAGAAATTGCAGTCGAGATAAGGACTACCATGAAGAAACTAAATTGCTTGCGAACATATTCAGAGATAGGGGTTACAATCTGAGATGCATAAAGAAAGCGGTTGAAAAGTACAAAGAATGTAGTCAAGGGGAACTTTTATGCGAACATGTAAAGAAGCAACCAAGTGAACATATTTCTATAATAACACAATTTTCTCAAGATTCATCATATCTTTATAAAATGGTGTCCAAACATTGGGACATCTTGAGACTTGATAAGGATCTGCTACCTTTCCTGACGGAAAAACCTAAGTTCACTTTTAAGAGAGCACATATTATAAAACAGAAATTGAGTCCGTCCTTTTTGAATATCAAAGAGGAAAATATTAAGGAGACTTGGTTAAAAGGAAAGAAGGGTTTTTTCAAATGTGGTAATTGCAATCAGTGCAAGTATGCACATGTAAATTGTGATGTTTTTTCTGATATGAATGGAATGACTATTAAGATTAAGGAATTTATTAATTGCAAAACTAGTTATGTTATTTATGCTATCATCTGTGTATGTGGAAAACTTTATATTGGTAGTACCATTCGACAATTGAGATTTCGGATAAGGGAACATTTGGCTAGTCTAAGAAGTATTGACCCGAAGTCACCTCTTGCAATCCATTGGCAGCAAGGTCATCAGTTAGATAACCAAGAAAATATTAGGTATATTGGACTAACACAGATTACATTGGGGAAACGAGGTGGTAATCTTAGGCTCAAATTAAGGCAAGAAGAATGCAAGTTAATTTGTTATTTTAGGAGTACTTTAAATGGTCTCAATCATGATCATGAGATGCATGTGTTTTTATAAATTGGCGATATTTCTTTTATGAATATCTATGACATATTCATCATTTGTGAAGCCACTCTATCATATACCAAAATTAACAATGTGGTAATTTTTACATACTTTTCATATTTTTATCATTTTATTTTAATCATATAGTCTAAATTTATTGTAAATTTTGAAGTCTACTTGAGGAATACGGAGTTATTTTGTGAGAATTTAATTTCTTCAAAGAATAGTCATTTGATGCGAGCACAGTAAATGACACAGTCATTTGCCCGCGTTTGTTAAATTTACTCGAGCACGACGTCGCGCGCTCGTACGCGTGACGTCATCACGGTATTTTACGCATGACGTCATCGCGCGCGTGACGTCACTGTAAACATGGCCCGCATTTTCGCGGGTAAAATGCATATAAGATCCTGTGATGGGTGCAGGAACCCTTTAGAAAATCACAGATGTGGGATCTAACCCATTGAATGGTGAGTTTTAAGATAATTCAAGATTAATGTTTAATGGAGGAGATTGTATCATAGCGATATATATGAATGAACTTATTATTATTTTTGTAGGTGAACTTTGTTTCCAGATACACATTTGTGTGTTAAAAAGTTTGGAATGTGATAGCATTCAGCTATATAAAAAAAAATTTCAGGAAACTCAAACCTTAAAAGCTGGTGAGCATTTTTTATCATTTTTTATTATTTCATTATACTAGTTAGTTTAGTAATTTTAACGAAAGAATTAAATTAAAAAGGAATTTCTTATACAGATCTGAAAATTGAATTGACAACTCGAGACCGGGTAAATTGAGTGATCCGTTACACTTCAAACAGGAACATTTTAGTGATCTATATATGGGGTAAGCCTTAGTTATAGTAATATTGCATGGTTGATCTAGTATTAACAGGGGAACACAGTCAAATTTATAAATTCACGAGAATTTATATTTTGGTCTAGCTAGAGTGGTCTCACAAGGTGAAAAAATAAAATAAGATTGTGTTTAAAAACTAACCATGCATGTAATAAGCATTTTGAAATACTAAATATTGTTTCTTTAATATTTAGTTAAATTTGGAAGTCGTTATAAAGAATGGTTTTTATGGGGGTAATGTCTCCATATTAGAGATTTCCTGGATACATGAACTAATTCATGGCTTTTGATTTTTTTTTTGTGATTTTCTTTTCATATCATTTCAAATATTTAACTATGGCAAAAAAACCTCTCTCATCCTGACCTGTATAATTTCACATAGCCTTGAGAACGACCTAAGGTCGAAACACGTGTCGGCTATTTTTCTTTGACAAATTAAAAAAACAATTTTTGTTGGGAATCATTGTACTAATGGATTTAAATTGATGTTGTTTTGACTAAAATTGTTGAGGAATCTTGTTAAAGTATAGGTGTGAGCGCGAGATACCTTCCCGAACCAGTTTTTTAACTTGTATTTTTGTTACAAACTTTGTGGGAAGTTTGAGGGTAAGATATAACTTGCTGCCGACCCGTATATTTTTTAAGATTTTTTGGTGGTAAATAGCGCACATGATCTAATAGCGATCCCACAAGTTTTGGTAATTTAGTACCTAAAATGGCCACCGTGGTCGTGGCGGGAACGGGCACCATTTTGTCCTCATCTGAGGGGAACTGCGGCACATAAGGAAGGGAGGTAGGGGTCCCCGTCGATGGATCAGGGGTGTTAATTTTAGCCTTAATGTAAGGAACCTCGGCAGAGCCGGTACTATGAGGCCTGGAATGTTTCTGCGACATACCAACCGCCAACTGAGCCTTTGAAGGAAGAGCCTCGGCACTGCTGGTAAAAGAAGAAACTTTCTTCTTTGCCCCCTCAACAGATCTGGTGTTACCACAAGAGCGGGAAAGGTGCGCTGTCACCAACAGGGCCTTGCCCGGCCCCTCAGAACTGATGGTAGCCTTAGCCTCTGTACGAGGGTACTCGGACCTAGGCCCGGTAGAAGCCTCATCGGCACATGCCTCGAACCTCCGTTCGGTAACCTCAAGCCCAGCTAAGACCTCGGGGCGTACCCCGGTTTTGTTTTTGAGGGAAGCCGAAAGAGCAGCCTCAGAGCAAGCTCCGGTACCCCACGACTCAGTAGAACTGGGTCTACACACAGCCCCCACAAGAGGGCACTCTGAGTGTACTCAGGTGATCACAGGCCCCTTACGGAGACCCTCGGAGAAAACTCCAGTAGAATTATTAGGCCTGACAGGCACCTCAGGGCGAACCCCGGTAACAGAGCGATCAACGCCCCTCCCGGCTCGAGAGGAACCCGGGAAGGTATCCCCTGCCTGGGGTGCTCTGAAAATCAAAGAACTTACCGGGCGTTTTTTCTTCTCGTCGATGAATGCCTGAAAATGAGAAGGAGGAGTCCGTCTGAACACCACCTCCCACCGCTCCAACCGAAGTGCCCAGACCGAAAGGGAATCACAGTAAAAACAGGAGTCCCAACGGTGTTCCGGACCCAAACACTCTAAACAAAGAGGCTGGTGATCCGCCCTCGCGAAGCGACGGTAACACGATGAACAATCGGGAAAATCTAGTTTAAAAGACAGACTAGTAAACGAACGCTAGCGAGAGCCAGAGAGGGAAAAACGGGAAGAAAATCTTCCGAGGATGCAAGTGCGTCCGGCCCCGATTGTGCAGAAAAAAGGACTGATGGGCGATGCGCGGGGTAGAGCCAAGGTGGGCGGGGTTACGGCTGCGTGCCGGGCCCCACGCAGGAAAGAGAGGGACGGACACATTTTTGAAAAAAATGTGGATGCTTTACAAAAGTGCTCCAGTCCCGTCCCACAGGATGGAGAGATGTCCCTTAAGTATGGAGGAAAGGAGACCGGACGTAGGAGTAATGAGGTTTACATTTTCAAATTTTATATTTTGTCAAATCCTTGTACGGTACAGCTTAGAATTGATCAAGAGGTTGGGCTGAGTGAACTAATCCTTGTTATTTATGGCCTAAAACAAAGGGTGCACCTTGGCCCCGATATCTTAACATGTACATCTCAGATCTTGAAAGAGCCTTCAATAACTGTAATAACCATCCTTCCCACATAGGTGCCCATCCCATTGCTTGGCGTTCCTATGCAGACATTGTAATCTTTGATCAGACTGCTATAAGGTGACAAAGCCTAAATAATTTGGCACAATTCTCTGAACATGGTTTGGTTATCAATTTGTCTAAATCTACAGTCATGATGATCAAATTAAATCGTAAAACTATAAAGAGACTAAGATTGACAACAATATGCTGGAAGAAGTAGAAAACCATTTGTATCTTGGAATGTGCATAAGAAACATAAATAAGGAGACTGTCTAAAAATACAGTCTGTAAGACTGCTATAAAGTTTAAGGCAACAAAGACTTTGATTTCTAAATCTGGTGGGTACTATGTAGAGGGCCTACTGAAATTGTTTAACATGTATAATTCCTAGTGCACTCTATGGTCTTGAAGTATTCTCTGCTAAAGAGACCGATTGGCTGAAACAATTAGAAGGGTTTTAATTAATCCTGATGCTTGCTGTAGCACCCCAATTGCATTTAGTTACTTCTGTGGTTGTAGGACATTGTTGTAGTACCCCAAATGCATTTAGTTAATTCTGATACTGTAGCACCCAATTGCATTTAGCAAAATTCTATTGTATGACCTTTGCTGCTACAGCACCCCTACTGTTAGAGGCCAAAATTATCATCACAGTATCTCTGCTGAACCAGCCCAGTTTTATTGGTGCAGCATCAGCCCATTTCTGTTGATTGCAATAGCTCAGCCCCACCAGCCTACTAAGAGACCACTCGGATCACAGTGCAACCCACCCACATAAAGCCGATATCCATAATGTCCATCAGGTTCCCAATTTGCTTAATTCCCCAATCCACCCCATGCACAAGAGGATCCTTCATTAAAGTAAATGAAGGCTTAGCCAAATTGGGCTGCCAGCGCCACCACCCCATCCCTTGCCCCACCCCTTTCCTCCCCTCACTACCACCTTTACCTCCACAAGCGGTACAACAAACTGACCACACCAAGAAAAGCAAAGCATCCCTAACCACCTCCAGCCCCAGTCATGACTACACTAAACAGTATAGATCCAACGAGACAACTAATAAAACCAAACCCGCCTTAGGTATCGACAGGCTAAACGGACTCATGGCCAGAACCAAAATAAACACCACACAAAGAAATATCTCACTCTCCCCAATTACCAATGCACCCACTAGACTAGGCACCCATTTACAAAATTGCCAACATAAATACCCCCACAAAAACCCGACCAAAACACAGACAAATCCCACAACCAAATCTCAATCCTTACTAAAGTCCACCAACACAGGTAACACACTAGGAAATACTCCGACCACTATATCCACACTCAAAAAGGTGCACTCATAAATGCACACTCCTTGGGAGCGCATGCAATAGAAATTCATGATCTAATAATAGATCATAAACTGGACATACTAGTAGTTACAGAAACCTGGCTACACCCGGCTGCAGGCACACTCCTGGCTTTTGCTATCCCCCAAGCATTCAGCATCCTTAGAACAGATAGGACTAACACCCAAGGAGGTGGAGTCGCCATCATAGCTAGAACATCCTTGCAAATCAGAGCCTGCCCAGTTGAACAGATCTCGGGCTACGAACTCCTACTAGTCAAATATACATCCAACCCCAAAACCACAACCAACCTACTGGTAGTGTACAGATCTCCAAACAAAAGCTCCCACCCCAACCTGGACCTCCCACTACTTCTTACACCCATCATTAAACCCAACACTAAATGCATCATCCTTGGTGATATCAATCTAGGATTCAATGACCCCCTAGATCCAGTCGCATCAGCGTTGTACACAGCAATGCTGGATATGAAGTTCAATCAACTCATAAAGGAACCCATTCACTCAAAAGGTAGAACTCTGGATTGGCTCCTCACAAGTCACCATCTATTCTATCCACCCCGTAGACTGGTCAGATCATTCAATTATCAACTTCACGCTTAATAGCACAGACCGTACTCCCCCCCCCCTCCAAAACTCCAGATACCTTCGAGACCAGAAACACTAAGAAACTTACAACAGATATTCTGTCCCCCCTACCCTAACTGAGGCACTAGCAAACACAGCCACAGATACCAATAATACGAATTACCTAGCAGATCGCTACCAAGTGAGCCTAACGCAAACCATTGATCTACTCGCACCCATCACCACCAAAACACGAAAACCTAACAAACTCATTGAACCAGAAGCTCATGCTTCTGGTTCAATGAGGAACTAGTCGCCCTGAGACGTACAAAAAGATCACTGGAACACATCCATAGAAAAACCAACACCCCTAATTCAGCGAAAGCCTTTGATTAAGCCAACAAAAAATACAAAGCTGCGATATTTAGTCATAAAACTAATGCCCTCAATGCTCGAATCACTAATACCTCCTCAGACAGCAAATAACTATTCTCTATCCTTAGAGAACTAGAAAACTCCTGCCCAGATACAGCTCCTACAAACACTAGCAAAGCTTGGTGCACCACTATACAAGAGGCACTAGCAGCTGAATTTACTCTTCTACAAAAGAAAATTACCACCAAAAAAGCTAAATTAAAAAAAAAATAAAAAAAAACAAAACACAACTAGCAAGCAAAACTCCACCACCATCCTAGCCAACCTACCTCACTCGGCTCCAGGTAACCTATTTCGCTTCACATCAGTCACACACAAAGATGTCTCGGACACCATAGCTAAACTCAAAGCATCTAATTGTAAAGAAGACAAATTCCCATCCCACCTAGTCAAACTCTGTACCGCCACCCTCAAACCAATCACCACTGAATTTATTAACGCCTCATTCTCAACAGTCCCCACTTGTATCAAAAAAGCATGGCTGACCCCACTGCTTAAAAAAAAAAAAAAAAAAAAAAAAAAACCCTTTGACCCACCTATCCCCACTAATTACCGACCAATCACAACAGTCCCATTTCTTCTAAAAATAATAGATAAACTATCCTATTCCCAACTACAAAGCCACCTAGAACACCACCAACTTCTGGGAGATCGCAAGTCAGGTCTCCGACCGAATCACAGTACAGCGCTTCTCGACCTGAAAATCCAAATGGATGCCACCAGAGAAGGAGGCAAACTTTGCCTACTAATGCTACTGGACCTATCGGCAGCTTTCGATTTGGTTGACCGCAACAAACTATGCAGCTCACTAGCCGATAACTTTAATTTATCCAAGGAAACCACGGACTGGATTAAATCTTTTCTTGCTGATAGGACATGAAGAGTCCATCGGGAAAGAATCTGCCGACCCCATACCAGTCCCCTTAGGCGTCCCGCAAGGCTCTCATCTATCCCCCACCCTCTATAATGCCTACACCAAGCTACTCTTTGCAGCACTGGATGCCATGGGTGTCATCTACACCAACTTTGCAGATGACACCCAGATCCTCATCCCATTAATTGGGAACTACGAGCAGGACTCCTTGCTCATCAATCAAATCTACTCTCTCATCCAAAACTGGATGGCCAACAATAGCCTTGGTCTCAATGATGACAAAACAGAGTTACTCATTCTAAGCTCATCCTCCAAAATGGATGCTCTTCAGCCTGCCTATAAGTCATTTACCTTTGACAATACCACTATCCCAGTACTCAAACAAGTCAAGACGCTAGGAATCTACCTAGACGCCACCCTAAATATGTCAAAACAGGTCAACTCTCTAGCCTCCTCCACCTCCTATGCATCCAAACTCATCTCTCGGAGTCCTTTCACCAGAAAACTGCGTCACATTAGCAAGAGATATTATGCTTGCCAAAATTGACTATTGTAACATCCTCCTCCTAGGCACGTCCAAAAATAACAAACTCACTCCAACTCATGCAAAATAAAGCCCTCTGGGCGGCTCTAGGCATAAAATAATCTGAGCACATTTCGAACATTAGGAGAGATAATCACTGGCTCCCCATTCAAGCCAGAATAATATTCAAAACTTTAAGCATCACGCACAAATGCATTGCAAACAAAGCTCCTAAATACCTCATCAACACAGTCGTGAAGAAATCCCAAACCAGACCACTCAGATTCAGTAACAATTCCAACCTAGAAGTACCCCGTTACAAAAGAGAAAAAGCGGGGCGTAGCAGCTTCAAAGTCCTCGCTCCCAGACACTGGAATTCCTTACCCACCAATATCAAAAATGAAAACTCCCACCCACAATTTAAAAAGCTACTGAAAACATGGCTATTCAATCAATACTTATCACAGTTTAGACCATAGTCTAGCTAAACACAATTATCTGCTGTATATAAGCTGAACGTCAGGTTAGTTCTGTTCTTGTATTGTTGTCTATTTTTATTGCAAGTTTGAACTGTATTCAGGCCTCCAGATAAGGTGCGTACTAGGCCTTTTTACGCATGAAAATCTTGTAAATAGGCCAGCTTTATTATTTTCCTGTGTACATTTACACACCGTTTTAGAGCAGAGGGCAGTGCAAAGGTCAGGTTACTTGACAGAAACCAGAAGGCTTAGTTTGATTTTTATCTACATGGGTGTAACTGCAAGCCACCTCGGAAACAGAATGCATTTCACCGAAGCCTTTCAAAAAAAGAAACTGCGCACACTGATAAAAAGGAATGGTTTCTTTCAACTCAGCTTCAGAAGCACTGTGCATATTTTCCTAGAATTTTAGGATTGTATAATTAATCAGAAGGAAAACTAAGTTGCAATTGACAATGAATATTTAACAAATTATGCTTTTTTGTCCAGTGAACGAAAACCAGTATTGCACAATTGTATTTTTCAGAGTTCCGGTGCTTTGTGCATAATCATGCAGAGGCAGATCATTTTTACACTTAGAATTTAATTTACACTTTAACAGTCTGTAAAATGATGACCATGCACAGTCTAGTTTACATCTATTCAACCTTGCAGTCAATGGGGTACATTACTATAAGTGGTCAGTGACAGCAGAGTCTTAGCTCAAGGGTGAGTGATGGTCATTACACCAATCACAGGTGTTCTAGCCTCTCAAATCTTCAAGACTACAATTAAAACACCCAAAACCTGACACTCCAGGAAGTACATGCGCTGTGCAAAAACAAACAAATGAAAGTTACATTGGTAATTGAAATAGAAACTCAGAAAAACCTGTCCCTGTGATAATCTACATAGGTATTTAACTTTATGTAGCACTTCATAAATGGTTCGTCATACATCTAGGTACTGTGATTATACCTCAGTCAATACTCAGTTAACCAACCTCTGAAGGATGTTAGCCAATAAGATAGCTCAGCCGGTTGAGCACTCGCTGCAATCTGTGCGTGATCTTTAGGTTGCAGGTTCGAATCCAGGCAAGTCCAACTCAGCCTTTCATCCTTTCGAGGTTGGTAAGGAGTACGGACTTTGCTTTGGTGATAATTGTGATAAATATGTTGCATGTACATCGTTTTGCCAAAAGAGCTATATGAATAACTATTTGACCATTAGATTAGATAGCAGAAAGATTTTAGCATGGAGTCCTTGCCTCTCTGCACTGTTGTATCATAACATTGCCATACCATCAGGTAGTGATAGCTGCAGGAAATGAGGACTTTCATTAAACATCAAAATACAATTCATGTTTGCTTTACTAATAGGCTAGGTTTTTGTGATTTCAACATTTAAATATATACAAGAGAGATCAAATGGCCAGACCTTCGAGAAATTATGAAAGGTGTATTCTGTCACAATGCAGAAAGCTGCCGCACAGTAATGATTTCCATATGTTTTTGCACATGTCGGCTGGATGTCACATACATTTTACTCTTGCAAAGGAGAAAAGTAATTTTTACTCTCAAAGTTTAAAAATAGGGAGCAAAATACTCTCACCTCAAAATCTTATCCGGAGCACTGACTGCATTTACCCTCTGTCTGCAACTACGCTGCGATATCTCAGGATCTGGGCGTGTAATAAATAAAGGGAAACTTTGGAGGAATGCCTTGGGTCTCCCTCAGTGTGTACCAGTGGAAGCAATCTGCTTCGAGTTAGGTTTGATTTCCTTGACTAGCTGGAAAATGATTGCAGCATGTAATTTATCTCTCAAAATAAGGTTAAGTGCGGGCAACCCTGACTCCGTGTATTCATATTTTTGTGATCAAAATGGCAAACTGTGCACCTTTCCGGCCTTGGTTATGGTACAGTAAGATCAACCACTTTCTGGAGGAAATAGGCTGTGCACTTATGCCAGATGACTACTTGGCCACAGAATTCTCTGAAATAAACATTTGTTTTAAAAAGGCAGTGATCTGGGATAGGGATATGCGAACCACCTATTTAGCTGAGAAGTCCAACTATAAGTTACATTCTATGCAAGCGTTCCAACCTGATACTGCATGCTCCCATCTCATTAACCTGCAAAACATGAAGGCAAGGAGGTTTATCCTTAAACTAAGATTTTATCTTCTCCCTGGCTGGTGAATAGGGGTATGTGGAGTAAGACTACAATGCAGGAACGAGCATGTAGAACATGTGGGGAACAACTGGAGACTGCACAACACTTGTGGACCGAATGAATTGGTCTAAGTTCCATACATGAGAAAGGATTCTCAAAGTGGGTCCATGATATGAATTTTATTCACATGCACCAATTTTGGTCTGCGATTTATGAAGGCAGAAACACTGCTAAATTTTACATGGGAAGAAATCATGAAATTACTAATTTAATAAATTTTGCACAAATATGAATTGTACGAAATTTTGCATAGGAGGAAAAGAAAGCAGCTTTAGAAAGACTTTCATTTTAAATAACAAGTTAGGCATTTATGTGTCGGGTGGCTGTATAAATGGGTGAAGCGATTTGTTATTAGTAGAATACTGCTTTTAAAATTCATTCTGATATTATACCAAATCAAATGTGTATATGGATTTATGTCTGAAGATTTTTCACTTATTGTATTGTTTTATAGTGTTAAAGATTAGATTTAACGGGATTCCAAGATGACCGCCGGGGTGAGGAGACTCGTTTAAGCCGCTCTCCGCCCGGGCCGCCGAACAATAAGCATAACGCGGCAGCGGAATCGACCTGAGCAGCCGGAATGCCCACCCCACAGCCTAAGGCCCCCCACCCAGTGAGAGGGTTGCAACTCCGGGTCCCCGTGAGCACCTAGACCAGAGGGGAGCAGTCCGCCCCTCCCCCACCACGAGGGACCGAGGGGCCGCCGGAGGAAACAGAAACCAGCGAAAGGCACAGAGGAGTCAGGCGCCCCCCCCCCTCACCTCCCTCCCCCGGGGAACAGGAATTCTTGCGGCGGAAGCACGGGTGGAGGGGGGCCTCCCCTCCCCTAAAAGCGGCATCCAGTTCTGCGCCCGCCGGAGGGAGGGACTGCCCCTGAGCAGAAGCGGTTGGAAGGAGAACCCGAGCCAACAGCAGGGGGCCGCCCGCCACAGTACCCGCACTCACCAGCATCTTAGGCGAGAGGGGAACCCACGAGGAGACGGAGGCTCGGACAGCTGCGTCAAGGAGGAACTGCTCCGACCGGCGGCACAACAAACAACAACGGAGGAGGGGCCAGCCGAGAGTGAAGGCCAGAGCAGGATCCAGAGACAGCGGAAAGGTGAGGGGAGAGACGCGCAGAGCCCGAGAGGGCCGCCGGCGCACCTCCGCGCACTCCTCCAGAGGGAGGGACCCCTGGGGGAAGAAACGCCTGCCACACGGTCCCCAGATAGAAGGCCCCTTCTGCGAGGCGAGAAGACATCACTCTGGAAAACACAGCGGGGGGGGGCCCTCCCCACAAGTAGCCATAAGCAGCCGGGGCACGGAGAAAGAGCCCAGCACCAACGGGGCGCATGGAAGAACAATAAGAAGACAATAGGAGATAAGGAGGCTACCCCTCCCCCCTTCCCGCCAATATACCTCAGCCGCCGACCGCCTACACCACCAATCCACTAACTTAAAGCGGCATATAATTACGGGGGACCCCTGCAACACTACAAAGTGCGTTCAGAGGAATCCTGGAACAGCAGAAAGGGAGAATAGGAGGCGCACCTTCAGGGGGACACAACCCAAGCTACAGTGGGAAAAGGAGTCTCGGTTCAGGCCGATAAAGTCAAGCCTATAGGGGCACGCGAAGATAGGACCATATGAGCCCAGATCCACCCCAGGATAAGATCCCACCTGCAACACAAGAAAACAAAGCGGTGGAGTAACAACCCGACAACGCCCGGACTACAGGATACCATTATAGAGCTCAGGACACGCCAAGACAGATTCTATAACATGTCAAGAGCCAAAGGGAAAGGCAACAACACATTACAGACCCCTCAGACCACAAAACAAGATGCAAATATCCTGCAAATTGTGGTCGACCGATAACTCTTCTCAATCAAGAGGAAGGCCCCAGGAAGATCCCCAAGGCGAGGGGGTCATCCCTGTTCAACACAAACAGCCACCCTCAAGAGGGCATGCAAACTTGGTTTCAGGGCCTGCAAGAAAAATTCATGACAACAGTGCAGGAACAATTTACCACTATGAAAAATGACCTGAAACAGGCAGTACAAGATTTGAAAGTGGATTTGGCTAAATTGGAACAGAGAACAGACAGAATCGAGAGATCGATCCAAAACGTCAAAGAAGAAACCCAACAGGTCTGCGAAACACAAGAACACTTGGTGAGACTCACCCATCATCTGGAAATTCAATGCGAAGACCTGGAGAACCGCTCCAGACGCTCCAACGTACGCATTAAAACATGGCAGAATCCATCCTCGATAAAGATCTGAAAATGGCGGTGAAGGAAGTATTCAGAGATGTCCTGGACTCTCGAGCTGGAAGAGATCGGGGTGGACAGAGTACGTAGGGTGAGACCCAAGAGATCTGGGGCACCGGGAGAAAGACCATGGGATGTCCCAGTGGCGCTCTCTTCATACCCTCAAGAAGAACAAAAACTGCAGAGGGCAAGAGAAATGGAACACATTAGAATGAATGGTCAAGAAATTCAATTATATCAGGATTTAGCTCTGGTCACGCTGCAAAAGAGAAGAGCGATGGCCCCACTAGTCAAGGCATTGGTGGCAAAACAAATCCGTTACAACTGGACCTTCCATTTGGGCTGTTAATGACATGGGAGGGGAAACAGTGTAGAGCGACTACGTGGGAAGAAGGCCTTAATATAATGGGTCTCCAGGCAGATGTTGAAGAAACTGATGACCCGACACCAAGGGGAGAACAAACGAGAAAACCGAGAGGCTGGGAAACGATCAAACGGAGGACTACAAATGCAGGAAGGGAAACCCATAAGAAGCTGTCATGAAGAAACCAAGAGACATGGACCAAGGAGTGTAATAGTGCGCTGGCTTTCAAACAGACTCTGCAGAGCACGGGTGCCGGTGAACTGACTGCAAAAACAGGAAAAAAAATAGAACAAAATGACACATCCAGACGGCGGCCCCGGATGGACCAATCGGCTTGGAATCCGGTAAGGACAGATGGAAACGTGGGGTTTAGGATCCCCTGCAAAAAGATCCCACGAGGGTAAGGAGGGCAGGGAGCGATGGGCGCAACGCCCTAGCGTCAGTAGGAACCCTCGCCCTACTCGGGGCAAGTTGTATGGTTTATGGTTAACTGGTGGGGGGAATGTTTAGGGAAAAGGGAGGGGGGGGGGCGACGGGGGCATGAAAACACGCGAAATCTGCAAGGAAGGAGACCCGAAGTCAAGATACTTGAACAAAACATAATGGGGAAGATACACATCCTTACATACAACATTAGGGGCATGAACCATCCAACGAAGCGGGTGAAGTTAGAGAAACATCTCAAGAGCGAAAGAGCAGACTTACTGCTGTTAAAAGAAACTCATATCAGAACAAGGGACAAACAGAAAACTTGCATAAGGGGGTACAAAATATGGGCACAAGCAAACTCAACCGAAAAGAGTGCGGGTGTACTGCTAGCAATAAGAGAAGGGGGGATGCTAAGCTGGAGGACATACAAACGGACAAAGAGGGGAGGTACACATTTGCCAATGTGGTGATAGGACACTGCATAACCCTTGCGTTAGTTTATGCTCCCAATGTGGTACAAGATGGCTTCCTTAGAGACGTGATGGGGAAGCTGGAAGGCTTCGCTGAGGGAGGGGGAGTGGCGGGGGGGTGTGATCCTGGGAGGAGACCTAAATATGGCCTGGAACCCACAACTAGAGAGAAGCACAGGGAGCATGCATGGTCATGGGGCACCATCAAAACGTCTCAAACAAGATGGACCAGTTGGCTCCAAGTGATGTGTGGAGGGAACTCAAGGGGGACCAGAGGGGATATACATATTTCTCACATGTTCATAACTCCATGTCAAGAATCGATTATTTCTGGGCATCTGTGGGGCTTATGGGAAAGATACAGGGGCTGGATCTGGGAGCCATTTCGATATCTGACCACGTGCCGCTGGGGCTCGTGCTGAATCTCCCGGGGAAAACAAATTGTTTGTGGAGGTGGAGACTACCCTTGGACTTAATCCAGGACCCGATAGCAGGGGAATCCATAACGGAAATGATAGAATATTTCGCACAAAATGACACGGGGGAGGTCTCAATGTGCACAGTTTCGGAGGCGGTTAAAGCAGTAATTCGGAGTAAAATGATGACGTTGAAGATCACGAAAGAGAAACAGAGGTACAAGTGGGAAAAAGAACTAGAAACCTCTATCGGAGACTTACAAAAGAAAATACCGACCCATCCCAGCAGGGCCTTAAAGAAAGCACTGAAACATACACAGGGCCAGTTAGAAATGCTGCGCACAAAAGGAGCAGAGAGAAATCTGCTTTACCTAAGACAAAGATATTATATAAAAGCAAACAAAGCTGACACCCTGTTAGCAAGACAACTCTGTGCAAAACAGAAAGAAACTACGATTAAGAGCATACGAAACACAAAAGGGGAATTACTGACGCGCACACAAGACATGGGGGAGGCATTTAGAGAATACTACCAGAAGCTTTACCCCACAGACCTTCCGGATGGAGATGCACAGGATACATACCTAAAATCCCTCCCCATCCCAAAAATATCAGAGGAAGATAGAAAGGCTCTAGAAAGCGCAATAGGGGCAGAGGAAGTAAAAAAGCAATATCTGACCTCCCGGCAAATAAAGCACCCGGCCCCGATGGCTTCACGGCCCCATGTTATAAAAAATATGCTGACCTGCTGGCCCCAATTCTAACCAGGCTCCTAAACTCAAAAACAGCGGCAATGTGACCCCCACAATGAACGAGGCGAAGGTGCTAGTCTTCCACAAACCATGGAAAGACCAGACATACCCCGCGTCATATAGACCAATCTCCTTGATAAATCTAGATGCGAAAATATACACAAAAATCCTCGCGGCAAGGCTAACTCCGCTTCTCCCGAAATTAATTTACTTAGACCAATCGGGCTTCACCCCGGGTAGACAAACCCATGACAATCTTAGGAGGCTCATCCACCTAGTGGAAAAAAAATAGTAATATCGCCGGGGTGTGTGAAATGCCTATCAGTAGATGCCGAGAAGGCTTTTGACCGGGTGGGATGTTCAATGTTGTTCAAAGTCTTAAAATGCATGGGATTTGGGGACCAATATTTAGCAAGAATTAGAGCGAATTGTAACTCCCCAACAAGCAGGATCGCCATAACTGGGGAGGTAACAGAAAGGGTAATATCAAGGCGTACGAAGCAAGGCTGTCCGCTCTCCCCAATACTGTACGCCATCTTTCTAGAACCCCTACTCATGAAATTAAGGGAGTCCTCTGACATCAAGGGGATAGAAATGGCAGGTACGCAACACAAAGTACTAGCATACGCAGATGACATGCTAATCGCCCTGGAAGACCCAGGGAGAACGCTAGCGGCAACAGTGAGGGAGCTGGAGGAATTCGGGGCCATCTCAGGTCTTAAGATCAATAAGAAAAAAGAAAAAAAAAAAAAAAAGAACAAAAACAAAAAATGGAAATCCTAATACTGGCCGGGGATCGGGAAAAAATAGAAAGGGAAGCAAACTTATTGGATTTAAAGACAGGAGGAGAGGGCATAAAATACCTGGGAATAACAATAACACACAAGGTAGGGCAGCTGTATGGGGAAAATTACCCGCACCTTCTCACAAATATACGCAAAGACCTGGAAAGATGGAACCCATTGATGATATCCTGGTGGGGAAGAATACAAAAATCGGTCAAGATGACCATTCTCCCGAAGCTGCTGTACTATTTCCAGGCTCTCCCGGTGGGGGTCCCCAGTACATTCTTCAAAACATTATCGAAGGCGATTTCATCCTTTATATGGAAAAAGAAAACCCTGAGGATTGCTAGAGCGATCCTCACAGCACCAATCAGGGAGGGGGGATGGCGCTTCCCCATTTTCAGAAATATTACCAGGCGGCGCAATTAAAAGGTGCTTAGGGAATGGATGGGGGAATGACCCGTAACCAATCTGGGCAAAACAAGACAGCAGTAGCAAGGACTCCGCTGGTAGAACTACTCTGGAAGCAGAGACACCACAGACACCCTAACATAGGAATAAGCTAAATCTTGAAAACCACTATGGAGGCGTGGGATAACCAGACACGGAAAGGCATAATAATAATTTATTAATGTGATACAGTTTTATACATACGTAAAAAACTTTACACTATCTACACAAAATTAATAGCAAAAACAGTTAAATATTCAGTATGTACAAATAATCAATTATCATAGAAACTAAAACAATTTCTTCCTGTACAAAAAAAAAATTAAAAAAAAACATTTGAAAGAGAAGAAAAAAAGAGAAAGGAGGGAGAAATGTATCCCCAACTAAAAATCATCATGTGATTAACAACATCATTGACAGCTTCAAGAGGGGTTTCAATGACCGGTATTATGTCTGCAACTATGCAGGATTAATACCAAGTGGTAAAAGAAGAAGAAAACAATCCCACCTGTATATTACTCATTCTCATAATTACATATTAAGAGGGAGGGGGCATCTTGCTGCTTGACCAACCCTACAGCACTTAGTCATACGAATAAGACCCTCACGCCACACCTGGAATAGGGCCCTGTGTAATCTGGGGTTTAAGGTGTTGATACACTAATACCAGAACTCTAACTGCTCGATATAATCCGGGTTGTGTACAAAATCCCCCAGATTTTTAACATGGCTTACTCTCCTCACAGGGCAAAATGTTAATACATGCCGAGCGGTTTCCAGCTCCGATGAAGTGCACACATTCTACAATATCTCTCATTAACAGCAAGCCCCATCTACGGACCTCTAATGGCCAGAGTGGGAAGATGGTTGAGACGCAGCAACAGCATGAAACGTCTCAACTGGTCTGAAGGGCAAAGATTCAGGTACAGCTGTGCCTTCTTAAAAGTAAACAGTACATGTGAGATGATATTATATCTTTTCAACCTTTCCAAATATATAAAGTTACTCTGCCAGTCCCAGAGGTCTAGACGCTTCTGCATACTAAGAAACAGGCGCTCATTTTCCCGTCCCCACTCAGATGACCAGCTAATTTCTTCGAGTAATGTATTCATTTGGACTTCCAACACATGTTGTCTACCGGCCTGCATTTCCTCTTTAATAGCAGTAAGGAGCTTGTTAACAGGCTTGTTGTTTAGTTTAATGTAGAATTCCATTCGCTTTCTTAATACCGTGGCTTTCAAGGAAATTATTCCCAACTCTAATCTAATCTAATAGCAGCCATAGGTATGCATTGGGGGAGACCAAGAATCTTACTCCAAAACTTAACCTCAACCAGCTGCAGCCACTCCAAATTCATATTAATGAGGTGATCTAAGCCATACGTAACCATAGGCACCAGGAACTGTAGATAAAGTTGGCGTGCTGCCCCGATAGAGAAGCCACACCTGTCCTGAGTACAATTATAAATGAATGCTGTGAGTTGTGCAGCCTTAATTCTTCGATTCTGAATACATGAGCTATAGTTTCCCTTGTGATCAAACTCGACACCAAGGTATTTATACGAGTGGGTATACTTGATCTCAATTATACCCACTATCAGGCGCGGCCTCGCCACCCTCCCTGCTGTATATAATAGCAGGTTTGTCTTATTATGATTGATGGCAAGTTCGTTATCTTCAGCATACCGCCATAGTTGTTTAGCGGATCTTAGAATCCCACGGAAAGTATGATCGAGGATCACCAGGTCATCCGCGTACGCCAGTATCGTACAATGGCTAGAACCGACCTGGGGAGGGCAGTTGTTAATCTCCCGTACACTTTCCGGTGCATCGGAAACAAAGATTATATAGCGTGGGGGCAGTGACGCAGCCCTGTTTTACACCTCTGTTCTGTAGGATAGGTTTGGTCACCGCACCTTGGTTATCGAGTCTTAATTGCACCAATGTATTGGTGTGCAGGAGCTCAAGATAATATAGAAGAGATTCAGGGCAAGAAAACTTCCTCCGTTTCCTCCACAAAAGGGATCGATTAACCAAGGCAGCCCTGAAATCCACATACAAGGTGTAGAGTGGGGGATTATCGGGTGCTAACGCCTTACTTCTCAAAGAGTTCATAATATACAGATGAGTAGTGGAGTACCCAGTTCTGAACCAGCTTTGGAATTGGTCTAATATCCCCACAGCCTCCACCCATTTTTGCAGTTCCTTAAGAATGAATGCCGCAAACATCTTTCCGGTGCAATCCAACATAGATAGTAACCGATAATGACCAGGTTCTGTTCTATTACCTTTTTTGAATACGGGTATCAAAATCGCTGACTGCCAGGTTGCTGGGATTTTCCCCTCGGCCAAGATTTTCTCAAATAGAATTTTGAGCAGACCAGCCCAGAAAGGAGGGTTGCTTTTCATCACCACATTAGATAAACCATTAGGTCCAAGGGCCCGGGATGATTTCAACTCTCCAATTCTGAGCTGGAGCTCCTCGATAGACACCACAAGGGGGGGGGGGGTGCAGAGGTTTAGTATGGATGGAACTAATATCCTTACTGTCAACCACCCCATTGCGGTTTTCCAAATATGCAGTCCACACACCACTACCTATGGGATTAATCATGTATGAGACCTTATTCCCTTTCGCCTCACCAAATACCAAATACGGACCAAATGTTGCGTGTATTTCTGCTGCAAATAATTTTAACAGTTTCCTGCCAACTTTCCAACTTTATATATTTATTATGTATTTTGAGCCATAGTCAACTATTTTTCAGCTTCCTAATGTTACTGGACATATCCTGAATAAGGAGGGCCCTGACTCTGACCAAACAGATGTCGTTCCTGAGCTTCCGTTTCCTATCTCAAATAGATCGATCATAGGAGGCATCCTTTGGTGCTTTCCCCACCGTTATCCGTGCCTTACAGGAAGCACGATGGTCAGAGAAGGCAACAATCCAGCTCTCTATTTGCTCAGGGGACATTAGGTAAAAGTTGTTAGCCTGATTCGTACCCCAGTCACCCAAGGTCTTAGTAGTCCTTAACACATTCCGCACAGACCAGGAAATACGATTAAGTGAATGGTTAACTACCAGTTCACCCAGATTTGCACACCCCAGCTGTGGAGAGGAGATCCCCATACTCATGATCAAAGGATCGTGATCACTCCATTCACACTCCTTAACCCCCCCCCCTCCCATGTCCATAATAACAGAAGCAATCTCAGCACTGGTAAAAATGTAGTCAAGGGTACTTCCCGTCTTCCCATTTCTCCAGGTATTCTTGCCGGGTCTATCTCCCATAGTTCGACCATTAATTATCTCCAAGTCCCAGCAATCGAAGAAACCAGACCAACAATCACCCTCAGAATCAAAAGCAATGTGTTTCCAGAGACTATGTTTACTCAAATGCGGGTTGTTACACGTGCCTCGCCCACCGTTAATACGGCAATTCAAGTCCCCGGCCACAATCACAAGATATTTCTCATTGTTTATTCTCCATTTGTCCAGAAGCTCATGCAGAATTTCATGGGTATGTTCTCTATGTCTTGCTCCTGGGGGATTATACATGTTAATTAGAAGTATTCTTTCCCATGATGCTTTTATCAGCAAAGACACTTCCACAGCACAGATAGAATTATCCTCCCCTAACGGAATCTTTGTGCTAGGGATCTCATTAGAGATGCCAATAATAAGTCCCCCAAAAGGGCGTCCGCGTGCTCCTTTCAACGCCGGGAGCGATACAGTGTATAACCATCCATAGCTATCGGGGACATCAACCACGTTTCTTGCAGAAAAAAAGGAATGTTTATGGAGAAGTTGGAGGGAGCCCTTACTTGTTAGCAAGTGCTGATGACCATGTGTGTTCCAGCTTAATAGGGAGCAATCCCATGGTTTTTGTACTACCATGGGTAAGGAGTCTGCGAGCCATTTCAGAGTGTTCTGAATATCGCTCATCTGGACCTTTTCCGCTGATGGTTGGGCCTGCCTGCCGCCCCAAGTTCCTAGGTGCTGTAGATCCCTCACTCGGAAAGGGCAGATCTTCTTTATCCATGACCGCATCAACCTCTATCCCAACCTGCATAAGACTTTTGCTGTGTGTACTTATCAGTTGGGCCAATGCTATAACCCTACAGTGTAGGGCTGAGACATTAGGGTTGCAAACACCAACTGGTTCCACAAAGGAGACATTTCAGAGCATATAACTCGTAATTGCGGGATAAGATGTAATTTGGTCAGCACCTCCGATCTTGTCAACCACCTTTCCCTTTTCTTCTGGTTCAGATTTTTAATAATGCATATTTTACTTGCTTTAGGATCCTCTGCGTTCTTAGCAGAGGGCTGATCATGAGGCTCCTCCTCCCCTTGTTTCTCTTTCCTACGAGTAGTGGAAAACTTAGTGGAGTCGCCAGGTGTACTAACCGAAATAATCGGATTCCGCTTCATCAGTTTCTACACTTGCAGAGTCTAAAGTAATGTCTGGAATAACCCAGCCCTTTTCTTGCAAGCTTCTTTGTTTTCCGGTTCCTCCTCTTTGCTTTTTTGATTCAACTACTTGAACATTAGTGGCAGGAAGGGGGGGGGGGAGGCAATCTCCACCACCGCATTTCTTGCGGCTTCCCTCTTCTGTAGCCGCCGTTGCTTTTTTGTCAGAGGTGGTATTAGACAGTCATTGACAAGTTCGATAGGGTTACCAATATCTGTAGGTGTCACCCGACCCTGGGTCCCAGTCAAGGGTATCGAATTTCTGGGCTCCGGATCAGAGTCCCCCTTTGGAATGGACTGCCCCAGATGAATGATGGAGTTGGTATGTATCCTCCCACATAACTTTAACAGAATTTTTAGTGCAAATTGCACTGAAGCCATGGACGCCTGCAGTTCTATTATGGCTGTGTTGTTGAGGGACTCTACTACCCCACTCCCTTCTCCCTTGGCGTGCTCCAGTTCTGTGTTGATATATAGATCTGGGGAAGCCGACAGGCGTCCCATGGTAGGAACCACAGGTGAAAATCAGGGTGGGGTGAATAGAGTGAATTCCTGACAAGTTAGATATAGAATTGCCAGTTTGTTTAGAACATGGAATCTCCAATCCTGCCTGAGATTCCTGATGGAGCAGCCTTCAAGACCTGCGCCTCTACTACCCTTGCATTTTCCTTGGCTGCCGAGGCGGTCTATTATTGGCTGCCATAGATTTTTGTATAGAAAGGCACAGGTCAAGAAGGGAATTATTATCGCTGTCATTATAATTCGTAATATGTAAATTTCCACTGCTATTATGTAGAGGGGAGGAGGCTCCTTCTTGCGTTGTATTTTTATCCACTAGTATAGGTGCTTTGAGGAGGATTTTAGAGAACATAGTAGGAATAGTCCGTTTCTCTGTCTCTCCTCCCACCACGAGGTCAGCCCTATTCGTGGGAGACTTAGAAGTCAGTTTTGCTGTTATTTCCACATTCCCTTTGCGCAAGTTATAACCAGATTTCCCAGGTTTAACTTTAGTCATGTTAGTGACCAGCTCGTGTTCCCTCGTCCCAAAGAGCCGTTTATCTGTGCTTATCTGGGGAAACACCAACTAGTGGCTATGATGCTTCCACTCGAGTGAGGAGGGAGCGCAGGGAGGGGGCTAGGAGCAAATACACCTTGAAAAAATGGAAAAGCACCATCTAAAATGGGATGGTAATAGCGCAAAGACGGTACAAAGAAATTCACATAACCAGCAGCAATCAATTGCAGTGCTACGGCGTATCAACGGGATCAAAGAAAGTAGTCAGCTCTCCGCAGTCTCCCGGTTCTAAATAAACCAAGCAGTGGTAGACTTTCTTTTCCTAACCATTCCGCTGGTTTAAAATTCTCAGCACAATTTCATTGCCAATGGGGATCGAGCCCTCTATTCGGAACATTACCTTTCCCTGGATTCTACTTCAGGGGCCGTGCACCGCGCACCCCGCTCCGTGCACCACGTTCCTTGCTGGTGGCCTGGAGCCCCAACCCCCCCAAACTGCTGGCCTGGCGTGGGGCGGGGGGGGGGGGCAACAGTTAACACTGATTTCATGTTGATATTTTGAAAATCAATAAAGACAAGTTTAAAAAAGAAAAAGATTAGATTTAACCAAATAACACTTAAAAATAAATAAAGTGGGTATGGCAAGTTATTGCACTGCTTCGCTTTACCACATGGTCCAGTCTACCTGCAAGCTCCACACAAGCGGGCTTCGTTCCTGGGATAGAGACACCTCTGCACGTCGAGGAATGGCAGGAGGATGTAAAAATGATGGCAAAGTTCCCAGATGCACTCATTGAGAAACTGGAATGCTTAAAGGACTTCCAGCATTATATTAGACTGAAAGGGGAGCTCTACCAGTACAGTCTTACTAGTCCCTCTTCTCACAAAGATGGGTGAAACAGATTCTGTATAACCTCAAGAATTATGGCATCATAGAGGAGGTAGAAACAGGCGCCACGTGGTTCTCATACAAACGGAAAACTGGTTGTTGTATATGCGTGGATTTACAAAGTCTCAATGCAAGCATAATGGTGGATGCACACACCCCCTTCCAAAAATTCCAAAGTTGCTCAGTATGGTAGGTAGTGTGGGTGTCTGCGCAGTTAGACCTGCGTCCGCATTAATATCAGATTTATTTACACCAGGCTTTCAGGGAGTACACCACCGTAATCACCAATGTCATTTACCAATTCCTATGCAAGCCCTTCCCATTGGACTCCGCTGCATGCTTCTTGTAAAGGGGAATGCATGAACGTTTGGGGGACATTGAAGGCATGGTGTGCTTCAATGATGAAACCCTGGTGTTTTCATTCACTGTTGTCGAGCATAGAAGTACAATGCAAAAGGTGCTCAATGTTGTGACGAGGACGGCACTATGGCCTTGTCAAGATGGGATGGGAACCCTCTCAGCTGGGGCCAGAGGTCTACCAGGGAGAAATAGAGACTCAGTGCTTCCACTGTGAATGGTGCTACTTGAGAGCCCCAGTTCTTGTCTCCCAATCCCCCCCCTTCACCCCCGAACCAACCTTGGCCAGTACGGTCTTGCCTCACGCCATACCTTGCAAACAAAACGCCCGCCAGAGTCTTTTTATCTTACAGACCAGGTTGAGAGAGCAATGAGAACAAGCAGATAGACCAGTCACTGCACCACACCCTATACACATGTGAGGCAGCCAGAAATCTAAACACAGCCAAGTATGAACAACCCTCCAGCGACTCTGACAGTCAGTCATCCGGCGGCCGATGCAGAGAGCAACAGGGTGGAGGGAGAGGTCACAGAACAGAGAGGCACGTATGTGACAGCAAGACGGTCTGCGATGCACTCCACAGCAGTAACAGAAAACAACTTTGGGCTGCAGACAATATCCTAGACCTCCAGGGACTGAATTATGGGCTACAGACTCTCCTTGCCTTAGGGAGCACTGGTATAAGATCCCCTAGCAAGAACATGGACACTGCACTATTCCGGTCACCACTGCGAGGCGCCCCCGCACACAGCGAAGACCATTATTTAACATATGTGTTGCAACTAACCCCTCCCGGTGGGGAAGATAGAGCCAGATTGGCCAGGGAAAATTGGTCAATGGAAACAAGATTAGAACCATAAAATGAAGGACAGGAAGCAGGACGTTGTGGGTTATTTGGGTGAGGTCGGAGGAGGAGGCAGACAGACCAGAAGGAGGAAGGAAGGAGTTTGTGGAGGGGATTTCTTGAGAAGGTGAGGTATTGCTTGGCGAGTGCAAGTGGTATTGCGGTAAGAGTGTCTGTGACAGGAATAAGGCGAAGGGTGATCTGAAAAGAGAATTGGGAAGCAATAAGGAGCGAGGGAATAGAAGGTGCTGACAGGATGACTAAACCCCCATAGGAGGAAATACATTTGCCATACGGTGACGGGAATCTTATGTTAATTTAATCCAATAATTGTACCATGTGCAGTGTGCACAGTTTGGAATTTGTTGCTTCACCAAATAGGGTGAAATCGTTGGAGACTGAAATGATATACAATAAGTTTAAGAACAAAAAAAAAAAAGTAAGCATAACATAAGGGCCCTGGAACCGTGTACAGATGCCATGGAGTACCAGTTTGCCCATACCTGATCTGTATTTATTTGTAAACCAGCAATCATTTGCCCTGGACTTGCAAGCCCGAGTTACTTGTTGGAAATGTTTAAGTTTACGTATATTGGTTTGAAATGCTGAATGTAACGTCTGACGAACTGCTGAATTATGCATGGATTACTTAAAGTGTAACTGTGGAATGAAGCTGTAACAATCTCAACAATAAACCATTTAAAAAAGAAAAGAAAGAAAAAGAATGTCTGACAGTGTAGCATTTGAGATTAGGCAAAGTAGCATAAGGCGCAATGTGAAGTGGTTTTCATCGAGTGAAAGGAGGGTGTCTGAGTAGAAGTAGGAATCCCCTTCAAATTGTACGAAAGAGTTGATCTGTGTTCACTACAATGGATATGAGAGGGAGCCGACATAGCCACAAAAGCTTAGTGTGTTTAAAACGTTTTTTTTTTCTCAATGCAAAAAAGCAGAGATAGAAAAGAACATTTTCCATATTTTCTCGAACTTTTAATGATTACGAAGAAATGTTTCGTGCCCTACCAAAATGAGCGTGTATAACAAATGATATTGCATTTTTAAACACGCCTATACACAAGTGTTTCAAGGCGCGACAAGGCAAAGGAGGGGAAACAAAGGAAGACAGACAACGATCCTACTAGGCCAGGTGACATTGAGATCGTGCAAGTGCAGGGGGAAAGGGGATGGGGCAGTGCAGTACATAGAATAACAGTAAAATAAGGACAATAAATAAAAGTGCAGCCAGCTGGTTGCAAGGATATGGGAAAGTGCAGACATCAGGTGTCTGCTAGTGGGGGCTGCATGGATTCAGAAACAGTCCCAGAGTGCAAGGGTTGCAAGGGGGGGCAGTGCAGGTGTGCAACTGGCGGGGGGCCTGGGCCCGAGATCAGACAGTAGCCAAGTAACCAGTGCAGTTTCAGGTTCAGCCAGGAGATCAGCAGGGGAGATGAGGAGAGAAAGCAGAAGCAAATAGCAAGGTCTTGAGGTGCTTCCGGAACCGGAGATGGTTCTCGAAAGGCAGGGAGGCTGTTCCAGAGGGAGGCCCCAGCAGAAGAAAGATCGACCACCAACTTGCTGCTTGGAAAAGCGACTAAGCCTGAGGGAGTTGGAGGCGGATGAGCGAAGAGCTCGAGAAGGAAGATATTTAGGATGAGAGAATTGAAGGTATTGAGGTCCCAGGCCCCAGAAGGCCTTGTGGACAACGCAGAGGGTTTTGAACTTAATCGTCGCTGCCACTGGGTGCCAGTGCAGGGATTACAGTCCTGGATAGATACGGTCCCTGGGCTTGAGGCCAAGGACAAGTTTTGCAGCCCTGTTCTGGATGAGTTGCAGAGGGCGAAGAGTAGAGGCAGTCAGATTTAGAAAGAGGCTGTTGCAGTACTCCAGCCTAGGGAGAACCAGAGCTCTGGAGACAGTGAGCTTCTGGGGGGAAGGAGAGGAAAGGAAGAATACCTCAGAGGAGGTGCAGCTGGTAGTGTGACTTCTTAGAGATGTCAGAAATGTGAGGAGAGAAGGAAAGTGTAGAGTCGAAGATGACCCTGAGGTTTTTAGCCTCACAGGTGGGAGCAGGAAGAGGGCCAAGAGAGGCCGGCCAGAGTGTGACAAGAAAGGAGGGAGCAGGTGTGCCGATGAGGAGAATCTCGGTCTTACTGGCATTAAGGCAGAGATCATTGGCGGCACACGACTACTGGATGGCGGACAGACATTCAGAGATGACAGAAGGAGAAGAGGTGGCTGAAGGGAGCCTGATAATGAGTTGTGCGTCATCTGCATAGCATTGAAAGTTGGGACAGAGAGCAGCAATGCAGTGGGCAAGAAGTGCCAGATACTAGTTGAACAGCAAAGGAGAGAGGTTAGACCCCTGGGGAACACCACAGGTAGAGATAGAGGAGAGGAAGGACCCGAGTTGGACCTCGGAGGGTCGATCAGAGAGGAAGGAGGTCAGCCATGCCAGGGCCTGATCGGTGATGCCCAGGTTATCACAGAGACGGTTGAGCAGGATGGCATGGTTGACCGTGTCAAAGGCAGAAGAGATATCAAGTAAGATGAGGACACTGGGGTGCTGGAATCGAGGTTGGAGAGCAGGTCTTCATGGATGTTCAGGAGAGCAGTTTCCGTGCTTCTGGCAGCTCTGAAGCCAGACTGATGGTCATGGAGACAACCAACAGATTCAGAGTGACGATTAAGCTGGGAGATGGCCAGCTTTTCCAGGAGGTTGCCCAGGAAAGGAGTTATGGAGATTGGCTTATACTTAGCCGGGCAGGAAGGGCCGGCAGAGGGTTACTGAAGAGGGTACACAAGGGAGTGCTTCAGGTGGGAGGGGAAAGACTCCAATGGCAAAGGAGAGGTTGCAGAAATCAGCCAGAGAAGGAGCCAGGGTGTGAATTTGGTCCTTGATGGTTTTGGAGGAACATGGGTGAACCCGTTTTGGCAACACTTTCATAGATCGGACGGGTCTAGAAACCTTGTCTGAGGAGAACAGGGGAAAGACAAAGGAGGGAGGAGAGGTAGCCACAGACGGGCCAGAGGAAGAGTAGAGGGAGGAGGAGGAGGAGGAGGAGGAGAGTAGGAAGAGAGGGAGAGTACAGGATGTCCTGAGATAGAGATGAAATGCAAAGCCAGGTCCGTGCAAATGTCCTGGGAGGGAATAGGAGAAGTAGAGACTGCAGCAGGATTGGCCATCGCCTTGCAGATTTTAAGGAGTTCGGCAGAGACGCAGGCTTGGATGTGGGCTCTCTTCTTGGTGCAGACAGAGAGCCGGTATTGCCTTTAGAGCAGGCGGCAGGCCAGTTTGCCAGAAGCACACCATTTCCTCTCAGGCACCCTGCACTTGCATTTAAGGGTGACGATGTCCGAGTCAAACCAAGAGTTGCACTTGGCTTTGGGCTTCAAGCGGATCCTCATGACAGGGGCAAGAACATTGAGAGTATCAGAAATAGCAGAGTGGAGAATGGAAGGGCTGTTTCAGGGTGAGAGTCAGCCAAAGGGGGTGGGGTGAAAACGTGGTGTCGAAAGCCTAAACTGAGACATGCTTCATGGTTTGGATAACCAAGAAGGTAGGTGGCAGTGCTGGGGGTGGCTTGGCCTGAGGGGTAGAGAGGGTGAGATGGGAGGAAAGGAGAAACGTGGTCACTCCAGGAGAGAATAGTGGTGAGAGGGGGAGGTCTGAAAAGATCAGAACATCCAAAGTGTGCCCTGCAGAGTGAGTCGGGCCAGAAGGGAGAATAGAGAGTGAGAGAGAGTCGCAAACGTCTCGAGAGTCCAGTGGAAGGACAGGAAGCATCCAGGTGGATGTTGAAGTCTCCAAGAAGGAGGAGTTGAGTGGTTGAGACCAGGAGGGAAGAGGAGAGGTCTGCCCACAGAGAGGAAGGACGAGATCTGACCAGGTGGCTGACAGATGGCAGCCACAATAAGGGAGTGGCCAGGAGAGAGAAAGAGCACCTGCAGACGAGGCATTCGAAAGAAGATTAGGCCTGCGTAGGAATGACAGAGGCAGGCATCCACTCCGGAAGATCAGGGCTACAGCCCCTCTCGAACTGTTGGAACTGTGCGCAGAGAGGATCTTGTAGCCATCAGGGAGAAGAGTGTCAGAGCTTGTGACAGAGCTGGCCGTGAACCATGTCTCGGTAAGACCGAGGACATCGAAGTCAAGTTCCTCTAGGAGACGGCAGATGTCAGAGAAGTGTTTGACAGCTGAGCTAGTGTTGAGAGTGGCAATATCGAGAAGGTTGCCGTCCTTGAAAGACTTCCGTGGAGGGGTACAAATCAGAAGTACGCCCTGCAGAGGTGTTCTTCTCTCACTTTTTTTATGTAAAAACAGAACGGCAAGAGAAGCAATTCCAGACCAACTATGGGTATTTGTTTGCTCCAAAGGAATAAGAAGTAAACTCCAATTTGTAGACCTAGTATCAGCCGCATTGCGATCTCCAAGTAAAGATCATTTGGGCAGACACCAAGGAGAAGGATCCAGAAAAGAACCAAAAAAGACAAAAAAGGGGAGATATGGCACAGTACATTTGACAAACCTACAACTACCTACTAAAAGGAAAATGAGGGCACAGCAATGCAAGCCTATTTAATACAGCAGAGGAAGATTAAAGGGCTCAAGGCACCAGCTTTGACAGAAATCTTCTCTGAAAGAAATACTAGCCCTAAACAAGGATCCAACTGGAAAAAAAAAGGAGTCACAATTACATGTAATCTCACAGATAGAACAGAAAACCAAACGTGTACAGTGATGAGGTTATTGTTGATCAGCCACAGAAAGACAAGACGCAGGGCTCAACATCCAATGAAGAGGCAAAAATCTGTGTGAAAGCAACATGGGAAGGGAGGGAGCAACGGCAGACAGCAGCACTTCAATCAGAAAATGGAAAAGCTCCAGGCATGATTCATTTAGTTACAATTCAGCCAGATGGGAAACTACTAAGTAAGCGGGGCCCTCTTTGGACCAATCTACATTTAAAATCTTAATGGTTGTTTGGCAGCTAAAGACTGGCTCCAACCATACAATAAAGTCTGGATATACATGAATACATTGTGCCGAAAAAGAATGCAGCAAAATATGGGCCCCTCCCACACCGGCTCCCTTGCCATCTTCCACTATCCTGGCTCCCTTGCCTCCAGCGGCCCCTCCAATACTGGCTCCCTTGCCATCTTCCACTATCCTGGCTCCCTTGCCTGCACCCTCCTCACCGACACTCTCGTCATCCTTGCCTCCTCTATCTCAGGCACTCTTGCCGCTTATGGGGGTAGGCCTCTCTCCTGAAGTGGCAACCTGGATTCCAAGAAGGCCGCCGGACCGTGAGGGTGCACAAATTAGTGCTCCGTCTCGGGCCACAACAGAAGGGGAACTACGATGCATAACCACTGAAAAACGGACAAAACTATTCTCCCTCAGGATACACGCAACTGTCTCTGCAGCCGCTGGTCTTTTCCCCTCCTCTGACACTGAGTGGAAGTGGAGTGGATCCAGTGCTGCCGCGGGAAGGCTAGAGCAGACTCTGGTCCGCCCGGGGAGATCAAGAGGAGGCGAAACAGAGGGCCGCACAGTCGGCGAAAGGGAAACAGAAACCCAATTGAAGTGGAGCCGGAGCATTGAGGAGTACAGTAAAGGAACCGGGCACGGAGCTGCAATGGCAGTTGGCCAGACAGCCGAAACCAAAGAACATGGTGTCCGGAGCAGAGGGCCGCTGCAACGTTCCCAGCCCTCCCCAAGTGTTCAACAGACGAGGTGGCAATTGGACTGTCAGAGCAACAACGAGGTAAACGCAAATGCACGAATGTTATCTCCAGACAGTAATATAAGATAGACCTCGCCCAACACACAGTACACAGTGATTATGGAATTTGTGTGAACATGTGCCATGACATTAGGAATACAGAAGGCACTGGGGATAATGGCCTTAAGGGCACTGGAGAGGTGAGATAAAGCGAACTGTGTTTTATGCAACAACCGAATATAACCAAACTGAGGATTTACAGAGTAATTATACCCCATCCCCTGAAAGCAATGAAGGGGGACGCTGCGCACGCCTGGTGAAACTGGGAAACTTGCACATACACACCCATAAATCATGGGGACACCATTGCGACATGTTTTGGTGAAGAGGGAGGGGAACGTGGTGCACAGCAACAAACAGCAGGCACGCCCCACCCATAGCGTTGCAACAATTTTTTTTTTTTTTTTTTTTTAAAAAGGAACTGCTGGAGAACAACTGGGTATACAGAGGTTAAGCTACAAGCCACAAAGTCCATTATAGACCCCACTGATGATAACACATGTTGGGTGTAGCCCGATTCACCAGATACAGTTCATCCATTGCCCCAGAGGCGGACAGAGGGGACATACACACTAAGGGTGTAACAGAATCGCATCTCCAGGAGCAAAATCATGCACCGCCCCAGCAAGCACTAAAAGGGACATTAAGCCTACAAGAAGGACAGCTGGAACGCTGCTGGAAAACAATAACGAAGCGCCCATAGATCGGCCCTTGAGCGTCAAGTAGAGGGCGAAGACAAGTCTGAGAGGAGTGGGACCCTCCCAATAATGGCACCGAGTAAGGAGGAATTACAGGAATGTCTGAACGGAATGGAAACGAGGATGATGAATTCCTTCCAGGACCAGTTTGGGAAAATGAAGGAGGAACTCAAGACATCCCTACACGAAGTCAGAAAGGAAATAAACAAACTTGGGAATAGAGTGGCAGTGACAGAGGACGGTCAATTTGAACTGTCGGAGGAAGTAAAACAGAACCGTGTATTACTCGACCAAGTGGCTAATGCCGCACACAATTTAGAGATCCTAGCAGAGGATCGAGAAAATCGTTTGACGTTCCAACATCAGAGTCAAGGGTCTGGTGGAAGCGGTTCTAGATCTCGATTTAAAAGGACACTATGCAACAATGTTTTAGCAGCCTCCTAAAAAGGAACGCAACCGGAGGACATCAGAATTGACCAAGTGCACCGAGTGGGCCCAAAAAGGAGAGAGTTGGGTGCAAGACCCCGAGATGTTCTAGTGGTCTTAACCTCGTACACCATGAAGAAGGAGATACTCGGAGAAGGCGCCCGCATCAAAATTTAACAATGAACGGATCGCAGATCCATCTTTTTCAAGACCTGGCCCTCACTAGACTTCAAAAGAGGAGAATTATGCAGTCACAAAAATAATTGCAGCTATTAAAAAAAAAAGTATAATTAATAAATAAAAATCACCTACAAATGGACCTTCCCCTTCGGGCTACTATTTATACGGGAAGGCAAACAGCAACTGATTACCACATTTGAGGAAGGCCCGTCGCTGATGCACATGGATGGCGAAGAGGAACGATGCGGAAAATCTGCCTCTCAAAGTCCACTGAAAGGAGGACCAAAGCTGTGGGACTAGACTATAGATGGAAGCAGAAAACAAGAAAGGGGAACGAAGATTACAGGCCCCCGCACGAAATCACTGAATAAATGATTGATGATTAGCAAAGAATTGTTATCACACGAAATGGGGAGAACAATGCACAAAATTAATATGCTGGTTTAAGGAGGAGTGTGCCCGAGCAGAAGGGCATTGCCATGGCCCTCTTGGAATCTAGCTCGGGAGGCAATACATCCTTGCAAAGGGAAATCCTAGGGTTGTACAAAGGACCGTAGTTTTACCTGGAGGGTTGGGGGGGGGGGGGGTTTGTGAGAACCCAGGCCACGTAGTGGTAAACGGAAGGGGGGGGGGACAAGGGGAATGTTGGGGTTAGAGTTTTGAAGGTTAAAAATGTGTTTGTCGTATGGCTCGAAACCTGTGTGAGGCTTATAGGGATTGTATGGGGAAAAACATATCCCCACTTTGGAAACAATCAAAAGAAGACTTTCGCACATGGGATACTCGAGAGCTTTCTTGGTTTGCACGTATTGCGGCCGTAAAAATGACATTGCTCCCCAGTTTATTGTACATTGCTAGCTCCCTTCCAGTACAAATACCATCTCCCACGTGCAAGGTATTGCAGTTCAAAATGATTACATTTATTTGGCACGGGAAGAAACCACGAATACAGCAGAGTCCTGACAGTCCCAGACTTGTAGAGATACATTCTAGCAGCACGAACAGCAACAAATTAAACCCAGGTTACTAAGGATCAAACAGGACAGGATTCGTATTCCAGCTAAAACAAGAAAAGAGACGGCAGAATCGAAACTTAGCAAGAAGCAGCTCGTGCCTGGGAAATCGAGGTCAAACCAAGAGAGGGAGGCGGACAGTAGCTCCAGATAATCGAAACTTAAGAACAGAGCAGCCTTTCCCGTGAAGGTCGAGATAAGGAGGCCAAGGCAGGTGGCAAGCAGAGTAAAGAATTAAATGCACAAATAGAAGGAAATATAAGAAGATTCACTGTGTGGTAGCACGTGACCAGCCGAGCGAGAAGAGGCACCTACGCCTGGCTGTCTCCCAAACAGAAGATACAATAACTCTTCCCGACAAGAAGCTACAGTTTCGAGGCCGACCACAGCTAACTAATTGACACAGAGCACTAAAGTACTGATTGATGGAAGGGAGGCCGGGTGAATCGTGGGGCATCCTGAATCTGGTTGACCATTCTGCGTGCTGCTAATTAAACTTGAGATTTATGCATGGGGTTGAAGCCAACCGAATCATAGTGAACCAAATAATCTAGGGTCCTATAGATCGTAGAACCAATGGGACGTCGTACTTTTAGTGACTTCCACCTTAGTCATTTTGGGGGAAGGGCTTAGACGCTCACCTAATGATGTTAATCCAATCCTCATATACAGATATGGCACCTATATTTAAGTTACCTTTTCCAACCAATAGAATTGCATGACAAAATTTTGAGTGTTAAACTCAAAATTCGTCGCCATTGACGTGCAACTGTTACTGATTGCATGAAGTCGTTGGGAGTTCAAGCGAGACGGACTATCGCATCACTGTTGATTTCCATGTTTCCAGTTTTTTAATACTTGTCATTAAACGGACTCCCCTTTGCCAAACCATTGAGTTGTCCTTATTGATTGGTGTAAAAACCTGCACCCCCATCCAACTCAAGGTGCAGCTATCTCGTCTTAAAGTACTTTAGAGAGCTCCGACTATGGGCCGGTCGAGGTCACTTTCTCTCCTGTACACCTGATAGCAGAGGATGGTTGGTGACCATCGATTAATGATTAAAATAAGACACCTATCGACCATCGACATAAAGTAACTCTAGGTCTTTGGCAATATCATGCGTCCTTTGCCATTCGGCTGAGTAGACTGTGAAGCTTCCCATAGACAATGGTAGTTTAACCCAAGACTGCAGTCAGGACCTGAAGGGACCCGTTTCCCAAACACATCCCTTCCCATTCCTACAGGCAGCGGATCAGGCAAAAATCTGACGGAGGCAGTAACGAAGACAGTGATCCCGAGTGTCCAGAGACGAACAATGAAAACGGTGAGTGAAGAAAAAAATTGAGTGCTTTGGCAAACAGTGTACGCCTTAAGAACAAGTAAAGGGAATAGGTAACGGAGGGAGGAGGAAAAAAAAAAAATAGTCCGAAGCAGAGAATATATATATATATATATATATATATATATATAATGACTCGAGAATAATTTAATAAATAGGGGTTACCGGGGTGGACACCCGAGAAGAGAGGCTACCAGGGCGGACACCCGAGTAGTGAGAGGATTTGCCTTATTCCTGCGTTTTAATATAACGGCCAGAAGAAACATGAACCAAAGGTCCCACATAATGGGCAATAATTAGGCTACCACAACGTTTAAAGACGTTTTGAAAGGAGTTTGTTTAGACTCCATGAAGGTGTAAGGATTAGAGGCAGAGATATCTGTGTCCAGAGGGTGTCCTAGTCTGTTAAGTGTCTGTCTTACATGGTTTGTTGTGACATGTGAATCGCACATGAATTGATGTTTTTTGAGCAAATTGGTAATGTAAAAAAAAAAATAATGAAATTTGGATGGACTATTTGGATTGGAGCTTGCAGTGTTTGGTGCTCGCTCATATTGTCACAAGGTGTTTGAACCACACGAAAGCATTAACAAGTGTTATATAAGAGGAAAAGGGAACAGATTTAAACATGGAAGACATAACTCCATTAGCACACTTATGCAAGCAGTTTCCAAAACATGCACCCAAGCTAAAGAAGTATAGCACCGAGTGGGTTAAGGGTACCACCCACAAGAGGTTTATGCCATGGCCACAAAATGGGTCTATCTAAAGCCGTCTTGCAACATATGATGACATATTTGCATGCCACATATACAGGCAAGAAGCTAGAAAAACGCCTTTCGTTCTAGAACTTTGGAAGATGTATGAACAGACAAAGGAGGAAGAGCCGCCAGCAGATTGGATACTAAATGTATGCACAGAGGGGGGTGTGACACCTACTGTGCCACTTGCCCCGCCTGAAACGAAAAGCAAAAAGAACGCAAGGACGAGGGATTATACCCGTTGAAGGAGCTTAAAGCAGCCACGGGGTATAGCAACCCCGCACATGAGTCACCTACATATAGTAGTGACGAAAATCAAGGGAAGGATAAGGACAAGAATCTTACCTCTGCAGTCCCGAGGGACAAGGGGAGACGCGATGACGAAAGAAAGGATCAGGCACAGACAAGTGCATCTCTCGACAAGGAGAGAGAGAGGGAAAGAAATGGAAAGGAAGTGAAGACAGAACTGATGAGATAGCATTCGCAAAAGACGAATGGGTGGGAGGACAAATCTTACTGAAACTCGATGGGAAAGGAAGTGATGCGAGACCAAAGGAAAGGTTACATGAGGCACAGAGAAAGGAGACAGAAAAGGAGTTAAGAGACAAAAGGATAAGAAGGAAAGATAGATTAAGTCAAGAACAGCTATATCGCGAAGAGCAAGAAAAAAAACTCGATTGCAACCCGAGAGCAGCCTATGATCAAGACAGACAAACAGCAAAGGTGAGAAGAGCAAAGAGTACGTGAAAAAAGGATAAGGAGACAAAGATGAGGAAATTCGAAGGGCAGATGAACGTAGAAATGAAAAGAGAAGGGAAGAAGATAGGGTCAGAGAAGAGGAAGCGCAAAGAATTTGATGACGATATCTAACGTAAACGAAGACGGAGCACGCAATCTCGAATATTTGGAGAGGGAAGTTAAAAAAACCTGATCCAGTTGTAGACTGGGAAGACATTGAAGAATTCTTTCCTGCGTACGATTCAGTACCAGGCACGTCTAGGGCAAATATCGAAGATGACTTCGACACCAGAAGCATCGGGGAAACGATCGACAGAGTATATGATGAAATGGGGCTAGAACACATACCACAAGGAGACGGGGAGGACGAGCGTATGAAAAGCACTCAGTTGTATGACACTGAGGATGTCAACCAAAGTAGCTGGAGTAGGAAACTGTCCCTGGACAGATTAGAAAATCAGTAGAAACGATGAAGGCACAAGGAGTTGCATGAATTGGGAACAAACCATGCCCGACTCCGAAGGGGAGAAGCACGAGACAAACGAGGCAGGGAGACAGCGCAAAAGACGACTCCCAAGGGAAAGAGGGATACGATGGTCAGACACTAGCGAATCCGCACTGAGGGCATCAGAGTCTGCCATACAGTCTGACCGACATGAAGGAGTACCTCATGGTCAGAGGGGGGTGTTGTCACCGCCCTATGTAGGCAGACTGAGGACATTGGCAGGTAGACGGCGATGCAGGAATATTACCCCTGCGATAGAACTATGAGAGAAGAAAGAGCGCTGCGCATTACAATTTCCGCTACTAGAAAAGGGGGGGGCAAGACCACAATATATTCCATGGCCACACATGGATCGAGAAAACTTGAAAAACAAGCTTCCAATGCTGACATCGGGAGCCGGAAAACACGCTAGCTATAGGGGACATTAAAGGTCGCCTGATCGCCATACTTGGTGAGAGAGCAGACAATGTGTGGACACGGGCAGGCTACCCTGGTGTAACCACAATCAACACAGAGCATGACAGAGCGCCATTTAACAATTGCAGAGCAGCAGTATGGAAAGCACTACGAGTACTTTACCCAGATAAATCCGATACAGGAGCTATAATGACTCAAAAAATGAAGGAGTCAGAAGATCCGTTAATTTATATCAAGAATTTCCAAGACGCGTGGGTGCTCAAAACGCATGAATCTTGGACGAAATTAATACTTGTGTTTTACCATATATTGTGCCAAGGGTTGCCAGAACCAGTACAAAAACAACTCAAGAAATTGTTAGGAATGGAGGCTAAGCCTTGGGCTGAAATACAGTTGACTATCGCACATTACTGCAGACTGCTGCAAGAAAGGAATAGCAAAAAGGAGGCAACTCGAAAGGGTCAGGAAGCAAAGCTGGTGCAAAAGAAATTATCAAAGTATGCTCTTGAGGGAGCCATGCTAACTAACGCAGCTGAGCAGAGCATGCAGCAGGTGGCTAATCCACAGCAGCATAACCAGGGTAACGTAGGGTTTTACCCATGGGGAAGGGGATTTAAAGGAAGCGGATGGCAGAGAAATCAGGGAGGTTTCCAAAATAATCATGGAGACTTTCAAAACATGCAAAATGGTAACCCAGATAAGTCAAACGGACAAATCATCCGACCACCACCAGTATGTTGGCTGTGCGTGAATGACAGGGCATTTGGCTCGCACATGCAGAAGTCAATGACACCAAACTCAAAGAGGGAACCTAGGGTGGATGTCGATATAGGGGGTAAAGAATATGTCTTCCTAGTGGACACGGGTGCAACACGCTTGTGCATACATGAAGGCAAGTTTTCCTTGTCCAGCGAGTCCATAGATACTCCGGGTTTTACAGGAGCTCACAGTCGAGTTCCCTTTACAGACGCACTCCCAGTCTCCATAGGAGTGCAAAATGAATGTACCTTTATTATATTCACGTCAGACCCCAGTAAACATTTTGGGTCGAGACTTAATGACAAAGTTGAACATGACAATTTCATTCACAGAGGAGGGCATAGTATGCTCCACTCCAGGAATGCACTATTCAAATGTATGTGAAATGATTTGAGCATACACAAGACACATAGCCATGAGGGCCATACCATTGGAGCCAGAAGTTCTCATATGGCATGCGTGTGCTTATGGCAGGATTGCCAGGCCTTGCAAACAGAACCATGAGAACCCCTGATGAGTTTTTATTTAGACCACGAATACCAATGCATGAGGAGGGGGGACAGGCATTTCCCTTGATGATACACACAGCAGCAGTACGAGGTAAAGTAGCATTGGTTGATGGACACGATGATGAAGGCAGACAATGGTGCGCAATTATCGCCATCGAAGAAGGGTATCGAGTGACCGACGTCACCGATGACGATCTGTTTGAAGAACAATCAGACAAGGAAGAGACAAGAGTGAAAGTGGGTCTCATTTTTTGGGTAAAAATGATCAAAGGGGAAGTGCCTCAGAGAATGATGTTGGCGCTGAAGCGTCCAGACTATTTTGATGAGGATATAGCTAAAGTGCCTGTCTCAGAGTGTACTACAGGACCCTATGACGTAGGCCTCTTGAAGGGGGGGGGGGGGGGGGGGGGAGAGTGAAAATCAAACTAAAACCAGGAGCAATTTTACCGAGAGTCCGACAATATCCCATGTCCAGAGAGGCAGATGAAGGGATTTTTAAGACAATTTCTGCTATGATGGGCCAGTGCATCTTAGTGACATCAGTCACCATGTAATACGGCAGTTTATCCTGTCAAGAAATCAAATGGGGGGGGGGGTGTCTTGGCATTTAATTCAGGATTTACGAGCAATAAACGATATTGTTGAAGCCGAGTTCCCTTTAGTCCCTAACCCATCTACAATTCTATGTAATATACCCATCGAGGCAAAATATTTCATGGTGACCGACTTGAAAAATGCCTTTTTCTCAATCCCGTTACACCGTGACTCACAAGATCGGACGTAATTCACGTTCAGACAAATGCTTCTGAAAAGCACGAGGCTGCCACAGGGGTACTGTGCGTCTCCGTCTATTTTCAACAGAGCCCTGCAGATGGACTTAAGCGATATTACATTAGAAAGTACCATTTTGCAGTATGTGGATGACATCCTTATCTGCAGCACCACAGAAGAGCAATGCAGGCACGATTCTGTTCAGCTACTGACTATACTGGCTGAGAAGGGTTATAAGGTTGACAAGGAACAGTTACAATATTGTTAACAGAAAGTGCTGTACATAGGCCAGTTAATCTCACATGAAGGCAAGAAGGTGACCCCAGAAAGGGCTGAAGCCATACTGAACATGGCTAAGCCACACACGATAAAGCAAATGCAGAGCTTTCTAGGCCTATGCAACTATGTTAGGGCATGGGTTTTCGATTACAGCTCTTCTAGCAAACCTTTACTTCAGGCTCTAAAGAAGGCCCAAGTGACAAAGGAAAAGATTGAATGGTCTGAGACAATGGATAAAGGGTTTCCTGAACTTAAGAGAGCGATTTGTACAGCTCCGGTTCTCGGAATTCCCAATTATGCAGAGGAATTTTACCTGTTTTCGCACACAGATGATAACGTTATGACGGCAGTGCTCGCCCAAAGAACCTCGCTGGGGTACAAGCGCTTAGCATATTACAGTGGGAACCTGGACCCAGTAATGAAAGGCCATTTCCCATGCGAACAAAGTTTAGCTGCCGCAGCGTTCGCCATAGAGAAAGCGACAACCATTGTAATGGGTGTTCCATGACGTTATACGTTGAGCACTTATTTGCCATTTTAGAGAAACCAAATGGCACATTGACATCTCAGAGAGCTTCTGCCTATGAAGTGATCATATCAAACCCATCGATCAAAATAATCTGATGCAAGATAGTGAACCCAGCTATGTTTATAGCAGAGCCGGTCACTGAAGGAGAGCTGAAACATGACTGCACGAATTATGAAGAATTCTATGATGAAATCCCCAGGGTAAAAGAAAATGCCTTGGCAGGAGGAGAGATCGTCTTTATTGATGGTTCTTCGAGGAACGACCAAAGCGATGGGCAAAGATACACAGGCGTTGCTGTGGTGAAACACATAGCAAATGGAGAATTTCGAGTACTTGTTAGTGCGCGAATACCATCTCACTACTCAGCACAGGCTGCAGAATTACTGGCGTTGATACTCGCCATTGAGCATCACGCAGATCAGGAAGTAACGGTGTATAGTGACTTCGCCTATGTGACGTCAACTGTGCATGCAGACTTAGCGCGCTGGAAAAGGAGAGGCTACCTCAGATCGGACAGCACGCAGCCTTATTGGACAGGCTGATAAAGGCACTACAGCTTCCAGTGGGCATAGCGGTCGTGAAATGCGCCGCCCACACGAAAGGGACAGATTTGGTATCACGCAGCAGACACGGAAGCCAAGCGTATGACATCCAAAAATGAGACTGTTATTAAGTGGCGTGCACCCATGAGAGGATGATGGTAGCTAGCACAAACCACACCAGAAGCCTATAGCAATCTTGGGCAAACGCAACTAATGCAGCTCCAAGGTGAGGCACCACAGGAAGAGAAAAACTTGTGGAAATGTCAAGGGTGTTCTTTAAACCCCTCTGACAGCTTGTGGCGACAAAACAGCACTGGTAAACGGGTGATGCCTGTAGCCCTACTAAAAATAGCGCTGGATCAGTTGCATTACCTGATGCACTTGACAAAAGAGAATTTAACAGCAACGCTCGCGGAAGACTGGTTCACACCGAATTTAGTTGAGCATGTTGCATTCTTTATGGTAAACTGCATAATCTGCCAGCAATTCACCGCTGGGCACACATTAAAAGTAGTCATCCCCAGGCCAAATGGGCCTTTTCAGCACTTGCATGTCGATTTCGTCGACATGATTCAATTATGCAATGGGTACAGATATTTAATTGTCGTGGTGTGTCCATTCTCTAGATGGATAGAAGCAGGTCCATATACTCACCCAAACTCTACCTGTGCTGCAAAATTCTTAGTGAGGGAAGGGTTCCCGAGGTGGGGGGTGTGTGAAGTGATGAGATCAGATAATGGGGCTCATTTTGTAAATGCAGTCTTTGAGCAGATTAGCTTGCTGCTTGGTATAAAGCACAGGTTCTCGTCGGCGTATCATCCAGAAGGTAATGGGATCTGTGAGATGCTCAACGGCTTGTTAAAGGAAAGGATAGCCAAGTTGAAGCTTACTCTAAAGACGGGATGGTTGCACTGCCTTCCACTGGAACTGTATGCTCTTTGGAACCAACCTGGCTCCGACCATCATCTTACGCCACACGAGAAAGAATGAGAACTCCACTCACACCCCGAGATAGAGCTAGATTTGACGCCCAGTAGACAGGAGAGGTTCTGGGTTCTGAAATGCAAAATTATCTGAACTGCATGACACCTTGCTTTACTGTAATTTAAGACCAGCTGCAGCGACAACAAACAGGGTGCCACGCAGCACAGAACAGAGAAAGACACTGCACCAGACACAGCTCAGGGTCTACGTGTTCCACTCGTCTTCCCTGGGGACACCATCTTGGTCAGGAACCACACAAGGAAAAAGTGGGATGAGTCAAGGTTCAACGGACCATTCAGTGTCGAAGACGTCACTCCATCTGCAGTCAAGCTACAAGGAAGAAGAGCTTGGATTTTCCTTCGTGATATGAAGCCATACATCGGAGGAACCCTCTCTTCCTGCACCCCAACGCTAAGAGACTACAGACAACGGGGAAGAACCACAGCACGTGCAGACCAGATCCATGACGAGGAAGAAGAACGCATGACCAGCAAACAAAGAACTTTTGCAAGTTGTGGCTTAACTTGGACACTTCCTCCAATCAAAAAGGGGGATAAGGACATAAAAACGGACACTCTGTGCATCCTAATTGCAGGGTGAAGAAGAAAATTGCACGTATAAGCCACAACATGTTTTATTGACTTGAACTTTTGAACGAAGACACTCTGAAGCCGCAAGGAGAAAAGGACTATGACAAACTCTGATCAAGGATACGTACATTGAAACAGATACAGCATCTTCCGACCCCTCCTGCCCGGCTAACTATCGCCCTATCTCCATCACTCCCTTCCTGGGCAAGCTCCTGGAGAAACTGGCCATCTCCCAGCTTAACCTCCATGCTGAATCTGTTGGTAGTCTTCATGACCATCAATCTGGCTTCAGAGCTGCCAGAAGCACGGAAACTGCTCTCCTGAACATCCGTGAAGACCTGCTCTTGAACCTCGATTCCAACACTCCGTGTGTTCTCATTCTGCTCGATCTCTCCTCTGCCTTTGACACTGTCAACCATGCCATCCTGCTCAACCGTCTCCGGGAAAACCTGGGTATCACTGGTCAGGCTCTGGCGTGGCTGACCTCTTTCCTTTCAAATCGACCCTCCCAGGTCCAACTGGGGTCCTTCCTCTCCGACATCTTTTTCTCCACCTGTGGTGTCCCCCAGCAATCTAATCTCTCTCCCTGGCTGTTCAACCAGTAACTGGCACTCCTTGCCCACCGCATCGCCGCTCTCTGCCCTAATTTCCAGTGCTACGCGGACGATACCCAGCTCATTTTCAGGCTACCCTCAGCCTCCCCCTCTCCTTCCCTCATCTCTGACTGTCTGTCTGTCTGCTATCCAAGAATGGTGTGCCGCCAATGACCTCTGCCTTAATGCCAGTAAGACTGAGATTCTACTCATCGGTACTCCCACTCCCTCCTTCCCTGCAGCTCTCTGGCCTGCCTCCCTTGGCCCCCTCCCTGCTCCTACCTGCAGGGCAAAAAACCTTGGGGTCATCTTCGACTCCACACTCTCCTTCTCTCCTCATATTTCTGACGTCGCCAAGAGGTCACACTACCAGCTGCACCTCCTCAGAGGTATTCTTCCCTTCCTCTCCTTCCCCCAGAGGCTCACTGTCTCCCAAGCCCTGGTTCTCTCGAAGCTGGACTACTGTAACAGCCTCCATCTTAATCTGCCTGCCTCCACTCTCCGCCCTCTGCAACTCAACCAGAACAGAACTGCGAGACTTGTCCTTGGCCTCAAGCCCAGGGACCGTATCTCTCCAGGACTGAAATCTCTACACTGGCTCCCAGTGGCTGCGAGGATAAAGTTCAAAACCCTCTGCATTGTCCACAAGGCCTTCTGGGGCCTGGGTCCTAAATACCTTCAACTCTCTCTTCCCAAATATCTTCCTTCCCGAGCCCTTCGCTCATCCGCCTCCAACTCCCTCAGGGTTAGCCGCTTCTCGAAGCAACGAGCTGGGGGTAGATCTCTCTCCGCGGCAGGGGCCTCCCTCTGGAACAGCCTTCCTGCCTCCCTGAAACTTGAGGAGAACCATCTCCGGTTCCGGAAGCACCTCAAAACCTTCCTCTTTGCTTCTGCTTTCTCTCTCCCTCTCCCCTGCTGAACAGCAAATTAATTCTTCACTGAAACTGCACTGATCCTGCAACTGGACCACTCTAAACGGCCTCGGTCCTGGGCCCAGCCACTCTCCACTTGCACTGATGCCCTTGAAACCCTCTGCACTGCGGGACTGTCTCTGTATCCCTACAGCCCCCCCCCCTTCCCCAGCACTTGTTCTGCACTTGCCACCAGCTGGCCCTATTTATTTATTACTTTACGCCACTTACCTTGTACTGCACTTCCCCCCCCTCCCCTTCCCCTTGCACTTTTTCCCCCTCCCCCACCCCTGCACTTGCGCGATCTGAATGACACCTGGCCTAGTAGGATCGTTGTCTGTCTCCCCTTGTTCCTCCCCTCCCTGCCTCGTCGCGCCTTGAAACACCTGTGTATAGGCGCGTTACAAATACCATATCATATCATATATCTCGATTCATCCAAAGCCGAGACTTTGTTTGGAAGCACTTATGGAGTCCCACAGTAGAGACATCACAAAGGACGTGGTTACATACTTCTGACAACGAAAAAATAATCAGACAACTGCTTACCGTCATTGCTGAAACATTCATCGTACCCCCCCCCCCCCCCCCCCCCCGAGTACAGTGAGAAGGAAACAAATGCTTCCACCACAGGTGGAAATAGATGAACTCATCAATAGACTTTTCTTTCGCATAATCAAAGACTGTCCATCTCTTGTCGGGAGAACAACTGATACATTGACATTCCTTCGCGGTCCAGCAAACACTGAACATTTGAGCCATCTATTAAATAAGATGAGTATTTTGGTCACACTCCACGCGACCGGACAGTGCAAACATTGTTTACGTCAAGGAAAGAACGTATAATCTTGAATCTCAACAAAGACAGGACAAATGTCCCCATCACCAGAAGACAGCAGATTAGCGCACAATGTCCTTTTTCGCCTAGTTACTGACTTTCCGGAATTAGTGGGGAGACCTATCGAGGTTGATGTCCTCACCTTCATCAGAGATCCAGCCAATATCGCACAAATGGGAATGCTCCTGCATGGAATAATACTCAAAGTAGAACTTTCCAACCATCAGAGAGATTATCTGAGGAGATTCTGAAGAGACTTTCGCCGAGGGAGCAGAGTAAAGAACCTTATTGTTATATTTGTTGTCATTTTTCCCCCCCATTTTCTTACACTGACCAGTGTTCAACATGTCCTCAGGACTGAAGCAGATTCGTCGAGTGGACTGGGAACTCACATACTTAAAACATTCACAGTAAAGGTGACTCGAAGTATTATTTTAATCTATTCTTCCAATAGTTTATTTAGCAAAGAAACTGTATCCTGTATTACGAGACAATTGCCACTCACAAGAGGAGGGACACTTGTGAAGCACCTGACACAAATCTCTGAGAACGGTACTGGGTGTGGGTGGGAGGGCCAATATCATTGACATTTGGCGAATGATCGAGATGGGGGCCCAGAACAGTAACCTGGTCCTCCCACAAGCAGAGAGGCACCCCCGCTATTCTGGAAGAAAATGCTGTCGCCTTACATATCGAACTATAATGTATTTATGCATTGTATTTATCATTATTTTACTGTCATTAACGACCAGAACTGCATTATTTATTGGTGCACAAAGCGTTCCAATTTCAGTGCACCCACCTGATGATACTCGCATGAAACCCACAAAAGCACCCAGACCCTATATAGTCATTCCAGTCCCTAGGAGATCTGACGGTGGAGCGAATGAACTCGAAATGAATGATTAGCAGTGATACACATACTTGAGGTAACGAATGAAGAGAAAGGCCGGAGACAGGGTTGGCACGAGATGAAAGAAGTGAAATCACTAACAACTACATGCGCACACACACTGAAGGCACACGAACCAGGCCAAGCGACAAAACATCATCAAACGAGCAACCGAGAAGATGAGACTGCCTACCGCAAAAACTTTCACAGGAGATGGTGAGAAAAAAAAACGAGAAGAATTAAGAGGATGGCCAACAGAAGCAGTCGTCAGAAGCCCTTAAGAAAACTGAAGCGGCCTCAGAAAAACTATGCAAGGACACAAATCTTAGTAGACCTTCTATTCCCGCACTTAACCAGAGCGAGAAAACGACAAAAGGAACTGAAGAACAAAACGGCAGAGACTATTACCCAGCCGGCATATTCCAACACAAGGGACAAGTACCAGGCCTACAATACAACCATATACCGGACCAGAGCTAGGCTGGTTGGCATGGGCACTTGCACGCAGCAGAGAAAAGATGCACGAGGACCAGGAAAGAGCTGCCAGACTCTTGTCCACTCAAATGGCGCAGATGAAGAAGCCTGCACCATGGGCCAGGATACCCAAAATCCCCCTCAGCAAGAAAAGGCCATACAGAGGCAGAGATGTAGTTATAGCAAACTATAGGAAAACATTAAGAGTCGAGAGAAGCTTACATGAAGATAATAATGAACTAAATGATTACCTGGACAGCACAGCACACCTAGGGAACAAAATTTGGTACCAGCACATGAAAGAAGTTGGAAGACGAAATTCAGAAGGAGAATGCTTCGTTTGTGCACTTCTACCGTACAGCATGGGGAAATCCAAGATCTTCATGGCTGTAGAAATTGATGTCCCGACAGCACACTGTCACACGTAGCAATGTGCAACACCAGAGGCCAGATCCTGGGAAGAGATGCCTCATTGATATGGGCAACTGAAACAGATGAACCTGATGAAGACGATTATGTTCAGGACATTAAGACAAGAAACAGAGCTCATACTAGAAACATGTGATCAGGTACAAGAAACCTGAAGTTAAAGGAGCAGGGATAAGATGGGAAATAAACCCAAGACTGAACGTCCAAGGAAAGACGCCAGAAGAAGCTAAAATTTGGAAAAACGGAGGCCAAATGCAGATTTGGGGAACAGTGCTTTCACCAAACGGATGGGAAGAAAGAGTAGTGATCTGCCGAGCATGGATGGTCCTTGGAGCCTGCAAGGAGGCCAGAGAGAACAGAGATTGTGCAAACCACTATGGCCAAAGCTTACAAGATTACCGACATGGGTCGAAGACAGAGGAGGACCCTTGCAGATAGTGCCACTAGAAAGCCCGAAATTGTGCTTCAGGAACAATGGCACAAGGAAAATGGGAGAAAAGCAGAACTGCAGACACATTTTTGAAGCTCCAGGAATGACTCATGGGACTGCAGTAATCATGGATCATTATTGGGCATGCGGATTCAAAGCATACATCAGACTGCCGAAAAACTGCGGAGGGATATGCACAATAGTGAATGTCCACGTTCCAGCACTAGTGATCCCGAAAGGAGACCTGAATATTGACAGCTTCCCGAAAGCAAATGCTCACCTGAGGAAGAGAAGATCTGTGGAACTGACAACACAAGTGAAGAGAGAAAATTATTTCTCTGCCAAATCAGAAAAAGCATTTCATGCAATCCCATATGAACACAGGCTGTTCAGGCTCACCTCATCAGTGTTTGCGACAATCCTCATGCCAAGATTCCAAGTTGGAGCAAATACTAAATGGTTGTAGATAACCAGATGGGAGTTACTGCAAACCATCAACTCGACAAAAAAAGGATTCAATGCGATCAAGGAAGAGTTAAGAGCCATCCGACTGATGACTCTCCAGAACAGATATGTACTTGACATGATCACAGCTATGGGTGGAGGAGTTTCTGCAAAAATTGGAGAATCATGTTGCACATTTATACCTTCTCATGACGAAGAAAACGGAACTTTAACAGAAACCATAGTTATGCTGACAAACCTGCAGAACCAAATGATCAATGAAACCGACGAAGTTGATGATGACGGTTTGGGTCTGTTTTCATGGGTTCCACAATGGATGGCAGATACATTCAAGTTCTTGGGAGCCCTGCTAGTAACGATATTACTAAGATTTTGCGTTATCAAGATAATAATCTCGCAATGCCAGAAAACTGCGAAGAAAGCCATAGGGATGAAGATCATGATTGATGTCCAACCAGAATGGAAGCCCAGAGATCTAACGGACGATGAAATAAGAGACTTTGTGAAGGCAAGCGAGCATGCGCCAGAGGGTACGAAGTTTCTTTATCCCAGGAAACGCAGAAATTAAGGAAAATTGATCTATTGTAACTCAAACGGACAATGTCAGCTAATGACATAAAACAAGGATTAACATGGAAAGACAGCAGGAAGCCTGAAAGGAGTGATAAAAATATGGACTCCAAAAAGACATTCCTTCAAACCATCATGTACAAACCCAGAAGATGAAGAATAAATGGATACAGAAGAACCAAGAAAGATGAATCCAAAAGCGGAAGTGGTTGATGAACCGACCAAAGGCGGTTGGGGGGGGGGGGAACGGGAGTGTAGAGGAGGTCCAAAATATAGCGTGCACTCCAGTCACCCATTATGAAGTGCCAGGAATGTTCACACCGAGATATGTGAAGTATGATGAGCAAATAAACCAGCAGAGAGCCGCATTAGGGCTCTGCCCAGTACCTATCAGAAGAGCAATACCTATTGAAGTACCAATAACCAGACAACCATGGACAGTAAGGTATCCATTGAGAAAAACCTACCAGCAAATAACACGAAATGAAGATTGCTTAAACACTGTCCCAGAAGAGACTCAACAGGCCTTAACTGAAGACGAATGGCGACGTCACGAGGGCCCGGACAGACCCACAGATGAAAGAAACGACAGTCAAAAAATGACACACAGACGAAACACCATGAATAAGGATATCATGAACTTAGAAGGAAAGACGATGTTGAAATATAAAGAAACTAACTGTAAAGCAGGATGTAGTTATTCAACCAGCTAACGCCTGTACATATGCTTGTAACCGCAAGAAGCTAAGAAAACAGTGCGGCTTGCTATGCTTAGTAGAAGAATAGAGCAGCAAGCGCCACCTATATATCGACCTCAACAAAGCACACTATATAAGTGCGAGTCCACTTTATACAAAAGCAGAATTAAAACCACGTTACTAAGGGTCAAACAGGACAGGATTCGTATTCCAGCTAAAACAAGAAAAGAGACGGCGGAATCAAAACTTAGCAAGAAGCAGCTTGTGCCTGGGAAATCGAGGTCAAACCAAGAGAGGGAGGCAGACAGTAGCTCCGGAGAATCAAAACTTCAGAGCAGCCTGCCCCGTGAAGGTCGAGATAAGGAGGCCCAGGCAGGTGGCAAACCGAGTAAAGAATTAAATACACAAATAGAAGGAAAACCAAGCAGATTCACGGTGTGCTAGCACGTGACCAGCCGAGCGAGAAGAGGCACCTACGCCTGGCTGTCTCCCAAACAGAAGATACTATAACTTTTCCTGACAAGAAGCTACAGTTTCGAGGCAGACCACAGCCAAATAATTGACACATAGCACTAAAGTACTGATTGATGGAAGGGAGGCCGGGTGAATCGTGGGGCATCCTGAACCTGGTTGACCATTCTGCATGCTACCAATTAAAGTGTAGATTTAGGCACGGGGTTGAAGCCAACCCAATCATAGTGGAACAAATAATCTAGGGTCCTATAGATAGTAGAACCAATGGGACGTCGTCATTTTAGTGACGTCCACCTTAGTCATTTTGGGGGAAGGGCTTAGACGCCCACCTAATGACGTTTATCCAAATCTCACACTCCGTTAGCATATACAGATTTAGCACCTATATTTAAGTTACCTTTTCCAACCAATAGAATTGCATGACAAACTTGAGTGTTACACGTCAATGATGACGAATTTTGAGTATAACTTACTGATTGCATGAAGTCGTTGGGAGTTCAAGCGAGATGGACTATTGCATCACTGTTGATTTCCATGTTTCCTGTTTTTTGTACTTGTCATTAAACGGACTCCCTTTTGCCAAACCATAGAGTTGTCCTTATTGATTGGTGTTGGAGTAAAAACCTGCACCCCCATCCACCTCAAGGTGCAGCTATCTCGTCTTAAAGTACTTGAGAGCAAGCTCAGACTATGGGCCGGTCAGGGGCCACTTTATCTCCTGTACACTGACTAGGCTACCACCTATTAGTCTGAAATTTCAACATTTGGGTTGATGTTCTCTAGATTCCTCCATCCAATGTTTTCTTCACAGATCTTGAAAAACCTGTCTTTTGCTAGCTTTGTCTCTGAATCAAACTAATACAAAGACCAGATAATTTACCTTATTTTTGCAGTGTTCGAAATTGCCAGGAGCTGGGTGCCATTTAGCTTCTGGTTCGCTCGAAACCAAGAGTTACCAGGAACTACTTTTGACTCCTGTGGCAGGTGGAGCCATATGAGCCTAGCTATGTGATGTCAACTGTGTATGTTTAGGGGTGTATAAAGGATGATAAAGAGCACACTAAAGGGACACCTAGAGCATATTGGATAACATGAATGGACAAACAGTTAGAGTTTCCATCTTGAGCATAGTTAGATTTGCTGCGCAGTCTTTACTAGCTCCTGGTTTCCCAAAGGTAGCTCCTGCCCAACTGGTTGTGCCGGATACCCATAAATTGCTTTTTGTTCCTGGTCAACAAATCCCAATTTCAATCCCTCTTCTTGTCTGCAATAACTGCATCAGGGCCTTTGTCCCAAATATTTACAGCTGATCTAATCATCTTGTTAACCCTTTCACAGTCAAAGCATATTGTCAGCCCTTCTTGTCCATCAACGTAATATCTTACCTCTGAAGAGTTATTTAAAAAAAAAAAAAAAGAAAATAAAAAAATATTAAAAAAAAAGTTAAATAAAATTGTCCCACCCCTTACCAAGGCATGACCATATTACTTGATCCCTCCATTGCCCCAATCCCACTGATTCGAACCCCTCTCTCTGCTTCTATGTTTAACACACTATACTGCCATCACCAAGATAAAGTACCACCCCCTGAATCCACTTAAATCTTTGTTAGAACTCCTTTCTTAATGGGTCTTGCATTGTCTCGCTGCAGACAACCCAAGACCAACTCTTTTATCCATTGTTCTCAGTAAAACCTATGATACGTACCTACTTCCGTAAAGAGTCAATATGTTCCATCGCTCAAGCTCCTGTCTCTTCCGGAGAGCTCTTCAAAATGATGAGTGCAGTCTCCTCATCATCCTTCTGCAAAGAATTATCCACATCATTCCTGACAACATTGCCTTCTATCTCAGGGGCACAACATTAATTTGTTCATTGCAGGCCTCTCTTCTCTGGGTTTCTTTATTTCAGTCCTTCGCAGTTTCACAACCTTCCTAACTCTGCAAAAGCTCTAGTTTTTCTCTTTATCCCTCCACCAAGCTCCCACTCAACAGTTTGCTACTTTGCACAGCTAGTTTCTACTACACATTCTTAACAGCTATCCCTGCTCTTGCCAATATTCCATTCAAAACAACCAGAATTATCCCATTTTCAAAACAATAAAAACACAACCCTAAATCTCGAAAATAAAAATAATCACCACACATTCAGCATGAGTACCTGTGCCAAATTCCTGAAAGCGTGGTAACCACTAGAGCACAGTTGTTTTTCGAGACACATGGGCTGGTCACGGATTAAACTAAAGTCCACAGCATCACAAAAGTTGGTTATGGTGTCTGTTCTTGGCGACCTTTGAATACTCTCAGAAAACATTATTTGACCATCTGATTTTACTGGACCTTTCAAAACTGCACATCATCCCACACTCGCGTTTAGCATCATTTCAGCACCACTGCACGGTCATTGATAGCCACATTTTAGGCAAAGTACAAAAGACCTATTCCTCAATCACGTCCAAAGTTCTGGCAGTGCTGCGAAACCCTACATGATTCTTACAAGTCTCCCCTATTTAACAACGATCTGTCTTTGCTACACAGTATTACTAATTAACCCTTTTAGTTTCATCTTCTACTGCTCCGTTGATGATACATACATTGTCATTAAACTTAATGCCCACCTTTTCACCACCTCTTCCAGCAACCTGTGCATGTCAAATACGAACTACTGCATACAATCCACCTTCCTCAACAGTGACAAGAAGACTGTATAAACAGTCCTTTTTGATGAGCAGACCTATGAACCTCCATCTTAAACCGGTGCATCTGAGCTCCCTTCCAAAAGCCTCAAGATTAGACACCTCTGCCTTCTATCCAGACATTAAGCTCCACTTGCATCATTGACACCTGGGGTCAAACATATTGCCCGTGCCCATTTTTTCTTCCTTTCTGCCTAAAAAAAAAAAAAAAAATATATATATATATATATACATATACATATACATATACATACACACACATTCCCTCCCTTCTTTTTTCCGACCAAGTCAGCATTAACTCTTCCAGGCTTTTCTTGGGTCACTCCCTGTCCTTCAGACTGCAAGATACTTCAGCATGCTCTTCACAAATTTGACATCAGCACTGCCCTGACCTCCGACTAGCCACATGTTGCCAAGAGGATGCAAATTCCAGCGAATCTGCTAAACCCACTGGCCCTTGCAACAGCGAGCCATGCCTTTTCCTCAATGAAAAGTTCGAATATTACTCTCGCGCCAAAGCCATCCACTACACAATAAAGTGTACAACACCTGCACCTCAAATAGTCCAGAACAATCTTCCTTTTACCATTCTAACAAACAAAAAAAAGGAGGATCTGAGCTTCCGCAATGCCATCGAGACATGTGATCCCCTGCCTTCTCACCTCTACATCCTAGAATACCTTCAAATTACTCTGAGTCAGAAGGTCTTATCTGGCTACTTTAAACCCTACATGAAGGGGTACTGTGCAAAGCAAGAGCCGACAACAAAAAGGTTAGGCGAGCGGTCCATTTAGTCAAGAATACCTTGCTCTGGAACCAACGTCTTCCGGGTCTCAATATGGAAGGAGACCACCAGACATACTGAAAAGGCTAACACTTCTTGGACTTGACATCTCACTGCATTATGGACAAATGTTCCCAGAATCCTATCAGTAATGTTGAGAAACCTGGCCATCAAACTAAGTTATCAGAACCCTTGTATGCACTTTTTGCAGATGTATGGCTCTTCCCCCTGTTCCGGCTGCCCAAGGACTGCAAATGTCTTTTTACTTGTTCTTGGTGAGCTCCCTTTTCTGCATCTGGCACCACAAAGCAATCTTGTAATGCACAGACTACCTTACACGTCATAGATGAATAAAGCGAAGACTCTTGCTGTGCATGCTTTGCTCCGTATATGTTCAAATGCGACTGAACATGAGTTCCAATCAATTCCAGACAAACCAAGCATAGATTGAAAACACTACACGACATTGTGCCCAGTACGTGGGTGGAAAATGGGTGAGTTTATCAGCACTTTGGGTCAATGGGTCAACTCCACCACAGATTAAATGTGGCTCAAATGGCAAACTAACCGACAGTAAACATGGGCATATCATTCACAACAAAGAACACAAATGCAACTGTGCTTTTCTCTGACAGTTCAACAACTATGCCTAGTCTCATCGAATTCAATGAGGACTCATCATAAAGAAGCCATATTGTATACAATTTCAGGAGAGGGTGGGAGAACTTTTAACATTTAAATTTCCAGTTGGTAACATGACACCGCTATGCTATTCTGTGCATCATCATAAGATGTGTGATAATGGACCTTTAAATCTAAAGCACCACAATTACAATAATACCTACACACTCAAAAATCACTCTAAGGACAATGTGTGATCACAACAGAAATAAATAAACACAATAAAAGAAACGAATATCAAAACATTCTAGAAACACTTTCTGGACATACATCCCCGAAAAAGTGCAGAAATCCACCACAAAAACAATCGGAGTACAGCCCCACATACAGAGGATAAAAGCCAACACAGAAACAATATATGCAATACCCCAAACCAAACAACCACCCCAATCTGTTCACCACCGGTGATTAACAACCAACACAAAATATAGGCGCGATTGGTTAAAAAAATAATAATAATAATGGCTACCAACAATGCAATGTATGCACAAACCCATTAACCGACACGCTGCCAGTAAGTGCAGCAATGCAATATGGGAGTATGTGCGTAACCTTCAAGGAGCATCAAGAAAGGATACAAAGACAACACGTGGAATAACAACCAGAACCAACATATGTGCACAATTTCCAAAGCAATGTAACACCCAAACATAATACGTACACATCATCAATGCAAGGGGAAAATATAAAGACCCTTCCAAGACTGACACCACCCAGCCTGCATCAAACTAACAAACCCACTCCACTCTTTCAGATGAGCAAGCCAGAGCACCTGGGGACACTGCAAAGGGCAGCGGTGCGCCGAATAAATCTCACTAAACTTAGTTGAAACTCATGGCAAGAACCCTCACCACCAAGCATGCATGGATCTTACACTTTCGTTATACTGGCTTGCTGCGAAAGAATCTAACACAACAAAGCATGGGATTCCCTTCTTCCTACAGTGAGGGAATCCCTACCCAGAAATAATACATCAACCTAATTTCGAAGATGTTTGTTTTTAATACACATTTGGGGAGCGAGTCCAGAAAGATGTACATTCAAAAAATATTTGAATCGGAGTTTAAAATCTAAAAGTGTGTTGTACATATACCAACCAACACTCTTCGAAAGTAGCCATATGGCAAGCCAAACATTGTTGACATAAATAGGTATACGTGACAGGTTACCACTGTACTGCTCATCTTTCGCTTCCCTGCGCCCACAACACGTTACAACCAGTGAATCTGCAGAGAGCGGAAGGGCCGACGCAGGTTAATGGACTACTTCCACCACGTACGCTTTTGAATAAAGGGCAGCTCGCACATGTTATGAATCAGAAGAAATCATGAACGACTAATAAGAGATGGTAAAAAATAAAAAGTACCTATCATATGCCTCAATTGGGACCTACAGCACTGCTTAATTCACAGAGATGCCCTAAAAGGTTTGTCCGTGAATACCTTCTTGGCCTCGACTAATAAGTTTGCTAGTATAGGCGGTGCTAGCCACGGGTTTGAGGGTCTCAAACCCTCCCAAATTGAGGAATTTTAAAAAAGAAGGTGGCACTCTACAACGACACATGGCCTGGGGGTACCACAGGAAAGGTAATCATTAACCGACAGTGGCAACAAGCCTACCGTAGCAGAGGACTGAAGCCTTCCCAGCCCATAACATAGCACGACAATAACGCCAAAGACAACCTCTATGCTTAGCTTGTACATGGCTCATGCCTCAAACGATTAGTATCCGTTTGTGAAACAATAGCCGCTGTATGGAGAAGGAGGGGGTTGTCTATGGGTAACCTGCCTGATGAGATACCGATACATTTGTGCCGCTTGCTAAGCTGGGACCTTTTGTCACCTCGAGAAGGTGCCACTCATTTGGATTCCCTGATCAAGTAACTTCTCAACACTGCTCCCTGTACTACACTTTGTTTGCTCAATAGTTTAAAATGTTTGAGAGCAGAAAGGCGGTTTATGTACGAGTGTTACCAAGAACAGAGTGCAGAAAGCAAACCTGAAACCGATACTGGATATGCAAGCACTTGGAGGGACATTGGATGTTTCGTGAGTCAAACGGTTCTCCAATCCCCCAAACATTTTGAGGCTGGCTCCACCCCAGATTTATATCCCAACTCATTTCCGTTACGCAGTACAGTACTGGGGCCCACAACATTTTAAAACGTGTCACAATCCATCCCTGCTGCCCCCCTTCTACTCCAGGACATGGAGGTAGGCCCGTCAACCCTGTCCTCCAAATGTATCTTGTGCTCCTCCAACACCAGCACACACAGTTGTAACCAACACACCTTAATCGTGACCAATACCCTCACTCAACTCACTACATGCCCTTGCGCTATTTTAATCAAGACAAACACCCACTATTATTTCAATACTGAGAAGCATACATCTTAGCCAAGAAGCACCAATGATGATTTAGAAGATCCCCACATGCATCATCAATCCTGACATGTCCATTGGATGTGCCCCAATCATGAATGGCAGTTACCTTATCTCTGCACGGGATTCATTGTGTGCACTATTTACATGCATACATTTCTTTGATTACCAAATACATCCATAGTGAGGCATTCAGTGTATGGTTGCAATTGTTAAACTATGTAGTTTAAATAGGGAGTTGAGATCCAATGGGATTGTCAGTGCATGTGGTACATTATAAATACGGCAGTGGCTAAATAACTCATGTTTACCACGTACAATACTTTTGCTGCATGTGATCTCATCTCAAAGGACGGGTTGGTGATTTTTCAAAGCCTTGCAACTTTTGCAGGAGTTTTGTGCGCCACTGGCTTTAATATAGAGGTGCGGGGGGGCTGTTGGCTCATATCATGATGCAGTACGAAGAAGCACCACCTTAATTTACATTAAACAAAAGGAAAACTCCAAACAAGTGACTTACCTGCCTCTCGGTGAGCCATTTACTGAAATCTACTATCCGTGGAGGGAAACGGAGGTAAATAGATATTGAGGGGTGGGGAACTTTAGTGTATGCAGGACCTTATCCCATAGCCTATTTGTACCTAGCGTTTCTTTAGTTATGGGTTGGCTTTATCACGCGGATTAAAAACATCGCTGCTCATTCTAGAGTGAGAACTGTGCTCCTTAAAGTTGACGAAGTATTTAGATGACCAATGACGCCATGCCCCCTTTTTTTGTCCAACGCACACCCTCAAAGCATAGCTAGGATCTTACCGAAGCAGTGATGAGTGGATGCAATTTACCTACTGACACCCAGCTGTGCGTTAATAAATAACATTACCTTGCACCGATGGGGAGTCAACTCTGCCGTTATAAGACACTCGGGCAACCATTACCCCTCAAGGTCCTTCCTCAATATGAATTCGACTAAGTATACTAAACCCTTCCCAGCATCGGATTCTACATACTTCACACTTCAAGTCAGGACTACTAACACCTACCACAGTGCACAATGGTATCAAAACTTTTGTGGCGAATACAATTTCTCCCCGCAGTGTGAGAAGTGCTACCTCGCTCAAGTGAACATTAAACACATTTAAGACATCCCTATTCAGTAAATGCCAATCCTCCAAGGTTTAGATACCACTTTATTCCCTACCTTAGGGGTAATACACTGTCTCCTTATCTCACCTCTTCTGTGTGGAATGCGGGCTACTATCAATGAAGCACATCACCATCCCTACATCAATGCACACTTCCCAATGAAGGATGGAACCCCATCCGCAGTGCAGACTCCACTCCTGCCTCGCTCACCCACCTCAGAGACAAAATACAGCCTCTGCCTGCAAAACTGCAAGTACAGAATTGCCCCCGACTCTCAGGGAATCCCCGGCCCCTTTTCACCCACTGTTTTGTGTAAAGGATACTGCCCACCAGACAGGGTTCTCAGCCCAGTCAGGGCCACAGAGGGAAGCGGGCCGGGCTGGTGCTGAGGGGGCACCACTGCTGCTGCCGGCAGCCCAGGCCCTGCTCCTGCCTTTAGAGCCGGCTTCTGCGGTAAACTCATGGCGGGTCGGCCTGCCCCTCCCCGAGCAGGTTGAAGCAGAGGGGGGAGGGGGAGCCTGCCAGCGGGACCGGGTTCTCAGGCCCGGACTCCCGCGGAGTGCGCAGGTGTGGGGGGAGTTTAAGGAGTATATGGGGTAAGGGGTCTCCCTGGCAACAGTGGCTGATGGTTGAGTCTGTAGAGAGCTTTGTTTTGGCCGGCCCGAGGCCGGAGGGGTGTTATCCCCCTCCCCGAGTTCACTGATGCCGGTACCGGTAAGGAAGACACTCGGGGGTGTAGCAGAATTTCTCACTGAGGGAGCTGAGCATCCAACATGGCGCGGTGGCCGCCTCTAGCAGTCCGGCGAACGGACTCTCGGCAATCTTCGTACAACTTCGGAAGTACTCGGAAAGTGGGGGGTGAGGGGGTGGGTTGTCCGACAAAGTGTCGAAGAGATTCGGGAATGTTCGGCAATTTCCGGTAAACGTTAGACGTAGCGGGTGCTGTAAAGTTGACGAGAGGCTGGGTGGCATCAAGTAAGCACAGACAAACATTAAATGTATTCAGAAACGGTCTTTATTCTACACGTTTTAAAGAAGGCAATTTCCACGAAGAAGAATCTGCAATAAGTTACTTCAATTCTACCAAATCATAAAGACATCATAATCAATGCGAACTGCCAGATACGTCTTTAGCTATCTGTTAGTACTGCTATATAAGACAAAGCCACTTTTCTGGAGCAAAATGTTTGAATTTGTGCATTGCCCACTGGCTCTGTAGTACAAGTGAGTGTGGTGGCCTCAAGGAGCACAGGACACTGGGTTGCGGTGTTTATTGAGACACCTTACACACATAAGGCATGCGTCCAGTACTCACAGTTCAGTCTCAGTGGATCAGTGCAGTTGACTTGACTGCACTGGTAACCCAGTAACTGATCCAACAATTCCTCAGCTGACAGAGTCCCCACAAGGCTTACTTTCAGCCATGACATTGCACTGGGGCCTCATTACGAGTCCGGGAGTAGCCGTGCCGGAAAAAACGGCAGGCTACTGCCTCACCGGTAATTCCATTCCTCATCTGTGATTGCCGGAATCATCGGTGCATTACAACCCCGGTCCCCCGGTAATTCTGGAGGCAGAATTCTGTTAAGCCCCATTCCCATGGAGTCCCTTAGGACTCCATGGGGATGGGGACCATCGAAAAACTGGTTCGGTCTATGACAGAGCGGATGTTTCCATGCCTGCCTGACCTGCCTCCCGCCAGGTCAGACCTGGCGGGAGTGACACCTCCCGCCTGCTGGACTGGGAATCAGCCGGTCTGAAAACAACAGTGGCAGATTTACTGCCACCGTTGTTTCCGGACCGGCTGACTTGTAATGAGGCCCTAGGACTTGTCCCGGGAGGATAGCTCAGCAGCAACATGCTCGCCTTGGAAACAAGACACGAAGCAACACAGGTTTGATCCCCAGGTCCATGCTTAGAAATCTCTGGGTATTAAGTGGATGCAACTAAGAGACATATTCCTGTAACAGCGCCTCGATGCCCCCAGGCTGTGTGAGCTCTTTAAAAAATGTAAATAAATAATAAAAATAAATAAAAATAAATAAATAAACTCTGTAAGTGAGGAAACCTGCTTGATTTACCAGGCTGCCCTTCAGGAGCTGGCTCTCTGCTCTAGGGAGGAGCGCTGTGAAACGACAGTCCAATCCCTCAAATGAGGTGAGCCTAATGCTCCAATGTACTTGCAAAGCTGGCGCACACGGTAGTTCAAATGGCCAAAGCAGGGTCTTTTGTAGGGGCTGTAGCAGCTCAGGAAGGTAGGTGAGGTGATGATGACTAGGTTCCCACTATTCGAGGAGGGCAACCAGTTGAGGCCAGAGTCGATTCCAAGAGTTGGGAATAGTTTGCTAGTTCGCAGTAGCAGTGGAAAGGAGAGGGGCCCTCAGGGGCCACTCGTGCATAAAAATTGATGGATGCGCTAGGGGCCACCGGTTAGGGTTGCAATTACTCACCGGCGCACTTCGGCACTCTAGTCAACTTTGGTTGCAGGTTCAAATGCGGCTTTCAGCGATGAAGATACATCGTTGATACCCAAACGGGACAGTGGCGATTTCTCCGCTCCTGGTGGATGGATCAGGCCAGTTCCACTGTAGCAGGCTTCAGGGCACAGAGGACCACAGCTGCAATGAACTTGCAAAGTTCGTCACCATGGCTGGGCGACACAGTAACCGTGTATACTCTGGTTCGGGCGCACTCACTTTACTTCAGACCTCGGAATGCCAAGTGCACGAAATTCGGTGTGAGAGGGCAGTGAACACAGAGCTTGCTATGTACCAAGTTTCAAGGGCCTCCTCGAAACGGTGGCGGTATCAGGGCAAAACTCCTGCGTAAGCTAGTCAGCCCACTGGTTTGCCCAGGGACGCTTCCGAAAAGACTTACTTGCAGGTTTTGTTGAAGGTGCCGAGAGTAGGTGATCCCGCTATTCCAATGGGCCAAAGCGTCTTCGCAGACCTTCGAGGATGACCAGATGCACAGGGGTCCCACGGGACGACAGGGGGCTCAGGGTGCCAAACCTTCCAGCGGGTCACCAGCGGTTCCTCGACTCAGCTTCTTAGTTTCAGGATACTTGGATCCTATCCTTCGTTCAGTGAGAACTCCAGAGAATGACATGGTATGGGTGTTTGGAGCCTTCTCTTATCCAAAATCTCCTTTGCGACAAAACAAAGAGGACCCATTGGGAGATCTGCTCACATACAGGCATACCATACTTGAACCAATCATGGACCACGGTGGTCCCAGGCATTCACAGCACACCAGACTCTCTGGCATCCAGGATGTGTATTGGAAGTAGACAGTCCAGCCCACATCCTGGGGGCGTGCACAAAAGGCATGCAGAAGCCAGTGAAAGCTTGGCGCTTCGTGGGAAAATGCATGCCCAAATAAGGATTGACCTGGGTCAGTTCGACCTCGGGAAGGTTAAGGGGCAAGATGACCAAAGGACAGGACAAAAAACCTCGTGGCATGGATATTTTGGAGCCAGGCCACCTAAACGTGCCAAATGGTAATTGCGGTTTACCTGTCAAGAAAGGGTTAAAAATACACAAAAAGATAAGCTGCCACCAGCCCTGTCCAAGGCACATCGGCACTTCTCCTAAAAAAATCCTTCGAGAGTAACTAGGGCCTTTAGAAATGACAAGTAAGGTACTCTGTGCACTTGTAACATGTTGCAGAAAAAGTTGCAACATTGACAAGGACTAAGGGAAACAAAGTCTCCCAGTACTGACTGTCTTTAAGGGCATGTCAGTTTCCCCATAAGAAGTGAGCGAAAAGCCCAGGGGAGTGCAGCAGAAGGCTGTGCTCCTCTGGTAAAGTCAGACTATGGTGTTTAAACAAAGCAAAAAGTTGGGGGGTACACAACTGCAGTGAAAATTACACATGGAATGGAAATCTTTCCTTACAGGTCCTCACACACCTCCTTCCATTGGAAAGGCTTTGTCCTAGTCCATGACAAAGTCTGTGAATTTGGTTGGCTTCCGTCTTTCTCGTTGGGGTCGGTTCAAGTCAATGGCTGACTTGGGCGAGTGTCAGGATTTACCCTACGTCAAAGCCTTCCCATTCATTCAGAAATAGGTGCCAGGGTGTGAAACAGTGCTTGAACAGTAAAGGACCATTGTTATACTGTTGTCTAATCTCCTGCTTCTTCTACGCCGTTCCTGATTCCATAGATATAATGGACACGGGTTACCATGGCGACTCTGGCATCCATTACACTCCTCCTACAGTGTGTCACGCGGAGGGCGTGGAGTTTAACTCCCATGGCAACCTGTATAATACTTCCGGGTTGCTCACCTCACCGCTTCTGATTTTGAATCAATCGTGGCTTTTGCTTTGCTTCATTTCTAGTTTCCTGTGAATTTTCGACTTGCTCCTGTTTCCTTGCCTTGTATCTCTGTGATCATTGTGACCTGGACCGTTATACTGACATCCCGCTTGTCTGCCGAATAGGACCTGTTTGCTTAACTGTGTACCGAACCCGGTCTGCTTTCCATCTTTCCACTTGTCTGTTGATTCGGAACTGCCTGCCTTCCTGTGTACCGAACCCGGTCTGCTTTCCAACTTTCCGTTTGCCTGCTGATTCGGGACTGCCTGCCTTCCTGTGTACCAAACCCGGTCTGCTTTCCGATTTTCCACTTGCCTGCTGATTCGGAACTGTCTGCCTTCCTGTGTACCGAACCCGCTCTGCATTCTGACACACCCGCTTGCCTGCTGATTTGGAATTCACCTACCTGGATTGCTGACCTTTCATTACTCACATCTTGGAAGACACCAACAACACCCTAGTGTATTAATTGAAAGTGCTGAACTTGAGACTGCCTACATACGCTGAAGTCGTTAGGCATCCTCGTGCCAGCGGGATAGAACTGGGACTAGAGACTGCCTTAAATCGTTTAGGCGTCCTCGAGCCATTGGGTTAGGGATAGAATACATTGTGTGTGTTGTTGCTTCACGAGTATCATCAGAAATGTTATTATGTTATAATGTTATAATGTTATTATGTTATTATGTTACAAATGTTATTATGTTATAAATCTCTGCAACTGCTGTTTCTTATTCTTTGATCCTCAATCCTATCCTTGTCTCATGACATTCTTTATGTCTCATTAGATTGTGTACTACCATCCAGTCTTGTGCTCCGAATTGACAAAGAGCAGTCAGAAAGTATTATTGTTCATTCTGGTTAGTGCTTTGGTATTTCTTTACTGTGCTCATTGCTTAACCTAAGATTGACTTATCAAGTCATTTGCCCTTGTTCCTTTGCAGTGCCTGGTCGTTCGTGTGGTGTTCCTTATCTTTCGACTAATAGATCCCCCTTTAATTTACCTTGTGTGTTCAGAGGGTTACATTGGTAGGAAGAACCCGACGGCTACGCTACGGGTACAACCTCGAGTTCTACTACCTCAGATTCTGACATAATCAGAAGCCTCATACAAAATGGATGCCAACGAGACCTTTAATGCAACTTGTGGCGGAGCTACGTGTTGATATGCAAACAGCTCATGCTACCACGCAGGCTCGCATTGACGAGCTTCAGGCAAGGATTCCGGCAGCTGATCAGATCCCTAATGAAGCCATGGCTTCCGATTCTGGGGAACCTGCAATCCAACCTGCGGCCGTTGCCCCAGTATATATGGCAACGCAACATCCTCTAGCACCACCTGCGCGGTTCCATGGGGATCCTAGGATTTATCGTACGTTTCTGAATCCGTGCCGGTTGCACTTTCTGTGCCGTCCCAATGCCTTTCCTGATTCCGCTACCAAAGCTGCCTTTGTCCTTTCCCATTTGGCTGGTACCGTGGCTGCCTGGGCTAATCCTCTGTTGGAGGCTGGTAAACCTCTCTTGTTTGATTGCGATGCCTTGTTGGAAGCTATGAATCGGGTATTTGATACATGATACAAAACCCAGGCTACTGAGTTGGAACTTTTGGGGCTGCAACAGGGTGACACCCCTCTCCTTGCCTATGTTGCCAAGTTTAATCAACTCGTCGCTGATACAGGGTGGCCCGAGGACAAGAAAGCCGCACTCTTTTTTTTATTTTTTTTTTAAATTTAAAATGCATTTAGTTTATTTCTTAAACCTTACATTTGTGCAACATATTGGTACAAAAAAAAGAGAATTTCTAAACGAAAATAGCATAGGCTTTAAAACACTTATGTATAGTTTGCAGCAGTGATGTCCTTCCAAAAGTGGACGACTGTGGACACCATTTTTCTGTTGTTTCCCATTAAAATATAGCTCCACTGTGCCTCAGTGTCCAATGGGATGGTTGCTGACAACTGTTTGAGGGATTCAGAGTCCATATGCCTAAGATTTGTCGTGTCGGAAGAATGTATAACCTAAATCTTAGGAAGATGTCGCATATTTGGCGATCTGGGAATAGGTTGAGGTAATGGGGCAGTTGGTTTATTGCTCTTGCTTCTCCGCCGCATTTAAGATTTAGCTTGTATTCATCTCTCTTTTTTTCTGTCTCAATCCAGTCTAGTCTAGCCAGATGCTTTTTGGCTTGTTGAGGCCTTTTATCAGCATGTCGAGTGATATGTTTTTTTCCGAGCATATGAGCTCTTCGGCTTCTCTCCATCTTGTCAGTACAGAGTTGTTTGGTGTTGATGGCGATGCTCTAAATATATCAAGTGTTGCGATGTTGTCTTCGTTATTCAGTTTCCTGTATGTGTCAAGGATTTTCCACGTAATTATGGATTGAAAAGATTGAAGGCCGAGCTCGTAGTGTATACGTGACATGGGGGTTGATTGTGGCAGAGATAGGATTTTCCGCCAGTAGATGGCTTCAAGTTGGATCCATATAGATTGATCCATGTTAATCAGGCATTCCCCCCCTGTATGTCAAGATTGCTGTTACTTTTTTCTTGTAAAAAGCTAATGCAGGTTTGATCGAGAACTTACCAAATTTCTGGTGGATGATTAAACCCTGATTGGCCAGCGATTTGACTTTTGATTTTAAGTGGAGTGCCCAAGGAATTTCGCTCATTGATTGATTTATCCAAATTCCTAGTTACTTGTATTTGGTGACTTGGTCCAATCGTTGGTTTTGAAGGAAGAACACCGGGAGTTTCAATTTACCTTGGGCTTTTCGTGTTAAAGTCATGACTTTTGTTTTTTTTATATTTATGGTAAATTCGTTGTGATCCATGTATTCAATCGTTTTGTTAAATGCAATCTGAAGACCGTGTGGCGTTTTTGCAAGGAGAATAATGTCATCAGCATAGATCAGATATGGTACCGCACTGTTGTTAAGTTTCGGGGGGTTGATATTAGGGGAGTTGATGCTTTCCTCATAGTCAGATGTGAACAGGTTAAATAGGGCAGCAGCCAACGGGCAGCCTTGTTTGAGCCCGTGCCATGTTCTGATTTTGTTGCTTACGATCCCATCTGCTGTCATTCTCACCTGGATCTTGGTATTAGAATATAGGAGTTTTATAGGTGCTAGTATGTCGCTAGGACATCCCCATAGCTCCATTTTTTTTCCACAGGAGGTCTCTGTTGATGGTATTGAAGGCGAGTCTTAGGTCTACGTATGCAACATAAACTTGGGTGTTCTTCTTGTCCGCTTCGTGTTTTAGTATGTTCAACATTAATAGGTTTATGCTTGTGCCAATTCTTTTCACAAATCCCGTTTGTCGAGTTGCTTGGTGGAAGGTCAGTTTTGACCATGCGTTTAATCTTGTTAGGAGGTGGTTTGCGAATACTTTCCCCAGAGGATCTAGTAATGCCAAAGGTCGGTAATTCATCGGATCTTTGGTGGATCCCTGTTTGTATATGGGGATTATTGTTGCCAACTGCCAAGATGTAGGTATCCTTTTGGTGCTGTTGATTAGGTCGATGATTGCCCCGCAAAATTCCGCCCATGGTTTAGGATCCTTTTTGAGAATTGCATTTGATAGCCCATCGGGGCCAGGGGCCCGTGATGCATTTAGATTGTGGATCGCATTTTCTAGATCTTTTACTTCATATACAACTTCCCATGTGTTTTCCTTTTGGGTGATGGTTTTTCCTTGGATTGCTGGTCTTTCTTTATATAACTCGGTGAAGTATCTGATCCAGTCTTGCTCAGTAACATCGACTATCATTGCTTCTTGTTTGCTAGTATTCGAGTTTAACAGGTCCCACAGACGTCGGGTGTTGTTGTTTCTGAGAATAGACATCATGTTTTCTGCATTCTCTTGTTCTTGTATCATTTTCGCATTTTTTAACCAATTTTTGAATTTTTCTTGGCTCTATGTATTTTTGTTTTTTTGGTTAAACTCGTTTCATGTTTTGCTCTTCTAACTTCTCTTCGCATTTCTTTTTTTTTTGCAGCAATCAAGTCATTATAGGTGTATTGATGCCTCGGGTGTTGAAGGCCTTTCCGGACGTTTGTCAGTTTGAACTGATTCAGCAGCCATCCGTAGTTTATTTTGCTGTTGTCTTTTAAATCAGCATTCTTGAGTGTTTCCGTCAAGGTTTTTAGTTTGTGGTGGGCAATTTTTAGTCGGTTCATTCTGGAGTTTACCGTTATTGGAGGGATGTGTATTCTCCTTGGGGAAGTGCCGCTTGAGTCCCACGAACGCTTCAGGATGTAATGGTCGCTTAGGTTGCTGGATATGTTTTCTACTTCCTTGATGGCTGCTGAAATTCTTTTCGTGACATAAAAATACTCTATTATGGATTGTTTGTTTCCAAATGACCAGGATGGAGTGGGGGTCAATGTGTCTTTATTTATTGCATCCAGGCGGATGAAATTCCTATTGTCTAGTTCAGCTGACCATCTTCTTGCACGGGGTTCAAGTCGATGTTCTTCTAGCTTTTTTCCTTTCGAATCATAAATATGGAAATTAAAGTCGCCACATAAGATGTGGTCTATACCTTCATATTTCTGTGTGTTGATGTCAATTATGGAAAGGATTGTGTCTGTTGTTTGCTCGTCTTCGTGTTTCTTTGGGTTCCAATAAACGTTGGTAATGCTCAGATATTATATTTGGAGGGATTCCCTATATCATTTGTGGTTTGTTCCAGTTCCGGTGATATTAGTTTTTTGAGTATTGTGTTTTGTGCGCAGGTGTCTAGGTTTGTGTATTCTATGACCTCATAGTAAAGGTTGTGTCTGATTAAGGTGATGAGACAGGCTGATGGTCTACCTGCCTTTCCTGCAATTGCGGGATTCGTCTGCGTGAGGTATCCTTCGAAGATTGGAGGAACAGTGAGCCAGGTCTCTTGTAAGCATATTATGCTGCCATTATTCAAACCTGCATGTGCTTTGTGGAACAAATGTGAGTGACCACGTGTGTTCCATGAACAACATGTCACAAGCTGATTAATGTCTGAATTTCGTTGTTATAGTGAAGTTTTGTCGTTGTAATCATTGGTGTTATTTGTTGAGTCGAGGTTTCTCCATAAGGGGGTTTTGTCAATACTTCTCCTGGTGCCTGCTCTTCTCGGTCTATGCTGATGTGTATCAGGGTTGTGGAAGCTGATGTCACTTTCATTGGAGTTCTTGTTGTGCGGGTCCCAGAGCTTGGTGTATTCTAGGTCTTCGGTGCTGCTAATTTCTGACTACATTTGGCTGTTTTCTAGAACGTGCTTGTTGTGTATGTTTTCATATTGCTGAGCGAAGCATTCTACTATTGATAGATCGAAACCAAGGTATTTTATATCTTTCTTGGATGAGGCAATTTTCCTCAGAGTTTTTTCTGTGTAACAATGTATCAAAATGTCGCCCAGACTTTTGTCGTTAATGAAGTCAATTGTTTTCAAATCTTTCGTAGTGATCGACTTTAAATTTGGGATGGCTTGAAATAGGCAAAGGGTGTTAGTCCAATACATGATCAGTTTTACATCACGATTTGTTGTCCTTTCTAGTCTTAATATATACCTATGGATCTAGTGAAGTGAGTGCACAAATTGTGGGTATTTTAGTGGGCTTGTTTGTTCTATCTGACTAGATTTCTTTGGTTTGGGATGCATCTGGTCCTCTAGATTCAAGGTTTGGTCCGAGTTCGCTGACTTTGAAGGTGTAGAGGTTAAAGAGTTATTTGACGAAGTTAGATCGCCATCTGAGATCTCCTCACATGATATCTCTGCAGTTATCATCAGGCTTTCATGGGTCTCTTCATAGCAGTCCAGTATTATCATTGATGACGTGTTAATTTGGTCTCCCTGTTCAGTTGGTTTCTCAGGATTTTCGTTCGCTTTATGTTCAGGTTCTTGTTCAGAGTATGTTGACAAGTTCATCAATGATTCTATGTTTCCTTCGTCACTGTCCTCTGTTCCAGCAAATGGGATTGAGTTGTTGGTTTTTTTAATCTCTTCTGATGCTTTCTTTGAATGTCATTGCAGATTAGATTGCGCTGTTATGCTCGTTTTGGATCTGGCTATTTTTGTTTCTTGACGCTGGTTTTGTATAGCTTTTTTATTTTCGTTTACACTGTGCATTAGATTTCTCAGAAATGCTCTTGAGCCATTTTGACGCTTTTTAGTTAATGTCTTTTTGGTTTTTTCTTTTATTTTGGGTGCTTCACTTGGATTTTGTTGTTCAAAGATGCTGTAATTTTGTGTCCCCTTTTCTGGCTTTCCTATGGAGGTGTCTGTTTTAAGATTTTGGTCAGACGCTTCAGAGGACAGGATTTTGGCAGCATCACAGTGGGGTGAGTCTGGAGTTAGATCAATTAGTAGAATATTGCTGTCGATGTTCTTGTTCTCCATTTGAGAAACCTTTTGATTTATCACTGTTGACTTATTTTTTTGGTTTATAGTTTGCGTCCCATTATTAGTGTTTTTTGCCTCCTTGGGTTCTGTTTGTGTATTCAAGCTTTTTGTTGCTGTTATGGCGATAAGAGCTTCGATTAGTGCGGCTTTATCCGATCTGTCTTGTCTTGCTATTTCAGCAAGTCGTTGTTGCCAGTTGTAGCTGATCTCTGCTTCTTTATTAAGACGTTCTTGGATTTTTGCTGTTATCACTTCTAGACTCTTTTGTTTGGCATATATTGAGGCCAGTAAGGTTGTGTGTTCTTTCACAGTCTCCATGTTCGATTCGTGGAGCTTTATGTATGGGATCATGGTTTGGGTCGTCACCGCCATCAACATGTTTTGGAGGTCGACCATGGAGGTCGCTATAGACTCTTTCTTGGGGAGCTGTCAAAGTTGTAGCGCAAGTGCACTTTCTCTGTTCATTCGTTGGATCCATTTTCTCTGGGCACATTAATTGGTTTTTGTTGGCCATAGGATTACTAGGTCTAGGGTTCATCTCGGGTCTGCTTGTCAGAGGGAGCGTTTGGTTTGTTCTTTTTTTGAGCTTTCTATTTTTGTCCTGTAATTCCATTAAAGCCTCAATTTCAGTTAGATCGAGTGATAATCGCTCCATCCGTTTAGCATTGATGGGGAATGTATTTGTGGCTTTCTGTTCAGGGGTCCTTATGCTGTCATAATGATTCTTCCATTGAGTCTTTGCGTGCATTGCTCTCTCTTTTTGTGAGAATAGGCTGAGAATGGATGATTGACCCTTTCCTCTCACTTCATACTCGCCACTGCTTCCTGACGACCATGGTTCTTCTTTAAATTCACTTAATGTGGTAGATGGATAGGTCGATTGGAACTGCACTCCCGTCGAGGCAAAGGAGTAGTTCTTAGGTATGGTTTGCTGTATATCTTTCAGTATGGTTTGTTTGGTTTTCTCTTCTGTAAAATTGGTCACAGTGTTAGACTCAATCAAGAAGTGCTTCATTTTGTCTTTTGCGGTGGATTGTGTCTCAAGGCTGATTTCTTTGTTTCCGTGGTGAGGATTAACGCTATCTAGCTTTGAGGCTGTCGGAGCATCTAGCATGTTTGTTTCTGCATCACTGTGACAGGTTTGGCTGTCTACATTAGATATGTTGCAGTCCGCCTGTCTGTAGGAGTTTATTAGGCTGTCTGCATCCTTGGCTGAGATAGGAATGCGGGTTGATATGCGCATTTCCTCCATGATTATTGTTCGCATCCTGGTATTGGGGTGTAAATTGAGCGCAACTTGCTCTTTCACTTCTGCCGTACTTATTCTGGTTTTTTTATATTATTTTGTGAGTGTTTTTTTGTTTGTGTCTTTTGTATGTCTTTGGTCTTTGGTATCAGCTAATCCCGGATACAGATTCAAGCCCAGGCACACGAGACAGAAGGGAGCTCCCGGATCCGCGTGACCAGGAAGTACTAGCGCACGGCCCCTCCCCCTCTCACAACGCTCGGTGGCGGAAAGTCAGTGCGGGCGGCAGGAGAGGAAGGAATTCCCGAGTTTGGGCTGTTAGAGAGGCAGTAGGGTAAGCAGCAGGTTTGCAGCGGAGAAGGGAGGGGGGTGTGTGGTGAGGCGGCCTCAGGAAGGGTAGATGGGTGATCTTCTCACTTCTGACGCTCAGAAGGAGCGTATGCACCGTGCCGCACCAGGGGAGCACTGGTGTTCATTAGCAGAGTCGTGGGGGCGGGCCAAGGGTGCTTGGTGCCGAGGTGCCAAGGCTGCCGATGCCGCTCCTCCACACCAAGCGGCGCGGCGGGCAGGGCAGGGCGGTGTCAAAGGACTGGTCGGGCTACTTCGCCTGGGTTAGTGTGACGCAGTAGAGCGGGTTCCGGAGGTCTGGAGCCGACGCTGGTCGCGCCGACCTCTTCACCAGCAAACAAACATTCAGGAGGGGGCAGGAAGACAGGCAGTAGTCGTGGGCGGGTGGTGAGATTCAATTGTGAAGAAAAAAAAAGAAAAAGCCGGGGAGTCGGACAGCTTATGCACCAAGTGCTGGGGCTCAAGGCGAATGGGTCAAAGGACAAAGTCCCGCAGTTCCCACGCGTGAGGCCCGCAGCTAGCAGTCTGTGTTTCGCAATTCCAATGCAGACTTGTCAGATCAAAAGAGCAGGGGGTGCTCAAGGTGAGAGGGTCAAAGGACAGAGTCCCGCAGTCCCTGCACGCTATCCCCACAAGCCGGCAGTTCCTGGGATAGATACTTTGTGAGTTATGAAGGATCAGGTTCCAGCCGTCTTTTAGTCTTAGATATCAGTTCTGCCAGCTATCAATGTTTGTTAGACCCAGTGCAGGTTAGGGGGGAAAAGCACGCTTCCAGGTTTGTTTCTTACCTGGAGCTTCCTGCTTTCCTTGAGTCCCGCGGACTCCTGCAGACTCCACACTCGACCTCCACACTCCGCGGCCCGCTCTGCGGTCTGTTGTAGGTTTAGTAGAGGCAATAGGCTTCTCCTCAATAGAGCTAGAAAGAATACTGTGGCAGCTCCTGCAGACTCCACACTCGACCTCCACACTCCGCGGCCCACTCCGCGATCTGTTGTAGGTTTAGTAGAGGCAATAGGCTCCTCCTCAATAGAGCTAGAAAGAATACTGTGGCAGCTCCTGCAAACTCCACACTCGACCTCCACACTCCGCGGCCCGCTCCGCGGTCTGTTGTACGTTTAGTAGAGGCAATAGGCTCCTCCTCAATAGAGCTAGAACGAATACTGTGGCATCTCCTGCAGACTCCACACTTGACCTCCACACTCCGCCTCACTCTTTTATAAAGGTCTGTCAGACGCTCTCAAAAATACTCTTGCAACCGTTCCGGTGGTTACGACGGCCTTCCAAGAACTTTTGGATCTTTTCCTACAGATCGATGCTCGTAGAGCAGAAAGAAAGGGAGAGTAGAGACCTCAAATACCGGTCTTAGTACCACCAACTCCGGTTTCTGCTAATCATCGTGAGCCAATGCAACTAGGTGCCTTAAGGGTTACTTTGACCCCTGGTGAAAGAGAGAGGAGACGGGCAGACAACCTATGCTTTTATAGTGGCTCAGCGGATCATTTCCTAAAGTTATGTAAAAAAAAACCCAAGAAGTCAGGAAACGCGAAAACTCAGTAGTGGATGGGGTCCAGCTACCGAGTTTTATGCATACAGATTCCATCATGATATCTCCCATTACGATTCATGCATCGTTTAAACGCCAAACGGGTCCTGTCTGGTATGGTGAACCAGTATTGGATTCAGGGGCCACGGGTAACTACATTGACCTTTCTTTTTCCCAGAAAAACAATGTGCCTCTTGTCCCAAAAGACTGTGCTGAACTGGTAAATGCAGTAGATGGTAGCACGTTGCTTTCAGGCTTGGTTAGCAAACAAACAGTGCTCTTGGTCATGACATCCGATTCAAGACATACGGAAACCGTCTCTTTTGACGTTATAACTGCACCTCAATTCAGAATGATTCTGGGCTTACCATGGCTGAACCCAGCCATTGATTGGGTGACTGGGGAACTCCGTTTTGTGTCTATATTTTGCGAGGACCACTGCCTTATAACACAAACCATGCTTACAAATCCCTGCCGATCCTTGTTGGGATCGCTCTCACCATGGGGGCAGTTTCCTCAGTGTCTTTGCCTCATGTGTACACGACTTTCAAGGATGTCATCCATCCCAAAGACGCAGAAGTGCTTCCACCCCATAGACCCTACGATTGTCCCATTGATATCATTCCAGAGGCAAAAATACCAAACGGTAGGGTTTATTCACTAACCCAGAAAGAGGATGGGATACTCAAAGAATACATAGAAAAATCATTAAGCACTGGCTTTATCCGTCCATCATGTTCTTCAGCGGCTTCACCTATGTTTTTTGTTCTAAAGAAAGAGGGGGATCTGCGTCCTTGTATAGATTACTGTGAACTTAATGCAATTACCATCTGTAACCAATACCCAATTGTTAGGGAGAATTCTCTCTTTAGGCTGAATTTCCTAACTTAGTGAGTCCCCCAGCAGCTTTGCTGGATTCCTGGAGTTTGTTTTTTTCTCCTGCCAAGAGTGAGACTCTTTTTCTCCCACTCTTGGACATGATTTATGGTGTTCCTTTGACTGTTTTTTATGGGTTATGGGGTCCTTTACTCCATAGGGTCTCATGTGGTTTTACGATGTGTGTTACACAGCACCCTCTGTGCAGTAACACAGGGGTGTCATAGTGACACCCCACCATAGTCTCCCAGGGCATGTAAAGTCACCATTGGCTTTACTAGTCCCAAATTATTAACAGAAACCAGTACAAACCATCATATTGTGGACGTACTGGTCGGGGCAATTCGATTGCCCCGGGGTCTGTTAGTCGAGGGGGCACGTCTCCGTCCCCCCTGATCGAGTTTTGGCTGGTGGCAGTGGAAATTACTTTTTATATTCGACCGCGAAAATTTCCCTATGGGATTTTCCTATTGTTCGAGGCTACCAACTTTAATTATTTAATTCTCATAGCCTCGAACATACCCCCGGTTTATTTATTTAATATTAATTCGCCGGTTGGTATTTTTTGCCAGGACTCGATTCTAAAATGGCATTTGTGTTCTCTTCTGTGACTCCAACCCAAGTCGAGCCCTTTGTTCCACTTTTTGGCGGGCTTCTCCACAGAAGCTTCCAAAAGTGGTGCCACTCTGTCTGGGTACCACAGGGGGTGTGGGAGGGGGTTTAGGCACCCTGGACTGAGTTACCTTGGTAACTCAAGTCGCACTCTTGTGTGATTGGCCCCACCACTTAGCATGTTTGATTGACAGCTAGGCTGAGTGAATGGGGGTGTGCTGCATAAAAGCAGGGCTTTGGGGACTGGAACTTCAGAAGTCGCCACAGGACCTGAGAATCCGACGAGGGAGAAGCTTGAGCCGACCTACCACGATGACTCCACCGGTGGAGCCCTGCGGAACCGACTCACCACTTCCCGACGACAGAGAAGATCTCCCGGCTGGAGAGGCTTCTTCCCCTGACTGGTGGGCATAACCAGTTTACCTTCTTTCTTCGCACCCCAGACCGGTTTGTGGTCGAACTGCCCGTGCCAAGCACCCCGGTGGCCGGATAGCCACTTACACTGGACCGCGAACCCACGGACCGCTCCTTGTACCTGAGAAACTCTGCGGCTGGTTTCTTCCCTGGCAGTGCAACGGACTCCTGTCTTCCTCCCCGACAAGATCCTCTCTTCCCCCGGACGAAGCACGGACTTGCATCCGCTGCCAGGAACAACTTCCCCCGCTGGAGTATTCTCACCACTTTAAGGTACCGTGTCCGCCAGGCCTCCCTTTCTAAAGATTGCTACAAGGTAATAATAACCCCTTAACCTTCTGGACTGGGCTGGCCGCCTTGACCCTCTAACTGGTCTCTTTCTTTGGTCCAACTCTTTTTGAACCTTTTCAAGACTTTTGTGCACTGCAACCGTGTGACCTTGGACACATTTCATTTTGATCCTCTTAAAGCGGATCCGGCCTACTGACTCTGAACTCACGGTGTTACTTTGCCTTCCTCTCTTGTTGTGTTTGTGAAAAAGTGTTGGGATCTGTTTCAATTTATTCTCTGCTTTTCTCTCCCTTTTTAAAACGAATTATTAGAGTGCCATCTACGTTAAGCGCTCACCGCTGTCTGAAAATAAGTGGGGGCTTTACTTAAGACTTGTCTAATATCCTTTTAAGGGAGTGTTTATCTTTTAGTGACCGTGTTTTTGAATTGCTTACTATTAGTGCCTGTGTGTTTTTCTAGATGTGGTTTGAAATAAATAATTATATCTCTTTTACACCAAGCCCTGGTCAGTGTTTACTTGTTCTATTGTGTCCTCTTGACCTATTGTGAATACTCTGTATACTGCCTAACTCTTCTTGAGGGAAGTCTGACTGCTCAGCCACAGCTACCAAGTGAATCTGTGTGGTACAGACTGCTACCAAGTGGGTTTACTGCCAAACACCTGTAGCCCTAAATCTTTTGCAGTGGTCCCAGAGGGAACTGCACAGGTTTCTGCCTAACACTGGTGTACAGCGGTGGGATTTGTATTGAGTATACACTTTAGAGTGCTTGTTGAACACTTTAGGACAACTGACCACAGAGCTTAGCACTAAGAAGCTGATTTCTAACTATGTCTGCTATGGAGAGTTATACCCTAGAATCATTGTATGCCAAAACTGCTGATTGCTTAAAAGTATTGTGTAGACATAAGGATCTCTCTGAGAAGGGCAAGAAAATGAAATGGAACTTATAGAAAGATTGTTAGAAAACCAAAGTCTGGGTGGTACAGAGGAATCTACCCCCCAGCAAATGTAGAAAACAGTGATGGTATTGATCTGAATCAAAGTATTGATAATGAGTCAGAAGAGGAAAGTGAACCTAATGAAGTTAGCCACTCTGAGCCTCAGTCTGCCTTACCTACTGTACCTACTGGGCCTATACCAGGTCCCACATGTAAACCTGCTTATTTTGAACTTGAAAAAATGAAGCTTGAATTAGAGTACAAACGTTTTTTTGCTCAATCTGAAAGAAACCAAGAGCTAGAGTTCAGAAGAATGAATGCCCAGGCTGAGCAGAAGCAAGCTGAGTTAAGACTCAGAGAAATAGAGCTTAATCACGAACTAGAAATGAAAAAGTTGTGTGTGGAAAATGCTTCTCTCTCCTCCGGTTCTTCTAGGAGTTCCAGTCCCAAAAGACCCCGGATGCCTAAGGAATTAGTGGGTATGTATGAACCTAGGTTGGATGTGTTGGATTGGTTAAAAATGTTTGAGTATAATCATGGGCTCCAGGACATCACAGGGAATGAGTTACTTCCCTGGTTGTTCTCTAGGCTTCCCCCTGTTGCAACTGATGTGGTAATGGAGTTGGGGGAGGTGGATAAGAAGGATTATGAATGTGTGAAACTAGCCTTGATAGCTAGATTCGGGAAGACTCCTTCCCAGTACCTTAAGAGGTTTAGGACCCTCAAAAAGCATGATGGTACCCCTTGGGCTACCTGGGTGAGTGAAAGTTTGAAAAACTTAGATGAATGGATTAAGGGTTACAGAGTTAACACTTATGAAGGAATGAAGAATCTTGTAATGTTGGAGTCAATTTATGATGCCTGCTCTCCTGAGCTCAGACAGCACTTGGCTGATTCAAAGGAATTAGATTCCAGGAAGTTAGCTAAGGCTGCTGACTTGTGGGTTGCCAACAGGGCCACCACAAGGATTCTGGGGCTACTCAGAAAAGGGATGAGGGAAAACAGCCAAAGAAGGACTCCAAAGAGAATTCTAATAATTCCAATTCCAAAGAGGGCCCCAAACAGAACCAAAAGAGTAAGTCACCAGGGAAACCAAATCAGGCTATTGAACCTCCTGGTGCCAAACCAGAAGGAGGTCAGAACAAGCCACCATTCCAGAAAGCATTTGGTAAATGCTTTGTTTGAGGCTCTACTGACCATGTGAAAGGAGATCCCAGATGTAAGGGTAAACCTTCAGGGGTCCAGCTTGTCTCCCTAGCCCTCGCTCCAGAGGAGGAAGTAAAAATGGCAAGTGGAAACTTTCTATTACTGGCTGATGAACCCATTGGAGTCTCAGCCAGCGTTTCTTTAGTATCTCTGGGTTTGTGGGAACAACAGAACTTAGATGTCTATAATTCTATCCCAGATAATACTAAAGAGTATTATAAGGACAGTGTCCAGGTGAATGGTCAGGAGACTCCTGCCATTAGGGACACTGGGGCCAGCATAACTGTGGTGGACAAATCGTTTTTTCAGGCTGAGGATGTTGCTAAGGCACCCAAACGCCTCACCAAGTTAGCTGGAGGGCCTGTGCAGATGCTTCCCCAATTACCAGTTCTCATCCAGTGTAATGACATGACTGTGAAAATACCTGTCAGCATACAAGGTGAGGCGCCAGGAAGGGTTCTGCTGGGTAATGACTTGAAAACTCTTGGAGTAGTGTCACATACCCCCAGACCTCCTAGTAAAAGGTTACATGGGCTCACCAGACCTGCAAGGGAGAGAACCATAAGAGGTACACCAAGGAGATGATGAAGAAAGAGATCACTCCTGCTCCACTGGAGATGTCAGCTGCTGTCTCTAAGAAACTAGAAGAAAAAGGGAAACCTAAAACTTCTAAGAAGAACCTCACAGCCAGCACTCCGGTGCAGCCAACAAGGACTTCCCCTAGGTTCTACAAAGTTACACCAGTAACTCCCCCTCCAGCTGAGGCTGAGAGGGAGGTACAACCCTGTGTGGTTGAACTAGACTCTGAAGAAGAGCTAGTGGAAGGCCAGGAACTCATTGGAGATCTGGATCCTGTTGACCATCCTGAGCTGCAGTCTTTACTGGCAGAAGGTGGACCCAACAGGGCAGACTTCAGTAAGGGACAGAGAGAATGTCCAACTCTGGAAGGTCTTCGCCACCAGGCAGATGCTTAGGCTGAGGGCAAGAGCCTGGGAAATATAGGTTACACTGGGAAGATGGCCTCTTCTACAGTGAACCAACTGAGTCTGCACCTGGGGACAACAAACGACTTGTGGTACCCCAAGAGAACAGACCACAGTTCTTGCAGTTAGCCCATGAGATTCCTTTGGCCGGTCACTTGAGTTTCAAGAAGACTAAGGAAAGGCTCTCACTCTACTTCTATTGGCCAGAGATGGGGGCTGAAGTAGATAAATACTGCAGGAGCTGCCACACCTGCCAGACATCGGGTAAGGTTGGCTCCAAGAATGTGGCACCTTTAGTGCCTCTCCCAGTTGTGGGAGTCCCATTTGAGAGAGTAGGGATTGACATTGTTGGTCCCCTTGATCCTCCAACCTCCTCAGGCAACAGGTTTATACTTGTTGTAGTAGACCATGCTACTAGGTACCCCGAGGCAATTCCTATGAGGACTGCTACAGCGCCAGCTGTGGCTAAGGCCCTCCTTGGTATTTTTACCAGGGTTGGGTTTCCTAAGGAAGTAATCTCTGACAGAGGCTCAAATTTTATGTCCCACTACATGAAAGCCATGTGGAAAACCTGCGGAGTTACTTACAAGTTCTCAATCGCATACCACCCTCAGACAAATGGTCTGGTTGAAAGGTTCAACAGAACCATGAAGAGCATGAAAAGTGCTTTAGAGGACCCCCTTAAAAGAAAGTGGGACCTTCTACTGCCATGCCTTCTCTTTGCTTATAGAGAAGTCCCTCAGGAGGGAGTAGGTTATTCTCCCTTTGAACTTCTTTATGGTCATCCGGTCAGAGGTCCATTGGCCCTGATGAAGGAGGGGTTGGAGAGTGCTCCTTCCCCCAAGCCAGTCAGAGTGACTGACTACGTGATAGGTCTCCGTAGGAGAATGTCACAAATGATGGCAGAAGCAAGTGATAACTTGAAAGCTGGACAAGCATTGGTCAAGCACTGGCATGACCAAAAGGCTAACATGGTTGAGTTTACTCAAGACCAGCTAGTTCTCGTTATGATTCCAACAAGGCAGAGGGCCTTGCAAGACAAATGGATGGGACCCTTCAAAGTTGTGGGTAAACTTGGAGAGGTGAACTATCTGGTGGACTTGGGCAACCCCAAGGAGGCTCCAACAGTCTTCCAAACTAACAGACTAAAAGCGTATGTCTCCAGACCTGATGTAGGAGCTTTGCTTCTCGCATCATCAGATGAAGAAGAAGAGAGTGAAGCTCTTCCTGATCTCCTCAGAGGCTTACCTTTAGACGAAAAGATTGAAGGAGTAAATCTCTCTTCAAATCTGACACCTGAGCAACAGGAAGAGTGCAAATCTATGTTGAATCAGTTTGCCTCTCTGTTCTCACTTTCACTAGGCTTGACCCCTTGAGGACAGCATGACATACTCACTGGTGACTGTCTGCCAGTCAAAAGCAAAGGATATCGAATGTCAGAAAATGTAAGAACCCACATCAAAGGTGAGGTCAACAAGATGCTTGATCTCGGGGTAATAGAGCCCTCTACTAGTCCATGGTCTAGCCCAGTTGTGTTAGTACCAAAGGCAGGATCTAAAGAACTTAGATTCTGTGTGGATTACAGAGCTCTTAATGCAGTCACTAAGACTGATGCCCACCCTTTACCAAGGACAGATGAGTTGGTGGATAGACTTGGTGCAGCCAAGTTCCTCAGCACATTTGACTTGACGTCAGGCTATTGGCAAATAGCCCTGACAGACCATGCCAAGGAGAAAACTGCATTTTCTACGCCAGTTGGCTTATACCAGTTTAAGGTTATGCCTTTTGGATTGAAAAATGCACCTGCTACGTTTCAAAGGATGGTAAACCAGGTTGTGAATGGGATGGAGGACTTCTGCATGGCATACTTGGATGACATAGCAGTGTTCAGCAATTCCTGGGAAGAACAGGTGGACCACCTGAGATATGTTTTGCATGCTCTTGGAAAGGCCAATCTGACCATAAAGGCAAGTAAATGCCAGATTGGACAGAGTAAAGTGGTCTACCTTGGACATGAGGTAGGAGGTGGAGGAATAAGGCCTTTGCCCAGTAAGAATGAAGCTGTGCAAAATTGGACAACACTTACTACTCAGACCCAGGTGAGAGCCTTCTTAGGTCTCACTGGGTATTACAGGAATTTCATTGAGAACTATGGGTCCATAGCTTCTCCACTGAACGTCATCTCCTCTCCTAAATTCCCTAAAAAGGGTAGGTGGAATGAGCAATGCAATCAGGCCTTTGAAACCCTGAAAAAGGCTCTTTGCCAAGCCCCGGTACTCAGAGCTCCTGACTACCCCCAAACTTTCATTGTGCAAACAGATGCTTCAAATGTAGGAATAGGTGCAGTCCTCAGTCAACTGGATGGGAAAGGTAAGGAGCACCCATTTGCTTCATCAGTAGAAAACTGAAGGATCCTGAAACAAGGTGGGCAACCATTGAACGAGAGTGTTTTGCTATTGTGTGGGCTCTGAAGAAGTTTAGGCCATACTTGTATGGTTCTACTTTTGTCATTCAAACTGACCACCAACCCTTGAGATGGTTAATGCAAATGAAAGGGGAAAACCCAAAACTATTGAGATGGTCATTCTGCCTGCAAGGGTTTGATTTCACCATTGAGCACAGGTCAGGGTGTCACCACCAAAATGCTGATGGTCTCTCTAGGATGTATGTCATCGTCTAGAGGTATGACATTCATCCAGGAGTGGATTAAATCCTCCTGTCCCTTAGTCTGGGGGGGGGCGAGTGTTAGGGAGAATTCTCTCTTTAGGCTGAATTTTCTAACCTTGTGAGTCCCCCAGCAGCTTTGCTGGATTCCTGGAGTTTGTTTTTTCTCCTGCCAAGAGTGAGACTCTTTTCCTCCCACTCTTGGACATGATTTATGGTGTTCCTTTGACTGTTAATGTGTTTTATGGGCTATGGGGACCTTTACTCCATAGGGTCTCATGTGGTTTTAAGATGTGTGTTACACAGCACCCTCTGTGCAGTAACACAGGGGTGTCATAGTGACACCCCACCATAGACTCCATACCCTGGGACTGACTACTGTCTCCCAGGGCATGTAAAGTCACCATTGGCTTTACTAGTCCCAAATTATTAACAGAAACCAGTACAAACCATCATATTGTGGACGTACTGGTCGGGGCAATTCGATTGCCCCGGGGTCTGTTAGTCGAGGGGGCACGTCTCTGTCCCCCCTGATCGAGTTTTGGCTGGAGGCAGTGGAAACTACTTTTTATATTCGACCGCAAATATTTCCCTATGGGATTTTCCCATTGATCGAGGCTACCAACTTTAATTATTTAATTCTCATAGCCTCGAACATACCGCCAGTTTATTTATTTAATATTAAATCGCCGGTTGGTATTTTTTGCCAGGACACGATTCTAAAATGGCGTTTGTGTTCTCTTCTGTGACTCCAACCCAAGTCGATCCCTTTGTTCCACTTTTTGGCGGGCTTCTCCACAGAAGCCTCCAAAAGTGGTGCCACTCTCTCTGGGTACCACAGGAGGTGTGGGAGGGGGTTTAGGCACCCTAGACTGAGTTACCTTGGTAACTCAAGTCGCATTCTTGTGTGATTGGCCCAAGTGGTGAGCCGGCCGGCTCACCACTTAGCATGTTTGATTGACAGCTAGGCTGAGTGAATGGGGGTGTGCTGCATAAAAGCAGGGCTTTGGGGACTGGAACTTCAGAAGTCGCCACAGGACCTTAGAATCCGATGAGAGAGAAGCTGATCCGACCTACCACGACGACACCACCGGTGGAGCCCTGCGGAACCGACTCACCACTTCCCGACGACAGAGAAGATCTCCCGGCTGGAGAGGCTTCTTCCCCTGACTGGTGGGCACAACCAGTTTACCTTCTTTCTTCGCACCCCAGACCGGTTTGTGGTAGAACTGCCCGTGCCAAGCACCCTGGCGGCTGGATTGCCACTTACCACTGGACCGCAAACCCACGGACCGCTCCTTGTACCTGAGAAACTCCACGGCTTGTTTCTTCCCTGGCAGTGCAACGGACTCCTGTCTTCCTCCCCGACGAGATCCTCTATTCCCCCGGACGAAGCACCGACTTGCATCCGCTGCCAGGAACAACTGCCCCCGCTGGAGTATTCTCACCACTTTAAGGTACCGTGTCCGCCAGGCCTCCCTTTCTAAAGATTGCTACAAGGTAATAATAACCCCTTAACCTTCTGGACTGGCCGCCTTGACCCTCTAACTGGTCTCTTTCTTTGGTCCAACTCTTTTTGAACCTTTTCAAGACTTTTGTGCACTGCAACCGTGTGACCTTGGACACATTTCATTTTGATCCTCTTAAAGCGGATCCGGCCTACTGACTCTGAACTCACGGTGTTACTTTGCCTTCCTCTCTTGTTGTGTTTGTGAAAAAGTGTTGGGATCTGTTTCAATTTATTCTCTGCTTTTCTCTCCCTTTTTAAAACGAATAATTAGAGTGCCATCTACGTTAAGCGCTCACCGCTGTCTGAAAGTAAGTGGGGGCTTTACTTAAGACTTGTCTAATATTCTTTTAAGGGAGTGTATATCTTTAGTGACCGTGTTTTTGAATTGCTTACTATTAGTGCCTGTGTGTTTTTCTAGATGTGGTTTTAAATAAATAATTATATCTCTTTTACACCAAGCCCTGGTCAGTGTTTACTTGTTCTATTGTGTTCTCTTGACCTATTGTGAATACTCTGTATTCTGCCTAACTCTTCTTGAGGGAAGTCTGACTGCTCAGCCACAGCTACCAAGTGAATCTGTGTGGTACAGACTGCTACCAAGTGGGTTTACTGCCAAACACCTGTAGTCCTAAATCTTTTGCAGTGGTCCCAGAGGGAACTGCACAGGTTTCTGCCTAACACCAATCCCTCTGATTTCAGTTTTACTCGACCAATTGGGTACTTCCAAATACCAAATACCAAATTCCTTCCTGTGAATCACTCCTCATTAAACTATCCCTCCCCCCTTCATTCTCCCACAGCTTTCTAATAATCTCCAGACCACCTGGCTATGATAGACAATTCTCAAACAACCTCTGCGACTCTATTGCCACCCTCCAACTAAACCATCCCAACCTCACCCTGCTAGGAGATTTCAACATATGGCTTGACATTCTCACCAACCCTATGACCCACTCTCTGGTTGACGGCCTAGACGCGATTAACCTCCAACCCCACATAAATGGCCCGACTCACTATAAAGGACACACACTTGATGCCAACTTCAGCTCACACAACCTGATACTTCTAAACCTGCCCACCCCTATCATCTGGTCAGATCACTTCATTGTTTCTTTCGCCATTCGCTCACCCAACCCACTCGCCCTACCCAAACCTGAACCTCTGAATCTACGCAAATTCTGGAAGAAACTACTAATCCTCCCTGATCTAGCCGACGCACTCCTTTAGTCTCCTCCCCCTACCTGCCTACTCAATCAAAAACTAACCTCAGACGCCTTTGACTCATGGCTCAACACCTCACTAATGCAGCTCACACCCTCTTGCAAACCATCAGCCAGCTGTGGCCTTTTCCCTAGATGGTTCACACCAGAACTGAAGACCACTAAACAACTATATAAATCCCTAGAATGCAAATGGCGGAAAGACAAAACACCCCTAAACAGATCCACCTTGGGCCGGCACCTTTGTCAGTACAAGGCTGAAATCCAGAAAGCAAAAAAAAACCATTACAACTCCCGAATCCTAAACTGTAAAAACCCCGGCAAAGAACTTAACAAAATCATCACCAAATTCACCAAACCATCATGCACCACCACCCTCCCGACCCCCTCACAATCGCTGTCTGACTCACTCTCCACTTTTACACCACAGCTCTCAAAAGAACAAACGCTCTAACAAGCATACTAGCTCTCTTACATCCACCAGGCAATCCACCCTCCATACCGGCCATCCCACCGCCTGCGACCACTACCCAACCAACGTTCGACTCCTTCAGTCCAATAGCAACCGGCCAATTTGTCAAACTTCTCTCCCCGCAAACCATCCGGCTCTCCGCTGGACCCTTGCCCAGCCAAAACCCTCAAAGAAATCCTTGCATCTAACTGCGCAGAAGAACACGCAAGAACCATCATAAATGACTCCCTTTCCTCTGGAATTTTTCCCGACACATTCAAAATGGTTCATGTCAAACCTCTTATAAAAAAACCTTCCCTCGACCCTCTCGAACCCAAAAACTACTGCCCCATCCCAAACACCAGGTTCCTTGCCAAACTCATTAACCGAACCGCCTACTCCCAACTAAATGCCTTTGTCGAAGCCAACAATCTCCTAGACCCCGCTCAATCATGTTTCAGAGCCTGACACAGAACTGAAACCACCGTAACCTCAATCTGGGATGACCTTAAAAACACGGCAGATTCTGCAGGATGCGCCGCATTAATCCGTCTTGACCTATCCGACACCTTCGACACAATCAACCACTCAATCCTCCTTGACCGCCGCCTCCACGCCCTAGGAATTCGTGAAACCGCTCTCAAATGGATAGCATCCTTCCTCAAGAATAGGAAACAAATAACTCTACTCTCCTCCTATTCCTCCCAAGCCCGACCAGTCGACACTGGAGTTCCACAAGGAGCATGCCTATCAGCCCTCCTGTTTAACCTCTACATGGTCACCCTCCCACGAATAATTTGTTCGCACAACATCCTGTGCTACAACTATGCCGATGACACTCAATTAATTCTAAAACTCCTGAGCTCAAATCCCAACTGCCGACCTGACCTCGCTTCCTGCCTCCTTGACATAGATCTCTAGATAACCACAAACCACCTCTTGCTAAATCCCTCTAAAACCGAAATCATGGTATGTAGCAACACCGAACTTCTTCCACACCCACTACCTTGGCCATCTGCCATGGGCAACTCACTGACACCCACTAATTCAGTAAAAAACCTTGGATGCACTCTAGACTCAGACCTAACCCTCTCGCGCCAAGTCAACAACGTCTCAAAATCCTGCCACTACCACCTTAAAACTCTTAGGCACATTTTTTCATACCGCTCCTTTCCCAACACACTCACTGCGGTGCAATCAATTGTTATATCAAGACTGGACAATGCTAACCCCCTCTACCTCAGAGTCCATGCATACCAACTGACTAAACTACAAAGAGCACAAAAAAGCTGCAGCCAAACTGCTACTAGCGCTTGGCCCAAGGGACCACATGTCCCCAGCCCTCAAAACTCTGCACTGGCTTCCAGTTGCCCGAAGGGTGACCTTCAAAACCTTATGCATTTCTCACCGAGCAGTGCATAAAACCGGACCTCAATATCTTCAAGACAAACTAAACCCCTATCACCCTGCACGTACTCTAAGATCAAGCTCAGCCGGCCTCCTAGTCATACCAAAAACAAACTCAGTCAGGTTAGGTGGATCATCATTCTCAGCCTTGGCCCCCACGTTGTGGAACGCACTCCCACCCCACATCCGACTCACCGAGGACCTCATGTCTTTCCGAAAATTACTGAAAACATGTCTCTTCCCCTAAAACCGACCCCTAACTCAAACTGGATAACTGCAACTCAATAACATTAGCCCAAACTGCTAGATCATAAATAACAACCCCGCATCATGGTCCGAGCGAAAAATCGAAAACGAATAACCTCTAATGTAAACTAAAAAGGACAAACAAAATAGAATGAGTAAAAAGGATCAAAACAGTGAAGTGTATAAAAAGAATAAGTTGTATGAGAGCAGTAAAGTGGTTGAAATTAATGAAATGGATGAAATAAATGTAAGGACGAGAGGAATAAAGTGGATAACATCAATTCAAATTAGCCCAAACTACTAGATCATAAATAACAAACCAGCATAAAGGTCCAAGCGAGAAATCGAAAACGAATAACCTCTAATGTAAACTAAAAAGGACAAACAGAATAGAATGAGTTAAATGGATGAAAGCAGTGAAGTGAACAAAAAGAATAAATTGTATGAAAGCAGTAAAATGGTTGAAATTAATGAAATGGATGAAATAAATGTAAGGACGAGAGGAACAAAATGGATGAGAGGAATAAAATGAAGAGGATGGAAAAGATGAATACATGATACGGATGAGCGCACAAAGTGCACGGAATAGGTAGAGTGCATGGAACAGATAGATGGCATGGATTGTTGGAGGTATTAGTTCCATGGTATAAATGGGACGATTAGAATAGACGATTCAAGTGCATGAGACGGGTGTAGTGCCTGGGACAGATGGAGTACATGGGACGGATCGAGTGCATGCGACAAGTGACATAGGTTGAACCCATAATGCAGGATGAATGGATGAAGTGAGTGGAGCAGACGAAATCGATGGAACGGATGAATGTGGGTGGAGCGGATGAATGTCAATGGAACGGATGAATGTCGGTGGAGCGGATGAGAACGTAGAGCGGATGAGAGCGTAGGATGAATGAGAGCGTGGAATGAATGAGAGCGTGCAGCGAATGTAGGGTCTGGTGTGGCTGTAGGGTGTGGAGTGGGTGATAGTGTGGAGCAGATGTAGGATGTTGAGCTGATATAGGGTGTGGGTGTGTTGAGCAGATGTAGGGTGTTGAGAGGATGTAGGATGTGTAGCGGATGTAGGGTGTCGAGCGGATGTAGGGTGTGTAGTGGATGTAGGGTGTGTAGTGGGTATAGAGTGTGGAGCGGGTGTGGAGCGGGTGCAGAGTGTGGAGTGGGTGTATAGAGTCAAACGGGTGATGTATGTGGACGGAACGGGTGATGTATGTGGACAGAACGGGTGAAGTATGTGGAAGGAACAGGTGAAGTATGTGGAAGGAACGGATGATGTATGTGGAAGGAACGGGTGAAGTGGATGGATCAAGTGAAGTATCGAAGTATGTGGTTGGAACAGACGATGTATGGGGTTCGAACGGATGAAGCATGTAGGCGGAATGGATGAACTGGGCGGAATGGATGAACTGGGTGGAATGGATGAACTGTCTGGAACGGATGAAGTATGTGGATGGAAAGGATGAAATATGTGGATGGATCGGGGAAGTGGGTGAATGGAACAAGGAAGTATGTGGAATAAACGAGAGTAGTAAGTAGATGCAACTGAGAAAGTGGGTAGATGAAACTGGTGAAGTGGGTGTATAGAACGGGTGAAGTATATGAAGGAACGGGTGAAGTATGTGGATGGAACGGGTGAAGTATGTGGATGGAACGGGTGAAGTATGTGGATGGAACAGGTGAAATGAGTGGAGCGGATGAAATAGGTGGATGATCGGATGAAGTATGTGGATGGAACGGGTGAAGTGGGTGGCACCGGCAAAATGGGTGGAACGGGTGAAGTGCAACCGGTGAAGTGGATGGAACGGGTGAAGTGGATGGAACGGGTGAAGTAGGTGGAATGGGTGAAGTGCAACTGGTGAAGTGGGTAGAATGGGTGAAGTGGGTGGAACGGAAGAAGTGGGTGGAATGGAAGAAGTGTGTGGATGAAATGGGTGAAGTGGGTGGAACGGATGAAGGAGGTTGATGAACGGATGAGGTATGTGGATGGAACGGATGACATATGTGGATGGAACGGATGAAACAGGAGTATGGAACGGGTGAAGTACGTTGATGGATGACACATGAAGAACGGATAACGTGGGTAGAACGAATGAAATGGGCAGACTGGATGATGAAGGGATAACATGCATAGATCGGACGAAGTGCAATGATTAGAAGGAATTCATAGAACTGATCGAACGGATAGTGTACATAGAAGTGAGCGAGTACATGCAATGGATGGAATGCACAGAACAGATGGAGGGCACAGAATGGACACTGTACAAAATGATTAGAGTGCATGGAACGATCTGAAGTGAATAGAACGGTCAGAGTGCATAATACGATCGAAGTGCATAGAATGGTTGGAGTGCATAGAATGGTTGGAATGCATAAAACGGAGTGAATGGAACGCTGTAGAGTGCATGGAACGGTTTGGAGTACATGGAACGGTTTGGAGTGCTTGAAACGGTCGGAATGCATGGAACGGGCAGAGTGCATGGAACGGATGGAGTGCATAGAACTATTGGAGTGTGCTCGATCTCAACCACCTAAGGTAAACCACAGTATCACATCTCCACGCTTACTCTCTTCTTTACACCACCACTCAACTAGAACACAGCGATTCTATAACAACATTCGGTATAGCTGTTCTCATACCATCACTTGCCTCATACTCCCCAACATCCTAACTAAACACTGCTGGTTACACACCCTCCAGCCTAGGCGTTCTCCTCAGGCCTAACACAGCCAGAATCAGTATGGATAACAACCTGCCAGAACAAACATACTCCTGATCTCCCATCCACCACACCTACCGCTAAGAAGCAGCTATCACACGAATACCACACCTGCTGCACACATATCTGGTGCTCACACGCACCTTATGACTCTCTCTCTCTCTCTCTCTCTCTCTCTCTCACTACTGACTTGAACTTCGGTTCCCGAGGGCGTTCAACCTACCAGCGCCTTGAGATCATACCAATGGTACATAAGGCGCTATATAAATGCAAAGTAACATAACATAACATAACAATATTGTGTCATGCCATTCGAGCTATACAACGCCCCCGCCATTTCCAACATTTCATCAATGATGTGTTCAAAGACATGTTGGATATGTATGTCGTAGTGTATCTAGATGACATTCTCATCTATTCTCCTGATTACGAGTCACATGTCTTACATGCATCCTCCGTTTTGCAACGACTCATGGAGAATCAGTTGTATGCCAAATTGGAGAAATGTATTTTCCATGCCACCTCGGTGGAGTTTTTGGGCTATGATATTACTGATCGAGGTATACGAATGAGTAACGCCAAAGTAAAGGCCATTCTGGATTGGCCGGTCCCTTCTACTTTGAAGCAACTACAATCCTTTCTTGGTTTCTCCAATTTCTACCAGCGTTTTATCAAGTAATTCTCCTCTATGGCAGCGCCCCTGACTTCTCTTACGAATTCTAAGAATAGTTTTGCTTGGAATCATGCAGCACAGGACGCTTTTGACCTCCTCAAATCAGCCTTTACTACGGCCCCAGTATTGTCACATCCTAATCCTGCCTTGCCTTACATAGTCGAAGCAGATGCCTCCGATGTGGCAGTTGGTGCGATTCTTTCGCAAGAGTGCCCTGCCACAGGAATATTGCATCCAGTTGCTTTCCATTCCAGGAAATTGACATTTTATGAGGCCAATTACACGATAACCGAAAAGGAGTTGTTGGCTGTTCGTGATGCCTTTTTAGTCTGGCGTCATCACCTCCTAGGTATTTCAGTCCCTGTACAGGTCATCATGGACCACCGGAACCTCCTAGCTCTGCAGTCTGTGAAATGCACCACAGCCAGACACGCTTAGTGGCATGAATTATTTTCCATGTATCATTTTAAAATCACGTACAGACCTGGTTCCAAACATTCCAAGGCCGATGCACTATCTAGCATACATTGTGTCCCATCACATGACCATAACAGCGATCCCCTCCTGCTTCCACATCAGGTTGTTTGCGCTTGTGTTATGCAAGCCCCTTTACGCACATCACTGTTGGAGTGGGTTCGTCCAATCCCACACTTGTGCAGGAGCTGGGACTAACAGTTCTCAAGGGTTTACCTTATCACCTGGGGTAAATAATTCTTCCTGATTCCGATACCCGCAGGACAGCACTCCAGTGGTGTCACGACTCCATGTTCGCAGCCCACCCAGGTGTAAGGAAAACACTTGAACTATTACAACGTTGGTACTGGTGGTCTTCCATGAAGGAGGACGTACCAAATACATAAGATCCTGTGCAGTCTGTGCTCAGTGCAAACATTTTCACTCCAAACCTATTGGTTTCTTACGTCCTTTACCCATTCCTGATCAACCTTGGGAAATGTACTCCATGGACTTCATTGTTGAACTACCAGACGATCATGGTTTTAACACTATCTAGGTTGTTATCGATTCTTTTTCCAAGATCGCCCTCTTTGTAAAATGTAAAGGTCTTCCTAACGCACCTGTCTTGGCGGATTTGTTTCTGCGACAGGTATATCGTTTCTTTGGTATCCCACTGTTACATCCCGCTGTGCACATCTTTCCAGAAGACGGGCTTGTTTATCAAAAGACACACGCAAACCTGTTTCCCTTCCTTATGGTGTGCAGCGTTTCATTCCCCCGTTCCTTTCACGATGGAGACTGCGGCAGGGAATCTAACAAACTACGACTCCCATGATGCTTGTTAGGCAGAAACCTGTGCAGTTCCCTTAGGGACCACTGCAAAAGATTTAAGACTACAGGTGTTTGGCAGTAAACCCACTTGGTAGCAGTCTGCACCACACAGATTCACTTGGTAGCTGTGGCTGAGCAGTCAGACCTCCCTCAAGAAGAGTTAGGCAGTATGCAGAGTATACACAATAGGTACAAAGACACAGTAGCACAAACAAACACTGACCAGGGCTTTGGTGTAAAAGTATATCATTATTTATTTAAAGACACACTTGGGATTTACACCAGCAAAAATGAGGTAAGTAAATTCAGCACTCAGTCACTATAACATATATACAACCCTATTCACTTAATAGACAAGTCTTAGTGAGAAACACCACTTATTTTCAGACAGAGGTGAGCGCTTAACATAAGATGACACTCTAATGAGTTGTAAAGAAAGGGAGGGGAAAAGGCAGAGTTAAGGAAGCACACAAGTTTCAATACTTTTACAAAGAACCATAGTAAGGCAGGATAGGCAGAGTGCTACTGGAGAGCAAGGAAGTCAATTGCAAGGCCCACTCTTGGAGAGAGCAAGCAGAAGGGGTCCTGGTTCACACAGTGGAGTTATGCCCAAAGAGTCTTGTAGATAGTTCGCACAAAAAGGATGAAATTAAAGTCAGGAAAAGTTAACTAGGTTGTTCCAGGCTAGCCCAGGTTAGAAAGTCGAGGCTTTACTGTCACCCCGAACGATCTGTCGCAAGGGAAGCCAGGAGGGACACAGTACCTTAAGTGTGAAGGAAGCTCCAGCGGGGGCAGTTGTTCCTGGCAGCAGGTGCAAGTCGGCGTTTCGTCCAGAGGAAGAAGAGGTCTCGCCGTGGAGGAAAGATGAAGGTCGTTGCACTGCCAGGGAAGAAACCAGCCGCGGAGTTCTTCGTTTAAAAGGTACTACCCTTCTCTTTGCGGTAGTGGTAAACCGTGGTATTCTGGTTGCCGGGGTGCTTGGCACGGGCAAGGCGGCCACGAGATGCTCCAGGAAGGCGAAAAGACGGTGAAACTGGTTATACCCACCAGTCAAAGGAAGAAGACTCTCCGGCGGGAGATCTCCTCTGTCGTTGGGAAAAGTGGTGAGACGGTCCAGCAGGGCTCCACCGGTGGTGTCGTCGTGGCAGGTCGGCTCCGCTTCTCCCTCCTCGGATTCTTAGGTCCTGTGGCGACTTCTGAAGTTCCAGTCCCCAAAGCCCTGCTTTTATGCAGAAAACCCCCATTCACTCAGCCTAGCTGTCACTCAAACATGCTAAGTGGTGAGCCGGCTGGCTCACCACTTGGGCCAATCACACAAGAGGGCGACTTGAGTTACCAAGGTAACTCAGTCCAGGGTGCCTAAACCCCCTCCCACACCCCCTGTGCTACCCAGACAGAGTGGCACCACTTTTGGAGGCTTCTGTGGAGAAGCCTGCCAAAAAGTGGAACAAAGGGCTCGACTTGGGTTAGAGTCACAGAAGAGAACACAAACGCCATTTTAGAATCGAGTTCTGGCAAAAAATACCAACCGGTGAATTAATATTAAATAAATAAACCGGCGGTATGTTCGAGGCTATAGGAATTAAATAATTAAAGTTGGTAGCCTCGAACAATGGGAAAATCCCATAGAGATATATTTGCGGTCGAAAATATAAAAAGTAGTATCCACTGCCACCAGCCAAAACTCGATCAGGCGGGACGGACACGTGCCCCCTCGAACAACAGACCCCGGGGCAATCGAATTGCCCCGACCAGTACGTCCACAATATGATGGTTTGTACTGGTTTCTGTTCATAATTTGGGACTAGTAAAGCCAATGGTGACTTTACATGCCCTGGGAGACAGTAGTCAGTCCCAGGGTATGGAGTCTATGTTGGGGGGTCGCTACGACACCCCTGGGTTACGGCACTGAGGTTGCTGTGTAACCCACATCAAAAACACATGAGACCCTATGGAGTAAAAGACCCCATAGCCCATAAAACACATGGAAAGACAAAGGAACACCTCAAATCATGTCTAGGAGTGGGAGTAAAAGAGTCTCACTCTTGGCAGGAGAAAAAATAAACCCCAGAAATCCAGCAAAGTTGCTGGAGGACTCACTAGGTTTGGGAAATTAGCCTTTACAGAGAATTCTCCCTAACACTGCTCCACTGCACTATCATGTGCCTTGCTCCTCCAATCACCGTGCTCTGACATCTTGTTTTCGGTTTTGGTAAAAGCAGCATTTTCATTCAGCTCGCTGCTTCTGATTGAAGTTGCTTTCAACTTTGAAGTTACGTCTTCATCATTCCTTGGATCTCTTGGTTTCCTGACCTTTGCCTGCCTAACAGACTGCCTTGTTTGCTGCCCTGTACCTTACTGTCAGGTTAGTGTACCAGGACCTTTATCTTGCCTTCACTGACTGCCTTGCACCACGATTTTGTACTTCTGCCGCCCGCCCGTTAACAGGACCCCTTTCCTGCCTTCTTTGATTTGCCTAACGTTTTGTCCTGGCTATTGTCAGCCCGTAAAAAGGAAAGTTCCCGTGTATTTTCGGATTTCTCTCTCCTCTGCAAGCTTTGTCTCTGATCCCTGCACACGATTACTGCAGCTGCTTGCAGACCTTCCATTCCATCACAACAGCATTTTGTTACTACACTGGTCCCTGCCACCTAGCCCCGAACAGCACACCTAACAGTGTCTCAAACTACCTTTGTAGAAATTACCATCTGGGAAGTCATGGATATTACTATCACTTCTGAACTATAGGAAATTGGGATTGCCTTTACCTATCTTCAACAAAGTGCACAGGTGGACGCTGCGCAGAGTGTGCACCAACCCGGGCCGAGTGCGCTCCTCGTGCCGTTCGGGTTAGAACCCTCACTAACCTTCCCGTTTATTATTTTATACTGCGTTTTGTTCACCTTGGATTAATCCCAATACTACTAGTGGTAAGGAGTGTTTCTTTTCTCTTCCGATCCATTGTTATTGTTCCCTGAACCGTCCTGACAGTGATATTTGTTTTTAGGTAGGAATATCTGTGCCTCGGTAGCAAGATAGAAAAATCAGGTATAACCCATAGCAGTTTGATTATTCCTATCTGTATAACTGTCATATAAAACTCATCTCTTCTTCTTTATTTTTACAGCTGGTATATTCGTGGCGGTGTGTTCTCCCCGCTCCTTTGAGTGATCAGGCTCTTTGTACTGTTTACCCAGTAGAGGGTCATATCATTTTAAAGATCTATACCCTCACACAGAGGAGGCTCGGTTGGAGGCCCCATCCGAGCTCCTTCAATCAAAACCCCGTGAATACCAGTCCTGGTCACCTACCTATCCAAATCCTAGTTGGTGAGTAACAGAATCAGAAGCCAAACCAATAGATATGGAAGAAGAGGTCCCCTTAGCCGCCATGGCACGTCTGGTGGCAGAGCTCCGGGCTGAGATTTCAGTAGCTCATGATGCTCTAAATCACAGGATTGATAGCTTACAGAGATTTCCGCAGCCTCAGTCTTTGGGGATAGACGCCTCAAACGCTTCTGCATCGACTTCAGGGGTTACTGACCCCTCAGCCTCGGGGTTTGCTGCGGCCCCAGTACTGATGGCTTCCCAATTCCCGTTAGCTCCTCCTGAGAGATTTCTTGGAGACCCAAAAAATTACAGGACCTTTATTAATCAGTGCAAGCTGCACTTTCTTTGTCGTCCTACTGCCTTCCCTAATTCAACGACTAAAGCTGCCTTTGTCCTTTCCAATCTTGGTGGAACCGCGGCAGCCTGAGCTAATCCTCTACTCGAGTCAAACAGTTTTCTGCTATATGACTGCGATGCCCTCATCACAGCTATGCACAGGGTTTTTGATACCCATTACAAATCCCAGGCTACGGACCTTGAGTTTCTGAATTTACGCCAAGAGACATCCTCTCTGTTTACCTATCTTACTAGGTTTAATCAACTGGCAGCTGAAACAGACTGGCCAGAAGAGAAAAAGTCAGCAGTCTTTTACAAAGGGTTATCGGACAAGTTAAAAGATGTCTTAGCAACCATACCTATAGTTCCCACGGCTTTTGGCGAACTCTTGGATTTGGTTTTGCAGATTGATGCCAGAAGAGCAGAAAGAAAAGGGGAACGCAAGCCAGCAGGCTTGACCCTTCCGCTGCTGGAAACCGCCAGTTCTTTCTTGTCTGCCCCTGAACCCATGCAAGTGGGGGCTATACGGGGACCCCTTGCTCCTGCCCAAAGGGAACACCGCAGATCTAACAATCTTTGTATGTATTACGGTTTGGCGGACCATCAACTTAAAGACTGTCCAAAGAAACCTGTCAGGAAGGCCGAAACGCCAGAACCCGGCGCTAGTAAGAGTCCCTACACCGGGGGTACATTCTTTGGACTCACACAGGGTCAACTCTGCCCCTGTTGGCTTGCCTGTGGTCTTTACAGTGACTCCTGACATCTCTTTTTCTTCTTTAGCCATTATTGACTCCGGCGCCACAGGGAACTACATGGACTATGATTATACTATTTCTCACAATGTGCCTAATGGTTTCTAAGGTACGTCCAGAGACCGTTCATGCCGTGGACGGTACGTCCTTGGTATCTGGGTTGGTCACCCAAAACACTTCTGTGGTTCAAATGCAAACCGAAGAAGGACATACCAAGAACATAACATTCGACTTGATCAAGGCCCCCCAGTTCCGGGTCATCTTAGGGGTTCCCTGGCTTCAACAACACAACCACGCCATTGACTGGGCTAATGGGGTCGTTCAGTTTCCCTCTCAGGTCTGCAATGAACAATGCTTTCAGAGCACTAATGTGTCCCCCGCCTCTTCCTGCCAGGCATTAGTCGCCTCCACAGCCATTATCAGGGCTGTTACCACTGCTCCTGATATAACTATTCCATTGGAATATCAGGCCTACCGTGATGTCTTTGACAAAGGTGGAGCCGACCACTTACCACCACATCATCCATATGATTGCCCTATTGATTTAATACCTGGGGCCAAAATTCCAGCTGGCAGAGTGTGCTCCCTTACATTACTAGAGGATAAGATATTAAAAGACTATATTGATAAAGCCTTGAGCACCGGGTTCATCAGGCCGTCCAGATCCCCTGCAGCCTCTCCACTCTTCTTCGTTCCAAAGAAGGAGGGTGATCTTCACCCTTGTATTGACTATAGAGCCTTACATTCAGTTACAATAAAAAACCAGTATCCCCTTCCGCTAATCTCTGTTCTTCTGGATCAATTAGGTCCTTTTGTTGTTTTCACCAAACTGGATCTGAGGGGAGCGTACAATCTGGTACGTATATGCAAGGGGGACGAATGGAAGACGGCGTTCAAAACCCGGTACGGATTATTCGAGTATCTTGTCATGCCCTTCGGGCTATGCAATGCTCAGGCCACGTTTCAGGCCTTTATGAACGATATCTTCCGTGACTGTTTGGACCAGTTCGTAGTAGTCTACCTGGATGATATCCTGATATACTCTTCATCTAGGCAGGCACATACGGAACATGTGCTTTTTGTTCTGCAGAGATTGCGAGAGAACCATTTATTCGTTAAAGCCGAGAAATGTGTCTTCAATACTACTGAGGTTGAATTCCTTGGCTATGATCTCACTAATCAGGGTATCAGAATGAGTCGTTCGAAAGTCAAGGCGATCTTAGAATGGCCTATTCCCACCTCAGTCAAAGCACTTCAGTCGTTCTTGGGCTTCTCAAATTTCTATAGACGTTTCGTACATTCCTTCTCCTCCATCTCAGCTCCTTTAACAGCTTTGACTAGTTCCAAGCAGCCCTTCCATTGGACTCATGAGGCACAAGGGGCCTTTGATGCTCTGAAGGAGGCCTTTTCCTCTGCCCCGGTACTACAGCACCCTAATCTACTGTTACCATACTTGGTGGAAGCAGATGCTTCGGGATCCGCTGTTGGGGCCGTTTTATCCCAGCGTTGTCCTGATTCTAGTGAAATACATCCTATCGCTTTCTTCTCTAGGAAACTCACTCCCTATGAAAAGAATTACCTCATTACGGAAAGAGAATTGTTGGCCATCAAGGAGGCTTTTTCAGAATGGAGATATCATTTGCTGGGCGCACGGCATCCTGTTATGGTTTTCTCGGATCATCTCAGTCTTTTGGCTTTCAAATCTATGAAATGTCTCACTGCTCGTCAGGCCTGCTGGCACCTCTTCTTTTCACAGTTCAACTTCACTATCACCTATCGTCCGGCACGTCTCAATACATGTGCTGACACCTTGTCTCGCCTGCCTCACGATTCTCAGAGTGCCGTTTCTGACCGACCTTTGGTTTTACCCTGCAGGGTGGTCTGCGGATGTACCCCACATCCGTCTTTGCGTTCCCTAGTTACGGAATGGGTTGCCAATCATGCAAAGGAATGCCTCGACCTCAATCTTGACATTGTTCAGGGGTTGCCTTACATCCAGGGTCGGCTGTACTTACCTCCCGGAGAGGCACGTCTTCGTGCTTTAGCCTGGTCCCACGACTCGATTTCGGCCGCTCATCCCAGTCAACAGAAGACTCTGGAGGCTATTCGCCGTTGGGCTTGGTGGCCCTCGATGTTTAAAGATGTCATTGACTACCTTGCCTCCTGTTCAGTCTGCTCCCAATGCAAAACTACTCGATCCAAGCCCATGGGTCTCCTACAACCGCTTCCTGTACCACATAAGCCGTGGTATATGGTATCCATGGACTTTGTAGTGGACTTACCTCCTGTGAACGGCTTCAACACCATCTGGGTTGTGGTTGATTATTTCACGAAGTTGGCTTTATTTGTTCCCTGTACCGGTCTCCCGTCTGCCCCAGTATTGGCTTCCCTCTTTCTTAAGAACGTTTTTAGGTTCTTTGGCCTTCCCTCTATCATCGTTTCAGACCGTGGGTTCCAGTTTACGTCACGTTTCTGGAGAGCCTTAACGGCGTCCCTTCGGATCGAGGACCGTTTCAACTCGGCCTTTCATCCACAAACGGATGGCCAGACGGAGAGGGTTAATGCCACCATGGAGCAGTATCTTAGGTGTCTCTGTCTCCAGTTCCAGTCGGATTGGTTGGTGATGCTCCCGCTGGCTGAATTCGCATACAATAATTCATTGCACTCATCTTCTGGTGTCACAGTTCTTTGCTCTATATCGGCAACACCCTCGTTCCTTGCCTCTGGATCCGGCTCTTCCAATTGATAACCGGCAGCTCTGGATTGTGTCCGGAACATGCGGATGGTGCATAACTCCGTTCATGGACACCTACTGAAGGCTCAGAAACGGGCCAAGCTCTATGCCGATAGGCATCGGGCCCCTGGACCCGATTACACGGTGGGCATGAAAGTTTGGCTCTCCACGCGCAATTTGAACATACCTGGCAAGCGTGTGCTCCTTCTGAGATTTGTGGGTCCCTATCCGATCACGGCCATGATCAACCCTGCAGCAGTGCGTCTTTCCTTGCCTTCTTCGTGGAAAGTGCATCCCATGTTTCATGTGAGCCTGCTAAAACCCTGTATTGCCTCCACCAGGCTACCGGCTCGTCCTTCTCCGGTGCACTTGGATGGTGACCTAGAATATGAAGTGGCTAGAATACTGGATTATCGTCTGCGCAGAGGTCGTCCCTTCTACCTTGTTGATTGGAAGGGCTATGGTCCCGAGGACCGGTGTTGGGAGCCTTTGTGCAATATACATGCGCCTGCCCTTTTGCGCCGTTTCCATGCACGTAGGGGGTTGGCGCCGTTTTTGGGGATGGATACTATTACATCCCACTGCGCACATCTTTCCAGAAGACGGCCTTGTTTATCAAAAGACACACGCAAACCTGTTTCCCTTCTTTATGGTGTGCAGCGTTTCATTCCCCCGTTCCTTTCACGATGGAGACTGCAGCAGGGAATCTAACAAACTACGACTCCCATGATGCTCCACTGCACTATCATGTGCCCTGCTCCTCCAATCACCGCGGTCTGACGTCTTGCTTTCGGTTTTGGTAAAAGCAGCGTTTTCATTCAGCTCGCTGCTTCTGATTGAAGTTGCTTTCAACTTTGAAGTTACGTCTTCATCATTCCTTGGATCTCTTGGTTTCCTGACCTTTGCCTGCCTAACGGCCCATCTTGTATGCTGCCCTATACCTTACTGCCAGGTTAGTGTACCAGGACCTTTATCTTGGCTTCACGGACTGCCTTGCACCACGATTTTGTACTTCTGCAGCCCGCCCGTTAACAGGACCCCTTTCCTGCCTTCTTTGATTGATTTGCCTGATGTTTTGTCCCGGCTATTGTCAGCCCGTAAAAAGGAAAGTTCCTGTGTATTTTCGGATTTCTCTCTCCTCTGCAAGCTTTGTCTCTAATCCCTGCACACGATTACTACAGCTGCTTGCAGACCTTCCATTCCATCACAACAGCATTTTGTTACTACACTGGTCCCTGCCACCTAGCCCCGAACAGCACACCTAACAGTGTCTTAAACTACCTTTGTGGAAATTGCCATCTGGGAATTCATGGACATTACTATCACTTCTGAACTATAGGAAATTGGGATTGCCTTTACCTATCTTCAACAAAGTGCACAGATGGACGCTGCGCAGAGTGTGCACCAACCCGGTCCTAGTGCGCTCCTCGTGCCGTTCGGGTTAGAACCCTCACTAACCTTCCCGTTTATTATTTTATACTGACGTTTTGTTCACCTTGGATTAATCCCAATACTACTAGTGGTAAGGAGTGTTTCTTTTCTCTTTTGATCCATTGTTATAGTTCCCTGAACCGTCCTGACAGTGATATTTGTTTTTAGGTAGGAATATCTGTGGCTCGGTAGCAAGATCGAAAAATCAGGTATAACCCATAGCAGTTTGATTATTCCTATCTCTATAACTGTCACATAAAACTCATCTCTTCTTCTTTATTTTTACAGCTGGTATTTCGTGGCGGTGTGTTCTCCCCGCTCTTTTGAGTGATCAGGCTCTTTGTACTGTTTACCCAGTACAGGGTCATATTATTTTAAAGATCCATACCCTCACAGAGCGGAGGCTCGGTTGGAGGCCCCATCCGAGCTCCTTCAATGAAAACCCTGTGAATACCAGTCCTGGTCACCTACCCATCCAAATCCTAGTTGGTGAGTAACACCCACACATTATCTTATCTGATCGTGGAACTCAATTCATGTCTACACTTTGGAGGGCTCTCACAAAATCCTTGGGCATCAAGGATCATTTTTCTACAGCCTATCACCCGCAGACTGATGGCCAGACGGAACGTCTGAATGCCACTCTTGAACATTATCTGCAATGTCTTATACTTCAACACCAGGATACCTGGTTGTCTGTTCTCGTCATGGCGGAATTTGCTTACAATAACTCATTACCTACTTCTACTGGCACTACGCTCTTTTACGCAATTTATGGTAGACATCCCTGTACCCTTCCTTTGGAGCCTGCATTGTCCTCAAATAGTCCTGCCGCCCTGGCCTGTGTACGTGATTTGACTAAAGTTCGGAAGGTTGTGTCCAACTGTTTGTATGAAGCCAAACTCCATCCAAAGAAACATGCAGGCACCCATAGAGCCCCCTGTTATGTGGTAGGTTCAAAGGTCTGGTTGTCCACCCGTAATCTACGGTTGCCAGGTCGTCGTTCTCTCCTGCCTCTTTTTGTGGGTCCTTATCCAGTTACTGTCACAGGTTTCCCCCTTCTCACATGTCTGTGTTGTTTGTTCGAGTTCTTCGATGAAGTCTTCTTTCGCACCGTTCGGGTCTTGTATAACCCAGTGTGTGGGTCCTCGGGTTCCAGCGTGCGGTTCGAGTGCCGTCTCCAGGGAGCGTTCAGATGTCCGGGAATGGCGAGGAGCGCACTCGGAAGGCGAGTGCGAAGGAAATCCAGGAATGCAAGGTGAGGACAAAAAGGGGAGGATGAAGGAGGAGGAAATTTAGGGGACCGGGAACCAGGAATCATTGGAAATCGCTGTACGAACTATGGCAGTACATGTCTGACTACTGCAAGCGGTAGCGTTGAGACGCGCAGGGCCGCAGGGACGTATCTGCTTTGTAGAACGCAGAGCGTACAACGCGGAGACTGGCAAACAGCGTTTCACGTTCAGCAGCCATGTTGGGAGTACTGCTGAGTTCAGTCCCTTATGGGTCAGGGACCGCGAAGTCCAGAAGGGACGCGTCCGGTGGTTCATGACAGCATACCTCCTCTGAAATCCAGTTCCTCTGGTTTTACCCGGGTGTATAAGCTGGTACCTTCTGAATAGTCTGGGGGCATTTATGTTTGAGACTGGTTCCCAGATGCGTTCACTGGGAGGGTACCCTTTCCACTTGACCAGATACTATAGCTGACCACGTCTGTACCTGGAGTCACATATTCTGGACACTTCGTATTCTAATTGATCATTGACAACCACAGGGGACGATCTTGGAGCAGTCCGGGAGGGCTGGACATATGGTTTCAACAGAGAAGTGTGAAAAACTGGGTGGATCCTCTTCCAGGATTCTGGTAGTTTGAGTCGGAAGGCCACTGGGTTAACAATTTCCTTTATGGAAAAAGGCCCATAGTACCGGGGAGCCAACTTATTTGGTCGTAATTGTCAAGGCAGTAGTTTTGAGGATAGCCCACCTTATCACCCACTGCGTATGAAGGCCCTGGTCTTCTTTTGGAATCCGCATAATGCTTGGTGTTTGTTCGGGCCTTTTCGAGGTGTTCTTTGGCTTCTCTGTGTACGTTGATGAGGGTTTCAATCCAGGAGTCAACTGTAGGAACTGGGGTAGGATGTGGGAGTGTGGATGGTTGAACCGAAGGGTGGAATCCTTGGCTACAGAAAAAGGGGCTGGTTTTGACAGCCAAGTGGTCCGAATTATTGTATGCAAATTCAGCCACGGTATTAGAAGTGACCAATCGTCCTGGACCTTAGTGGCAAAACAGCGAAGATATTGCTCCAGGGTTTGGTTCGAGCGTTCAATAGCTCCATTGGTCTGTGGATGATAACCTGAGGAGAGAGCACTTTGGATTCCTAGTATACGACATAATTGTTTCCAGAACTGAGATATGTACTGAGGTCCTCTGTCAGATATGATCTTGGAGGGTAGTCCATGAAGTCGGAATATGTGTTCCAGGAAGATTCCAGCGAGTTCAGAGGAAGATGGTAGTTTATATAAGGGTGTGAAATGAGCCATGTGAGTGAATAAATAAATGGTAACCATGATAGTTGAATATCCCCTGTAAGGTGGTAGTTCCACAATAAAGTATGTAGCGATGAATTCCCAAGGTCTTGTTGGCAGCGCTGGTTGGAGCAGGAGACCCGCCAGTTTCTTGTTATCATGCTTATTTTGAGTGCAGACTGCACAGGTTTGGATGTAATGCTGGACGTTATCTTTCATTTTCGGCCACCAAACCTGTTTTTGTATTAAACGGAGAGTGTTGGTGATGCCACGGTGTCCTGAATGAAGGGTGTCATGACATAGGCTTGTGATCCTTTGTCGCAGTCTCTGTGTGGGGATGACCAGACCATTACCCTTGAACAAATATCTGTCCATTGTTTTGAGATTCCATCAATTCTTTCCAGTAAACTCCTTCCAGATCCCAGAGGACTGGGTTTGAATCCGAATGTCTTCCAGGAGACTGATTGCTTGGGCAACAAATATTGTATGGGGAAACATCTTTGGGAAGGATCGGTCTTCAAGAATTTCATAGTCGGGACGTCGGGATAAGGCGTCAGCAATTATATTGTGTGTTCCAGGAACATGATGGATTTGAAACTGTACTGGGCAAAGAAGAAGGCCCAACGGGCTTGACGACTGTTCCTATATTCCAGGGATTGCAGAACTTGAAGTTTCCGATGGTCCGTGCTGACCTGAACAGGATGTTTTGCTCCCAGGTGTAGATGATGCCAATCTGTGAAGGCTTGACCGATGGCTAATAGTTCCTTTTCCAGAACAGAATAGTGGGTTTCGCTAGGAGCCAGGGTGCGTGAAAGATAGGCGATGGGGTGTTCTAATTTGTCATCAAATTCCTGTTTTAGGACTTCCCCGATGGCGTAGTTAGAGGCATCCATTTCCACTAGGAAGGGTCGATCAATGTCAGGTTGAGCCAAGATGGGGGCTTGTGTAAACTCCGACTTCAATCGTTGAAACGCCTCCTCTTGGACTGCTGTCCAGTGAAAGGGAGAATCCTTCTTCAACAATGTAATGATCGCTTGTACTATCTCCGAAAAGAAGGTATGAATTTTCGGTAGAAGTTGGCAAGCCCCAGGAAGGTTTGAATCTGTTCACAGTAGTTGGAACAGGCCAGGATAGAATGGAGTTTACTTTCGAGCGGTCCATTCCAATTCCTTCTGGGCTAAGGACAAATCCGAGATAGTGAACAGTAGACACATGGAAAAGGCATTTCTCAAGTTTAGCCAGGAGTTTATTTTCACGTAAATGCTGTAAGATTGCTTTAACATGTTCTTCATGCTTCAGATGGTCCTTGGAGTATATCAGTATATCGTCCAGGCAAACTATGGCGAAGAGGAACAGCATATCGGAGAACACCCGGTCCATAAAACGTTGAAAGACCGCTGGGACATTGGCGAGTCCGAAGGGCATAACCAAGTATTCAAAATGACCAAAGGGTGTTCTAAAGGCTGTTTTCCATTTGTCACCCTCCTTTATACGGATCAGATGGTAGGCATCTCTGAGATCTAATTTAGTGAACACTACAGCTCCTCTCACTGCTTCCAGGATATCTGAGATCAAGGGCAAAGGGTAGCAGCCCTTGAGGGTGCACTGATTCAGAGCACGATAATCAAGGCAAGGCCTAAGATCTTTGGTATCTTTCTTGGGAACAAAAAACAACGAAACTCCCGCCGGGGATTTGGATGGTCGTATAGTGCCATTTTCCAGGTGGGTAACCAAGTATTCTCAGAGGGCTCTTTTCTCTGGTTCTGATAGAATGAACATCCTTCCAAAGGGAATCACTGCTGAGGGTTCAGTTTCAATAGCGCAGCCTTCAGGTCTGTGAGGGGGTAGGGCCTGAACTATGGCAGTTGAGAACACATTAGTGTAATCCTGATAGGCCCTGGGAACCTGGATGATATTTGAGACCGTGAATGGACCTTGCTGGTCTGTTCGCGTATCTTCAGAGGATCTTGACGAGGAATCCAGGGATAGACAGTGGGACATACAGTGTTCTGAACCAAGAAACAAGGATCCTGCCACCCAGTTGATGTAAGGGTTGTGCTTCTGTAACCAGGGCATACCCAGTACCATTGGATAATGGGCAGATCTTATGATGTCAAATTTGATCCTCTCTTGATGGTGGTTTATAGAAAGCAGGATCTCTTTGGTTAGCAGGGCTATGGGTCCTGAAGAAAGAGGTCTTCCATCGATAGCCTCTACAGGTTGCATGATGTCTCCTGTTTCATATGGAATGTGGTGGGTAGTGACCCAATCATGATCTATGAATATCCCCATGGCCCCACAATCCACCAATGCCAGAATGGGATAAGCTTCTTTCTTGGAAGGCGAAAGAAAGGCCTGCAAAATCACAAGATTGTTTTGTCCAGGAGAGTTCAAGGATGGAATAGATGTGGAGCAAACAGCTCTCTCTCGAAGCTGTGCTCCATCTAGGATCAGGAGCTGGCATTTCCCGAACGCCGTGGAGGGGCTAAAGGACATTCTCTCACAAGAGGTTTATCAGAGGCACAGTACATGCACAGCTCGGTGTGAATCCGTTGCATCCTTTCTTGCGGAGTTATGGATCCGCGGAAGGCTCCTAGTTGCATGGGTTCTGGGTCTGTGGTCGGGGAAGAAGCGAGCTCAGGTCTAGAGGAAGGTTCTGTAGAGGTCTTTTGGTAGGGCATTTTAGTCTTCTTCTTTTCCGCCTTCCTTTCCTGGATACGAAAGTCTATTTGTAAAGAGAGGTCCGTGAGAGCCTGGAAGGAACCTGGACGAGCTACCCTGGCTAGCTCGTCTTTTATCTCCTCATTCAGCCCTCTTCGAAAGAGGGTAAAACAGGCCTCAGAGGACCAGTCTGCTTCTTTGGCCAGTTGCTTAAAGCGTGTTACATAGGTAAGCATATCCTGGGATCCTTGTTAGAAGTCCAATAAGCGTTCTTGGGCACTGTAAACCTGTTCTGGGCGGTCAAACATGGTCTTTAGCGCCCATACAAAACCATCATAGTCATCCAGGAGGGCATCACCTGAATTAACTAAGGGCGTTGCCCAAGTTAATGCATTCCCGGAAAGATGTAAAATCATAAAGCCCGCCTTTGCCCTGGGGGTGGAGAAGTAGTAGGGCTTAAAGGTAAAGTGCACTAAACAAGAATCGAGGAAGCCACAAAGGTTCTTTGATGAGCCATCATATTTATCCACCACTCCGCCCAGTGACACACTTTCCTTGGTCGCTGAATCATGTGACAGGACTAGTTGTTTCAATGCAGCATTGTCGGCCTTAAGATTCTGAACTTCTGTTGTTAACTCCTGCATGCCGCACATGAGGTCTTGAACTGCAGCCTCCATGTCAGTAACTGTATCAGTTTGTTGGCGTCTCAATCTGTCACAGGTTTCCCCCCTTCTCACCTGTCTGTGTTGTTTGTTCGAGTTCTTCGATGAAGTCTTCTTTCGCACCGTTCGGGTCTTGTATATCCCTGTGCGTGGGTCCTCAGGTTCCAGCATGCGGCTCGAGTCCCGTCTCCAGGGAGCGTTCAGATGACCGGGAAAAAAGTCCAGGAAATGGCGAGGAGCGCACTCGGAAGGCGAGTGCAAAGGAAATCCAGGAATGCAAGGTGAGGACAAAAAGGGGAGGATGAAGGAGGAGGAAATTTAGGGGACCGGGAACCAGGAATCAGTGGAAATCGCTGTACGAACTACAGCAGCACACGTCTGACTACTGCAAGTGGTAGCGTTGAGACGCGTAGGGCCGCAGGGGCGTATCTGCTTTGTAGAATGCGGAGCGTACAACGCGGAGACTGGCAAACAGCATCTCACGTTCAGCGGTCATGTTGGGAGTACTGCTGAGTTCAGTCCCCTATGGGTCAGGGACCACGAAGTCCAGAAGGGACACGTCCGGTGGTTCATGACAATTACTGCTCTTGTGAATCCAGTCACCGTGCGCCTGGATCTGCTTACATCTTGGCACATCTACCCGGTCTTCCATGTCTCCCTCCTTAAACCCTTTCATCCCTTCACCCGGTTGCCTGATCGTCCACCCCCGATTACCGTACAGGGTTCGGACGAGTATGAAGTCCATCGCATACTCGACACTAAGGTCTCTTGTGGGGTGCGTCGCTACCTAGTGGACTGGAAGGGCTAAAGTCCTGAGGACAGAACTTGGGAACTTGTACGGAACATACATGCCCCGAGGTTGATATCTCAATTGTGGTCTCTCAGGGGCAGGGCATCTTTGAGGAGGGGCACTGTCAGGATTCGCTCTACGTCAGATCCTTCCCATTCATTCAGAAATGGGTGTCAGGGCGTGAAACAGTGCTTGAATAGTACAGGGCCGTTGCTTATACAGTCGTCTAATCTCCCGCCTCATCTACGCCGTTCCCAATTCCATAGATATAATGGACACGGGTTACCATGGTGACTCTGGCGTCCATTACGCCCCTCCTACAATGTGTCACGCGGAGGGCATGGAGTTTAACTCCCATGACAACCTATATAACACTTCCGGGTTGCTCACCTCGCCGGCTTCTGATTTTGATTTAATCTCGGCTTTTTCTTTGCTTCATTTCTTCTTTCCTGTGAATTTTTGACTTGCTCCTGTTTCCTTGCCTTGTACCTCTGTGATCATTGTGACCCGGACCGTTATACTGACATCCCACTTGTCTGCCAAATAGGACCGGTTTGCTTACCTGTGTACCAAACCCGGTCTGCTTTCCATCTTTCCACTTGTCTGCTGATTCAAAACTGTCTGCCTTCCTGTGTACCAGGGGAAGAGAAGATCTCGACTTGGAGGAAAGCGGAAGGTCGTTGCACTGCCAGGGAAGAAACCAGCCGCGGAATTTTCCGGTTAAAGGTATTACCCTTTATTTCGCGGTCGTGGTAAAATGTGGTATTCCGGTTGCCGGGGTGCTTGGCACAGGCAAGGCGGCCACAAGATGTGTCGGGAAGGCGAAAAGACGGTGAAACTGGTTATCCCCACCAGTCAAAGGAAGAAGACTCTCCGGCGGGAGATCTCCTCTGTTGTTGGGAAAAGTGGTGAGACGGTCCAGCAGGGCTCCACCGGTAGTGTCGTCGTGGCAGGTCGGCTCAGCTTCTCCCTCATCGGATTCTTAGGTCCTGTGGCGACTTCTGAAGTTCCAGTCCCCAAAGCCCTGCTTTTATGCAGAAAACCCCCATTCACTCAGCCTAGCTGTCAATCAAACATGCTAAGTGGTGAGCCGGCCGGCTCACCACTTGGGCCAATCAGGACGGAGTGCGACTTGAGTTGCCTAGGCAACTCAGTCCAGGGTGCCTAAATCCCCTCCACCCCTCCTAAGTACCCCAGACAGAGTGGCACCACTTTGGAGGGCTTCTGTAGAGAAGCCCACCAAAAAGTGGAACAAAGGGCTCGACTTGGGTTGGAGCCGCAGAAGAGAACACAAACGCCATTTTAGAACCGAGTTTTGGCAAAAAATACCAACCGGACAATTAATAATAATTAAATAAACCGGCGGTATGTTCGAGGCTATCGTAATTAAATAAATAAAGATAGTATCCTCGAACAATGGGAAAATCCCATAGAGAAATATTCGCGGTTGAATATAAAAAGTAGTATCCACTGCCACCAGCCAAAACTCGATCAGGGGGGACGGAGACGTGCCCCCTCGACTAACAGACCCCGGGGCAATCGAATTGCCCCAGCCAGTACGTCCACAATATGATGGTTTGTACTGGTTCTGTTCAGAATTCAAGACTAGTAAAATCAATGGTGACTTTACATGCCCTGGGAGACAGTAGTCAGTCCCAGGGTATGGAGTCTATACTGGGGGGTCACTATGACACCCCTGTGTTACTGCACCGAGGGTGCTGTGTAACACACATCACAAAAACACATGAAGCCCTATGGAGTAAAAAGACCTCATAGCCCATTAAACACATCTAGAGTCAAAGGAACACACTCAAATCATGTCCAAGAGTGAGGTTGAAAGAGTCTCACTCTTGGCAGGAGAAAAAATTAAACCACAAAAATCCAGCAAAGCTGCTGGGGCACTCACTAGGTTAGGAAATTCAGCCTAAACAGAGAATTCTCCCTAACAGAGACCAGCAGCACTTGGTCATTGTTGTTGGGGTCTAACCGTAAACTCAATTTGTGCTGTTTGTCCCATCTTGGCACTGCGGGACCTTTGGTCGAAAAGTAGACTTTTGTTGTGGTGCATCTGTCTATAAACTAGAGCTTAGCATTGATGTAGTCCAAAAGGTCCACGGTGGCTTCCCCGAAAACTGTGGGCTTGTGCCTGGTGCTTCTAATCTCAACCAAGTCACTCCCTACCATGTTCTTGTATGTCTGAATTGGGAGGATGGTATGGTCTGATCCCGAGTCGGCCATGACTCGTGTTTCATTTGCGTTCACCCTCACTGTGCAGTGAGGCTTCTCTCTTCTGGCGCAAGACGTGTTTACCATGATCACCACTGGCCTATCAGCAGGTTGCACCTCATCACTGGTTCCTCTGTCCCCTTTGATGTAGGTAACTTTCCTTTCCTGCCACGTTCAGGCTACAGCAACGTGACTGAAACGCCTGTACTTGGAGCACTCTTTGTTCCTAGCGGGACAGTCCTTATCGTTGACCGGATGCTTGGTACTAGCACACCTGTAAAATTTTTGGGAATCCCTTCACCTGGGTTGCCTCTCTTTGGTAGATTCTCATGACTGCCTGTCTCTGCGCCCTTTACAGTGCACAGCCGCCATTTCGGGTGCTGGCGAGGGTCCGATGCCCTCTTTGCGTCTGCTCGACGTCTCCTTCTCGGCTCTCGCTATTTGAATAGCCTTGTCCAGTCCCAGTTCCTTCTCCTGGATGAACTTATCCTGGACTTTGCGGGAATTGGTGTGAACCACCAACATGTCACATATGACCTGCTCCACATTGTCCCCGAAACCACACAGGGCCGCCAGCTCTCTCATGCGGGTGATGCAATCATTCACTGGCTCTGTACCTTCTCGTTTCCTTGTGTAGAACTTGAGTCTGTGTAGGACCACGTTTTCCTTGTTGGAGAACCTCTTGATTATGCAACAAAGTGCCTCCTTGTAGACATCATCGCCATCGCCAGTAGGGGGCTCAGCCTTCAGGCCTGCGAATATGTTTTCCCCTTCAAATCCCATTGCGTTAAGGAGCATGGCCTTCTTCCAAGCCGATGAATACCCTGTGCCTCCCAACGCCTCCAAATACGTAGAAAATAATGACTGCCATTGTTGCCAGGGAATGGCAGGCGTTCCGGGGGACTGGAGGAAAGCAGGAGGCGGCGTGGCGCCTTGCATGGCTGCAACGCAGGTTTCTTCTGGTCCTTTTTGCCAATTATGTGGTGGCCTCAAGGAGCACAGGACACTGTTGAGGCGTTTATTAAGAGACCTTACACACATAGGGTATGGGTCCAGTACTCACAGTTCAGTCTCAGTGGATCAGTGCAGTTGACTTCACTGCACTGGTAACCCAGTAACTGATCCAACAATTCCTCCCTTGCCAGAGCCCCATAAAGCTTACTTTCAGCCATGGCATTACACTCTTCAAATGAGGAAACCTGCTTGACTTTGCAGGCTGCCCTCCAGGAGCTGGCCGTCTGCTCTAGGAACATGACTGTCCTCCTGGTCCTCCACATCTGCCACGCTTCCCACCTCTCTACGCGCTTCTCGCACCTAATCTCGGGTCGCCGAGATCTCGCTCGGCAGGTCCTCACAGTGAGCTTCCAGGAAGTTTACTGGGTGGTGCTGCGGTATGTGTGGCTTGTTAGCTAACGTGACCTTACATTTCAGGCTGAATGTTTTTTCATGTATTTTTAAATCCACCACAACATTGATGGTGATTTTTTTTTCATGCATTTTGAAACCCACCATAACACTGAGGGTGTTTGCTAAACATCCCCCAATGTTCCCATGCCGTCGAACCATCATTACATTCCATGGCCAGCCGAATTGGGGAAACCCACTAGAACCATCCAAAGTGGTAAAAAATCTCTGAATATTAATGGACAATATTAATCAAGCAGTTCTTCATGGAATTCGGTGACAAAATACAAAGTCCAAAAACAAATGGAAAAGATGAGGCAGGACATAGCCGAGGCCCTGCAGGACTTTAAAAGAGATATAAGCAAGATGCAAGAGAGGATGGACACAAATGAAAGGGTGATTCCGAACCTGGCTGACGATGCAAGCAAGGTAGATATACTTGTGGATCAATTGGCCACGGCAACCCAGAACCTCGAACTTCAAGCAGAAGATCAAGAGAACAAGTCCAGAAGATCAAACATACAAATTAAAGCCCTACCAGAGGAAGTAACAGATAAGGAGCTGAGAGAAGCAGTCTCTAGCATTTTCACTGATCTCCTGGACCCAGACAGCCAGGAAAAGGCCTGCATCGATAGGGTACATAGCGTTGGACTGCGAAGAATGGAACCCGGAGCAAGACAGAGGGATGTGCTGGTGGTGCTCCACGACTACTCAACCAAGGAAAAGATCCTACAGGCATCAAGGAAGGCTAGCCAAATATTGTACAATGGGGCATTCTCCTATTCCAAGATCTAGTCTAGATAACATTGATTAAGAGGAGGTGGATGGCACCAATCTTACAGTCCCCGAGGGCCAAGGTCATAAAATATAGATGGACCTTTCCGTTCGGGCTGGTGTTCCACTAGCACAGCAAGCAAAAGAGGATAGGATCCTACGAGGAAGATGTAAGTCTGCTGGGCATTGATGAAGGGGAAAGCAATTCAAGGGAGCAAACGGGCAAGGGCCAGGCTGCCCCAGGAGTGGCCGTCAGTCAAAAGTAAGAAAGGCAAGAAAGGGGACAGGCACCCTCAACTAAAAGGCCTGGCGTCCTGAAAAGACGGACGGGTGTATCCTAAGTTAGTAAGAACAACATAGGGGAGGGGGGAAAGTTTAAAATATCTGCAGAATCAAAGATAGCCATGGGGGTGTATAATGATAAGGGGAAGCCGGGTAGGGCTGTGTTTACAGGAGCACAACGTGGTCTCGGGGGGATGATAGGGAGGGAGGGGGGAACATCTTGGAAGGGGTGTGGGAATACCTGCTGGAGCACTCGCTGGGGATAGGAAGGGGCTCAATTCTCAAGAGAGAGGTTTGAGGGGAGCTAGAGTCCGGTTGAGCACCCCTGGCATAGGGGGGGGTGAGGGATAGGGAGAGGGGAGGGGGGGCTCAAACGTGGTCAGCCACAAACAAAGCACAAGATAGGACACTCGAGGGACGATGAATAAGGGCAGGAGGCTCAAGATTATCTCCATCCACACAAATGGCATCAATTTCCCAATGAAACGGGGGGAAACTGGAGAGATATCTAAACCACAAAAAAACAGACATCTTGACTCTGCAGGAGACACATGTCTGAGTCCGGGATAGAGACAAGGTATGGCTAAGGGGTTATCAGAGGATATACCAAAGGATATACCAAGGGAACGAGAAGACGAAAAAAGATGGATAGGCTGGGACTGGTGGACACTTGGGGAGAGAGGGAAGGGGAAAAGGTGGGATTCACCCACTACTCACATGTACACCGAACATCGTCCAGGATTGACTAAGCCTGGATGTTGTGCTCACTGCTGGCCCGGGTCACGGGGATGGAGGTGGGCCCCATGGCACTCTCTGAATATGCTCCCATCACATTGCAGATTGGGAGGAAGGGAGGACCACCGGGAATGTGGGCATGGAGATACCCAGCACAGCTACTGAAAGATAGGACGCTATGGGAAGTAATAAGGACGGGTATAGAAGAATACTTTGGGGAAAACAAGGAAGGGTACACCCCCTCTCAGCTAAAATGGGATGCGTTAAAGGCAACCATTAGGGGGAAGCTCATAGCCATGAAAGCAAGGAGACAAAGGGAGATAAGGCTCATAGAACAAGAGCTTGAGGGGAGGCTGACACAGGTGAAGGCCCGAATGGGGGCAGGGGTGAGTGGAGACGTGAGGGAATACAGGGTGGTGCAAGGGCAATTGGAGCTGATCCAGGCCCGAGCGGTCGATCGCACCCTTCTGGCCCTTAGACAGAAGTACTTTGTTAAAGCAAACAGGGCAGATAGGCTACTGGCGAGGATGTTGAAAATGGAGGAAAAAGCCAAACTATTTTGAAAATCCAGTCGGAAGGAGGGATGACAAGCACAGATACCGAAGATATGACCAGGGAATTTGGAAAGTTTTACTGAAAACCTGTATACATCCAAAGGGGCCTCGGAGGAGGAACAGGGCAAATACCTAGAGAGCAGGGGCACGCTTGTACAAATATCCTATCAGGATAGGATGGAACTAGAACAGGAAATATCTGGGGATGAGGTGAGAAAGGATATCCTATCTTTGCCCATCAACAAGGCCCCGGGCCCGGACGGTTTTACTGCTGAATTTTACAAGGCCTTTAAGGAAACGCTAATCCTGCACACTGTATCCCTTTGTAATGAAATAGGAAGGTCACAGACGGTTATACCGTCAATGGAGGAGTCTAAGGTAGTTTTTGTACCTAAACAGGGCAAAGACCCCCAGCAATTCACCTCTTATTGGCCGATAGCCTTGATAAACGTAGATGCCAAGATCTACACAAAAATCTTGGTGAACCGCCTAGAGAACATATTGCCCCAGCTGATATCCGCGGACCAATCAGGTTTCATAAAGGGAAGACAAACAAGCGACAATACTAGGAGGGTAGCCCACCTTATAGACAAAGCCAATAACAGGGGAGCACCTGCATTGCTGATTGCCCTGGATGCCGAAAAGGCTTTCAACAGAGTCGAGTGGCGATTTTTGTTTCTTACAATGATGAAGATGGGGTTTGAGGGGAGATTCATGTCCAGAGTAAAGGCCAACTACAAAAATCCTTCCATGCATTTGGCCATCAATGGCCAGCTCTCTCCTGCTACAAAGGTCCAACATGGCACAAGACAGGGTTTCCCCATATCGCCTCACCTCTACGCGATCCATCTTGAGCTGCTACTGGAAACACTTAGGGCTAACAGTAAGATAAAGGGTATAACTTTTTGGGGCACGGAGCACAAAATAGCCGCATTCGCGGACGACATGCTTCTAGCTATACAAGTCTCAGAAACCTCCCTTAGAGCCTTAGAGGAGGAGCTGCAGGCATTCCAGGCAGTGGCAGGCCTGAAAATTAACACCCACAAGTCAGAAGTATTGAACCTGACCACTCCCCCAGACATGGAGGTAGAGATTAGAAAGGTACATCCCTATATATGAGTCAGAAAGGGTCTAAAATACCTGGTGGTCTACCTCTCTACCTCACCAACTCCCTGGGCACATTGGCGGGAACTAATTACCCACCCTTCTTGGAAAGCATAAACAAAAAGCTAGTGGACTGGGGCCTGCTCAACATCACGTGCTAGGTAGAATTAACAAGCTCAAGATGGCAGTGCTGCCCCGACTCCTATACCATTTCACAACTGTCCCAATACAGGTCCCCCGGCCCTTCTTCCGTGCCCTACAAAAGCAAATTGGGAGGTTTGTGTGGAACCAAACAAAACCAAGGCAAGTCATGATGATGCCTCGTAGTAGAGGGGGTCTGGGTCAGCCTGATTTCAGGGTTTACTACTTGGCCGCACAGACAAGAGTCCTTAGCGATTGGCTAAGGAACGATCAAGGAAAACTGTGGAGGGCAATGGATGAGGCAGTGGTGGGAGGTAAACTAGAGGAGGTTTTATGGAAGTCAAAAATAGATAGACCAGCCAGTATGTACCAAAGTGCCATAGTGGTGGGAGTAGGGGAAGCGTGGCCCGGACGGTTTTACTGCTGAATTTTACAAGGCCTTTAAGGAAACGCTAATCCTGCACACTGTATCCCTTTGTAATGAAATAGGAAGGTCACAGACGGTTATACCGTCAATGGAGGAGTCTAAGGTAGTTTTTGTACCTAAACAGGGCAAAGACCCCCAGCAATTCACCTCTTATTGGCCGATAGCCTTGATAAACGTAGATGCCAAGATCTACACAAAAATCTTGGTGAACCGCCTAGAGAACATATTGCCCCAGCTGATATCCGCGGACCAATCAGGTTTCATAAAGGGAAGACAAACAAGCGACAATACTAGGAGGGTAGCCCACCTTATAGACAAAGCCAATAACAGGGGAGCACCTGCATTGCTGATTGCCCTGGATGCCGAAAAGGCTTTCAACAGAGTCGAGTGGCGATTTTTGTTTCTTACAATGATGAAGATGGGGTTTGAGGGGAGATTCATGTCCAGAGTAAAGGCCAACTACAAAAATCCTTCCATGCATTTGGCCATCAATGGCCAGCTCTCTCCTGCTACAAAGGTCCAACATGGCACAAGACAGGGTTTCCCCATATCGCCTCACCTCTACGCGATCCATCTTGAGCTGCTACTGGAAACACTTAGGGCTAACAGTAAGATAAAGGGTATAACTTTTTGGGGCACGGAGCACAAAATAGCCGCATTCGCGGACGACATGCTTCTAGCTATACAAGTCTCAGAAACCTCCCTTAGAGCCTTAGAGGAGGAGCTGCAGGCATTCCAGGCAGTGGCAGGCCTGAAAATTAACACCCACAAGTCAGAAGTATTGAACCTGACCACTCCCCCAGACATGGAGGTAGAGATTAGAAAGGTACATCCCTATATATGAGTCAGAAAGGGTCTAAAATACCTGGTGGTCTACCTCTCTACCTCACCAACTCCCTGGGCACATTGGCGGGAACTAATTACCCACCCTTCTTGGAAAGCATAAACAAAAAGCTAGTGGACTGGGGCCTGCTCAACATCACGTGGCTAGGTAGAATTAACAAGCTCAAGATGGCAGTGCTGCCCCGACTCCTATACCATTTCACAACTGTCCCAATACAGGTCCCCCGGCCCTTCTTCCGTGCCCTACAAAAGCAAATTGGGAGGTTTGTGTGGAACCAAACAAAACCAAGAGTGGCAAGGCAAGTCATGATGATGCCTCGTAGTAGAGGGGGTCTGGGTCAGCCTGATTTCAGGGTTTACTACTTGGCCGCACAGACAAGAGTCCTTAGCGATTGGCTAAGGAACGATCAAGGAAAACTGTGGAGGGCAATGGATGAGGCAGTGGTGGGAGGTAAACTAGAGGAGGTTTTATGGAAGTCAAAAATAGATAGACCAGCCAGTATGTACCAAAGTGCCATAGTGGTGGGAGTAGGGGAAGCGTGGGAACAAGCTGGTGGGGAAAGCTCAATTGACAAGGTACCCGTCCCTGTGCACCCCCATATTCAACAACCCACAGTTTACGCCACGGATGGGAAACAAGGGATTCCAAACCTGGCAGGAGGGAGGGTGTCACACAATTTGAGACATGTTTGAAGGAGTTTAAATCAAAACATTTAGCCAATGCAAGGAAGACTTTGGGCTGGGAGAAAGGGAAAGGTACAGGTATACCCAGATACGGCATTGGGTGATGCAGGTCACAATGAGGAGTGGTGCGGTTAGGGCCCTGACCCAATTTGAAAAGTTTTTAACAACGGAAACCGGGAACGTTCACATAGTGGGGGCCATCTACTCACACTCCAAGCAAGGGGAGATGGCAGGTGCAAGAGCTTATATGCATGCATGGGAGGAGGCAGCGGGCCTGCCGGTTGGGGAGGCAGAGTGGCTTCGGCTCTGGCGATATATTCCCAAACTGACTAGATCCCTTCAAACGCAGGAAAAGTGGGTGAAATTGATGGTCCAGTGGCACCTTACTCCAGCGAGTCTTCACAAGACCTATGAGTCGGTTTCAAAGATGTGCTGGAGGGACTGTGGGAGCAAAGGGACGTGTGGACATATCTGGTGGAAATGCCCTAAGATTGGGAAGTACTGGGCCAATATTCATGAGGCACTAAAGGCAATCTTGGGGATAAAGGTGAGGGGGAACAAATGCTTGGCCTTACTGGGCTTGGGAGCTCACCCAGACGAACTACCCACTAAAGCCGAACAGAAAGTCTATATGGTAATGCTGCTGGCTGGGGCACTTGCCCTGGCACAGAAGTGGAAATCCAAGGACTCCCCTGCCCCCAGGAGCACGAGTGGGTGGGCAAGATGTGGAATTTTGTAGCGCTTGAGTGGGTCACATACTCACTACAAGAGGATCACCAGGGGTTCTGTTGGACTGGACGATGGTGCTGGAGTACCTCCATCACAGGGCAAGGATGGCCTGGTGTCCGAGAAGAATGAGACTACTGAACTTAATTTAGGGGACTGTGTGGACATTATAGAGGCCACCCAGCCCAGACTCACAAAATGGAACGGGAGGACCTTACTAACTCGTCAAGAGAGAAAAGGACAGGAGGTCAAACCACAGCCGAACCTGTGTGGGATAGAGGGGACGAGGGGGCGGGGGGGGGGGTAGTTGTTATAAGTTTCGCCAAATGTGTTGTTTTCTTGAAAGCTAATAAAAAACTATTTGAAAAAAAATGAATTGATGGTTCAGAGACACATAGAAAGAAAGATAATCTCAGTAAAAAAGAGAGACAGGCATTGCAATCATAGAAGACTAATAATGACAATGATTAAACCAGCGGACACATGAGGGAATGTTGTGGTTATGCATATGTAAGATTATGTGGAAATGGGTAAAGTGCATTTGAATATTCCAGACTGCTATGAAAAACTAAGCTCTAAATGTATTAAAGGGATCAAGAAAGAGGCAGTTGAGCTGGTTTATAAATGGATGAGGACTGGATTACTCACAGAAGAGGACAAAATATTTTTGAAAGTTGAAAACCCTAAATTACCCACAATTTACTTCTTGCCAAAAATACATAAAGATTTTGAAAATATTCCAGAAGGTAGACCAAATGTGGCTTAGGTTGGATCACAGAGAAATTCTCAAAATATATTGATGCAATTGTATCTAAGGAGGTCCCTAAACTCCTAGCATATTTAAGGGATACTATGCATCTTTTACAACTGGTGGGAAATGTTGAATGGAAAGAGGAGTATTGTTTTGTGACATTAGATGTCAAAGCTTAATATACGTCAATACAACACCAATTTGTATTCAAAACAATTGATCATATCTATGTCAATAGATCAGCTTCAAATCTGATGCACATTATGATGATCAAAGACATGTTAGACTTTACCCTGAGAAATAAGATTTTTCTTTTTGATGAGTGCATGTACAGGCAATTAAGAGGGGTGGCTACGGGTACTAATTATGCCCCTTCATTGGCCAATCTCTTTATGGGTTTTTTCGAAAATACATACATATATTTTGATAATGTGTATAGACCAAGAATTAAGCTTTGGAGACGATTCATAGATGATGTCTTCCCAATCCGGCATTGTAACCAGGTATGCCTTTTGGAATGTGTGCAATATTTGAATGCCAATAACATGGGCATAGAATTTACGTGTAATAGTAATCCGACTCAGATAGAATTTTTGGATACTGCTCTGTATGTGAGAATGAATTGTATCATGTCTAAGACCTACAGAAAACCAACAGAAGAGAACTCTGTGTTGTTGGAAACTAGTCACAAAATGAGTGTTATTAATAAGATACCATCAGGAGAATATGTAAGAGCTTGGAGAAATTGCAGAGAAAATCTAGCATTTAAGGAAGAATGTGAGAGGTTGGACATGAGAATTTTGCACAGGGGCTATAAAGAGGAGGTCCTGGCTAAACCCAAGGATAAGAGTGTGAAGATGAAGAGATCAGACCTATTGCAACCAAAAAGTAGGAATAAAGAGGACATATATGACAAAGTGAGAATGGTGACCCAGTATTCTGTATATAGTAATAAACTATACAATATAATGCATAAACATTGCAAGTAACTTACTTTGGATTTAGATATAGTGTCTTATATTGAGAAAAAAATGCTGATTGTATATACTAAAGCACCGATTTTAAAGAACATCTTGTATCCATCATTTATGCAACCAACATTAAGAACAGGTACATGGTTGAATAAAAAATGTAATGGCTTTCATACATGTGGGCAATGCACTATGTGAAAATATACACATGAATGTACATCTTTTTAAAATTAATATCGAAGAAGAGGTAAAGATTTTAGATTTCATCAATTGCAGGATGACATTTTTGGTTTATTCTGTGATCTGTTTGTTTGGATTGGTGTATATTCACCATCCGAGAATTAAGATTTAGGGCCTCATTACACGGATGGCGGTGAACCCTGGCGCTACTAGCGCCATGGTTCATGCCGGTAAAATACCGGCACCGCCTTGGTGGAAAGGGGAATTACCGCCCTATTCGAAGGTTGGCAGGGCGGTAGTTCCCCCTTCCACCATTGCCCTTCCCCATTCCCATTTTTGCCCCATAGGGCTCTATGTGAATGGGGAAGGCGCTAATTACGGTACCGCAAATTGCGGTACCGTAATTAGCTCCCTGATCCCTTTGCGGGTTGGTTTTTACCGCCTGCAAAAAGCAGGCGTTAAATTCCCCAACCCGCAAAGGGACCTCGTAGTAAGGCGGTAAGGATTTACCGGTACCGGTAAAATACTGGTACCGGTAAACCCTTACCGCCATCCGTGTAATGAGGCCCTTAGAGTTAGAGAACATATTCATACTTTGCAGAAAGAGGAAATCAGGTTACCCTTAGCCATGCATTGGAAATAATATCACCAATTAGATAATAAGGAAGGTATTAAATTCATTGGATTGAGAACTATCAAGAATGACCTTAGAGGGGGTGACAGACAAAAGGAGCTTTGTAGAATGGAGGCAAGATTGATATGCAAACGTAGAACATTGTTAAATGGATTGAATTCTGACCATGAGATGGGGGGGGGGGTTCTTTAACTTGTACAGGTCGTTACTTCATAAGTTAAACAGACATCTATTGAATGTTTTTTATGGGAAAAGTATTTGAAATTGCATGATGCATTTCTAAACAATTAGTATTGGTTATGCACTGGAAATAACATGGTGTCTTGTCATAAAGGGCACAGAGGTATAACAAATGATTGATTTGTATTGACGATTAACTTAACTTGTATTGACAATTAATTTAACTCCCATGGTGTACCTTGTGATGATTTGTAGATTAAAAAGCGGTGTTTTAAACAAAAAGTAAAAACGGAAATATCATTATGGCTACTGAATGGATTTTTTGCATGGTTTTAGAGCTAGTAATTGTCGGAAAATGAGAAGGAGAGAACGTTACGGGCTGCATCATTGTGAACGCATTACATCGGATGTACACGTACAGCACCATGGCAACTAGATAAACACAGACAAAATGAGGCCACACTGCATGAAGCAGATTACTGCAGTCCGTGAGGAGGAGACGTGCTATCAGGAGCACAATATATTAAGTGAGGTATATGGTCTTTATTTGGTAATTTGCTTGAATAGGTTGGGCTATAAACCAATTGAATTCACTCAGGAAACCCTGAAAGATTACCTGATTGATGAAACTACCATAACCAGAAGGACTTGGAAGAAGGCGGAACAGAGGTCAACGTGGTCATACAGGGGTCTTGTAAAATCCTCTGTACCGTCGAAAGTCTTTGACCTACAGATGATTGTGAAGGAAAGGGAGATGAATCCCGTTTGGTGAAATAAGCGCATGAACTGTGTATCGTAAAGGTTGGCAAGAGTGAACCTGATCGAGGGATGCTAACGAGAAGGGGCGAAGTCTAAAGTCCCATAGAATATGTTGACAAGAGTGAACCCGACCGAGGGATGTTCATAGTGAACTGTTTGGTAAAAGTTGGCAAGAGTGAACCCGCAGGATGCTAACAAAAAGGGGTGAGGACGGAAGTTCCTATGACCAGTGTGTTGACAGGAAGAAACCCGACTGAGGGATGTCCACAGTGAACTGTTTTGCAAAAGGTGGCCAGAGTGAACCCGGCAGAGGGAGGCCAACAAACAGGGGTGAATCGAGGCACACAGGCATGGAAATGAGACAAATCATTATTTGAAGGGTAAGAGCACACTCGACGCATGCTGAATGTAGGTCATCGATGCCCGGAGCTACAAAATAGAGAGTTGGTACACGATGCAACACTGAGGCACAGGCCAGACGGACAGAAGATGACACCTGGACGAGTACATGCCTGGGGCCTCATTCCGAGTACGGCGCTAACCAATGGCGCTATTAACGCCTTGGTTGATGCCGTACCCGGACTGGCAGCGCCTTGGTGGATGGCGGAATTACCGCCCCATTCCAAGGTTGGCGGGGCGGTGATTCCCCATTCACCAAGGCTCTTCCCCATTCCCAAATGAGCCCCCATAGGGCTCAATGGGAATGGGGAAGATGCAAATAACGGTGACCGTTCATTACGGTCACCGTTATTGGCTTGGAGGCCCCTTTGCGCCCTCGACTTTAACACCTGCTCAAAGCAGGCGTTAAGGGCGAGGGCGCAGAGGGAACTCGGAGTATGGCGGTAAGGGATTACCGCCACCGGTCTCGTTACCGGTGGCCGCTATCCCTTACCGCCATACTCGGAATGAGGCCCCTGGTCTCTCATTCATTGCAAGGACGCCTGGCGCGGCACCTAGGCGGAGAACTGCACTTGGCTGCCGGCTGAGAGGGAGAGTTGGATTGGGGCATGCGGCTCAGCGTGCAAGTGATTTCTTGGCACAGCTTCGGCCGGGCTTCGGGCCGGAGCCGGCACCTCCGGAAAGACTTTGAGGGGAGCAGCCTAGCAGACATGAGGGATTTTGAATTGGCCCCTGGAGAGATTTTGCTGCTGACGACTGGCTGCGGCGGACTCTGCACTGGAACGTCCTCCCCTCATACTGCATTGTGCGTTGTGGACCCTGGGGCTGGCCGCAGCGCCTATCACCCGCAGCAAACAGTGACCACCCGCTCGCCTATCAAAATAAAGCCTTGTGAGCCCTGACAGAGGCAGGCTTGTGAGGAGTGCCCGGGTAGATATTGCGGCAGAAAGGTTCACTCCAGAGATATAGATCTGGGCCACGGATCTCCCGGCACACTCGTAATGTGCACTGGGCTGGAAGGCGAGAACACACTTCAGGAACAACTAGGGGCTGCAGCCCGGCACCGGTGCACACACGGGTAAGGCAGTCTGTTCTACTTGAGGATACGCATTGTGATCACTGATCGGGGTGAGCGGGGTGGCATTGAGGCTGGTATCTTGCTGCATTGCGGCTCTGCCGGCTGCTATTTGATTGATAGGGGGAGCCCCCCTGCAACTTCTGGAAGTCCATGCAGAAATGATCAGCCATTGTGCCCCACTCAACACATGTACAAATTAAACATTGCATGCACATGACTTTCCAAGTACCCGATTTAGAAACAGCATAAGTCAGCCTGCTATTGTTGGCACCAGCTATCCTCACATAATAATAACGGATCACGTGGCGTGTGGGAAGCGCGTATCTGGCACAAGGATCAGAGATTGGCACTGTGTGCATTATCCATCATGCCACATCAATTATATGGTGACACATCAAGTCTAAGGGGGCCGGCCCTAAGAAAAGTGGCACAATGGATACATTCAGGAAACCTGCACTTAAGGTAACGGAGCTAACAGGAGAAGGCCCCAGCGTAGAGACGCAGGTGGAGGATGCCCAGGCAACGCCAGCCATCGATCTCCAGGGGGTGATGGCCTTGATGCAGCAAGAATTTGCCTCCATCAACGATAAATTGGACGGCATTACAGTTAATGCCACGACCATATGTGCTTAGCTTGAGAAGGCGACGCAGCGGACCACAGAGGCAGAAATACGTATTGGCAGCATGGAGGACGCCGTCACAGCACTACAAGGCAATGACACATCTCTCGCTGAAGAGGTGGGCAATGTCACAACTAAGTATGAGGATTTGTAGGAAACGTTGAGGCGCAATAATGTTCGCATTATAGGGGTGCCGGAGGATTCCCTGAATGGTTCGATGGAGACAGCCGTGAAAGAGCTATTGGAGATCTTGGTTGGTCCCCACTGTTTGTGGTTGAATGGGCATGCAAGGCATTAACGGCAAAACCGAAGCCTGGGGGGGTACCCCAGACCTATAATCACCCGGCTCATTAACTACAGGGACAGAGACCTGGTGTTAAAGGCATCGCGGGAAAACAGGAACTGAGGATGGGGTCCAGCGTGATCTGTATTTTTACGAACTATACCCTAGCGGTGCAGCAGGAGAGACACACGTTCACAGGAGTTAAGAAGCAAGGAGTCCCTTATGCTATGCTCTACCCTGCCCGGCTGTCTCTACAATTCAAAATAAGACTTACTTCTTCACGTTCCCTGAAGAGGCCGCTTCATTTGTGGAGGCAAAGATCCCGCTCCCTGTGGAGAAAGAACCAGCAGCGGTTTAAAATGGTGTCATAGTGGAATCTCTCACATTTAAAAATGTATATGGGATGTGTTGATGGCAATGTATATTAGCTTTATATGTATGCTAAGGGAGAATATTGTTGACCCGCGGTTCTCCACTCGTAGCAAGAACAGCTGCCCCCTAATGCGAGTGCATGTACCAGTTGGAGATTTAAGGGCGGGGTGGAGATATGGGGTTGGGGCATGCATAGTCACATTTGAAGTACTATGTGGGTGAGGGAGGGGGCTGTTGTTGGGAAGTTGGGTTGTAAAAGCTATGAAACTGCACAGGGTCAATACAGTATACTAATGACCGAGCGGGGCGGGCTGCAAAGCAGAGACATTCATTATGTTGAGAGATATAGGCAATGGTTGAGGTAGGACAGGGCAAGATGACACTACTCAGCTGGAATGTGTGTGGGTTGGGCACCCCTGGGAAGACACGCAAGCTCACTTCATATGCCAATAGACTGGGGGTTAAGCTGTTGTTTTTGCAAGAGACCCAACTGATAGGCAACCATGCACGCAGTTTGGCTCCTGGGTGGGGTGACCAACAATACTATTCGTCCTACTCTACTGGATCACTTGAGGTCATGATATTGGTGCACCAGTCTCTACCATTTGTTCAATTTGAATCCATACATGACGACTGTGGCAGGTATGTCTTTGTCCACTGGAAGCTGGGGAATATAGAGATTCTCTTGATAAATGTATACAGGCCCAACGTGGATGATCCAGATTTCTATGATATTGTATTTCAGAAATGTGCCTGGCCACTGACTTGCGCTGCTCGAACAATAGTCACACATATAGAGGATTTGGGGATTTGAGGATTAATCACACTCAGCGTGCATACACTTTCTATTCGTCAGTGCACGATATGCAATTACGCATCGATTTATTGTTAATCTGCCACCAATTAATGAATCAGGTGGTCGATTGTCAGATATTGCCCTGAACCCTATCAGACCATTCCCCGGTATTAATCTCACTATATATCCTTGGAAACACAACACCTAGGCCACAGTGGCGCTTTAAGCCCGCCTCTCTGGAAGACCCTGCCTTCCGGATACACATAACGCAACATATTATCGCCAGTTACTTTGACACCAATGAAGGATCGGTGAGTGCACATGCCATTCTGTAGCAAGCGCTCAAGGTGTATATTAGGGGCATTGCTATGTCCACAGAGTTCAGAGTACCGTGAGACATTAGAAGGGAATTGGCGAGACACAAAGAGACATTAGCACAGCTTCATAGAAGCTATTCCACCAACCCATCTTCTCAGATAAGTTGTGACATTAAGGCTGCCCTAGATAGATACCGTGACACAGCCAATAGGGAACTGAAGTACTTTGATAGACCGGCCGCTGCATGCCGAAATGGGGAACATGACCTACCATTGAAACTGCTGGCGCGAACAGTTTGCGATGATAGGGGTAGTCCCACCATTCTGTCATGACCACTGTCAGGGGCCACAAGCTGTGCCTCAAGCAAACTCCACCAGTTACTCTAAGGGCCTCCAGACTTCTGCAAAAAGGCTCCTGGAGCCAGTCCTGGCGCACCAGGCACCAGGCTCATATACTGTAAGGAGATACTTACCATTACTTTCAATTGAGTACATGGGCCTTTAAATCCAACATGGAAGCGCCCACACAGCCTGGTTCCTAAGAACCAAGCCATGCGGTCTAGTGTTTTGGGTGTGGCAGGCCTGGAACTACTTTCCCTGGTACTACTTTACCTGGGCTATATAAACCACACCCTAACTGCTGAACACGCTTCGTTTTATTCTGCAACTAGTAGCGTGTGTCCAGCTCCTGATCTTTAGCATCTTCCTGTAATCCTGCAAGAACAAGAACAAGATTATGTCTGTCTTACCTGAGAATACACCTTCCAGCATTCAGCATCTCAACCGGGCTGCAATCTGTGGAAACCGAGAGAAGAAGAAACACCACGCACCTGTGAGTACTAGCTTGGGGAATTCTGGCGATCCACTACCACAGCTGCTTCTCGAACATCGCGAACTGCAATAACGAGAAAAGGAAAAACAATATTAGAACGTGCGCTTCCAAAACATCGAATTCCTTCATTCTTACCTGAATTCCACCGTGCCAAGCCGCGCTTCCATCCTGAGCATCACAGCAGCCTCCTGTAAAGGAAAAGGAGACAGGCTCAGGCTCACTTTCAATATTACCAAATGCACAGCACTTAACTTACCTTAACGGATTCCTGAGGCCAATTTTTTCATCGCGCTCTCATCCACTCGCAGCACCACAGTGGCCTGTGGGGGGAAAGAAGAAGGGAAATCAGGTTAACTTTAAAAGACAGTTAAGGCGCTGTGCTTCGCGCTTTCACTTACCTCAAACACGTGCCTCTCCATCCGGCAGGTCGGCAGCAAGATCTTCACGCCTGAAAAGAAGGAGATAAAGACATTAACGAAATCCACCATAAACAGAACAAAGACTTACATTAAACAAACCTACCTGCCTACCAGCAGATTCGGGGTCACAGCAGGCCTGGACCCAAAGAAGGCGCACTGCACCAGTGAAGCAACTCGGGCAGACAGCCACCAAACGTCAAGCGCCCCTGCACAAGAAACGCAGGACGGATAGATCACCCTACAAATAATTAAGATTCATTATTCAGCACTGGGCAGCTCTGAATCCAGGTTTCCAGATCTCAGAGCCTTCCAGACGCCCCGGAGATATCAGGTGAGCGTAACACATTCCGTGCGTGGCCTGTCCTCTCGGCTCGATTTTCAATATGGTAGACGAGTTGAACATGGTATTCTACGACTTCTACAGGGACTTGTACTCACCTAAAAGTGTAGCCACAGATCCGGAAATAGATGAATACCTCGCAGGAATTCCTACGACACTCTTATCTGTAGAAGCACGCACAGCACTGGAAGAGCCGATGAACCTGAACGAAATAAAGGCTGCCATTCGCGATCTTCCGAGTGGAAAGTGTCTGTGGTAGGATGGACTTGGGGCAGAATTCTACAAGGAATTTGTCGACGTGCTTTCTCCTCGGCTGTGGTCGGTGTGGGCTGAGGCTTTAGAGATAGGAACTGTCCCCGAAACCATGCGGGAGGCAATAATTAACCTACTAATTAAGCCTGGTAAACCATCTGATGACTGTGATTCATACCGACCATTACCGTTAAAAAACACTGATGCAAATGTGTTTGCAAAGATTTTGGCAGCTAGATTGAACCCGTTAATGCCATATATGGTACATGAGGACCAAGCCGGGTTCATATTGGGGAGGTCAACGGCATCCAATACCCGCCAGATGTATAACATGGTCGCTCAAATACTGCAGGGTATTCAGGGGGTGGTAATTTCGCTAGAAATACGGAAAGCATTTGACACAGTATATTGCCCCTTCCTGTTTAGGATATTGGACAACTATGGGTTTGGGCAAAATTTCCAGAAATGGGTGAAAACATTGTATCCGCAGCCATATGCTAGAGTGTATGTGAATGGGGGTGCTTGCACTAGAAGGTGGCACCAGACAGGGGTGCCCATTGTCACCCTGCTGTTCGCCTTGGTAACAGAGCCCTTGGCGGACCTTATTCATGCTCGTTATAGAAGTGCCAGAATTACTATCGCCGGACAAGTGGAACTTATTTATCACGTTATATGCTGACGATATACTGATGTATGTCAGAGACCCAGAGAAACATTTGCAAAAGATACTGGCGGCGGTCCATGAGTTCGGGAAGTACTCCAGACTCTGCCTAAACAGCAATAAGTCTGAGGTCTTCCCGTTAACAGACGCCACACAGGAACCTCGCAGTATGTTTGGTCTGCGATGGTCCCCCTTGAGTGTAAGGTACCACAGTGTCGAGGTTACGCGCGCTGCGGCTCTCGCCAAATTGCTTAACTGTCATTCCCTGGTGACTAAAATTAGCACTTAGCTGGAGCAGTGGAAACAGCTTCCCATATCATTGGTGGGGCGGGTGGCGTTAATAAAAATGACTATATTACCTACATTCTTCTACCTATTTTGTAATATACCGCTATGGCCGGGTAGAGCTTTCTTTGATAACATCACCCAGATGTGCTCATCATTTGTGTGGAAAGGACAAATACGGGTTAAATGGCAGCGGCTCACATTTGCATATGAGTTAGGGGGGGTTGGCGACACCCGACTTTAAATTGTGTTACCTTGCAGCGCAGGCACACTACACGATATACTAGGTGAATGGGAGCCCCCAATCATCACATACGTGACTGGAAAAAACACTACTGCTGCCACATACAATCTTGGGGGAGACACATCGCCACACTCACCAGTTAGACCCTGTCGAAGCTACGCTGAAGGCTTGGGCAAGGTTAGTCAAGCACCCTTAGGGCACAGTGCTGTATAACCGAGCTGTGCCACTTTGGGATATGCCTTTCGTGCAGCCTACACGGGATCAGCAATTGGCGTTGCACTGGCGCAAGGCTGGCATAACATAGTTGGAAGACCTGTTTCATGAGGGGACGTTTATTTCTAGGGATCTGGTGAAGGCTTATGTTGGGGACACGCTGCTTCGTAGGCCACCCTCGTCTGGCTTCTCCCCGCTGCACTTATGCGGTGGACTGCAGCAATGGGTGACGCTGCTCAGTACTGCTCCTGTGAGATATAAATGGACGTGAGTATGCCAGTCTGTGATCCAGATCCACTTCCAGACCCTTCCTCCCAGGATCCCAGGACGTGATTCACACAAGTTGCGCTGCCCATAGAAAGCTCACCTGATGATTATGATTGGTGTGCACTCCGTCCTGCTAATTCTGGCTGGGGCGCTTGTCTGACCGGGACCGAGTTCCTTCATTGTTCCCTGCACGTGGTAGCCCAGTCCAGCTGCGACTAATCCACTTCTCTCCAGGTGAGTTTTTCAGTGTGTCTTTGTCTTTCCTTGCCTGTTTGCTTTCAGTCTGCTTTTGTTGTATTTGTATAGTTTGTTCCTTCTGTAATGTCGTTCTTTTGCTCTCTCTCTCTCCGTGTAGGTGGTATTGCAGACCTTGCAGCAGTTGCGGAGCTAGAGATGGCAGCCGGCGTGAACGAGAAGTGAACCCACGATGGTCCGGTAACAGGTAAGTGGTCTCCTGGGGATGTGCGTGTGGTTTGAATATGGCGCGACCCTACACTGATGGGTGGTAGCTTGTCTAACCTTGTCTTTCGTCTTCTTTGCAGCAATCGACTCCGTGGATGAGGAGCGCAACGTCGGGATCAAGATCGCTGAGTTCCAGAGGATGAGTCTGCAGATGCAGTGATGAATGCTGGATTCCGGAAGGTGAGTGTGCAGGTAAAACGCTGGGATCCAAATGGTGAGTAAGCTGGTCCAAGCTGCGGTGAGCATCACGTTGCATGTGAATGCAAAGTAACGCGAAGCGCTGGCATTGGGGCTAGCACAGCTTATATAGCTGAGCTCCTGGGGCCACGCCCACTGGTCCTGGCCTGCCTGCCACACCCTGCAGTTTCTAGAGTCTGCACATGTAGTGTTGGCCTGGAGAGCCACACCCAATGAACGGTATGCTCGTCGAAACGTTCCTGAAATAAAAGCATGTGGAAAAGTTCTTGTGAATGAAGCCTTCTTGCACAATAATAAAGTGTTCCTGCTTACATTCTTACATGAGCTTGGCGCCAAAGGCGCCAGGACTTAGTCCAGCTAAGTCCTCTGTGTGTCTGCGTCCTGTGACCCATTACTCCCATCACTTGATGGTGTGGTGACTGTGTTCTTGGGTCAGTGATCATGACAGCTGTGCTCAGGAGATCCACTTCGTCCCTTGCTCAAAACGTTGGCAAGGGAGACCCCTGGCAATCACAACCTGACTTATTATTTGGGAACACTTATTTCTTTGTTGAAAACCCTATGCCACACTCTTTCTATAATTAGTTGTAAGGATTTGGCAATATTTTTTTTTGCCTTTTACTTTGACAAGACGCCACAAGGACTACCTTATTTTTCATTTGATGGTCGAAGCTTAGATTTAAGTTTAGGTTAGGCGTTTTTCCACCCTGCATTTACAGTTTAATAAACACCCTTGGACTGTGATCACTTGTGTCTGTCTTTACTGTTGCCACCATGTGTTCCTTACAGTGTCATGCGTGATTGTGGGAGATTTGACATTGGTCATTGGAGACGGTGAGTGCAGCCGCTTGTTGGGTGTAATTTTCCACCCCTTCCTGGTGGCATCCATGGTCCCCCAGCCCCTTCAGTAACCCCTTTGTGTCCCACTCCCTCCCTGCACCCATTTCCTGGTTCCCCTGCCCTCCCGCCTTCCGTTCCCGCCCACCCCCTCCCATTGGTGCATCCAGCATGGTGCTGCAAGTGTACTGACTCGCGTGCCCGCTCCGGCTCTTTCCATCCTCTGGAGCCGGTTTGTGCAGTCGCTTGTTGGGTGTAATTTTCCACCCCTTCCTGGTGGCATCCATGGTCCCCTAGCCCCCTCAGTAACCCCTTTGTGTCCCACTCCCTCCCCGCACCCATTTCCTGGTTCCCCTGTCCTCCTGCCTCCCGTTCATGCCCACCCCCTCCCATTGGTGCATCCAGCTTGGTGCTGCTAGTGTATTGACTTGCGTGCCCGCTCCTGTTCTTTCCATCCTCTGGTGCCGGTGAGTGCAGCCGCTTGTTGGGTGTAATTTTCCACCCCTTCCTGGTGGCATCGGTGGTCCCCCAGCCCCCTTAGTAACCACTTTGTGTCCCACTCCCTCCCCGCACCCATTTCCTGGTTCCCCTGCCCTCCCGCCTCCCGTTCCCGCCCACCCACTCCCATTGGTGCATCCAGCGGGGTGCTGCGGGTGTACTGACTCGCGTGGCCGCTCCGGCTCTTTACATCCTCTGGAGCCGGTGAGTGCAGCCGCTTGTTGGGTGTAATTTTCCACCCCTTCCTGGTGGCATCCGTGGTCCCCCAGCCCCCTCAGTAACCCCTTTGTGTCCCACTCCATCCCCGCACCCATTTCCTGGTTCCCCTGCCCTCCCGCCTCCCGTTCCCGCCCACCCCCTCCCATTGGTCCTGTCAAGTGGACTCCCATTCATAGCCAATCCCCCCAGGGCATCCCTCTGCCCGGCAGGCCATCGGCGTGGGGCGGACTGGAGTGCGTGGAGCGGACTGGAGTGCGTGGTGCGGACTGGAGTGCATGGAGTGGACTGGAGTGCATACAGCGGACTGGAATGCATGGAACGGATTGGAGCGCATAGAATTGCATGACATACATGGAATGGTTTGGAGTGCATGGAACATTTGAAAGAGCAGGTAACCCATCATATCACATCACCACGCTTACTCTCTTCTTTACACCACCATTCAACTAGAACACAGAGATACTATGACACCATTCGGTATAACTGTTCTCATACCAACATCTGCCGCATACTCCCCATCACTCTATGTAAACACTGCTGGTTACACACCCACCAGCCAGACGTTCTCCTCAGGCCTAACACAGCCACATTCGGTCTGGATAAATCCTGCCAGAACCAACACATACTCCTGATCTCTCAACCACCACACCTACCGCTAAGAAGCAGCTATTACACAAATGCCACACCAGTTGCACACATATCCAGTGCTCACACGCACCTTTGACTCTCTCTACTCTCTCTACTGACTTGAACTCCGGTTCCCAAGGGCGTTCAACCTACCAGCGCCTTCAGACCATACCAATGGTACATAAGGCGCTATATAACTGCAAAGTAACATAACATAACATAACATATAGATGGTATAGTGACTGTGACAATCCCATCTATGAGGAAGTTCTGAAATTGACTTTGGTAATTAATGATTACAGGAAGCTGTTGAAGTGGAATAGTGAGAATATTAATAGAACTGCTGCTGCGCTGCTATGAATGGAACATTGTTTAAGAGGTAAGAATGTACATAGTTAAGCATATAATGCACAGTGCATTCAGCTGGATGGATAGTGATAATCAAACTTGATAACAATCAATTGATGCGCGTTTAAATAAAATCAACAATAGGATGGTGCGGGGAAAGTTTATTTGTCTTTTCCCCCTCCTGATGCCATATAGGTCACGCATTAAGTACCTATTTGAGGAGAACATTAAGTCCTGTTTCTAAGGAGAATTGGAGTACAGTGGATGATTTGATTACTGTCGAACCTAGGTAAGATTTGAGAAATATGTTTTGGACAATTTAATCGAGTGCAATCTTGCGCAGTAGTAATTTTATGGGTGGAAATTTAGAGGTTCCTCTTGGTGGCGGACACAGGAATGCGTGGTGCCTTAGCAGTGGCTGTCGCTATTTAAGCACATAGGTGAAAGTGTAGCATATCACATATTAGGAGGGAGAATATCTAGATGAAATTTGTTCATATACATAATTGTATTCTCTTTTTGTTTTATATATATTTTATTCTTTCATTTCTCGCTGCTGAGGAACACATTTCTGGCCCAATTATTGATCGGTGCTGTTTATTACTTATGATTTGTAAAACAAATTGTATTCCTCGAATTGTGTACTTATTAACATCGATTTTGAGATGTATCAGCCCTGAAGAAGACCTGTGTTTGCAAAGGTTGAAACACGTGTTGGCAAGGCCGATAACACTATGAAATACTGCTTTATTGTATTAAATATTGATATTGATGAATCAAGATTCCAGATTAATTATTTGCGATAGAGATTGATTACTGGTTTGCGCATTGGACAGACTTTGAATATAATGTATGTTTCTGTAACAGTTCATAAAATGCTTGTTTCAACAATTGTATATGACTCTGCAACAATTCACACCATGCTTGTTTCAGTAATGTCAGGATAATTAATTCACAAAACCCTACTGTGATTCTGCTGCTTCTTCTTAATTCAGTAATGTCAGGAGTGAAGAGGTGGAGCCAAATACCTCTACCACAAGTCCCGCCCCTATTGTACCTATATTTTGGAAGACGGAAATTGCAACATGCACGCCAGTAATGATACCTATACCGTGAAAGATCTTCAAAACAGGGTATCCATTAAGAAAGCCCTATAAGATTTACCCACAGCGAGATGACGGTCTCTTAAGAGAGATCCCTGAAGATGTGTAAAGATGCATGAAAGAGAAGATAGGTAGCGTCACATGAGATGAAGAAGATGCACTAAGAAGAATGGTCAAAGAAGAGAATGTATAGACCTTATGGAATCTGATGACGAAATAAAGATTGCATGTGCGAAGAGCACTGAAGAAAATGTAAGTCGTTTTATAACTGTACAGATGCTGCAACGCAAGTAGACTAAGTAATCATGAAGGCTGACGATACGTAGTGAATAGACTGCAGCCTGTGCCGCATATATATATATATATATATATATATATATATATATATATATATATATATATATACATATATATATATATATATATATATATATATCTGTATATATATTCAGTGAAAAAACGTTGTTATAGGGACGTTATGGTTAAGTTGCACTTATAAAATCCTATGAAATTCAATGAAAAAACTTTGTTAAAGGGACGTTATGTTTACAAGTAAAACTGAAAAATCCCAGAAATTCGCGAGTTATGGTAAGCTAAGCAACCATAACTGACGCCACCACCGTGCACTGCTAAGACTCAACCATAACTCACGCCACCACTGTGCACTGCTAAGACTAACACCCAGAACATCACTGATGACATCACATGTGAAATTAATTTTGATGAAAAGTCCCTACAAGGGATTGTGTTTATAATGTTGGTAACAAGATGTCAGGGGTGACCGGAAGACCTATCGTGAACTACTTAATTGATTAAAGAATGTACTCATCTAATCAACATTGTATTTGAGTGTTGTTAATACAGGAACCTAATCATATATAAACATATGCAATGTCTGCAGCATGCATCATAGAAGTACAATATTTATAATCTTGGAAAGTACAATAATGAATGTTACCATATGCAAGTTTTGAGTAATGTTAAACATGTAATAACTAGCTAACAATTCAAGACTTACTACACTTTTGCTAGTACAAACAATACATATGAAGAACCACAATGCAAACAAATCAAAGGCACACACAGGGAAACTAAAGTAAGGAAGAAAGAAACAGCATCATCAGAAAATGTTAATGACATTAAAGCTTATCTTTATGTATATAAATGAAATGTGTGTTTGAGGCCTGCTTATTTCCCCATGTATGTGCACCATCGGCTGAGACTAAACCATATGGACCGTACTTGAAGAACATATGACAAGGTTAACGTCTAGATACAAAACCACCTGACCTAGATATGTCAGTGAACAAAAAAAAGTGGCCCAGATATGTGACGTCATTGGTGATGTCATCAATGACATTTGTGATGTCATCTTTGATGTCCTGGGTGTTTTTGCAACTTTCTCCACTGTTTTTGCATCGGTCAATGTCTGCAAACGTCTGATATCATCACAGACCTTCCAGACAGTGCCACGTGACCATGCTCTCGCACGCAGCATGATGACGTGTCTGCGAAGGTGTCCGCACTTCGGAATCGGGTCCATGCTTGGAAGACTGTTTGGAACTGCATTTTTCGACTGATCTAGGAACTTTCAAGCTCAGCATGTACTCTTGCACAGCTCCTACACCTATACTTACTCATTATCCATTAACAATCATCTAGTGCAAAGCACATACTTGGAAGAATATCAGTAAAACTGCTATTTCTCTCAAAAATGGCTCCAGATATTGCCCTCCCTCCTCCCCAATAGCCACCACCACCAGCTGGAGAACCTACACAACAGAAACAGTGTAGTACTTCCAAAGACCATGAAGAGGACCAAGAAGATGAGGTAGAGGACGTGCCTACCTCTAGCACCCAGAGAGAATCATGGGTGTGGCAGTTCTTTACCACGGTTGGGAGTGTACCAAAGGCTTAAGATACCAAAGTGAAATGCACAAAGCGGGAACCCGGGGTGCTAAAACATTTTCTTCCTACAGCGGGACACCTGCGGCATCCCGCTGTAGGAAGGAAGGACAATCCTTTTCCAAGATTGCCACCATGTAAAGAGAAGGCGGTGCTCCGTACAGAGCCCCTCTTCCCTTTCTATTGCAGCCTGCAGAACCCTATGACCATATTGCCACAAGCACATTTTTTTTCCCTTTCAGACCTTTCCTACTTTCGAATGACTTTACCACATAGCCGGTCCCAGGTGGACGTGGCCACTTTAACACCATTTTTCGTCCACAACAGGGGATAACAGACCGGCAGCCCAAGTTATCGGCCCAAGCAAAGTGTGTTTGTGTGCGCCCTGATGTCTGCGGGCTTTAACATGTTATAAATAAATATATAAATAACGAGGACTCCGGACCATTATCTTCGATTGCAGCCCCTGCAATGGGGGATAAAGGCCATTAGCAACCCTGGTTCCCAAAGCGGGAAGCCGGGGAGCTAAAAAATAGATTTCTTTTCCCTTTCAAACCTATCCTACTTTCGGATAACTTTACCACACAGCCGGTCGGAGGTGGACATGGCCACTTTAACACCATTTTACGTCCCTCGTGGTCATGGCCAGTAGCCAGATTGTCCGCGTCACAACCTTATGCCATGACCTAGACAATCTGGCTACTGCCCACGGCCACAGGCTATACCTCAGTCACCAAGGGTATATGACTATTTTTTGTACCTACATTATGAAACTTGTCCAAAAAAAACACGGGCAGATTTGCAAAACTACGCTTTAATGTCCTTGCCAATGCTGCTCACGAGTTTGCTCAAAATGTGCAAATTTTTTTATTTTTTCAAAAGTGTCGAAATGTATGTACATACAATAGTCATATAACTTAGCCCCCACTTGACAAAATTCATTCAGTCTTTACACAAACATTGAAGGTTGGGTCTATAATCTTTCTCAAAACCTTTGTCCACATTCGTCAAATAGCAACAAAGTTATAAGCCACCTAAAAATGTTGTGACCCCCCTGTCTAATTTCACCCCTCTCGAGAAAATCCCACCAAACTTTAGAAAACCATTTATATCTAGATCCAAAATCGTTTTGCCAAATGTTGTGCAGATTCGTCAAATGACACCACATTTATATGCCTGTTAATGCTAAGGATATAATCTAAAGTGTAATTGCAAAGGGCCCGATAGCACCCTTGCAAAAGGGTTCATAGATTGACAGATCAATAACGTTACTGTCACTAACCTGTCCTGACGGCAGTCTTCTGGAGCAGCAATTGAAGAATGCAAGAATCTCCCAGAAGCTCCTGCCCCTCCGGATTCCCGGATGTAATGGATGTCAGAGAGGGAGAGAAGGGAACCCCAGGGAAACCCTCTGGGGAAGAAAACCCTGGATGGTCTTGGAGAGTGCTTCTGGGATAATGGTTCTTCTCTGGAGTAAGGCTGCTGGAGGAGGAGTTATGATCCCTACAGAACAAGGGATAGACAGGTAAGTAATGGGAAATGACAGGGTAACTAAAGAAGAGAGTCTGGAGGAGAGGAACAGCACTTACTGAAACCAATCTCAACACAGGATCAAGTCGTTTGAGTCGACTGTTCCTGGTGGCAGGTAAGGGAGTTGCGTCGAAGGGTAACGGGAGAATCCTAATAAAAGCAAGAGAATCAGTCACAGAAAAGAGAGAGAGAGAGAAAGTGAAATGACTGATGATGTGAAAGAACTCACTTTCTCACGAGGGAAGACTTGCCCAAAATTGGTATGTGGTTGGAGAAGTGACAGTCGTGCGGGAAGGGGGTTACGAGCCGGAAACCCCGGAAGTGGGGGAACCGCTGGAGAGAGGATATGCGAAGGATTGCTACAAGGAAAAGACAGTCAGAAAAGAGGGAAATAAGTAGAGCTTCTAATATATCAACAGAAGTTTGACAAATAGTAGAGCGAACTTACGAAGCGTCATGCAAAGCAGAAGTGACGCACAGGATAGATGTTCTTTGATCCTTAAATGAAGTCACGTGATCGTCAGATTGCGTCTGTCAGAAGCGTGCAACAACTAGACTGTCACTTCGTCCGTGCCAGTGATTTATGGCCATCTTGCAATTCCCACGCAATGTGGTTCCACACAACGACCATTGTCGTCTCAATTGCCATCGTTGAAAAGGTGTAACAGTATGCCCCCTCCTCAGAGGAGGCGACCCCGGTTTACCCGGGTGAAGGTGAAAAAACCGTCGCACCAATCGAGGTGCGTGAACCCCCGAAGCAGGTTCCCAGGTCCTGTCTGCCAGGGAGTAGCCCTTCCAATCAATGAGGAACTGGAGACGACGTCGATGATACCGAGAGTCACAAATGTTGGCTGCTTCAAACTCCGCTCCGGAGTCGGTCATTACAGGAGGAGGAAAAGGTTTGGTAGACCATTGGAAACGATCTTGTACCGCCAACTTAATTTGAGATAGGTGAAAAACAGGGTGGATGCGACACCAGTAAGGAGGTAAGGACAAACGGACTGCGGTAGTTCCCACCCGGTCTACCACTGTAAAGGGTCCAAAGAATCTGGGAGATAACTTGGAAGGAACCAGATGTTTGGGAAGAAATCGTGATGCCAGCCAAACGCTGTCACCCTTGCCAAAGGTTGGTGTATCTCGACGATGTTTATCAGCATACTTCTTGGCCCGGTCCTGTGCTGCTTGACGGGCCAAACGAGCCATCCTATTTCCCGTCTGTATGTCAGCTAAAAGACTGTCTACTCTGGGGAATCTTGAGGAAACCGAGGAGACAGTAGGAATAAATGATGGATGATATCCATAAGAACAATGGAAGGGACTAGTGTTCAAAGACGAGTGTCTGGCATTGTTGTAGGCATACTCTGCTAAAGGTAAGAGATCTACCCAATTGTCTTGAGTGGCAGAAACAAAACAGCGTAAGTAGCCTTCCAGAGTCTTGTTTAGACGTTCTGTCTGCCCGTTGGTCTGAGGATGATATTGATACCCAAAACGTGGCATATCCTCTTCCAAAATTGAGACGTATACTGAGGACCCCTGTCAGAGACAATAGTATCAGGAAGACCGTGCCGAGAAAAGATTTAGGAAATGAAGATCTTGGACATCTGGGCTGTTCCTGGGATCTTGAGTAACAGAGTAAAATGGGCGAATTTCGTGAAATAGTCTATGGTAACCATAATGGTGGTATATTGAGATGAAGGTGGAAGATCCACTATGAAATCGGTCGATATAATTTGCCATGGTCTTTCTGGGATGGGCATACGGGCAAGTAGTCCGAAAGGAGGAGCATGTACCGTCTTAGATTGGAGACATACACTGCGTGCTTTGACGTAGTCAATGACATCAGACTGACGAGTGGGCCACCAAAAATGGCGCCTGACTAGATCGAGAGTGGTTTGAATACCCCGATGTCCAGCTGCTACTGAATCATGGCACATCTGGAGCACCTCCAATTGTAGAGAAGGTGTGTGAACCAACACTTGATCCGCATGAAAGTATAAATTCTGATCCTTGGTAAGATGGTAAGTTGCAGCTAGATCTTCGCACTGCTGTAGTTGTTGGGAAGTTTCATGTTTAAGGATCTGAAGAAAATCAGAGATGCCAGAAACAAATTGGGCTCTTGGGAACATCTTTCATTACAGAATTTAGAGGGTTGAGGGTTCTTGCGAGACAGCGCGCCTGCTCGTAGATTTAGGTTCCCTGGTAGAAAAGTAAATTCGATCTTATAGGGTAAAAAGAAATGGGCCCATCGTGCTTGTCTGCTGTTAGTCGTTTGGGCTTGCTGTAGGACTATGAGGTTCTGATGGTCCGTGCGGACCTCTACTGGAAAGGGAGACCCCAATAAGAGATGCCTCCATTCTTCAAAAGCTCTTTTGATCGCCAGAAGTTCCTTTTCTAGTACCGAATAACGTTCTTCAGAGGAGGTGAATGTCTTGGACAGGTATGCGACAGGTCTTTCATCCCCTTGACTCAACCGTTGTAAGAGAACCACACCTAACGCATTGTGCGAGACATCAGTCTCCACGATGAAAGGCCTTGTCTGGTCAGGAGTAATAAGGATAGAAGCTGAAGTAAACAGTCCTTTCAAAGTCTTAAATGCCTGTTGAGCAGGTAAATCCCAAATGAACGTGACTCCTTTCTTTAGAAGCCTAGTTATGGGTAGGATGATTTCGGAATAACAAGGGATACATTTACGATAAAAATGTGCAAACCCCAGAAATCGTTGGACCTCTTTAACAGTAGTCGGGCGTGGCCAATCAACGACGGCTGAAACTTTTCTTTGGTCCATAGATATGCCGTGGGCTGATAGGACGAACCCAAGGTAGGTAATTTATGTTTGATGGAATTCACATTTTTCAGCTTTACAATATAACTGGTTGGTCTGTAAACGATCCAGGACGATGTTGACGTGACGTATATGGTCACTCTTGTTTGCGGGGAAAATCAGGATGTCATCTAAATAAATAATGACAAAATGCAGAAGTATATCGGCAAACAGGTGATCCATGAACCGCTGGAAAACGGCAGGTGCGTTTACCAATCCAAAGGGCATCACTTGGTATTGGAAATGACCAAAGGGAGTACGGAAGGCTGTCTTCCACTCATCTCCTTGTGCAATCCGAATTAAATGATATGCCCCTCGAAGGTCTAACTTGGTATATAGGGCAGCTTCCCGAACTGCCTCCAATATGTCTTTGATCAAGGGCATAGGGTATTTGTCGGGGATGGTGATCTTGTTAAGTCCCCGAGAATCAATGCAAGGACGGAGCTCTTCTGAGTCCTTCTTTGGAATAAAAAACAGAGAAGCACCTGCAGGGGATTTGGACTCGGTGATCAATCTGTTTTACAAATTAGAGTGGAGGTAGTCTTTGAGAGATGCCTTTTCTCTCTGGGACAAAACATACATCCGCCCAAATGGAAGAGGTTGGTCTGGAAGCAGAATAATATGACAATCATCCCTACGATGGGGAGGTAAAGTGGGAAAAAGAGGGTTTGAGAAGACCTTGCAGTAATGTTGATGACATGGAGGGATCAGTTGTAAATGGCCGATAGAGGATACATCGGTAATATCAGGATTCTCAGAAGGGATATGCACTCCTACAGCATTTTAAGACAGGCAGTGTCCAATACAATATTCTGAACCCAGGAAAAGTGTTCCTACCTTCCAATTTATAAACGGGTTATGAGTACGCAACCACGGGAGTCCCAAAATCACTGGGAAATGAGCCACCTTTATCAGGTCAAACACCAAACTTTCTTTATGTGAAGCAATCAAGCATGTCACTGGTTTGGTCTGCTCTCAAATAGGCCCGGATATTAAAGGATTCCCATCGACTCCTTGAATCGGAGTGGCACAGAACTTGGGAGTTCTAGCGATCCCATTCGTGGCTGCCCATTGATCATCTAAGAAATTCCCTGCAGCGCCACAATCAAGCAATGCTGGAATACCCGTTATCACTCGATCTGGTAGACTGATGGTCAAAGGAAGGACTACCATAGAATGATTGATAGCTGATGGTTCTAGAGATAACCCTAATCTATGAGGGCAACTCTGATCAGGATCCCTTGCCGTGGTTCTCTCTACTGTAGGGATTTGGCGTTTCCCGGAACAGAGATCCGTGACCGGCGAGGAGGAACAATCGGACAATCGCGTAAAATGTGAGAGGAAGACCCATAGTACATACACAACCCTATGGACTTCCTTCGTTCTCTTTCTGCATTTGACAAAGGTCCTTTGACTGATCCGATCTGCATGGGTTCTTCGACTGCCGTGGGTTTACTCACGCTTGGAAGAGGTTTGGCTTGAGAACGACTACCTTTATATTTCTTCTTCTCATGAGTTTGTTCTTGAAGTCGATAGTCAATTTGCATAGCAAGGGTGATCATTTCTGCTAGGTTAGCTGGTCGGGGGACCTTAGAAAGCTCATCCTTAAGTTCTTCCGAGAGGCCTCGGCGAAATAGAGTCACTAATCCGTCATCGGGCCACCCTGTTTCCGAGGATAACTGCTTGAAATGGGTAATATAGGACGTAAGGTCTTTACTGCCTTGTGAAAGGTCCAAAAGTCTCTCTTGTGTGGTCACTGATATTTCCTGACGACTGAACATAGTCCTTAGACTGTTGACCAAAGCAGGATAAGAATCCAGAATAGTGTTGCCAGAAGTGACTAAGGGGGTGGCCCATGCTAATGCTCGGCCTGATAAATGTGAAATTAGAAAGCCCACCTCATCCTTATCCGTAGGGAAGAACCGGGATTTAAACATAAACTGGACTGTGCAACTATCTAGGAACTCCTTTAACTTATGTGGATCCCCATCAAACTTGCCCGTGCTTAATGCTATTGGAGGAGTTTCAGAAAAGGCTCAATTTACCTGTTGTCTTAATTGGGCGTTATCTTGCTTAAGATTCTGCATTTCCAATGACATGGATTGCATTGCAGCCATTAGTTGTTGCATTTGCTGCTCCATAATGAAACCGTCAGTTCAGGAAAAACCTTTCTTTTTTTTTTTGGGCGTCGCTTACTGTTAATGCTAAGGATATAATCTAAAGTGTAATTGCAAAGGGCCCGATAGCACCCTTGCAAAAAGGTTCATAGATTGACAGATCAATAACGTTACTGTCATTAACCTGTCCTGACGGCACTCTTCTGGAGCAGCAATTGAAGAATGCAAGAATTTCCCGGAAGCTCCTGCCCCTCCCAATTCCCGGATGTAATGGATGTCAGAGAGGGAGGGACAGGAACCCCAGGGAAACCCTCTGGGGAAGAAAACCCTGGACGGTCTTGGAGAGTGCTTCTGGGATACTGGTTCTTCTCTGGAGTAAGGCTGCTGGAGGAGGAGTTATGATCCCTACAGAACAAGGGTTAGACAGGTAAGTAATGGGAAATGACAGAGTAACTAAAGAAGATAGTCTGGAGGAGGGGAACAGCACTTACTGAATCCAATCTCAACACGGGATCAAGTCGTTTGAGTCAACTGTTCCTGGTGGCAGGTAAGGGAGTTGAGTCGAAGGGTAATGGGAGATTCCTAATAAAAGCAAGAGAATCAGTCACGGAAAAAAGAGAGAGAGAGAAAGTGAAATGACTGATGATGTGAAAGAACTCACTTTCTCGCGGGGGAAGACTTGCCCAAAATTGATATGTGGTTGGAGAAGTGAGAGCTGAGCGGGAAGGGGGTTACGAGCCGGAAAGCCCGGAAGTGGGGGAACCGCTGGAGAGAGGATATGCAAAGGATTGCTACAAGGAAAAGACAGTTAGAAAAGAGGGAAATAAGTAGAGCTTCTAATATATCAACAGAAGTTTGACAAATAGTACAGCGAACTTACGAAGCGTCATGCAAAGCAGAAGCGACGCACAGGATAGATGTTCTTTGATCCTTTAATGAAGACACGTGATCGTCAGATCGCGTCTGTCAGAAGCGTGCAACAACTAGACTGTCACTTCGTCCGTGCCAGTGATTTATGGCCATCTTGAAATTCCCACGCAATGCGGTGCCACACAACGACCATTGTCATCTCAATTGCTATCGTTGAAAAGGTGTAACAATGCCTTTACAATATTTTGGGACCCCCCCCCCAGAATCCCACAAAACTTTGCAAAACCATTTAGGATTAGGTCTAGAATACAATTGCAAAATCACATGTAGTTTCATTGAGTGGCGCTGAAGTTATAAGCCATCCAAAAACTGCTTTTTGAAGTGTCTGCGGACACCACAGGACTGCCCCAGGACATCTGGAGTGTTCGCAAACTGTCGGGGGTGAAACAACCCATTTTTTGGCGTTTTATAGCCATATCCCATCCCATCCTCACCCCCCCACCTCCCCACAGATTGTTTGTTGAGTTTGACAAGTGCAATGTTGCTTTTTTTAATGTTTTCGCTGCGCTGTCTGCGGACCCCAAAAAAGTCTGCGAATCCAACGTGGCGGGCGTTTCTCGGAAACCAATGCATTTCGCGTTTTCTCACCACCCAATCAGCGGCTGCATCCCAATGTCCGTGGACCACGCAAAAATCAGCGAATTTTTTGGGGCCAATCAGAGGCCAGTCCACGGACCGAACAGGGAAGTGAGTCCGCGGACCGGACATAGATATCAATAATTTTTTTGCCTTATGTTTTGGTGGTTTAAAAAAAACTACTGGACGGATTTACACCAAATTAACAAAAGCACACTTTTGGGACCAAGTCACTGCTCTTGCCGCAAATTTGGTGAAAATCCGTCCAGCGGTTTGGGCTGTAGGCGTGAGCAAAGTTTTTTCCCATTATGTCTATGGGAATAAAATACATTTTGGGACCCCCTATGACTTTGCAGCCACCCCCCCCCCTTGACCAAACCTCACCAAACTTTGCAAAGAAATTTAGAGTATATACTTCTTTTGCAAAGTTTGGTGAGGATTCGTCCAGGGGGAGCGAATTTATAAGCCACCCAAAAAGGGCTCTTCCTATGGGTTTAGCAACTTAACCATAACTACATGGCTGCTACCGCAGGCCATGTAATATATATATATATATATATCTGGTTATTCGATGTTGCAACCTTAGTAAGCCAGGACCCGTGAAAGAGAAGGGCTGAAAATATGGCGCAGCACAGAAAGCAGCTAAAAATCAAGGAAGGATTGAGAAGGCTGTCTGGCCCAGTGTCAAGGGTTAGGGCAGCTAAGAGCTGGTTATCTATACAAGGAGATACAAAGAATGTCAGAAGCGAGGCAAGCGCTTGTTAAGGTGCGACTGAAAGACACTCTGAGTGCCAAGTTTTATTCATTTAATTTAATTAAAACACGGTCTCCTGTCACATGGGGTAGATGCAAATAGAACATGGGCAACCAGCACCGAGACCTGACGATAAGAACGTGTTTGCACTCCCTTCTAATCTCAGGAGCAGTGATACTGTGCAAGGTCAAGTTCAAAGACAATTCAAATGGCAGAAAGCATGAGTGATGATGGATGATGGGCTAATTGGGCAGGGAGGCATGGTCAAGTCCACCCACCAGCACCTGGGGTACCAGCTTGCGTGCTGCTAGCGAGTCGAATATTCCAGAAGGGTACAAGCGTGCCAACCAATTATATAGAGCCATATATTGAAGAGCCCTACAGTTTGAGAGCCAATGGTGTGTCTTGTATCTAACAAATTTTGCGGATGACTTGCCCAAGGGGTAGGCATAAGTTGTCCACAGGACTATAGAGACCCAATAACAATCCAATCCCCTACAGAAAGTATTCCCCGTAGACCAACCACAATCCTAAATAAGTTTTTTTAATTTTCCATGTAATATGATGTCATGTATGATGAGTTTTTGCTATAAAAGTGCTATTTTTTATGTGATGCGTTGAGATTATGCTGTGAGACGTCTATTGATGTCCATTGTACTCCCTGTTTTAGACAATTGAGAATAAAACAGTTTACTTTTGTCAACTTCCTGAGTCGGTCTTATGATTGGTGTGAGAGTTATTCTGTATCTCCATCCATCTAACGATGCGCTACTTCATTTAATAGCACCTAACAGTTCACGTAGTAGCATGTTGGATCGTTTAAGACCCATCGATTAAGTAGAACTCCAGTATTTCCGACGATCGAGCACCCTTTGCCATGTAGCCGGAAGATTGCAGGGTTTCCTGTGGAGAGCGGCTGACATACAAAACTGAGAAAGGTGGGACGGGTCCCTCTTTCACGAAATCCCTCCAGGTTTCCACAGGCACTTCACGGACGGAACGCGAAAGTGGTCGATTGGAGAGGGGAGCCGATACCGAAGGCCTCTAGTTGAACAATTGAATGGGGAGTAGACTGAGGGTAATGGGAAATTGTGGGGATGGGATTGTGGTAGTTTAAAAAAGTTAACAGGGTTGATTATAAAAGTAAAGAAGAGCGTTTTAAAGTGTAAAATAAGAGACAAAAAATAGGCGGCACATAAACAGGTTTATATTAGGAGATGAGTTCAACTCTAGTCAGAGTATTTTAGGGGCGAGATGATGAAGATGAGTACCATGGTTTAAATGTAAAAGAGTTGACTAGTCTGTCTGTTTGTGTGTTTTGTAATTGAAAAAAGGTGTCAAAGAACGACAAGAATAAGTTGTGTTAAGTTGAAGTAAAGATAAAAAGTTACTGCCTATTTAAGGTCATTGTCGGCGCCGGCCAAGAAGTAGGTTGAGATCATTGAGAAACTGAGGTTTTGAGCGGCGAGTGTTGGAGCGCGCTCATATTTGTTGTTTTTATAAACATATCTGTGTAAAACACTGGTAAGTATTGACAGTCAATTGAGACTCATCACAATGGGAGATATTACTCCTCTGATGCACCTATGCAAGACACGGCCAAAGCACATGCCCAAGCTCAAACAGTACAGTGCACAGTGGTAAAGGGCACAATGGATAAAATGTTTATGCCATGGCCGCAAGGGGGATCGCTGTCAAAAGCGGTATTGCAACACATGACCACATACTTTCACACTGTGTACAAAGTGAAGAAATTGGAGAAGAGGTTAGCTATTTTAGAGCTTTGGAAGATGTAACAAGAGGAGAGAGGGGATCCACCACCTGAGGAGTGGATGCTTACTCAGTGCAGGGAGGAAGGTGTTGAGCCTTCTGCTCCCCTTACCTCGCCAGAAATGAATGGTGAAAGTACAGAAGACGTAGGATTGTATCAGTTGAAGGAACTGAAAGCGGCGACAGGGTATACTAATCTGGTATATGAAGTGCCTGCTTATAGCAGTGTAAATAGTCCAGAAGAGACCAATAGAAAGGAGGAGATCTTTAAGATCGTGCAGAACAAGGAGGAGAAACGTGAGCGATCAGATATGACAACAAACATAGAACGAGAGATTAAGAGATGGAAAGGAGCAAAGGATAAAGCTGACGAGGTAACGCTCGTACAGAACAAATGGATGGGAGGACACATATTACTCAAGCTCCATGGAAAAAGTATTGAGGGAAGTCAGGCAAAGGGAGGATCAAGACGAACAGGACAGAAAAGACAGAGAACGAGAAAAGAAATTTAAAGAGGATAACCACAAGAGAAAGAGCAGACAAAAGCAAGAACAAATGTATCAGGAAGAGCAGTAAAAGAAGGAAGTAAGGGAAGAGGAGTAAAGAAAGTATGACAACAGGCAGAGAGCAATCAAAGAACTAGATAGGCAAGAAAGGAAAAGAGAAGAGTAGGAAGTGCAGAAATTAAGGGATAATAGGAAACAGAGACGAAGGGAAGAGGAAGAGCAAAGAGTGAACGAAAGAAGAGAGGAGAAAAGACAAGAAGAGAAAAGAGCTAGATGGGATGCGAGAAAGCAAAGAGAATTAGACGAAGAATTGGAACCAAAAAGGAGACAGCGGGAGTGCGATATTGATTGCATTCAGAAGGAGTTAATGGAACGGAGTCCAGTAATACCACGGGGAAATATAGGGGAGTTTCTTGCGTCAAAGGAGGCAATGCCAGGGCCATCTGGAGTAGCCATAGAAGAGAATTGTGACATAGGGAGCATTAGAGATAGGATCGATAAGGCCTATCAAGATTTAAGAGAAGGTATCAAATCGGGAAGCCAAGGGAAGGGAGATTAATCCCTGGTCTTCCAATCACAAAGCGAAGAAAGAGACCTGTTTGGTCTCGAGCATAGAGCTTTGTCCTTAGACAGGCTGACTTTAGATAAAGGTGAAGGGGATGAGAGCCATACCAGCTGGGGGCTAGAGATGTCAGACGAAGAGAGAGAAACCTTCCGTGGGGAGGAGGGAGGAAGTGCATGCAGCCCCAAAGGATGTCTGCAGACAGACAAGGAAGTAAGATGGTCTGATTTAGAGCAACCTAAGGATAGTACGCCAGATCCTGAAGCAAATCCAGAGCGTTCTAGAGGACGATCGTATAGTGAGAAGGGAGAGTCACCAACATATGTGAGTAGGCTGAGGTCATTGCCAGGTAGAAAGTGATCAGGAACCATTGTCCCCACTATGGATAGGCAGACGATGGGAGACGAGTGCGGATTGGGATTCACACAGTTCCCTTTATTGGAGAAAGGAGGGGCCAGACCGCAGTATATTCCATGGCCACAAATCGATAAGGATAATTTAAGATGCAAACTCCCTAGTTTAACGGTGGGTGCGGGGAAATGGATTTATGAATACAAGAAAATGACAGGGGGAAATACTCTGGCAATAGGGGACATTAAGAGTCTCATAGCAGCCATTCTTGGGGAAAGAGCTGATAACATTTGAATGAGAGCAGGCTATTCAAGTATCACGGCACAGAACACAGCGCACGATGGAGCGCCATTTAATAATTGTAGAGCAGATGTCTGCAAAGCTCTGAGGGTGCAGTATCCCGACACGTCAGATATGGGTGCAATTATGACACGTAAGATGAAAGAAGACGAGAATCCGCTTGCTTACAATTAGGAAATTCAGGAGCACTGGATGCTTGAAACTCGCGAGCCGTGGGGAAAAAGAGTGGCAGTATTTTACCATATTTTATGTCAGGGGTTGCCCAAGCAGGTCCAGAGGCAGCTCAAGAAACTAGTGGGAATGGTAGTGAAGCCGTGGGCAGGCATACAGTTGACTATGGTGCATCACTGTCGGCTGTTACAGGAGAAAAATAGGAAGAAGGAAGATGCTAGAAAACTTGAGGAAGCCAAGTTAGTTCAAAAAAATTGTCAAAATATGCCATAGAAGGGGCAGTATTGACAAGCGGAGAAGGACTGGGAATGCAGCAGGCAGTGGGTGCATCACAGGCGAATAATCAGCGCTAGATGGGCCAAGGAGGGAATGGATTTGTGCCACGAGGCAGAGGAATGGGAAATAGGGGAATGGGTGGTTTTCAGAATAATCAAAGCTGTTTTCAGAATATGCATAATGATAATCTGAATGTGCAAGTAGGATTTAACCAATGGGGACCAGTCAGAAGGGCTCCTCCTGTATGTTCGACATGTGGGATGACAGGGCACATTTGTGTGTGTATGCGGGAGCCAAGGGGATGTACAGAATGGGCAATTCTCAAGAAGGGGTATAGCTTATCCTCCAGCATATAGCTCACAAGCTAGGGATGGGTTCGCCCAAGATCAGACAGTGTATCAGGAACAAGCGCCACAAATGCAACAGGCACTGCAGCCACAGCAAGCACCATTGAATCCACTGCAATCACAGCATGCACCCATGCAGATACAGCAGAACGCAAACACAGGACAATTATTGACACTTAGAAAAGAGGGTTTCACTGTGGTGGGGGGAAGTCCTTTCTTAGGTACAAGGGTATGTATCCACAATAGGACAGCTCACAGGGCGACTTGATGTGTTCAGTACTATTAGTGACACCAGACCCCCAAGAGCAACCAAGGGTTGATGTGACGATAGGAGGCAAATCTTTTTCTTTTTTAGTGGAGACACTGGTGCAACTCGCTGATGTATACGAGAGGGAAAGAACCCAATGTTGGGAAATGCCATGAATGCTTAGGGACTTTCTGGAGCTACAAGTCGAGTTCCTTTTACTGACGAATTACCAGTCTCCACAGGAGAGTGTGACATGTCTGTTCCGTTATTGTATTCACAACACATAGCAGTTAACATTCTACGACGAGATTATTTAATGACAAAGCTTAACATGATGATTTCTTTCACTGATGAAGGCATAGTGTGCTCTACTTCAAGGATACATTATACGAATGTGGGTGAATTTATATTGGCATTTACAGGGCAATAGGCTCTATGAGGAATGCCACTGGAACCAGACGTTTTTCTTTAGGAGGTACGCATTCTGTTGACATGGCTAACCAGCTTAGTGGGAAAGATTATAAGAATACCTGATGAATTCTTGTTCAGTCCACAGATATCTATGGACAAAGAGGGGGGACAGACTATTCCCCTAGAGTTAAATGCAGCCATAGTAGGAGGGGAAATTGCAGTGCTCGAAGGAACAGATGACGAGGGCCGGCCATGGAGAACAGTGATTGCCATTGGGGAAGGGTGTAGACTGACTGACGTCACTGACGATGACATGTTTAGAGATGATCCAACAGATGATGAGTTAATATTCGAGATGAGTATTACATATTGATTAGAACAGAGAAAATAGAGATCCCACAGTGAATGACGATAGTGCAGCAGCATTCAGCATTCTTTGATGAAGACTTGGAAAAGGTGCCAAATGCTTTATGGACTACAGGCCCCTATGACGTAGCCCTATTGAAGTGGGTAGGTGTCAAAACCAGACAATCTTTGTCACAACCCCCTCTTTGCCTGAAGCCAATTTGCAGCCAAACGTTCCTCACAAGAGCACAGTCTGTAGGAGTATGAGAAAGCACCTAACAGACTAGGGGCTTGAGTGAAAAGGCAGGAGCAGCAGCAACAGAGCTAGAGGAAACAACAATAACAGCTGTTTACTACTTTGATCGAAAGTAGCAACTGCATCCGACACCACCCCTTATTTCCCACTCTTACCTGCTCCGTGAAGAACAAGACCCGAAACCTACTTGGCCACAACGGAGGAAATGGAATGAAGAACCAAATAAAGAAGGTCCAGAAGAAGTCCCGTAATCCCAAAAAGAAAGGATTGCCAACAGTTTGTGTCGTACTGCAGAGTGTCCAGGTATTTAGTGAAAAGGAGTGACCAAAGAAGAAAACAGGAGAGCGTCCACAACAGTCACTCTTGTGTCCAAATGAAATCCTTGTGGTTCAGCAGAGCGTCCCACGGTGCAGGTAAATGAGTCCGTGTATGGAGGTATGGAGGAGGGGGCAAAATAAAGGATAGAAGAAGTAAAGGATTAGAAATAAAAGAGAGAAAAATACAGGTAAGGAGCGGGTCCAAGTGGGAGCGGGAGGTACTTGACCAGGTTTCAGAAGCGATAACGCTGAGTTGCAGAGTTCCGGGGTAGCGGCGTAACAGAACAGTAGACAGTGGGAGTCCAGGTAACGTATGCCGGGTCAGGGGTAACAGGAATCAATCCGAAGGAGCCGAATACCAGAAATCAGGGGCAGTTCAAAATGGGAAATCCGTAATAACAGGCCAAAGAGTCAAAACAGGTTCAAGAAACAAGATTGCAGAAAACTGACACTACAAAACTGACTGTAGAACTCAGTTCAGGAGCACCATTCCGTGTGCGCAGCAAGAATAAGTAGTACTCGCATACAGATGTGAATGATGGTCCGTGCGTATCACGTGACCGTAACGCCCGACTCGAGTACTAACACAGAATGCTGGATGCTGCAGTCCACACAGAACCGCCGTGTTTTCGGCATTGAGCCAGACGCCAAGGAATCTTCCAGGTGATTGGAGGGGCCATCGCAAGTCTTCGTGACTTTAGATAAGGTCGATTCACGACAGTAGGGGAGGTTAAAATAAAGTTGAAACCAGGAGCAATTTTACCTCGAGCAAGACAGTACCCCATGTCTCGAGAGGCGGATGAAGAGATTTTTAAGGCTATTTCAGCACTGATGGAACAAGTTATTCTGGTACTGTCAGAATCGTCGTGCAATACTGCGGTGTATCTGATCAAAGATTCAGAGGGTGGTCGTGAAGATTCATACAAGATATGTGACCAATTAACTGGATTGTAAATGCAGAATTTCCTTTAGTTCCTAATGCAGCGACGATATGCAGTATCTCAGTAGAAGCGCAACATTTCACAGTGATTGACTTGAAAAATTAGTTTTTACAATCCCGTGGCACAAGTACTAACAAGACTTGCCTTCCTTTTCGTTCTGCCAAATCCGACTTAAACACACTCGTTTGCCTCAAGGGGTACTGTGAGTCCCCATCGAACCTTAATAGGGTCCTTCAGATGGACCTAGGCACTATTGATTTTAAGAGCTTTGTGATACAGAACATAGATGACATTCTGATTTTTAGCACTACAGAAGACGAGTGCAGGCAAGACTCGATCCAGTTAATGACTATCCTAGCAGACAAGGGATACAAGGTAGACAAAGATAAGTTACAGTACTGTCAAGAAGAGGTGTTGTACATAGGCCAGTTGATCTCACATGAGGGAAAAAGAGTGACACTTGAAAGAGCTGAGGTAATCATGAAAATAGTAAAACCGCACACAGTGAAGCAAATGCAGCAGTTTTTGGGACTATGCAATTATGTTAGAGCATGGGGGTTTGAGTATAGTTCGTACACAAGACCCCTTTTGCAAGCTCTAAAGGAAGCACAGGTAAACAATGAGAAAATAGAATGGACTGAGGAAATGGAGGAAGCGTTTGAAGAAAGCAATTTGTACAACTCCCGTTTTAGGAATTCCCAATTATGCTGAGGAGTTTTTTTTTATTTTAACACACGAATGGGACAGTCATGACAGCAATACTTACACAGAGGACTACACTGGCATATTACAGTGGGATTCTAGATCCAGTTATGAAGGGATACTTTACTTGCAAACAATCACTGGAGGAAGCCGCGTTCGCAATTGAGAAGTCTACCAGTATTGTAATGGGGTGTTCTCTGACGCTTTTGTGGAGCATGCTTTGTTTGCTATTTTGAAAAAACCTAAGAGTACATTGACATCTCAGAGAGCGTCTGCGTATGAGGTGATCATATTGAATCCTGCGATTAAAATAGTCAGATGTAAAATAGTGAACCCTGCCACGTTTGTAGCTGAGCCTGTGGCAGAGGGCCAGCATGTGCATGATTGCGCGAAATGCAAGGTGTTTTACTATGACATCCCACGCGTAAAAGAGAATGCGTTAGCAGGGGGGAAATTCTCTTTATTGACGGTTCTTTGAAAAATCGATCAAACCAGTGGAGAAAGGCATTCTGGCGCAGCTCTGACAGATTGGACCAGACAGATTGGACCAATCCCTCACAGGTTTCAGACCTAAGTCCTCTTTCACTCCAAATACGAATGAAATGCCAGCAGAAATTGTTTCTTTTGAAACAATGGTATTGAGGGCTTTACCAGGAATTATGAATCAACCATGCAGTCTTCAACATAAAGAAAACCTCACATCAGAAGAAAAACAGGCGTTAAAATTTTTGTCCGGGAACAAAAAAATAGTGATTAAATCTACTGACAAGGGGGAGGAATAGTTGTGATGGACAGAGAAGGGTATGAAAGGATGGTAAATTCCTTAATCAGTAACACCAGTCACTATCAAAAGATACGAGTGGATCCTACTGATAAACTCATGGTTACTCTACAAGATCTGTGCACTCGGGTTATAGAGGAAGGTTTTCTTACATCTGAGGAGGCATGTTTTCTAACCCCAATGGAATGTCGCATACCAACCATATATGCACTGCCCAAAGTGCACAAAGATAGTGTTAACCCTCCAGAAAAACCAATTATTTCACTGTGTGGCTCCATTCTGGAGCCAATAGGGAAATATATTGAAAAGGCTATCCATGCATTGGCTGAAGACTCTCCTTCCTTTCTAAAGGACACCATGGCCACGATCAATCACTATGAAGGACTTACATTGGTTGGGGACCAAAATCTACTGATCACTTTAGACATTACTGCCCTATATACAAACATCCCTCAGGACGAAGCATTGGCAAGCATTGAACAGAGGCTGCATGAATGACCTACACCTCATGGGATTCCACCACAGTTTATATTGAAGCTCCTAGAGATTGCTTTATGTAACAACTTCTTTCAATTTCTAGATGCTATTTACATCCAGAAACATGGCACTGTCATGGGGGCAGCATTTGCCCCTAGCTTGGTCAATATATATATGGCATTATTTGAAGATCTGTTCATATATAACGACAATCCATTTGGGCAGTATGACTCTCATTGGAAGCGATATAGCGACGATATATTCTTCATTTGGACAGGTATTGAAGAACAACTGAAGGCCTTCCTATCTTGGCTAAATGAGTGCAAATCCAACCTTACCTTCACAGGCCATTTGGATCCAATAGAACTACCATTCTTGGACCTGATTATTGCCCAAAAACAAGGCTGCATTTTTACATCATTATACAGAAAAGACACCGACCGGAATACTCTACCTGAATAATCTAGTCAACATCCCCACTCCCAAAAGGACAACTTACCATACGGCCAGTTTCTCCGTCTTCGACGGAAATGTACTAACTTAGCGGGATATGAACAACATGCCACCCTCTTGGGAGTAAGACTCCTGGAGAGGGGCTACCCACGCAAACTACTTAAGCGATCGGCCAAATGAGCCCATTGGACTCTGAGAGAACATCTTCTGAGGCCCAGGGAGAAGAAAACAGACACAGATCGGTTAGTATGTGTAACAACTTTCTCACCGCAAACAGTACGGATCAAAATGTTAATCAAGAAACATTGGAACTTGGTCACGAGCACGGGATGTATCAGTGGGTTACCTTTGTTTGCATTAAAACGGTCAAAGAACCTTCGGGACCACCTGGTAGAATCCAGATTGCAAACGATTGGGGCCAACTTCACACAGAACAGTCTCAGAGCTGCTTGGAGCCACAGTAAAGAACACATTATGGGTCACTACCCTTGTGGTAAGTGTAGTGTGTGCCATCTGACCTCAAAAACCACTAAGTTCAAACATGGCCATTTCAATTGCCAACTTCGTCAATTCACTAATTGTTCATCTAGCAATATCATCTAAGCTATATGGTGTCCATGTAAATTACTATATATAGGTATGATGACAAGGAAGCGTCTATCTGGATAGGTGAACACAGATCACGTATCCGTACCAAATACAGTACTGCACCTTTGGTTCAACACTACATTGCAGAAAACCACACGGAGGATGACATACATTGGATAATAATAGATCAGTTGGCACCAGACAACCGCCAATACTCCATGCAACATAGGTGTCATGATCTCTGCTTCCAAAAGGTCAGGGTTTTCCCAACTCCCTTGGAAGCAGATCCATAACCCAGGTTCCGAGGGCCAACCAGTCCCAATTGGGACCTTTTGGACCCAGTCCTGGCGCCAGTGGCACCAGGCTCATAAATATGCCCAGTCCCAGCGCTGGAAGCGCCGGGCTCATAATGCTTGGGTGGACTTACCTGCAGCAGACCATGCTGCTTACTTGCCTGCCAGCTGAGCCTCTGATCCTCTTCTGGTTTGGAACTACTTTTCCTGTTGGGTGGGGCAGGAGCCACTCCCTAGATTCAGAACACTGGAACTCTTCTGGAAAGCAGGAACTCTTTTCTTACCAAGGCGTGGCTGTGGAAGGAGACACCTAAGCACTACAGGAGGCTATTTAAACCACACCCGGTGGATGAATCTTGCTTTGCGTTATTCTGCATCCTCTGCAGCAGAACGCTCATCGTGTCTTCTGCATCGGATCCTGGGCCTAAGGAAAAAGGCTTACATCCTGAATCCAGTCTTCAGCAACACCTATAAAGACAAGAAAGAACAGGTTAGCATTCCGGCATCTGAAAGACAAAGGCTTACCTACTCTTCGTGCGCTCCGGAGGTCTTCACACTGCATTCCGGCATCTGAAAGACAAAAGCTTACCAACTCTTCGCACGCTCCGGAGGCCTTCGGCGCTGCATCCTGCATCTGAAAGACAAAACAAGGTGCGTTTAAAGACATTGGGGAACTTTAATACTCACGTGCCATTACTCTAACCCAGTGGGTATTCCGGCACCCTGCAGCCGCTCCGAACTCGTACCTGCAAAATAAAAGACAGTTAGAGCGCATCGTGAAGCAGGCAACAAGCGCTTACTTACGTGCTTCCAGGCGCTTCTATTCATCACACGGACTCCATCTTCAACTCACTTCAGCCCGTCATCCGCCATCGCCGGAACCTGCAAAACAAGAGACATCATTACTAAAGACTTTAAAGACAATAGAATTACTCGAAACTTACCGTTCGTGCAGTAAACGACGGACAGCAGTCCTCTGAAGTCAAGAGGCCTGCGCTACCGATCCAGTGAAGAAACTGGTTACAGCACCCTGCCCCGAGGCAGATGGAGAGCTCGGCATTCACTTACCTAAGGTGAGAGCGTTAACCTTTGGGGGTCTACAGGAGAGCAAAAAAGGAAAGAGATAGGGACACCCCAATAACCCCAGTTCATTAATCCCATATTTTCTATCTGCAGACATCTTACTCTTGAAGTCAGGCATACAGTGCACAGAGGTCCAGCCCAAAGAGCCAACCGGGTGCTACACATCACCTTTGAAGATACGGTAGTCGCCCAGTCAAGACCGGCGCCTCTGCGAGAATCAGGTGAGCGTTACAGAACGCAAAGCCTACCGCAAAACTCTCGCCCAGGCGCTATGGAAACCTCGGATACTGACCACCTAGCCCGGTTACTTGGGGAACTAAGGGCGGAAGTGCATGCAGCTCGTCAGGAAACGAATGCTCTAAGAAGGGAACTAATTATTTCCAAGGAGAGAACAGACGGTCTTGCTAGACAATTGCTACAGTCACAAGCCGGACAAACCCCGTTACCCGCATCAGGGGCAAATCTTCCTTCAACATCCTCTATGAATCCAGTGCAGATCAACCTACCTGGGAATGTACCTCTGGCTCCGCCCGAACGATTTTCTGGTGTCCCAAAGAGGTTTGCAGTATTTATCAATCAGTGCCGGTTGCACTTCTTATGTCGGCCAGCAGCCTTTCCAACTGATCAAGCTAAAGTAGCTTTTGTACTTTCGTACCTTAGTGGCAATGCGGCAGACTGGTCGATCCCTCTAGTTAATCAAGATGATCCGGTTCTCCATGATTTTCAAGCCTTTCAGCTTAGTATGGAAAAACTGTTCGCAAGACATGCACAGGGGCAGGCCTTGGACAATGAGCTTCTTTCGTTGCGACAGGGTAATCAAGACCTTTTGGCTTATATTGCATCTTTCAATAGACTAATAGTGGAAACTCAATGGCCTGAGGACAAAAGGATTACGCTGTTTTATAGAGGTCTACGTGGAGAGCTCAAAGACGTTTTAGCCCAAGTAGTGAATCCCCCACAAGACTGTTCGGATTATATAGACTTGGTCGTTCAAATAGATCATAGACTGCAGAACAGGAAGGCCGACCGTTCCAAGTTTCATGCTCGAGTATTTTCCAAACCGCCAACTCCTTCCAAAGGAGTAGACTCCGGGGAACCCATGCAAATAGGGGGTCTGAAAGGTCCTCTAACACAAAAGGAGCGGGAAAGGAGAAAACAGTTGCAATTATGCCTATATTGCGGAAACTCAGGGCACTTTCTTCGAGAATGTCCGGTGAAACCTGCCAAGAAGGCAGTAGGAGCTTCAGTTACCAAAGTTACAAACTCTGAGCAGGGAAACGACCTCGCCCGACAAGAATAGAGGTCCTCTTGCCGAGCGTGAAAACCAGTTCCGTGACCTCGCATTTCGTGATACCTATGGTCCTCATTAGCCCTGATAATCCGGATCGACTACATGCAATTGAAGCTTACGTCGACAGCGGTGCCATCGGCAATTATGTGGATCATGAAATGGTTTTGAGGATGAATCTAACTCTTTGTCCCAAGGCTGTAAAGGACGTCATTACTACAGTGGATGGTACGGAGATAGCCTCCGGGCCTGTAACGCATACCACTCAAGAGGTGACGCTAGTAAGTCAAGATGGACACCATGAGAAGATCGTGTTCGATGTGATCAAGGCCCCTCAGTTTCAGATTATTCTAGGAATACCTTGGTTAGAGAAACACAATCCTCTGATTGATTGGCGAGCAAGAACGGTCCAGTTTCCAGAATGTGTCTCTACTTGTCACCCTCCACCTGGTGTTGCACTGGCAGCAATTTCTTCAGAGACTCCCCAGTTACCTCCCGAATACCTTGAATACCAAGATGTTTTCCGGAAGGATCAGGCTAACACTCTACCTCCTCATAGGTCTTACGACTGCCAGATAGACCTGATACCTGGATCTACTCCTCCTTGTAGTAGAATTTATGCCCTTACCGAGCCTGAGAACCTTCACCTTCGACAATACCTGGATCAATACCTGGCGAATGGGTTTATTCGTCCTTCCAAGTCCCCTGCTTCTTCAGCTTTGTTCTTCGTTCCAAAAAAGGAAGGAGACCTTAGAACTTGTATCGATTATCGCTCCCTGAACCAGATCACCGTTAAGAATAGATATCCTTTACCTTTGATCCCTGAACTCCTGGACCAAGTCAGAAAAGCATGCATATATACAAAGCTGGATCTTAGAGGAGCTTACCACTTGGTACGAGTAAAAGAGGGCGATGAATGGAAGACTGCCTTCCGCGCCAAGTATGGGCTATTTGAATATCAGGTCATGCCCTTCGGACTTTGCAATGCCCCGGCCGCCTTTCAGTATTTTATGAACGATTTCCTCAGAGAGCTCATAGATGTGTGTGTTGTTGTTTACATTGACAACATCCTCGTTTATTCTTCATCGGAATCTGAACATCGAAAACACGTGAAAATGGTCCTCGAAAGATTGCGTCAACACAAACTTTTCGCTAAGTTGGAAAAATGTGTTTTCAACGTGACTGAAGTTGAATTCTTGGGATTCATATTATCACCTGGCGGAGTACGTATGGATGCAAAGAAGGTCGATGCAGTTCTCAAATGGCCATCACCATCCTCCGTAAAAGGTGTGCAAAGCATGTTAGGCTTCGCTAACTTTTACCGCAGGTTTATCCCCGAATTCTCTCGAATAGTCCAGCCCATCACTGCCTTGTTAAAGAAAAACAAACGTTTTGAATGGTCTACCGAGGCGGAACAAGCTTTCAAGGATTTGAAGACTAAATTTATCTCCGCACCAATCTTAAAACACCCTCGCCCCGAACTCCCCTACATCGTGGAAACTGATGCTTCAAGCCTTGCCATGGGGGCAGTTCTATCACAAAAGGACCCGGTAACCAATCAGTTGCATCCCGTGGCATTTTGGTCCCGCAAATTCTCGCCTCCTGAAATCAATTACACGATTACTGACAAGGAACTTCTGGCTATCAAGTCTGCCTTTAAGGCTTGGCGGCATTATCTGCTGGGGGCCCGACACACCGTTACTGTGATTACGGATCACCGAAACCTGCAATATTTGAAAAATGCAAAAGCCCAATCCTCTAGACAACTCCGTTGGGCATTATTCTTCGCCGAGTTTGACTTCATAATTACCTATCGACCTGGTACAAAGAACGGTAAAGCTGATGCCCTTTCTCGGATGGGAGTGGAAGAACACTTGATCAACCCTAAACCTGTACCAATCATTCCCGAACAAAGAATTCTGGGTGTAATCGCCACAGAATCCATAGAGGAAGTTAAGGATAAAGCCAGGCAACTTGTAACTCCAGCAGACATACAGAATTGGCATCTGCAGGGAAAGGACTTTGCAATAAAGGACAACTTATTGTATTTCCAAGAACGATTATACCTACCCAGCACAGATTTACAGAAAAAAGTAATCTCCTGTTATCACGATTCTTTAATGGAAGGTCATCCCGGTATGGCCAAGACCTCAGAAAAGATCAAGCGCTACTTCTGGTGGCCGTCTTGGAAAAAAGATATCAGAGACTTTATAATGTCCTGTGGAGTATGCGCCCAAAACAAGAGTCAAAAGGAAAGACCAGCAGGCCTCTTACGCCCTATTGACATCCCACCTCGCCCTTGGCATACGCTTTCTATGGACTTCATCACCGATCTACCTCCATGCTCCGGATACAATACGATTCTAGTAATCGTGGACTTATTCTCCAAGATGGCGCATTTCATTCCGCTCAAAGGCTTGCCAACAGCAGCAACTCTGGCCCGAGAATTTCTCGAAAACATCGTCCGACTACACGGTTTTCCTTCGGTTCTAATTTCAGATCGAGGTAGTCAATTTATTTCTCATTTTTGGCGAAGTTGCTGTCGGTCGGCTCAAATTGATGTGAAACTATCGACCAGTCACCACCCTCAGACCGACGGACAAACCGAGAGGACCAATCAAACTCTGGAACAGTATTTACGCTGCATGCTGCAACAAACTGAAAAAACCTGGAAAGACATCCTTTGGATAGCCGAATATGCCTACAATAACTCTGTCCATTCGGGAACTGGGAAAACACCGTTTTTTCTTTTGTACGGCAGTCACCCTCGAACCTCGGAGTTGGATCCCCTCCAAGATCTTGAAACACCAGCAGTAGACTACCTGCATTCTACAATCACCCAAGCCTTTAAGGAAGCTGTTTCTCACCTTCAAAGGGCTAAAGAACAATACAAGAAAGGAGCAGATCAACATCGGAAGGAAGCCCCTCAATATCAAGTAGGGGACCAAGTCTGGTTATCCACCAAATATCTACCTCTAAAAGGGCCACGCACATTCAACCCAAGATACCTTGGTCCCTATTCCATCACTACCATAGTAAACCCAGTAGCGGTCAAGTTGGACTTGCCCCCGCACATGAAGATACATCCGGTCTTCCACGTCTCTCTATTAAAACCCGTGCAACCTCAAACCCGACTAACTAAATCTCCAAAACCCATCCTAGTTGATGGAGAACTCGAGTTTGAAGTCAAAAGCATTCTGGACTCCAAGATCTCCAAATCTAAACTATTTTACCTAATTGACTGGAAAGGCTACGGCCCCCAAGAGAGATCCTGGGAACCTGCTGAATATGTCCACGCTCCTCGCCTAATCAAAAGATTTCACCGAACATTTCCTGACAAGCCAAAACCCCCGGAGAAGCCCGGTTTGGGAGGGGCCTTGAGGGGGGGTACTGTCATGATCTCTGCTTCCAAAAGGTCAGGGTTTTCCCAACTCCCTTGGAAGCAGATCCATAACCCAGGTTCCGAGGGCCAACCAGTCCCAATTGGGACCTTTTGGACCCAGTCCTGGCGCCAGTGGCACCAGGCTCATAAATATGCCCAGTCCCAGCGCTGGAAGCGCCGGGCTCATAATGCTTGGGTGGACTTACCTGCTGCTTACTTGCCTGCCAGCTGAGCCTCTGATCCTCTTCTGTTTGGAACTACTTTTCCTGTTGGGTGGGGCAGGAGCCACTCCCTAGATTCAGAACACTGGAACTCTTCTGGAAAGCAGGAACTCTTTTCTTACCAAGGCGTGGCTGTGGAAGGAGACACCTAAGCACTACAGGAGGCTATTTAAACCACACCCGGTGGATGAATCTTGCTTTGCGTTATTCTGCATCCTCTGCAGCAGAACGCTCATCGTGTCTTCTGCATCGGATCCTGGGCCTAAGGAAAAAGGCTTACCATCCTGAATCCAGTCTTCAGCAACACCTATAAAGACAAGAAAGAACAGGTTAGCATTCCGGCATCTGAAAGACAAAGGCTTACCTACTCTTCGTGCGCTCCGGAGGTCTTCACACTGCATTCCGGCATCTGAAAGACAAAAGCTTACCAACTCTTCGCACGCTCCGGAGGCCTTCGGCGCTGCATCCTGCATCTGAAAGACAAAACAAGGTGCGTTTAAAGACATTGGGGAACTTTAATACTCACGTGCCATTACTCTAACCCAGCGGGTATTCCGGCACCCTGCAGCCGCTCCGAACTCGTACCTGCAAAATAAAAGACAGTTAGAGCGCATCGTGAAGCAGGCAACAAGCGCTTACTTACGTGCTTCCAGGCGCTTCTATTCATCACACGGACTCCATCTTCAACTCACTTCAGCCCGTCATCCGCCATCGCCGGAACCTGCAAAACAAGAGACATCATTACTAAAGACTTTAAAGACAATAGAATTACTCGAAACTTACCGTTCGTGCAGTAAACGACGGACAGCAGTCCTCTGAAGTCAAGAGGCCTGCGCTACCGATCCAGTGAAGAAACTGGTTACAGCACCCTGCCCCGAGGCAGATGGAGAGGTCGGCATTCACTTACCTAAGGTGAGAGCGTTAACCTTTGGGGGTCTACAGGAGAGCAAAAAAGGAAAGAGATAGGGACACCCCAATAACCCCAGTTCATTAATCCCATATTTTCTATCCGCAGACATCTTACTCTTGAAGTCAGGCATACAGTGCACAGAGGTCCAGCCCAAAGAGCCAACCGGGTGCTACACATCACCTTTGAAGATACGGTAGTCGCCCAGTCAAGACCGGCGCCTCTGCGAGAATCAGGTGAGCGTTACAATAGGTTAACCAAACTGGAGGAAAATTGGATTTACAGATTGAGGACTCATGAAATTGGCCTTAACAATGATATCCAATGGTCCTTCTTGCTGCAACGTGAATAGTAGTGTGCCTCAGTACCTATAAGGGACCTATAACCATCGAACATCTTGGTTATCTACATTATGAGATGTCTTTTGATTTGCACTGTCGATCTAGTCAAATGGATATGTTTATTGGTAGACCTCACTCATATGGTTGTGCTCTGGCTGGGACCAGAATCCCTTGGGTTCTCCCGGGGTGTGCGAGAGTGATCGACCTTTAAGTACATGGAAGACTCCCTTAGTCAGTATCAGACCATTGTTTTTTTTTAGTAAAGTTTGCATATTTAAACATACATGTTATTTTTGAATTATTAGATCCCATCTTCCTTGGGTGGCCCTATGTGTTTTCTCAGCAGTGTTCTTTCAGAAATGTACCTGCTTACACTCCACATACAGTGGCCAACAGAGGAAACAGGTAAATCCCTCCTCTTCTCTGGCTGCCTGGGTTGAGAGCTTGGATTTAGACAAGGGCACAAGAAGCCTATCATTCAATTAATCGATACATGTGCTTTGAACTCTTTCTCTGCTTATTTGGATAGTTTCCTTGGCTTACACCAGTACTGTGTGTAAATTCACGGCTTCCTCAAGGCATTTTCATCCCTTTTTTATGTACTAGCACCACTATCACCAACGGTGGGCTCGGTACTTTTCGCCACACCCCTTGATGGGCACCTCTTGGGTGCCTGCACCCACTTACCTCGCAGGGTTCTCTACAAAATGGAACAGAGAGGGAAGGACCTGGTCTGTGCTGTTTTGGCGGCGCCTATTCGCACTGTAGTCAGGCAAGGTTCCTGCCCCCAGGGGGAGTTTAGTGTATAATGACGCATGGAGGTGTGGTGTCGCTTTGAACACGCATAAATGGCAGCCTGACGCCAGATGCGGCATCTAGCAGTAGTGGAATACAGAGGAACTTGAATCCCACACGGCGTGTCAATACACAAGCAATTGTATGAGGTAAGAGCGGGTTGACATTGTTTTTCGGTCATCAAATGGGCGTTATGTGAATGGGGTGTGCACTGATGGCGAGCGTGCTGCGGTGGATCTTATCCCCTGGCGCAAGGTTTTCTTCCCGCATCCGTGACTGCGTGCCGCGGCCGCTGCGTTGGGCGGGTCCCCCCGGGAGGCAGCAACCGGTTTGCTGTGTCCCTTGGGGCCTCGCGCTTCGCGGCGGCACATGCGGCCGGCGAGGCTGTTTTAAACGCTTTAACGGTCCAGCCCTAGGATGATGGGCGGGCACCCATCCTTTGCATTGGTTTTGACAAGCTGTAACCTATATTGGGACTTGCCCTCACTCTTGCTTTCAAATGGGGTTTCCACTAGTGGCAAGTGTGCCATGGTATATACAACCCTGTGGTGCGAGTTCGACTTCTTACAGCCCAGACTGTGCGCCGCGGCCGCCGGAGTGGTGGGTCCCCCCGGGAGGCAGCAACCGGTTTGCTGTGTCCCTGGGGGCCTCGCGCCCCGCGGCAGGCACACACGGCCGGCAGGGCTGTTCCAAATGCTCCATTGGTCCAGCCCCTTCACAGTGGGCTGGTACCTACATTGTTCAATGAATCTGGCAGACTGAAACCTGAGTTGGGGTGTGCCTTCATCCTTGCCCCTCCAACGCGCTTTAGTATCATTTAATATATTTTCATTCTGCTCAAATCTTTGGGCGTTTCTAATCCCTAGTGTTAATTGGCTTCCTTTCTTTGTTCTCTTGTCCAATTTTTAGTGTTTGCAGACACTATGAGTGCGAGACACTAACTACATCGAGTGTCCATTTGGTGGAGAATACAGGGATCATGCTTCGATGGCCCTAACCCCCTGAGCCAACTGGCCTGTAGTAAATCCGGCAGGGAGAAAATAAAACTTTCGTGGAAAAAGGGAAACAACTGCAAGGTAAATCATGATGTAGTTGCATTAAGAATGTGGGCTCCGTGACACATTGTTATATTAAGGCACAATTGCCTGGATTAGAACCATGATAAGTATAACAATTCAAATAACAATGTCCTGACAGGATGTATATATATCTGTATTTGCAGATATAACAACATCGTAACCAAGAAGGAACTTTGTCCTTGGCGCAGCCCTGTTAATACTGCACGAAGAGACTAGACTTGAAGCCAACATACCTTGGGTGAGAGAGCAACTCTGATTCCTGGGCCATTTATGGGTCGGGTCAACAGTGTTTATGGGTCGGGTCAACAGTGTGAGGGGTTACTTTCGATTTCTTCATTTGTTGTTTTTTCACTCTTTTATGTGATTCTTCATTGCTGATCTTTCTTGACTCTAACTGAAGTTTGTTTGTTGTATTTGGGAGAGTGGTGGGGGTTGGATGACGTCCAATGGGAGTCAATGACATTTCCCTTCCAGGAATTTCAGGGAGAGCATTTTTGCCTCACCTGATAAAAACACAGGTAGATTAACCCGAAATTGGGACATGCCCAGAGCAATTAGGGGCATGGCAATGACAAAGCAGCATGTTAGATTCACAATAGCCAAGATAAATGTAAAAGAAAGCATGAAGGAAACTATAGAGAAGGATTGTAAACTTTGTTTTCTTTCTCTCTCTTCTTTTTCTTTTCTTTTTTGCCCTCCTCCATTGGTAGAAGTAGCTTTCCGGGAAACACACTTGGTCTACAGAAATTTGACACCCTGTAAAGCGAAAGAAATTACCCCTTGAACATTGGACAACAGTCAATTCACACCAACTTGAATTCTCTTTGTATTAAGAACTGTTTGTTGTTTGTAATATATATGGCCTGGTGAGGTGCACCAGACGGAAACTGTACAGGCCGCTCTGGTTGCCCGAAACTCGAGTCGACAACACCATAGAGCCCACTCCTCCCAGAGTTGGCTCTAACTTGGGTTTACATAGAAAAAATGTGGTCATTGATACGTGTTCAAGAGCAACCATCTTGGAACATTTACCTTGTTTTTTATTCTTAAAATACTGTTAACTAGGCACTAGTTTGAGCAATTAAGGTGCTAACCCAAATAAATGGGATGTTCTGAGTTACAGAACAGAATTATCAGGATTACGATTTTTGCACAAGTACGAGTGGTGTTTTGTATCTATGGGGATGAAAGAGTATGTAAGGAATGATATGCAAGATGTGAGTTCTTTTGTTGGTGTGATAATGTGTGTGCTTTGACAATTGGTTTTTAATAGATGTGATCTTAATGTATTCGATGTGTTTTTTTGTAAATGGTTTCCATGATTATAGTATGATCAAATAAACAAAATAAATGAATTCTGACATGCTGTCTTTTGTCTAGAACATATACCTCTTAAATGGGATATTGCTTTGGAAGGTATTATGTGGCGTTTTTACGCATGAATTGCACGAATTAAAAATAGGAGGGTTGTACTTATCTACGGATAATTGCAGTTTTGTAGCGCTGGTGAGACATAGAGCAAACGGCGACTTTGAGGTTGTAGCAAGTGCAAGACTAGCGTCTCACTTTTCAGCGCAAACGGCAGAATTGGCAGCGCTTGTTGTCACGCTCGAAAATCATGCAGGGCAGGAAGTGACAGTGTACAGTGACTCCGCCTATGTGACCAAAACACACACGTTTAGGACTGTTCAGGGTCTCCTAACTTAAGACTCCCCTAATTATTTTAACACACAAAAGTCTCAGGTCAATCAGTATAACAAATTTCTGTTCCCACCAAGTGTCGCCCTAATCTATCTTGCCCTTCAAACATACTCAACTAAACATTTGTGTATTTTTATCCCTAGGTAGCGATGGTTGTTCCGCTTGTCTAGGGTGAGGGGATAGTAGAGATAAACGTGCCCTATCACTCAACCTATGCACACAGTATTCAATAGCTGTTAAGGTTTTGCTAAAAGGCACATGTCATGAATATCAAGGCATGTGTTGTCTGCCTTAGAAATTAAAAATGTATCCTTTATTCTGATTCTTTGTTTGACAGATGTATTTAAGAACAAATCAACATAAAAGTACTATCAGTTTGTGTGTAGATTTTTTTGGGGATACGAAACCTAGAGTACATACTGTCAGAATGTTGCTAACAGATTTTGTATAGTGAAAAACAACCCCACATATTCAACAGTCAGAATTCCTGTTCTTGGTTCTAACTGTATTAGGTTTGTGAGAGATTATTTCTATGTCCCTCCTTTACTTTTCAGAGGGATCTTTTTCGACCCTTTACCCGCAGAAGATCTAATCAGCAATAAAGAATATGCCTTTTTGGACCCAAAAACACCCAGAAAACCGGCTTTCTATGCACTACCTAAGGTGCATAAGGGTAAGACGCCACCTCCAGGCAGACCCATCGTATCAGGGATAGGGTCTATTCTTGAACCCTTATCACAGTTCATCGACTTCTTTCTTAAACCTGAGGTAGGCAAAATGACGTCATATCTCAAAGACACTACCGCAGTTCTACAGCTATTGAAAAATCGGCCTTTTGATTCTAGTTCAAATATACTGGTAACCCTAGATATAAAATCTCTATATACTAGGATACCACAGATGGCCACACTCAAAGTGGTAGAAAAGGTCTTGAGGAACACTGACCCACCGATAGAACACCAATCCCTCTAATCATGCAGCTGGCAGGAGTGGCTCTAACCAAGAATTACTTTCTGTATGAAGATTCCTTTTACGAACAAACATCCTGAACCTCAATGGGTGCTGCTTTTGCGCCCAGCCTTGCGAATCTGTATGTCGCCGATTTTGAAGAAAAGAAGATCTATAGCAACAGCAATCCCTGGTCCACAAATATCGAAGTATGGTTGAGATACATCAATGACGTTTAAGGGCAATGAAGAAGAACTTGCTACCTTCATGCTGTGGCCCAATGAATAGAACACTTTCTTAACATTCACAGAAACTCACAGCTGTACCTCCATCCATTTCCTGGATTTGAATCTAGGAATAAGGAATGAAGAAATTGTAAGCTCAGTGTTTAACAAACCTACAGATAGGAATTAGTTACTTACCTTCAACAGCTACCACCCCGCCAGCCTCAGGAATAACCTGCCCTCTGGGCAATTCCTGAGGTATAGGAGAAACTGCTCTACCCTAGTGGACTATGAGAGACAATCTAATCACCTGGCAGTCAAACTATTGAATCACGGCTATCCCAAACGCCTATTTAAACAAGCACGCAAAAGAGCCAAGAACATCCCGCGAGACATCACATTGGAAAATCAGGGTAAGCAGAGTAAATCTGATTGTAAAATTACCACAGTCCTGAGCTTTTCACCATTGGCAAACCAAATCAAGAAAGAGGTTCTAAAACTCTGGCCGATCCTAAATGTAGGAGACACAACTCTGGAGAAACCAAGATTGCAATGAGAAGGAGAAGGAATTTACGGGATACCGTGATCCAGACATACAAGGAACTAGAACCTAAACCCAACACTCTTTGGAACCAGGCACCCCCTACGTGACATACGCAGATGCAGCGCCTGTGACACCACAAAAACATCTCTAACTATCGACATAGGAGGGGGAGGTGGCTATAGGGCCATGTGTTAGGTTGCAGATCCCGCGAGCTCCCGTGATCCGGGATCGATCCGCATGAAAATGGGCGGAAATAGGAGACTCTAACAAGTTGTCTTGCAGCTACTGGTGTATGAATATGTGGAGGATATGAAGGGTGAAAATCTCAAGGGAATAAACTCCACGGATGGTAATACCACCCTCATGAAGACATGAGGTCACCGCGCCTGGCACTGAGGTGAAAGGAGGATCGGGCAGAGGACGTGCCCAGGAGTATGAAATCACAGGGCGGTGAGCACGAGAAGGCAGGAGCGACGGAACACGAGCAGAGAAAAGACAGCAGCTGGAAACATTGTAGCGCACACACGGCTGTGTGAGCTTGAACAGCTTGTGCGAAGCTACGAGGATACACTGTGACGAGGAGAGCATAGCGGTCACGGAGCCCAGTAGAGAAGAAAGGAGCACTTGTGGGTGGAGGCAGAGGCAGTGCGAAGGACCAACGGCCCATGAGGCATGGGAAAAGGGACACAAGTGTGCAGGATTAAGTGAAACCTGCCGCACCAAATAGGAGAAGCAAGCTGAGGTCTGCCGAATATAGTACAGCAAAATCCAAGATGGCACCGGACAAGTAGAAGAACAAAGGATAGGGGAAATACAGAGCACAACAGTGCCTGCCTCGTACTGAAACGAATTGTAACAAGGAAGAATGGTGCACGGAGGTTACAACAGGCAAGTGAATGGTGGAGAAGGATAACCAGCGCCGCAGGAGAATAGCAAGCTGAAAGTGAAGGAATACTAGTGGTGTGGCAGGACAAGTACCTCAGGCAGGTGGGGAGAAGGGTACAAACTCCAACCTGAGCAAAGGAGATTGCAGGACAGGATGTCCTCACAGCAACACAGTCACGCAGGTCGCCGGAGACAGGCGCAGGATTGAAAGGGTGATCGGCAGTTGACGCCTGCTGGATCTGCCGCAAAAGGATCCTCCGCTGGACACAAAGTACAAAGTCATGTGGCATCCCCTCCAAGGTAGTATGGGCATGCAGCGAGGACCGCAGCACGGCAGTCACTGAATAGAGGGTCACTGAGGGAGGAAGCAATCGGACCTGGCCCTACGTAGGAGTACAAGAGCAGTTGAGACCACATCAACGTAGGTGTGCAGTGCCCCATAGTAACGGCCTCAGTGAGCCACGAAGGAGGAGAGAAAGTGGAATAAAGCAGAAAGGAGGCCCGACTCGCATTCGGTGGCTAGAGGGAGGTGGAAAAGAGAGACAGGGAAGTGGCAAGATCCCAGCAAGAAGTAAGGGACACATGAAGAGAATCTAAGGGGGCCTGCAGGCCTGAGGAAACCACAGTCTAAGGTAGCGTAGGAACAGTGACAGTAAGGCCACCTGGGCCTGGGGCAGTGGAGAGTGCGCATCAGCAAGGAGGGAAGAGACTAGTGCTGGGGGCACGTAAGCAGGTGTAAGGGAAGAACTGCCCAGTCCATCCAAGGGCAGGATAAGACCCTACATGAACCCGGCCCCCACGGATGTCAGGAAGGACGAAGAGCGCCAGGGATGTGGTGAAAGTGATGTCGCAAAAGGGTAACAATACCAAAGCAAAACAAACGTCCCTGGACGCTTCTACTAGACCGACTAGAGAGCACCAAGGTGTAGTCCAAAGGCCCAGATGGTGAGGAAACGCAATCGAGTATGGACCAACAGATACTGGGAGCAATAGCGGATCTCAGTGTGTCACTGGAACACAAGATAGACGCAATGCAAATAGATCTGAACCTGCTGCGACAGGATGTCCGTACGCTGGCGTAGTGCACTGGAGTCCTGGAGAAGGAAGTGTCAGCCAACACCACCAACAGCAAAGAGAATACCAGAGAGATTCACACCTTGAACCAACAACTCCATAATCTGGAGAATAGAGCAGAAGAAACAGAAGGGTGCGTTAGGCGCAACAACGTTCGTATCATCGGACTGCCGGAAGGGGCAGAAGGCAAGAATCCAACCAACTATGTTGAAGATATGCTAATACAAGAGGTGGGGGCAGGCACGCTCACCCAAGGTTTCACGGTGGAGAGGGCACACAGGGCCCTGGCGAGGAGACCCCAGCGGGCACCCAGCCGCAGCGATCATAGCTAAAATGTTTAACTATAAAGACAGGGAGAGAATATTGGAACATTTCTGCAAAGGTGGCACCATTCATAGAGCATCAACAACCATCACCGCATACCCGGACTATACCTGGCAAGTGCAGAAAAAGAGGATGGATTACAGTGCAGTGAAAAGGAGGCTGAGGGCGGCCCAACTCAAGTATCAACTTTTATACCCGGCCACGATGAAGGTGCTACATAAGGATTTTTTTGAGACACCGGAGGAGGTAAATGATTGGATGGACACTCAGAATCTGCCGTCTGAACAGTGCGACCGTGGAGAAGAAGAGAGTGATAAGTGACAAATGAATGGGTGATGTAAATGGAGATGGGGGTAGGGAAAGATGGGAATAGGGGACGGAGATAGAGGCACTTGGACTAATAGTGAATGAACCTTTGTAGCCTATGTCATGTAACAAATCACGGGAGTGAAGCGCGCACCACGAGTAACAGCGATACAGGGAGCGACACTACCCCCCATAGGGTATTAAGTGCAGATACTGGTAGTATGGTATCCACCTGCAGCGCTCTAAGTACCGGCATAGTGCCGCAAACAGGGGGAGATGAATGGAGGCCTGAGATCCCATATAGGAGTTGGGCTAAAGTTGGGGTGTGTTGGGGGGGGTGGCAGAGGGAAGTTGGGAGGGGGGGCCTACAGTATATCGCGACAGGGTGGAGGGGCCTGTAAGAGTAATGGGACACAAGAGGAAGTGGCTTGAAGACAATGGAAGGAATTAAGATACTATCCTGGAATCTCAGGGGCCTGAATAATTATATTAAGCGCCACAGAGTGATGACTTATCTAAATAGACAAAGGATAGATATTGCATTATTGCAGGAGACCCATCTGACCAAAGAGAAATTAGAGGTCGTGACCCGCAAATGGAAAAGGATAACTATAGGAGCCACATATTCGGAGTATGCCAGGGGGATCTTTACGTGGATAGCACCCCATGTTACGTTTAAAGTGCTGGGATCAGAAGTGGAAACAGACGGGAGATAGGTGTGTATTAGAGGGTGGTTGGAAAACAAAGAAATATGTATCATCAATACATATGCACCGAACCAGGACACCACTGCGTATATTAGAACCATGTACACTAAATTTAGTCAATGTGTGGATAGTACGGTGATATGGAGAGGGGATTTTAATTGTACATTGAACCCACTCCTAGATATGTCAGACACGAACATTACACATCCAACTCCAGCGGCCTAATCCTTGAATTCTTTAATACAAACGTTTAGTCTAACAGATGTGTTGAGAGAGTATAAACCGCACGAGAGAGGTTATTCACATTATTCGGCACTGCATAACCTACATACTAGGCTGGATTACTTTTTTGTGGGGGCGGACACATCGCAGGAAGTGACACAAATAGACTATAAAGCGATAGTATTATCGGATCATGCACCTCTTGTGGTCACATGGCAGATCAGACCGCCAAGAACGAGGATCCCCACTTGGAGAATGAGAACAGAAGCCTTGAAAGATGCAGTGTTTAGGGAAAGCTTGAGGGAAGAAATAAAGGAATATTTTGATATTAACATGGGCAGCTTGGACGCAGCGGGAACAGTATGGGAAGCTTTCATGGTGGTGGTCAGGGGAGCAGCAATGGCAAAATCTAAAGGGTTGCGGGACACTATAACAAGGGATCTGCAGAAAGCGGAACAGAAGTTGGAAAAAATGATGCAGGAGGGGGTCGAAAAGGAAGGGGGGCCAGAGTGTAGGGCTGCTCTGCAACAAGAATGTAAAGAACACTGGGAGAGGTTGAGCAATTTGAGCTATGGGAAGTATCTGGAGAGACAGCATGCTGAGGGTGATAAACCTTGGAGATTACTGGCCTGGCTCTACAAGAGGGAAACTCCTAAGCAGCCTATAAGAGTGGTACAAGGAGTGGACGGGAGGATATGGGACACACAGGAAGGGGTGAACAAATGCTTTCAGGAATTTTACCAGAAGTTATGTGCAAAGCCCATAGAGGAGGAGGAGATAGACATACTAGAGGCCCTAGAGAAGATCACACTCCCCAAGATTGAAGAAGTGGATCGGGAGAGTTTAGAAGTTCTGATAACAGTGGAGGAACTGGAAATAGTGATAAGGCAACTGCCCACAGGCAAAGTTCCAGGATCAGATGGGCTACCGAGTGAATTCTATAAAACCTATAAAAATGAGAAACTCCCTCCTACGCTGTTGATGCCAAATGAGGCACTAGAAAAAGGGAAATTACCCGAATCACTGCGGGAAGTGCTTATTATCCCACTCCATAAACCAAACAAACCAGAAACAGATTGTGGATCATATAGGCCTCTATCACTACTAAACCAAGATAGCAAGATCCTGACGGTGGTGCTAGCGAATAGACTAAAACCTATGATACACCGAAAATCTGAGGAGACTTCACCATGTCATTGACCATACCCGGGAGAGCACACAGGAGGTAGCAATAGTCTCGTTAGACGCGGTCAAGGCGTTTGAGTCAGTCAAATGGCCCTGGCTGCTGGCGGTTTTGAAAGAGTACTGCTTGGGACCCACATATTTGCGATGGGTCCACTTGTTGTATAGTGAACCAATGGCACGAGTCAAAATGGGCGGGAACATTTCGGAGAGATGGCAGCTGAGCAGGGGCACCAGACAAGGGTGCCCGTGTTACCGATGCTGTTTATCTTGGCACTGGAACCCCTAGCAGCATATTTACGCCAACAATACGGAGAAGTGGGGATTTAGGTCACAGGGGTGTAGCACTTGATATCATTGTATGCAGATGATATGCTGCTATATCTGAAATATCCGGAAGAGAATTTACAATATATACTAGAGGTGATGGCATGGTTTTCGATCCTGTCAGGCATAACAATAAATCCACACAAGTCAAGTATATTCCCCCTGGGGAGATATGTGGTGGATACCAAGACAGGAACTGCCGATACTACCGATAGGGTGGGAGACGGAGCATTTTCGGTACCTGGGTATAGAGGTGTACCACCAAGTTGAGGAGGAACACAAACAGAACACAGTAAAGGTAGTGGCCAACATAGAGAGATATTTTGGACCAAATTGCCATTATCTATGATGGGGAGGGTGGCGTTGCTAAAAATGGTGGCATTGCCGAGACTATTGCATGGGTTCACAAATATCCTGTACGAAATACCCAGGCGATATTTCATTAAATTACACAGCATATGCAGGCTATTTATTTGGCCCAATACTAGAAACAGGGTAGCGTTGTGGAAACTGTAAAATGCATATGAACAAGGAGGTATCAGACTGCCAAATTTTGAAGTGTATTTTTTGGCCAGTCAGTTGCAGTTTGTAGCAAGGTGGCTCTCTGGCACACAAACATCGGAACTTAAATTACTAGGGGAGATGGGTGCCCCGCACTTCCTAAATGAGAGGATATGGATGGGGAAACAAAGTAAGGGGGAGGTGGGAAACCTGTTAAGCCTGGGAGGGAAGATCTGGCACAGAGCTTGCTGGCTAATGAATAACCCGCCCCCATGGTCCCCACAAATACCGCTGGTAATGTTACAAGGGACAGATGATCAAATGCGGAAGAATATCAGACGGAAATGGGAACCAGTGGGCATAGCAACAGTTGGAGATGTGTGGGCAGAGGGTTGGCCGAGGGAGTTTGAAGAGCTAGTGGAGGCAGGGGGGCTACACAAGAGGCAGCACATTGTCTACTCTAGGATAATACAGAATATTAAGCAAACGTGGCCAGATATAGAGCTAACACTGCAAGAAGATGCAGTGATAGAAACTTTTTATGATGTATCGGAGGGAGGAAATGAAATATCCTGTATTTACGAGCTCCTGATGTCTAAAGTAGGAAAGGAGATCACCCAAACTAGAGCAGACTGGGAAGAAGAGGTAGGAGCACAAATGGAAGAAGGGATGTGGATTAGAGTGCTGGGTTACCATAAGAAGGTGTCGAGGAACACCAGATTTCAACAAATTCAGCTATACATAACCCACAAGGCATATATGACGCCCCAGAAGGTGGCCAAATTCCACCAAGCAGACTCACAGACTTGCCTGAAATGCGGGGAGGTGAATGCAGGAGGTAGAGAGGAAGTAGGATTGGCGAGGGGGAATAGAAAAGAAAAGAACAAGTGAGGAATAGGAAGGTGGGAGAATGGAGGGAGAGGGGATTAAGGAGTCAGAAGAGGGAGAGGGGGGAATGGTAATGATCTGTTCATAACAGAGGCCCCAACAATGGGCGCCGCCCCCTGGACCCATTGACTATATCCAGTCCTGAACAGCAGAAAGACTGTTTGAGACAGTAGAGTGGAGAGCAGAATCAAAGGAGGAAAAAGAGAAAAAGATCTGGTTGTCATCAGCACACAAATGAAAAGAGAGATGAAAGGAAGAGATCAGGGTAGAAAGGGCAGCAGCGTAAAGAGAGAAAAGAAGGGGCTCGAGTACAGAGCCTTGAGGGACACCATGTAGAAGAGGAAGTGAGGTAGAAGAGTGACCAGCCAAGGTTACGGAATAGGACCGTAGAGAAAGGTAGGAATGGAACCATTCAAGAGAAGACCCTGAGATACCCAATGTGGAAAGGGAGGAAATAAGAGGAGAGTGATCCACAGTGTGAAACGCCACAGACAATTCGAGAAGAATAAGAATAGAGGAACGTTTGGAGTGACGGGCTCTGAGGTGAGAATCTGAGACATGTAGCTGAGCGGTCTCTGTAGAGTGAGAAGGATGAAAACCAGACTGAAGAGGAGGGAGGAGAGAATGAAGATTCAGGTAGCAGGTTACCTGGGTATAGGCAGCCCGTTCAAGAATTTTTGAAAAGAAAGGGAGAAGAGAAATAGGGAGGAAATTAGCAGCAATAGATAAGTCAAGAGAAGGTTTTTTCAAGATAGGAAAAATAAGTGCATGCTTAAAGATAGCAGGCAAGCAAGAATATACAAAAGAGGAGTTAACGAAAGGGGAGGTAAGGAAGAAGATAACCACCTCCATTATAGAACCAAAAGCCCCAGCAGACACCACAGACACTACCTCCCTCCCTGCAACACAAAAGCATCAAACCTCCACCCAGAGCGGGGAAAATAACCACAGGGGGAAACCAGAACTAAGAGCAGTTCAAAGATCTAGGCCTCCACACACCCTACGGGAAAGTCCACAGGAGGAGAGAATCACAAGGGATTCCCCACATACATAACCTATTACGCAAACGGGGGAAAGTAGACTCTAACCAACCATACACCATTGCCCACACTGTCGAATAGAGTGGAGGACTGGACAGGCCTACAAGGACAGGAGTGAAGTGGGGAACCACAGCCAGACAAACAACACTAGGAGGGTAAATCAAGAAACACTGCTATAACAGCATTAATGTCAAAATCCAGACTGAAAACCATGACCCCAGCTCAATCAACCCCCAATCTAAAGGAGCTCTGGAGCTTAGACGATACAGCGTTGATGGCAAGACGGGGGTATCCCAGTCGCGAAACTCCCACCCAAGACCGACAGGAAATGGAGGAAAATGCTATGACCAAAGAGTACATGCAAACACTTTTAAGGACTCCCAGAACCAATTTCTACTCCCCTTTCAGGAGCTATTTAAAACATTGAAAGAGGACATGATCCTTACGAGAGGTAAAAGTGGACATTGCAAAAGAGGAAGAAAGAACAGATACACTCAAGACACTCAAACATCAGATGAAGTGCTAGAACATATATCCTGCCTAGCCAATAACTTGAAACTACAATGTGAGGATTTAGAAAACAGGTCCAGAAGATCCAACATTAGAATTAGTAGAGACAAAGATTTAACAGGCACAGTCATCCAACTTTTCTCAGAAATCCTTACAGGGAACACGGAAACTCAACTCAAGTCCAATTCGACAGACTGCACCGCGTAGGCCCAAAAAAGATCATCCGAGCCAGGAGCACGTCCAAGGGACGTACTAGCCGCACTAACATAATTAACACAAAAAGAACAATGGGCCCACTGAGAGTCAATGGCCTGGAGGTACAACTATACCAGGACCTAGCACAATCGACCCTCCAAAAAAGACGAAGAATGGAGCCCATAGTCTAGCATAGTCCAGCATTTAACGACCAACTAAGTGAGATACAAATGGACATTCCAGTTTGGGCTATTATTTACGTGGGAGGGCCGCCAGCAAAGGATCACAACATGTGAAGAGGGGGAACAAATTTTACCAATACACCAAGACGTCAACATCGACTTGGTACAGTCTCAGGCATAAGCACAAGGCCCAGGCAAACTGGAAGGCTGGAAAACAGTGACGGAAATAAATTAAAGAGGCAGGAAAAGTCAAGACCCTATGACATCCTGACAAGTTACAACGTGGTACTAAAAATCAATCACACAATGTCAGGGGTGGGCCCATTTGGAATCACACAACTCGCGGCCCTCGGAGAGAAAGAGGGAAGGAATCCCAAGTGGGGTTTAGAAACCCCCACGAGTTAAACCTGAGGTTGTCTGGGGCCGGGCGCGAGGGACACTTCGTCCCGGCGCACTTAGGAACCTAGCCCCTCCACAGGGGGAAAGGGAAGGGGAGTTAAGGGGATTGCAGGGGGTTTGGGGTGTGGAAAAAAAAACAAAGGCTGAAGGACAGGAAGAGAGGGTAAGGAGAGAAGGAGTGGGTGGTGGAGACATCAGGGCACAGGAACAAAAACAACGGGATATGCCTAGCAAAACGGAAACACCATTGAAAGTCCTGACATATAATGTCAGGGGGATGAACACACCAATTAAGAGGAAGAAACTAGAACGACAAGCGGGAGATATAACACTGACATTCTCATGTACCAAGAAACACATATCAAGAAGGCTGATAGGAACCAAGTTAGAATTAGAGGGGCATCTCAAATCTACCAGGCAAACATGGGGGGAAATGAGAGCGGTAGTCCTAATAGCCCTACAAGACAGGTTAAATGCAAGGGTCCAGAGCTTCCTTGCAGACAAAGACGGGCGATATATATTCCTCAATATAAGCATAGGAGGCAAACTGTTGACACTAGCCTCGATATACGCCCCTAATACGGGCCAAGAGAGTTTTATAAAAGGGACTTTGCTGACTTTGGAAGGATTCGCCACAGGGGAAATCATACTGGGGGAGACCTCAACTTAGCGTGGGACCCCAAAATAGACAGAAGCGCCAAGGTACAAATGGGGACAAATGCCCCCTCAAAGGCCCTGAAAAAAATCTTTGATACACTAGCGCTCCATGGCCTTTGACGAGTCAAGAGAGGGGCAACACCAGCTTTCACCCACTTCTCGCACAATTTTAACTCCCAATCACGGATAGACTATATCTGGGTCTCCACGGGTCTAGTGGGAAAAGTGGGCAATATTGAACTGGGACCGATCGCCCTATCGGACCATGCGCCGATTCCGTCAACATTCAACATAAACAAGATGCAGGGAGGGATCTGGATATGGAAATTCCCTGCGGATCTACTGAAAGACAACATAATGGTCGAAACAATAAAAACCAATATCGAACAATATTTCACCAAAAATGACACAGAGGCTCCAGCTCCATTTGGGACGCTTTCAAGGCGGTACTACGAGGCGACATAATAGCACAAAGAGACAAGCAATGCAATAAATGGGAGGAAGAGCTAGAGGGGAAGTTAAAGGAACTACAAAAACGAAATAGTGAACAACCCCAGTAGGAAAACTAAGCTAGCCCTGAAACACATACAAGGCGAGCTGGATCTGCTACAAAGCAAAATAGCGTAAATGGCCCTATTATGCCTAAAACATAAATACTACATTAGCGCCAACAAGGCGGACAAGCTACTGGAGACAGCTACGCGAAAAAGGTCAGAAGACAACAATATTACAACTTACAGACAAGAATGGCCAAACTCAGACATCAAATGAGGAAATGGGGGAAATAAGGCGGGACTATTATCAGACCCTATACAATTCAGAAGAGCCAAGGGAAGACAAGCAGATGGAATATCTTGGGAAAATTCCTCTCCCCCAGATCGCAGACACAGACAAGATGATTCTAGAAAGGGACATACACTGGAGGAAGTCAGCAATGCAATTAAACAACTCCCCAGTAACAGAGCGCCCGGCCGGGTGGATACACTGACGCTTTCTACAAGACATTTCAAGAAGTGCTGACCCCAAAACTAACAAACCTGTTCAACACCTTCAGGACCAAAGGGAATATAACAAGCTCCATGAATGGGGCCAAATTGGTGATCTTTCCCAAACCGGAAAAGGACCCTTCACTTCCAGGATCATACAGCCCAATCGTCCGTATTAACAAGGATGCAAAATTATATATGAAAATCCTGGTGCAGAGACTTACACGTCTGCTCCCCACATTAATAGGATAGGACCAATCAGGATGTATACCCATAAGACATAGAGCAGAAAACACCTGCAGAGTGAGCCACCTAATTGAAAAAACAGAACACACCCGAATACCAGCTATCCACGTGTGCCTTGACGCAAAGAAGGCATTCGACAGAGTAGAGTGGACACAACTCTTTCACACCATGGAAGGCATGGGTTTCAGAAAGAACTACCGCCAAATGACCATGGCTAACTACAACACACCCCCGCAATGGATATCCCTGGATGGAACTCTAATGAGAGCAGTGCCCCTGACTAGAGGCACTAAACAAGGATGTCCGCTGTCACCCTTACTTTACGCCATCTTCCTGGAGCCACTTCTGATATGGATCCCGGAAGCACAGCAGGTGAAGGGTATTATGATGGGTGATGCTGAACACAAAACAATGGCCTTTGCGGATGACATGCTGATCAGACAAACAACACCGGAATGTTCACTTCCTGAGCTGATAAATGAACTAGATCAATTCAGCTCCATCTCCAGTCTACATAAACAAGCAAAATCTGAAATATTAAATTTAACAGGAGACCCCACAATAGTAGAACATTTGGCAAAAACAACACAATTGAACAACACCCAGAAAGGTATTAAATAACTAGGGATCACATTAACACCCTCAATTGAACAAATGTACAATGCCAACTATCCGAACCTCCTACTCAAACTGAAAGCAGACTTAACGAAGTGGAAACCCCTCAACATTTAATGGTGGGGAAGACTAACCGTTATAAAAATGTCGATCCTACCGAAATTGCTATACTATTTTCAAACACTGCCGGTGAAGATCATGAGATCGTTTTTTAGGTCACTGAACAAAATGGTAAGGGCCTTTTTATGGGAACACAAACCCCCAAGAATTGCTATGTCGACCCTGACATAACAGAAACACCAAAGAGAGCTGGCTCTTCCCCACTTCCGTAGATACTACGAGGCAGCACAATTGAGAGTGATTAGAGAGCAGGTAGCACAATCACCCCGGCACATCTGGACCAGACAAGAGAAGGCCGTAGCGGGCACACCCCCCTCTAACGTACTGTGGCAGAACAAACGATACAGACATTCTAATACCAAGATAAGTGAAGTAGTTGGTGCGGGGCTCGAGGTTTGGGACACAGCAGTCAAGAAAGGTGTCCTGACGACACACCCATCACCCTTCACCTCGATGTTCGGGAAGCCGGACTTCCAACCGGGGATGGAATGGAACATGTACAATAAATGGATACAGGCTGGATGCTGCAAGATCGGAGACATATACAAGGGGCAATCTATACTGTCATATCAAGAATGCGAGCAAGCACTGGGGATAACGAAAACGGAGGAATTTCAATGCACCCAACTTAAGCACTGGAACACCCCCCCCACCTCCCCACTATAAAGAAGCAGCCACAAGACAATTAACACAGTTCGAGAAATTCATGACAACAGACGCAGGATCAAGAAAAATAGTTTCCAATCTCTATAAACTTTTGAACGATCCAGGGGAAACAATACAATGGAACCACCTTAAACGATGGGAAAGAACGTTAGTTGAACACATCACAAGACAACAATGGGAACATGTATGGTGTATAATCCCTAAGCTAACGCGCTCAATACAGATGAGGGAAATGTGGCAGAAGGTAATTCTACAATGGCACGACACCCTGGAGAGACTCCACACAATGTACCCCTCCACCAATGACAGATGCTGGCGAGGATGTCCCACGAAAGGAGAGTGAAAGCATATTTGATGGAGCTGCCCGAATCTTCAGATGTTCTGGGGGGAAGTAAAAGCGCAAGTGAACAAAATGATACAGAAGTCAGACCAAATACAGGACAAAGTGTGGATGGCGGGAATGTGGGAACCAGGTCAGAGGACCCACACGAAACCACAGCAGAGGGGAACAATGATCCTGGTGATTGCGGCGTGGCTAACAATAGCCCAGCACTGGAAACAAAGATCGCCGCCCACAACCCATGACTGACTGCAAAAAGTATGGAAATTCATCTGACTTGAATGGATGACCTACAGACTCCAAGGACCACACAAAGCCTTTAGGAGACTGGGGACATGCTCTCACCTACCCGCAGAGTGAATATATGCTCCAGTGGTGCCCACACAACATCGGGATTTTGGACATCGTATAACTCTCACCATGCCCGAACTAAAGAACTACTCCACACCACCAAGGGGGGAGTGGGGAGGGATGAGGGAGTTGGGGGGTATGGAAGCAATTGTTGAAGGTTATATTATTTGTGAAGTTTAAAAAAATGATGCTTAAAAAAATAAAAAATAAATAGTGGTAGGGTCAGTTAGAACTAGCTTTGGTCGGTGGACAAATTCCTTTGGCACTTCCCGATGACTGACGAGCAGCTTATGTTATTTGCATAGGCCGTGATACCCCTCTAGAAATAGGGAAAGATGGGCCTTAGCCTTATGACTTAAATAAATATCATTCAAAATGTCCATTAAGTGTCCGCATTCTTCTGCCAACCCACCACCGTCCTCTCAGGTAGCACAACTCTAAGACTTGTGGCTATTATGTCTTGCCTCCTTGGTGTAATGTCTACATGAACTACACTAAAGAAATTCATCTCTGCTAAGTTTGGGTGACCTTCGTGGGTACATGCACCATTCTAGAGGTTCGGATCATCCAGAAACAAGGGACTGGGGAACTTGGCTAGGCTTCCGGAACAGCTTATGTGGATACCATCTTTGACACAATCTCTCACATAGCCCACAGAGACTGGTCACAGTTCTTAGGTTTAAACAGAGTTTTAATGAACACAAAAAGGGTCTCTCCAGGGTCAAACACAAAATGTTGAGTGTTGTCAAGCCTTTCAACAGTTCCAGCAGGGTTTCCTTACATAGTTTGCTAGGTTTGGGGTACAAGCCTATCACTCGCAGCCTTAAGGGTACTCTCTTGGGATTTCATCCTGCTTGTCTCTAACTGTTCGTGAGATGTAACCAATTTCGATGTACCTTGTAGCTCGTGTTGTCAAGACTTGATAGTCGTGTAGATTATAAAGGCCTCCGTCCCCAAGTACCACACAGGGAAATATAATATAACTCTCTGTGCAATCTTTGAGGCCACAGGTGATAGGTACGGGAACGCCGGAACCACGGAACACTGGAAACCCCAAGGCCGCTGTAAGGCAAACAATTGTTTAGCACAAACACCAATAGTAACAGCTGGTTATGGACAGCTGACAGTATCAGAGAAATGGCTTGCCTAAGTGTGGAAGGAGTGTCAACTCTACCCAAACTGGGACCTTGGGAGCAAAGCACGTGGTGGGCGTTGGGGTAAGCACCCTCAGTGAATGGTATGAGTGACCACAGAAGGACAGCAACTGGTAGGTCACCGCTTTGTGCTCTATGTACCAATCACTGGAAATACCTGTAGATGAAATGTCACTCGATGCTTCAATGGAGGAAGAAACAAGAAGCGTCCCAGCAAGAGGAACGCCACGAGAAATCCGAACTTACTCGTGAGTCCAGGTAAGTTAGAAGAAAACAACAAATCCAAAGGCTGAAGCAGAGGGAGTCCAGTTGAACAGTCTGTGGGTCAGAGCAACAAGAGATCCGTTCGATAGGCACCAAAACAGAAGGGAAAGACAAAAGGAAGTCCGTAATTCATAGTCCGTGATCAGAATAAGTCAGGAATCAAAGTCGTGAAGAACGCCGAACAGTGCCGGTAAGAAACAGCTGTGAAGCACTGTGTGAGCACGGAGACCCGGCTTTTATCCCGTTGCTATGGAAGCCTTGTCACGTGAGCGGCGCTTCTGTGTCTCGTGACCCGTGGATGTATCACGTGAGCGGGCCTTTCTTGTCACGTGGCCCGGAAGCGAGCGTGACTGCCGGGTATCAGGAAGCCTGACTCTGCCTGACCCAATGCGCCAAGGAAGCTGCCAATACAGGAATGGATGCAGTCGTCCCAAATGATATTTCCTCATGTGGTGATTGGTACCAGTCCCAGCACGAGGGAAGCGGACCCCAGGCTGTCGCTGTCCTATATGCGAGCCGTAGGTGAAGGTGGGTGTACGTGCTGTAGGGACACTAGCAGGAGTAGGGACGTGATGCATGACAACAATACTGGGTCTTTTCTACCAGCTGGTGGTAGTGATCAAGCTTCTTTTTTAGCAATGAGGTAGAACCAACTGGGTTTGCCTTCTTCACTTTCCACTGCTAGGTTTAAGAGAGCTGTGACACCTCCTTCTCCTAGGTTCCTTGACTCCCTCTTCATCACCTCTCTAATTCTGTTAGTCTTAATGTGATGCTACATGTTCGTTCCTCATTCCCTTCCCTTTGTATTCCCTGCCTTAGGCTAAGCATTCCGTCTAATGTCTTGATGATCTTGGTAGCTGGGACTCAGCTATTTTTCTCCAGTATTTCTTCCCCTGATCTTTTATACCGATCCAACCCTCCTCCTGATGCCTTATCTCTCCATCTCATCTCTAATCTCCTCCAAACTTATTTCTGACTATTCAAACACCCACACTGCCTGACTGGGACTCAGTGTTTACATAGCTCTGTAACCCCTCCTCGCTAGGATGCCTGTACTGGGCTGCAGATGGGAAGGTGAATGGGACAGAGACTATGATTGTTTTATTGTAATTAGTTCATCTGTGCTTGATTTGGGCTTCTGAGGCTGAACCAAGTCTGTAAAGAGATGATAAACCCTTTTTGAATTCTCACTGGTGCACGCCCTGTCTGTCTGCGGGTGTCCTGTGGGCTATGTTTGATGTTAACTGGCTTGCATATTGAAGATGAGCATAGGAAAAGTATTTTGATTTTGCCTCTGGTTTACAGTGGTTTGTGCTTCTGGGAAACAAACGTAGCATCATATAGTTCAGCAAGCTCATGGAGCGAGCACCACAGAAAAGTCTAACAGGGTCTCTGAAGTCTGCACAACTATCTATGTGAGCTGCATCGAAAAACTCAGAGTGTCTTTCTCTGATGTATGAGCAGGGCACCATTATTGGTGCCAGTCAAAATTGATTTGTACGCTACAGTTTTTCCTTGGCTCTCAAAGCTTCATTAACTTACAGGGGCAGTGTTAACAATTGGATTAGCTCCTCGAATTTATGGAATGCTTATATTTGGGTATAGGGGACAACATGTTATAGTGCCTTCATTTGTTTTCATCTGCACTATTACACCTTCGGTCTCTCTTAAAGAGGCAGTGTCCTCAAATGGTTTCATGTGACTGCCCCCTAGCCTGATACTGGGACTAAATGGAGGTAACCAGGGACTCCTCCCTTTGAGGAGGAACTCTGCCCCTTTCTACACAAGTTGGAAAACTGTCTGAGGAAAATGTAAAAGAAGGCAGTAGAAGTACACCATACTCGTTCCAGCTGCTGTGGGAGCCCTCTGTGGCCAAAAATGCAAAAGTAAATTGCTCTCGCTTGGTCTCATGGTAAACCAGTTCAGAAATTTAAATGGGATGTTCATCACAAAGAAGAAGCGTGCAGGTCCCTGAAAATTGAGCAGAATGGCATTTGTGTGGCTATGATCAGCCATTTTGTAGTCTAGAGAGTCTCATAATAAACAAAGGATAGGTGGATGGCACAGTTCTCTCAGTCTTGCACACTTTGGCTTACTGGTACAGTTCAACAGTTCAATCCTAGGCTTTAAATATCTGATGGTTCAATCACTTCCTTAGGCTTCACGCGCCTTGTCATCAATACTCGCTCCATATTCTCTTAATCACTCACAGTTCTGTACAGGCTTCCCTGTGCCGGGCTCGAGCCTCTCGTGTTCTTCGTGGGGGCTCCCTTCTGCACATTTTATCTATTTCACTGTCGAAGACTTTCAAAACTGCAAGGAATTTACATAGACCTCTGCATGACCACTTCAACCTATCTTTCCATATTCCTTCAATTCACAATCTTCTCTTGTAGCACCAAGTACTTGTGGTTCTCATACTCTTTCATTTGTCTTCTTGCCTTTTTCAAAATTCATTACATTTTACTTTTACCCTCTTGGGATGTTTTACTTTTGCCCTCTTGGTTTATTTCACACTTGACATCTTTTGTTTTCCTCTTATTTAACTTTCTTTCCTTTGATGTCCCCTTGTAACATCTTTCCAAAAGTTCATAACATTTCACACAGACTTTTCAGTGTGCGGGTTCCTCTCGCAGGACCACCGTGCTACTCTGTATCCTCTTCTTTTAACAAGTGCTCTCTTCATTCGCGTTTTATCGGCACACGTGCAACCTTCACCTTTAAAATCACAGTAACTTTCCCTTTAACATCAACCAGACTTTTGTTGTGCTCGATAACTCATCGGTTGTGTTAAAGGAATGTCTTTCAACTTTCTTTTGCAGTTCAATGCCGTTACCAACACCTCCTCTGCTCCTCCCCAACCCCACAGTTCACACGGATGGGTCGCGGGCCGTTTCCTGGCACCTTGAAGGCTTCTTTCCTCTGCTTGCTTGGCTCTGCCTTTTGAACCCTCACGGCTTCCTGAAAGCTCGGAAATCTTACCTGGCTTTCTCTCGATCCTCTCCATTGCTGATCAGCTTGTTGGCCTTCCAACTCCCACAGCCTGGTTCGCCTCAGCCTCAGAAGAGCTGCTCCTTCTCGTACCCAGCCTTGCTCAAAGTGTGTCTGTGCATGCCACCTTTTATATTCACAGGGAGACTTAATAAGTGGCATGTGTTCATTATTAAAGCTACGTGTCTGACTCTGCCTGGCCTCATTACAGGGACAGGGCCAATGCAAGTCATGGGAGGTAATCCTTCTGTCCTCATTCCTCATCTTCTTTGGTGCAGTACTTTTGGCAAGATAAGGTGGGGAGTAATTATGGGAGTTGTAGTTTCCCATAAAATAAACAGGGATATGGGGTTATATGGGTTGTGGAAAAAGGGGGATACCATGTCTCACCATCGGATGCTTCACCCCCTTCCCTGAGGACCCCCTACCCAGGTGATCCTCCCTCGCTTGTCCACTCCCAGGGTCGGGATCCAAAAGTGATTACCTTTCCCTGGCCACCTGAGTAAAGGTTCCCGGGGACTAGGTTGTGAAACACCCTCTGGTTTTTCACAACACTTACCGCATATAATAGTATATCCATACTAAAGCATCAATGGGTTCTCACAATGCACCTCAGCCACACTTATATCACTTACTAATATGCCCATACCATATTGAGACACCCTCGGGGCTATTACAGTACATCTACATTTACAACATATGCCTGTACACAGTATTAAGACACCCACAGAGCTCTCACAATGCACCTCTATCTACACTTACAGCACGTAATAATATAACTGTAATGAGGCGCCTTCAGAGCTCTCATAATGCGCCACTCTATTAACTTGCATTATGTAGTGAACACCAAAACAGTACTGAGACACCCTCAGAGTTTTCCCAGTGCACCTCTATCCACACTTACAATATGTATGGGTGTGTACATAGACTACTTTGACATACTAAGAGCTCTCAAAATACGCCTCGATCTACACTTACAGCATGCGATAATGCACTCATAATGAGCCACCCTCCAAACTCTCACAATGCACCGCTATCTACAACTAGATATTAAATAGTATACTAACACTGAGACCCTCTCAAAGCTCGAACAATGCACCTCTGCCACACTTACGTCATGTACAGGTATGCCCATATTGTAATGTATTGTAAGTAGCCTGCCTTATTTATATAGCTCCCGTCTGACACTATTGGTGGCCTCGCTGTGTTTGGCTCTGCATGAAAAAGGGGCGGGGGGATATTATTGGGACTGTGGGAAAGACAGATGTGAAACCTGTGGTGTCGATGGTGCAGATCGGAAGTATTCAGCTCTTGAATGCCAATCTGCTTTCTATGGGTTTTGCCGAGAAACCTGGGAGTATGTTATCTATAGGGAAGAGCCCAAGATTTGATAGACTTCAGCACTTTGTTCCTGGCTAGCTTCTGATGTTGGAGAGTGTGGCAGGTGTGGTATGTCAAAAGGAGGAGACAGACCACTAGGTGCCATTTTCAAAGCTTTTATTTCAAAATAATAAAGAAAATGCCTAACCCTCCCTATTCTAAGGGTGTCACTACCTTACGCACCTAAACTAGGGTGCTCATCGTCAGGATGAAAGTCCAAAAGAAAAGTCTGTCCTCCATCTGAATCTAGTCTAACTGACCATACCACTATTACTACAAACAAAATCACCAGGAGAATGACTCCCTTCTCCTGGATTGTTTCTCAGCAAAGTTCTCCTCAATAAGAGATTCTTAAATAGTCTTCTGCTATTTCTTGTAATAAACTTCCCAGTTCTTCCCAGGAGCTCCACCAGGCCCTTGTTTCTTGTCTATTCAAACTCCTTTCTTGGCTTGCTCTCGTAATGGCTTAAAACTGTGAATATCTGTTGGAATTCCAGGTCCTTCTATGTTCGCGATTATTCACACACAGATTGTTGGACCAACTCTCCTTCCTGTGGTTGGTTTTCCCCTCACTGAAATATACAGGTAAAGGGCCTCATTACGACCCTGGCGTTAACCAATGGCGCTATTAGCGCCATAGTTAACGCCGGTAACTTACCAAATCCGCCATGGTGAAATGGGGAATTACCACCCCATTCCAAGGTTGGCGGGGCGGTAATTCCCCATTTACCATTGGCCCTTCCCCATTCCCATTTTTGCCCCATAGGGGGCTGTCTCCAATCGTTATATTTGGTTCGCTTATGGCTTGTGAAATCTCAGTCCCTTTTTACATATACACCCTCTTCCTTAGGTCTCCTGCTCTCCCCGTTACCTCCTATATAAGGGGTCTCCTTCACCAGGGCGGCCTTCTCGTTTTCCTCTTTCTGTTTCCTCAAAGCCGTTCTCCGGGGTTCTTCCGACACGCTTCTGTGTCTGATGATGGTATCGATATGTAGGGGTCCTTCACCAGTTTCCCTTCCAGGACACCACCTTCCTGCTTTGCTTCCTTACTTACTTGTGTTCTCCTTCAGCAGACCGACCTCCTTTGGTCTGTTCTTAGCATCTCTCCTGTCCAGCATGGCAACTTCAGCGCTCTGCTCCGGCCCTCTTTGCACTTGCATCCTGGGACTTTGATAGCCTTCCTCCAGTCTGTCGGGTGTGCCGAACACTGCTGACACTCTCTTTGTTCCTCGACGTGTGAAACAGCGTCTTCCCAGGTTTCCCAGCCTCCTCGATCTCGATAGTTTGAATCTCCCGGGTCTCATTTCCTTGTTCTCCTTGCCCTGGCCATGACGCGGGGTAGAGGCTTCCCTGGCTTCTCAGGAAAGTCCTACCTTTGAGTTTGAGTCACGTTCGTCATAACTCCTCTTGGCTTGTATGTCTCAGTATTTTTCAAAAAGTATCCAATACGACTCCTTGGTTCTTACTCTTCACAGTACTGAAATGATACTTTTCCTCTGTCGTTATATTACAGTAACATATGCAAGAGGAGTCTAGAGGTTTGTAAAGTAATGATGTTACACTATGTACTGGAGTATTATGGGAAGGGAGTTCCTCAGCGGAAAGGGAGTCCTTATGCCCAAGAGGGGAGTGTCTCGCTGTGAGGTTTCGCTTACCACCACCCCTAGGGGGAATGTTGCGTAGCAGACTCCCCCCCAAAGCCTCACCGGAAGGGGCTCCCCTTGGGAAAAGTGACTGAATCCCTAGATTCGTCGCACGAGACTAAAGAGGAGTGCTTAGTCGTGGCTCGGTAAGTGTTGATGTGCTAAAGGCAAGGCTTATTGTGACAGTCTATGGGGAGTATGTGTGTGTAGTGTAAGGGGGTAGGAGATCTTAGAGGGGAATCTATTAGTCAGGGGGAGGTGGGAGTAGGCCTTATACGACAAAACAACCTACCACCCTTCACTCCTACTCCTGGCTGTTTGCAGACAGGCGGGACCCAATTCACTAGCTCCCAATGACATCTATTTCCCGCTTTCTCTCATTCACTCTTTCTCTCTCTCCGTCTCTTCCTCAGTTAGATAAATTGTACCCTGTGATGTGCAAAAGAAACGTGTGTCAAAAGCTACAGTGCAGCCACCTCGAACACAGAGCCATATCTGAAGGCAATTGCATCCACTTAGTATTGTTCTTGCTGCAGTAGGGGAACAGACAGAGTAGGATTGATTTCAGGAAATTACATGAATTGTACCTCTAAGAGAAAGAATTTAAGGTTTGAAGGGCAACAGCTAAATGGACACCAACTGACTGGAACTATAAGGTAGATACAACAATTTCTTACTTTTTCCACAAATGAGTTTACATTATAAAGGACCTCAGAGGCTGGCTGGTAGCGCTTAAATGCTGCGGTAACGCTATTGAATCTGCATATAAGGGTCCACCCAATCTGTAGTTGGGCAGAAAGTTTGGAGTTTTACCTCCAGCATTTTACTGGACGTAAAAATCCTGCTTTCCATCTGTTTTATTACCGCCCGTGGTAATAGCGCCCCCCCCCCGACCCCATAGGGTCCAATGGACCCAATGGGCAATGGGCAATAACCGCCCAACTGCTACTCGTGATCCGGCGCTAATAGCTGTACCGAGTAGCGGTAGAGCTATTTGCGCTGGTGGTATTCCAGTGATATTGCCGCTGGGATACCGCCAGACTCATGATGAGGCCCATAGTAGGGTAAATGATTCAAAATATAGATGCAGTCTCTTTGATAGATCTTTATTGTTTATAGGCAACCATGTTTGCTGTTTGAAAAAAAAGGTAGACAGCGCAAAGCAGAAACGGATGGCCTGCAGCGAATTCTAGGTACCATTTCTGATTATGGTGTATTCATTATAGGAAATTATACACAACATATAGAAGGCAGCAAAACTAAATTCTGCAAGATAACTGTATTTATTTTGTGATAGATGGTCCCTCTTTCTTGAGTTTAGTAAATAATAAATTTTAAAATGGAGTTTTATCACTTATTAATTTTGTGAAATTAAACATGTAAAAATATGTATATACAATTTGGGTGCGACATCATAGTTAATCAGAAATAAAGAATAGGTCAAGTGAACAATTATGACAAGCAGGTGAATTAAAAGTCACACAACTAAGGGGTCATATGAATACTGATACATAAGTGACAAAAAGGGAAAAGGTTCAAGTCAAACCAAGGAAAACGACTATTCTGTATTTTAAATGGTGCAATTGAAATGTTGTCAACAGGAAAGTGCTGTGAACTCAATTCACTAACTTGTGCAGACCAACTACTGGTGTATACAATTTCTGATTTTTAGATGTATATCATTCTGGTCTATAGTCTCATGAAGAATCTCTGACATCTGGATTTGTGTAGACTAGAAGACATCAAGAAATAAGATGAGCAATTCATTACAGTAATACATCCTATTCATAAAGGCGCAGAATGGATACAGGCAGGGCCTTTTTATTAATGGTTGTGATTTATTGTTAATCTGTTTATTTTTGAGTAATGTAGTAAATATTGATCAACTTGTATTATTGGCTATTTCCTGTTTGACTGCAAGTAGTTATATCAGAATAATGGCACTTATTAGTGGGGAGAAATAGATTGAATTGACCATAGAACTCTCACCCATCTCAAATCACCACATATTGATTTGGCTTTTTGCAAGATATTCATCTGTGCGGTTATGGAGCTTTTAAGCAAAGAAGGAGGTTAGTAGGACAGGAGTCTGACACTTTATAGTCCTCCAAGAATGTAGGCATGCATAGATCGACTGTGTAGATCGACTACAATACAAAATTAATATTCTTCTATTGGCAATCATCAAAAACAATATTATTTGCATATGCAAATGGATATTTAGCAGAGAAGGCAAATCTCTAAATAATTTTGTTGGTGCTGAAGATTACAAGCGTGTGAGTAAATACATTGTTAATTGCCAAGCTACCTTTCCCGATTCCGCCAGACTTTCAAAATGGATTCTTTCTTCTGCTGCATGGTGCCCAATACGAATACCGAGGCCTTATCTTTCTCAAATCAACATACTCTTTACAGTGACAGTAAATATTCATTTACAATTACCTTTCCAATCAACATTCTTAATGCATTTATTTGCATTTTTCCTTAAAGGGGAAGATCACGCAAACATTTTATTGTCTCAAAAGATGGGCCATAATAAAAAATATATACAAAAAATATTTTTAAAGAAAGTTCCTATGTATAATTTTGAGCAAAAGAGGCTCAAAGTAAAAAATGTCAATCACTAGGAGGCATCCATTTCGTGAAATAAATGCACCTCTTCTGTTCATGTTAAGCTCGGGAGACTTGAAACGAAAGCCACAGCAGTCATAAATACAAAAACGTTGTATTTATAATTGTCAGTACATTCTTTTTAAGTCTCCTGGGCTCCCAGAAGCCCAGGAGACTTAAAAACAATGTACCAGCAATTATAAATACGAAACAGTTGTATTTATAATTGACGGAAATTTCGCTTTAAGTCTCCCGGGATTCCCCGGCTCGGGTGAGCTTGGGAGACTTGAAACGAAAGCCACTGTGATCATAAATACAACCACGTTGTATTTATAATTGCTGGTACATTCTTTTTAAGTCTCCCTGTCATGAATGGCCGGGTTCGACCTTTCTGGACTTCATGGTCCTTGATGCACCACGGCATTAACTCTGCAACCCATCCAAAATGGCCACCGACACAGAACTGCGGCAGTCTAGCCTTTGCGTGCACTCGCCAGCTTCCTAGAAAACCGGCACGACCCCGCGGCTCCGCGCGTCTCAACTCTACCCCTACGAGTTACTAGACGTGTTCGAGTTCGCTCTCTGTTTATCGTGCATTCTACCTTTCTTCACTCCTGGAACCCCCCCCTTCTATTCCTTACCTTTCGTTATCTGCCTTCCTGGATTAATTGACATCGTTCCTGGATATTCGAACGCTACAGGCTTGGCAGCCGGCTTCTACGCTGGAACGCGAGGACTCGCGTTCCAGCTTATACAAGTCACAGTCGGAGAAAAAGAAAGAAGCCACATCCCGGAAGAACGCCAACAAGGATAAAAATGTGAGAAAGAAGGGAGCTTCTGACACTCCCGGGCTCCCCGGGAGACTTAAAAAACAAAGCCACAGCAATCATAAATACAACGTTGTTGTATTTATAATTGCCAGAACTTTCGCTTTAAGTTTACTGGGCTGCCCCAGTTCAGGGGAGCCTGGGAAACAGCACAAAGGAGCACACACCAGCAGCACGGGGAGGAAGGAGCCTGACAGCATTCTGTGCTCTCCGGTTGTAATAAACAAAAGCTACCAGTAGGTGGCATTTGCTTCATTATTGCAGCCAGAGCAGAGCTTAACACAAGCAAAGGAGGCTAATTTATTTCACAAAATGGATGCATCCCAGAGCTTGAATTTTTTAATTTGAGCCTCATTTGCTCAACATTTTACATAGGAACTTTCTTTAAAACATTTTTTTTATATGGTCCATCTTTTGAGACAAAAAAACGGTTCTAGATAAAGGACTGACATTCGTACCGGTCAAACAAACAGACTGGTACGACCTGGAGATGGAAATTCGAACATTTTTACGCAAAGTCAGACTTCGGACATTCTTCAGAGAACATGAGCAAAACATACAGGATGAAGTGGTCGACACAGGTCTACATCCACAATCCACCTTTACCCCCATGGATAATCAGGTACCACCAGAATTAATAACCTTTGAAAAATGTATCCTCAACGATTTAGAGAAATTGAAAACGAGGAAAGTAAAACCCCAACACAACCTGACTCGGAAGGAGAAACAAGCCTTAAAACAACTCCAGAATAATAAAGGTATTATAATAAAACCAGCAGACAAAGGTGGGGCTATAGTTATCATGTCAATACCTCAGTACAAACAGATGGTACTTACAATATTGAAGGACAGAGAATGCTACTCCACTCTTCGCATCAATCCCACTAAAGCCCTGGAGCAGGAAATCGCAGAGACAGTTGATTTTGCAATGCAAAGAGATTGGGTGACTGAAAAAGAAGCCGCATTCCTGATCAGGAAGGGTGGTCATACACCCTGTCTTTATGCATTACCAAAAATAAACAAAGGGCCTCATTAGACGGTAGACGGTAGGCGGTAGGGGTTTACCGGTACCGGTAAGGGCACCAGTACCGGTAAACCCCTACTGCCTTACTACGAGTTCCCTTTGCGGGACCCAACTTTAACGGCTGGTTTTACCAGCCGTTAAAGTTGGGTGCCGCAAAGGGACCTCGGAGCAAATTACGGTACTGCAATTTGCGGTACCGTAATTAGCACCTTCCCCATTCCCATTATGCCCTATGGGGGCAAATATGGGAATGGGGAAGAGCCTTGGTGAATGGGGAATTACTGCCCCCGCTCACCTTGGAGTAGGGCGGTAATTCCGCCATCCACCAAGGCAGACACGGTAAGATGCCGGCGGCAACCATGGCGCTAATAGCGCCATGGTTACCGCCTACCGTGTAATGAGGCCCAAAGACCCCATAAATCCACTGGGTCGACCAATAGTGTCAGGATGTGGTTTTATCCTGGAACCCCTGTGCAAATTTGTAGATACGTTTTTACAACCTCTGAGCATGAAAACCAACCCATATCTACGTGATACTAAGCACACTATCACAATCTTCGAGGGAAAGAACTTCAACCCAGAAACAGAGATCTTGGTCACAATGGACATCAAAGCTCTATATTCCAATATCCCACAAGAGGCGGCAATTGAATGCACATGAGAGTGGCTTACCAGAAACCCGTTACAATACAGGGTTCCGACCAATTTCATCCTCGAACTAATGACCATAGCCCTAACAAAGAACTTCTTTACCTTTGATGGCCAGATGTATTTGCAAACGAAAGGGACGGCGATGGGGGCGGCCTAGCCCCCTGCATGGCGATCCTGTACATGGCCGCCTTTGAAGAACAACATATATTCTCCCAAACAAATCAGTGGAGGACACAGGTGCTTTCCTGGTACAGGTATATAGATGACGTCATCTGCATCTGGCGAGGGGACCTGACAGACTTACAACAATTCTGGCAATGGCTAAATACGTGCAACTCGGACATTCATTTTACCATGGAGCACAGTATCAACCAAATTACATTTTTGGACCTGATTATCTGGCATAAAAATGGAAAATTAGAATGCAATCTGTATCGCAAACCAACTGACCGGAACACCCTGCTACATCACACCAGCAATCACCCCAGTCATACCAAAGCCAACTTACCATACAGACAATTTTTACAAATAAGGAGGAACTGCACATCCAAAGAAGATTAAAAAAAACACTCAAAAGATCTCACCACCAGATTCAAAACTCGGGGGTACCCAGAAACAACACTCAAGTAGGCAGCCAAAAGAGCCCTCAACACAAACAGTGATATACTTCTGGAACAGAACAACCGAACCAGGCAGGATGAAGAGGAAGAGGATCGCATCACATGCATGATCACCCATGGGATCCACACATCACAAATGAAAGAAGCAATAAGAAGGCATTGGCACATAGCCAAACTAAACTTACCAGATGATCTACCACCACGCTTCGCGTACAAACGAGGGAAGAACATAAAAGAAACTTTGGTACACTCCCTCTTTCAAACTGACTTGAGACTCCAATCGCAAAGAACATTACGACCCCTGCAAGGACACCATCCATCCGGCAATTGTGTGGCATGCAAATACACCATTCAACTAAAATCCTTCAAAATAGGCCAACGAGAATGGACCTTACGTGACCTCACAAATTGCAAGAGCGAATGCGTAGTCTACTGTATCCAGTGCCCATGTGGACTCAAATATGTGGGGCAAACCACGCGGGCGATGAATCTGAGAATATCACAGATCAGATGTAAAAGCCTAACAGCCCCACTGGTCCCCCACTATATTGAAGCAAGGCACTCACCTAATGACCTCACCTGGTGGGTTCTGGAAAAGGTGAAAGGGGGACCTGATGTATCCAAAAGCCTAACAAACAGAGAGTCAAGATGGATACACCGCTTAGACACGTATTATAATGGCCTCAACTAGTCTTTTCAACCCAGTCTGTACTGATCCTATAACATTTATGGGTCTCACCTAAACACACAACAGGTTTCTAGCTACACAGCCAGATCCATACAATGGGTTCCTAGTTCTCCAGATCGCAATCTTTTCAGCTGACACACTTCAAACATACAGCGCCTTATCACCAGGTATGCGCATATGCCCACACTCTAGTACAAATACTACCTTTATGTTGCAGGCACCCTTTTCAGGCTATAGACCATTCCCTATTACGGTCTACCCTGGCTCACCCTCTGAGCAGCGTTTTCGCTACACTGACAAAAGCCTACCTACGAGGTAATGATACGCTCCACGAGATGGGAGACGTTATCACTACGCGTTTCACCTTACCTGACTCCCAAGTATTTCCACATATGCATCCAATACATTAATTTGTATTTAGTTGCACCCAAACACGTCTCCTTACTAATCCACGTCTTCTTGGACTTTGATATCCCAAACAGCCTTCACCAACACCAGATACCCGTAGCTCGAATGGAGTCATCTGTTTCCCAGACAACACCGCGCAGCCAATCAGAAAGCACGTCACGACCCGCGCCTCCTGGCCACAGACATTGCACCAATCAGCGCCGGACACGTCGCAAGCGGTCGCCATAACTACCGGTCAGCATCTCAGTCATTAGGCTTACCCGCACAGTTTAATTTCAGACCAGGACACTACACGGAAGACCGGCAACACTAGAAGGGAACACAGGAGTGCAACAAGCAAGGTGAGAAGATACGGAGAGCTCCCTCTCTCCCCCCTGTGGTCCGCATGCATGGTTTCCGAAACAAGATGTACGGGTGATACTTTTCTAGCAAGATGGAAAGGGTGTAAGAGGGAGATACCCGTATTACCACTTTACTCCCCCACTCTTTTGGCAACTAGAGGAGGTCCTCCACACACACAAGGATGCATGCAAACCCCACGGGTGCTAGCGATACACACCTAGGGAATACGCCTGTGATTGCCCCCTGCTGCACCATGTCATTCATTTTTAAGAATACTTCTTTCTCCACATAGACAGACATCTATTAACTATTGGAGGAAGGTTTTGCAAAGAGAAGGCCCTCCCTCTCCTACCTCTTCCAGACCAACTCCCAGATGACACCCCGGCCAAGTACGGAGATTCTTTGACGTATGGAGACCAACAACTAAGGTGATTATGCCACATAAAGCATACCCAGCTAACAAAACTTTTCAACACATGTGGGGCTTTTGGAAAACTTACTCGAATCTCCTTTCTCTGTTCCTCCTCTCTCCCTCCACCCAACCTCTGCCAGGTTACAACACAGCTCAAGTGGCCGTGACGGACGAGCATAGCAACCAAGGAAGCAACTACACCACTGACAACCTGTACTAAATAGATTCCTGCCACTCGCCCTGTGCAACTACCCCACCCGATTCAGTTTCCCTAGGGAACTTGGGATCCTGTTGCTGACTACGCTACAAGCACAGCTGGTAACTTGAGCAAACACACTCACAAAATACAAGCTGAACTAACAGCGATTAATTAACGTGAAGAACTCTCACACTACTCTTCTCTCTTTCTTTTTTTGAATTTGAAATAGAGTCTGACCACTGGACGCCCTGAAGAAGGTGCTCTGTACTACAAGTACATATATGCACCGAAACGTGTACACACCAATCAGCACTCTCCCTTCCAGTAGTGTGTTATCGAACTTTTCCTTGAACACGTTGGCTACAGTTTGAGATATCCTTATAGTCCAAAGACCCAGACCTCAAAGGTCTATTTGTGAATTTGAGTTTAGGGACTACAAGAAATGGAGTAAGCAATGAAAGATTAGCTTGTCACACGTAAGTAACTCTTTAGCCCACCGAATTCTGCTCAATTACAAACCCCAGAGGAGATTGCTCCTCAGAATCAATGTGGGAATTTCTTAAACACTATTACGATTGTATTGATTGCCTTCATATATGTGTTTGTTTGCAACCAACTAGGGCTGCATTTATGTTTCTTAGAATTTGGAAATTTTGCACTAAGAATTGTAAGTGAAATATATCCATATTTTGTTTTTCCGTTCACACGAAATACATGTGTCACAGTAAATTTATGTTTTTGTATCACACACTTTGAATATATAAAATTGCTCTTGCAATACACGTTGGTTCTATATTTTGTCATTACTTTAACTTTTTTGTTTGGCACATATAGAGCTTACATTATAGAAGTTTGGCCAAGGCTGTCCTAACAAACGGACATTGACCTTGACTGATACTAAGAAATGTGACAAGTTCTTCATTAGTCCCCTTGTCCAATACTAAGTGATGATATAGACAAGGACAAGGTAGGAACAAGTTTGTGCCCCCAACTATGTAAGGAGGAGCATTATTTCAAACCTTGAGAACGGGAAAGGGGACAACTTTATCTTATTGTTCCATCTTTTGAGACAATAACATTTTTTAGTGAACTTCCCCTTTAGCTGATCTTCACCTATATTCAATGTCCCACATTAATTGATAGCAACTACAATCCATGATTGATCTGCTTGTTGATAGTGATCACCAACCTTTTGAGTGCTCCCCCACTGGTCTTCTGAGCACTGACTAAGCTATTGAGGGGATTGAATTGTATTGATTTCTGGAGGGTGATATATGGTGATAAAATGTATTTTACGTTTTATCCATATTCACATAAACCATACTCCAGATTAAACCTCTAATATATGCCCAGAAATCTTTTATCACACGTACTGAGATATTACCATCGGTGTTGTCACATGATGCGCCTACAGAGCATTTGCTTGACTTTCCACATATCCCTCTCTAACCTCAGAGGTAGAAATTGAAATGAACTATGCTGAAATTTGCCAATATTTATGAAAGCCTGGTGAGGTCAATGGATTAATTCTGAAATATTAATTATGCTCTGGATATTTCAGTAAGACTTTGTTGGGATGCATTCAAGGCCTCACTAACGCACTGCTAAGAGATGCCAGAACAGCCAAGTGGCATACATAAAGAGACAGACCACAGAAGTATGGGTGACAGGCTTTTATTTTAACCAAACCGCTTATTGCGAACAAACAAGTGTATCAAGAATGGACTCTTGCTATTTTGCTAGCTTCTAATTCTTTGAGGTTCAGTCATCCCTCCTATAACCGCTGATATTCTCCTCCACCCACTTCCTGATTCTTCTCTACACTCATCAAGATAGTCTCCTCCAATCACCTCCTCATATTCTCTTCCAACCTTCTCCTCAAACCACCTCCTGATTTTCACTACAAGCCACCTCCTAATATTGCATATTATGGAGACGATTTATCACTTCAGGATGGTTTAGTTTGGGCTCGGGGGCTGCATCTTACTTTTAAATGGCTGATCTACCATTTTGGAATTAATTTCCCTCACTGGCGTATTTGCCATCAGTATGGAGACTGCTGGGGGTTTGTGGGTGTGCTTCCTAATATTCCATATTTTGGAGGTGGTTTATCACTTCAGGATGGTTTAGTTAGTGCCTGGGGGCTGCATATTACTTTTAAATGGCGGATCTACCATTTTGGAATTCATTTCCCTCACTGATGTATTTGCCATCAGCGTGGAGACCGATGGGGGTTTGTGGATGTGCTTCCTAATATTACATATTTTGGAGGCGGTTTATCGCTTCAGGATGGTTTAGTTAGGGCCTGGGGGCTGCATCCTACTTTTAAATGGCTGATCTACCATTTTTTAATTAATTTCCCTCACTGGCGTATTTGCCATCAGTGTGGAGACCACTGGGGGTTTGTGGGTGTGTGTCCTGTTTTTCTTTGGTAAATGTACATTTATGATATTATATGATATGATATGGGATTTATAACGTGCCTATACACAAGTGTTTCAAGGCACGACGAGGCAAGGGAGGGGGAACAGATGGAAGATAGAGACAACGGTTTTACTAGGACAGGTGACATTGAGATCCAGCAATTGTAGGTGAAGGGGGGAGGGGAAAAGAGCGGGGGAAGTGGAAGGGGGCAGCGCAGTACATGGGATCGACAGTAAAAATAAATAGAATAATAAAAGCAATAAGTAAAAAGTGTGGCCAGCAGGTGGCAAAGGTAAGTGCAGACATCAGGTTTCAAGTGCTGGTAGGGGACTGTAGGGATACAGAAAACAGTCCCCAAGTGTAGGGGTTGCCAGGGAGGCAGTGCAGGTGTGCAACTGGCGGCCGAGGGGACCTGGGCCCGAGATCAGAGTGTAGCCAGGTGACCAGTGCAGTTTCATTTTCAGCCAGGAGTTCAACAGGGTAGAGGAGTAGAGAAAGCAGAAGCAACGAGGAAGGTTTTGAGGTGCTTCCTGAACCGGAGATGGTTCTAATGTTTCCAATGGAAAGCATGTCTTAAACTCTTATGGTTCTCTATGCTGGGACTGGCAGAAAAACTGCAAGGAAACAAACGTGGCATCAAAGAGATCAGATTGCTCCCGTAGCAAGTACTGGTGGAAACCACAATCTCTTTTGGCCTCATGCGTGGACTCATGTAGAAAGGTTTCCGATACCCCTGATGTTAAGCAAGCTCCTGCTGCTAGCCGCAGAGAACATTTAACAATACCTTTGAATTTCTAACAGGGCCCCAGCATCAGCCTTGGAAAACAATGCTTTGTATGTTGCATATTGCCCATGCTAAGAATACTCCATCCTACACTGCAGGGAGGATATGAAGACCCAATAACTGCCCGATTGCTTCACACAACCCTACTTCTCCCCCTCTGGATCACCACCCTCTGTTGCTCCTCTTACCCATCCCAAAGCTTCTAACACAGTACTCCATTGCATCACATACATACTATGCCCAGTTCTCCATCCTCTGTTCTCTTAAAGAGACAGTCCTATCAAATGTAGCCGGTTCCTGAACATATGAAAGGTTTACTTTGTAAGGGAGGGAAAACAATGCATCATTGCAGGCATTTGTTTTAAGTGTTTCTATTGAACGTGGGGCACCAGACCCCCTTGGTCACTCAACTAGATGTCCCTAGAGTCAGGCAGGAGACTTCATCAAATATCTCCTACTCTTCTGCTTGACACACCTATGGCTCTATCACAGGGTATCTAGTTAAGCAGGACTGGCGTCTAGCCTCCTGATGAATGACAGAAAAATAGTAGCATTGAAGAGCGAGGAACCATCTCGTGAGTCTGGGGTTGAGATCCTTGGTCATAGATACCTAATTTAGTAGGGTATGGTCTGTGGCCAGGGTTAATTTTCATTCTCTGAGGTACTGTTTGAGGGCCTCCATCACCTACCGAATTGCAAGACACTCTGATTCAATGGTGTTCTGGTGTTTTTCTAACAGATGGAGCTTCCAACTTATAAAGAGGGTGAACTGTTCTACCCCACTCTTGACTTGGGCGAGTAAAACCTATAGCCCCAAACGAGAAACATCTGTTTAGAAAATAAACGAATAGTTGATGTTGGGTATGATTAGAAGAAGGAAGTGACAGAATGATTTCTTAAACAGACTATAGGCTTTATCAGTACTCTCTGCGCATTGATTGTGGAAAAAAATGGATCCTGCCAACTGGTTTGTCAGAGGCCCCGCGATGGTTTAAAGATTTGGGATGAAACAAGGGTAATATCAAATGAGCCTAAGGAAACTTTGCTATTCCTTCTTTGCTTTGGATGCTTTTTACCTTCTCTTCTTGTGGCAGTCCTGTCTTGAATCCATAGGTATTTGATGGAGGGCAAAGCATTTGGTCAAGCTAGCCTTGATTCCTAGCTTTCTAAATCTTTGAGTGACCAGATATACAACTCTCATGTGGTCCATGCAGTTGAGAGTGTAGAACACAATGTTGTCCAGGTAGATCACTATGAATGACTGAAGCTGCTGGAGTACTGCATCTATTATATGTTGAAGTGTTAAGAGCGAAGGAGGTTTGACTAGCTGGCCAGCAAAGCAGATGTGAGCACAGGTTGCTCCACTAATGCCCACATAACCCATCGAGTAATGAATCATTGGCATCTGTGATATACCCGGGGGATGTTGCCCTATATCAATGGGAGACAACCACCTTCCCCATCTCAGAGAACCCAATAGTTGCTGTTTGTAAATGACCCAAGCCATGCTTGTTGTAATGCCCAAAGAAAGTTGCCTGTTGTAAAGATCAGAGAATAATACCAACACAACTACTGCTCGTTACGAGTTCCCCCTTCCTTGTTAATCCACAATAACATGTTCCTGAACTATGTTCCCCCACCCCCTGCTGTTGCTCTGGCCCACTACATAAGTAGTAGTGCCCAAACCTACTTAAGGACGACCCCAAACGTGTACTCCCTCTGTACCCTTGAAGTCCCTAGTGCAGGACAAACATCTCTACAATGGGACCACCAAACCTCCCGCCGATTACATACAATAGCAGTATATCAATGCATGAGTGTAACCTTATAAATGAATACATCATTTAATAGCTTGTTTTTCAAGGTTTTATTTACTTACACTAAGTGACTCTGCGAAAGATCCATGCCATCCTTGCATCCCAACATTTCACTGGGGTGCCCTTGACTTGAAGTGGCCCCTCACCTTACACCACCCTCCGACCAAGGCACATAAAACCTTTCGTGTTCCACCTGCCAACACAAATGTTAGCTAACCTCTCAAAAACTCCTCCAATTCAGAAAAGAAACTGTGAATTCATAAACATCGCAGAACTAAACATCAGACTGGAATGCACAAAACCATCCCCGTCTTGGACTCATCCAACATCCAAAAAAGAAATGAGACAATCTAAATATGTATCACAAAAACACTAGATGACATTGCACCAGAAAACCCATTCTCCCCTCCACTAAAGAAAACAATGGTGAGATGGTTCACACCCCACCTCAGAGCACTGAAGAATACTAACGGGAAGCTGGAACATGAATGGATGGAAAATTAAATAGAAAATTAAATAGACAATCACATACCAAAGACAGATATGACAATAAAAAGCTGAAATACTCAAAGCAAAAATGTATATTACAATGAACATATCAGAAACGCAAGAAACAGCCAGAAAAAGATGTTCAACATCATCAATGAGCTAAGAAACCCAACAGCCTGCAACAATTCACCCACATCCTCACAACAACTATGCAATGACCTTGCAAACCACTTCAAAAATAAAATCACAAACATTCAGCAAGTTATCAAGAGCATACTGTGAGAGAGCTGAGGGCATTCTCCCTTATGATCCCCCACAATTGCTCCCCTCAGGGGGTGAGGGGATGGCCATCACTATCGGATCCATAACATGGGGCGGACTCGCGATGGAGGATCACCTGGGGGGAGGAGATTTACAGGGGACGGGGGAGAACCCTGAAGGTGACGCACGATATCCCCCATATCAAGTGGCTCAGGAGGAGCACATTACTGAAAGTCTCTGTAAGAACTTCAATGTTGAACATTGTTAAAGTATACAAAAGTGAAACGGTAGACCCGCGAATGGAAATAAAAGTAACAAGTCATTGTTTAACATTGTTAAAGTATATCAAAGTGAAGTAGTAGACCTGTGAATGAGAATAGAAGTAAACAAAACATTGTTCAAATATTTTAAAGTGAGCCGGCGAGTGAAATTTTAAGTCACAGAATGCTTTTCCATTCACAAGTGAATGGATGAAAGTTAAGCAGTGTGAAAGAAACGCCGAACAATCACTGATTAAAGCCAAGAAGGAAAGGGCCAAGGAAAGTCCCATAGCCTAAGGAAGAGAGGCATTATGGGAACTGTAGCCAAACGCTAATAAAGAGGAGACAGTTGTGAGAAAGGAAGAAAGTGAATGAAACAAGGGTGCACAAAGGAAACAAAGAGGCACAATACAGTGAAAGCAAAAGAAGGTGCAAGTGTGCACAAGAAAGTGAGAAAGTGAGCAAAAACAAAGGGGTGCAGGAGGCACCTGTAGATGAAAGGCTAAAAGGAAGCAAAGACAGAGAACAAGTGAGGGGTCAGAGGTCAGAGTGGTCGCACTTGCGAAAAGCAAAGAGCCTGACATTTTCGAAAGTCTCTGTTACTGACCCAGGATGGAACAATATACGAAGAAGCAGTACATCCTGACAAGTTGAACTGTTATTGGAAACCAGAGGGGCCTAAACTTGGGTAAGGTAGCCCTGGGAGAACTAAAAAAAACGGAATACTTATTTTTAAATGCAGAGGCATAAGCTTGGGGAAGGGAACCATGAGAGGCCCGACACAAACTGTATATTATCTTTTGTTTGAAACTGGAAGGATTGAAGCTTGGGGAAGAGAACCCCAAGAGACCCAAAGCCATTTTGACCTTTCTATTGGCTTGCTACAGAGCCCTGCATGGAAGGTTCCAAGAGTTACTGTTTTTGAGTCAAGCTAATTGTGAAACTGGCAGAATTAAACCTGAGAGTAAGACTACCCAAAACCAGTCTTGGTCTATCCTTCTTTTTCAGTCACCATTTTTCCTTTAAGAAAATCTCTGATCACAGTTTCTTAAGAGTGAGGGTAAGCATAGGTTTTGACACAGACGGATTTTGGTTTTGGACTTTCAGACTTCGACAGCCCTTAGAAACATTAGTTGAGGGAACAATCCATTTAGAGTTAGGGCAAGTTGGGTATTACACCAACCACGGAACTTTATTTTATTGAATAAAGGTTTTCAAACTATTACATTTGAGTCTGTGTCTCTTGATACCATGCTTGTCTCACAATGCCCAAAAACATCAACAAGTCCCCTACCCAGCCAATGCGGAACCAACTGCAAGACTAAACAACAACTCAACTATTTGGACAGAAGAAATCACCAGCCTAGTGAACAAAAGCAACAGAGCCTGCTCGCCAACAGATGCTTGCCCACTATACATGTACAAGACTATCATCACCCAAATAACACATACTGCAAATCCCCCCATTGAGTCCTACGGGACTCCGTGGTATGGTTATTTAACGCCCTTACCACCGCTTGTAATCTACTGGTAATTCCAGCAGACCAAGTGGCGTTAACAGAGTTACCAGTTGCCAGTATCCTGGCGGTAATCCTGGCAGGGTACCAGCAATCTTGTAATGAGGCCCAAGGTCTCACTTGTTACAACTACGCAGACGACACACAAATCATCTACAAAATCAACACTAGTGGAGAACAAGACCCAACCCTTATCAACTGCCTCACAGAAATAAACCATTGGATGAGTACAGCCTTAAACTCAACCCGGACAAAACAGAAATCATGTTCACGACCCATCAAACCAAAACCACATTCCATGGCCTACGAAAATGGGAAATCAACCAGAACCTTCCAAAGTGGTTAGCAACCTCTGAATATTAATGCAAGGCATAAAATATGCAGTGTCGAATAGCAATTTGCTATGCAATTCTGTCAGTTTGCTAATCAAATGGACACTTGTGTAGCAAAGATAGCTATTTTAAGTTGCCTTCTTCAATGAAAGCACAGCTTGCCCTGCATTACTCCCTTGCCCTCTCTTCCCCCTCTTCTGTCTGTTCACTTCAAGTCCTATTGGAGAGAAAGTGCTGCAGTAATTATTTCCTCCACTCTTAAGTGCCAAAGGCATGTGTGGGAGTGCTAGGCGAGAATTTCTTTTTCTTTTTCAAATCATTTCAAACCAGAAATAATTGTGATGGTACTTTTATTAAGCTTTCTATATCCTTTCTGCCAAAGACCAGTATGTGTCAACTTTATATATATATATTTTTAAAGACACTCCTGCAATTCCATTCCTAAAATGTAGGTTGTTACATAATGCATAATACTTAAAACAATGGCTCATCTTCATGCTTTACAGTAAAGTTTAGGTTAGTGTATCTAAATGTCATTGTGTCAACCATATATCATTTTGTTGGGGAAGATGCATCATATTGACGAGTGAACACTTTTGAAAATATACATGATCACATGATGAAATGCTTTGGATGTTAATGTTAAAGGACATTTGTACCGTGCACTATCACCACCGGAGTGGTCCCCTGGCGCTCTGGCGGCTCTGAAAGAGGGAAAAGGGAGGGTGAGTTAGTGGGAGGAAGCTGGACAAGTGCAAGAGAGCAGTGATGTGCTGTTGGCAGCCTCAGCCCGGTGGGTCCGTTGGCTGGGACTGGGGTGTTTGCGGCCAGTAGTCATTGTGTACTGTTGTGCAAGTCTATGGGCCTCATTACACGTTGTGCGGTAAAAATCGGAATTTTACGGCATGGCGCTATTAGCGTGTCCACCCTTGCAAAAGACCGCTAATAGCGTCCCATTACGAGTTCACGGACACGAGCATAGCGCCATGCCGCAAATGACTTTACAGCCATGCCGCAAAAGTCAACAAAATGCCCATTACCGGCCTCGACCAAAGTGCTGATAGCACCTCCTCCCTCACGCAACATGCAAATAGCGGTCACCGCTATTAGCGGACACCGTTAAAAAGCGGAACCGGAAATAGCGTCATCGCACAGGAACGGGAAAGAGAACGGCGGCCATCTTTAAAAACACAATCCATTGCCATCCTCTGCATCCAGGACCTCTTTCCGGAGAACTCCGACAAGAAACCATCCAGGACTGCCCGAAGATGTCAAAGGCCTTAAAAAAAACCTCAGATCGTCAGCGGAAAGAGAAATTTACACCTGAGGAGCTCATAATGCTGACTAGCACACTTGCAGCCAATGCCGAAGTCGTCTTTGCCAATGATATGCACCGGGAGGCTATCATCAAGAAAAAGGCCATCTGGGAAGAAGTTGCACGCAAAGTTAGTGCGGTGGGCACTACCACCTGCAGTGTGAAGGACTGCCGCAAGAGGTGGGACGACCTCCGGCTCTGTGTGCGGAATATCCTATCTGTCAACCGCAACCTTGCAATGGCCACAGGAGGTGGCGCAGAATCACCTTTGAAGATGAAGGAGTGGGAGGAGACATGTGCCTCCACAATAGGAGTCGAAACCATAGAGGGGGTCGGAGATATGAAGCATGGTGTGGCCATCTCATCTGATGGAGGTGAGTGTATATGTCAAACAATGCACAGTGAAGGGAGAGGGGGTACCCCAAACATGTGTCGATGACCAGGTCATTGATCCAGCCACACACATACATGCATGCATCACCATATACACGTGCAATACAGACCCATCAATGCATGACCAACCCGACATCCCCATTACAAGAATCACTGATAAATAGGCCCCAATGCATAGAGCAGCATGACGTGAACATTCTGCATGAGGCACCTAGACCCATTAACGCTGATGTACCCTATTTATGTCCTCCACAGGATCACTGACAGACACTGGAGACACAAGCACTGCAGCACGTACTCCCCCAGCAGCTAAAAAAGCCAGGATGCATGAGAAAGGTGACACCGCCACCACCTCCAGGGGAACTGGGAGGACAGTCCATCTGCAGAGGGCCAAGGGCGGCAGGAGCACCATTTCATCATAGCCTGAGGGCACGGCTCCTGTTGTAGCTGAACCCACGCCAGTGTGCCCCATCATTGCTGAGATGAGCACGGAGGGCACGCACTCCGCTGCCACCAGCTCAACTGGGGAGGCAGCAGCCACCGCACCGCCCACTGACGAGGAGGACGCAATCGACGTCCTACAACTAATCCATACCCCCAGCCCAACATGGTCCATTGAGGCGAGTCCAAGGGCAATGTCCGGATCTGCTAGCCAGGGAGCACATGACACCCACACTGTAGAAGGTGCATGGAGCCCTCAGGTGTCCTCACCGGATGCCGGAAGCAGGGACCAGGGCGCACCGTCCAGCCCAGCAGCACCTACCACCCTGCCTGACCTTGCAACCATCACCCGGAGGCAGGAAGACATTACTGCGCTGGTCGTCCAGCATGTGGCCGAGACAGGCCGTCTAAGGGATGACCTCAACAAATATGCAGGGCAAACAAAGGAGGCCATTGAGCCCTGCACTGACAGGATATGCCAGGAAATGGGCCAACTCCGCCAGGCCATTTTATGTATTGGGGACATCATGGAGCAGCATCACCAACCCCCAACACAGGATCGACCGGGAACCTCCTCCTCAGCGAGTTCCCAGCAGACCAGCCCTATGCGCCTCTCTCTGCGCAACCTGAGGCGCCCCACATCACACCAACCCAATGTTGGTGGAGGCCCTGAGGCTTAGGTCCACCAAGGACCAGGTGGCACATGTGGGGCAGGAAACGTAGACATCATAAGACTCACCTGGGTGTTTTGGGGGGGAGGGGGGTAAGGGTGCATTTGGGTGTTTTGGGGGGCAGGGGGGTAAGGGTGCATTTGGGTGTTTTGGGGGGGAGTGGGGTAAGGGTGCATTTGGGTGTTTTGGGGGAGAGGGGGGTAAGGGTGCATTTGGGTGTGTTGGGGTGTTCTGAAGTTGAAACCCAAGCGTGGTCTCCATCATTGCGTATGTGTCATTTATTTTGGACAGGGTCCTTTGTGGGACTCAAAACATGCACCAGGGCAACAATATCCGTCTCCGTCCATGCTATTTCACCTTTGTGCCTGATGGGATTTCAGAATCAGATGCTGACGCACATCGTGTGCCTCCTTGGCATTGCCTCTTGCATGTCCTGCCGGGGCATTCCACCCGTACTCATCCCCATCCACATCATGCTCTTCTGGTGGTTGCATGTCAATTTCAGGTGGCATTGGCACATTCCATCATATGCACATTTTTTGATGCTCTACACATGCCATGGTTATCTTTGCCACTTTGACACAGCTGTACAGGAGTGCCTCACCCAGGCTGCTTAGGCAGCAGAGCACTGTCATTGGAAGGCTGACTGCCAGCTCTATCACGACGCAGATATGGGGATGTGCAATATTGTTGTCCTCTTCCTGCTGGTTCTGTGGGTTCCGTACAGGGGTTAGGAGCTACCTCCTCAGTGGATAGCTGGCATCGCCTGTATGGTATGAGGAATGGGTACCTGTTACGGGTCACCTCTGGTGCGGGCTGTTGTTGTTGGTGCTGCACTGCTATCATGTAGTCAAGCCCGTCATGTCATGCTGCTGCTATTGGGACCATCTTGGTGTGGGAAGGGGTGTGGGAAGGGGTGTGGGTAGAGGTGTGGTGTGCTCTTTTGTGCTTCCTGCCCCCATTGCATGCACCTGTGCTGATTGTGTCCACCTGTGGTAGATGGGTACACTGCTCAGGTCTCTTAACGGGTGCTTTTCGATGCCGTTATTAGCGCCATGCCGGTAAGGGGTTTTTGGGTGTTTTCCATGCCGCTAATGACATGTCTGCATGACTTGTGAAGGCCTGGTATTAGCGCCATGGCGCTAATTCCGGCCTGGGGGTCGCGCGCCCTCGGCCTTGCCGCTATTAGTGGCACCATAATTAACGGGTGCGCTGATAGCGGTGGGTCCGGGTCGTGATTGGCTTGGGAAATTACCAGTAGCGGTAATTCCTTACCAGTACCGGTATTCCCTTACTGCACAACGTCTAATGAGGCCCTGTGTGTTTTTGTTTGTTGTTGCAATGTAGTGAAGTTTCTGCAGTTTGAGGGGGAAAATTGTTAGAGGATCGGTTAGTTTGCATTTCTGTCTCGAAGTGAGGCGCTGGGTTTGCGTAATCACCCTAAATGAGGTTTGGGGGGATTTATGCACCTCTGTCCCGGTCTAGGCTTGTCCGGTATTCCCACTGTCGCGTTCATATCTAACCTCCTTTTCCATCAACTTCCTTCATAAACATGAACCTTACCTGGCATCCTTTTCTACTCATATGGCCAGGGGAGTTGCTAGGTCTGGAAAAGACCCGGGGCTAAGCTGATGTCGGAACTGTTGGGACTGGGGGCTAGCTAGTCTTTTGGCTGTAGCTTCTGGGATTCTATCCGGGGCTACAACCAAAAGATCAGGGGCTATAGCCCCTTTAGCCCCCCCTAGCAACGCCCCTGCATATGGCCATTATACCTGATAAAGTCCCCAACTCAGAGGGTGGTAATTGCTAGCATATAGAAAATTCTAGAACAGTGTGGAACTTGGTAGCAATTATGGGTGAATGAGGAAGTTGGTTCGAATTGGCTGGGGATGTTGATTCTGTCTTAATGGCTATCGCTTGTGTTTTATTTGACTTGGCGTTACCTGTCTAGTTGTGGTGGGAGTTTCTTAGTCGGTTCTGGGTGTTGTCAGTGTCCTCCTAAGTTTAGTCATTATCTTTCCTTTCTGTTTCGGTTTTCAGTTTGTGTCTGTGGTGTTGAAGAACCAGGTTTTTAGTACTTTCCTGAATTTTAGGTGATCTTTGGTGTTACTTATTTCTTTTGGGATGTTCCAGGTTTTTGTAGCTAAGTAGTAGAAGGAGGTGCCTCCAAGTTATTTTCTTAAGGTATGGTTTTAGTTCCAGACGGATTTTGTTGCTTGACCTGAGGAGTCTCGTTGGCTTGTAGATTATTTTTTTTTGTAGGAATTCTGCTCCTTGTCCACTGATTGCCCTGTGCGTTATGCACATTGTTTTGAAGGTGATGCGATGTTTGACTGGGAGCCAGTGTAGTGTTTTTAGGGCAGGAGAGATGTGGTCTCTTCTGGATAGTTTGAGGAGTATTCTGGCTGCTGTAATTTGGATCCGTTGTAGTTTCTTCAGGAGGTATTCTGGTATTCCGAGGTAGATGGCAAACCTAGTTCGGTAACATGCAGGTTGCATACATCTTGGAAATGGTGCTCAACCCATGAGCGACCCCATCCTCCCTTACATTCTATACTATTACCCATTTGCTTTATACCAGGTACCCTGAAATTGAGATGACCACAAACTACAATATTTCATCTAGTTTGCTCAGTTCTCTGCCTGCTTTGCAATCCACTCTGCTTAGTCTTTCTTTACTCTCTGATAATGAATACAAAAAGTGAACTAGATGCTTACGCAAAGTAGTGATCAATAGTTCCATTCAATCTTAACATCTACAGATCTATTGCAATACCAAACACTCTAGTTAGCCCTCAGAGCTCGCTTTGCTTTATGATTATAATTGCATTATATATTATCACCTGCAGGAGACAGCTGGCCAAACTGTTTCAGAGCTTTTTTTATCATATGTATTTATTTGTGTCCATTCATGCAGCTAACCTTTTACATTTACAGACACTCAGCTGTGGCTTAAAAAGTCCTTTCGCCCAGTCGCATTGTCATGTACATTTTATGGAGGGCGAGTAGCATTTGCAAGAGATGCTTGAAACTTTTATTTAACCTCTACTTTGCAGTAAATGTCCAAAGAACGTTTCGCTGTGCATGGCTGGCCTCTGGGTGGCTGCAGTGTGCCAAACAAAGCAAGTTTGTAGTGAAATGCACCGTTGCAGACAAATCACATTTTAAATCTGTCCTCTTATCACAATGGGTCGAGTGCATTTCTCTTAGGTTGAATAAGGAAACTAAGTTACCTAACCTGCATGTCTAGCTGAATTGTAAAGAATTTGCAAGGCCCATCTCCTATAACTAATGTCTTATTTCAGTGGTATGCAAAACTGCTGTATTGTTGCTCATTTCATATCTTGGGTACAAATAACTTCTGGTGACATTAACAATATTAGTACAAAATCGCTAATCAAATGGGTCTGTTTGCTAATCAAAAAATGTTTAATTAGCAAACTCTGCTAATCAATTTTTGAAAACTAATTTATGTCTTGTAATGGGCAACTAATGAACACTTAAACCGCCAGTCACACCCTAGTAAAGAAGTGCTTCTTCCACCTACACACAATCAAGCAGATACTACCTTTTTTCACCTTTCCACATAGAACAATCGCCGTTGTCTCCCTCTTCATGTCAAAATAAGACTACGCCAACAGCATCTATTTCGGAATGACAGACTACCTTGCCAAATAACTACAATGAATACAAAACGCAGCAGCAAGACTACTCCTCGCACTCACTAAGAACACATCACACCAGCATTGAGAATCCTACACTGTCTACCATTCAAAAAAATGATGTTCTTCCAAACACTCTGCATAACCCATGGAGTAATCCACGGCCAACGAGCAGAATTCATACAGGGAAAAATGTCCATCTACAAACCAAACTGAACACTGAGGTCCATCAATGACATTTGCCTCGAACCAAAACAATGTTCAAAGCAGAAATTTGAGGCTCAGCATTCTCTTGCAGCACAGCAAAACTTTGGAATTCAGTCCCTAAGGAAATATGAACAACAGAAGACCACCTAAAATTCAGATAATTGCTAAAACATGTCTCTTTAACTGACCGGGCTAAACAGGAAACACTGTTGAAGGGAAACAGCCAACACAAAACAAGAGAAACACCCAAAACGTAATGAACCAAAGCCTGAATACCCAAACTAAAGAAAACCTTTTAACACAAACAACTATAGAAGAACATGAACCCTGCCAACCAACATACACATCGCATAGAAGGGCACAGACGACTAGCATCACTATGTAACCCTACAAAAAACTTTCTGATATCCTACATTCTCAATCTCAAACACCAAACAAAACATACTGTCACGAATCTGAGGATGTCATCTCTTTGACCTCTACGGAGAGGCTGTTCCCAGGGGGTCAGGGTGGTGTGTCCACAGTACAATAATCCCCCTGGGGGCAGTGCACAGCAGGAGGGTCACCGGGAATGGGGGCCCCTTATTGGTTTGGGGTCGATCATCTTCAGGAGATTCGGTATAACCCTGCTCAAAGTCCTTTAATTCCTTTTCAGGAATTAAATTTCCCCCCCATCTGCCATGGTATGACTGATATGTTTTATTGTGAAACCAAGCCAACTGATGCATTCATGCAGAGTAAAGAACAAACCAATATTGACCTGGTATATCTGAAACCATGAGGATGAGGACTGCGATGATGAAGATCACTCCGCTAAACTGTCATCCTGCTCACCGCGGCTTGTAAGATTCCCCTCCAGGCGTAGCGAGGCAAAGTGTGACAAAGCTGTCTGCAGCTGTTCACTGCGGTTCTGCGCCTAAAGGGCTCTCAGGCATGTGGTGTCCCACCCTCCTACTCCTCCCGTTTTCCTCCACAATAACCTGTCTCGCCAACTGGCCTTTCCTCAAGGTACTGTGCTTAATCACCATGACCGTCTCCATACTCAACAGTCCTTCACCGCCCAACTCCCAGACAGTGCGCCGCCCCACCGCTCCAACTCGTCACTACAACCTCATCTATCCCCAAGTTTTTGACACTTCCAACATCATTGACCTTGCCTTATGGAATGCAAGGACTCTATGCAACAAGACCGCTGCTGTTTTGGACCTATTCCTACGTCTAAATCTTCACTTCCTCTGCGTTACTGAAACATGGATCGCTCCCCACAATATTACAGTTCCTGCATCACTTACTTCCTCCTTTTCTTCATTCGCCCATGTTCCCCGCACTACCGGACGTGGCGGCGGTGGTATTGGACTACTATATCACCCAAAGTACCTATCTGTTCCCTGTCCAGTATCTCTACCAGACTTTCCCTCCTTCGAATACATGTACAAATTCTTCACCTCACCACACGCTATATCCTTTCTCATTATCTACTGCCTACCTGGCCTGCTAGGGTCTTTCTATGAAGACATTGACCACCTCCTAGGTCACATCTCACCTAGTCCCACACCACTGATCATGCTTGGTGACTTTAACCTCCATCTTTCCACTACTCACTCACCTAACTTCTCCCCTCCTCTCAATACTCGACTCCTACCTACTTACCCCTCTCCCTACTCCACCCACTCATACTTCCGGCTCCACTCTTGATCTAACCTTTGTTTCTTCTTTCACTGCTTCCTCTGTATCGGACCTCCCTAGCTATTTGCGGACCATTCTTTACTCTCTGCCTCTCTTACCACCTGCCCCTCCCATTCCCTTTTGCTTCCACCTCCTTCTCCCGACGCGACCTGCTCAACTTTAATTCTTCACTTTTCTACGACACCTGCACCAACTCCCTCCCCCCTCTCACTCATTTTTCCATTCTCTCTGCGAATGAGGCTACATCCACCCTTTCTTAATCCCTCACCTCCAGTCTTGACCAACTGTACCCTCTCACCTCCTTCCGCCCCACCCACAAACCCCACCCAACCCTGGCTCTCTCCTCATCTCTCATCAATGCACTGCCTCCTCTGCCACCTTGAAAGACGCTGGCACAAGCACCGCTCTCCAGCCAACCAGGCTACTTACTTCTCCTATGCGCCTTGAAACACTTGTGTATAGGCGTGTTACAAATGCCATATCATATCATACCACACTCTCTATGACAACTGCATTAAATCTGCCAAACAAACTTACTTTTCAGACCTTCTCCACACTCAATTTATTCACCCTTGTTGCATCTTTCAAACCCTGACTCGCCTTCTCTCTCCTCCCACTCCTGACCCTTCTATTGCTTCATCTTTATCAGCCACTGATCTCGCTAACTTCTTTTCCTCTAAGGTACACACCCTACGTCAAGATATTCTACAATCCCCCTCATATATTCCCCCCTCTCTATCTTTCCCAACCCCCTCCACCACCGTTTCTAACTTCACTCCTGTCTCAGACTCTGAAGTATCCCTTCTCCTGTCCAAAACTCACCCTACTGCTGCCCCTGGCGATCCTCCTCCCACCACTCTCATTCCTAAAGTCTACCCGCTCCTGGTACATTTCCTTATCTCCTTTTTCAACATCTGTCTTGCTACCTCTACCTTTACATCGTCCTTCAAGCACGCAATCATCATTCCCATCCTGAAAAAACCCACAGCAAACCCCCTCCTGGTATAAAACTTTCACCCCATTTCCCTCTTACTCTTCCTATCCAATCTCCTTGAATGCCTTGTTTACACCCAACTCTCAGCACATGTCTCTAATCTATCTGTTCTCCCTCCTACTCAATCAGGGTTCTGCACCCGCCACTCCACTGAAACTGCTTTTACCTCCGTCCTTAACTCCCTCCTCACTGCCCGCTACTCCAAATACGCTTCTGTCCTTATTCTTCTTGACCTAACTTCCGTTTTTGACACAGTAGATCACTCTTTACTTCTTGATTCTCTCTCCTCCTTTGCCTTCAGTGGTTCCGTCCTTGCCTGGTTCACTTCCTATCTATCTAACCGCACCTTTGCCGTTTCTTGGTGCGTCTGTACCGCCCCCTCCTTCCCTCTCGCCCACGGCGTCCCCCAATGCTCCGTACTTGGCCCTTTTCTCCTCTCTTTGTACACCTCCCTTCTTGCTCCTATCATCTCTTCCTTTGGAGTATCTCACCACTTCTATGCTGACGACACAAAGCTTTTTCTCTCTTTCACATCCTTCACCTCCGACATTCATCACAAACTCTCATCCTGCCTCACTGCCATCAAATCCTGGATGACCTCCCACTTTCTTACCCTGAACGCCGGGAAAACTGAAGTTCTATTTTTTTCCTGCTAATGTCTTCCCCCCTCCTTCTCCTCCTTCCATTCTCTTCCCTCCCTCCCATCTCCCTATCTCCCCTTCTGCCCTCAATCTTGGTCTCCACTTTGACAGTAATCTCTCCTTCGCTCACCACATCTCTCTTACTTCCCGGGCCTGTCCCTGTCGCTTCCATCTATACAACATACGCAAAATGTGTCCCTTCCTTACTTTCCACGCCACTAAACTTCTAATATCTTCCTTAATCTTCTCTCGTCTTTTCTATTGCTCCGTTCTCTTCTTTGGCCTTCCTTCCTCACGTCTAGCCCCTCTTAAATCAATCTACCATTCTTCCTTCCGCTCTCTCTGTCTTCTTTCGCATCATGACTCTATCTCTTCATCCCTTACCTCACTGGGAAGGCCCTCCTTTCACTCTCAACTCAAGTACAACTTCCTCTGTCTTGTCTTCAAATCTCTCTACGGACTTGCCCCCTCCTACCTCGTATCCCTCCTCTCCTTCTATTCTCCCTCTCATTCTCTCCCCTCTACTGATCACTTCTGACTTACTGTACCGCACGCCCCTTGTGCCCAATCACGTTTCTGATCCTTCTAACTTCTTGCTCCTCTTCACTGAAACCTTCTCCCTCTCTCTCTCCGCTCCATTACTTCCTACTCCTCCTTCCGCTCTTCTTTAAAAACGCACCTACTTCAGTCACCTGCCTGACTGCCGACAGCTGATTCTGAACTTCGTCCCACGCTGTGAAAGTTTGTATTACTGACTGTTTCTTTGTAAATTGTTCTGCATATTGTTCTTTGCTACATGATTCTAAAATTGGACTCACTGTAACGCTCACCTGGTTCCCACCAGGGCGTCGATCGGAACCCGGACAGCTGCGGTCTCCACCAACGTGATGCGTAGTGAAGAGATGACAGTCTGGACTGGCCCGCCTAATCTTGTCTGCTGGACTCGTAGAAGTATTCTCCTGCAAGTGGAGAAAGGGATTTAGCCACCCGTGGACTTTAGTGATGCCCCCTCCCTAACTGTTCTCGTTCTCCCCACTAATCACCTCCGATATCCCCTCTTGGTAACCTCACCTTATGTTTTTAAATGATGAGCTCTCCATCCTGCGTGGCATGCAGGGGTGCGTAGATACCAGTTACTTCACTGGTTTGAAGGTACTGGAGGAGTTCCGGAGGAATATTGACTCCAGTGTCTATAAAGTTCAAAGAGTTCAATATGTCCGATGTTCACTCTTGTTCCATTCCCTCGTTAGGTTGCAGCTGGGTCCAAAAGAATATTGCCTGGAGGCAGCTGATGGTGTTCAGGTAAGAGTCTGTATTACCAAACACTGTCCGGTAAAAGTTGCATGAGTTTAACTTGCTGTTTTCTCTCCCTTTATAGGTGCGGCATAGAAAGATGCGGCGAATTAAAGGATAATACCTCTGGTGGTAAAGCAGGTAAGCCTATGGTGGCAAAGAGATTGTCTTTGTCGGTTTTCTCGGCTCACCTTGTTATTCCTTTTGTTTTCCCCCCAGGTGCTGGGTTTCGACGAAGAAAATGATGGAGGCAGGGCCGAGTTGAAAGATGCGGTGGACTGATGAGTATAACGTGGCGCTGCTGCTGGCAAATCGAAGCGTGCTGAAATAATGTCCTTTCCAGGCTCGGAGATGTGCTGGGTCCGGAATCAGGTAAGGAATCAAATAATGTCCGTGATCTAACATCTTCTCCTTTCTTTTCCTTTTGTCTAGGAGCTCCGGATTCGAGGCGGGCGTGGCAGAAGACTGGATGCTGACTTGCAGACACGGTGAGCGTTACACTGCTGGATGCAGAATAACACGAAGCATGAGCTGCTGTTCGGGCGTGGTTTAAATAGCCTGCAAAGTAGTCCCAGGTAAGAAGTTCCGCAGAACCACACCCGAGTAAAAAATAGTCCCTGTAATAAAATAGTCCCATCCAGGCCTCACGTTGGCTTGGACTAATTTGCAGCATGGTCTGCATAAGGTAAGAAAAGTCTATGAGCCTGGCGACTATGGCGCCAGGACTGATTTCTATGATGAGCCTAGCGCCTAAGGCGTCAGGACTGAATCCAAACAGCCCCCAGCCGGGGCTGTTGGGGTTTTAATGAGTATCTGGAAGCCTGCTCCCGGGGCCGATGGACTCGATCCGGATGCCCGGGGGTAGGCATCATGACAGCACTCCCCCCCTAGGCCCCTCCTAAAGTTGTTCTTCCCCTTGGCCCTGGCTTGTCTGGGAAGTCCCAATGGAATTATTTCACCAATCGAGGAGCATGAACGTGGTCACTAGGTTCCCATGACCTTTCTTGTAGTCCGTAACCCTTCCAGTCGATTAAATAAAAAAGTCTTGATTTAACCATTTTAGAGTCCAGGATGTTTTTTACCTCGAATTCAGGTTCTCCATCTATTAGGATGGGGTCAGGTGGTTTGGTTAATCTTGTCCCGGGTTGAACTGGTTTTAGAAGTGAAACATGAAAGACAGGATGAATCCGCAAATTAGAGGGTAATTCTAATTTGACGGCCACCGGGTTGATAATGGCCTTAATGGTGTAAGGTCCCAAATATCTAGGATTAAAAGTCCGAGTTCCTTTCAGAGATACCAGCCAAACTTGGTCTCCGATTTGATATGGTGGGGTCTCACTTCTATGTTGATCAGCATTTTTCTTGTATTTATCTTTTGCTTGTTTCAAATGTTTTGTTGCCTCTTTAAAAGCTTGTGTAATAGTAGAATGCAGATGAGTTACTACCGGCATTTCTAAATGCTGGGGCGAATTGAGTTCTGAGGTTCGAGGATGATGTCCATATATGGTATAAAAGGGGCTTTGTCCGGTTCCTGAATGTACAGAGTTATTGTATGCGTATTCAGAAATCCATAAAATGTCCTTCCAATTACTTTCGGTTTGGTGGAGCATACAACGTAGGTATTGTTCAAGAGTCTGGTTGGTTCTCTCTGTCTGACCATCGGTTTGGGGATGGTGACTGGTTGATAACCTTACGTCGATTTGTGCCAATTGACAACACTTCTGCCAAAATTGCGAAATGAACTGACTACCTCGGTCAGAGATCAATATGGAAGGAAATCCATGTATTCGAACAATATTTTCGAGAAATTCCTTGGCCAAGATTGAAGCAGAAGGTAATCCTTTTAAAGGAATAAAGTGGGCCATCTTGGAAAAAAGATCCACAATAACTAGAATGGTGTTGAATCCATTACATGGCGGTAGATCTGTAATAAAGTCTAAAGACAAAGTGTGCCATGGTGTGGGTGGAATATCTAAAGGTTGTAAAAGACGAGCTGGTTTCTTCTTTTGACTTTTGTTCTGGGCGCAGATGCCACAAGACAGTACAAATGACTTTACATCTTTTCGCCAGGTGGGCCACCAGAATTGTCTTTTAATTTTAGCTTCAGTTTTTGCAATACCTGGGTGCCCTTCCATCAGAGCTTCATGGTAATTGGAGATGACTTGTTCTTGTAGTTCCTTGTGTGGTAGAAATAGACGCCCTTGATAGTAAGGTAGGTCATTGCCAACTGAATAATCTGGGCCCTTTTTAACCCAGTCCTGCAGGGCTGCTGAATCGAAAAGTTGTTGGATCTTTAAATGAATATCTTCTAAGGTCTGTAGAGTAGTTATCCCAAGAATTCTTTGTTCAGGAATTATAGGCACTGGTTCCGGGTTTGAATATGCTTCTCCCATCCCAATTCGGGATAAAGCGTCTGCCTTACCATTCTTACAACCTGGTTGATAAGTGATCACGAAATCGAATTCGGCAAGGAATAAGGCCCATCGAAGTTGACGCAATGATTGGGCCTTGGCTGTTTTTAAATACTGCAAGTTCCTGTGATCTGTGATTACAGTAATGGTATGCCTGGCACCGAGAAGATAATGCCGCCAAGCCTTGAAGGCGGATTTGATGGCTAACAACTCTTTATCGGTAACCGCATAGTTTAATTCGCGATCCGAGAATTTTCTGGACCAAAATGCTACTGGATGAAGTTGACCGGTTTCCGGATCCTTCTGGGACAGGACAGCCCGCATGGCTAAACTGGATGCATCGGTTTCAACTATGTATGGGAGCTCGGGGCGTGGATGCTTTAAGACAGCTGCGACGTGAATTTCAATTTCAGTTCTTGGAAGGCTTTTTCAGCCTCTTCAGTCCACAAGAAGCGTTTGTTTTTTCGCAAAAGTGCTGTGATGGGGTGTACAACATATGAGAAGTCAGGAATAAATCTGCGTTAGAAATTAGAAAATCCAAGCATGCTTTGCACCCCTTTAACTGAACTGGGTGATGGCCACTTGAGAATTGCGTCCACCTTTCGAGAGTCCATTCGGACTCCTTTTGGAGTCAGGATAAATCCAAGGAATTCAACTTCTGTAGCATGAAAAACACATTTTTCCAATTTTGCATATAACTTGTGCTGGCGTAGTTTCTCAAGGACTGCACAAATGTGCTTACCATGGTCTGATTCTGAGGAGGAGTACACTCGAATATCGTCTATGTATACGACAACACAGATGTCAATGAGTTCACGGAGGACATTGTTCATAAAATACTGGAAGGCTGCTGATGCATTGCACAACCTGAAGGGCATCACCTGATATTCGAATAATCCGTACTTGGTGCGAAAAGCGGTCTTCCATTTGTCGCCCTTCTTTACACGTACCAGATGATATGCCCCTCGGAGATCTAATTTAGTGTAGATGCAAGCATCCTTACTTGGTCTAGTAGTTCGGGGATCAGAGGCAATGGATATCGGTTCTTCACAGTGATCTGGTTTAATGCGCGGTAGTCTATGCACGTTCTGAGGTCATCTTCCTTTTTGGGCACAAAGAATAAAGCTGAAGATGCGGGGGGTTTAGATGGACGAATGAAGCCATTAGCAAGGTATTGGTCCAAGTATTGTCGTAGGTGACGCTTTTCGGGTTCCGTAAGGGCGTAAATCCTACTGCATGGAGGTTGTGCACCGGGTATGAGGTCGATTTGACAATCGTATGATCTATGAGGTGGTAAGGTGTTTGCCTGTTCTTTTTGGAAAACATCCTGGAATTCTTGATATTCCTGAGGTAACTGCATGACTGGATTAGCGACTGTGGCCAGGCTTTTGTTCAAGGTTTTTCCCGTTTAACAGGTGTGTGCACACTCCGGGAAGGTTACTCTCTTCTCTCGCCAATCAATACAAGGATTATGTGTTTCCAACCAAGGTATCCCCAGTATTATTTGGAACTCCGGGGGTTTGATTAAGTCAAACACAATAGTCTCTCGATGCCCATCTTGACCCAACAGTGTCATCTCTGTGGTGGAATGAGTTACAGGCCCAGAGGCAATTTCAGTTCCATCGATTGTGGTGATAACATCCGAAGTGGTCTTTTTGTAGAGAGGTAGATTCACCCTAGAAGCCAATTCGTGGTCCACATAGTTTCCTACGGCCCCGCTATCAATGTGTGCCCTAACTGCGTGCATACGTGATGGCTGCCTTGGATCAATAAGGACCATTGGTATGATTAGGTGCGAGGTCTGAGTGTCCTTCTTTAAGCTCGGCAAGCGGACCTCTACGCTTGTCGGGCGTGGTCGTTTCCCGAATCAGGCTCTGTTTGATTTCTATCAGCAACTCCGATTACTTTCTTGGATGGTTTGATAGGGCAATCCCGTAGAAAATGTCCTGAGGCCCCACAGTACAGACACCACTGCATCTGTTGTCTCCTTTCTCTTTCTTTTTGAGTTAAGGGTCCCTTAACCCTCCCGATCTGCATTGGTTCTGATGCATCTGTTCCTTTGGGAGTAACATTGGGTTTGACCAATACCCGATTCTCGAACTTAGCACGATCAGCTTTTCCATTCTGAAGTCGGTGGTCTAGCTGGACCACTAAGTCTATATATTCTGTGCAATCCTGAGGTGGGTTCACAACTTGGGCCAAAACATCTTTGAGTTCACCCCGAAGTCCACGATGAAATAATGTAATTCGCTTTACCTCTGGCCATCCGGTTTCCACCACCAACCTATTGAAGGTTGTGATATAAGTTAGCAGGTCCTGGTTTCCTTGTCATAGGGATAGAAGTTCGTTATCCAGGGCCTGTCCCTGTGAATGTCTGGTGAATAGTCTTTCCATGCTCAATTGAAAACCCTGAAAATCCCGAAGAAGAGGGTCATCCTGGTTGACTAATGGAATTGACCAATCTGCTGCGCTGCCACTAAGGTATGACAGTACAAAGGCTACTTTGGCTTGGTCGTTTGGAAAAGCTCCTGGTCTGCATAAAAAGTGCAAGCGGCATTGGTTCATGAACACGGCAAACCTTTTCGGGTCCCCAGCAAAGCATTCGGGTGGAGCTAAAGGAATGCTACCTGGTAGAACCACTTGCACAGGGCTGCTGGATGAAACGGGGGTTGAATTCCCCCCAAGTCCAAGTAGTGGTGTTTGGCCGGCTTGGTTTTGCAGCAGTTGTCTGGCAAGATCATCCGTGCGCTCCTTTGACAGAATCAGTTCTCTCCTGAGGACATTAGTTTCTTGGCGCGCGGAGTGCACTTCTGCCCTAAATTCTCCTAACAATTGGGCTAGTTGGTCGGTTTCTGAGGTCTCCATTACGCCCGGGTGGGTATTTGTAGATAGGCTTCGTGTTCTGTTACGCTCACCTGGTTCCCACAGGGGCGTCGATCGGACCCGGACAGCTGCGGTCTCCACCAACGTGATGCGTAGTGAAGAGATGAGAGTCTGGACTGGCCCGCCTAATCTTGTCGTCTGGACTGGCCCGCCTAATCTTGTCTGCTGGACTCGTAGAAGTATTCTCCTGCAAGTGGAGAAAGACATAGCCACCCGTGGACTTTAGTGATGGCCCCCCACAACTGTTCTCGTTCTCCCCACTAATCACCTCTGATATCCCCTCTTGGTAACCTCACCTTATGTTTTTAAATGATGAGCTCTCCATCCTGCATGGCATGAAGGGGCGCGTAGATACCAGTTACTTCACTGGTTTGAAGGTACTGGAGGAGTTCCGGAGGAATATTGACTCCAGTGTCTATAAAGTTCAAAGAGTTCAATATGTCCGATGTTCACTCTTGTTCCATTCCCTCGTTAGGTTGCAGCTAGGTCCAAAAGAATATTGCCTGGAGGCAGCTGATGGCGTTCAGTTAAGAGTCTGTATTACCAAACACTGTCTGGTAAAAGTTGCATGAGTTTAACTTGCTGTTTTCTCTCCCTTTATAGGTGTGGCATAGAAAGATGCGGCGAATTAAAGGATAATACCTCCTGTGGTAAAGCAGGAAAGCCTATGGTGGCAAAGAGATTGTCTTTGTCGGTTTTCTCGGCTCACCTTGTTATTCCTTTTGTTTTCCCCCCAGGTGCTGGGTTTCGACGAAGAAAATGATGGAGGCAGCGCCGAGTTGAAAGATGCAGTGGACTGGTGAGTGTAACGCGGCGCTGCTGCTGGCAAAGCGACGCGTGCTGAAATAATGTCCTTTCCAGGCTCGGAGATGTGCTGGGTCCGGAATCAGGTAAGGAATCAAATAATGTCCGTGATCTAACCTCTTCTCCTTTCTTTTCCTTTTGTCTAGGTGCTCCGGATTCGAGGCGGGCGTGGCAGAAGACTCGATGCTGACTTGCAGACATGGTGAGAGTTACGCTGCTGGATGCAGAATAACACGAAGCATGAGCTGCTGTTCGGGCGTGGTTTAAATAGCCTGCAAAGTAGTCCCAGGTAAGAAGTTCCCCAGAACCACACCCGAGTAAAAAATAGTCCCTGTAATAAAATAGTCCCATCCAGGCCTCACGTTGGCTTGGACTCATTTGCAGCATGGTCTGCATAAGGTAAGAAAAGTCTATGAGCCTGGCACCTATGGCGCCAGGACTGATTTCTATGATGAGCCCGGCGCCTAAGGCGCCAGGACTGAATCCAAACAGCCCCCAGCCGGGGCTGTTGGGGTTTTAATGAGTATCTGCATGCCTGCTCCCGGGGCTGATGGACTCGATCCGGATGCCCGGGGGTAGGCATCATGACACTCACATTGCTTATGTTATGTATTGCATATTGTTCTGTGTAAAGCGCTTTGGTTAAAAGCGCTATATAAAACTCAATAAATACAAATACAAATAAACTTAAGTGAGCAGTCTTGTTGTTTTAGAAATATAATTGGTTCAGAACAACTCCCTTTCCCATCATAGGAGTTTAAATGTATAACAGCTGAGATCCAGAGATGGATCCCTCTGGGTAGGTGCGACAGGAGAAACAAAGCTGTCATCTGGAGTGCAGATACCAGAGATGCGAGACCTACACGGAGACAAGACACGGTCTGCCAGTGAAGGAGAGAGAACAAACCAACCCTGGGAGCTTGCTTCTCTGAAGAACACTTACCGAATAGACGTGGGAGTCAGGTACTCCACATGAAAGCAAGTTTGAAAACAAGGAATGCTGTGTTTGGCAGGAGAGTAATTCAAACGAGCCTGAAGTTGCATTGCGAGTCTGGGACCCACACCCAAAAGAAAGACTAGGCATAAAAGGGTCTGGGGCCCCAAACATAATCAGATGTAACAGGGGCTGGAGCCCTACATGAGAAAAAAAGGAGAATATATGAAATAACTGGGTCTTGGCAAGAGAGTACACCAAGTCCCCACAAGTATTGCAAGTCTGAGATTCGCACCCAAATAGAAAGCTGGAACCAAAGGGGTTTAAAATCCTAAGACTGAAAAATATGTATTGTTTGGAAAACCAATTTGTGCTCTATGAGAAGAGACTGGAAAGACATTTGTCTTTATTTTTTAAGTCTAGAGGAAAGGAGCATCCTCCTAATATTGGCACTTTATTTCTTGGACATTGCTTATGAATTCTTTGGAAGCCTGACTGGCGGAGACTATTTATGTTGCCTTGATGACCACTATTTTGAGATCTTCCTTGCAGCATTTTGTTAGTTTATAGAGTGAGGGACAGAAATAGGTTTTTAAGGATGTGGCTGGGACAGACTTTTTACTTTTGGACAGTCTGACTGTTTTCATTAGTTCTTTGGAGGCAGGGAACACGTCTTAGATTTGCATGTGTATACCCAAAAACATGGCACCCTTGTGTCCGAGCCTTACTTCTGGTACCTCATAAAACACAAACTTTTTTTTTATTGGTTTTTTATTTTGTTATTGGCTCAAATGGTTTACAGATTAGAAAGCCTCTAGCCAATTTCTTAGATATACAAAAAACAACATACATTTACACATATTTGATATCATAAAATTAAACTCCAACTGTTCTTATATAAAATGTCTACTCTTCTCCATTAATTTGTTCAATGCTGTTTTTAACTTTATTTTACAAACTTTTACAACATTCCTTTATAGCAATAAATTTTTTTTTACGAAAAGAGAGAAAATCTTCAATCATATAATTTACAACAATAAAATGCCATCATAATTTCACATAATTTGATGTTCATAGGAAACATTATTAGAATTCCAAAAGATATACAATTACAAGATTGCTAAGTTAAAAAGAGTACATGGTTAACTTCATCGCAACCCATACCTCTACGAGTCACACTACATATCATTACATACAAATCTGTGCAACTAGCCGCATGTGCAAACGTACAATCACTAATATTTCGAATACAAAAATATTTAATACACATATGGGCAAATACATTCGAGAGCAGTGTCTTTCCGTGTTCATAACGCCATGTATAATATGCAAGAAGTGCAGTTCATATTTGAGTGCAACGCGATGCCCCGCCTCCATAAATGATCTGTCGTCATACAGATGGCTACTTCTGCATTCATGCAACAAAGATTATGTCTTAAGATAATTAAAAAAAATGTAGGACTCTTTTAGGCAAGTACATTTGTCAATGTGATACCTATTCATACACATACTTCTACCGCAGCAGAAGCCTAAAACCACCAGAAAATGCACACACTCACCTAAACACAACACGCCACAGAAAACGTAACCAATTACTTACCAAAAGCATCCCACAAACACTCATACAACAAACACGACCTAACCTGTACCATCTAAAACCAAACCCAGCACACAGTGACCAGTTTTTCTGTAGTGAAGCCAACAGCTCCACATCAAAGCTCTCTAGCACTTTCCCTCTATCCCACTAAACTCTCCCACCCCTCCTTCCTTTTCACATCCAGAGAGCCTGGAGACCATGAAAATGGGAGTGGTGCACGGTATAAATCACAATAACATAACATGATGGTAACTCACTTTCCCTTCCGATCTAAACCACCATGCTGTCTACCTCCCATTGCCACACGCTGCTCGTAATGCCATGTGGAGGCCTCAGCCAACACACACAGAAGTAACCGAGTTTCTGCCTCCTCCAACCACGTAATTCAGCGGGATGTATCCTAAACCCTTCACCCCGAAAAGTGTGTTTGTATTCTATTTACTGATACCCTCTCTTCTTTACTTGATGCTAACTCAACTTCCCAATTTGTCCTTGGAGATGTTGGCTTTTCCTGGGCTCGAACACGTTATCTGCAGGGTAAGCCCAGATCCGAGTACCAAGCACCCAACTTAGTGTGCTATCAGTCCTGCTAGTGTCAGCCAAAACTAAACTGAACCCAATACCCCATACTTGACATAAAATCCACTTACCTACCTCTGGCCGCCCAAGGCCATTCTTTCCATAAAAGCCCACAGGATATACAGGCATTTAGCGTATATTCTAGAAAGAGAAAACCTTTGGACAAATATGATCATTTGCAGCATTTGTAGTTCGATAGAATACCCCCTCTGCGCAAGCCTCCAAAGCCCCTGGCAGAGAGCAGGGTACAGAGAGCAAACAGTCCATTTGACACTGAGGCATAATGGAGCAGGATTCAGTGCACCACGACGAGATAGCCCGGAGGCTAAAGCACCACCCCATCAGGAAATCCAAGCAGGCAGGGGGGAACGGCACGGCAAACCAAATACCCAGTGTTATAATTATTCGCAGCCACAAAATGCACATGCATACTGGAAACCACAGAGCCAATACAAAGGACAATCGCACTGCTTCACGCAGACTAGAGTTATACTGGCGCCAGAGTTTCTGCATAACCAACAATCATCACAGGGCGAATTCATAAATTTGTTTAACCTAATGGGAGCATTAACTGCCCTTGAAATAACAAACATAGCTTTGCCGTCGTAATATGCAGATCACTTTTAAAAGAAGAAAACCCAATATATAAACGCCAATATAAAAACGCTTAGATGGAAGAATGACAGCAATGACCCAAACTACACCTCACTGATGATGCCCAATGAGCCCAAAACATGTCTGCGGTTTCTTGTAGTCTCGTACGGAAGGCATATGACCAAGCAGTTTTGGCTCGACTGCCCCATTTGGGATGGTATCAAGACTGATTTGCATAGGGTCTTTCCCCTTTCTGCAATGGCTTGGTAGGTGGGTAATGGTCTGGAGGGTTTCCCAGAGCTATGCCAGTGGTTAAGATTAATTCCAAACTTTCATGCCATCACCTCCTCTGTTTAGCAAGGAATAATACTGCAGAAAGAAACAGTGGGGAGCAAAAGGGTGCAGGGGGCAGTATGCGAGGTGATTGGGTAAGCCAAGACAAGGGATGGCCATAGAAAAACATGGAAACATCCCCTATAGCCCGATCGATCTTCATTGTCCTCCCAAAGATCTGCCAAATCTGTGTAACTGGCAATAATTATTATTATGGCATTTATTGAGTGCGGACCTAGCTTTGAGAAGTAACAGAGAGCTTTACAGAGGTATACAACAATACAGATACACAACGGAGCGCTTTACAGAGGTATACAACAATACAGATACACAACGGAGTGCTTTTCAGAGCTAACAATAGATCAGATATACAGCGGGGGGTAGGATACAGAGTGGCACAGAGGAGGGGTACAGCTATACACAGTGATGTGGAGGAAAGGGCGGCCGGCGCCTAGCGAGTCAGACAACGTGGGGGGGCAACATGGAGACTCCTTAAAGAGGTGGGTTTTGAGTTAATGGGCCTCATTACAACAGTGCCGGTCCGGAAACACCGGTGCCGGTAAACGTACCGGCACTGGTGTTTCCCGGACCGGCACAGTACGACTCTGCAGGCAGGTGCCGTCCCACTCGCCAGGGTCAGAACTGGCGGGCAGAACGGCACCCACCCGCAGAGTTTCACAGAAGCACTGGCACCGTTGTTAATGGTGCTGGTGCTTCCGTGTTCCCCGTTCCCATGGAGACCAATGGGACTGCATGGGAATGGGGACTTACAAAATTACCGGCATCCTGACTTCCTGGCTGTGTTACCGGGAAGTCAGGCGCCAGAAAATCAATACCGGTCTGGCGGCAACCTGCCGGTTTTACCAGCACGGTTGCCGCAGACCCGTAAGGCGGCCTAATATCTGATTTGTAGGAGCGTGAGAGTAATTCTGATGCTGACGGAGAGGAGGTTCCTTTGTCTTGGGGTATGGGCAGAGAAGGCTTGTCTTCTGGTCCTTTCCTTTTTACAGCAGCGGATTTCAAGTCTGCACGTGTACTGGCTTCTTGTGGAGAGCTCTCTGCCAGAGATGCTGATTTTCTCCACGAGGTAGCTCGGTGACTTGAGGGGAATTGCCTTATAGATGATGCAGCAAGACTTGAAGGTGATTCGTGTATGCAGTGGGAGCCAGTGAAGGTCGATAAGGGCTGGGGTGATGTGGTTATTGGAGACTGCCGGGGCCCGGCCCCGGTAGGCCCCGGCCCACTTAAAGCACTGGTGTTGAGTATGGCCAGTGGGTGGTCTCCAGTCTGGTCTCTATGTATATTACCTGCAAGTAACTGGAACCTTGAAAATAGTGTACATATGTAAGAATAAAGCATCACTGGAACCTATCTGCTGACTCGACAGGTGCACTGTGTCTGAGCGACTGCACAGGGCACTATTAGAGCTATAACCACGTTATAACACTGGCTTTCCTGTTCCACAAGTGTAACACTTTGAGCAGTGACTTTAAATAAGAAACAAATAATGTCCCTTTCTGGAATTCTATACAATAATTGCTAGACTCATTAAAGGTTTATTTCAGGCACACTTCAGAAGTTGAGTCACAGGTTTAGTCGGTTCTTAAACACCTCAAATTCACAATGCAGACAAAAACTTCCAAAAGGCATTTACAGCAGAATAAGCATTTTTTTCGGACATTACAACTCTAACGGTCCGGTCCCAACAGTGCCGGTAGGCTTACCAGCAACGTTGTTACCGGACCGGCAGAGTACTAGTTCGCGGGCTGGGTGCCTTTCCCCCCGCCAGGTTTGACCTGGTAGGCGGAAAGGCACCCGCTCGCAGACTTTGACATTATGAATGGTGCTACCGTACTCCCCATTCCCATTTAGTCAGTCGGGGTCGAATTGAGGCCCTATGTGTTTTTCTTTTCGCAAGTTGCAGTTATAGGATGTTTTTTTTCCCTGCAGTTGTCTCTGTTACGATCATCACAAGACATTCCATCTCGGTGTCCTCGGTCACTTGACAAAATCCTTGTGCCTAAAAGCTTGTGTACAGTTTAGAAATGTTTGACCATAGCACATAAAGTGTTCCTTGGTTTCATTGTTCCACAATTAATGCTTTGTTGTAATGTGCCTATCTTTCATATCTCCAAGGCGGTTCTACGTGATTTCGCCGACCTATTTTTGGTCGTGGTACTTTTCATCGCCGACCCTTTCATCGCCAACATTTTTATTTTTATTTATTTATCTATTTATGGGGGGGCTGCGCCCCCTCAAACCTCCCCTTACTTAAATAATCAAACCCCAACCCGCACAAACACCCCCCCTAAAAAAAAAAGTTAAAATAAAAATGTTGGCGATGAAAGGGTCGGCGATGAAAAGTCCCACGACCAGAAATAGGTCGGCGAAATGCGTGTATACCCTCCAAGGCATGCTGCTCAGGATGTTTGTTTGCATGTATGAGGTCATTAGTGCCCAGCGTTCAGGATGTAGTGTGACTGGGCTTCTTTCCCTCCGCTACTCTAAATTCTTTAACACACAGTTATGAACCCTCCCAATGGTATGTATTTTGCAACCTTTGAAGCCTCAAAATTAGATCTACGCAGGCCTGACATGTGGCCAACTTTGCACCAGACCTGTAGATGAACTGGCCTGTTGTTAAATCTCAGTTACCAGTTTAATGGTATCAACTACAGAGTGTACTTTGCTTTCTGACTTTGAGAACATTCAGACAAGCAATTGCTAATTTTACTATAACAGGTAAAATATCTATAGCTGGTAAGATAGCTCAGTGGGTTGAACGCTGGCTGCTGCAATGTGTGTGTGATCTGCAGGCTGCAGGTTTGAATCCAGGCAATATCAGCCTTTCATCCTTCTGAGGTTGATAAATCAGTACCAACACAGGTTGGGTGATATTGTATCTATATTTTTTCTATATCAATCGCTTAAGCGCAAGTGCTATATAAAAACACATCATTATCATTTGTCCCTGGACGTCTGCTTGCATTCACAGTAATTTGGCAATATGAGCCTATACATATTGTTATTAACGATACATATGGTGATCCATTCTTCTATGAAATGTATATCACATTACAGTGATATCGTAACCATATTTTTCGTAGTGTTATTAGGAACAATGCTATGTATTTCCACTTCCTGTTTTGTCAAGGGGTGAAAGGTTGTGTTCCATCGCTTCACATGATGCCACTTTGGGGTGGGGTCAAATGACATCACTTCCTGTGATGTCATCAGCGGTCAAGGGTTGTGTGATGTCACTTCCGCTACCCCTCTCATTTTGGTGAAATGACGTCCCTGGCTGCTATGCTGTATACTGGGTGTGTTGTTTGGTCACCAGGTAGTCTAAATGTTTTGATATGTTCATTTTCTTTCGAGCTGCTCTGTTGGTATCTAACTCGGACGCACTGCTTTCCCTTTTGTGGACTTGCTGGAAGGCTGAAGTGGGTGTGGGGGGTGTGCTGGAACAAATAGGTGGATGAAGTGCTAGGAGTGGCGTTCCTGGACATTCACGTGTCTGTGTAATCCTTTTAATGGGCAACTACAGGTTGGGCAGGAAATCCTACTCAGAATAAGGGAAACAATAGTGCAAATAAATCTTCTTCAACATGTGACTTTTTTTGGCATACTGGTCACACACATAAGTCTCAGCTCATTAAATATCTTGATGCTAAACATCTATTGGCACACGGGCATGGGCCAGTTGGCATCTGTTTTGGAATCAGTAACTGGCTGTGTGGACGACTGGCTAAACGCCACCCCAGCAGGTCAGGTCCATGTGGTGGGGGACCTAAATTCAGACTGTATGGAGGCTCTCGCCCACTTGCACACCTGCCAGATCAAGCAGGGTACAAAACTAACAAATGGGAGAGATTGGTTGGCCTGTTTTGCAAAATTTGGGTCTTGCCCCGCTCAATGCAGCCATTGCTGGAGACATTCTGTTTACCAGTATTCTGTACTTGGACGAACAGAAGGAGTTTATCTACAATTGACTTTATGTTTGCTGATTAGGTGTGGACGGACAGATGTGTGATTTTGAGGTGCTACCTATGGATATCTGTAATCACTCACTTTTAGTTGCCCATTTCTCTCCGCAGGCATTGTTCTCCCTAGACTCCTCCTCTGAGCAATTGGCTCCAGGCAGACATAATGTTACACCCAACCTGCAGGGGAACAGACTGCATTGGACTCCTTCCCGACTTATTAGAGCCAACAAGGGCTTTTTGGGAAGGCTGGTGGATTTGTCAATGCATGACAGGGAGGCAGCTCTCTCAGTTGACAACTTTGAGCCCTTCATTTCTAGTATAATAGGCGCTTCATCTCAAGGGAATGGGGGAAACAGGTTGCATAGGCCCTCCCATGTATATGATGCTGAACCGGACTGGTCATAAGAAGAAGATAAATCAGGAAATCTAGAAGACGCATTAATAATGACGCCTTTCTGATTCCCTGCCTAAAGTACAAAATTATTAGACAGATTCAACAGGGCCACAAGAATTGGTTGCACTCTAGAGGAAATGGGTTGGTTGGAACTTTGGTCAACGCTGTTGGGGAAGCCAAGTGGGTCGAGCACTTTGAACTTCTTTATGAATCTCCCCCGCCTAGGCTTGATGTGAGTGGGAGTGGTGCTTTTGTTGATGATACAGGCTTTTTGTTGGCCTTTTCGGAGCTTAATCTGACAAGTGTAATATCTAGATGTAGTAACTCTAATGCGCCAGGTCCCAATGGTCTCTCAGATCGCATTTTTAAAAAGAACCCTCCTTTGTGGGCTGAAATACTACATCATCTATTTACGGACATTGCTTGGAACCTGCAATTTCCTCCTACTTGGAATGACGCTCATATCATTCCCATTTACAAACAATGGGAAAGTGACAACCTGCAGAAATAAAGGCCCATTGCCATCCTCGATGCTGACTCTAAAATCTTCTCCACCCTATTGTTGGTGCATCTGGAAACATGGGCTAACAATAACTATCTTCTGGCAAGATGGAAGACATTCTTCAGGAAGGGGATGGGGACACTTTTAAATGGTATGCTGGTTCAATGCATACAGAGTTTGGCATGAGCAAGGGGGTCCACTGCTCTACTTGGCCACAATAGATCTGGCTGTGGCTTTTGAAGCAGTGGACCGAGCTCACCTTTGGGGCAACTTACAAAGATGGGGAATCCCTTCGGGACGCCTTAGACTACTTATTAGGCTTCGCAAAGAATCATCTACACAAGTTTTCATCCTGGCAACTTATCCCGTCCAATAAGAACGTTTAGAGGAGTAAGACGGGGGTACATCCTGGCCCCCTGTCTTTACAAGATACACATCGCAGATATAGGACCCCACTTACAAGCGGCTGGCCCTGCATACCCTCAGATCGCACAAAATAAGGTGGCGTGGACAAGGTACACCAATGACTTTCTCATCTTTGACACTACTCCTGTCGGCCTGCAGTGGATTTTGAATGCTTTTAGTACATGTTTCTGTGAGAATGCCTTGAAGGTTAATACCGCTAAGACCAAAGTAATGGAAATCTCTAATAGGTGCAGGTCTGCACCTTATTAATGGCATACATAAAACATACCATTGGAGAGGATCGATTTATTTATCTTTTTGGGCTTCCACATTACAGCTAAACCATCACTCACTGCTATTCGGGCATAGCCACACTCTAAAGCGGTAAAACTCACAAGTCAGCTGCAACAAGTGGATGCCAAATTCGCCACGTTTTCTCTTTTACCTGGTATGAAATATTACAAAGGTAGGATTATCACAAAATGATTATTTGGGATTGAGATTTACAATCCTGCCTTAGTTGAATATCTTTCAACTTTGGAAGCCCTTGTTTGGCAGAGTGTTGCGCCTTCCTTCGTCTGTCCCCCATTCAAGTATTAGATATACGAACTAGGACTTGTCGCCCTCAAGGCCCGAGCAGTGTGGCAATACACGTCATTTTTTTAGGAAGACCCTTGTCCCGACCCCAGATTCACTCTGGGAGCTGTTTGGTGCGGCATCTTGTGGGAGGAGCCCAGTTGCCTTGGTTGAATTTAAAGAGCTTGCTCACTTGTGACTGCTGGAGGTTGGCTGTTCAGAGAAAGGCCCGATTGCAAACACAGACAGAGTGAAAACATTGTTATTTAAGTCTGATTGGGTGCACCCAGTAGTGGAATTTCATGCACACCCTGTTGTAAGTCATCTTATTTCTGACCATAAAAAGCAAGGCTGTTTGGCCCCCTATCTGTCAATTTACGGCAGTCGGGCTGCACGCTCTACTTTTCTGAGATTACGGTTAAATCTAATAAGGGCTAGAGAGACGCTTCTGAGATATGATTTGGCGATGTAGCGGAGTCATTTTGCAGGTTTCGCAAGAATTGTATGGTTAGAGAAACCCCATTGGAATGTCCAGCCCTGTTACAAATGCTGATTAAATACTTGCACAAATTCAATAGGATGAGGTGTGAGAGAATTGATTTAATCTGGCATTGCTGCTTGTCTGGTAATGCTGCCTCTACCGTTAATGCAGTGGTGCCATTTCTGGACTCTCTTGGCCTTGAGGTTGCTATAAATGTAAAATAGATGCTGAAATAGTACTTTTAAATTACATGCTTTTTAAAATTGTTTTCTTCTTTTTCTTAAAGATTTAATGGTTTAAAAAGCGATTCCTTTTTTTACTGGTTTTTCTTTTATGTCTGATGAATTAATACTTTGTATTATTTGATTTTTCTTTTTAAAGGTAAACTTGTTTAACCAATAAAAAAATGTAAATTTTTTTAAAAAAAGAGTGCACTGTTGAATGTTTTATTTTCCAGTCCAGCGATTGTGTAGTATGGAAGGGAGGCCAGTTCTCCCATTGTGTGGAGCGGGTCCATGACACGTTTCCATGGTCAACTAATGATACGTGGCGTGTGTGGGAAGGCATGTTGACACGTGGCGGCTGTGGGAAGGCGTGTTGATCGATGTGTTATTGAGGGCACGTTTGCAGAGCAAAGGTCTTTCTGGATGGGAGAGGACTCCTCATTGTTGGCAGCCACCTCAGAGCCATGGCGAATTTACAAGGTGCATCCGCGGAAAATGTACTTGCAGAAGGGTACTGCGCAGCCAAGAGTTAGGTCATGGTGCCCTTGGGGACAAAACCTTTGGGAGGCCACTGGGATGTGGATATGGGTGGAGGGTAGGTGGTAAAGAAAAAACGAAAGTTGAAGAGAAGAACAAATGAAGATCACAAGACTGGTCGCAAGAAAAGGAAGAAATCAAGATACAAATGAGAAGTTTGGGAAATGAAACGAGCGGAAAGAGGTTGGAGGGGCCGGGCAGCGGCTTACTGTGAGGAGCAGGCTTTGCAAGAATAGAGTGCTCATGCAGCCATTCTTTGACATACCACGGGAGCATTGATTGATTTTCTTCCCAGGCACAGCCAGGACTCCAGTCCAGATTAGAATCCTAAAACTGTGACAACATTTAATAGAGCACCTGTAAAATATCTCCTGTCTAATAAAGCAAGTCGCATGCGGTTTCTTTCTGCCACTCACCACATATTCGTTTTCACCTTATTTTTTGACAATCAGAAAACAGGTTTGCAAGGCTATGGAGATTAGGGGGTTGGTTGGCCAGGGTATGTTTGCTGGCTGTGGTGGAAGGCAAATGCGGCAACTGGTGTGGGTTGTCATTGCTAAGTGGATTTCTAAGAAGCGCAGTTGCTTCTATAACCACTGACATCAAGAGGAGGCCCGATTCCCCAGTGATTACCGGCAAAATCTCGGTTTACACTCAGTATTCTGCACTAGTCCGGAACCCAAGATGACAGCACCTGCACTGCGTGGTTGAGTCTTCTTGCCTGGTGATCCACATGAGGGGTACAGGATCCCTGCCTTCATTATGTGCTGGATAAGAGCAGGCTGGAGCGGTGCTGCCATAACTCAATGGCCGTCGCAAACCTACTGTGGCTCGACAGACTGATGGACTGGCAGTGTGGTTTAAGCTGTCCAAATTGGCCTACCGTGCCCAAGCAGCAGCGGTTAAGGGGGTCATTGGGTGAGAGGAGCTATGTGCGGCCTGCTGAGATCAGGGGTTAAGGGATTGCCGGGGAGTTGCGAGTTGACCAGTTGCAATCATTCCATAGGTCCTACGGCTTTGGTCACTGGGTGTTCGGCACGTGACGCCTGCTATTGGTGATATTGTGCAGCTGTGACCTGTGGATTAATGATTGCAGCATCAAAGGTGAACAGTACGGATTACATCAATACAGCAACACTCATTAGAAATTCTCCTTTAGTGAGACTTGGGGTGCATCGGCTGGGCAGCAGACCTACACTGTGACTAGGGTTTATTCAATTTAGAATGAGCTTTATTCGGGTAAATGATCAATGAAAGCAAAAAAGAAAATGAGGGGTTTACCCTCCCCTACACACAAATACAATATAAAATGAAAGCATTTAAAAACCTCCCAGAAAAATAGTTAAAAAGACTGATAGTGATCCAACATACGAAGGAATTCTAAAACCAAATTCATGAATTCCATACAACGCAGGCACGCCAAAGTAAAAAATGTTGCAGTTGCAATAGTCACCTCATAATCATTAACAGTTTTAAGAGGAATTAACACATCTCTTGTACTTAATATCTTCTTGCTTACAGTAAGTGGCACAAAGAAATGCTTCCTTAAAGGGGTAGTTCGGTCAGAAATGTTATTGTACCAATCGATCGGGCATGTATTTTAGATCATACATCGATCGTTCTTAAAACAAATTCCAATGCAACTTACCCGAGATTTTCTCACTTTGAAATGCGAAAACGACAGGTCGGGTACTGCCGTCTTGTGCTAATCTCACCCGTTGATCCATCGCCCTAAATTCAAGTGCCATTGTGGCACTAATTGACATCACCTTCCCCCAACGCTGACATCACTAGACGCGCATGCCCTATTTCACAACGCCAATGCACGTCTCATGTCAACGTTCTCTGTGTGCAATCGATAGACATGCCTCCATGGAAATGCCAAGATGCCTCGTTCCTCGACAAGTGTAAACAAACCCTTTCTGATCACACAACACTGGAGATTCCTTTTTCCTTTGTCTAAGTGTATTTCATTTCGAGCTTCCCTAAATTCTTTCTGCTCTGTTCAGCTATCTGCCAAGTACAACACACTGAGAACCGGTACTTATACTGCCTAAAATGAATTAACTCAGTAGTCACTTTCCATTTCTTATATTATGGACAAATGTCTTTACCAAACCATATTCAAACATGTGTCCTTGTAAACCTTTAACGTTTGAGCCTATTCTTTTTGTCTTTTGTTTTTGTAACATAGCTGATTTTTTGCTGGTCTTTCTTAAACATTCAATGTTAATGGGAAACCTCTTTTCTTTACTGTACACAAACAAAAACTTTTTATTTACCTCACTGTTGATTAGAGGAAATCCTTGAAAGAGAAAAAGTCGAGACGATGTGGAGGACTCAGATGAAAGTCCTGAGGATAAATCACCAGAGTCTGAACCCAGTCGCATGGAATACGTTTCCACCTGGTGTACCTCCCACCATTGTGAGTTTATGCCTACTATGGTAGAGAACTGCTATGCGTTACGAGCTGCATGACTTCACTGTTGCCTGCCTACAAGATCTGTGTTGCGATTGATGATGGTCCTGATGAACGAACTTCGAGCTACAGTTTGCCCTCGTAATCCAAGTAACAAGTAAGTTCACTCCATATATGTTGTGTGCTTTTGACGACAGAGACGGCTAATATGGTATGTTGTTCCCCTACATCAATATAACTACGGTGGATCACTGACGAAAGAATCTTTCTGTAAATTAAATAAATTACTCATTCGAATCTGAAACCAAAGTGCTCATCTTTAGATTTATCGTCCGAACAATTACATTTCTTTCACTTGGAAGTATCTTCCAAACTGTTTTTGGTGGAATGTGCGTTCACATTTCTAATTGATCCCTACTTGAAATCACAAGTACTGTCAGTACTTTGCACCAAAAGGTACTTTTTAAAGCATAACAATGCCTTACATTTTACAAGGTAGCACAAATAAACAAACTGCAATTATTGGGTTCATTCAAGTAAACTATTTCTGTATCTCTTACAAAGGTGGTACAGACTTGTGGCATATCATGCCTTTACATGGTCGACTCATGGAAGACTGGGATTTCGCGTTTCAACTACTAATACCTGCCTGTGTGTTACGAGCCATTTGTGAGGAATTCCCTGATTTATACAGACAGTACCTCGACCGCAGCACTATCATTTATAGTGTCATTGCCTTCCAGTTTACCAAACTAAATAAAACAAATATAAAATGTGTATTTGTAAGTCCACAACACTCCCATAAATGTGTCCAAAAATGTGTTCTTGTAAATCCACTACATGCCCAAACAGCTAACAGTATTGTAAAAGATTGGTGTGCTTTAACAAGTTCACTGGCTTATCAGATTTATCAGAAATTGCCAGTATCTATTGTTCAATTCAAAATTGCGTTTCATCATGGTACACATACAGTCCTGGAGGTCCCTTTCTTATTGGGAGATTTTTCCAATACATTTGCTCTGTTTAAATGTTGTGCTTTTTTTGCATTTTTTTGACACCACACTATCACCAATATTATGCATTTTTTGAGGGCATGTCTGGGATAACCCCTGTCAAGGAACCTATTAAATGCAATGTCGGCTTCCCTTTTAATAGAGAACCCCCAAATCATGGAAGCATTCCTATGTGGAGACCATTTTTAAAAAAATGAGAAGCAGGAATGAGCCTAGTAACTACAGACCAATAGCATTATTGGATGTATACAGCAAAATCCTTTGCTCTTTAGCCCTGCTGAAGTTAGATGTGTGGGCCCTAGAAACTGGGCATTTGAACACATTTCAATCTGGATTTATGTAGTCAGTAGGAACTACTCTGGCCTTAATTACTTATAATCAGAGGCGTGTAGACCTGCATCGCCAAATATATTTCTCTGCTTTGTGGACTTCACGTCCGTCTTTTATTCAATTAATCAAGGTCAAATGTGGCTGAAGTTTGCAAATTGGGGTATTCTGACGGACCTTTTAAATATCTTAGTATATATGCATTTGAATACCTCAAAGTCAGATTGGATCAGTTCGGCTCCCTTTCCAAAGACATTGAAACCAATAGTGGTTTGCGTCAAGGTTTTATTCTAGCCCAGTGTTTATTTAATATTTATATATCTGTTATTCCCTTTTAAAATCCTGAACCAGAGTACAATTTCTCCTAATGCAGAGAAGTTGTCCAAACAGTATATTATCCCTAAAGTCCTTGGGATGATAGCTCTTGTGATGTAAAATGGTGTTGCGGTCAGTGGGTTTTCTATAAAGACTGCTCCCCGAGGGCCCATCTAGGGCTTTGATCATCAAGTCTAGAAAAGGGATGCATTTGTTGTTTTTAGCCACAGTGAATTTAAGATTGGAATTGAGGCTGTTAATCCAATTGAAAAAGGTCTTGATGTTGGCCTCTCTAGTGTCCCAAAAAATCAAGATGTCATCTATGTATCTCTTGTATAGCTGTAAAGCTGCACAATAAGGATTATCTTGGTTGACGATAAACAGCTCTTTGAATTTTGCCATGTAAAGGATAGTCAAGTTGGGCAGGAATGAAGCCCCCATGGCTGTACCTTTGGTTTGGATGAAAATTGGCTTTTGAAGCAAAAGACATTTTTATTGAATGCCACTTGTAAGAGTTCCAAAATGAATTCAGTTGGCACATCATGGCACTCTATTCTTTCACTGAGGTAATCTTTGCATACTTGCACTGGTTTTCCTTGGGAATGTTGGAGTAAAGGGATTCCACATCCAGGAAACCCTAAAAGGTTATAATCATATTAAAAGGGAAAATCTTTGATGATGTTGATGACATCTGTATTGTCTGTTAAAAAAGGGGTTTTCGAAATCAGTGGGTTTGAGAAAGAAATCAATGAACTTCTCCACGGTTCGAACACCGTACTACAAAGTAACACAATAGGTCTTCCAGAGGGTTTCTCCATGTTTTTGTGTACCTTGGGTAATATATAAAACAATGGTATTCTAGGGTTGGAAGGATTCAGAAAATCTGATTCCTTAACAGTGACGAAACCTGCTTCCCTACAGGCCAAGGTGATATCGGCAATAAGGGCTTGATGGTCGGAGTGGGGTCTCCCTGTAAGTGCACATAGGTGTCTACTGGGTTCAGTATTTTGAGGGCTTCATTATCATAGAAGATGCTGTCCATAATGACCACCCCTCCTCCCTTGTCCACATTTTCTATCACAATGCTATTGTCATTATGTAAGGAACACAGAATTTCTTTTAGTCTGGGTACAAAGTTGAAGTCGCGGGAGGGGACTTTGTCTTTAAAGATAGTTTCAAAACCTTTCAAGATGACTTTTTTGAAGGTGAGGGATTCCTTGGAAATCATGTTACTGGAGGGGGTGAAGTTGGATTTTGGGCAGAAAGGTGTCTTTCCAACCTCAGCCTCTTGGCTATCGTGGCCTTCTAAAAAATCCTGCAGGCGCATTTTTTATGAAAAATTTGTCTTAATTCAATTTCAAGATCCATTATGGAGGTGCTACATCTAGGAATAAAAGAGAGGCCCAGTTGTAACACTGATTCTTCTTCCTTGATCAAAATCTTTTTGAAAATATTGATAACCGAGGAGAGCCCCCTACCTCCGGTATGCTCTGTTCCTGGTATCCATGGAGTGTGGTTGATGAGGCGGGGATATGGGAAGTGGAGGGGGCATTTCTGTCAGGGGGATCAAAAATATATGTTGTGGTTGAAACTCTCCTCCTCTTTGCCTCCACTGGCTTCTCCCTAAAAAAAGACTGTCTGTTGTTCCTGCCTCTCTGGTTACCTCTGTCCCAATGCTGGTCTTGTTCTAATTCAGAGCCTGCTGAAGAGTCAGAAAAAGTAACCATTTTTTAAAAAAATATCCCCCTCTTGTCCCCCTCTGGGTGGTGGCTGGGGTCCAATATGTCTGTCCGATGTCATGTGCTTGTAAATAGGGATAGACATTCTCCTTATTGAAATTGGCTACATCTTTTTTTTAATTTGTCAATTTTCCTGCTTGTCAGTGATTTGGTGAATTCATATTGTTGGTTTTGAATTACTTCTAATTTGTCTTTGGCATTTTGGACAATGGCATCATTGAGAAACGGTAATTCAGCCTCATCTATAGCTTATTTATTTTTATCGCTTGCTTTTAATGCTTTGTTTATAGTCAGAATGATCCAGTCCCAACTGCATTTTGTAACTATATGTGAAAATTATGCTTTGTACTCTTCATCGTCTAGGAACAGACATGGTTCGTTCTTAACTCGCAATCCAATGGGTATAATATTTCCCCTGAAATACTCTTAATAAGTGGCTATGCATTAATGTGCAAAAATGTTTCCTTTTTAATTTCAGTAGTGAGTCACTAGTGATTCTGGAAAGATCCTGTGCACCCAGAGGGTCTATATTGAAGTATGAGGGTCCACTAATGGCCTCAGCCAATTGCTCTTCAGTGAAAGAAAACCCTTCCATGATAGAGAATATACTACAATGGGGAGAAGTGTAGAGTATGCAAAATTAGGACACCCAAAGAACAAAAGGAGTAAATAACTCTTCCTACTCAGCCCAACTGGCTGTACTAATAATCACAAACACAAGGATAGGCATGCCCGTAAACCCTCTCCATGGGCATAATTATATTGCAACAATAATAGAAGTTCGGCTTCAAAGAAAAATAAAAAATCAAAACTATACATTTATTTAATTTCTGGTTATTTGTATATAGCTGCGTTACACAGTCTATCAGCAACCCCACTACATCCAACTCTTTCCCTAAATACCTCCCTCTTAGAGACCTTCAGTCATCTAGATGCAATTCTCTGCAGATCAGATGCTATTCCAAGCAGAGAGTTTGGGGTAGATCTCTTTCCTCGGCAGGCGCATCCCTCTGTAATTGCCTCCCTGCCCCTCTCAGCCTTGCGCCTGATCTCCTTAAGTTCCGGAAGAGTCTCAAGACCCAACTTTTCTCTTCTTCATTCCGCCCCTTCTAAGGCCCCCTCCGACACATTGACTGGCTGCCTGGTCCCTTCTGAGCTCCAGAATGAACTAGGCTCTCCAGCACCCTGTCTTCCGGCCCACCTCCACAACTTGCACTTGGCCTTCTGGGCTGTTTTCCCCTGACAAGCCTGGTGGGTGTGTGCATCCCTATCAAGCTTGGTCCACTGCTTTCCTCACGCTTCGCATGTGATCATCACTCCCTTCTTCCCCTGGCACTTGCCCACCTGGCCTCCCCTTAGCATTTGCCTTGCTCCATTGGCCCCCTTCTTCCCCTTCGCCTCCTCCCCCGGCACTTGTATGCCTTCTCTTGCCCCACACCTCCCTCCTACCCTAGCATTTTCCCATATGCCAGGACCTACACCTCCCCCTTTCCACTCCCTCCCCCCTGCACATGTTACTGCTCTTGCACAACCCGTATGACACAAGTCCTAGTAGGACTGTCATTGTTTTTTTCTTCCCTGCCTCACCCTGCCCCTCCCCCCCCAATCTCTTTTTGTCTTGTGGCTCCTTGAAACAACATATTTTGTATAGGTGCTTTACAAATAACCAATAAATAAAATAAATTAAGTCTAACTTTGCTGGAAAGTAGGAATCATGATAAGTGGCTGCAGATTGCAACAGACCAAAGGTTTATGTGCCACAGTGTTAGCCAACATTGAAATAACGAGTGTAGGAATATGTTCTGCCAATGCACACTATGAACATGCACCTATGGCCTTTGCACATTTACATCTTACTGTATGGAGGACAACCAAGCGTGCCTGCATCAATGCAGAAATCAATATGATTGCTGGAATAGATATACACAGAAGCTAGTAAGCCTTTCAAAACTGCACTCATTCAAGGCATGCTGAAATGTAGTGATATTAACTTTTTTTTTATTATTGCTCATTGCACATGTTGCCCTGGGTGCAACAGCCCACTCAGCATGGTGCGCAATCGCCCCTCCTACACCCTCCGTCCATGCCGTCTCTATGTATTAACTCACCGCTTTTCATTCATCTACATCCATGAATCTGTATTTCATGCTGTAACCATCTCTATATGTCAAATATGATTACTTAAATGAGTTTGTACCATATTAATCTGCACTGATGGTGAGTAGCGAATAGCTACTTAGCTAACAGCAATACATACTTATCAGGTATTGGGTGCATAGGGTACTGTTGAAATAGGTTACATAGTCCCAACAGTGAAATTATTTAACCAATTGACAGAATTGCCAAAGTCATCGTATTTAGCTGAAGATGCAAAAGCCTGTTTACCTGATGTGCATTCGAATATTAATTTAGATTTTATTTTCGGGAATTGCCTTATTGAAGTAACGATCTAATCATCAACCAGGAGAAAACTCAGGTGATGGTCTTCTCAAATAAGAAGATAGCACGACCCAGATTAATTCTGCATGATATAGAAATTAAATATACCCAACAATATAAATATCTGGGGGTCGAAATAGACGCCAAGTTGGGATACAATAGCTGCATTCAAACAAGAAAACATCGGGCAGCTCAAGTGACGTCGCTGATCAGCCAATTTGCAAGGCAGAATTGCGGTATGTCACTTTATGGTATCCGTCAAATCTATACCCAGGTATTAACCCCAATGGTGGTCTATGGCCTGGAAGCGCTATTACAGATGAACTTAAGCTGGCTCCAAGTGATTGAGGGGAAGTTCTGGAGGAGAATACTAGGTCTCCCTCAATCTATTCCAATGGCATTGCTAAGATTGGAAGTTGGGGTTTCCTCACTGGGATCTATCGTCCTGAAAAGGAGAGCAGAACTGTATCTAAGGATGTCCAATCAACCAGAGTCTCGGCTATTAAAAGAATTCAGTATGGAAAGCATAAAGGAATCCACCAAATGCCATATGAAAAAGGAGACTGAAGACCTTCTGAGGACAATATGTTGGACCATGAGCGAAGAGAAACTCAACGATCCTCAAAAAAAAGCATTATCTAAAAAAATCGATCTCTGGGATTGGCTAGAAAATTATGCACATCTTGAGAAGCTTCAAAAATATAAATTTATTCATTATATGCTTTATACATTTAAACAAATGCAGCCATACTTATCTCTCTGCCCCTCTAGTAGGCTTAGACGATTCCTACTCCTTTTGAGGGTTGATAATCTACCGCTGCGAACCAACAAAAGCAAATATAATGGTTTAATCTCTGCAGAAAGATACTGCAGACTTTGTAAGAATAAAGGATGTCAAGAAACTGCTCAGCATGTTCTCTCTAGATGTGTAAATATGATGGACTCTTATTTAGTAAATTTTAGCAATTTTGTACATGATGCGGAGTACATCAGGGATCCTGCCTTCTGGCAACGCCTCATGAACACTCAGAGTATTCAGCTGCAGATTGCCACCTTTAGAGTATGGTCAGAAATTGAAAGAACCTTGAAGATATCTATATGAATTAGTTAAACAGCAGGCTGATGATTATGACTATGGAAGTGGCCTACGGTCACTGTTATACGTGTCTTATTACTCGAATCATATGCAATTGCTACTAAGTTTGAATGATTTGAAAAATTGTAAGTGTAAAAAGTCCAAATTATGTTTGAGTTTAATAATATTTTCTTTTTCTTTTCTTTTTATATTCTCTTTTAATATGTAATATGCAATATGATGAATTTGTATATTTATCAGTATGTGTAAAGTTTAAATATAAACTGTAACACATTATTAATAAATTAAGTATAGGGAAATCTGAGCCTGTCTGCACCTCACCTAGGTTCATCTTTGAAAGAATACGTAAATGTTGGACCAGGCACGTTGATACCATTCAAATGGAAGTAAATATGTTCAAATGTGGGATATTTCAAATATTTCATTGTTTTTTACTGCACAGCTTGCCAACAATATTGTTCATTTTTGTGGCATGTGTTCCCAAAACAAAACTCTCGGACATGCTATAAACGCTGGATGAAGGGTTGCATTGTTATTTATCCTTGAATCCACCGCACTAACAATTTGAAGACAAAATGTGTCTAATAGCCACATAGAATTGATAAGATTACTTATATTGAAAGCTAACGTAGGAAAGGTACGTTTCTATTACTGAGATCTGTCTTTCGAAGCGGTTGGTCATCCGTCACATAGGGAGAATGGAAATACAAGACACGATGGGCCTCATTACGACCCGGGCGGTAAGTGAATAACGATGCCGGTAAAGGATTACCGGCATCGCTTACCGCTCCGGCCGATTAGGACACGCAAACCTGCTATTAGCGGCACCGTAATTAATGGTGCCGCTAATAGCGCCAGCAGTGTGGGCACGCAACCATCCGTGCCGCCAATAACGGCATGGTGCAAACAGGGGACGATCACAAGTCAGGCGGACATGCAAATAACGCCCTACTGAAGCCCGAAAAGTACCTTACCGGCATGGAGCTAATTCCAGCATCGCAGACCACCCGCAAATGGCCATGTGCAGTGTTCCCAACTGCCACAAATGCACACAATCAGCACAGGTGGAGGCAATGCAGACTGGGCAAGCACAAAAGGAGCACACCCACCCCTCCCACACCCAGTCACACTCCACAATGATTCCAATACTACTAGCAATGCTGGGGCTGGAGGACATGATTGCAGTGGAACTGCTGCAACAACAACAACAACGACAACAACAACAACAACAGGCAGCACAGAGGAGACGCAGGAGAAGAAGGAGGGTGAGGCAGGGCCAGCATGCCCCACCAGTGCAGCCAGTGGCACCACGCAGGCAGCCCCCAATCCCTCGCATCAGAGCCAGTCTATTCAACCTAACCCCTGAGCAGATCCACACTCTGTACCGTCTGGACGGGACATCATCACCACCATTGTGGATATGATACATGACGACATTGTCAGCCTGATTGAATCACGCACCGCCATCCCACCCCTACTGAAGGTAGTGTCTGTGCTCCACTTCCTGGCCACAGGCACCTACCAGCACACAGTGGGGCACATGCATGGCATATCACAACCATTATTCTCACGTACACTGAACCAAGTGCTTGATGCCCTCCTGAAGCACACAGGCGACCACATTTCCTTACCACGGTCTGCCCAGCAGATCTCAAACACCAAAGTTGGTTTCCATTCACTGGCCGGCATCCCTGGTTGCATTGGCGCCATCGACTGCACCCATGTGAAATTGGTGGTCCCACATGCCATGGAGGTAGCGTACCGCAACCGTAAGCTATACCACTCAATTAACGTGCAAATGGTATGTGACCCAAACAAGATCATCACACATTGCTGTGCCCGATACCCCGGATCAACCCATGATTCAATGGTCCTGCGGAACTCCACGATACCATGCTACATGGAGCGACATGCAGGGCAGCGATCCTGGCTTCTCGGTGAGTCGCATGTTAGGCTCATTGAAATGCGATGTGGGTAGGTGATTGGGGTAGAGATGCATACTTCACCTGGCTGAGAGGGGGGGAGAGATGCATACTTCACCTGGCTGAGATGGGGGGGAGAGATGCATACTTCACCTGGCTTAGAGGGGGGGAGAGATGCATACTTCACCTGGATGAGATGGGGGGGAGAGATGCATACTTCACCTGGCTGAGAGGGTGGGGGGGGGAGAGATGCATACTTCACCTGGCTAAGATGGGGGGAGAGATGCATACTTCACATGGCTGAGAGGGGGGGAGAGATGCATCCTTCACCTAGCTGAGATGGGGGGAGAGATGCATACTTCACCTGGCTGAGAGGGGGGGAGAGATGCATACTTCATCTGGCTGAGATGGGGGGGAGAAATGCATACTTCACCTGGCTTAGAGGAGGGGAGAGATGCATACTTCAACTGGATGAGATGGGGGGGAGAGATGCATACTTCACCTGGCTGAGAGGGTGGGGGGAGAGATGCATACTTCACCTGGCTAAGATGGGGGGAGAGATGCATACTTCACATGGCTGAGAGGGGGGAGAGATGCATCCTTCACCTAGCTGAGATGGGGGGAGAGATGCATACTTCAACTGGCTGAGATGGGGGGGTAAGAGATGGATCCTTCACCTAGCTGAGATGGGGGGGAGAGATGCATACTTCACCTGGCTGAGAGGGGGGAGAGATGCATACTTCACCTGGCTGAGATGGGGGGAGAGATGCATACTTCACCTGGCTTAGAGGGGGGGAGAGATGCATACTTCACCTGGATGAGATGGGGGGGGAGAGATGCATACTTCACCTGGCTGAGAGGGTGGGGGGGGGGAGAGATGCATACTTCACCTGGCTAAGATGGGGGGAGAGATGCATACTTCACATGGCTGAGAGGGGGGAGAGATGCATCCTTCACCTAGCTGAGATGGGGGGAGAGATGCATACTTCAACTGGCTGAGATGGGGGGGGTAAGAGATGGATACTTCACCTGGCTGAGATGGGTGGGAGAGATGCATACTTCCAAGAAAAAGTAAGGTAAAAATACCGTACTTAAGACTGGTGCTCTCAGTTGACCTTAAATAAGGTTGCTCAATCATATATAGCTCTTGCGTCAAATAATTCAAATGTCAAACAAAATATATTTCCAAATGGTACAAAGTTTTTCCAAGAGAAATGTTTAATTCACATTTCCTGGTTTTATATCTTTCTTGATTAGTTCAGATATTGCGAGGCAACTCAAAATCGATAGGTCAATTATTAACAATAGTACATATGCCAATGCATTTCGGTCAGAGACCATCTTCAAGGCTGTACTGAAGTGAGTGTAGAATCTGCACCGTGTTAACATCAATTATTCATCAGAATACACATAAATATAATATAATAGATAATTCAAAATAAAGCAAGGCACATACCCCAAATAGATCCAAATGGATGTTGTACATGTAAGAGAAAAATAAATATGGAATATATGTCAACATACATTATATCGCTAACCATTCATAGTTGTTTTTCCTCTTTGTATTTTGTGTCCTGTACCTGCTAATTGTGAGTTGTCCTCTCCTGTGAATGCGTTCGTAGAACGTCTCCAGTGTTCCTGTTAATTGCCAGAGGGGAATATATATTACTATTATTCTAGCTATATCCAATTAAGAAGCTATTTCAACCTGAAAAGTTAAATGGGCTCTTACCTGCACTCGTATGATTCGCGCGCGGGACCGATCGCGCTCCCTGTGAGAGCGAAAGTGAGCCGCGCGCGGCCAAAAAATGCTTTTAAGGGTAGTCATGGGAACCTGGGCGGGGTGTCGAGCAGCAGCATTGTTGCTGTCGCACGTACGCCTCGGGACCCACCGCCCTACGGAGGCGCAGGGGGGCGGGACTGTTGCCATGACCCCAAGGTGTGTGTATGCTCTGTGTTACTAATGATGGAATTAACTCGAGTGTAAGAAAGGTGTGGATAAAGCCTAGGCAATTAGTGGAAACTATACGCGTGACTTCGTTCTATCTCTCTGTATATGTTCTATGAATGTCAACATAAGGATAGATACTGGTTGTGTGGAGTGGATCATGCGATCCATACCCATACATACACTCCTAAATATTTTAAACTGTTGCATGATATGCAATTAATACATGTAAGTGCAAAAACACCAGAAAACAACACCAAGTTCAATCACACGTTTACAATGTGTCCCCAGTTGTATCTGGATCTAAGTCCATAGCGCTTCCTCATCCATGAAGAATTCAAAGACTTATTCTTGAACAAACCGTGAATCTGGCTTTTTTAGAGAAAACACATATAATTGATCTCTTCATTGATTCCCTTCGGTGTAAGGGAACTTAGTCTGTCTATCCAAAACGTTTCTCGTTGATCAATTCTTTTTTGTAGATCCTCGTATCTTTCTCTTCTTTGGACTCTTTCCAGGACTACAAATTTAATCTGTGCCACATTGTGTTGTTTACTCTGCCAGTGTCTTGCTACTGCAGAGCTTGCAGTCTTGTTCCTGATACAAGATCTGTGTTCGTTCCACCTGATCTTTGCTGTGCGCTGTGTTTGTCCGACGTAGTATAAGCCACAAGGGCATTTAATTCCATATATGATTCCTGCCGTGTCACATGTGGCATAGCATTTCAGTTTGATTTTTTCTCCAGTATATGGATGATTTATGGTTTGTCCTTTCATGATATATCCACAGTTGCTGCAGTTGAGACATGGAAATGTACCTATGCGGTCCGTGCTTCTCTTCTTTTGTGGGGGTCTCGTGTGGACTAATCTGTCTTTCAAATTAGAACTTCTCTGGTAAGCAAATGTGGGGGTATCTTTAAATAGGTGTTCTACCCTCTTATCACATGTAACAGTGTTCCAATTTTTCTTTATGATTGACTTAATCCGATTGCTTTGGCGTGAATATTTCGATACAAACACCAGTGGGGGAGAGATATCCTGTTTGTTGATTTTGGGTTTGAGTAATTCTTCTCTATCTTGTGTAGCCGTGCGTATTTCTGCTGATGTAATTTCCTCTGTTGAATAACCGCGGGCTAGAAATTTCTTACCCATTTCTCTCACAGCTCTTTCGTATTCACTTTGGTTACTCACAATCCTTTTCACTCGAAGCAACTGACTGTAAGGTAAATTCTTGATCAGACTGGGTTGATGAAAACTGAGTCTATGTAGCAGACTGTTCCTATCTGTGCTTTTCCGATAGATAGTAGTTTGATATCCAGTTTCTGTGACATTAATCTCAACGTCCAGAAAATGAATAGATTTCCGTGAATATTCGTATGTGAACTGTATACGTGAGTCTATGTTGTTGATGTATCCAAAAAATTCTAGTAGGTGTGATTCTGTGCTCTTCCAGATGCCGAAAATATCTTCTATGTACCGGATCCAGGTGATAAGTTCTTGATTCCATACGTTGTTAGTCAGAACATGTTCTGTTTCGAATTTGTGCATGAAGGAGTTTGCATACGAAGGGGCCATGGTTGCCCCCATGGCCGTGCCTGCAACCTGTAAGTAAAATTTATCTTTAAATTGGAAGTATGAATTGTTACTAATGAATTCCAACAATCCCATAATGAACTCTTTTTGTGCAGGTATTTCTCCTTCCCTCAGGAGCATCCACTCTACCGCTTCTCTGCCCAAGTCATGGGGAATCGATGTATATAAGCTTTTTACGTCTACTGTGAAGCAAATGTTGTCGTTGTTGAATGGAACACTTCTTAGGTGTTGTAGGAAATGTGTAGAATCTTTGATGTAGGTACTTGTCTTTTGAATCAAAGGTTGCAAGAAATAGTCAATGTATTTTCCGAGTGGTTCGAGGATGCTGTTGATTCCGGCTACTATAGGTCTTCCTGGAGGTTTCTGTGTATCTTTATGTATCTTCGGAAGAGTATAGAAATGAGGAACTTTTGGATACGTATTCGTCAGAAATTTTTTTGTATTATGATTTATCCATTCTAATTCTTCTGCTCTTTCCAAAAGTTTGTCCAGGTTACCCCGAATCTCCTCTGTAGGATCTGCGTCTAGTGATGCATAGGTGTTGATGTCCCCAAGCTGTCTAAAGCATTCTTCTTCATAATCGCTTGTATTGAGTAGAACTAAGCCTCCTCCTTTATCTGCAGATCGTATTGTTATCCTGTCATCTCCATACAAGTTCTTAATGAGTTCCAACTCATGAGGTTTCATGTTCTGATTTCTCGGATGCCTGAATTTGATCTTTTCAAGGTCTCTTGTGACCTGTTTCTGGAAGATATCCACCGAGGGGACTGTTATAGGAGGGATGAAATTGCTCTTTCCTCTGAATTCTTTGAAGTCTGAATCTTCTGTATTTCTAGGATTCTCTTCCTCTAGTTCTCTTCCTCTAGTTCTCTTCCTCTAGTTCACTGAAAAAAACTTTCAATTTCATTTTACGAACCAGTTTGTATAGTTCAATCTTAGAATCAAATACCCTACTACCCTTAAAAGCATTTTTTGGCCGCGCGCGGCTCACTTTCGCTCTCACAGGGAGCGCGATCGGTCCCGCGCGCGAATCATACGAGTGCAGGTAAGAGCCCATTTAACTTTTCAGGTTGAAATAGCTTCTTAATTGGATATAGCTAGAATAATAGTAATATATATTCCCCTCTGGCAATTAACAGGAACACTGGAGACGTTCTACGAACGCATTCACAGGAGAGGACAACTCACAATTAGCAGGTACAGGACACAAAATACAAAGAGGAAAAACAACTATGAATGGTTAGCGATATAATGTATGTTGACATATATTCCATATTTATTTTTCTCTTACATGTACAACATCCATTTGGATCTATTTGGGGTATGTGCCTTGCTTTATTTTGAATTATCTATTATATTATATTTATGTGTATTCTGATGAATAATTGATGTTAACACGGTGCAGATTCTACACTCACTTCAGTACAGCCCTGAAGATGGTCTCTGACCGAAATGCATTGGCATATGTACTATTGTTAATAATTGACCTATCGATTTTGAGTTGCCTCGCAATATCTGAACTAATCAAGAAAGATATAAAACCAGGAAATGTGAATTAAACATTTCTCTTGGAAAAACTTTGTACCATTTGGAAATATATTTTGTTTGACATTTGAATTATTTGACGCAAGAGCTATATATGATTGAGCAACCTTATTTAAGGTCAACTGAGAGCACCAGTCTTAAGTACGGTATTTTTACCTTACTTTTTCTTGGAATTTGTTTAGTGTGATCCGGATGCCACAGGATCAATCATAGACTGGCAGCTCCAGGTTAAAATATTACACAATTTTCCTAAAAGAACTTTATCTATATTAAAGGACCTAACTTCTGTGGTGCCCACCTTCACATTGTAGAGATGCATACTTCACCTGGCTGAGATGGGGGGGAGAGATGCATACTTCACCTAGCTGCGAGTGCCTGAGAGAATGGACCATGCTCATACCCCAAAGCAGGCCAGACTGGACCTGACACCTGACCACATAATGCAAGATGAAAACTGCCCTACCATGTAAATGATGCAGTGTCACAACCACTCCATAGCCATCTACATGTGCACTGTACTTAATCAGACCATATCCCCCTCAACACAATGCAGCTACAAGCAATTACTATGGCCAATACACAGCACCAAATACCATCAACTGAAAAGACAGTCCCACATTACTGCGTACAAAGGAGTCACATGAGGGCAAAATACATCAATACACCACTACACTGACACAGAGGTCCAACAAAAGTGCATGTCACCATTTGTTGTGCATACTGAGATCATCATGAGGCTGACATCAACGGTGCCAGGATGAAAGCATACAAATTACTGGACATCAGCCAGGTCATGGAAACAACCGGCGCGGACTAACACAGTGCATGAGCACTCACAAGTAACTGGATCCCCCTGCGCCCACTAGTTGATGGCACGCACACCAGTCCATAAGAGGAATACACACATAGCAGTCACATCGTGTGTCTCCATTCATGCATGGGAATGTGGTTGCAATCAGGAAATCAATGCATGCTATGGTGTCAATGATAGAGGTCCCATATGATGTGATGACTTACACATATACATTGTTGCCCACATGCAGGTGATGCAGGCTATCCCTTGAAGAGGTGGCTCCTTAGCCCAGTCCGGAACCCACAGAACAGGCACGAGGAGGACTACAATCGTGCACATACACGTACCCGTGTGCTGACTGAGCAGACATTTGGCCTCTTGAAGGCACGGTTTCGCTGCCTCAGCAGGTCTGGTGGGGCACTCCTGTACCACCATGAGAAGGTGGCCAAGATAGCCATGGCATGTGTCATGCTACACAATATATGCATCAGACGGAATGTGCCCCTGCCCCCAGACGCTGAACTGCAACCACCTGCCGATGAGGAGGGTGGGGATGGGGCAGCACCTCAGGGAGGCAGCGATGCACAGGAGGGTCGTGCCATGCGTCAGACTCTGATCAACCAATGTTTCTAGCACACATGGACAGGGAGTGTGACATGGAGGTGGCACTCGGGGCACTGGGTGTGTCAGGGACATGGACACTGTAGACTGTTCGCCAATAAAGCACACGTACGCAATAAGCAATGTCCACACATGTGAATCATGAGTTACCAAAATGTGTATTAAAGAATTATAACAAAGTGAACAAGCCCTCCACCCCTCACATCCTCTCCTCCTTCCCCCTCAACCCCCCACACACCCTCTCCCCATCTCCCTCCTCAACTCCCCCACACACCCTCTTCCCCCTCCCCCCTCAACTCCCCCACACATCCTGTCCCCCCTCCCCCTTGACTTCCCCATACATGGTGTGCAGTAGCGTGCACCAGTAGTCCACATGGCACCAGTATGCATGGCTGTACCTACTGCCCTTCCCCTCTTCCAGCACCAGGTGCCCCCCTGTCCGATCTGCGCAGGTTCCTGCCAGACCTACGCACGGGCCTGGTCCTGGTTGAACTAGCAGTCGAAGATGTTCCAGGTTGTTCGGGCAACTGTGGTGGACGCATGGCCTGCATTGCTGCCACCATTTCAGAGAGGAGGTGCCACACTGCTGCCAATTCGGCACAAATGTCCTTCGAGGATGACTCGATAGCTGTTTTCAAGGATGCAGCACATTCCGGAATGTCATCCCTTGCCCTCCCACATTCCGTTATATGCTCCGTCAACAGGCCTGTGAGCTCCTCCTGGCACCTCTGAATATCCCAGATCCCCTCTTGGCCGGTTGGGGCTGCAGTGGATATTGGAGGGGTTCCTGACATGCTATATTCCTCGGGCACAGTTGGCGTGGTGCTGAGAGTTGCAGGCCATGAATGAACTGGAGACAGCCCGTGCATGCTACTGTCATGCATGCTGCATGGGGATGGTTGGGGGAATGCAGGGGGCCTGTGGCGGGAGTTGCAACATGCAGCTGATCATCTTCCTCATCGTCAGAAACTGCTGCTGTGGCAGCTGTCTCACCCACTGTGCTGCTGGTAGATGATACAGTCCCTTCTGCCGCTGCCACTTGGGTGCTGGTGGCTGTTGTGGGTGCTGTAGTGGGGGTCGTAGTGCACATTGGTGCTGTGGCCTGTGGTGTTTTCTTGGCCTTCCGCTGTGGTGTCGGTTGGCCTATACCCCTTGAAGTGGAGAGGCAGTGTTCTCCCTCCTCGGCCCTGGCCTTCTTACGTGGTGTGGCATCTTCCTCCTTGGTGTCCTCGTCACCACTGTCTGAATGCGTGCCTGTGGGGGACCAATAGAGGGAGAGGGTTAGTGATGGGTCTACAGGCATCGGGCATGCATTGGGGTGGCTGCATTCATTTGGAATGGCAGATGATTGACATTGGGGGAGTGACATACGGGTTGCTTGGCTTTTGGGTGGGTGATGCATGGAGGCGTCTGGGCTGACACATATGGGGTGCATTCTGCATGTGGACAAGGTGATGCTCTGCACCACATGTAGGCAGTCTTGTACTCATGTGTCTGGTGGACCCTGCTCTACATCATTGCACTGTCAGTTCAGGTGGACATCATCGTGGTGGTATTAGCATTGTATCATTTGGGACACCAACCTGCATCGACTGATGACGGGGCTCCTCGCTCCATGTCCCGGACTCCCTGAATTGCCTCTGTCCTTATGGTGGTGGTGCATATCTCCTCCCATGGTTGCAATTTGATGGGGGACTCCACACCTCCGCCTGTCGCCATCCCCAGGTTGCGGTTGGCAGAGGATGCTCTGCACGCGTTAACGCAGATCATCCCAGCGCTTACGGCAGTCTTTGGGAGTGCGGGATGTGGTGCCAACGGCACTGACTTTCTGGGCGACCGCCACCCTTTTTTTTTTGTGCTGCACTGCAGCACGGGTCATGTCTGTGGAAAACACCACATCTGCATGTTCCTGCAGCGTCTCTGTCTGCATGGTTAACTCCTCTCGGGAGAAGCGCTCTTTGCGCAGGCGATCAGTGGTTTTCTTGACAGCTTGCGGCATGGTGAGATGCAGCAGGTGGTGTTGGAGGTGTGGCAGAGTTCTGGGGGTCAGATGGCTCCTGGTTGTGGTGGATGGCAATGGATTGTGTTTTTAAAAATGGCCGCTGTGCTCTTTCCTGTTCCTGTGCGATGACGCTTCTACCGGTTCCGCTTATTTGCGGTCACCGCTAATAGCGGTTACTGCTATTAGAGGTGACCGCTATTAGCGGTCGCCGCTAATGCCGATGGCTTGGATGCCGGAGGAGCAATTTGCACTACAGACGATGCCGGAAAGGGGGATTTTTCGCCCTTTTACAGCATAGCGGTGGGGTCATTACTGGCATGGTGAAAAGCTCATGCCTGCATACTCGTAATAGGGCGCTTTTAGCGGTTTATTGCCAGCACAGACACGGTACTTCTGCCATGCTGGTAATGACCGGTACTTACCGCCCGGGTCGTAATGAGGCCCAATGTAAGCAACGTTTTAAATAATATTCATGCACGTGAGTTTAGTTTAGTTTATTATTTGTAGAGCGCACCTAACTCTGAGGTATCTGGGCGCTTGAACAAAGATGATTTGTTACAGTTACAATCGCACTGGAGTGACAAAGAGATTAGGACCAGGTTACAGAGTGGTCAATGTGGCAACAAAATGGCAACAAAAAATACAATAAGCTAGGAATCAATACTCCCTCGGCAGTCAAACAATTGTAATAAATACAGCATAAGAGTTGGTACAACAATAGATAGGATTTGATTTGAGTTATTTGTATTGCGCACACAACAAACTAAATCGTATCATGGCGCAGTTGGAACCATGAACTGAAAAACAAAATCAGTAATGTGAATAGATGTAAGTGCCAGCAAGATTCATGGAGAGCTGTACAGTCGTCATACCTACATAAACAGATAGGTTTTTAAACCTCCTCTAAAGATTGATAGGGAATATGCCCTTCTTAGGTTGAGTGGAAGGCTATTCCACAGTCTTGGTCCAGCAACTGAAAAGCTACGATCTCCCCATGAGACACAGTTGGTCCTAGCAATAAGTAAACATTGATCTTCCGACCTTATGGCCCGGGTTGGGCAATAGTGCTTCAATTTATTTATTAAATAAATTGGTGCCAGCCCATTGATACATTTGTACACCAGACACCCAATTTTAAATTTTATGCAGTCTTCCACCGCTAGCCAATGCAGTGACCGGCGAAGATATGAAATAGGCGTATGCTTAGCAACACCAAAGAACAGTCTTACTCCTGCGTTTTGGGCTTTTTGTAAGCGTTGAATCAGTTTGGTCGGGTCTCTGGCCAAAAGTCCATTACAGTAATCTAATTTGGAGTTGACCAGAGCTCCCACAACCATTGCACGGTCGAGGTCAGATACATAAGGTAATACTCGGCATAGAAGACGGATGTTATAGAACACGGACTGTATTTTGGCTGAAACCTGACCATTACAGCCCAGATCAGTCTGCCAGATACAGCCAAGATTTTTTTTACCTTGGTAGCATATTTAAGGCTGGTGGAGGGCAACTTTTTCCCTCAAGCAAGTGTTTGGGACCAAATAAAATCACTTCAGTTTTATTTGGGTTAAGTTACAGCCAGTTTTTTTCCATCCACATTCCTATTTCTTCCAGACACATGCTCACCACTGTAATAGCATCTTCCATGTCATCGAGTCTGATGTATAACTGAGTATCATCAGCATAAGAATGAAATTGAAGATTATATTTCTCCAGAATATGCATTACAGCACGTAGATATATATTAAAGAGGAGCGGAGAAAGTGCTGATCCCTGTGGGACACCACAACATTGAAGAAGGATTTCAGATAGAAAACCACCCGTCTGTACGCATTGTTTACGCCCAGTAAGAAATTAGGTAAACCAATCAAGGGCGCAGGGATCTACTTTCACAAGATTTTTCAGACGGTCCAACAAAATTCCATGGTCCACTGTATCAAATGCGGCGGTTAGGTCGAGCATCACAAGCAGGGCGAGTATACTTATATCCCCTGCCTGGAGCAGCTTGTCCCATACCGCCATCAGGGCTGTCTCCGTCCCATGTTTGGGGATGAAAACCGGACTGTAAGGGATGAAGGAAACCAATGTCTTCGATGTAATTCTGCAGCTGAGTAGTGACCACCTTTTCCTGGCCAGGGGAGACACGCAATTGGGCAATAGTTGTTGTAGTCCAAGACTGGACTTTTTTAGTAGTGGGGAAACAACTGATAATTTCAAGGAATCAGGAACTACCCCCTGAGATAATGACAAGTTTACGAATTTAGTCATAAACGGGGTAAGTTCAAGAGAAAATCGCTTAGCGACCAAAGCAGGATTTGGAAAAAGAGAATCATTTGTGGTCTTTAATTGTGACATAAGAGTGCAAATGTCATCTTCAGACACATGTTTAAAGGTAAACTTAGCTGTCCCAGTCACTGCAGTCACTGATATAATAAAGATACCTTTATTTATAGTGACAGCATCGGATTGAGCTAGAATATCTGGCTCTCTATGGAGGCTAATGTGATTTTTAATATTCAGGTTTTTGTCTCTAACAAACATGTTCAGCCCATTAACATGATTAACAGACTAGGTTTTCGCTAGAATATACGTATTGGGGTCAACAAAGTTAGCAATTGTTTTAAACAATTCTTGTGGGCGATTTGTTGCTGCAGTAATTATTTTAGACAAAACATCTGTTGGCTCCAAAAACAGTCTTTTTGTAGTTACTTAATGCCATTCTTACCAATGCGGCATGTTTCATCGATTTTGAAAGGTACCATCTATTTTCATGGTGTTTATGTTCCTTTTTTAGCTCAAAAAGTTGCGGAGTGTACGATACCTTAGATGACCTTTTTTGAACAATAGCTCTCAAAGGGGCATATTGTGTACAGATCTTACTCATGATTTGAGTCCCTTGTTGGAATAGAGCATTACAATCTTGCAACATGGCGCAATTGCTCAACGCCTTGCTCAATTCGGTTCCGGGTATACCGTTCAATTCCTTTTTCTTTCTGGCAAGTTTAGCCCCTCCAAGAATAGGGGTAATAATTTCATTTTATTTTGTCTTAATAAGAAACCTCCTGAGATAGTGATCTGTCCATTGGATAGGAAGTGTATTAGTCATGCTAATCCCTTTTCCTCTGCCCAGGACTGCATCAAGACAGTGGCCTAAGATATGTGAAAGTGTTTGATCCCGAACTAATACTTCATGTTGAAATAGAAGTGCATGTAAATACATAGAGTCTGGCTTAGTGGAATCCTCAAACCAGATATTTAAGTCACCAATAAACAGTAGTTGTTTGTATTTAGTGTCTGTTGACATAAGAAAATCGTCCAGACCCTCTAAAAACAGAGTCCACGGGCCGGGGACGACTCTATAAATCAGCACAATCTTTACTGAACATTTTGGAGTCAACATAAAAGTTATTACACCTATCTCTGAGGTGGTATCCCATTTCAAAGGTTTAAAATGATCACATTTTAATTGCTATTCCTCCACCGGTTTTTCCATGCCTATTAATACGTATAATCAAATAGCCATCTGGAATTAGGCAATGGAAGATAGGATGGGAGGTGTCTGTGAACCAGGTCTCAGTCAGGAATAAAACATCCAATTTCTGAGACTCAATTAAGAGACAAATCTCAGTGGCATGGGCAACTGCGGACCTGGTGTTTAACAGTCCGGCTAAGATGGATATCTGAGCTTCAGAATGTAATTCAGTGCATTCCCTCACTGACTTTATTCTTTCAATTCCCAGACCCCGAATTTTGTACAGTACACAGAGCGAGAAGGAACCCTTGTCAATATTCAAGTTCACCAGGGTGTCCCTTGTATAGTGAATTTTGGTCATGTTTTATGTCTACTTACTAAATAGACTAATAGATCTTCAGTGTATCAGCCAAAGAGAATAACTTTCTCCTTCATGAGCCCCATCACGAGGGAAAGAACAGATAAGATAAAAGAAGCAGCGTGGCGCGCAAAGCGCCATAAACCCAGCAGAACAGGCCAAACAAGCTTCGCGCAAGTGCTTCACGCTGACGCGTGCCAGTTATGGCCTGCGTCACGCGAGTCTCTCCTCAGCAGAGAGCACTCAAATCGCGGGAAAGATGGGAAATGAAGTTGCACAAAATACACGCGTCGGAGCAGCAGTAAGGTAAAAATTCAGCAAGTAAATGAGCACTCACACAGGTTTTTACTAAAAGCAAATTAAACAGGACACAATGCTATTAAAACTAATGGTTTAAAACCAGTATTGTTAAAAGCCAATCGGCATAAATTGAACAGTTATAAAACCTGCAACAGTCTCCTAACATTTGTAAGAGCAAAATTACAAATGTACACCAGCTTGATGTCAACCAAGCTGGGTGCTACCCGCTTCACGCTGATGCAGGCCGGTTATGGCTGCGTCACGTGAGTCTCTCGTCAGCAGAGAGCGCTCATATTGCAGGAAAGACGGGAAATGAAGACCCACAAAAAGTGAGGAGGACAAGTGTGCTGTATGTTACTTGATTAACTTTGTGACGGATGTTCAATTTGACGCAAATAATAGGCATGGTATGTGTTAACTTAAATTGATAGTTACCATAAATATGTACTGTGTACATACAATTATAAATTGGGTACTGAAATGTATTTTGCATTCTCAATTTTGCAGTTATAATATACCGATGTGTGCCTGTCAAGGGTACAGTTTACAGATCGACGGCTTCTTCAACCGTAATTGGACAATAATCAGCAAAAACACATCTGTGATAACCATTATCTGGGACGATCGCCAGACACCAATCTGTCCTTTTGTGGTTGAAGTAATAAGGAGCAAGATGGGAGCCTATAGGTACTGAAAACGTGCATATGTGAAAGTGTTGCATTTGAAATTTAAACCACTAATTTCTTCTCTGTAATGGAACACCATGTGTATCGATCAGAAATTAGTGATGGAAGATAATAACTTTCTGTGAAGAATGCAAAGATTGGGACTAGTTGATCAATGAATGGGAACAGCATTATAAGATCACCGTTCACAGTTAAACAAAATGAGAACAATGCAATGTTTGCTAGCTATAACTTATGCTGGTAAAAGTTACCCATGTTTTTGTGGGCTTAATTACCTCTTTTCAGTGTTATTTCATAATTAAAAGTACTTGAAACGCTATTGCGGTTTTCTTCAAAATAAACCATTTTTTATACTTTTTGTGAAAAGAAATAACGGTTTTGCATCTGTTGTGATGTGTGTGTTTATGTTCATGGTTCTGGCCTGGATAATGTTATGACCTTCATGATGACAGGGTACGTTTGGTTTCGCTGCACACTAACGTCATTAAAATAGGTGGAGCTCATTGTGAGCGTCTAGTGATGTCAGCATTAGGGGCGGATGAACTGAATTAGTGTCACAGGAGCACTTGATCTTAGGGCAATGGATCAAAGGATAAGATTAGCACAAGATGGCGGAGCACGACCTGTCGTTTTCGCATGTGTTGAAGTGAGAAAAACTCAGGTAAGCTGCTTTGAATTTTTTTTTTTAAGAACGATCGATGTATGCTCTAAAATACATGCCTGGTCGATTGGGCCAATACAATTTCTGACCAAACGACCCCATTAAAATTGAATAGGTATTGCCATGAAATTGTTTCGCTGTTTAAAATGCAAACCATGCATTTGCAAGAATTCTTCAAGTGCCATTTGGTCTCCACAGCAGCCAGTGGGATTAAAACAAAGCAACACTTAACATATAAATCACATTCCTGGGGACACACCGGCCACTTTAAATATAACCCACATCCCAAAGTGGTCTTAAAGCATGAATAATGCACTTTCTGTGGGCAGCCACTGAGCTATTAACAACATTATTCAATGCCCAATCCTCAAAAAGGCTTCCAAGTTTCTCTTTTACAGCATTTGTAAAAAGATAGTTCTTAATGCAAAGGTGCAAAACATTTCAGGTTAGAAGACAGATTCGGCAAACACAATCCATTTCCAGGATATACTCTTTGGTTTGTAAAATGTGTAAAATGTAAGCGCACAGCAGCATCTGTCCCCTTGCCCCACCCTTTAGCCCCGAAACGTAGATGAGACCAGTAATTTGAAAAAACCCACGATTCATCGGTTCACGTAAAAAAGGACAATTAAAATAATCTGTCTCTATCGTTCTTTGAACAAATAAAAAACAGTTGAAATGCCTGTGTTCACTCCACCCGCGCCTAAGCACCATACCATCAGAACTGTCGCACGTGATGGGAGATAACCAGTCTCTGGAGCTAACTGGGCGTGGAAGCTGAAGGCAATCCAAAACAAACAGACCAACGTTTATGTGCGCATCTCATTGCGATGTCGCCTTCCCTTTTTTATTTATTTATTTATTTATTTATTTATTTATTTATTTTTTCATGTTTATTTTCATTTTACTTATACCAACAAAACATGAAATAACAAAGAAATTTGTAGCAAAAACTATATACATAATTACAAACACATAAATACCTCCTCCCCCCCTTACAGATGCCAGGTACACATCATATAATATGAAATTGTCAGAATCAATACAATGTCAGAAATTTGCCCCAAATTTTTCTACACAACCCATTCTTGCCTTGTTTCCTATATATACATTTTTCCACATCCGCCAGATCAAGCATTTCTTTCAACCAGTCCTCTTTTTTTAAAGAAATGTCAGATTTCCAATTCCTATGGATGATTTTTTTCCCCATCATGGCTCCCCTAAATAACCACTTATTTTGGCTTTGAGTGAGTATATCTAAGGTAGCATCATTTCCCAGTATTAATGTCTCATAATCAAGACCTATCGGTTCATCCAAGACCTTTTCCATCACCACACCAATCTCATTCCAAAATCCACGCACCTTCCTACAATCCCACATCATATGTTCCAGTGTACCAGTTTCACAAATACAAGCCCAACACAAGAGTCATCTTTCAAACCTCGCTTCCATAATCTTTCAGGTGTCCAATAAACCCTGTTTAATATCTTTATTTGTCTCGTTCTCTCAGTCAAACCCAGGGAACAAAATTTGACATTTGCGCACATCCTTGTCCATGTCTCCACTGTAATTTCAGAGCCAATTCTTCGACTCCACTCGTCTCTGAGCTGAACATTGTCTTTATATTCACTCACTATTTGTTTGTACACCAGGCTAGCTAAGCCATCTTCACCTACCAACGACTTTCTTGTAAGAAAATCCAAATTCAAACTCGCCTGGAAATCAATCTCACTAACTGCAATCTTCAATTTCCTGTAATCCGAAAACCTGAAATTTTCAATATGAAATTGTTGTTGCAACTCTCTAGCACTCATCCATTTCCCCTCCTTAAATAAATCATCAATCCAACTCACACCACCCAAAAACCAGTCTGCCCAGAATAGCGTCTTATTTTCCAATCTAATAGAGGGATTCAACCACAATGACGCACCAGGATCTCTACATGCATCCACACCCAGCAAACCATTGAAATTCTTCCAGGAGTATCTCAGACAGACGATGTTGGCTTCTCATTATAAGTTCTAAACACTTCTGCACGCCGTGTATACATTTGTGAATTAATTTATGTTCCAAACGGCATACCATAGTTGAGGGCCTTCAGGGACACCGAGCAGCTGAAGTTCCCATTTTCAAGATGCACACAAAATAGTTGACAAAAGGTGTGGTTTCTTGCGCCCTCTAGCGTGTCGTCTTGGATTTAGTGCAAACAAGCAATCAATACACATGCCTTGTTTTGAAAGCTGAGACTTTGGGCCCGATTCTGATGGAAATTCACTTTTCTTATTTGCTACATATTTTTTTCATCTTTCTAAAAAATAGGCACATAACACATAGCAAATAAACGTGTCATTCCATCACAACATGACACTTTTCCTGGGGAAAGTAGTGTGAAAAGCAGATATTCGCTCCTCCAGTTTCCAGTTTTCAGCACCACCAGTCCGAGGAGTGTGAAAGAGCTGGAGGGGAGCTGTCATGCTTCCCAGCTGCAAAAGCTCAACACGTCTGTAGCTTTGGGAGCAGCAGGTGTGCCAGTATCACTGGGAGCATTTCTAAAAAGTCTGCCACTTTTCTGATGTATGGAAGTGCTCTTGAATCTTCAGTAAATCAGAAAAATGGTGCTGGTATCCGGAAAATGCTTAACCTATACAAGGTAAAGTTGTGCAGTACATTTTAACACCTCAGGGGGGCTCATTTTCTTCCAATTCAAAAGTAGGGTTTTGCAAGGGGAATGTCATTGCAGGGTCTGCTCTGTATAAATGATGGCCACCAGGGCAGGTGTCAGGCCGTAAATCAGGGTCATGCAAGAGCTGCGGGGTTGATGTCAGTACATCACATTTTTTCTTTTACAAAATATGGTGCTTTTGGGAAAAGTACTGTTCCTCCACGGAACCACACTTTTCTAATTTTACAGAGAGCTCTGAATTTGGCTCAAAGGGCCCGATTAGGAGCCGTGGAACATTGGAAAGCTGACATTCTTCCCTCCAGTTTCCAGCAGTGCCATTCTGAGGTGGGTGGAAGGATTGGATGGGAGCGGTCTAGCTCATGAAATAGTTTGCTGTGATTGCAGTGCTGGCCAGAGTTCTTGGTGTGATGACATTTCTTCAGTTTTGGCTTGTTGCAGCACCTTCTTAATGGTCACCACACAACTTTTAGCCTTGGTTTGCTTGTGGCCTTGGTGGCATTACTTTCTTGTTTTGAAAGCCTAGGTAGTGGACACAATTCTTAAATTCATGACTCTGAAACGGCTGCCCATTCCCGGTGGGTGCCACCTAGGGAGGAGGCTAGTGATTCAAGACCTCAAACCAGGTCTCACAAAAGACTGGCTAGTGGATGAAGTTAGCACCCTGGGGTCGTTGGCTTATTGATGATTCCTAGACCTGGGGGAGGGGCTTCCACCTCATGACCGCCATGTCAGCTAGACCTGGATCAGGGCACACGCCCTGATAACGGGGGCCCAACCCTCCAGTAATCCCCTCTGGTGTGCTCCAGGTTGGTCTGCTTAGATGTGTAGGGTCCGTCTATCTTCACACGGTCTTCCGGAGCCTGTGCCTGCTTTACTATTGCAGCAGGGGAGTGTACCCGCACTGTTGGTTAAGGATGCTGATCATATACCCCTCCGACTCGAGGCAATCTGCCAGTGCGGATCATATAGTCTGGTGGGGTGGTGCTTTAGTACTGGTCTTTATTTCAGACAGTTGTTCGCTTCATGAACTTCGGATCCGAGATGCCGTTCGAGGAAGCTCATGCCACAGGGGAGGGATCGGGAGAGCCATTCACTTGCGTTGAGATGTGCTGCTCTCTATTCATGCGTGAACTTATGAAGTGGCGTTCACCTCTGCATCACCCTCACCTCATATAAGCTATACTGTGCATCCCAGAACCAGTCAACCTTGGCTGTGAAGCCAGTATTCAGTTTGGAAGTCTTCAGTATGATTCCAGGAATATGCCCTGGCACGAGGCGTGTCAATCTATGCATAGGCTTTAGAACTGAATCCGCGGTCCCGACCACCCCGGGCCACGTAAATTGTACTGAGCTATGCAAGTTGATTTGGCCCTGGTTGTGGGAACAGTCTACAAGTCAGAAGTCACCAGAATGATTCCAGGAGTGTGCCCCAGTGTTAATTCAACTGGGTCTCCATGTCCCCTGCTAATTGGGCAGATGGTGTCTGTTAGTATCTATAGGTAGGGCGTGGTTTTAACCTGCTGGGTCCACCCCAAGCGTGTCCGGCCTGGCGGGGGATGTGTTCTGTGTCCTGCTAATGCTCAATAAGGACCAGTGGGCTTGCTGAATATGTCCTGCCACTCCTCTTAGGTATTACTCGGGGATCGGGGGTCCAAAGCAAGCCTCTGTTAGTCGCTGCAGCATCTGGGGTCTGGCTTGTGGTACAGGTCATCCAGAGTTTTACACCCTACTCCTTGTCAGCGGGAGACCTCACGGTCCATACGTGTTCCAGGCAGGGGGGAACCACAGGTAGGCTATAGGAGCACCCTGGTCCAGGTGTCTGTGAGAGTGGGCCCTTTAATATCTCAACTCTCTTGCTCTTCAGCACGCCTTTCCGTGTCATTGCCACTCCGGAATGGGTGCACAGTGAAGCGTAACCAGTTTGTGGGGCAGAAATGCTGGCGGGGCCATTCCGCAAGCTGGGCTTCAGTGTGCGGGGGTCACCAGGCAACCTAGGTATTCTTCATAATGTGTGCCAGCTCGCGCTATGCCCGCATGTCTCCTGAGGTGCCCCGTTGGATTCCAAGGGCTGTAACCATCAGAAGCTCAGGATGAGAGCAGCAAGTCTTACACCGCAATGGGGCGCTTCGGGGATCATTAGGGGACCACCTTGCGTTGTCTCCTCGTATTAGCTCCGGGCCCGAGTGACCTCTTCGCTATGTCGCATCTGACAGTGCAGGATGGGGGATTGGTTCGCCACAGGAACCCAGGAGGGAGGGAGTGAGGGACCAGTCTGCTCACCTTCGGGAACCTCGTTGTGCGCACCGCTCCGGCTGCGCCTGCCTCTGCGTTATTCCTCCCGATGCCGTCTAGCATGGGCACCGGTGCTCGCAGACGGGGCTGGGACGCCCTCTGGGTGGGCCGTTTCAGCTCAAGAGTTCTGCCGCAGTCAGCAGTCACAGACGTCTTCTCAAGCCCTCTGCCATACGGTGTGCTGCATCACCTCCCTCTGCTCGCCTGGGCACTGGGCCAGGCCAGAGTTGCAGCACGCCACCTTGAAATTGTGATTTTCAAGCGAATCCTACACCGATTTTTGTCGAATCTTCGCTCACAGCAGGGAGGCTGTGCTCCTACATCGAACCTTATGAACTTTTCCCGGGGTGGGAGGTCTCACAGTGGGGCCTCAAGCCACTTTTAGGACCATGGGGTGCGGAGCTCACACAGAGTTTGGATCCATCCGTGTGCCCCCTGGTGGCCGGATCCCTGAGATACTCTTTTAATAAGTGATTATGCATTAATGTGCGAAAATGTTTCATTTTTTATTTCAGTAGTGAGTCACTAATAATTTTGGAAGGATCCAGTGCACCAGAGGGTCTATATTGAAGTATGAGGGTCGACTAATGGCCTCAGCCAATTGCTCTTCAGTGAAAGAAAACACTTCCATGATAGAGAAAATAATACAATGGGGAGAAGTGTAGGGTATGCAAAATTAGGACACAGAAACAACAAAGGAGTAAATAACTCTGCCTACTCAGCCCAACTGGCTATACTAATAATCAAAAACACAAGGGTAGGCATGGCCGTAAACCCTCAATCAATGGGCATAATTATATGTGCTACAACAACAGAAGTTTGGATTGAAGGTAAAGAAAAATCTAAAAATTATACTTTATTTTCATTTTTGGTTACTTTTATATAGCTGCGTTACACAGTCTATCAGCAACCATCTTTGGTGGAGCCTCAAAACTTGTTTTGGATCTGTAGATATTCTGCTTGAAAAATGACGTTAATTGATGCACCATTGTTCTAACATACACCCTTGGAAAAAAAACGAACATTTCCACGAATGTACATATGGACCATTGAGCAGGAGCGTAAGAAAAAGTGTTTGGTTCCAGGCTCTGCTCCTCACACAGCACTTCAGAAGATTGTGTACGACAAAACCCTTTCAAAAGACTTGAGGAGCCTCTCCGAGTTCTGCCACACTGGAGATTTGCAGGTGTTCCATAGTATGTCAAAAACTTAAAAAAGACTCCAGGGTCATTTATTACATGAAGCACTCAAGTCACCCCAGGACTTATACCAACAAACCTAGCAGCAATACATTCTACCTTCATAGTGTTTCAATCACAAAAATGCAACATTTGTACTCAGAAATCCTGTGCTACTCATGCTGTGTGCACAGTTGTGTGAAAAACAATTTATATAAAAACATTAAATCAACAAAATAAAATGAACAATACATATTTACTTCCCATGTTCATATGTGTGGGCAGCTTGGTCCCACTTCTCAGCCCAACAGGATTTTTAAGTACAAATGTTGAATTTTTGTGATTGAAACACTATCAAAGTAGAATACATTGCTGCTAGTTTTGTCTCTGTGACATATCCTACTACACACTGTTTTTTGAGAAGTAACGTGGTTTTATAAATAAACTGAAGCAAACGAGAATGGTTTCAAAAAAAGAATTAACAAAGTGTATGTTCTATAACAGTCCACTCAAGCCTATTTTTGTTGTTGTTTGTGCCTAAAATACAGGCCTAAAAAGGTTGCATTTTGGCATCGACAGTATGGAGGCCAGAACAAGACTGGCTGTACTTGCGCACGATGAGAATGTTGCAAGGGAATAAGCAAAAACTGCAGGAATTTTCAGGCTGCCTCGTTACAACAAGGAGTTTACCAAAAGAAGCAAACAGTGGGTGGCAAAGCCAATCTTCCAGCAGATGGATTTTGAATTTGTGAAAGATCTGACATTGAATGTGCTGGCCATGCAAACGCATGGAATTGATCCATATTTTGTTTCTAGGGCCCAGTCTATGCCACGGCACATTACACATGGGGTTTTCCATCCCAGACTCGAACTTGTTGAAAGGTTGACTTCAAGATTCAAATGATGTGTGGCTCTATTCACAATGTTTAACAAAGCCAGTTTCAAGCTTCTGCACAGTGTCTGGCAACTGTTTTCATTGTACAATAAATGGAATAATATGTCACTTGAGATGTAATTGTTAAATAATGTATGTTTAATTAATTACAGTTAGTGAAGTAATGTCACTAGATAGGCCATACAATATCTATTTTTCTTTGATTTTTGTATTTATTACCATCAATATAATTGATTTATATTACAACAATAAATGTCAGTCTGATTATGTCATGTATGTGACTCAAATCAAATGCAGAGGAGACTGGTGAGCTTAAAACCAACAGTTACCAGGAGCAACTTTTGGCTCCCTAGGCTAACTAATGTAACGCTATAAACAAGATCCTTGTTCCCTAGTGGTAGTTCCTGGTGATCCGTTACTGCTGGCAATTGTTTGTAATTCCCGCTTTTCAAATACTAATTTCGAGCCATGTTTGTAACAAACTCACAATAGTTGAAGAATCTAAGCAGACAATTGGAACAGCAGACATACAGAAACTCAATATCTCCGGAGCTCTGGTCCTCTCCAGGCTGAACAACTGTACAGCCTCTTTCTCAATCTGCCTAAATCCTACCTTTGCCCCTTCAACCAATCCAGACAAGGACTGCAAGACTTATCCTTGGCCTCAAGCCTAGGAACGACATCTCTATAACCCAAAAATATCTCCACTGGCTCCCGGTGGCCGTGAGGATCAAATTCAAGGCCCCTGCATCATCCACAAGGTCTTCTGGGGCTAGGGACCCCACTACATCCGACTCTTTCCCTAAAAACCTCCCTCTTAGAAACCTTTGGTCATCTAGCTGCAATTATCTGCAGATCAGACGCTATTCCAAGCAGAGTGTTGGGTAGATCTCTTTCACCGGCAGGAGCATCCCTCTGTAATGGCCTCATGCCCCGACAGCCTTGTGCCTGATCCCCTTAAATTCTGGAAGATTCTCAAAACCCAACTTTTCTCTTCTTCATTCCCCCCTGAACATGCCCCCCCTTCTGTCACATTGACTGGCTGCCTGGTCCCTTCTGAGCACCAGAGGGAACCAGGCCTCCTTGCCTAGTATATCCCAGCACCCTGTCTTCCTGACCACCCCACCCCCACAACCTGCACTTTCCCTCCTGGGCCTCTTTCCCCTGGTCCCCTGATCCACCTCTGTCCTCACGCTTCACATGTGGTCATCACTCCCTGCTTCCCCTGGCACTTGCCCACCTGGCTTCCCCTTAGCACTTGCCTAGCTCCATTGGCCCTCTTCTTCCCCTCATCCTCCTCCCCCCTGCACTTGTAAACCTTCTCTTGCCCTGCAGCTCCCTCCTACCTTAGCAATTCCCCATCTGCCCAGGCCTACACCTCATCCTTCCCACTACCCCCCCCGTACTTCTTGTTACTGCTCTTGCATAATCTGAATGACACAAAGCCTAGTAGGACCGTTTTTGTTTTTATCTTCCCTGCCCCCCCTCTTTTTGTCTTGTGGCGCCTTGAAACACAATTTGTGGTATAGGCGCTTTATAAATAACCAATAAATAAAATAAATGAAGTCTAACTTTGCTGGAAAGTAGGAATCATGATAAGTGGCTACAGATTGTAACAGACCAAAGGTTTATGTGCCACAGTGTTAGCAAACATTGAAATAACGAGCGAAGGAATATGTTCTGCCAATGTGCACTACGAACATGCACCTATGGCCTTTGCACATTTACATCTTACTGTATGGAGGACAACCAAGCACGCCTGCATCAATGCAGAAATCAATATGATTGCTGGAATAGATATACACAGAAGCCAGTAAGCCTTTCAAAACTGCACTCATTCAAGGCATGCTGGAATTTTAGTGATGTACACTTTTTTTTATTGTTGCTCATTGCACATGTTGCCCTGGGTGCAACAGCCCACCAGCCTGGTGTAAAACTGCCCCTTCCCCACCCTCCCTTCCAGGCCCGTCCCTGCCGTCTCTATATATTAATCCACTGCTTTTCATTCATCTACATCCATGAATCTGTATTTGATGCTGTAACCATCTCTATATGCAACAAAAGAGGTGATGGTTGGAAGGTTTAGAATAAATCGTAACCTGTGGCATTGCTCTCGGCAACCCTCCAGACCAATACAAAAGGGGAAAGACCATATGCAAATCAGGCTTGGTCCAACCCCCAAAGGGGTAGTCCAGCCCGAACTGCTAGGTCACATCCCTTGTGCGCGAGAACACAAGCATCGGCGGACATGTTTCAGCCTTGTTGGGCGTCATCAGTGAGGAGTAGCTTGGGTCTCTAGGCTCAGCAGTCACAGGACCCACGTCTGGGCATACCCGTCCCACTCGGGTTGACAATAGCAAAACAAAAGAGGTGATGGTTGGAAGGTTTAGAATAAATCTTAACGGTATCTGGTCAATCCATTGACAACCAAAGCATCGACAGCCTTACCATCGAATTATATGCAACAAAATTCCATTCCATCGAATAGCCATTTCGTTGTATAAAATTTGACGGATCCATCAAAATTAGTGGGGTTAGGGTTGGGGCTAGGATTATATTAGGGGTTAGACTAGTGTTAGGGTTATGGTGAGTTAGATTAAGGGTTACATTAGGTTATGGTTAGGGTTGGGTGTTAGTGTTGGGTCTGTGGTTACATTAAGGGTTACATTAGGGTTAGGGTTGGGGCAATGGTTAGATTAAGGGTTACATTAGGGTTAGGGTTGGGGTTAGGGTTGGGGCTAGGGTTAGATTAAGGGTTACATTAGAGTTAGGTTTGGGGCTAGAGTTAGGGTTAGGGCTAGTTTTAGATTAAGGGTCACATTAGGGTTAGGATTGGGATTGGGGCTAGGGATAGAGTTAGGGTTGGGGCTAGGGTTAGATTAAGGGTTACATTAGGGTTGGGGTTGGGGTTGGGGGGTGGGTGTCAGGGTTGGGGGGCTGGGGTGAGGAACCCCCCCAATATACAAAAACAAATTAAAACGTTACAAGGAGCAGGCCAGTGCTGAAATTTCAGCACTGGACAGCTCCATGTAATGTTTTAAAGTTACGAAAAAAAGGATTGAAATGCTATCTTTTACATGTAAAAGTGCATTTCCATTGAAACCAGTCCATTTATATTTTCGATGGACTGGTTTAGATGGAAAGGCACTTTTACATGTAAAAGATAGCCTGTCGGTGCTTTGGCATTCAATCCTTTTTATTAGATGCTTTGGATTGTCATTTTTTTTAATGTAATCACTATAAACAATCTTAACCTCTGGAATTGCTCAGGGCAACCCTCCAGACCATCGTTCTTCACCTGCCAAGCCATTACAAAAGGGGAAATGACCATACGCAAATCAGGCTTAGTCCCACCCCCAAAGGGGTAGTCCAGTCCAAACTGCTAGGTCACATCCCTTCTGCACGTGACCACAAGCATCCCCATCCATGTTTCAGCCTTTTTGGGCATCATCAGTGAGGAGTAGCTTGGGTCTCTAGGCTCAGCAGGCACGGGACCCACGTCTGGGCATACCCGTCCCACTCAGGGTGACAATAGCAAAATAAAATAGGTGATGGTTGCTCAATAGTCTTAGAGAGGCACTGCTTCACCCTACTGATGAGGTCCAACCTGACCAAAACACGTGTCTGGGGGTTGCTGTTGGTACTCTTGTTCAGAGGAGAATTGCTTAGCATTTCGGTGCTGGACTGCCCTAGGATAGGACAAAGACTGATATGTTTTAGATATTTCTCCTCTGTGAAAGATAGTGAGCTAAAGACTATGGGCCTCATTACAAGGTTGGATGTAGCCATGGTGCTATTAGCATACCGGGTTCTCGGAATGGGTACTTATCGTGTCATTCCGACCTTGGAGGACCCGGTAAGTCCCCATTACGAAAACCATTCCCCATTCCCATTCAAGCCCCCATAGGGCTCAATGGGAATGGGGAAGGAGCTAATAACAGGGCCTCAAATAGCAGGCCTGTTATTAGCTCCCTGATCCTTTGGTGGGTCCCGCTAACGGCGCCTGGTAAAACCAGGCGCCCTTAGCGGGACCCACTAAAGGACCTCGTAATAGGGCGGTAAAGGGTTAACGGCAAGGGCACCCTTACTGTTGTCGTTAACCCCTTACCGCCAACCTCGTAATGAGGCCCTATGGGTAAGTCTCTCGTAACCAGGGCTAATATCCGGCAGAGGGACTCCCAGGAACCCCCTGTTTTTTGCATATTTAAGTAACTTTGGGTCTCACCCTTAGTTACATGGGGAATCCAGACGTGGGCCCTGTGCTCACTATTCTTAGAGAGGCACAGCTCCACCCTACTGATGAGGTTCTCCAGACCAAAACACGTGCCTAGGGTTGCTGTTGGTACTCTTGTTCAGAGGAGAATTGCTTAGCATTTCGGTGCTGGACTGCCCTAGGGCAGGACAGAGACTGATATGTTTTAGATATTTCTCCTCTGTGAAAGATAGTGAGCTAAAGACTCTGGGTAAGTCTCTCGTAACCGGGGCTAATATCTGGCAGAGGGACTCCCAGGACCCCCCCCCCCTGTTTTTTACCATCTCTATATGTCAAGTATGATTACTAAAATTAGTTTGTACCTTATTAATCTGCACTGATGGTGGGTAGAGAATAGCTACTTAGCTAACAGCAATACATACTTATCAGGTATTGGGTGCATAAAGTACTGTTGGAATAGGTTACATAATCCCAACAGTGAAATTATTTAACCAATTGACAGAATTGCCAAAGTCGTTGTATTGGGCTGAAGATACAAAAGCCTGTTTACCTGATGTGTATTTGAATTATGTTTATTTCAAAAAAGAATTGGCCCACTTTGGCCCAAAAGACTGCCCCCCACTATTCATTTGGATTTTATTTTCGGGAATTGCCTTATTGAAGTATAGGGAAATCTGAGCCTGTCTGCACCTCACCTAGGTTCATCTTTGAAAGAATACGTAAATGTTGTAGGACCAGGCACGTTGATACCGTTCAAATGGAAGTAAATATGTTAAAATGTGGAATATTTCATATATTTAATTGTTTTTCACTACACAGCTTGACCATAATATTGTTTATTTTTATGACATGTGCTCCCAAAAGGAAACTCTGACACGCTATGAGCGCTGGATGAAGGGTTGCATTGTTATTTATCCTGGAACCCAGCGCACTAACAATTTGAAGGACAAAATGTGTCTAATATCCACAAAGAATCGATGAGATTCCCTATATTGAAAGCTAATGTAGGAAAGTTAAGTTTATATTACTGAGATCTGTCTTTTGAAGTGGTTGGTCATCCGTCACATAGGGAAAATGGAAACACAAGACACAATGTAAGCAAAGTTTTAAATAATATTTATGCAAGTGAGGAGGGGCAAGTATGTTACTTGATTAACGTTGTGAAGTATTAATGTTCAATTTGATGCAAATAATAGACATGGTACATATTAATTGTAACTTAAATTGATAGTTAACATAAATATGTACTGTGTACATACAATTATACATTGGGTACAGAAATATATATTTGCATTCTCAATTTTACAGTTATATTATACCGATGTGTGCCTGTCATGGGTTCCGTTTACCGATCGATGGCTGCTTCTACCGTAATTGGACAATAATCATCAAAAACACATCTGTGATAACCATTATCTGGGACGATCGCCAGACACCAATCTGTCCTTTTGCGGTTGCTGTAATAAGGAGCAACATGGCAGCCTATAGGTACTGAAAACGTGCAGATGTCAAAGTGTAGCATTTTAAATTTAAACCACTCATTTTTTCTCTGTAATGGAATGCCATGTGCGGCAATCAGAAATCAGTGATGGAAGATAATAACATTCTGTGAAGAATGCAAAGTCTGGGAGTAGTCGATCGATTTACAGAATCAGCATTATAAGATCACCGTTCACAGTTAAACAAAAATGAGAACCATGTGATGTTCGCTAGCTATAACTTTTATTGGAAAAAGTTACCCAAGTTTTCGTGGGCTTAATTACCTCTTTTCTTCGGTATGTCATAATTAAAAGTACTTGTTAGGCTGCCGGCTATTGCTGTTTTCTTCAACATAAACTGTTTTTGTCATGTTTGTGAAAAGAAAAAAAGGTTTTGCATCTGTTGTGGATGTGTGTTTTTATGTTCCTGGTTATGCGTTAGATATGACCTTGATGAGGACAGGGTACGTTTGGCTTCGCTGCGCACTAACGTCCTTAAAATAGATGGAGCTCATTGTGAGCTTCTAGTGATGTCAGCATTAGGGGCGTATGATCTGAATTGGTGCCTCAAGGGCACATAACTATTGGCAATGGATCAAAGGATAAGATTAGCAAAAGATGGCAGTACCCGACCTGTCGTTTTGACATGTGTTGAAGTGAGAAAAACTCAGGTAAACTGCACTGAATTTTTTTTTTAACAGCGATCGATGTATGCTCTAAAATAACATGCCCAGTCGATTGGGCCAATACAATTTCTGACCGAATTACCCCTTTAAAATTGAATAGATAGTGCCATGAAATTGTTTCGCTGTTTAAAATGCAAACCATGCATTTGCAAGAATTTTTCAAGTGCCATTTGGTCCCCACAGCAGCCAGTGGGATTAAATCAAAGCAACATTTAACATATAAATCACATTCCTGGCGACACACCGGCCACTTTAAATATAATCCACATCCAAAAGTGGTCTTAAAGCATGAATAATGCACTTTCTGTGGGTAGCCACTGAGCTATTAATAACATTATTCAATGCTCAGTCCTCAAAAATGCAGCCAAATTCCTCTTTTACAGCATTTGTAAAACATAGTTCTTAATGCAAAGGTGCAACAAAAATTCAGGTTAGAAAACAGATTTGGCAAACGCAATCTGTTTCCAGTATATACTCTATTGTTTGTAAAATGTGTAAAATGTAAGCACACATCATGATCTGCCCCCTTCGCCCACCCTTTAGCCCCCGAAACGTAGATGAGCCCAGTAATTTGGAAAAAACACGCGATTAATCGGTTCACGTAAAAAAGGACATTTAACATAATCTATCACAATCCCTCTCTGAACGAATAAATAACAGTTGAAATGTCTGTGTTCACTCCACCCGCCCCTAAGCAACCATACCATCAGGTCTGTCGCACGTGATGGGAGATAACCAGTCTCTGGAGCTAACTGGTCGTGGAAGCTGAGGGCAATCCAAAACAAACAGACCAACGTTTATGTGCGCATCTCATTGGATGTCGGCTTCTCATTATACGTTCTAAACACTTCTGCACGCAGTGTATGCATTTGTGAATTCATTTATGTTCCAAGCGGCACACAGTCTATGGCCTTCAGGGACACCGAGCAGCTGAAGTTCCCATTTTCAAGGTGCACACAAAAGAGTTCACAAAAGGTGTGGTTTCTTGTGCCCTCTAGCGTGTCGTCTTGGATTTAGTGCACACATGCCATGTTTGAGGTTGAAAGCTGAGACGATTCTGATGGAAATTCACTTTTCTTATTTGCTACATATTTTTTTCATCTTTCTAAAAAATAGGCACATAACACATAGCAAATAAACGTGTCGTTCCATCACAACATGACACTTTTCCTGGGGAAAGTAGTGTGGAAAGCAGATATTCGCTCCTCCAGTTTCCAGTTTTCAGCACCACCGTTAGGCAGAAACCTGTGCAGTTCCCTTAGGGACCACTGCAAAAAGTTTAAGACTACAGGTGTTAGCAGTAAACCCAATTGGTAGCAGTCTGCACCACCCAGATTTACCTGGTAGCTGTGGCTGAGCAGTCAGACTTCTCTGAAGAAGAGTTAGGCAGTAAATAGAGTATACACATTAGGTACAAAAATACAGTAGCACAAGCAAACGCTGACCAGAGCTTGGGTATAAAAGTATATAATTATTTATTTAAAAACACACTTGTAAAAATACACCGGCACTAATATGTCAAGCAAGTTCAAACACAGTCATTAGAAATATATACAACTCCCTGATTAATTATTCGATAAGTCTTAGGAAAAGAACACCACTTATTATCAATACATGGGTGAGCGCTTAACCAAGATGGCACTCCAATAATTATTGAAAAAGGGAGGGAAAAGAATTAGAAAAGCACACAATACCAACACTTTTAAAAGAACCACAGCAAGTCAGGAAAGGCAGAGTCTACTGTAGAGCAAGAAAGTTTATAGACCAGGCCCACTCTTGGAGAGAGCAAGGCGGAATGTGCCCAAGATCACACAGTTGAAGTACACTTTAAAAGTCTTTGCAGATAGTTCAAAAGGAGTTGGATCAGTTCAGAAAAGTTAGTTAACAGATCCCAGGTCACCCCAGGATAGAGAGTCAAGGATTTATGGGACACCTTGAACAGTCTGTTGCAAGGGAGACCAGGCGGGACACAGTACTTGAAATGGTGAGAAAGCTCCAGCGGGGGCAGTTGTTCCTGGCAGCGGTTGCAAGTCAGTGCTTCGTCCAGGGAAAGAGGAGGTCTCGACGTGGAGGAAAGCTGGAGGTCGTTGCACTGCCAGGGAAGAAACCAGCCGCGGAGTTTCTCGGTTAAAAGGTACTACCCTTTTATTCGCGGTAGTGGTGAAGCGTGGCTATCCAGCCGCCGGGGTGCTTGGCACAGGCGATTCGACCACGAGACGATCCAGGAAGACGAAAAGAGGGCAAACTGGTTAACCCCACCAGTTCAAAGGAAGAAGACTCTCCAGGATGAAGATCTTCTCTGTCGTCAGGAAGTGGTGAGGCGGTTCAGCAGGGCTCCACCGGTGGTGTCATCGTTGCAGGTCGGCTCAGCTTCTCCCTCTTCGGATTCTTTAGGTCGTGTGGCGACTTCTCAAGTTCCAGTCCCCAAAGCCCTGCTTTTATGCAGAAAACCCCCATTCATCAGTCCTAGCTGTCACTCAAACTTGCTAAGTGGTGAGCCGGGCAGCTCACCACTGGGCCAATCACACAAGAGTGCGACTTGAGTTGCCGAGGCAACTCAGTCCAGGGTGCCTATTCCCCCCTCCCACAGATCCTGTAGAGCCAGACAGAGTGGCACCACTTTTGGAGGCTTCTGTGCAGAAGCCCGCCAAAAGTGGAACAAAAGGCTCGACTTGTGTTGGAGTTACAGAGGCGAACACAAACGCCATTTTAAAACCGAGTCCTGGCAAAAAGACCCAACTGGGGAATAAATATTAAATAAATAACCCAGCAATATCTTTAACATTACACCAAAAAAGTGATGCGTTTAAAATGAATGGGAAAATCCCATAGGAAATATTCCGGTGGAATATTTCGCGTGGTAACCACTGCCACCAGCCAGAAACTCGACGAGGGGTGACTGCACAGTGCCCCCTTGTAAAACAGACCCAGGGGCAATCTAATTGCCCCTACCGGTACTTCCACAATATAATGGTTTGTAGCGGTTCTGTTCACAATATAAGACTAGTAAAGTCAATGGTGACTTTACATGCCCTGGGAGACAGTAGTCAGTCCCAGGGTATGGAGTCTTTGTTTGGGGGTCACTATGACACCCCTGTGCTACTGCACTGAGGGTGCTGTGTAACACACTTACCAAAAACACATGAAACCCTATTGAGTAAAAGACCCATAGCCCATAAAACACATTACAAAGTCAAAGGACATTCTCAAATCATGTCTAAGAGTGGGAGAAAAAGAGTCTCACTCTTAGCAGGAGAAAAAAATAAACCCCAAAAACTCCAGCAAAGCTGCTGGGGGACTCACTAGGTTTGGGAAATTAGCCTTAACAGAGAATTCTCCCTAACAATCACCAGTCCCAGGAGCGTGAAAGAGTTGGAGGAGAGCTGTCATGCTTCCCAGCTGCAAAAGCTCAACACGTCTATGGCTTTGGGAGCAGAAGGTGCGCCAGTATCACTGGGAGCATTTCTAACAAGTCTGCCACTTTTCTGATGTATGGAAGTGCTCTTGACCCTTCAGCAAATCAGAAAAAGGGTGCTGGTATCCGGCAAATGCTTAACCTATAAGGTAAAGTTGTGCAGTAGATGTTAACACCTCAGGGGTGCTCATTTTCTTCCAATTCAAAACTAGGGTTTTGCAAGGGGAATGTCATTGCAGGGTCTGATCTGTATTAATGATGGCCACCAGGGCAGGTGTCAGGCCGTAAATCAAGGTCATGCAAGAGCTGAGGGATTGATGTCAGTACATCACATTTTTTCTTTTACAGAATATGGTGCTTTTGGGAAAAGTACTGTTCCTCCACGGAACAACACTTTTCTAATGTTACAGAGACCTCTGAATCGGGCTCCAAGGGCCCCATTCAGAGCCGTGGAAAACTGGAAAGCTGCCATTCTTCCCTCCAGTTTCCAGCACTACCATGCTGAGGTGGGTGGAGCTGTCTTGCTTTCCAGCTGCAAAAGCTGATGAAATAATTTGCTGTGATTGCAGCGCTGGGCAAAGCGCTTCGTGTGATGATATTTCTTCAGTTTTGTCTTGTTGCAGCAATTGTATCCTTAGTTTGCATGTGGCCTCGGGGCCATTACCTTCTTGTGTTGAAAGCCTAGGTAGTGGACACTTCTTAAATTCATGACTCTGAAACGGTGGTCCATTATAGTATTTCAAAGCTGTATTGCTCGCCCAGAGTGCACGGAGAGTCATTAATCACCAGCGCAATTGCAGAGCCAATACTTTGAACGCAGGTAGACGAAGCAATGACTTACAACCACACGCACGCTTAGAAAATAATGAGCACTTATACGGCTATTTATTGAAAGCTTGGAAGCAACAAGTGATAACACAGAAATAAATCACAGAAAAGACAGAGAATTCAAAAGAAAATACATCACCGTGGGCGTAACTGAATCCCTCATCTCGGCAGAAGCGGCTGGAAGACTCCGGTAAGAGCCAGGACGTGAGCACAAAAGCCCACAGGTATGCCGAACAAAGGCGTCCCCCTTCCGACTGAGGTCTTTGTACTTGTCCCCTCTGACCGTTGAGGGGTTCTGCATACATGCACTCCTCAAAAAGGGGTGGTAATTTCTCGAACCTTCTGGCAATGCACTTGCGCATTGATGGGTAACCGTTGGTTGCCAGCTGTGTCAACCGACAGTAACCTCACGGAGCAAATCGCTTCCCTCTCCTAAAAAACAAACGCCACAGAAAACAGTCCCATAACTCATTACAAGACATAACAAAACCAGCTTTCCCAGCAGAATGTCCTTGACTGCATACCAGGTTTGGAAAGCATGTTTTCTTCAGCAAAGTAAATTCAGCTATCAGCAAAGTAAGTACAGCTTTTCACTGAGGCATGGAGTAAATATCCATTATGGCTCTGAGTGCCCCCAGAATACACTACGCACCAGCACCATGTTTTAGCTCAAGCATAACAGTCGCCCACTCCACTCGCTGAATATGCCATCTGATGCTGCTGCCACAGCATTTGAGGCTGGCAGGATTTTGGTTGAATGCTTCTGATCACAGAAAACCTGGAATATTCACCTATCACTACCAGTGTGGAGTTTCCGTCTCCTGCAGGTCCATTGAAGACTGCAGCCAAATCCTGGCAGGCAGTCCTGACATGGCCACAGGTGCTGCTGGTTTGCTGGTTGCCGTGCACTGGTATGTGCGACAGCACGGTATCACTTTCTCAGTCATTTCATCCATGACCTTTCTCTGAGAAGATGCTTTGTGGCAGCCATGCGTAGGGGGCCTTCATGTCCTGCTGCTATAACTCTCTGGCTTAGGCCTAAGGATTAGGATCCATGTACCTTTCATTACAATCTCTTCTTTTGTCATCTCCAGTTTGGAGTCGGAAGTAGCCAGTCCTCTTTTCCATCAGATCCGCACCTGATGTGTGATATTTTTGCCTCAAGAAGCTGCTTTCATCTGTTTTTTTGAAAGGCCAGAAGATTGTTCTTCCTGCATTCGCCATTATAAGATACTCTTCAGTAGCAGTCATGATATTTGGTAGAGAGAAGGACGCAGGTTCTGTGAGATGCATCACCATAACACAGTTTAAATCAGTCATGCTGGACGGAAGGGGAGATGGCCCCACAGCCAATTGACAGGCCTGCCTTAGCCTCAGATTAGCATAACACACATGAAAGCGGCCCTATAAGCCCAGAAGCAGGATAGGCAAGAGGGTTTCATGTGAATCTATGAAAGATACCAATGCTTGAGAACAGGAGTTTCAGGTATGTAACTTATTCCTTCTTCAGCATTGTATCTTTCATAGGTTTAGACCCCGATTAAATAGTTTACCAAGCAGTACACGTGTATGCCAAGGGTGGCAGTAAAGGCTCCCTTTCAGGAAAACACTCACATCACCCAAGCAGATGGTGAAGTACCGCTTGGCTGATCCTGGACGCCTCAGTGGAATCCCTGGTGCCACAGTAGACCTTCGCAAAGGTATGAGAAAAAGCTCCTGGGGCCAAGCCTGGTTGCACCGCATATGGGGAATAATAATGATGACGCGTAGTTGCTGCTTGTATAGGTGTGTGTGTAGGTTAAACCCAAACATGCCAATAACTGAAAAGACCTATGTCACACCCTAGTCCATGTGCATGTGTATTGTGATCACTTGTTTAAACTTCAAACATATTAAATAACATCTACATAAGCGAAGAATGGGCATACCAAGAAGTTGGCTTCATGGTTATACCAAGGTAGGTTCACTAAAAATATATGAGTACATCATAGTAGGCATTCTACCATAACGACCTTAAACCTCACATTTCAAAATGTCAGTTGGCCCAATGCTTCTCATAGGATATTGAAATAAAATGGCCATAGAGCCTGCAGATATCCAGCAGTGGGACACCAGAGAGAAAGGCAGTGGTAGCGGAAACTGCCCTCAGAGTGTGCTCCATGCCGACCAGGAAGGTGCCTGCTAGCCATGTGATGCCAGTATGAGATGTAGACAGACAGCCATTGGGAAGTTAAGGACTTGGAGAGACCCCTGCCCATGGTCGAGGGACCAAACACAACAAACAGTTGATATGACTTACGGGACTGTTTGGTGCGGGTGACATACAGCTTCAAAGCCTGAATAACATCCAAGGAATGCAAGCAGCATTCTAACAAAGTAGAAGCAGAACCAAAGTTGACAGGGTTAGGTAAGATTTTAATAAAAGTGAATAATCTTCCTGACCGTGTCAACCCCAGTACTTTTTTCTTGGAATTGGTAATTATTTGACCTCGTCAGTAGGTGAGTGGAAACCTTTTTCCCTTCTCACCTAGTCTTATGATCTTTTTATGGGTGACCCTTTTATGTCTTTCCATAGTGTGTGATTAGAGTTATAGTGTCCTATAACCTTTGGGCTTAGGCTGGGTTGCCCCTTTGGGCTTCCCTTTTTAATTCTCTTATTAGATCTTGGGTGAACTGCTGTTCCCAAGAAGTAAAAGGGGATTCGCATCCCCTTTACATTCATGTTAGTGAACCAGCCCACCCCACCTTATGTGAAGTGCTGGGGGATACAATTTATCCCCTTTCTTACTTGCCTGCTAACATTTCTGTTACAATTGCAAGTTTGCATGAGTGGCTGGTGGCAGTGATTTTACCTTTATGACTTGTGTTCATTACTAGCAGGCTGTCAAATCAGCCTCAGTAATGCACAGGAGGGTCACCATTCTGCTAGAATATTGGGCCCCTTTTTTCACCAAATCTCATTTGCTTGTTGCTTCCTAGGTCATCTTCTGCCATTCTAGGCAGAAAAGACCTTGGCTGAAGTTTTTTCTTCAGCAGGAATCCTTTGTATTCCCCAGTGAGGATCCAGAGTGTCTGAGAAGGCAGGAAGCGAGGGAGGAGTCAAACACTCTGCAGTCCTTGGTCTCTAACCTTGCCTGAAAGGAACCAGTTCCCACTGTGGGGCTGGCTGGCCTGATTGAACATGCAGACCGCCCGTGTCTGAAACTGCAGCGTCAGTTTGCAGAAGCTGTGCTGTAGTTCCTGATAAAGACTCAGATTCTGGAAGTGCTCGACCACTGGAGCTGAATCTGAAGAAGATGAAGAAAAGACATCTGTAGCGATATCCAGCAACCAGGGAGCCTGCTGTGTAAACGGATCCTGATATAACCTTTCCTTCGAATGGATTGTGTCCTCCAACGTATTCCTCATCTTTGATAATCACGGCTGCTTTGGAGAAAATAATTATCGGCAGAGGGCGTCGTGCATCGATGGCGTCGAGTCGATGTCCCTCGAAAGCCTCCATTGAGGGTGATGTCATCGGGTGTATAAGTAGCACGTGCAGCGCCCGTTGGCCTCAGTTCTGTTTTTCCACAAACATGTTTGCTTTGGAGACTCGGCGTGCCTCGCTAGTATTTATTTACTACGCAGTTCTTCAAAAAATATACATCAACAACAATGTCTTCGTCATGAACCCTGGCTACACCTCGCTCGGGTTTCAAGAAGTGTAAAGAATGCGATTCAAAAATGTCCATCATGGATCCTCATCGCTCTTGCCTGTGGTGTCTGGGGGAAGGCCACAACATGGATTCCTGCGCGAAATGTCAGGCAATAACAGGAAAAGCCCTGCGAGAAAGGAAGGGGATGTTGCGGGTAGGTTGTAAATCTAAAATTGATCGTTCCTCGACTGTCGAGTCTGGAGATCGTTCTCCTCCACTGAAGAGCGACAAAAAGAGATTGAGATCCCGTAGTGGTTCCCGCCACTCATCGTCCTCGACGAAACGATCGAAGAGGCGGCACCATCGGTCGCCGTCCTCTTCTTCATCGTCGGACGAATCCCCCAGAAAATTTAAGTGCCCCACCAAACAGTCTTCATCTGCAGACTGGGAGGCATTTTGTGTGAAAATGCTGGAAATATTCGAAAAGCCGAGAGCGGTCCCATTCCAACACTTGTGCGCCCTTGAGCCCGGGTGGTGGAAGAAAAACCCATCGAGAATCTTCGAGGTCTCCGATGAAGAAAAGTCACCCGAGTCGTGACGAGCGCTCAAGGTCCTCGACGCCGTAGAAGACTCCACACACCTCGAAGAAGAAATCTTCGAAGAAGGCCGTCGAATCCTTGACGCCATTAACATCGACGCCTTTGTCGATGTTGACACCGAAACCATCGGCGCAGAAGATTTCTGTGGTTTCAGCACAGCCTTCTGAGCAGGTTAAGACTGACAAACGTGCTAAACTAAAGCCTTCTCTAAAACATGCTACACCTTTGGTGGTTCCTGAGAAAACATATACCTCTTTGCTTAGAAAGGAGTACTTTAAATCCCTCTCTTCGATTTTTGAGGAGGAAGAAAGGTCTGAGGAAGAGGAGATCCCATTTGCTCTTGAGTTTGGAACTCCAAATGTGCCAGAATGTTTACTCTCAGAGGAAAGTAAGACGAGAGACCTTTATTGACACACTGTACAATGCCAGTGGTGTTGATACATCGCCTGAAACTGAGTTTGGCAAGCCAGAGCCAGGAGAGCATGCCCACTCTTCGTATCGGCAACTGATGTTAAAGGTGGTAGAGTATCTAGGCTGGGCCACCGGTTCAATTTATCAAAGATGACCGTACTGATATTCTGGACCAAGGTCCACCTACAGACCCAATCTTACCCTTTCATGTGCCCTTAAAAAATAGGGTGGCCAAAAATTGGAGTCCACGGATTCTATCCCTGCGGTGGATACATCCCTCACAAAATAAATACCGCCCTTCCAGTAGCAACCACGGGTATCTGTCCAAGCACCCCACTCCCGAGAGTCTTGTGGTCCAGGCAGCCACAGCTACATCAAATAAGGCAGCGTACCCTACTATCCCTCCAGAATAGGGACAAGCGTGTGGATGGATGGGCGCGCAAGGTGTTTTCAGCTGGGAGTATGGCCTTGAAGTTGGCCACCTCCACATGTGCCTTAGCCAAGTTTTCCTACACTCTGTGGGAGTGCGTATTGATGGCGGCAGAGCTCATTCCAGAAGCAGAGCAAAGGGAGGGTTTCCTAGCTATCGTTAAGTATGGCAAATAAGCCATGTGTGAATCCCTTCTATCTCGATTGGACACTGCAGACAGCGTCAGCAGGTCCATAGCTACAAGCACGGTTATGCGCAGATTTGCATGGATGCAGAAGTCGGGTTTCACATCAGATGTGCAGGCCCGTCTTCTAAACATGCCATTTGTCGGGTCTCACCTTTTTGGCAACAAGGCGGACGAGAGCCTTGAGAGGTTGCAAACCTCAAAGGCGGCTGCCAAATCTTTAACGGCCACTGTTAGGCAACCTCAGCCTTTTCGTTCTTCAGGACAACCATGGCGGGGGCGATCCTATCGTTACTACTCCTCATTTGGAAAGGCGAGAGGAATGACCAGTCAAAGAGGCCAAAGAAGAAACCTTCATGGTGGAGGAGGAAAAAGTGCAAAGCCAGCTCCAGGTCCAGCTTCCTTTCCATTGGCAGCTGCAGCTACTGCTCCAAAACCACTTTGAGAGCTTGCGTCACGAGTCACCGGTGGGGGGTAGACTGTCTCAGCATCTCAAAGAATGGCAAGCCATTACTTCAGATGCCCACGGTTAGTGCCTTCCATTTATAATGCAGCCTCACAACAATCCACCGGGAAAACACTCTTTGAGGATTCCAGATCCGCTCTTTGTGCAGGAAATATTAACCCTGCTAGGGAAAGGTGCTATAGACCCAGTGCCTGTAGCGGAGAGGAACAAGGGTTGGTATTCCCCATATTTTTTTATTCCCAAAAAGGACGGGGGACTGAGACCCATCTTGGACTTGAGATACTTGAACAGGTTCCTCGGGAAGGAAAAGTTCAAGATGGTCACACTTTCTCAGATCCTTCAGGCCCTCCAGTTAGAGAATTGGTTTGTGTCATTAGACCTTCAGGATGCTTATTTTCATGTGCCAATCCATCTCAAACACAGAAAATACCGGAGGTTCGCCGTTGGCGGCTCGCACTTTCAGTTTTGAGTCCTGCCATTCGGGTTGACCTCCGCCCCGAGGGTCTTCACCAAACTGATGGTGGTGGTGGCAGCGCATCTCAGGAGAGGGGGATTCATATCTACTCCTACCTGGACGATTGGCTGATCAGAGCATGTTCTCCTGAACAAGCCCTGGATCATCACAAAGTCACCTGCCGCTCCCTTCACAGATTGGGCTTATCCCTCAATTTCAACAAGTCACAGATGACACCTTCCCAGCAACTCCAATATATCGGAGCTGTACTAGAAACCTCCTTGGGAAACAACTTGCCACCCAGGGTGAGGGTTCAAGACATTCTTCAGATGATTACCAAATTTCAAACTGCCCAGAATCTTCTGGCCTTCTATTTATTGAGGTTGCTCGGCCTCATGGCATCCTGCATTTTTCTGGTGCCAGAAGCCCAGCTGAGAATGAGATCCCTTCAATGGGCTCTAAGAACACAACAGTCCCAGTTCTCAGGAAAGATGACAGACCTACTTCAGGTTCCAATCAGGATAGCACAGGATTTTCTGTGGTGGGCTTGCGAGGACAACATTCTGAAGGGAGAAAATGTTTGGACATGGCCAGAGATTACAGTAGTGACGGATGCCTCACTCACGGGTTGGGGAACCCATGCCAGCGATCTAACCGTCAGCAGTCGTTGGTCTCCATCGGATACCAAACTACACATCAATCTTTTGGAGCTGAGGGCAATCAGACTAGCGCTGAAGGCCTTCCTACCCTCTGTACGGGGAAAGAATGTCCTGATAATGACAGACAACACAGTGGCCATGCATTACCTCAACAAAAGAGGGGGCGTAGGGTCACTACCACTGTGCAGCGAGGCAATGCAACTCTGGTACTGGGCAATTCGAGAAGGAATTTCCCTATTGGCAGTTCACCGAGCCAGAGAGGAGAATGAGACGGCGGATGCTCTGAGCAGGCAGAGCGCAGTATCACACGAATGGTAACTAACTCAAGAAGTCCTTCAAGAGATCTTTGCCCTTTGGGGAACCCCTCAAGTAGACCTGTTTGTGACCGGAGTCAACCGGACGTGCGAGAGGTATTGCTCAAGGGAATGTCCTCCGAGAGGAGCTCTCGGAGACGCGTTTGTGGTGGGTTGGGAGTTTGCACTGCTATGCGCATTTCCACCGATCCCGTCATTCCTCAGGTAATCAGGACATTGAGACAGTTTGGAAGCCACATTATCCTAATTGCACCGGATTGGGCCAGGAGAACGTGGTACCCGGACCTTATAGAAATGTCCATCTGTTCTCCGATACGTCTTCCACAAAGCGAATCTTCTCTCGCAAAGGGAGGGTCAGGTTCTCCATCCAGAGGTCAACCTTCACGCATGGTTTCTGAAAGGCTGAGATACAAGAATTGGGCCCTTCCAGATGATGTCATGGAGGTATTGCTTTCGGCAAGAAGACCAGCAACAAAATCTCTGTACCGTTGCCGTTGGAACAAGTTCTGTGACTGGTGCAGGAAAAAGAATGTTGATCCTTTTTTACGTTCAACGCTGGAGATGTTATCTTTTCTCCTATTATTGGCACACAAGGGTCTTAATATTGGGACCATTTAAGGTCACCTGGTAGCGCCTTCTATTTTCAAGCACTCTTCGGAAGAATGCTCCTACTTTAAAATTCCATTGGTGATTCAGTTTCTGAAAGGGCTCACAAATGTGTTCCCGCCTTCTTCTTTTCAGCTTCCAGTTTGGGACCTTAACCTTGTTCTAAAGTTTTTGATGTGTGCCCCTTTTGAACCCTTGTACACATGTCCATTGAGGTTGTTGACCTTCAAAACCATATTGTTGGTTGCATTGACATCTGCACGTAGAGTGAGTGAGTTGCAGGCACTTTCTTCCAGGCCACCCTATACTGTATTCCACAAGGACAGGTGGCATCTGATTTTCATCTAAATCAAAAAATTGTTCTGCTGGCATTCTAACCCCCGCTCTACCCCCTCTCCGCATCCCACTAAAGAGTAAGAAAGGCTCCATAGATTGGACCTTAGAAGAGCTTTAAGCTTCTATATTTCTAGGTTCTCCAAACTTAGAGTGGATGACCAACTCTTTATTGGCTACAACGGAAGAAAATTGGGTCAAGCTGTTTCAAAACAGACTATCAAGGTGGATTATACTTGGCATCTCAGAATGTTACAAATTGGCAGGCAAGGACCTGCCAGAGGGTTTGAGCGCTCATTCCACCAGGGGTATAGCCTCTTCTGCAGCCCTTCAAAGGGGTGTACCTATTAAATATATCTGCGATGCTGAAACATGGTCATCACTGCATACAATCACAAAGCATTACTATCTAGATGCTTCCCACTCCCAGGATGTTGCCTTTGGTAAGGCAGTACTATATTCGGCCTTATGAAATGCCGACAATTTCAAATTCTCCTCCCTACTCGTATTCTGCATAATGCTTTGGGAGTCTATCAAAGATGAGGAATACGTTGGAGGACACAATCCATTCAAAGAACAAGTTACTTATCAACTGGTAACGTTCTTTCGACTGGATGTTCCTCCAATGTATTCCTCATCGCCCTCCCAGCCTACCCCGCTGTAGAATTTCCTATGCTATTGCAGCTTCCGTTCTCGCAGGGCTAACTACTACTTGCCTAGGCTGACAGCACAACACGAACAGGATGGAAAAACAGAATGTAGGCCAACTGGCGCCGCGCGTGCTAATTATACACCCGATGATGTCACTTTCGACTGAGGCCTTCGAGGGATATCGACTCGACACCATCAACGCACAACGCCCTCTGGCGAGAATTTTTTTTCCAAAGCAGCCAAAGCTGGACGTGATTATCAAAGATGAGGCATACGTTGGAGGAACATCCAGTCGAAAGAACGATAACAGTTGATAAGTAACTTGTTCTTCCAATCGACCTGGTGGTTCCGAATGCGACAACTCCTACCCAGAGGCTGGTGAGATAAACTCATCTCTAGGAGACCTGCAGAACAAGCCATTCCTCGACATGCTGTGACTTTCGTGGGCTGCAAAATGCCAATACCAGTGGACCTCAAGCCTGGGTGCAATGCATGATCTTCTAACGTTCAAATCTTGCTGAAACTTTGGTGGACGCCTGCTGGACCTCCAGAGACACGATTCAAATCCCTTAGGTCCCCTCACTAGAGTGCAGGACAGAGAGAGTGAAGAGAATTCGACTAGCAATATTTGTCCTTGAGTTGATTCCTGTAAAAAGGCGCTAAATCCACAGAGGTGTGAGAAATTGGAAATAATCCTTTGCTGAAAACCTCCTCTTGCAACTGCTGCAAGTTCTTATCTAATGTCCATTTCTTCAGTCTCCAGACAAAGAATCCAGGGACCGGGTCCTGTGCTGCTGCATCCTGAAAGCACCCACCCAGAAGCTCTTCTTTTCTCCTACGGTACTGTGTTGACTTGGGCAATACTTATCTTAAGTCTTGCATGAATCTTGTGAGGCTGAATGGGTGATTCGTGGGGCTGGGAGTTTGCTCATACCCATCGCCCAGGCCTAATGCTGGAACGCATGTAGGGAGCCTTCTGTGAAGTCCCTAAGCACATTTAACTAACTTTAAAACCAATACTTAATTGTTGAATAAGATAGCCACTGGAACTCTGATTTTCCTGCATCTGAACCCTATCCTGACCTGCCTACAGATGGCTCCTAGACCACTGTGGTCCCTCTTCTGCCTCTGAGAAAACTCACGCTATAGACTAGGGAAAGACTAAAAAAGATAAGGCTTGCGTCTTGAAAACTAAAACAAGTGTAAAAGTACTTACTTGTAAATGAGTTAGTGTTGTAACTGTATCTCTGAACTAGAATACGTTACAAAATGTTACAAAAGTTATTACGTACCTTTAAGTTGCTGGTTGAGACTTTAAAAAGTATGTAAATTGCTTTACTGACTTTGAATAGTGTTTCACTCTTCTAAAAAGTAATTATATTGGTACTGTTTTATTATTCTTAACTGAATGAGTGTAAAAGCTTATCAATAGGTCTACCTACCTTAAATAACGGATTGTCATTCTTAAAGTGTATCATTGGGTGTGGCTTTCCCTGATCTGCTTAGTGCATTTCTAAAACAGTCTTGCAGGTAATACTTGTCTTGGAGTTGCTTGTAGCCACTCAGAAAAGTATATAGGTCCTTACTTGCCTTGAACTGCGGAATATCTTTCTTAAAAATCTGCTATAGTTCTTATTTAACTTAGACTCTTATAATACACTTCTGAAAAGTATCACTGGTCCAACAATCTATTCCTGGATTAGTAATAGTGTAAAAGTTATGTACCAATAGGTTATAGTGACCTTGAATAGTTTTTTCTCTTCTAAACCTGTAACACTGGGTTGTGCTTTCCCTTAACTGCCCTACGGCACTTCTAAAATAGTTTCACTGTGTGTTTACTTACCCTTGAGTAGCTTTAGTCCTCCAGGTAGTATACAAGTTAAGTCACTCCGTTTGAACTGTGTTCTTAAAAGTGCCATTGGTCTGGTAACTATCCATTCTTGATAGAAGAAAAGTTCCATGGGTTGAAAGAGATACTCGTAGCCAGTGTAGGTATAACTAAGTAACTCCAGAAGTGAATAACACTGTATGTTATAACCCATAGGGTCTACAACTCTTGATTTAATGAATGTAATAAAAAAAGTTACTAACTGTGGTTTTACTCTCCAGGAATAGCTGAATGCGAATCTAAATGTGTTATAGGTTTGACTCACCTTGACTGCTTATTGTAATCTAAATCTCAAAACACTTTGTGCCTCAAAATACTTGTGTAAAGGCACATCATAAATAACCAATACATTAAATAAATACGGTTATACTTAGGTTTGTAAACCATAAGTATGGAGTTGGTTATTATAATTCTATTTATATGACATGTTTTGGTACTTACTTCCCCAAGATTTATCTTGGCCTACTTGCATTTAAATAAACCATTTATTTTTACAATATATAGTGTTTCAGTGGTTCTTTGCACCATGTATATGCTATAATTTCCTTGTACCAAGCTACAGTCTTCTCTCCCTCCCACGATAAGCCTGGCTGCTTGGTCTACGCTACCAAATGTTCTGAAGTGGTACAGCCTAATACTTAGAGTGGAGTGTATTACTGCCTCAGGTATGGTTTTACGAAGCCCTTAATTGGACTTTTTTTCATGTTTTATTGGTTAATATGTTATAAACCTTTAACATTATTCCATCTAGTACATTTCATCATTATATAGTTCCCATCCCAAACTGCATCTCTTCCTTCTTATTGTTTCGTCGTAAATGCTTCTTCTAAAAGGTTCATGGCAGCGATTGTTAAGCCAATTTTCTCTACTGACATTGTACCCTCCCACCACATTTCATCTGTTGGACTTTAGAAAACTGTCCTAACAGACAGGCATACCCAAAGGCTCATTAAGCTGGAAAGAAGAAGGAACCTTGGGCATGAAAGTTGGGTTTGTGCGAAAGACCACTCTGGATTTATGAAATATCAGATAGGGAGATTTGCACAACAAAGCCTGGATTTCCCCTACCCTCCTGGCAGAGGTGACGGTGACCAAAAAGTCAGACTTCCAGGTTAAGAATTTAAGACTGGTTTTGTCTAAGGGTTTGAATGGAGGAGCCATCAACCTGGAGAGAACCGCATTCAACTCACAAGCAGGAGCCGATTTTTGCACTGGTGGGAAGATACAGAACAGTCCTTTGGGGAATTCCTTAATGAGTCTGTTCTTCTAGACCACAATGAATGCGCTCCAGCGTAGCGAGTAAACCTTGATATCGCAGCGAGATGGACCTTTATCAAGGAATAAGCAAGCCCACTACAAGCCAAAGGCAGAAGGTACGGCAAGAGGTCATGAGACTGCAAGGTGAAGGGATCAATTTCCTTGGTCATACACGAACCGTGAAATGCTTCCACTTGCTCTTGTATAAAGAAACCGATGAAGGCACTTGAGCCTTGGTGAGAAAGTCCCAACAGTCTTGAGGCAAAGGGACATGTCTAAAAACTAGGCATGCAGGAAGCTGGCAGTCAGATTGGGGGAGGCTGGATAGGGTGCAGAGCTACTCCCTTGTCCCTGCAGAGGAGTTTGAAGAGCGGGGCAGCTTGATGGGAGGTGCCGATGAGAGATTGAAGAGCTCGAAGAGCCAAAACTGCTTTGGTTCGGCTGAGGTCACCAGGATCCGTTTGCATTGCTGTTGTCTGAAGAAAAAAAACGAGGACCCTCTGGATCAGTAAAAACCGGGGAAATGCATGAAGAAACTTTCCGGCCCACGGGAACGTGAAGGCGTCCCACAGACTTCTGGGTTAATGGAACCTGTGTGTGAATGCTGCACATTTGTTGTTGTCATTGGTGGTACAGAAAGCTATCTCTGGAACTACCTATGCATGGAAGATGAATTGAACTCGGTCATGCAGAAGTTCTCACTTGTGACAGGAGAGCAATTTCCTGCGGTAGGAGTCGGCTACCGTGTTGTGTATGCTTGGCAGATGAAAGGTGATCAGAAACATCTTGTGGGCTATGGCCCATTTCTACAGGGATTGGGCTTCTGCTGACAGAATGGGAAAATGGATGCCATCCTGCTTCTGTATGTAAAACATGGTGGTGGTGTTGTCGGTGAACACCCAAACCACTCTTGGAGCTATAGGTGAAAGAACTTCTGTGACAGTCAGAATACTGCTTACAATCCCAGAATGTCCCTATGCAACAGCTTCCCTTGCAACCAGCAGCCACTGGCGTGGTACATGCAGTGGAGTAACTTTGCTGAAAATGTTGGGAGGGACATGACATCTGAAGAAAAGGTGCCCCAGCCAAATGAATGGGGACAAAATGGTGTGTGATTAAAGCTGGGGAGGGACAAACAACCCTGTCCCCTCCTAAATTATGCCCATGGGTACATGCCTGTGTGGGCTCCCAAGCCCTCTAGGTTTGAATCTGTTTTGACTATGACCTAATGAGTCAGGAGCTGGAAATGTGCACCCTGCCTGATGCTGCGTTGTACAAACCACCAACGGAGCAGCTCATAGAAGGGGCCTGTGAGAAGAACCTTGCCAATACAACCATCAGAAATGTACTTCCAACAGGCATCAAGAAACTCCTAGACAGGCCTCATCAGAAGCTGTCAGTGCTGAACAAGGGGAATGGAGGAAGACATATTCTCTAACAGGGACTTCAGGTTGTGGACCGAAGCAGCTGATTTCCACTAAAGCAGTTGGGTTTTTGCCAGGATGGACTTGACCCTGTTGAATGATGGAGTGGCGAAGCAGGACAATGTATTCAGTTGAGCTCCTGAAAACAGAGCCTGCTGAGAAGGAGCCAAGCAGAGAATCCAAGCAAGGATAAACATTAAATCCTTATTTTCATGTGCCAGAAGGCTAGAGGGAGAGACCGGGCTCTGACCAATCAGTTGGATTATGGGTAAACATGGATCCCCAAACGATGGAGGTGAGCCACCTCCGGTGCAATGCATTTGGTGAATACCCTCAGAGCAGACTAGAGGCCAGGGGTAGACTTGAACAGGTAGTGTAGTCCTGCCATAGTAAACCTCAGGAACCGCGTGTGCGGATGATGAATAGGAACTTGAAAATACACATCTTCCAAGCCCAGGGAGGATAAGAAATCCTCCTTTTCAGGATGTGCTGTAACGTGACCATCCGAAAGGTTCAAGATCAAATGAATTTGTTGAGTAGACGAAGGTCTAATATAGGCCTCCAGCATCTGGACTTTTTCTTTACTCAAAAGTATCTTGAGTAACCGCCAAGTCCTCATTGGGTGTTATGGACATGCTTTGTCACTCGTTGGGTAAGAAGGGGCCGAATCTCGCGCTGGGGGAGTGAAAGATGTTTTTCGACTTTTGTGGGTGTCTGTGCTGAAACAAGGAGAGCACCTATTGTGGCTTTTGTGGGTGTCTGTGCTGAAACAAGGACAGCACCTATTAGTCTATGGTGATGTTGAGCCACCCATCAACGAAACTGGAGAGGCGCATTCCCATTGGGGTGTGAAAGTGGAGGGGCGGAGCAGACTTCTGGTTAGGCCTGCTTGTTAGATTGGCTCTAACGTGAGAGGAACTATGGCATTGCTGGTTACCACAGTAGGACTTCCCTCTACAGCTGTCAGTGGAGGTGTTCTGTGACCGGTGGAAGGGTCTGTAGGAATGGCACATGCAGGAACAATGTTATTTCCCAGAACAAAAGGACTGGCATTGCTGCTAGACAGTGCCTAGAGAGCGAGCAGTGTTGGAATCAGCATTGATGGCCTGGAGGGTGTCATCAACCTTCTTTCCGAAAAGATCCTCACCATTGAAAAGCATATCCGTGATTTTGGACTGCACCTCCGGGTGGAAGTTGGTTGCCTTCAGCCATTCTTGACGTCATAGAACCACAGTTCCCCATCTAGTGAAATCAAATCCAGTGTCCGCTATATCCAGGGCAACAGATATGGCGTGGTGCAAGGCCATTTCTCCTTCACAGAGGAGTGTGAAGGCTTCTTCTTTCTTGTCATCTGGTAGGAAATCGAGGATTGAACCCATCTTATACCACAACTCCCAGGACAGGATGGCCAGGGAGTTTTCTGCCTGGATGATAGTGGCAAGCTGTCTCCCTTCCTTATCCGGTGGGACAGTACATAGAGAGGAGGGGTTGGCAGAGCATTTACGTGCTACAGCCGATATTATAGAGTCCGAACTGAACTGCATATGCAGGCATTTGGAGGCATTATCAGTTGCTTATATTTCTTCTCGAATTTGTCTTTTTCAGAAGGAGCTGTAAAGGGATTCTTCATGGTCAACAAACCATCCTCCCAAATGTCATCGAGTACAGGTATGCAAATAACAGATTTCCTAGTTTATTTCTTTGCATTGATAAAGGAAACCTTTTTTCTGTTCCTCAGGAAGAAGGATCAACTTCTTTGGAGCCCTAGACATGTTGTGGAAGGACCCAATTTCGTAAAGAGAAGAATCATGGACATGAGGGTCTTCAGGTTCTCCATCCCCTAGGATCAGGTAATCAAATTAATCCGTGGTGGCAGCATGTGTAGAGGCTTCACCTTGAGAGGCACCATCCTCAGATTCTGTCTCAGAGATTGGCGCGAAGATGAGTGGCCAGTGTAGGGATGCGTTTTATGGGACCCAGTCAGTGGAAGTGCAAGAAGCGGGCCTGCAGGCAAATCTTGCGGGGGAGGGACAGTCGAAGGAGCCGGTATCGTAGACTGTATTCCAAGACAAGAGTCTGCAATTTAGATACAACGTCCATTGAGAGATTGCAGGGCTACATTTACTGGGAGCAGCCTTTGGTTGAGGCCCACTGGGTGCACTAGAAGCATGTGGGTGCAGCATAACAGGAAGAGGTTGAGCTGGTACTGATGACAGATCCTCTTCCTATTCTTCCTCTTAGAACACACCTTCTGGGCATTCAGAATTAGTATCTATGTCATGCTTCAAAAGGTCTTCTGGAGGTGTCATGGAAGGGCCCATAACAGCCGCAGCAACGTAAAGAGCCACTGCAAACAAAGTCTGTTTAAGCTGTGATGGAGAACCAGCATGGTCTGGTGGACGGGCGACTGTCTTTATAGTAGATGAAGAAGTCGGTGTTGAGTTTCATGAACGAGTGGTTGTCAAAGAAGCAGACGAAGGTGTAATTGTGGAAGATGGTACCTCAGTCATCGACCAGGTGATGGTTATGGTAGCAGATGATAGAGGTTTTGGTATCGACGGGACTGTCGAAGCGGTTGCAGTAGTGGAGGAGGTTGTCGGAGTAGAACAGGATTTGTCATGTTTCTGAGTCGTGGACAGAGTTGTCGTAATCCTGGGCGAATGATTTGTGGATGAAGACGACTTGGCTACTGAGGCAGTCACTGAAGGAGCTGTTGACAAAGACGTTGTCATGGCCTTCAATGAAGCAGGTGCCTGTGAGGATTTATGTGACTTGACTGCTGATTCAGGGGCAGCAGGAGCATGGGTCGTATGTCCTTTCACCTTTTTTTCCAAAGGAAACCTTCTTGTGGGACCTCAACCTCTTAAAAGAGGGAGTACGCTCCAGGGGTCTGTTGTGACGGAGACAAGCATAGCTCTGAACTGAGGCAGAATCTGAGGCAAAAGCAACATCCTCCAGCCAAGCCACTAGCCTTCTGAGACGGACTTTGAGAAGTTGTGACGGATCAAATGTGTTGAGGTCATGGTCTGGATAGACAGTAAAGGCAGACAATATGCTGATCCTCGATGTAGACGTTTTGAAATGGCAGGTGGAACGTGCCCTAAAATGATTTTTCTTAGGCTTGGGACCTGCCATAACTGTGGAACGGACACTCTTGAAAGGGCAGTGGCAGAGGTCAAAGTGGTCGGGAGCGGTGCTCCTATTGTTTTTATATTTAAGTTTCACTGTTCCTATACTTTTATTTTAAAAAGAAACCGTTCAGGTATGGTTTCGTTTTAAAATAAAAGTGTAGGAAGAAGTTGAAGCTTGCACTTCAGTGCACTGCACTGCACATTCCCATAAATAGCAGGTGTGTTTGTTTGGGCGTTTGGATTGTGTGTGGGAGGGGGCGCAGCAATGGGGTTTGTGGGGAGCAGGGGCAGGCCAGCAGGGAACATAGTTCCACTACTTCTTTTTGTACACTTCTACCACTGGGCAGTGGTTTACAAGGCCTCAACCCAGGAAAACTGAAACTAGGCAAAGAGACACAAGATCCTGACTACAACATGTGGAAAGACTATCGTGGACTTTCCAAAAACCTTAAAAGTATTGTAACGTTGTAGATAAAGAATCCTAGAACTTCAATTGAAGAAGAGAACCTTTGAGACCTCCCAACACTGAATGTGTGTTAAAAAATATGGAGATGTCCTCCTGGGGTGGAGCTAAGAGATACCTTTCTATTGGCTGCAGGGCAATATGGCCCAAAATGATTTTTAAACAAAAGAGCACTTTGACTGCAGTTTTAAAATTAAACTGATTTATTGTTACCGAGGATTCACAGCCTGACGTTGGAGAATATTCAAACAGCATGTCAATCTATGAAAGATCCAATGCTGGAGAATGATGCTATTTAATCCCAGTTAACAAATAGTTTGGCAATCTAAGGCACAAACCGAACACAGCACAAGTCTGTTGTTCATGTTTAGTAAAGCTACCCAAGACACAACTAACATCCCAGATATGGACAACCACTCAGGAACCATATCACCCTGGAGATGTGCAGTGAAGTGTATAGGTGAGAGGGCAATATGTTAAGGAATTAATTCCTAATTTGTTTAAAGGTGTTCTGCCTTTTCTGATATATAGTTTTGTGGAAATATTCACTTTGCATCAGATGGTTTTCTTTTTCTCATTTAGTCCCCTGATGATGATCCTAGGTGAGCAAAACACCTAGAGCCACAAGATATCCTGTAGACATATTTGAAAAGTCATTTTAAACTGGTAAAAAAGCATTGGAAAATGTTTTGATGAAAAAAGATGAATTTGTACAAAACGAATGAACCGGAGGAAGAGAGAGAGAGAGAGAGAGAGAGAAAGAGAAAGAGAAAGAGAAAGAGAAAGAGAGAGAGAGAGAGAAAGAGAAAGAGAGAGAGAGAGAGAGAGAGAGACTTATTAGTTCTGGCCAGCACATGATTGCTCACGCAAGTTTTGATAATATTGAGGCAAACATTCCAGTGATTAGAATTCTACCTCCTTCCTTGTGGCTTGGGAAGAATCTACTTGCGCCTTCTTGGGAGGTGTCCCTGGTACTCCATCAGGGGTGTGGTCTTTCCTTCTCTTTTCCCTTTCCACCCTTTCATTCATAAGGAAGGAGATGTTGGAAATGTCCACCTGGAAACCTCTCAGCTGCTAGTTTAGCGGCTCTGTAGCCGGCTGCTCTACTTTGAAGAGCTTCGAGCATATATTGAATGTGTTGTTGTTGCCTGTAGCACAAAGGATGCCGGAAAGGGATTGTGTTGTAGTAGTGCGAACCCGCTCTTTTGAAGTTCATGCTTTCAATGTGAACTTGAAAACTGTCATAAAAGAAGTCCTTAGTCAACTTTGGCACGGATGTCGTAGTCCCGAGGACGTGGCTCAGTGCAGGGTCTTTGGGTCAGTCTAGAATGCACTGTTTTATGTTTTCATTTATGTACGTGTGCAAGTTCACTTTAAATGTCGGCCTTGGCACTGGACAATGCAAGCTCCAATGAATCCACTAGTGGCTGGCGGATCGGTGGTAGAACAGACAGCAACGGAAATTCTAACATTCCGCCCCACAAGCCGAAGAAGCGAAATCTGTAAGATGTCGATCTGTTTCACTGCAATCTGCCATTCCACCACCCCTGCGTATCGAAAAGAGTGGTGCAAAGTTTCTCTTGCTGTCTCACAGACTGAAACGAGCTGCGCAAAGTTTCTTGTGCCCCTGCGCATAACTAGCACGAATCGAAAAGAGAGGCACGAAGTTTCTTGTGCTGCTGCCCAAAACTAACATGGTTTGAAAAAACGTGCAAAGTTACTTGTGCCGCTGCATGAACCTACTACGAATCGAACAAAAAGCAGCACACAGTTTCTCATGTCGCTGCGGGAAACTAGAACTGATTGTGAGAAACTGCACAGTTTCTCGTGCCGCTGCACGAAACTACTACAGATTGAAAAAAGACCTGCACAAAGTTTCTTGCGCCACAAACCTAGCTGGGGAAAAAAAAAGATCTGCACAAAGTTTCTCATGCTGCTGCACAAGCCTAGCACAAATTGAAAAACCGTGCAGTTTCTTGTGACACTGTGCAAAACTAGCACGGTTCGGAAAAACCGGCACAACATTTCTTGTGTCGATGCACAAAACTAACATGGGCATGAAACAGCACAAAACTGGGTGAAAATTCAGTGTCACCGGAACCACAATGCTAATTTCACAGAACACAAAGGAAGCGGAATCAAGTGCGGATTCTGCGCTTTTCGCTTCCTGGGCCAAAATGCTTCTCATCCCTAAGCACGAATACTAGTGTGCTCCCCTTCCTTATTGATTTTATGTGTGTTTGCACTGTATTTTTGGAGGGCGTTTTCATGACCCTTTTGTCCAACACCAAAAGCTTACCCCTGCCGGTCTTCTGCACATTGTAGGGGGGGGGGGCTCTAAAGCAGACCCTTCATAGTGCTTTTTGGAGACTGGGAGCATCTGACTGTACACTTTTTTGGTTTCCTTTTGTGTGGGCACATGACTCAACACCCTCTACCTGTGACTCAATCTGTACAACATCAGAAGAGCCCTCTATTTTGGTTGGTTAATTAATTAACCTTTCAAAACAAACATGGAATAAAAAACAATCATTTAAAATCTTTCTCCAAGGTATAACTCATAAAGGTCACAGAAAAAAGTCACAGAAAATATAATCCATTAGTTGCATTGTGACACATATAAAAAAAGAAGAAGAAAAAACAGGCAAAGATACAAACAAAGAAGACATATTTAAAAGTAAGAAAAATAACTTCTATGGACATATATAGAAGGAAATCTTTCTCAAGCATCTTGTCCTGTTTAACCTTCCTACAGTTCTAATTTTCCAATAGTAATTGATTATTTATTTCTCTCAGCACATAGTAAGCTCCTTGTAGGATCTTGACTTTGCTGCCTCCAAAGCGTGTGCCGCCCAATGCAGCTGTTTTCAACCCCAAACAGTTTTTTGGTTTGTTGTCGGTCTTGGGAAACAATAGTTACAAACCTTACGGCTGTCCACCCAAGATAATTCAGCATTAAGCTTTAACGGAGAAAACACCATTTCAATTCAACTAAAGTCTGTCTTAACAGGGAGGCCCATACAATTAAATACGAGATTCTGTATGAAAGGCATACTCACATGTCCTGTCTCTAGAATCACAAGGGTTGTAATTTTGTGACAACAGGGGCCAGATTACAGAAACTTTGCAGCGGTGCAAGTGCAAAGTTTCACGGTATTAGCCCTATTTTGAAATACACTGGGACGCATTTGAAAACTACCGCACCAAGTGCAGTTTAACATATTAAAAGCACCAGAACAAAAATTGCCCTAGTGCAAAAAAGATACATTTTGGATGCATTTTTGCATCAGGGCAAAGTTTGCCCTAGTGCTAATACCATTCCGTATTAGCACTAGGTCAAACTTTGCCCTGGTGCAAATATGCAGTACAAATGTATCTTTTTTGCACTAGGGTAATGTTTGCCCTGATGCCTTTTATATGCCAAACTGCACTTGTCATGGTGCAATAGTTGTCTAGTGTGTGCCACTGTTTTAAAAAATAGGGCAAACTTTGCCCTAGTGCTAATACCGTGCAACTTTGCCCTTGCATTGGCGCAAAGTTTCTGTAATCTGGACCCTGGTGTCCAATCTATACCAAGTCAAAGCCACGATTGATGTCCATCATTCAGTTATGGTCCCGGTGAAGATACATGCAGATGTACTGTTTTCAATCTCGGTTTACTAATGTCACGGCAAAAAAAACAATCTCAAGCCGCTGAACAGCATGCCTACTTGAACCGTTGAAGTAAATCATTTTTAATACTCTGGACCAACCACTAGCTGCCAGAATATGCACAGTGGTGAAACCAAACAGATTCACAAGCCCCAGAAAAATTATTTTCTATTGTAATCTTCCAAAATATCTATATGAGCGAAGGGGAAAAATAGTATCAATGAGGGTCCTTGGCGACTTTGCATAAAATTCAGGAACATTTTGGGAACATAAGAACAACCACAGATCCTGTTCCTGGTCTGTTTAATGGGAACTCAGTAGCCCGTGGAACAAATAGGTCACTTGCGGAAGCGTGACATGCTATGCGTTGGGTGTCCAGGGTCAGGGCATGCAGACCGTGAATATAGGCAGCTGGAACACTCTGCAGGGAAGGTGTGCAGGGGGGCTTGAAAGGGCCTGGAAGAGGGCCAGGAACAAAAGATCGACGTTGCGGGTGTGGGCTTTTCAGTCTGGAATCTGCAAGGTCAGTCTTTTGTTACTAGTCTTCAGACATAGATCTTTATATTTGACCAATAGGTTCGCGATAAAAGGGTTGCATGCTTGAATCACCAGGTACTTAATGGACACTGGCCATGATACTCATAATTTTTTCACAACAGTCACCTAACATTAAAGTGTTTACAACTATGTACTGTGAGAAACATGAATGTGTCTCACCCGCTAGTCTCTGGGGATCTGTCATCCAGGTGGCCAGGACACAGCCATCGCTATTGGACCCAGTTCCTCGGGATCTGTGTGGGATGATTTCCTGGATGGGGGGTCCTCAGGCAGTGGAAGTGGGTTACTGACGGGTGAGACGCGGAGCCCCTTCCATTTAGCACCTTTTCTCCATCCTACCACGTAGGATATTCAGAATTTCTACCCCTACCCTTTTCCAACACAAACACTTTCTTACACCGTGAAAGACAACGGACTAACTCCAGAGCCATTTACCTGACATGTCCCAACACAAGGGTCAGGCAGAGTCAAGCAGTTGACAATAACTACGCAGCCCTTTCCCTTCCCCACAGGGATAAAAGGCAGAGCATGAGAGAACACTTTGAGAAAGGCCGAATGCACAAGGAAGCAGCCATTCTGGACCGGCAGTTTAAACAGAAGAGAAAGGCGGCGAGACCTGGAGGGACGAGGAGGGAATTGCCCTTTCCCTTTTCAACTCAGACCTGCGAAGCCTCGAGAGGGAAATCATAAGACCGGGAAGTCCAGCTGGTTGTGGTGCGACAGGTGTCAACGGCACACAGGGCCCTTCCGTGCTAATAGTCAAAGCGGGGAGAATCGATTGCTGCTGTGGTGCCGCCCTTGACTCCTGAGACAAGAAACTCCAACAGTTCAGCACAGCCGGTGAGTCGGAGAAGACTGATAGTAAACCGAACTGTGCTGGGACCAAGGTTGCAAATGGCAACATCGTTAAACAAAGAACTTGTGTGTTTGAACTTTAAAGAAACCCTAGTAAAAGGTCCAGAAGCAGAGGTGTCCGGCGCCGCAGGGAGCGCTTTTTCGAAGGACTTTGGAGCCGTTTTGGGTTGGGTTGTTCTTTTTGAAACTACGAGAATCATGAGGCCGGCGTGAAGTGTCATAGTTATCCTACGAGGATCAAACAAAACCCCTCGTACACTGGAAAGTCTTTGACACATTGGAGAAAACTGAGAATATCAGCAAAGAGGATCCTAGAAAGCTTTTGTTCGCCCATCTTTGGTGGAAAGGCTTTGACTGTATCCAGCGTTACACACAAATTATAAATACATCAATTAAATAAAGTGGGGGGAAGAGGGCAACCCCGTTTCAAACCCTGCTGCGTATAAATGGGTCTGGTGAGCCCCTGCACACTAAGCCTGGTTTGAACATTTGTGGATGTATATGGAGATCTAATTGCTGCAAGTAAGTCAGTTGGACATCCCCACGCCTCCATTTTGTCCATAGCAACTGCCTATCTACACGATCAAAGGCCTTTTGTTTAGATCTATAAAGGTCATGTAGATATTTGTGGCATCCTTTAGGGCTTGGCCATTCAAAATATTCAGTAGGAAGAGATTCAAATCCTACTTGGTTTATGATCCCCATTTGACAGGGAACATATATTTTTGCCTTTGTAATCCATTTCTGAAGATGTCCCAACATCAGCCCTCCAAGTAATTTGCCCAGAACATCAAGGAGAGCTATTGGGCGATAGCTGGCTCTGATGAGTTGCCCAGCTTATATATCGGCACAATAATTGCTGAGCGCCACGAGACTGGAACTCTCCATAGCTTCACCACTTGGCTGAAAAGCACATAAATGAATAGCAACCAATTCATAGGGGCTGCTTTAATCATCACGTTTGTTAGGCCATCAGGATCCAGAGTTCTTGATGGACTCGCTTTTTCAATTAACAATTCCAAGTCCAGCATATCGAAAGAATTAGACCACCCCCTTTGCTTTTTTTCACTGGCTGAAGTATGCTGTTCCCATCTTTGCAAAAAGTAGTAGTCAATCCACTTGGTTTCTGTCACCATATTTAAAAGAGGCGCCACAGACTTACTGATATATTTATCATTTGCCAAGTAGATCTTGAGTAATTTCCCATGAAAGAAAGCATCATGGCTTCTGCATCTTGCTGCCAAAGAATCGCTATATAAGAAGCAAGCCAATTTTTGAATCTTCGTTTTCATTATCCTAACTAATACACAGGCATGGCCATTTTGTTTTTTAAATCTGCCAAGAATCTTTATTTCTTTCCGCAGCTGTTTTTTTCTCGATGAGCACTTTCTCATCGAAAATGTGGCTGAGATACTTTGTCCTTTTTTGCCTTTCACTTTAAACTCCAAGAGCAGGGGTACATAATCTAGAAGATCACTGTGTTCTAGCTGTTTGTTGAAATTTGCACATAGTGCACCAATGTCTTTAGGTTTCAACTGTAGACTGGTTCCACCATTAACAGGTTCTATGCTAAGCAAAGCCCCTCCACGTCAGCCTCAACAAAGCATGGTCGCTTATCCTTTTCAAGGTCACTGTTAAAGATGTTATATCATTAATGACTGAAGTCGATACAAATACATAATCCAAAATGGAAGCTTGCAACCAGTTAGTCCAAGTTACACCAGAAAGCCGATCGCCCTCACATTGGCCATTCAAAATGTGCAGTTCTCTTTCTCTCGTTAACTCTAGCCAGGCTACGGCTCTCGCCTGTCTCTTTCCCTTACACCCGGCCATTCCTTTGATCGTATCACCCTCGTAAGGTATGCATGGGCAATTGAGATGACCTCCTATAAACATAAAATGAACATTATACCTACTGTGGAATTTATTACTGACATCAATAATTGCATGCACAAAGACACTTGTCATAATCCCCATTGGGTTCCAGTAGATGTTTAAAATAACACTCCATTTCCATTGTTGGGAAATCACATCCTTTGTTTTTACACAGATAGCTTGAATAAAAGAATTCAGACATATCGTGTCTACTACAAGAAGACCCCTTCAACTTTTTACTAAAGACAAAAGGCCAGCCGACAGGCGTCCTCTAGAGCCACAAGAAGCTGGATTAATACAAGAGCTGTATCCATCATAAATTAGAGCCATTAGGAGCCAGGTTTCCTGTAGACAAATGATGCCCATAGTTCTGGATAATATATCTGCATCTCCAGGTAAGTGGGTAAAGCCTCTTGTGTACCAAAACCCAAAAGTCCAGGATCGCTCTCGTTGGTAATTACCAGACAGGTTCGGAGGTTCCACCAGCCCCCTCGACCCCCGGCGCCCTGGAGAACACACCCCAATCTACATAGATTATCACTATTGTCCTTAATGGTACAAGTGCCCATGTTGGCACAATCAAAGCTCACTTTGGTTTGATGTCATCACTTGCCATTTATCTTCCGAAGTCAGGAAGGGGAAGTCATGATTCCCAAGATTCACTGGCTTGACATTGTCAACATCAGAACAATTTGCCGGCATTAGACCCTCCCTAGACCCATCTATACCCACTAACTACAGACCCATTACCACCGTCCCCTTCCTGCTAAAAATATTAGACAAGACAGCTTATCTACAAATACAATACTACCTTGAATTAAACCATCTCCTGGGAATCAGGCAATCGGGTAATAGACCCCAACATGGGACAAAGACTGCTCTCATCGATCTCAAAGTTCAAATCGACACACTTAGAGATAACGGGAAAACTGCTCTACTACTTCTACCTGACCTCTCTGCAGCATTTGATTTAGTAGATCACAAAATTCTCGTAACCACCTAGACTCGGCAGCCCATTTCTCTCAAGAAGACATCGGTTGGATTGAGTCTTTCCTGAACAACATGTCTATGCGTGTCTTCTCTACCTCAGCATCCGCTGACCCTATCCCCATCACTTGCGGGGTCCCCCAGGGATCATGCGTCTCCCCCACATTGTACAACGTGTTCACAAAGCCCCTGTTTGATGATCTTGTTGGTCTGGGTATCACCTACACTAATTACTCTGATGATACCCAGATCCTCATCCCGTTGACGGGAGATTACAACAAGGATTTGGCCTTGGTGAACAGGGTGTACCTCATCATCCAGGCATGGATGGCCTTCCACAGTCTATGCCTGAATGATGACAAGACCGAACTCATTATCCTCGGTCCCCCCCCTAACCTAAACAAACTAGATCACAAATACACTAGCTTCCTCATAGATGGCAACTCTATCAAGGTAGCCAAGGAAGTTAAAACTCTAGGAATCTATCTAGACTCCTCCCTTTCCTTCCGCAAACAGGTTAGCTCCATAGCCTCCTCCACAGCCCATACATGTAAACTAATAAGAGCAGCCAAACCCTTCCTTTCCACCCAGAACTGTACCACCTTAGCCAGAGCCCTTATACTATCAAAACTGGACTACTGTAATGCCCTTTACATAGGAACCAACAAATATGTTACTAATAAAATCCAGACTCTGCAAAACAATGCTCTCAGAGCAGCGCTTAGCATTCCCAAGAGAGAACATATTTCCAACATCAGGAGAGCCCATAATTGGCTCACTACCACCGACAAAATCCTGCTCGAAGTAGCCTCCTTAACTCATAAATGCCTCAACAATGCAGCCCCCTGCTACTTAGTCGACAGAATAAAAAGATACACCCCAAACCAACCTACCAGAACCTCCAATGCCAACTTTCTCTCAGTTCCCAGGTTCAAACGAACCAAAACGGGTGGCAAAAGCTTCCAGGTGAAAGCAGCCCAACACTTGAACTCCCTGCCACTTTCCTTAAGGACACCTCAAACTTACCCCCACTTTAGACGCAATTACATTCAGTGGATAAAGGATAATGACCAATAACTCACCTTACCTACTCTATGTATACTTGTAAATATGTATATTTGTAAACTGTTTATCACTGCATCGGTCGCAACTGCTTTAAACTATGTACACACTGTAATTACTGTACAGTGCTGTAACCAAGCTGAGAATAACCTTGCTGCTCCTGTGCCCTTATACCTTCGGGTCTGGCGCGCAATATAAATGAATAAACAAACAAACATCTGGTCATCCTCTATCAGGGAATCCCTTGGTCTAATAATGGGGCCAGACCACAAAGAAGTTTGCATTGGCAACATGAAATAATCCTCTTTCCTTATATCTTCCTGCTGATCGTCATCATCTGTGGTGAAAATACAAGTATTGACTCCATCCTTTTCAACAGAGAAACAACTGGCAGATAGAACCTATGGGCAGCTCGATGTAACACCCTCCCCTCGAACTTCCTCTAAGCAAATTCGATCAGGCATCACCAGTGTTTGTCCGTTTAAAGACCTTTTTCATGGCGATACAGGAATTATCAAATTTCTCAAGAATGCCCTTGAACGATTTGATTTCCACTTTTTCAGTGGCTATGTATTTTTTTCCTTATGCTTAGGGATAATAGGTTTCTCCATCTCATTCAGCAGCTTGCGCTTCCTCCTTTTTTGGAATAACGGAAACATTGTGGTCGAACTTGCTTTTGATTTTACTTGCTTCGGGAGTTTTATAAAGCTATCCGTCAAGCTCTTCACTGATGAAGATGGTCAGACTCCCACTTTAGGAGTAGTACCACTATCCATCTCCTTTACAGAAGAGCCAGGATTTCCAACAGCCAATTGTATGGATTTTGGATAAAGACTTTTTGTGCCCTCGTTAATCATCACATGCCTCCCTGGTGTCTACTCATCATCCGGTTTCTCCATCTCCAGCATCACTATAGTTTTCACTTCTTCCAATTTAGATGTAATTTCCTGGGGCAATAGCGAAGAGATCCTTGCTTTCTGGCTTTGGATTGGAGATTTCACCTGAAGTATTTCCAATACAGATCCAAGGAGGTGTTTTTTGTCCGCCCTTTTTTTGTTGCTGTAGCGGTTTAGTGCATTCTGCTTCGTGGTCCACTCTAGATTGTAGTGAGGAAACAAATGCTTCAATGAATATCACTTTAGAGTGAATCAAAGCCAAAAGAGTGGACTGATCATTAAAGGTATCATTCATCGATTCATAGAGCTTCAAAAAGGAGATAGTGAAATTGTTAGTGCAGACATCACACTACAGTGAGATTTAAACAGTTAAGTTTAAAACAGGAGCCGGGCCTCTGGTGACTTTTGGAGAAAAATCTGAGTCATCCAAAGAAGAGGCAGATGAAAATAAGACGTTCGGCTGAGCCCCAGGAGGAGTTAGAGGCATATCTACTAGCTGCAAGGTCAGTCTTAACGGTGGAGAACAAGAGGCCACTTTTGCAATGTCATAATCATGCACTGATGGTATCCGAAACGTAGCCCGAGCGATTTAAGGATTTGAGGTTTGCAACCCATTCATGACCAGCAATGAGCCAGGCCCGTTGTGATTTACTTCTTTCAAAGCCATTTTCATTGAATCAGGCTTAGGTTCCAATTTTCTTTTAATGTCTGCAGTGTCTCTCAACAGCCTCACATCAAGGGGAGACACCCCAGATGCAATGTTAAAGTTTTGTGCGTTTACAACAAAAGATCAAGTGGCCACCCCATTTGCTGCCAACTCATTTTGGAGGACCGGCGGCATAGCCGTGGAAGGGGTCCTTTCTTTCATCTCCGTCATTTGTCAAGGGGAGATAGGAAAGAGGACCTTATTCATTGGACGCCCATTCAGGTGGGAGTCTAAACCTCCATTCGTCAGAGCATCCTTTCCAACTTCGCCCCATAATATTGACTCTAGGCCATCCATCACTCTATTAGGAGCGTCCCAACATTTGTTGAACTTTTTTTAACACAGCCCGATCCTTCTCACTCCGCCCCTAGGAACAGCATCCGATGGACCAGTGCAGGACAGAACTTCTAGAATTTCGGCATCTGTTAAATCAAGAGGGGTTCCCCCTGGGCGAGTGCTCAATTTCTGCCCCTCCTACGTCTAGTTGCACCCACTGACAATTTGCAGCAGGGAAATTACCAGGTGCTTGCTCTGGGCTCATGCATATTATTTCATTTCTTGGGGAGGCTCATTTACCTTTGAGAACGTTCACTAGGCCAGTACATTCCAGGCCAGCCCTTGAGTCACTGATACATGTTTTAGCGTCTTTTAGCTGTAGATTAGAGGCATCAATTTGCAAGGAGCACAATTGGAGAGGGGGGAACACTTTTTTCATTTATTTTGTTTCGCCGTTTAGGCTCCCGTCCCGCTCACCTGAATCAATCACTGCAGTTTCTTTTGTCTCCGCCCCAATGTTCCCACCAGGAAGTGTAACGCTCACCTGGTATCCACAGGGACGTCACTCAGCCTGTTCTGACCTCTTATGACCTCGAACCCTTCCCTGGAGTCTACTCGAATGGAGACTGGGCCTGAAACACAGGATTGGTAGAGTTTAACTCCCTATTGTCTCTGTGTGCTTGAACCCCTTCTTCCCCGGGGTCCAACCCTTCCCTTTGATCCACAGCTCACCTTGTTTTCTTGGAAAGTGTGCTCTCCGTCCTGCTTTCAGCGCAGGGGCGCGTTGATTGATGCAAGCTCATTGCTGCCTAGTTACTTCACTGGCAAGAGTCTGACACGTAAGTATAATGAGTCTTTTGAACAGTTCTCTAACTTCGTTCCTTTCCTTCCTTAGATGATGGTCGGCGTCCGGGGATGGCGACGTGCTGCTGAGATGAGTAGCGCTGAAGGTGAGTGAGAGCACGATACGCGATGCGACCCTTTCGTATTTGTATTGAACTGAGTTCTTTTTCTGTGTCTTTTAGGTGCCGCAACGTTTTCAGCGTGGATACCGGTTATGAAGAAGAAATGCAGTGAGTAAGCACGGTATGCGGCGCCTCTAGATGTTTCCATGCTAACCTGGAGTGTCTTTTCCCTCTTGCAGATGGAAGAGAAGTTCCGGAGACAGAGTTCCCCCAGAGCGGCTGGGATTCAGGTAAGCGTTTGAAGCTCGTACAGTCTTTAAAAATAAGTGAAGATTTGCTGAATGCTTACTAATGCCTTTTTTCTGTTCTTTTCCCTTAGGAAGCGGCGTGCCGGGATGGGAATGACAACGCCGAAGATGCCTGCAGAACAGAAGAAGTGATGAATGATGGGCAGAAGCGCCGCAAGGTAAGGCTGTTCCTAACGGTGTTCTTGTTCTTGCAGGAGCTGAGCGCAGAAGAAAGATGCAGGCCTACTGAAGACCGATCCGAACACGGTGAGTGTCACGCTGCAGGTGCAGAAAACACAAAGCATGTTTCTCAGCCTGGTCATGGCTTAAATAGTCTCTGGGTATCCCAGGTGTCTCTGGGCTGAACCACACCCAAAAGACTAGACTGCCATGCAGTTCTGGGAACCGAAATATGTGGGGGCATCCATCTTGTCCCCATCAAAGCACTACAAGTCCAATCCCCAATGTTATCCTATGGGAGTGAGTGAGTCTGGTGCCACAAGCGCCAAGTCTGACTCCAAGTGGGTCTTTGGAGGGATGGAGAGGCCCTTGAGGGCCATGTAGGCGATTGTGGCCTGGCTCCAGCCTGACATCTTGGGGGGCTGGGGACATGAGGGGCAGGAATTATGACAGGAAGACTGGAGCACTCATCACACTCTGTGCTGCTCCGTGGAGAAAGTGAAGGTTTTGTCAGCAAGCCACGCCTCCGTGCAAAAAACAGAGAGAGAACACTTCTCAAAGTTGAACACACTGGAACACTCGTCGCACTTGAGAGAAACCTGAAGCTGTCTCCATGACTAGTACCCAGGGATCTGTCATCCAGGACACGGCCATCGCTATTGGTTCCAATTCCTGGGGGTGGACCAGTGAGGGAGGATCACCTGGATGGGGGATCCTCAGGGAGTGGAAGTGGGACACTAATGGGTGAGATGCGGTATCCCCCTTCTTATACCTTTTCCCTCCTCTTAGCCCATAGGATACTCAAACACTATCTCCCCCACCCCCATTTCCAACACAAACACCATGAAAGACAACGGACAAACACCAGAGCCATTTACTGGACATATACCATCGCCAGGGTCAGGCAAAGACAGGCAATTGACCAGAATCACACACACCTGATGGCTATTTCCCTTCCCCACAGGGATAAAAGGTGGAGCATGAGAGCACAATAAAAGCAAGGCAGACCGCACGACGAGAGAGCTAACTCAGCACGGCAGTTCAAGAGGAGGAGAAAGGCAGCGCAAATCGAGAGGGTGACAAGGAGAGAAGCGACCTTGCCCTTTCCAAGCCAAACCCGTGAAACCTCCACAGAAGGAATTGTAAGACCGCGAACAATAGCCAGCATGTGTTGCAGCACATGTCAACGGTACACAAGGTCCTCCGTCACTGATAACCAAGACGAGGGGAGACACTTGCCACCGTTGTACCGACCTTGGCTCCAGAGACAAGGAAAACCAAATTGTTCAAAACAGCTGGTGAGTCAAGGGGAGAGCCGATAAGACACCGAACAGTTTTTGAACAAAAAGTAACAAAACGGCTAATTGAAGAAAGTACAAAATACTGTTTGTTTGATACGAGAGGGGAAAACCAGCAACAGAGGAGTTAGACACCACGTGGGTGTTCACTTGAGAAACTGGGCAATTACCCTATGGTTGAAACTACCATTACCAGAAGGCCTTAGGAACGGCGCGAGAAGGGGTCAAAGTGGACATACAGGGTCTAGTAAAATCCTCTGTATAGCTGAAAGTATTTGCCTGGCAAATGAAGGAAAAGCTAAGGGAAGTGAATCCTGCATCGTAAGAACTGTTTAAGGAACTGTGTGAATTGCAAGAGTGAACCTGATGGAGGGATGCCGATGAAGAGGGCAAAGTCTAAAGTCCCAATGTAAAGTGTGTTGACAAGAGTGAACCCAGCAGAGGGTTGGCCACAGTGAACTGCTTAAAAAGACATTAAGATTTGTGAATGGCACAGAGAAGATTGTGTTGAAAGCCGAAGTGAACCTGATGGAGTCTGACATTCAAGAGGGGTACGAGCCCGGAAGAGGTGGGTCTAAGGGTGAAAAGACATCACGCAACGTTCAAGCAGAAAGGAACTTTTGTTTATTATTTTTAAACACATCAGATCCTCGGAGGCAAGAGACTTTTTGTGGAAAAGAGAATTAACCACCGAAGGCTCCGATAGTTGAGAGTGGAACTGTTAGCTGGTGCTGGGAAAGCTTGAGCGTGTGCTGTGCTCCAGAGTCCTACCTTGTCCCTTGCTCAAATCATGGGACAGGGAGACCCTGACTACCGCATCCTGACTTATTATTTGTGAACACTTCTTTCTTTCCTGTGAACCCTATCCCACACTCTTTGTTTGTATTTAGCATAAGGATAAGCAATAGGTTTTTCTTAGTAAGACGCCACTAGGACTGCCTTATTATTATTTGATTGTCATAGCGTGCTTCCATCTTAGATTTATGTTTAGATTAGGCATTTCTCCAACCCACATATACAGTTTAATAAACACCCTTGAACTGTGATCACTTGTGTCTGTCTTTACTGTTGCCACCATGAGTTCCTTACACACTCCGCCTATCAATTCATTGTTGTCTGAGGGGCATTGACCTAACTTCAGGAGATAATGTCCCTCTCACTAAAAGTGGGAGTCGTTTGGAATTTTTGAAGAGGAGGGGAGGAGTGGGCAGGTTTTGAGGTGAAGATGTCTGCATATGTGGCTTCCCATCTCCAGAAACCAATGCAAACATCCATAGAGAATTATATATTTAGGGTTTGCATTTTTAAATTAAACCTTGAGCAGTGTTAAAAAAAAAAAAAGAAAAAGGGGAAACTTGTGGACGGCCTTGGGGAAGGGGGTGATTCTTATCAAATTGGTGAGGCATGGCCTGACAGGTATCTGCCAAGGCGGGGGGGTGGTGGACGAGATCGAATTATTTTAAAGAACTGCACCACCTGGTGTCAACTTTGTTCTTGATGGACACAAGCTTGAAAACAGGGTGTGGCTACCGTGACCAAATTCCTTTATTTGTGTTTAACAATTGAATCTACACACTAACACTTATTATGCATGTTTTATTTATTATAATTATCCATATTTATTCTCTTCATCATAGCTGTGCTTAGCCAAATTTACTGTTTGCCATGTAAAAAAAAAAAACTTAATAGGTTTTCACATATATTCAACAACAAAAAATAAGAAAAACAAAAATACAAGGCACTAAGGGATTTAGGTTCTGGCACAGCAAAACGAATTCTTTTGTACCTAGGAAAATCAAGAGGTACTCCTCCGATTGCTTTTGTCCAGTGAACAATCGCGCTGTAGTTTAAACAATGTAAAAAGGGCCTTTCAACTCCTATACTCCTCGTGCTGCCAGTTTGCACGACTGGCACCATAGAAAACCTAATTCATGGGATCACATCACTTCTCCCCAAGGGGGAGCCCTTCCCTGTTAGCTAGAGAGGTGAGGCTTCCACCTAAAAGTCCCTGTAGGGGTGGTAAATAGCACAAGGACCTCACAGGAAGAGATGGGCCTTATGGGGACAAGGGCTCCTGATCCATGATGGAACTCTCTAATCCTCCTTCCCTGAAAACTATGAACGCCTTAACATCTGTCTAGGTTCAAGTTGAAAGTAATGTGTACTATTGTGATGCTCCTTCTCTTCTTCCTGTAAGATTAGACACCATCAATATGAATACTCAATCTAAACAGGATTTGTTCTGTGAAGGTACGAAGATGAAGAAAAACATTCACAGGGTCCTGCAGAACACTCATGTGAAAGGTAATGGGATGAGGTGGCCCCAAGGAGGCAAGAGGAGTACACAACTAAGCCCAACAACAGACTATGGCTCTCTGCTGGGGAGGTTCCAGGCCAACAAGATAAAAAACAAAGAAGGATTAAGTAAAGAGAGCAGCAGATGAGGTGTCTGGTCAGCTTGGGAAATTTGTACCGGGAGAGAAGATGGGACATTGCAGGAGCAACCCAGATGCTGGGAGGATGCCGGCCGCAGACCAGAAAAGTCCTATGGCTGAGCAAGTACAAGCCAAACTGGCAGCTGGAATCCGGGAGACGGTTGTGTGACCTTGAGGTGGTGGACTGAGTCCCACAAGTGTGCCGATACCGCCTGCCCGGAACACCTGTAGAGACACAGCGGGCACGCAGAGAGAGAAGAGCGAAGCCGAACAAGTGTTCACTGGGAACACAGAAGCCCGACACCTCAGGAAGAAGGAGAACCGCCTTGAAATGGAAGCCTTGGACATGGCCTTCTCATGGTTCACAGGACCAAAGTTCCCAAAAAGTTGTGAAGTCTTTCGGAATAAAAACGTTGTGCGTGTCACATAGAACTTCAAGGCACGTGCAATGTACAGCGAGTTCAAGGCTCCTTCAGCTGTTGATGAAGGTTTTGGGAAAAAAAACGGGTAACACCAAAGGCTCATTGAACGGCATGAAAGAGGGGTGCGTCCGCAGCACCACCTGCGATTCGTGGAAAGTCTGGTATGGTTGCTTGCAGGATAGGACCTAGATCTCACCCACCCTCCTGGCAGTGGTGATGGCCACAAGTAAAGCAGTTTTCCACAAGAGGAACTTCAGAGGGGCCTGATGCATCGGCTCGAAGGGGGCCCCCATGAGCCTCGTTAGAACAACATTGAGTTCTCATGCCAGGGCGGGAGCCTTCACCGGCAGGAAAGACCGAAAAATTCCTTTGAGGTACTACTTGATGAGTCGGTGAGACCACAGCAAAGATCTTTCTGGAGACCTGGTGTAGCAGGACACAGCCGCCAGATGCACCTTGATAGAAGCATGTGCCAGGCCGGCCTTGGCCAAGGAGAGCAAGTATGGAAGAATTTGCGGGACCGTGAACCTCAGCACAGTTATCTTCTGCGACCAGCACCACGTAGTGAAACGCCTCCACTTGTGACCATAGCAATTCAAAGTCGACGGTGCCCTGGCCTTGGCGAGGACCTCTCTGCAGTCTGCAGGCAACTCATATCCACCAAACTCTAGGGCTGCAGGAGCCAATCCCTCAGTTTCAGCGATCCTGGTTTGTGATGCAGGATTGCGCCTCTTTGTCTGGTGAGAAGATCCAGAACTACTGTCAGCTTGACCGGGGTTGACGCTGACAGACTGAGAAGGTCTGGATACCAAATCTGCCTCGGCCAGGCTGGGGCGAGGAGTATCATCCTGCTTTGGCACTGTCTGAGCGTGTTGATGACTCGTAGCAGGAGAGGCAACAGCGGAAATGCGTACAGGAACAGGCCTTCCCACGGGAAAGAGAACGCATCCCCCATGCTCCTTGGTTGGTGGAATCTGCTGGCAAACTTCTGGCATTTGGAGTTAGCCGCCATCGCAAAAAGGTCAATCTGGGGCCTGCCCCACTTGACGAAGGGATTCTGCAATGGTGTTCTTGACTCCTGCTAGGTGAAGAGGAACAAGGAACATCTCTTGTCTGGCAGCACAGCGCCACAAGTCCTGCGCTACTGGGATTGAGTGCCCCCCGTTTCCTGATGTAGAACATTGTGGTGGTGTTTTCTGTGAAGATCCTCACCACCTTGCCCTGCAGAGATGGAAGGAATGACTTGAGGACTCAGAACACAGCCCCTAGCTCCAGGATGTTGATATTGAGATCTTTCTCCTCTGGCAGCCACAGGCCTCTGGCATACAGACATCCAGTGTGGGCTCCCCAGCCTTCCAAAGCAGCGTCCGTGTTGACCGTCTTCTGGTATGGAGGGACAGAACTCCTCGTCAAGAGGGATCTTGTCTGCAAAGCTTCCGGACACCTGTATCCGGCGAACATTCAGGAACTCCTGAAGAGGTTGCATTTGTAACCTGCAGTGCCGGATGAGGTAGATGCAGGACGATATCATGCTGAGCAACCACTTGATGGTTTGCACCGTGGTGCTCTTCATCGACAACAGCCGCTGCACCTTCCCTTGAATGGCCGCTACTCTCTCCTCCGAGGGCGACGCCAGGCAGGACATCGTATTGAGTCTCGGTCCTATGAACAGTGCATTCTGCGATGGTGTCAAGCAGGACATTGGATAGTTGATGGAGAATCCCAAATCTGTCAGTAGCTGGACGGTCGCCTCTGTGTGTCCGACAGCCAACTCTTGCGATTTTGGCCAGGATGAGCCAGTCATTGAGGTACAGGTATACGTGTATACCCCGGAGACATAGATGGGCCGCCACCAGTGCCAGGGACTTTGTGAACACTCTGGGACCAACTTCAATCTGAAACGTAGGGCCTTGAACTGGTACTGCTGGTCTTGCACTACAAAAAGTAGAAACCTTCAATGTGCCTTGTGAATGAGGATGTGGAAATAGGCATCCTACAGGTACAGCAACGCCAAGAAGTCTCCTTCCTCCATTTGGCCGAGCATGTGGTGCAATGCGACCATGCTGAACTTTTTGGATTTTAAGTATTTGTTGAGACGTTGCAGGTCGAGGATGGGTCTACAGCCCCCTGTCTTCTTTCTAACCAGAAATATCTGGAATACACTGCGGAGATGTTGGGGAACTAGCTCTATTGCCCCTTTCCGCAACATTTCCGATACCTCTTCCAGGAGCTCAGGAATGTGTTGCTCCTGAGGGGTAACCAGAGGGATCCGCGGACACCTGCACTGGAACTCCAAGTTGTGTCCCTGGGCGAGAGCATCCAGCACCCATTTGCCAGTAGTGATCATCTTCCACTGTTAGGGAGAATTCTCTGTATAACTAATTTCCCAAACCCAGTGAGTCCCCCAGCAGCTTTGCTGGATTTATGGGGTTTATTTTTTCTCCTGCCAAGAGTGAGACTCTTTTTCTCCCACTCTTAGACATGATTTGAGATATCCTTTGACTTTGTAATGTGTTTTATGGGCTATGGGGTCTTTTACTCCATAGGGTTTCATGTGTTTTTGGTAAGTGTGTTACACAGCACCCTCAGTGCAGTAACACAGGGGTGTCATAGTGGCCCCCAAACACTGACTACTGTCTCCCAGGGCATGTAAAGTCACCATTGACTTTACTAGTCTTAAATTGTGAACAGAACCAGTACAAACCATCATATTGTGGAAGTACTGGTAGGGGTAATTAGATTGCCCCTGGGTCTGTTTTTCGAGGGGGCACTGTGCAGTCCCCCCTCGTCGAGTTTCTGGCTGGTGGCAGTGGTTACCACGCGAAATATTCCACCGGAATATTTCCTATGGGATTTACCCATTCATTTTAAACGCACCCCTTTTTTGGTGCAATGTTAAAGATACCGCCGGGTTATTTATTTAATATTCATTCCCCGGTTGGGTCTTTTTGCCAGGACTCGGTTTTAAAATGGCGTTTGTGTTCGCCTCTGTAACTCCAACCCAAGTCAAGCCCTTTGTTCCACTTTTGGCGGGCTTCTGCACAGAAGCCTCCAAAAGTGGTGCCACTCTGTCTGGGTCTACAGGATGTGTGGGAGGGGGGTTTAGGCACCCTGGACTGAGTTGCCTCGGCAACTCAAGTCGCACTCTTGTGTGATTGGCCCAGTGGTGAGCCGCCCGGCTCACCACTTAGCATGTTTGAGTGACAGCTAGGACTGGTGAATCGGGGTTTTCTGCATAAAAGCAGGGCTTTTGGGACTGGAACTTCAGAAGTCGCCACAGGACCTAAAGAATCCAAAGAGGGAGAAGCTGAGGCAACCTGCAACGACGACACCACCGGTGGAGCCCTGCTGAACCACCTCACCACTTCCCGACGACAGAGATCTTCATCCTGGAGAGTCTTCTTCCTTTGAACCGGTGGGGTTAACCAGTTCGCCGCCTTTTTCGCTTTCCTGGATCGTCTCGTGGTCTTATCGCCCGTGCCAAGCACCCCGGCGGTTGGATAGCCACGCTTCACCACTACTGCGAATAAAAGGGTAGTACCTTTTAACCGGGAAACTCCGCGGCTGGTTTCTTCCCTGGCAGTGCAACGACCTCCAGCTTTCCTCCACATTGAGATCTTCTCTTTCACTGGACGAAGCACCGACTTGCACCCGCTGCCAGGAACAACTGCCCCGCTGGAGCTTTCTCACCATTTCAGGTAATGTGTCCCGCCTGGTCTCCCTTGCAACAGACTGTTCAAGGTGTCCCGTAAATCCTTGACTCTCTATCCTGGGGTGACCTGGGACCTGTTAACTAACTTTTTCTGAACTGATCCAACTCTTTTTGAACTATCTGCAAAGACTTTTAAAGTATAATTCAACTGTGTGATCTTGGACACATTCCGCCTTGCTCTCTCCAAGAGTGAGCATGGCCTATGAATTTTCTTGCTCTACAGTAAACTCTGCCGTTCTTGACTTGCTGTGGTTCTTTTAAAAGTGTTGGTATTGTGTGCTTTTCTAATTCTGCCTTTTCTCTCCCTTTTTAACTAACTTATTGGAGTGCCATTTTAGGTTAAGCGCTCACCTCTGTCTGCAGATAAGTGGTGTTTTAACTAAGACTTGTTCAATAGGTAATCAGGGATGTATATATATTGATAGTGACTGTGTTTTGAACTTGCTTACCATGTTAGTGCTAGTGTATTCTTACAAGTGTGTTTTTAAATAAATAATTATATACTTGTATACCAAAGCTCTGGTCAGTGTTTGCTTGTGCTACTGTATTTTTGTACCTAATGTGTATACTCTATATACTGCCAAACTCTTCTTGAGAGAAGTCTGACTGCTCAGCCACAGCTACCAGGTAAATCTGGGTGGTACAGACTGCTACCAATTGGGTTTACTGCCAACACCTGTAGTCCTAAGCCTTTTGCATTGGTCCCTAAGGCAACTGCACAGGTTTCTGCCTAACATCCACTCGCTGACAAACCTCATCAGCCGGCCGCCCACCGGGGTGCACGTGTGGGGGACCGATGTCCCGGCCAGTTTAGGCCTGTTTTGGAGCCAGCGTCCTGCCCTGCGGGCGACAGACGCTGTCCTCTACTACTGTGGGCATGGGAATGGCCCCTCTGGGCTTCCTGGGTGGTGGATCTGGAAGGATTACTGTACAAAGAGGAGAAACCATTGGAAGACCTGCTCGACTTTCCTCAGGAGGAGAGAAAGGAAGAACACTGCTGCTGGAGAGTGCCCAAAGAACGGGTCGTCTCCGTATCCGCCTTGATGGCCTGGAGGAACTCATCAACGACCTTCCCAAACAAGTTCTCTCTGTAGAAGGGCATGTCCAACACCTTCGCGTGGACTTCCAGCGGAAATTTGTGGCCTTCATCCAGCCTTTTCGACGAAGGCAGACACCGTTCCCCATCAGCCGGAACCTTGTGTCAGAGACATCCAACGCCACTGTAATAGCGTGATCAGAAGCAACTTCCTCCTCTTGGAAGAGAGCGATTGCCTCCATCCTCTTATCGTCCGGGAGGAACTCCAGAATAGCGCCCAGTTTGTCCCACAGCTCTCTGTCGTACCTGGCTAGGATTGTCAATGCATTGGCCACCTTGATCGTGGATGCTGCAGTGTAAATCGCATCCAGCTCTTCCCCTCACTGTCCAGAGGAACCGAAGATGACGAGGATGGGTTAGCCAACCATTTCATCGCGGCCGCTGGCACCGGAGATGGTTGCGACCTCAGGCACTTCGGTGCGTAGTCCGGCACCCAATACTTTTTCTCCAGCCTGGAGCCATTTAAGGGTTCTTCATGAGTGCCAGGCGCTCATCCTACATGTTGTCCAGAAGGGGCACCGCCATGATTGTCTTCCTCCTGGACTCGGGCCTCTGGTACAAGAAACCCTCCTTCATGGTTTCTACGGACACAAGCTGAAAAGGCTTGGCAACTCTGGCGATCATGGAATGGAACAACCCCACCACGTCTGGTGGGGATGTCCTAGGTGGAGCATCCAAATGTGCAGACTAACCGCCCGCTGCAATGATATCATTGTCGTTGTCCGTCGTCGTGGCCGTGTCCGTCCCTGTGTCTGGGTCTGCTGGGGGAAATGGGGCCTGACGCAGATGGGGAGGCTGAAATAGGGTCATCGGATGACGCTTCCTCTTCTTAGTTGAAGGCTGAACGTGAGCCTGGGGGCACCACAGGAACCACGCCCGGTGGCATCCGCCTCTGGATCTCTGACACCAAGGTGTGAAGGGTCCACAGAATGCCCAGAGACACATCCCTCGGCTGAGCTGGTGGAATCAGAAAACTAGGCCCTGCACCGTCGTCCTTCTCTTCAACGTCCTCGTAGACCATGTGCAAGGACTCCTCGTCTCTGGACGAGACATCCATGGCTTGTGCCACGGCCTGGGAGAGCTGTTTCAGGGCCTCCTCGCCCTCCCCTTTTCTCCCCCCTGTGGGGCTTGAACCAGGGCCTGAGCTGGTTTCCCCCCTTCTGGCGTGCCAGCAGACTTTGCCAAAGTCACTGCTGCGGTGTCACGCCTAGGGGGCAAGGAAACTTTCTGTGCTGTGGAGGCTACCTTCACATGGTCAGCTCCCATAGCCGTCGTTAGAGCCACTGTCACCAATGCTTTCGTCAATGAAGTCTTAGCCTGTGCCAATTGGGCTGAGTTGGGCAGTTCGGCCTTCTTCTCCTCTGTCTGTGGCCTCTCAGATTTTTCCTGCAGTTTGGCCAGGGTAGATTTCCTCTTTGGAGACGAGCATGATTGCTGGCTGGCAATGGAGGCAAAGGATGACGCCGATCGTGCCCTATCCACCTTGGGACCCGCTTCTGCGGCAACCCCGGCGGAATCAGACTTTCAGTTCTTCGCCTTGTCTTGGGCCCTGATGGATGAGGCGCCCTCAAAAGACTTAGAAGACCGCTCCTCGAACTGGCCTGTCCTGGGTGAGGCAAGGCCCTGCTCAGGGCACAGGGCAGAGGCCTTAGCGTTAAGCCACACCACCAGTCTACTGTGCCTGTCCTTCCGTCGTCTTCTTGGAGAAACCCAGGTATATCGCACACTTCGCCTCCTTATGGTCCGGGTGCAGGCAGTAGAGGCATTGTAGGTGCTTGTCTTCCACAAACACGTTCCGTATCCCGCACTTGGTGCAGGGCTTGAGGATGGACCTTCCCTCCTTCTCCTCCCTTATGGTCGGAGGGCGCGAAGTAGGCCTGATGGCCTTCTGGAATCTTCGACGATCTTTGCCCTTGAGGGGTGCAGAAATTCATTGAAAACAGATCCCCGCTGTCGGCAGATGGCGAAAAGAGCACACAGGCTCTTTTGGAACAAAAATGTAATCTTTTTCTGTTGAAAACATGAAAAAACATAGAAGTAGCTTGCAGAGCAAACTCGAGGACTCCCAACACTGAAACGTGTGGTAAATATCTGAAGATGGCTGCCAAAGGAGGGGCTTATGGAGAGGGCTGTCATTGGATGGGGGCAGTATGACCCAGAGGACAGTGATTGGTTTAAAGGAGAAATACAGTTTGTAAGTGAAAGTGAAACAGTTTTTTCTTTTATGGTGGATTCCCAGCCTGATGACGGGGAATATTCATGAGCATGTGAATCCATGCCAGACCCCATGCTAGAGAAATAAGAATTGTGAAGAAAGCCACAGGAGTGATCTCCCTCGTCTCAGTAATTGCATTGAGAATAAGAGTTGTGCAGAAAGCGTTGGGAGTGATCTCCCTCATCCCAGTAATTGCACTAAGGACAACAGGAAGAATGCATTGGAAGGAATTTCCTTCAGTTCAATAACTCTTCCAAAAGTATCCAAAGTGAACAGAGCCTCGGGAGTAGTATCCCTCGTCTCAGTAAGTGGGACATGACTTAAAATCAGAGATAAAGAGTGTGATATATTCAAAAGAGCCTTCAGAGAAGCCTGGAGGGAACTAGAATGGCTCATAAAACCTATTGTGAAAAACAGATAAAAGAGCACTTTGAGTCACGGAACCAGGAGAAGGTAGTCATGTTCCTGGCATTTTCTCTTCAAGATGAACTGAACTGAAATAAAGACTCTTGCACATTAGCCCTAGGGCTGATCCCTACAGAATCAGGAGAAGGGAGTCATTCTCCTGGTACTATTTAGGTTTATTTCCGCTGTTTAGTGGTAGGGCTAGAGTAGAGGATATTTTTGGACAGAGGACAGATATCCATTTGGACTTCCACCCTGATGACGAACACCCCAGTTATTCCTTGGTTAGGTAGGGACCACCCTCTAGAACTCGGGAAAGGTAGCTGTTTTCTTCTTTCTTTCAACAAAAACCATATTGAAATGCCACCTCTGTCTCTGACTCCTCACTCCAGCACGCCACACATGCTTACTGGAAAAATACATATTACAGAATGTTGTAAACCCCTTAGTAGAGTTGGCAAATTCACTCAGAACAAACTTTCAACAGAATGTATGGTGCTGCTTAGTAAATGGCTTAATCAACATTCCTCTGCGACGTATACATCTGCATCACTCCTGGAGAGTAGACCGCTCCGCACATGCTCTTGTTTCCTTTCCAGGCTGCACATGCGCTTTTTCCCTTCGCGTTGGTCTTGCGAGATCCATAAAGATTGATTTTCAACTGCATTTATTTGTAAAAATGCTACCTCAACCATCCTTTTTTTTGGGGACATGAAGAAATAATTGTTGAATACTCCTATAGTAACCAAAAGAGAAGTTATGGTTGAGTTCAGACACAGACCTGGTTTGAGCCTCTTGGTTAGAAAGTCCATGTACGCTTTATTTTACACATTTACGGCAGTTAATACGTTCCAGTTACTCTTAAGATATACACAGTAAATACAACCCAACAGCCATCCTCATGAACGCCAGATCACTCACGCCCCACCTGAAACATTCAGAACATTCACACTCAAGCACTCAACATACTCCTTAGAATGTTGATGAATGTGTGTGACCGACAGTTATCAGCATTCTAAAATGGGCAGTGCAACTATGCAACATTCCACCCAGTCATAATGGCTACAAACATACCACTTAGTGCCTGGATATTGGTCCCAATACACAAGCAATATGCTGTGCAGAAATATTACAGGCTATGGGGTAACGACAAGTGGGGGACTGCATGTTACCAAACTACAATACGATGCACCTGTTGGGGAGGTACAGAGCATGTCCAGCTAGACAACCCATGTCTAAACTCCACTAACATGCTCCCATGTGGTGCCAGACTCCAGTGTGACGCAAGGAGCGTCAGCGTAAAACAGCCTTGCACTATCCTTCTAGGAACAACCAGCAATCCCACCAATAGCTAACACCCATGGATCCAGCATGATAGCCCTATTCAACTGCTCCTCAAGCTTTGACAATCAGGATCGTGGCCCATCAAAGGCATGTAATCTTAACAATAACAACGCCTTGAGACCATGATAGATGCACTTAGGCTTTCCAAATGCACAAGTACCCAAGATCCGGTCACCCGGCTATCACAACCCCGCAAGCATCATAGAAGCCACATACTCAATACCCTGAATACATAAATAGTATGCACCCTCACACCTGACGGTCATATGAACAGTAAGATACCAATAGCACGCAGTACCTCATGAAGCAGTAGATAACTAAAATGTGCAGTCCAAAACATAACTATAAACAAAATGCATACTATGATGGCCTTCAACAGCTGCACTTATCGTCCAGTCTGTCCAAACTTTCTATTGAGGCCTGTAACCCAAGGCCTATACCTCAAACAATACACTGTTTTCCTAAAAACATTTAATTGATCATATTTCCCAACATGCTGTACCGAAGCACCTCTCCTAAGAATAATAACATTCCTACACATCAGTAGCATTTCTGAGAGGTCTATACAGAGACCACAAATAAGGACATTCCTAATAGGGCTGTATCAAGGCCGATACTGGTGATGACAACCTGAATCATAAATTATAATTATAATTTTTCTTTTTTAACACGCCTAATACCAGCTTGTGTTTTCTAAGTGCAGGATCGGCATTCGAACCTGTGCTGAGCTGCGTTGTCTTGCACACTATTTACCCTGTGCATTAAATATAAACAGTACAATCATTGCTGACCTGTTCCTAAAGGCCAGAACGTATAACATGTAGTAAAATGGCCTTGACACCCAAGCCTAAACATAACTGAAAACACAAACAATCTAAAACCCACAATTTTCTAAACAGAGTAATCAGACCTGAACCCTAGTTTGGGTGTTGTCTGAACCTATACCATTTGTTCATGAGCATGCAAATCGACCTAAACACCCAAGAACACAACCTTAAATATGGGGCATCCCGCAGGCAAACCCAAGAGAAACAGGAAAATGTTCTTTGCTGGTGGTGGTAATGCCCAAGTTGTCACACTGGCGTGGCCAAGACCAGTGCTGGTGTCCTGTAATGTATCTATTTATTTTTACATTTATATAGCACACCTAGCCCTTAGGCACCTGGGAGATTGAGCTTAAGAAGACTGTTACAATGCATTCTTAGTCAGTTGCATTACATTACAGTCATAATCAAGGTACAAGAAAAAGCATACATAGGTTAAGACAGTTTGAGTGTACAATCCTCTCATACAAAGAATGAGCATTATCTTAGTATGGTGCCTTATGAACAGTGATCAGTTCGGATTTGGTTCTCAATGTCTTGGTTGAAGACCCAAGTTTTGAGTTTTTTGCGGAAGGACCAGAGTGACGAGTCTGTCCTTAGCCCCAGGGGCAGAGCGTTCCAGTATTTGGCTGCGACAATAGGGAAGCTAGAGCCTCCTGCTTTTTGTCGTTTGAATCTTTGGGTGGTCAGGTGGCCGATATACGACGAGCGGGTTGGTCTGGTGGACTGCACTTTAGAGATTTGTTTAGTCAGGTATAGCGGGCAGTGTTGGACATACGTTTCTGTGTTAGGGAGATAGTATCTTAAATTTGATATGATATCTCACAGGTAGCCAGTGGATGCTTCTTCTGATTATGTATATGTGGTCAGTTTTGGGGATAGTGAGAGCCGCTCCGATTGCATTGTTCTGTACTGTCTGGAGTTTCTTAATGTTTTTTGCAGTGGATCCTGCGAAGATGGCATTGCAATAATCAATCCTGGACAAAATAAGTGCTCTGGCAAGTGTGATGCAGTTATCCGTGGTTAGGAAGGGTCTGCATGCAGTGATGAGCTTGGCAGTATAGGCTGATGTCGAGGGGATGGCATTAACTTGTCTTGTTAAGGAGATTGACGAATCTAGGTACACCCCTAGTGTTTTTTTACTTCTTTGACTACTGTGATACTGTTGCCATCCATGTCAAAGGTTTTGTAGGCTGGTGGTTAAGTTCTTTAGCCTTGATGGGCTACCCAAAATGAGAATCTCTGTTTTATCGTCGTTAAGACATAATTTGTGTTGCGCCATCCAGGCTTGGATGGTAAGGTAGATGGTATTCAGAGACTTAGAGTCTATGTCATGATTTCCCATGATAGGCAGCAGTATTTGGGTGTCATCAGCATAGTTTGTATACGGGACACCCAATTTGTGGAGGCGGCCAAAGAGAGGTTTTGTAAATACATTGTATAATGTTGGGGAGACGCAGGAGCCTTGTAGGACTCCGCACATGACGTGGGTGGGAGGTGCTGTGGCTGATGAGAAGACTCTTGTGGTGCGGCTGGATAGGAACAATTTGATTCAGTTAATGGCATTATTTGAGAAGTGGGCTGCCTGAGCTAGATGTTGGCACAGGAGGTTATGGTTTACTAGGTCAAACAACGATGTGAGATCCAGGAGGAGGAGGATGGCTAGATCTCCCCTGTCTCTAATTTGATCCATTTGGATTTTAAGGGCCAGAAGGGCCGTTTCTGTTCCATGCCCTGGGCGGAACCCCGACTGGCGAAAGCCCAGAGGTTTATGAGTTTCAAGGTAGTTTTGAACCTGTACATAAGCTACTCTGTCTAGTATTTTTAGTGGAATGGGAACTGTTGTAATGGGCTGGTAATTAGTGGGCACATTGGGGTCTAGTGTGGGTTTCTTCAACAGTGGGAGTACCCAGGCTTCCTTCAGGTTTTCAGGTACTTCGTTAGAGGGAACAGAGTTATTAATCAGAGTTGTGATGAAACGGACCAGTTTGTCTGCACAATCTTTAATAAGTGTCAAGGATTATGGAAAGGAGTGTTTCAAAAGGGCATTTTTCTTGGTCACAGTATTAACACATTACCACCTTCAAGAAACAAGGCAGTATCTTCGAACTGGAGCCCTCAGGTTAGTTTTCGTTTGGCCCCTGGTTGAGACATGAAGTTGAAATGTGTCCAAAAGTAACTTGAATCCGCTTTCACATTGTGCTATACCTTTGGGAGAGCAAGTCTACCCTTCATGCACAGAGAATTGCTTCCACTTTATGCTTTTCCCTTTTTCCTTTGGGGAGCATGCAGGGGAGACGTTGAGCTCACTCTGAACATTCTTGTGACATCACCATTTGTATCCAGGTGCAGAGACATGCAAAACTCCCAGCCTGTCCGCAGCCAGTGCTGCGCCTGAGCAAGCCTTTCACTTGCCGGTACATGGGCGGGCAGAGCTGCCCATGCACCATGGTCCTCTGAGACTGCCCGCTTGTTCACAGTGAAGAGAAAGCATTGTGAGACCCTTGCTGCACATCAACCCCCATTGGGGTGGGGACTGACAGCCTTGTTTCTTCCTCCTTTCCTGAAGCACCCGTCCCGCACCACATTGAGACGGCCCACCATCACAGCGTAGCGCTGTATGCGTCATAGTGGAGGACTTACCTAAAGGAAATTCTGGAAAAGTACCCGAGGACGTCTGCACCATGGGCCTTTGGTGAGGATTCCCCTGTGCCCTTCATTTCAATGCATATCCTTCCGCACATCCATTTGAAATACTACATTTGTTAAAAACCTTGCAGTACATTATTCCTCACCCATAAAAAATCTTATATGTAGGCTTTCAGTAAAAATTTATTTTATCCAATTTCTGCCTCCTGGAAATAATTTTCCCTTTATTGGGTCTTTACAAAAAATGTGGGAAAAGGTCCACTAAATGGAATGCTGATTTTGCTACACGTGGACTCCCATATTAAATTGAAAATAAAAATGCAGTTCAGTGATGCCATCTAGTTGATATTTTCAGGCATTTTCATACCTCAATATGATCCAGACTGATGGACAATGGATTTTAAAATGTAGCAATTGGAAGAGAAGTATTGGATTCCAGAATGTTTTGGTATCACCTTGCCAGAGAAGATCCAAATGGACTTCTTGACCAAATGATGTCTTGTATTCTAATGCTTCTCTATCAAATACTAGTCAATTTAATTTATTTTTGGAAAATGGACCAAAGGAAAACATTTCAGCAACATTTGATTGTACAGTTTGGAAAACAAATCTAGATCTACATCTGTAAATTGGAATCTCTAATTGTCATAAATATCCAGTACTTTTTTTTCTAGCCCCTATTTAACCATGCATTTAGGCAATATGTAAACATTATATTTTATGAAGGGCTTCATTGTAATCTGTGTGATGAGACCCGTAGAACCACACAAGTGTTAAAAAGAACAAAAAGCTTTTTTCGGTTCTTTGTTCAGATTTAATGATTAACATGCATATAAATCTGCATTTATCCCCATGAACCTTGTTCTTCTTCAACTCCTGTACACGATGATTTATTTTAACTTTGGGTAGTGCATGTCTAGGGTTCACTGCCCTAGACCTTATTTGAGTATTTGCATTTTTTTTAAAGCTTTATTTGCGCATAGTTTCCAAAAGCATTTTACACATATCCACTACATGTAGAGAGTTTACAGTAATAAGTTTAACATCAGAATCAATCATTGATATTGCCTTTAACCCCCTGTGCCCCCCCCCGCCCCCAACTTAGATAACAGTGGCACAACATTAGTCCATAGCATTCAGGCCATACAATTCTCAAAACCTTTCTACTCAGGGTACAATACCTTCCCACTTCAGAGTATGGAAAGGTTTTTTAACAAACCGGGTTTGCGAAAGTGATGTTCTCTGTCCTTAACATGCATAAAAGGTGAGCCACAGCTTGTAGAATTTTTGATAAGATCCATTAGCCAAGGCGCACACCTTCTCCATTGCCATAACACCCCAGATCTTGACCCACCACCAGGCCACAATCAGGCCCTCTTTCTTTTCCACCTTTGGGCTAAAGTATACACATTGCAGTCAGCAGATGGGTTAGAAGGGCCGCAGGTGGACCACCCGCTGTGCAAGTATCTTCTGCAACAGCCCCCAATATTATCACCTTTGGGGTTTCAGGCAATTACTGTACCCCTGATGTCCCCCAGCATCTCCTACCAAAATATCTGAGCTTCTAGGCAGAACCATCAAATATGTCCCAGATCTCCCACCTTCGCACAATTCCTCCAGCAGAAAAGCAAGAACCTTTTATCCATCTTGTGAATTTGTTGCAGGGTCAAATATCATCAGAGCCACTTCTTGTAAGAGGACTCATTAATGGTCGAATTTTGAGACCTTATGGGCTCTCCCCCATGTCTGGCTCCAGTCCTGTTACAGGAATGTGATTCCAAGATCTTTCTCATCTGATCATATACAGGAGTTTCTCCTCCAACACCACCCTGTCCAATAGTATTTGCATTTTTGTATGTGTAGATTTCCATTATAAATTCAGGACGACAGGTCCTAGAACGAAAAGAGGTAACAAGGTAATAATCTGTGACTTTTGGGAATTTAATTATGCATAATAGATTTTCAGTAATAAAGGTATATTTTTGTTTACGCTGGAAAGAAAAGTCAGCAGCCATTTTTTAAGGGAAACAATGGGCAGGCACTGATGGACACAGCTTTGAAAAAATAAAAAAAAAATGATAACGCCCTGAAAAACCACCAATAGGATTAGAAAAATAAACACTGAGAACAGGAAACCCTAATTATATATGACTTTTTTGTTATGTGTAACTACCATTTATTAATTTTTATATAACAAATATAAAATTCACTATTTGCCAATTTATAAGGGATAGTATTACACACCAACATATCTGGCACAGGGTAATCTGGGTGCCGGTTTGAAAACATTTCTAGGGCGGTACCCAGTGCACCTCCGGTCATTGCGGACACACAATGTAGGTTAGACGGGGCAACCTTTTTTGAGCTGACTGGGGCTGTTGTAGGCTGCCTGGCTTAATCCAATGAGGGGTTTTCCATAATCTGTGATCGATGTGCCACTTTGCTGGCTTTCCCTTGAATTTACCAGACTGTGCTCCACTTGCCTTGTAGGGCTGGATTGGTTATGTAAGACTTTTATAACACCAACTGTCCTTTTCTTATCCCCGGGATCCCTTTACCGCAGCACATTTTCTGCATGGGGCAGTAGGTGATCTATCTTGCGCTGCTGGTTTCTTGTGTTCTTGTCAAGCCATCACCAAATGTAGTAACCAAGAGGATTAATGGTGGATACAGCCCATCTGTGAGCCTCTTGATTAGCAATCTATATACATTAGACCACCTACCGGTCATTCTCATGCACTTCAGCTAATGCCCCAAACGGACATTCAGAACATTCACATTCAAGCACTCAACAACCTTCTTAGCGATCAGTCACCCACATTTATCAACATGTGGTCAGCCTTCTCAGATGTCCGGCAGTACAGGACAACACTCATCAAGTCATTACAGTACCTTGATGCTTAAGCCACAAATTGTTGCACAGACATCATTCCATGCCAAAAGTGACGCTTCTGTGGCTGATGCTGGATGTGGGCCCCCCCCCCCCCATCACTTTCAGCTCAAGACAGCATCGATCCGATCTTATTTTTAATCCCTTAGACTTGTATTTTCCTGTTATGGTGGGAGTTTGTGTTAGTGCCAGAGTTTTTGTGAACCTTTAATTAGCAACCTTTAGATGAAACTTAGCCTACATTTTAAGGAGCCATATACTGCTGCACCGCTTCAGGGTGAGACTGCTCCACTTCACTACTTGGTAGGAAAATGGACTCTACATCTTGAGCCCGGACCTCATCTGCCAAGCTCTGCGTGCATCCGTCCTCAAACTTACCTCCTTTTCAGCAGTTTCCCTTAAACATACCACAAATGTGACATTGTGCATGGTGTGATTCCATGGTAGTACAAGTGCATACACCCTATCTCTATCCAAGGTGACTTTGTTACACTTTGGCGGGGATGGTGTCCAGGCCTTGCTACCTTTTCTGTTGCAATGAAGCCCTATTGGTATGATGGGGTTCTGCAACTACAAAATTAAACACAGAGGACCTTATCAATGCTAGGTTCCTTATAGCACACAACACGGAAATAGCTGATATATTGGCTATGGACAACTTAGATATCCTTGCTGTCTCTGAAACCTGGCTCCATGATGCAGCCGGCCCTGCCCTCATGACTGCCATACCGGACAATTACAACATCCTAAGAGTCGACCGACCTAACACTAGAGGAGGCGGCCTGGCCATCATAACCAAAACGCAGCTAGCTGCTAGACTCACCCCACACCCTGTAATCACATTGTGCGAACTTCTAACAGCTAAAATACCGATCTCAAACAATAGCACACTAACGATACTTTTAGTGTACAGACCACCAGGCCCACTAGGCAACTTTGAGGAAGACCTATCCAGCCTCCTCACTAACAGCATTAAAGACTCCACCTAGCTCCTTTTACTAGGTGATTTCAACCTGGGCTTCAATGATGCTGATGATAAACAAGCCCCATCGATCCAATCCATTCTAGTCAACCATAACCTCACCCAAAATGTCCTAGCTCCTACTGACACAAAAGGACGCACATTAGACTGGATAGCCAACCACAACTGCGACATCACCATCTCTAGCATTCTCCCTCAAATATGGACAGACCACTATTTTATCTGCTTCACAGACAGCATTGAACCTCCCAAACCCAACAAAAATAAAATAGCACCCCCCCATGCCAACTAGAAGCAAAAAAGAAATCACAGCCGATAAACTACTCCCACTTCTCCTACCAGCTCTCATAGCTAGCTTCAATGAATCTAACCCTAGCGAGCTAGTTGGTCTTTCAATAACTCTATGGCAAAAACACTAGACTTGATTGCTCCTATCAAACTCCATAAAAGTAAACTTGAAACTCAACTTAATTCCTGGTTTACCCCCATCTCAAAGAGATGCGTATCCAAAAACGCAAACTCCAAGCCATCTGGAGGCATACTCCCTCTGCTGAGAACAAAACCATACTTGCCAACTTCGCCAACAAATATAAGAAGGAAATAATTCAAACCAAAAAAGACTCAATGATAGAATCAGTAAAGCTAACTCGAATTCCAAAGAGCTCTTCACCATTCTCTGCAAATTGGAAAACCCAATTGCCCCTACAGACAATGTCCCCAAGGACAAATCTTGGTGCACCAGCATCCAAAATGCCCTAGCAAATAAAATCACAACCCTTCAATCTAAAATTGCCAAGGAAAAAGCCTCTTTGAGCCCTAGCGGTACTCACACCACCCCCTTGAAAGAGATACCCAGCACATCCACCCAGAGCAACTTTAAACCCTTCAGGTTTACTAATATTTCCATATGGGAAACAGAAAAGGTCATCCTATCCCTTAAACCATCAAACTGCCAAGGCGACAGCTGCCCTGCGCAAATCATTAAGGATGCAGCCAGAGATTTAGCACCTTTCATCTCAAAACTCATCAACGCCTCCAACACAAGCACGGTACCCACAAACCTCAAAGAATCCTGGGTACTGTCCCTACTTAAAAAACAGACACTTGACCCAGCAATCCCCACGAACTACAGACCCATCACTACGGTCCCATTTCTCCTTAAAATCATTGATAGAGTAGCCTACCTCCAAATCCAAAAATATCTGGAGTCACACCAACTATTAGGCTCACGGCAATCGGGCTTCAGACCACTGCACGGTACTGAAACAGCCCTTATCGACCTCAAGACACAAATCGACGAGTTGAAGGATAAAGGTAGTAAAGCTATGCTCCTCCTCCTTGACCTATCAGCGGCCTTTGACCTGGTGGATCATGCAGTATTATGCAATCACTTAGCGTCTGCCGCCCATTTCTCAAGTGAAGCTATAGCATGGGTACAATCCTTCCTAGCTAACTGTACGATGAGTGTTCTCCCCGTAGCGGCAGCGGACCCAATCCAGATCACTTGTGGTGTCCCACAAGGCTCATGTGTCTCCCCGATAATGTACAATATTTTTACTAAGCCTCTCTTCGACAAACTTGACAGGCTAGGGGTAACCTATACTAATTATGCGGACGATACGCAGATTCTCATACCACTTTCAGGCAACTTTGTCGAAGACACAGCACTAGTAAACAAAATGTACCTCCTCATTCAGGCGTGGATGGCCTCCCACGGCCTCTGTCTAAATGACGACAAAACTGAGATACTGATCTTGGGTTCCGACTCCAACCTAAAAAAACAGAGTCCCAACTATCGTAATTTCAACATCGATGGCAACACAATTAAGGTGGCCACTGAGGTAAAAACTCTAGGCTTTTACCTCGATTCCACTCTCTCTTTAAAAAACAAGTTAACACCCTGGCATCCTCCACAGCGTATACATGTAAATTAATCAGGACCTGTCAACCCTACCTTTCCAAAACCAACTGCATCATGCTAGCTAACGCATTAGTAATGTCCAAATTGGACTACTGCAATGCCCTCTATGCAGGAGCCAACAAAACAGCCTTTGACATACCCCGCAGAGCACATATCTCTAACATCAGGAAAGATCACCATTGGCTTAAAATCAGCGACAGGGTCCTGCTCAAGACACTATCGCTCACTCACAAAGGGCTCAACAACACAGCCCCCCCTACATCTCAGCCAGACTGACCAGAAAATCATCTAGCCACCACACCAGGGCCACCAACCACTTTTTGCTCGAAAATCCCAGATTCAGACGCTCCAAAGCGGGTGGTGCAAGTTTCCCTGTCAGAGCTGCCCAGGCCTGGAACGTATTGCCCATTGCGTTGAGAGCTAACTTACCCTACTCTAACTTCAGAAGCCAGGTAAAAAACTGGCTCTGGTCCAACGACAAATAATTGTCATGGAACCCAACGGCCATGATACTTCTGCAACCTAGTCTAAGACGTTTCTGTTCCCACCCCTCCTACCAATGTTCACACTCTCATTTTTGTAACTTATGAGTTTCTCATTCCAAACTCCGGTATTGATATGTATGTATTGTTTTGCTATATCTTTTATACTCTGTATGTAACCCAAGCTTAAGTAACCTTGTATCTGCTGCGCCCGGCTACCCCTGGGTTTTTTGCACATTATCAAATAAACAAACAAACAGAGGTGCGCATCAGGACGTCTTGCATAACACAATGCGGTCTTCTGTCAAAACCTAAGCTATGTAACTGGCCTTAACTTTAAAAAGGAAAACAAAATTAGTACAGATGAATACTCTGACTTGGTGTGCTGCCAGGTGGTGCTTGACCCCCTCCCAATAAAGGTCTACGCTTTCCAGGGTTTTGCCTCTGGTCACAGTTCTGACAAAATAAAAGGTGGAATTATTTCTCTTGCCAGCTTTCCTTTCACAGTCATTATAATCCAAAAATTAAATGAAATCTTCCTTTTAGGCTTTTGCAGACTTCAGTCTAAACAGATCTTAAAAAGTTCTCAGTTCGTTTAGATCAAGTGAAAAGGGCACATTTTTGGGCCCTTCCACACACATTGGGCAGCCTTTACAAGTGGATTTACCCCTGGTTTTCCTAGGCTTTGGCTCTCCCCTTCGAATCAGTTCCCTTTCTTGTCTGGGGTAGTTTCTGGTGGTCTCCTGTAGACCTATGGGTTATAATTCACAGCTTTGATCAAAGCTCTTTGGCATCTTAAAACAGCTTTGATTATTTGGTCAGTTCAGATCTCTGTCTCTTGACAATGTGTCTCCTTCAGGCAGACTAGCCCTTTCACTCACACCCGTCTCAAGTCTTCCCCTCTGCTCCGTTAGGTTTGCACCCACTTCTTGGGTATAATCTCCTCCTCCCCCCCTCCCCCCCCCAAACTCCCTTTGAGGTATTTCTCTTATGCCCCATTTTCTAGGGGTCCCTTTTGTCATGATGGATGCTGGTTCCCCTTAGTTAGGTATCAGGCAGGAGTCTTCACTGGGCCAGTCGGGCCTTTAGATTACAGAAATCTGGGCTTCCCACAGGTCGCCACGGAGCTCAACCCCCGCTCCTCCTCCTCCCACTACGGTTCACACTCATAACTGTTCCGCTGTCTTCTCTGCCAGGAGGGGCGGTTGCTCAGACTCCTTCCCAGGATGATAGTTCTGTGTTTCCACCAGCTGTGCCTTTTCTCCAGCACTCCAGTCTTCCACCTCGATGGTGGTGGTGGGGCTGGTCTAAGGTAGAGATCAGGGAGCCGTGCTCCTCGGTCAGTCCTGGGCTCAGTAACATTGCACGGCCTCTCCGCCCACCATGGATGAGCTGTGATCCTGCCTCAAAGCTGCGTCAACTGTACACTTCCTCTCTCTGTGTCTTTCTACCAGCTGATTGAGTTCATGACAGCTCTTCCGATTGTGTATTGTGACAAATCAAGGGATTTGGTAACTTTTCTCCAGAATGGAGCCTTTCTTTGTGAGGCTAGGGAGGTGAGCCCGCTACGCAACATTCCCCCTAGGGGTGGCGGTAAGTGGGACTTCAAAAGGGAGAGACTCCCCTCCTAGGGGACATAGACTCCTGTTCCGATGAGAAACTCCCTTTCCATCACACTCAGAAACACCCTAAGGCTATATCATTTCCAGAATCCTCCATTTGTTAGTGGAACACATCTACCGAGGATAGGTATCTGGCTGATACTGCGATGAGTTAAAAAAAATAGGAGTAAGAAAGAATACAGAATTGCCTGAAACTGGGAAGAGGAAACACAAATGAATTATGCCGAGCCTAATACCGACAAAGAAAGTACTGCTACTGGAAATTGGGGAAGCCCAAGAGCAGCATCACAAAAACAGGGAGGAGCCAGAGAACCAGAGAGAGACCTGGGATTTTCAAATCAGTTGGTGGGAAGCTGGTAACCGGGAGAGAATGCTGTTCTCTGTGCAGGCGATTAGCTGGAGCCCAGCAGTGCCCGAACTGCACTGTGCGAAAGATAGACCCAACAAAGTTTGCCAAAGAAGTAACAGTCCCTGGAGGGACATTCGAGAAACAAGCACAGAAAGAAGCCATGACTGGGAAGAGCCCTCACCACAACTGGACAGAGAGAGAGTTCTTACGTGGTGGTGGCTGGGAAGGAAAAGGAAAGACAACACCTTTCCACGCCGAGACCACAAATGGAGAAAGACGCCAAAGCGTGTTGAAGCGAGGAGACAAAACGGAGCAGCCATTCTGACGAAACACAGAGGAACGCCAAAGAAGGACGACCTGGTACCGTAGCCCTATTACACTACAGGCAACAGGGAGAACGGGAGACCTGTGGGACAAGGTACATATAACGAGAGGCAGAATGATATCCCTCTTAATAATAACGGAAGCAAATATAAGGATTTTAGTAAGCCTACTCGTCTCAGTGAATGTGACTATATTAAGAAGACTGAGAATTGCACAAGGAAGCAGTATACTCATCCTAGTGATTATATCAATAATAAGGGTGAGAACTGTTCAGCAACTCAACCTATTCGTCCCAGTGAATGGAAAGGTTATTAAAGGCATGAAACAGGTCACTAAGTACATCACACAGATCCCAGTGTGAAGACAAAGATACTACAAGGGATAATCAGTAATAATCAAGGGGCTACGAAGTTGGCGGAACAATTGTCAGGAAAAGAACAGTTTTGAACAACAGTTGAAAGGAGCAGAGTAAATAAATATTCAGAGGCCAGAGCTGCAAGATAGAGAAATATGAGAGCTCGAACCAAACTAAAGAAAGGGAAGTGGAGAAATCTCTTGAAATAATTGACCAGACTTTTACAGGAAGTAGCAAGATGCTACTTAAAGATTGAAAAATACTTGCAGGCAAAGCAATCCCAAGAGAAGGGAGTAATTCTCCTGGTCTGTTATTTAGGATAAATAGTAGGGTGACTAAGGCTTAGCTTTTGGATGGAGGACAGACTTACTTTGGACTTTAGAGAAGATGACAAGAACACTAGTTTAGTTGTGTTAGGCGGGGAATCCCTTAGAACGGTTCTATGTGATAATTTTGCTTTTTGTAGATCGCCCAACAAAAAGACAGATTTTTTTCAGCATATTTTGGGTGGCCTACAAAAACCGAAAACCCACATTGCCCCCCCCCCATCCAATCCCCACCCGCACCCTCCCCCAATGGGATTTGTTCAAAATCGGGAGGTTTCAGCCACCGAAACCTCCCACGTCAGCACGCCCCCACACTCCACAAAATTAAACAAACAATAAAAGCAACACACACACTTACCCATTCACTGTTTTTTTTTAAACAATTTTTATTAATTTTATTTCAACAAACACAAACCAAACTTGCAGTGCATATAGTAACATTTTGAATTTATATCACTCCATCCATGTCCACTGCTTCTCCCGTTCCCTCCCCCCCTTTCGAGCCTACTCTTCATGTTCTATTTCTTCGTCTTGCAGTAGGGATTCCTCTTCCATGGTCTCTGTTGGGTCCCGATCACTTGACTGGTCTTGCGTGGGCCCAAATAACGTAGCTATTAGATGTTTCCAGGATATCAATGTTTCAGCCGCCTCCTCCCCCCCAGAACTACTGGCTTCCTGCCATACTGTAGTTTCAGCTTCAGCCCATTTCTGTAGGTCTTTCCACCATACTTCTATTCTTGGTCTATGGCATGCCTTCCACCCCCATAGCGATTCTTCGCTTTGCAAGTATGTACGCCAAATCTTTTAGTTTACTTACATGCTTGAGTTTACGTGGTCTAGGAAACCCTCCTATCAGGCAAGCCCACACTGTGTCCACCATTATCTTAATCCCCTTTTCTTCCAGCCTATGTGCTACTTCTCCCCGAAATCTCTCAATTACTGGACATGACCAGAAAATGCGCACCATTCCGGCGTTGTCTTCGTCACATTTGGGGCATGATTGTCGTCCTGTGTTTTTTAATTTGGCTATCCTCTGGGGTTTCATATACACCCTGTGGGTTATATATAATTGTATCTGTTGTAGTCTTGCATTCCTTGACACTTTCTTATGGTACCCTTGGGCTCGTTCCCACATCCCATCACTCATTGGGGCACCCACTTCCCCTTCCCAGTCCTGTCTCAGTTGTACCACTTCCTTTCTCGCTTTAGACATCATCAGCTCATATATCCTAGATATCTCGTGATCTCCTTCTGCTATGTCATATATTGTATCTATGGTGGCATCCGGTTGGTCTTCTAGTACTACTTCGGACCATGTCCCTTTGATTCGCTGCACCACCCTATGGTATGTAATATATTGTCCAGTGTGTAGCCCGGTTTCCTCCTCCAACATCTCAAAGTCTTTTATCTTCCCCTCCTGCCATATGTCTCCCATTGTAGCTATCGCAACCAGTTCCCAATGCTTCCTGATCATCATCCGTAATTGCTTTTCTTTTCTTGCCAATGCTACTAGTGGCACTTGCGGGGAACACAGGGATGGATTCTCCATTACCCGACAGGCCCTACGCCTTATCTCCCACCCTAGGATCATCATCCTTGGGTGCCCTTCCATATCCGATCTGGGCAACCACATCATTTCTTTTAAGAAGAATCGGGCACAGTCCAGTCGAAACAGCCTGGACTCTGAGGTTGGTTCTTCAGAGAGCCATTTTGCTACATATTGTAGCTGGCTTGCTATGTAGTAGATTTCATAGTTTGGCAATTTTATACCCCGTTTCTCGTGTGGGTTTTGTAGCTTCCAAAAGGGCCACTCTGTTCCTCGTCCCATGCCAGAGGAATTCCCTGCATATGCTATTTATCCTAGCAAAGATTCGCCTTGATATCAGGTATGGGATGTTCCCAAAATAATGCAGTAGTCTTGGCAGGACCACCATTTTCAGCATTGCCCCTCATCCCATCATCACCAAGGGGAGCTTCACCAAGAACTTCATACTATTTTCAATACTCTTGATCGCTTTCTCAGTGTTATGTTGGTGCGCTGCCTCCACCGTATGATATATGTCTATCCCAAGATATTAAAATGTGCTGACCGCCCATGGTATCTGTAAGACAGGTAACTGGTCTAACGGGATCCCTTTATATCTGCCCAGTGGAAATATACAAGATTTTTTAGGATTCACAGCTATGCCAGACAGCCTTGTAAATCGCTCCATCACTTCTAGAACATACTGGAGGTTTTCTTCAGGGTAAGGTATATACAGCAACATATCATCTGCGTACAAGGAGATTAAGTGCGGTTCCCCTTTTATGGTGATACCTATTATGTCATACTGTTGCTTCAGGTATATCGCCTGGGCCTCTAGGGCTAGGATATACAGCATGGGGGACCACGGGCATCCCTGTTTAGTACCTCTACTAAGTTGCCACCTCTCTGATATTACTGCTCCCGTTTTAACCCTGGCCAGTGGCACGCTATATAATAGTTTGGCCCATTTCAGATACCCAAGTCCTATTCCATAATTGGTCAGGGCCGCAATCAGCCAAGGCCATTTGACTGAGTCAAAGGCCTTTATTGAGTCCAGCGATACCATTGCCATTTCGCCCGCATCCCCATTCGCGTGTTCAATGACTCGGTGGAGTCATCTGAGATTGTTGGATATATTCCTATTAGGGACATAGCCGGTCTGGTCGGGGTGTATTAATTTATCAATGATCCTCCTCATTCTGTTTGCCAAGACCGCTGTTAGTATTTTACGGTCCTGATTCAGCATTGATAGTGGTCTATATGAGCCGCAATCATTGCCAGGCTTATTGGGTTTAGGGAGTAGTATGATAATCACCTCTCTTAGGGACTCTGGTAGCCTTCCCACTTCGTATGCCTCATTTAGCATTTCTAAAAGCGGGGGGAGCACCTAATTTTTGTACATTTTATAAAATTCACTAGGGAGTCCATCGGCCCCCGGAGTCTTGCTGGTGGGTAGCTGCACCACTACCTCTTACAGTTCCTCTAGAGTAATCGGAGCATCCAGCTCCTCTCGCTCTTCTGCGCCAACTTGCGGCAACCCAATGTCCTCCAGTGTTTCTCTTATTTCCTTGCAATCACTTCCCTCTTCATCTCCGCACAGGAGTCGGTAATAGTCTACAAATTCCTGATTAACGCCTTCTTGGGTGTCCACTATGTGCCCATCATCCTTCGTTATCGTTCTGATTGTGGGTCTAGGGGTCTCTCTCTTATATAACCATGCCAGGGCCCTCCCCGGTTTGTCCCCTCCTACATGCTGTCTCTCGATGTACTTTTTATAGTTAAGATTGCACAATCCCTCCCAGTGCCCAGCGCATTTCTGTTGCAGCCTGAGTATTGCTTCATTATCTTCCCTGGTATTACCTCCCCTTCTTAACGCTGTTTCTGATTCCGTTTACGCGTCTTCTAGTTCGGCTAAATCCCTCCTTGTAGTCCCTTGGACTTAGCTATGGCTATCCCCCTCACTACCACTTTAAAGGCTTCCCAGAGCATACCTGCTGTCTCAACACTGCCAGTGTTGATCTCAAAATAGCTTATTATTTCCTCTCTCAAGTCCTCCCTAAAAATAGTATCCTGAAAGGACCCTCGCTTTATATTCTGTCGGCGCTATTTCTGTCATTAGCTCCTGTGTGACAGACAAATAGTCCAGCCTGGTGTGTAAATTTTGTGGGGCTGAATAATGTGAATATTGTCTGTCCAGTAGATGGCGCAACCTCCATGCATCCTCGAACCCGAAGTCCGTTAACAGTGACTGCAACGTCCTAGCAGCTGGAGTGGGTCTATCTATTTTGCTATCTGATCTGTCTATTTTCGGGTTTAGCGCGCAGTTAAAGTCTCCTCCCCAAATCACCGCCCCCCCTAAGCACATGCTGAGTTTGTTATATAGAGTTCTAAAGTATGCCGCTGTGTCCTGATTCGGGGTGTATGTGTTTATAATGCATATTTCCTTGTTTTCTACCAGCCCTCTTATTACAACCATCCTCCCATCTGCCTCAACTGTAGATTGCAATAGCTGAAATGGGACATGCGGTGCAACCCAGGTAATCATCCCTCTAGCATAGGCCGAACATGTTGCGCCTACAACGGTCCCCCTCCACTTCTTCCGGATCACCTCCTGTTTTTCTTGTGTGAGGTGAGTCTCTTGTATCAAGGCTATGTCTATTTTCTGTCTACGCAGATGCATCATTACCTTATTCCTTTTTAAATAGCTGTTGAGCCCTCCAACATTCCAAGTAATTACTTTAAGGTCCCCCATAATGTATTAGGATCCCGCTCCTCCCTCCGCAAGTGCACTTCATGTCTAAATTTGTCCCCCCTTACATGTAGGCTTGTTCTCCAATATAAAATTCACCTAACTATAAACACTTCCACTTCACCACCCTCCCTCCCTCTCACCCTCCTCACTTCCCAGCCCCAACAAACTCCCCAACTCTTCCCCAACCACCTCTCCCCCCCCCCCCAACTTACACTTCTTGTCTCTACCCCTCCCCAACTGTTGCCCAGCTCCATCCCTGGATCACAGGCACCCCCGCCTCTAGCCCTTTTCCAGCCATTGCCGTACTTGCGGCTCAGCAGGGAGATATCGCCCTAGTGGCGGTCCTACTATTCTAACTCCCGGGAGTAGGGTGTCTCCATCCGGTTACTCCTTTTTTGGTCATCAAGCTAAGCGCGCCTAACGCTGCCCACTTTGCTTTTTACGTTCTATATTCCAGTCCAACGTGTTCAAATGTCACATGTTACAGTTTCCCATTACTATCTTTTCTAGCCGCGCCATTGTTAACTGTTCTGCTGTCTCTTCCCGCCGCCCCCCCCGCCCACCTCTTATGCATGGCAGTTTAATCACTTACCGTGTTCCTCCTGGCCTTGCTCCTCATCTCGTTCCGGACAGCCATGTGCGTCAAACCATGTCGCCACGTCCTCCGGGGTGTCAAAAAAGTGCACTTTGCCTTTGTTTAAAATCTTGAGCTTTGCGGGATACAAGAGCATGTATTTAAATCCAGCTGTACGCAGTCTCCTCTTGATTGCCACATAGCTATAACGCTGTCTCTATACCAGCATAGTGTAATCAGGGTATGCAGTGATGGTCGCAGACGCTCTTGTTATCGTCCCTCCCTTCTGGAAGAATTCCAAGATCATCTCTGTCCCTGTAGTTCAGGATCTTCTTCTTGATTGCGAACCCTTGGGAGAGCTTGCTCGCTCCTGTTTCCTGTATAATCAGGTTCTCCACATAGTCCCTGGGGTCTTGGCCTTCTTCCCCCTCCGGCAGGCCGACCACACGTATGTTATTGCGTCTCGCTCTTCCCTCAGCCTCCTCCGCTCGATTCTCCAGGTTGGCCACCTGCTGTTTCAGTATGTGGACTTCCTTGGCATTGTTTGTGCTGGTAGCCGTGTTGATTTTCACCGTGCTCTCCAGCCACTTGTTCTCTCCGCAAGCGCTCTCACATCTTGTCTCAGAAGATTGACCTCTATCCCCACTGCATCTATCTTAGTTTCTAGCGCAGTTCTCAGATCTGCATCACTATTTCCCACACGGTTTTCAATTCCGTGATGGCCGTTAAGATCAAGTGGTCCTCTCTCGGTGACTGCGGATGCAGTAGCCATACCTTGTGTTGGGGTAGTGGGGGCCTGCTGCGATTTAGCAAAGATGTCCATTGTGGGCTGCTTGCCCTTGGTTTTGCCTCCCCTTACAGACATTTTTCCGCCCTGTCTTTACACCAGGATCCGTTTCACCAGCAGCGAGCTGATCTTTTTCCCTTCGCAGCTTCTTTTCTGTGGCTGCAGGCCTCCTATGCGCTGCCCGTCGTATTGTTCCAGTCCGCCTCTGCTCTAGCTTCGGCGACTCCGTTCTTTTGTTCAGTCACTTAGCGGCCGCCATTTCGTAGCCAGCTCAGGACACTCCTCAAACAACTATGTTGCCTCAGTTCTTCAAGGTTGTCTCGTTTTCCACCTGGTGTGTACTCCATGCGCGCCTTCCGTGCCCAGGCAGCGTTCTTATCCTCTCTGTTATTAGGTCCAGACCCCGCCTTAGGGCTTATGCAGGGTTTTGATGGCTGGCGGGCTGGGTACTAGCTGCTCTGGAGTAGGAGCTTTGCGGGGTCTCCTTGCACCCTGTCCAGGGATTTCCTTTCTTCCCTTCACCTCTGCAAGAACGCCAGTGTTTGCTTTTTGTGAGGGGTGTCCTTCTTTGCTTAGCCACATTCACTTCTTGTATGCCTCCCACCGTGGTGTGGCCCTCTATCTCTTGGGGGACTTCCGCTTTGCAGTGCCCAGTCTTTAACTGCGTCTTCCAGGTGGTGTTGCTATGTGCGCAGCTTTACAACGGTGTGCGCCTGGAATGGTGCCGCCTTTGTGGTGTCTTGAGGTTTTGACACCACTGTCTTGCGGCCCTCTCTATCGGACTTTCTGTTATGACACTGTAATGCTTCTTTGCCACAGGGGAAATACTGCCCTTGTGTGAATGGCGTCTTGCTGTAATGCTATGTTCTGCAACTTATCTCCGCTGCCGTGCGGCAGTATTGGTCAATGGAGTTCATTTGTTGTATGTTTACTATTGTCTGTTCGTTGCATTAGCCAGCCCTCCAGTGCTCATCCGTGCCTCCCGTACAGTGTGTCTTCCTTATTACGGCCGCACGTCCTTTGTTCTTTGTACCTGCTTTACAATGTTATTCGCGGCTGCACCACTGCCCTCTGATCATCCTTCTTTGTTGTGGCGCCTGCGTCGGCTGTGTCAGCCCTCTTCCCGGGCGCCTGGCATCCGTGTCTTTGGGACCCTGGGCTTCGCAGCGCTGCTTGTGCTCGCGCTTGTTCTGAAATCAAGCTCCCGTTCGCAGGCGCCCGCAGGGTCCTCCCTCACATTCACCTCGATCCGGGTGCTCCAGCACATTATTCCATCTTCGAATATGCCGGTTGTCCTTAGTACTCAGAGATAAGCACCCATTCACTACTGTAGCGCTTCTGATGGCAGGCACAGTGCGGGCGCCCGGAGGCTCCTTTGTTTAATATTCACCGCCATCTCGCCGCCAGCCTTGCATCAGCCGTCGGAGGTTACAAAGTTTCACAGCTTTCCTCCCAGACACCTGATCTGCTCGCGGAACGATGCATCACGCTCAGCTCCCATTCCCATTTATTCCTGCTGCATTCCTTATTGAAATAGGCGGTCGGAAAGCATGCGCTCGTACAGATCATTTGTCGGATCCAGGAGCACACGAATAGAGCAGCCTATTCCATGGCTCCCAAGCCACGCCCCCTACCCATTCACTGTTCTGGCCGCTTCCGGGTCCTTTAGTGCATGTGAGGCCCTGCACGCACTCGTGTGCGTCGCAGGGTCATGACAGTTTGATTTAGAAAGACCACTCTGTGTGGTCATGGAGCAGTCTTTCTAAATCGATTTTTTGCTGAAAAGATCTTTATAAAAAGATCTTTTCATCAAGAACTTTCAGAATAGGTAAAGTAGGGCATTTTTCTATTGTTTTGAATAAACCATCATTCCGACCCATTACAGTATGCAGCCTTCCTCTATCATTCCCTCTTTTCAGCGGTTTCTCGTAAACAAAATTTTGTGGGCTCTCTGCCCACCATGTACGAGCTGTGGTCCTGCCTCTGTTTGGCATCAGCTCCACACTTCTGCTCTGCACATCTCTGTCACGTCCAGTAAGTGTATGATTCCCTATATGCGATTTCCTGAAATAAGAGTTCTATTGGCCCTGGGTTTTCCTCTTCCAGGATGGGTCATCATCCACACACATCATGGGCAAAGGCCCCATTCATGATTCTCTATTCCTAAATATGCAGAGGACACTGGAAATATTGGGGTTAAGGGAGCGGTTTTCTGCACTGTGGGGCCTTGGGGAACAGGGGTTAGCCACCCTCCACCCAAGTGGGTTCCCTGGGGGGCTTCATCCTATAGGGTGTAAGGAGACAGGTCTGGTCCCTTGTGGGAAAATGGGTTTGGTTGAGGAGGAAGAGGAGACAGAGCCCAGGGAAGTGAACAGGAAGCACCCTCATCAACCAGCACTTCTAGGGGTAGGGAAGACGTTAAGCACCTTGAAGACCGGTAAGCACCGTAGACACATGGCACAGCAGTTTGAGAGATATCACACAAAACATAGGACAGTGAAAGCTTCCTTAGAGCTAATTGCTTTATATACTGTTATTGTTTAACCCTAGAACTCACCCTGATTAGAAGAACCCATTTTCCTTTTCGTGATGTCAATTAGCCCTAGGTAGCACTGTGGCATCGCCTATCTAAAAGGGATAGGTAAGGAGAATCTTGTCCTCTTCCTACAATGTATTCAACTGATTCGAGCTACTGCGTGATTGCGGATTCAGTTAAGATTTTGAAGTTAAAATTTCAGTTGGGATAGATAATTCCCAATCTGCGTCTTTTGTTTAGACAGGCAGTTCACCTGGGACTGTGTGTCATGAGGACAGTGTGTTTGGCTAAGTCAAAAGGTATCTCCAATAAAAGCAAATTGTTTTCTTTCTGTCCATCGATGTGCTTGCTCAAATTATTTCTATAATTGAGTATAACGACAATAAATGGTTATAAACAAAGATTGTTCAGCATATGCATGACTGAATTTTCTATGTATAGTCCAAGAAACATCATGAGATGTTTCTGGTTATTTTAATTCGTCTGTGTGTCACCCTTAATCAGGAGACATCGGGAATTCAGGTCGACCGGTTTCAATGACATTTCCTCTCGTGCGTCATCTTCTTCAGGACCAATTTCTTCAATCTACGGAACTGAATCTGTTCACCCGCCAGATATTGCACAGCATACTCTATGGGGCAAAGATAGAAAAGTTGCTGGTGACTTCTCAGGTGTCGGACTGGGTTCCTGCATTTATTGTATTGATGTCTAATTCATCTATACCCAACTAATGGACATCACACTAGTGACATTGGAAACAGAAATAGGAACAGGGTCCTCTCCCATCAAGCGTATGTCATTTTGGTTATATGACTTACACAATTAAGTGGTTCTCCATCATACCCGTTTAGCCTGCTGTGTATAGGCGTGTGGTTCGGATAGTATTGTTCAGCCTGTGCGAATGTATTTGCTGCTTTGGTACACCTGCATGAGTTCTTCTGTCTTGCATTGCATAGGGGCGGCGTACAGAAATGGAATTCGTTTTTTGTTACCCCACTTGTTGTAGAGCAAGTATGCTTAAAGTGACTCATTTAGTTGATGTTCTTATATACATTCATTTAATTTATCTGGCAGTCAGTCAGTTAATGCATGGTTGCACTCTCTGTGTTCAATATACGAATTGAGCGTTGAGAAGTCCAAACCAGTCTTCTGCAGGCAATGTTGTTTACTCCCACGGGGTGTTTCTAAAAAGAAACAAAACCCGCGTGGGGAAGGTTTTTTGTATTGATGAATTAGTTAAGTTAACAATACCCTAAAGTAGCTCGTATTCTTATCGCAGAGAGTGTCATATAGTTAGCGCAATGAAGCTGCTCAAGCAGGATTTTTACAAGTCCTTATTTTTTACTGTTATGCTAAATACATGTCCGTATTGGCCTGTGGTCCCGGCGGATGTTAAATACGATATCAAGCCGTTCTTATCCGGCTCGTGGTTGAATTACATGCCTTTTCAACTCGGCCGCTTACCTGTTTCACCTCCATATCCTGCTCAGGGTATGGCGGGTCTCCTCTGCTACAGGTCGCACCGCTCTGATAATACTAGTGCACGTGTCTCCCTGTACACATATATTGTTTACTTTTGACCGTTCCGGTGGCCATGTTCGAATCGGCCGGAGGGGTCTTGCCTGTTGGCCATTTTGGGATGGGCAAGGCCTTACAAATCACTATTCTTTGCTGCTGGTCTGTCAGGCACTGAAGAATGTGTGTGTTAAATCTGCTAAATTGGAATAAAGCAAGTTGGTGTTCGATACGTAATTTTTGTCCAAGCCATGTTGATGCAGTTTTTTACTTTTTCCTCTACATGGATACCCCTATGTTGCCATATTGATTTAATTTTTAATGGCAATGGTTTGTCCATATCTTAGATATAATGGTGGGTGGGGGTCCCTAGTAGGTAGATGTGCTCGGATTAGTGACACGGAAGGGCTATGGAAAGAGGTGCTGGTTCCCTAAAGAGCCATTTCCTACAAAGTTGTTGCTCTGTCAGCCCGAAGTAGCACTGTGATATATTTGGTTGCAGTGGCTGCTGTTTGTGAATTGTGTCTATACCTAGATGGTCCTTCTTATTTTATTTTATCAGGGCCAAACTGTTTCATTGCATCTCCTCGTTAAGGCCATTACTCACTGTGTCTAGGCGAAAAATCCATTGTTCTTTTTTTAAAAGTATGTCATGAAAATTACTTCCCCTGCAGGGTAGATTTACCTTTTCCAGAATTGTCCATTTGAAATCGTCTCCAGTATGTTTTTCTGATACAAAATGGGAGACTAGTGGTGCTGTTAGTTTTTTAGCCCACAAACAGGACTTATGTTCGATAAGTCTGGTTTTTGCAGAGCGTGCTGTCATGCCAATATATCTAAGATTACAGGGGCATGTGATCAAATAAATGACCCCTTTGGTGTTGCAATTTGTAAACTTTCTCTGTTCCCACCTATATCTATGGTTCTACTTCTCGTGGTTTGCTTACACATGATGCACGCACCACATGGGGTATGGCCCCTCAGAGTGGTGGTATCCCAGAGAGTATTCTGCTCAGGAATGTGCTTTGGTTCCGCCAGTGTATGCACCACTCTATCTCGAATATTCTGTCTCCTCTTGATGGCAAATACTGGATGAACTAATTCGGTAGTGCCTGTGTTTAATATAGGTCATAATTTATTGATCTCTAGTTTCAATGTATTGAAAATTGGAGAGTAACTCAAAACTGCTGTGATGGTATCTGTTGGTATATCTTTTACATGTTGTTGCAGGGTGATGTCAAGCGGGATATTTCTGGCTCTTTTGTTTGTGTTCTTCACTATCTTATTTGCGTTTTGTATGCAAAGAACTGTTTTAATCTTATTTTCCGCATCATTTTTTTTTTGTAACTTCGAAACATTACATGGAGCGGTCTAGTGCTGTAATTTCAGCACTGGACAGCTCCATGTAACGTTTCAAGGTTGTGTATATTGGGGGGGGGGGGGTTTCCCCGCAGTCCCTCCAACATCTACAGCACCCTCCCACCCCCCAACCCTAACCCAAGCCCCAACCCTAACCTATGTCGACAGCACTTTCGAATTTTTTTCAAAGAAATTGTCATTCGAAAGAATGGCATTTCGACAAAAAAAAATTCAAAGTTTGCCATTCGTAATATTTACGTTCGTTAACATGACAGGATACCCCAGCAGGCGGTTTGCTTTATTGCTATTTATATAATATTATTGTTTAGTGTATTCCATCGTTCTTGCCGATTTGTCGGCTAGGTGAATATCTAGGGCGTTTTTTGCTTATTTAAACTCCCTACCCAATTTAGTGGATTGGCACTTTTTGAAGCTCTTTTCTAACTCCTCAACCCTCTCCTCTAATTTAATCTGCTGGAGTTGCCCCATCTTTGTGCTGCTGCGGCACCAACTAGGACACCCCGCACCACTGGCTTCATAGCATCACCGACCATGCCTATGGGGCATTCCCCTTTAGTAGTGTGTGATTGTTTCAGCTAGTTTGTTCCTGATTGAGGTGTCCAGTAGGATAGAGTCTTGTAGTTTCCAGTGTCTCGGGGGGCTGGGAGGGTGGGATTCAGGATTCCGTGGATTCGCAAATCCACTGTGACAGATGCATGGTCTGATAGTGCTCTTGGGTGAATATGGACCCTTTCCAGACAGGGTAAAAGGACGCTAGCCATCAAGATTAGATCTATTCTAGAGAAACCTTTGTGCACGTGTGAATAAAAAGTGAAATCTTGTGTGCCATATTGGCAAGCCTCCAGATGTCCACTGTCCTCGTTTCCCTATGAAATTCGGCGAGCCTGATGGCTCGGGATAAGTCTGCCCTTGTTGACAGGAGCATTACGTCGATTTGCAGGTCTGGGACTAGATTAAAGTCATCCCCGATCATGAGGTGGCCTTCAGTGAATGCTAGGATTGTCGGGATCATGTAGTGTAAGAATCGGTCTTGTGTGTTGTTCGGGCAGTAAATGGCGGCTACAGTTAGTGGTTGCTCCAGAAGAAACCCCTTTACCAGCAGAAATCGACCCATGGGATCCTGTTTTACAGAAACCGTGTTAGGGGAACATCCCTACTAAAGAGAAGGGCTACGCCTCTCCTTTTCTCACCTGCTGTGGTGAAGTAACACTTTGTGTATTTAAAGTTAATTTGCTGCTCATCCTCCTCCAGGAGAGGAGTTTCCTGTAGGCACACAATGTCTGCGGTCATCTGGGCTAGTCTCCGCTCTACAGACTTCCTCTTTTCATGGGAAGTTGAGGCCCTGTACATTCCATATTACTAATCGTAATTCTCTGCCCGTGTCAGCTGTCATGATCCCTGTTGTGTTTTTCGCCCCATTGTGGTCCCTCACCGTCAGTATCCCCTATAGAATGCCTTAACCTGCCCCAATTTGTTGCCCTAGTGATGTGGATTGTTATGTTTTGTTGCATTTATTCACCCATGTAATCATTTTCAGTTTCGAACGTCCCCCTTACAACCACCCCCCCACACTCCCTTCCCATCCCCTCTCACCTCCCCCCGCATGAGTTCGGCCCTCAACCAACGGGGTATCTGGCTCGACCTCGCCTGCAACCTTATTGGGGGCCAACGGGGCCTCTTGACCTTTGGCAAAACATAATGCTTCTAATGAGATTGATTTTAGCTCAAGTGTCTTGGGTGTTGCCCAGCAGCTCATCTTGCGTCTGCATTCGATCCCGGACCAGGCCAAACCCCCAATGAAGCCAGATTCGGCAGAGGACGGCCGAGGCACCATTCGACAGGTTCATGCATATTGTGAGGTAGTCCTTGCGGCTCGTCTCAATGCCCTGGGTCAGAGGTGACGTGGAGAGCTGCAGATGATCATTGGGGAGGTCCCCCTGTTCAGTCTTTAACCGATTTCTTGTTCTTTTGGGGTGGGCCCCGAATCCTGCGCCTTCGGTCCACCTGAGTCCAGGTTGTTGTGGGGCCTCACCCTGTGGACTCGCGGTTTGTTGCTCCTCTCTGTGTCCTTGCTCTCCTCCTCAGGACCAAACAGTGTTTCTGCCTCTTAAGGGTTATGGATTTGCCAATGTTTGGCCTCCCAGGTAAAGTTCAGTGGGGTAGGGAAACTCCAGCGGTATGGGACTTTCCCTCCCCGTAGCCATTCTGTGAGATGCTTCAGGGCTTCAGTAGCGTACTGTTTGCCAAGTCTTGAAAGAGCAGGATGGTTTCATCCTTGAATTGGATGCGTTTAGATTTCCTTGCCTCCTGCATTAACTCCTCGTTCACCCTGTAAAAATGCACCCTCGCCAGCACGTCCGGAGGAGCGGAGAAAGCTTGCTTAGATCTGGTTCTATGTACTCTATCATTCTCAAGCGGGGCACCATCTGGCAGTATTATTATGAAGCGCAATAGATCTTTCGTGAAGTTTTCCAATTCTGCGTCTGTGACCGAGATGGGTATGCCCCGCAGCCGGATGTTGTTCCATATAGAGCGGTTCTCTGTGGCTTCTTGTTTTATCCTGTCCGTTCCCTCTCCGATCTCAAAAGTTTGCTCACAGAGTGTTCTCAATCTCTGCTGTTCTGCTTTCAACCTCCTTGATGCGTTTGTCTAATGTGGTTATCTTTCTCATAACCTCCTCCGGGCCCTTCTGGTATTTCCTTGTCATCGCTGCCAGCAATTCCTGGAGGTCTGATTTAGTCACTGACCACGTGGGGGGGTTGATACTGGCGGCAAGAGCTCCCCCAGCGAGCTGTATTTCTGCATGTTCCCACTTTTTTGCTTTGTAGGAGTTAGGGTATCCCAGCAGCATGGAGGCATCGGTCTGTTTTGAGTTCTTAGTGCTTTTCGCCATTGTCCTCTCAGGTGCTTCAGTCCAGTGGCACTGTGGCGACAGCATGCCCTATTGGCTCAGATTATTGCGTGAAATCTTGAGGTTGTAGGTTAGGTAGTCCCTGCAGATGTTAGGCTTCGGACTGGTAGTGGGATTTTCTTGGATAAATCTGCCACTTAGGTTATTTAAGTTTTTTGGTTTAAGGAGGCCGTTAGTGTTTTATAGCACTGACAGGTGCAGCCGCCTAGTGGGCCTACGATGAGGTTTGTTGTGGGGGTCAGTAGGTTATGTGTTGGCTGTTGACCGCCACCGTCTGCCTCCTCAGGTTGCCAGACAACTGTTTTTGGGAGGCACACCCCCTATGGTCCTCTAAATAGTCCTTATATTCTCAGCCCCTGAACTCCCTGGGTCCCAGCTCTAGGTGTGGTCTCAATCAAATTAGTGATGTGGTAGGGCCGGGGATATGCCGCCGTCTCACTTTCAGGTGTTGGAAAATTATGGTTTATGCTGCTTGATGTGGGGGTGAGTGCACCCAATGGGGGTTATATGCACTGATCTTCCTCCGGGCTCCTGTAATCCCAGCGTGGCCTGGTGCTCACGTTGATGTCTTGTTGAGGTCGAGTGCCACGTGTTTGGGAATGCCTGGTGATGCAGGCTCCTTTGTTGGCGGGGCTTCTCAGTGTCTTCCTCGCACTGCGCAACTCCTGTTCGAGTGTACCGGGAGGGGAGAGAGCAGAAACCAAGGCCCCAGTGTTTGTGTTCTTCTGTGCCTCCGCAGGCACTGCTGGTGGTTCCCAGCCCGCCAAGGCTCTGGCGGTCCGGTCAGTGTGGTGTGTGCACTTGTGGAGGGGGCTAGCGGGCGGGATCCTGCTGATGGGCACGGAGGCGGCTGGGTGTTACACGCAGAGGTCTTACCTTCCGCAGCGCCTTCACATATGCTGTGCTGCAGGGCTTCCCCATGTCTGCCGCTGCAGCGTGGGTCTGCGTTGTGGCAACTTGGCTGATTTAAGAGGTCGGCATCCGCTGGTCTGGTCTCAGGCCACAGCTGGCGCGATTTGATGCTGTGTTGCAGAGGTCTTTACACTGCTGTGGTAGTTGACGCACCCCTACCCAGTGTTGAAGTTGCTGTACGGAGGATGTCTCCTCCTTGTTCTTGCATTGCACTGTAGTGCATTCTGCGTTAAAGGTCTCGGCGGGCTGGAAATTCATTCATGTTGTTCCGATAAGGGCTGCTACGGGGCCTGGGATGTATTCCATTCGCTTACGCCTCACTCATACTGTAGCTGCTTGCAAGTTTGGGCTCATTGCGGCCGCCATTTTTAATTTTTACTGATCACTCCGGGCTGCATCCCCTCCTCCGTTTAGTGTGAGCGGGGCCAATAAGGAAGCCCCACTTTGGACAGGACGTGCTCCATGCCTTATCCTCTCATTTCCCCTTCTGGCAGTTGATGGCGAGTTCAGTGCCGGGAGCTTGTAGGAAGCCATGCCTCACGCCACGGCTCCAAGCCACGCCCCCATGCTTAAGGGTTTTGAAGGGAAGCAGAGAACCAGGCATTGGTCACAGGAACAGACAAGTCCATAGCCCTAGCTTACTTAAATCATCAGGGAGGAACACAGTCTTGTTTACTGTAGATCTGGACGATGGAATTGGGAGGAATGGTGTGAAATAACTAGAAGCACTGCGCGTGGCGATGGGGAGTGGAGAATGTGATGGCAGACATTCTCAGCAGGAAGTTCCATGTTCCAGGGAAATGTTACTAGGCCCCACCGTCTTTCAGGAGTTATGCCACAAGTTTGGAACCCACTTCATAAATGTGTGTGCCTCAGAGACGGCACAAGTGACCAAATTATGCTCGAGGTTTCAGTCTCCAGAGGCTTGTGGGTGGAACAATGTCATTGGGATTGCCATGGGCCTTATTTTATGCATTCCCACCCCTATTCAGTTGGTAGCCAGCAATGTCAGGAAGAGAAGAAGATTGACAGTCACATCACTGCAATTTTGCAGATTCTCCAAGAGTTATTTATTTTTTTTGTATACGTTTTAGAGCCCAATGGGCAGCCATCAGAGCAATCTGGGACCATAGGAATGCTGCTTCGGAATGACAAGTTGGTAAGGTGTGTGCTTAAGATCCTGTAATTATCGAAACCCATAAATCTACAGGTATACCTCGCTGGGATCTTAGAGCACTACAGGGAGCCAGGGGAGTTGCTAGGTCTGGAAAAGACCCGGGGCTACGCTGATGTCGGAACTGTTGGGACTCGGGGCTAGCTAGCCTTTTGGTTGTAGCTCCTGAGATTCTATCTGGGGCTACAACCAAAAGATCAGGGGCTATAGCCCCCTTAACCCCCCTAGCAATGCCCCTGCAGGGAGCTCTAGTTGAGTGAATATGTACCACTGACATTAAACATTTGACACTAAAGGTTACTTACTCAATCTCTGTACCCTCAAAGAACAGACTGGGACAAATAAACACTAATGCGTAGACCACCTTATCCAAGAAGGCAGTGTGAAGCTGTGATCATGAGATATGATCCAGACTCTTTCCAAGGTGGTGACAAAAAGGTCACAGGGGCGATTCTATTATTTTTTAGTATTATGGTATTTATTGAGCACGGACCTAGCTTTGAGAAGGAACAGAGCGCTTTACAGAGGTATACACCAATACAGATGCATAACAGAGTGCTTTTCAGAGGTAACAACAGAACAGATATACAGCGGGTGGTAGGATACAGAGGGGGACAGAGGAGGGGTACAGCTGTACCAGGTGGTGGGGAGGAAAGGGGCAGGCATCGTCTAGTGAGTCAGGTGACGTGCTGACCTAGGTGATGAGGATGAGTCTCCTTGAAGAGGTGGGTCTCGAGTTCTTTTCTGAATTGTAAGAGCGTGTAGGCAAGTACGATGCTGACGGGGAGGCGGTCCCATATTCTGGGGGAAGCGTTTTCTGGTTCTTTTCCTTTTGCAGCAGCGGATTTCAAGTCTGCACGTGTCCTTGCTTCTGTTGGTGCGCTGTCTGCCGGAGATGCAGTTTCTCTGCGAGGTAGCTGGGTGACTTGAGAGCAACTGCCTTATAGATGATGCAGCAAGACTTGAAGTTGATTTGTGTGTGCAGTGGGAGCCAGTGAAGGTAGATGAGGTGAACTGCGTAGGCCCTTCTAGGGGCACAAGGGAGGATGACAGGAGGCCTTGGAGGAGTGCATTGCCCCCATCCAGGTGGGATCAGACCAGTGCGTGAACAGTGGATCTAAAGCGGTCTGGAGGGAGGAAGGGCTTGACTTTTCGCAGGATCGAGAGCTAATACCAAGCTGTATACGTTTTCTTAGCTATGTGTGTCTTGAAGGGGAGGTGCTTGTCGATGTGGAACCCGAGGGACTTGGCGCAGGAGGTGAGCTCGGATGTGAGGCCCTCAGAGTTCATTGTTGATAGCCAGGTCTGTATGTCTGGGTGTTCGGTATTGTTGGTGAGGAGTAGGAAGTCTGCCTTGCAGGGGTTGAGCTTCAAGTATGCACTGGACACCCAAGACTGGATCTGCGATAGGCAGGTTTTGAGCTTATGGATGAACTTGATGGAGTCGATCTTGAAGTATAGCAGTGTTTCGTCAGCATATTAGTGGATGTTGTGTGTGGCGAGTAGGGCTCCTAGCGCCTCCATGGATAGATTGAAGATCAGTGGGGAGAGGATGGAACCCACCGGGACTCCATAGTAGCACTGGCGATCTAGAGGAGTCCTTCTGAATAAACTGCTTGCGGTTGGTGAAGTAGGACTTGAACCAGCATTGGAGAAGGTTGCTGATCCCCAATGCGCCGATGTAGGGTGTCCATAAGCGCCTGGTGGTCTACTGTGTCGAAAGCGGCCGAGAGGTCGAGTAGAACCAGGAGGCAGGGATGACCATAGTCAAGGATGTTGAGGGCATCGTCAATCACCTGTTTGATTGCTGTCTTCTTTCTGCCCCTGGGTCTGAACCTGGATTGGTAGGTTTGGAGGAGATTGTTGGTGTCGATATGTTGCTGCAGTTGTGCGGCTACCGCATTCTCGATGGTCTTACCTAGGAAGGGGAAATGGGTGATGGATAAATACCTAGGTTGTCGGGATCCATAGTGGGTTTCTTTAGTAGAGGGAGGATTTGTGCTGTTTTTAGGGTCGATGGGAAGATGCCTTGAGTTAGGGAGCTGTTGAGTAGGGAAGGAGAGCCTCTGCATGGAGGGTACTACCAGCATTTATCTGAATCCGGCCTCTCCACAAGGTCTGGCATTGCCTTCATGTGAAAAGGTTAATTCTAGAGTATTTATGAAGAACAGAATCAGTCAGAAAGATGCACAACTTTCTAGCAACTCCCTTTGAACAGCAAGAAAGGCATCAGAGTTAACAAGTAGTCATTGGGTTCGCTCTGTGATCACAATGTCCTTGATGGAGTCGATCTGGAGATATAGCTGTGTGTCAGCAGGCCAATAGCTCCTAGGGAACATCCAGAGAGATCTACATGAGGCGTGGTGGTGTAGAGGGCAAACGTCTAGGGGGTTTCCTGCAAGAGATTTGCAGGGCAGCAACTTGGGCAGATACTAATACATCTACAAACTGAATGCAGACAATCCATGGTCCACATCGTTTGGAACCAATGTCTTAAAATCTGGAATTCACTGAACTACAAGGGATTTTTAAAAACTCAAAAGAAAAATGGTAGCAGTGTGTGATTTGTCATAGCCTCTAGCATTTGTAATACCTTTGGTGGATCTCTGCTAGGAGGAAGCTGGACATGCAGGTAACTATTGTACTACCTACTGGCAATTACCCCTAGGCCTACTCTGCTTTATCACAGGACTGACGCCGCTCATCACCCACTCAGGGAATTAGAAGGGCCCATTACCCTGCTTGGAAATATAACTGACAATGATGGGTAGGTGTTATAAATACCCGGGGAGGGGTAGGACAATTAAAGAAGCTTGGATTTTGCAGCTGTAACAGAGGTGAGTAGGGCATAGTTCTGTACTGTGCCACGGAAGAGTAGGACTAGCAACAATGAAGATTAAGTACTCTAGTCATTTCTTGAACATGCGCACACCTCCATAATGCAAGTCCTGTATATGCATTTTCCCTTACCCATTGGCCTAAAGCTCTTGCAGAGCGGACACCATAGAAACCGTGGCACTGCCTTACTTGCATTTTCCACTGTACTTCTATCCCAGTATGGCAAACACAGAAAGAAAAAGACAGAGGTACATGCTTTTTATACCATGTAAAAAGTATTTATTTCAATTAAGAGAGTCACACTGATCAAAAATGAGTTTTAAACACAATTACAAAAAACAATCCTCCCTCTTTTAGAACTACAGAAATAAAAAATGGAGGAGTCTTCCAAACTATTTCCAAAATCAAGACCACATGCTTTGGTGGGGAAGCTGTGGCTGTTCATTTCTCAGCTCTACAAGTGGTTAAAGGCCAGCTGGAAAAAAAAATATATACAAATATTTAGATATAAAAGGTACAAAGTACATGCTCTGACCGAGCAATTACATCATTTCCCTCTGATGCCTGTGTTTTCTTCTGTATCACAGTGCCCATCCCCCATGCCCTGGTCATGATAGTTTGTCCCCTCAGGCGCAGCCTTACCCTGAAGCCTAAAGTAGCTGTATGCCAACACTGCAACCAAAGACTGGGAACGTTAGAGCAGAAATAACAGCGTGCATGATGCAGGCGGAGGCAAAGGAGTCTCGAAGATTAACACCATAGGAACAAAAGTGTACCCAGAACTGACTCAGCATCTATAACTAATTCAGGATCGTTAATAAACCTCCTTCGAGATCCCTATTGGAAACAGTTTGAATTTAAAACAGTGAGCAGAGTGTTGGGTTCAGCAGATGTCTGCAGAAAATTGGTGCAAAGCAGGTCTGCATGAGTGTGGTTCCTGTGGAGATCTGCAGAGAAACGGCTCCAGGCGAGGAATGCAGAGATGTGAATGATATTGATTTAGCAGAATTCTCCATAGGTCCAAGGAGTGGTCTGCAGTCATCACATAACAGCGGAGGACTGCAAAGACACTGCTGTAGCAGAGCTGTAGTGACAAGAGCCGACCTACCAGGAATTATAGCTCAGCTAGCTATAGAATCAAAGGGACAAAGCTAGGACACACCGACACTCGTAGAGCAGCCTACGATAACAAGTCTGCCGCACGCATCAGCTTTGTGACATGGCCGTTTGGTTTGGCCAAAATAAATTCCACAGGGTTGGATGCAAATCCTGTTGACATGGGTAATGCGCTACCATAAAACAGCTAGAGTGACAACATAAGCCTGTTGAAGCAGGCAGCACAATAGAAGGGGCCATTTGGCAGGCCCTGCAGACAATGTAAGGAAGCAGACAATGGCCCATTGGTGACACCTATTGGCGAAAAGAGCCTGGCAATTACAGAAAAAGTCCTTTCACTCATGGAGTACGCCCATCAACCAGGTTTGCCTTTTATGTTGGGTTGAGAGATCTGATCCCATTGTTGGAATCCCCGAGCGCCAAGGCACACGATTGTCAAGCCTGAAAAGACCCCACATTTCAACGTAAACACTATTGCCTTAGATTAGAAGCAGAGAACACACCACCTCGTCTTGTGTGCGATGGAACACTAGGTTGCCCTAGCATGCAGTTTCTAACCTTGGAATACCAAATCTGTCTTGCGTGTAGCATTTCATCTTCAAAACTATGTACTGGCTTTCTGAGCAATGAGCAAACAGCATTAAGTTATCCCTCTTAGTGACTGACCTTAGGGACTGTGATAGTGGAATCTCCAAGAATATACGAAACAAGTACTGGCTCAAGAGAAATCTCCTAGAACACACCTGAAAGACGCCGGTGTTTAATTCTCCCCACACATTTGTTAAGTAGGAGCTTTGCCGCTGGGAATGATCAGAAATAGCAGACAATGCTGCAAAGTCATCATGCGGATCAAGAAAACACCAAAATAGGGGTTTTACGAAGACCTTAAAAAGTCTACTTGCTTGCAATGGTTTCTACATTGAAAATAAAAACCAATATGGCCACTCTCCACCATGGCCCACATAGTAAAAACTTTGGAAACTCCAAATGTTTCCAGATACTGTTGCGCACGTTTTTTTGAAAATCAATATTAATAAAACAGTTTAGCCAGCAAGAATGTCAACTTACTATTTTAGAAGATCAAGTAAATCAGATCGTTCGTGAGACCATAGTATTTATTATTGCTATTTAACAGAAAAAACTATAACCTCACTAAAATACTGACATAGTCCCTCAACAGTAGGATTCCATTTGACTGGAGGCTGCTGTGGAATTTGTATACTTAGTCATAGGCCAGTGCCTATGAAATCGAAGAAGGAATGGGGTTTAGATATCCACATGTGCCCAACAGCGGCATGGGCTTACCAGCAGTTCTGCTTCCCACCAGACCAATCAACTGCTGCCAATGTAGTAAATTAACGGTCAGGTGTAGGCAACAGGAGGCTGCCGAGCAGTTTCAATGGCTGGTGGCCCATGCTGGCCCATATCCAAGATGGCTACATCATGACAAGGAGGAACTTTATTAAGCTCACAAACTAAAATAATGTGGTAATCAGCAGTGTATTGTTGAGGGTAGGGTGCTAAGGACAGTGGGCAGGTTGAAAGAGCTACACACATGTGAACTATAGCTGCATTATTGAGGACATGGGTTCATTTGGTTGGACAGCAGATTGAGTGCAGCAATAGAGAAACGGGCCGCTCAGAGGCCATGTATATTCAAAGTGAGTACTGAACGGGATCGAGGAAGATGGACGACAGCGAATAGATGGAGCAAGTAGGAGCAGAAGTACTGTGCCTGCGTCCTGCAACCCAAATGTGTAAGAAGGCAGTTTAAAGTCATGGAAACCTGCTACCCAATCACTTTTCACAGATATCAATGACAATAGCGGACATATTAAGCAACTGAGCATGTGTAATTTAACTTTGCTCCTATTCTGCAGTCAAGCTTTTCCAATGGCCACAAGTCCAGTCTTTCCGTACGCAGTCTCCAGCTGCAAGGATAGAGGACTTCTACATGCTGCCAACAGATCTAAAGCAACAGAAAAGCATGAAAGTGGGTGCAGTGATTTGTTAAGCCGGGGAATGACAGGCAGGTGGCCTACAGGCTGCAATGGCATCCCACGAGCATTATGGAAAGAGGAGATGAACATTCCACCGGGAGGCTAAAGTGGGAAGGGGCACAAAGAGAACAGAATCAAGTCTCATTGTGGAAGAAAACCTTTGGTTAAAAAAGAAAATGGCCCTTGTGGGCTGGCAGTGGTATCACAACAAAGGGAGTCCCTCAATGTCCCATCAATTCCTGGAGTGTTGCTGCAGAGGAAGTGTTATGTAGGTCCTGCAGGGGAGTATTACAGCCGGACCTCAAACTCCAACCCTCATACTGCACCTGAGCCTAGGTTTCTACTCCACTTCCACCTGGGATAGGGTTCCACACTGTGAGATTGAAACACACGGACCCGTTTGTAAATTAGAGGGGGGATTCCCCAATAGCATCAGGGAAGGGGCGGGGGGCGGCTTGAGAGACCCATGAAGGTGAAAAGGGCACTTGTGTCGGCTGTGTGAACGACCCTCTGGATTATATCAAAGACACCTGCTGTGCCCCATATGAAAGGATAGTGGAGTGGTCAGTAAGTGGGAAACCAAATAGATCCCACTGTGAGACTCCAAACACCCCACCCGCCTCCAGACAGGGCCATCTCTGGTCTTTAGATTTCTAGCCACCTTGTGGGACTCTTGCCATCGCCAGTTCTCTTAGTTAAGTATTTGGATTTCTGGCTGCACAATCCTCTGAGTCTCAGCTGGACACGAGCAAGTCCTTGTCACCCAGTTACCCTATATGGATTTCGTCCATTTTGCCCCAAACCATTACCAGAATAACCATGATCAATAGCTTCCACAGATTGGATTATGGGACTGCTGGTTGAGCTCATCTGCGGCTTTCTCTTTAATCTTTCACCAGCGGCAGTTGGTGCAGTAGTTTGAATATTTACAAAGGAGAGAACATGGGTGCTGGGTCTGGGGGTAGAGATCAAGGAAATATACACCATCTCTCCAGATCGAAGGCTCCATACTTTTTAAGGCAATGTAGACACTATTAAGGCCCCTTCAATATTTTTCACCACAATCATCACATTGGAGAAGCACAATAAATACACAAAGATGTTTTAAGTCCCTGAAAAGTTCCAGTGTACTCCACAATACGCAAACATTTCTGCCAAACATGTCTCTAGAAAGCACTGAACGTTTGCCTATAAGTTTATGCAAGTGTATTTATGCAAAACAGGAAGGAATGGAACAGGGTCTAATTGTGGGAGCACAAAAGGTTTGGTGGAGCAGGATACTGAGCCCTACACAGCCCTGTTGATGCACATGAAAATCCTGACCCTTTCCCTTTAAACATTTTTGCAACAGTTCCTCAATCCATATGAAGAACAGCTCCCGCCTTCAAAGGACTGAGACTCAAACGTCATCAGAAGAAAATGGGAAGATTCCCCAACTGATCAGTGGTTCTTAAAGGCTGGGATTGAGACCCTCGACATCTGTGCCTTTGGCAGGCGTGTGGCAGACTAGGGTCCAAACCAACTGGCCTTTCAGAGGGACTGGCCGGTCAGGAAAGGTTTCCATTTGCCTGCAGGCAAAACCATCATTGCACGCCTTTACTGTCACCATCACTTCTGACATGCAGATCTCATGCCTTACTATTATAATGCATCTCAGACGTGCACAGGTCTCCTGCATGGCAGCATATGACATCACCTCTCACTCCCTTCAAACACAAAGTTAATCTCTGATAGACTAGTGATTCTCCCACATCTCAATCTTCCACACCCATGCAAAAATATTACATGTTGAAGGCACTTAGCGAGTGATCCAGAACATACTCTCATGGAATAGGTCCCTACAACACAAGCTGCGAAAAGTGACAGGATGCTGTTCCAAAAGTCTCATTATTTATCCCAGGCATTCATTTTCTGGAGGAGAAGATTCCTTTTTTTTCATTTGCATGTTCCCGGCAGGTGGAAATGGCAATTATTGAATAGCTGAAAGCAAATAAATTCTTCAATAATGTGGGATTGTTTACAATTAAGTTTTCCAGACCTCAATGACAGGAGTCCTTTGCCACCTTTGCAGAAACTAAATTTGTTTTGCAAGACCTCAATAAATATAATCCTGTGCATAAATACACGTGCATATGACATGTTCAACTAACAGACTATACACAAAAAAACATTTCACAATTACAAAAGATTTTTCACAAGGGATTCTTCTCGGAGCATACACATGAAGAACGCCCCAGTTCCCACAAGAAACACTTGAGATCCTTCAAAGAAGTCCAGTTCACTGCAGATGCAGAATATAGAGGAACAGCGACCATGAAAGCAACTCCCCACAGTGAAACAAAGTAGATGGGTGAAAGAGAGAGAAGCAAGGTGAGATCAGGGTCCACGGGTGGCTGTTGCAGACTCTGCTGCCCCAGCTTCCAGCTGTCCTCACGGCTCCGAGAGCGTGGTGGTGGGGCAATCACCCGACTCACCAGACCTCACACTTGTCCACCGGGTTCATGGGGGACCCCACAGGGCACTTGAAATGGTCAGAGAACTCGGGCGAGTTGGAGACCGTGCCAATGACGCGAAAGCGGGAAGGGCTGTGAGGATCAGTGATGAGACCCTCGTGGGAACTTTCAGGAGTGCGAACGGAGCACCAGACCTGTAGACAGAAGAGAATAAACCACTGGTTAGAATAATAAAAGCATTCAATCAGCCTATTAACCCCCTGTTAAAGGTTGCATCCTAGCCTATTGCCAACTATGCGATTCATATCAATTGCAGTCTCTGCTTTACATGGTCTACTATCAAGGTAAAGAGGGTCATGAAGCCCACTCTATAGTTCAGTACAGATACTCCACATTTCATATGCAGAACTGGGTTAAATAAATAGTTGCTGGAGAAGACTCTGACATAGCCGTCTTTTCCTAAATATACTTACATTGGGTAATTTTGAAGCACCGTTGTAACTGTAAATTTGTAAAGCGCTTACACACAAGTGAAGGGCTTCAAAGCGCTTCAAGGCGGGAAGGGAACAAGGGGATATCATAGTCATTCTTAGGGCTTGAAGATTCTGAATCATTCTGAGTCTTGAAAGACAAAAAAGGTTGGTCAACAGTACGCCCAAGCATGCAGGCATGACCTGCTGGGGGGAGAATAGAGGGGGACAGGACCAGGGGCGTTGCTAGGGGGGGCTAAGGGGGCTATAGCCCCTGATCTTTTGGTTGTAGCCCCGGATAGAATCTCAGGAGCTACAGCCAAAAGACTAGCTAGCCCCCAGTCCCAACAGTTCCGACATCAGTTTAGCCCCGGGTCTTTTGGTTGTAGCCCCGGATAGAATCTCAGGAGCTACAGCCAAAAGACTAGCTAGCCCCCAGTCCCAACAGTTCCGACATCAGCTTAGCCCCGGGTCTTTTCCAGACCTAGCAACTCCCCTGGACAGGACATACAAACTTGCAAGCCTAGTACAATCACGGTCGTACAAGTGCGATGGAGGGGGGGCAAGTGCGCCCAATCCAGTGCGGCCCAAGGTTAAGTGCAGAGTGGGTGCCACTCTCATGGAACGTATTCCGAGTGCAGTAATGCAGGGCAGAGTGCATCGGCCCAGAGGGAAGTGCAGGACTGGCGGGGGAGCCTGGGACCCGTGAGCCGCTGGAGGTGCATCAGGCGACCAGTCAACTGACTGAGCATATTGGGGAAGTGCGCGAGGGAGGGAAGCAGGAGAGAAACTAGAGTGGTTAGCAATGCAGAGAGAAAGAGGAGTAGTTTCCGGAACTTAAGGAGGTCCGGCTCAAGACAGAGTGGCAGGTAGGCTGTGCCAGAGGGAGGCACATGCAGAGGATAAGGATCTACCCACAAATCTCTGTTTGGAAAAACGGCTCTCCCGCAGATAGTTGGAGGAGGCTGAGCGGAGGGCTCTGGAGGGAGAGTATTTAGGAAGAGAGTGTTGAATATAGTAGGGGTCCCGGCCCCAGAAAGCCTTGCAGACTATGCAGAGGGACTTGAACTTGATCCTTGCAGCCACGGGGAGACAGTGGAGGGATTTAAGTACCAGAGAGATGCAGTCCCTGGGCTTGAGGCCAAGGATAAGTCTCACTGTTCTGTACTGGATAGGGCGAAGGGGTCGGAGAGTAGAGGTAGGAAGATTGAGAAAGAGATTGTTACAGTAGTCCAAACTGGAGAACCAGGGTCCTGGAGACAGTGAGCCTGTGGGGGAAGGTCAGAAAAAGTAGAATACCTTTGAGGAGGTGCAGCTGGTAGTGGGACTTTCTGGACATGTCTGAGATGTGAGAAGAGAAGTAGAGAGTGGAGTCGAAGATGACCCCCAGATTCTTTGCCTCACTAGTGGGTGAGGGTACAGAACCAAGGGTGGTCGACCAGAGTGAAAGTGGGAACACGGGAGTAGGGGTCCCAATGAGGATGATCTCTGTCTTGCTGGCATCAAGGCAGAGATCATTGGCTGCACACCAGGACTGAATTGCAGACAGACAGTAGGGGTGACCGAGGAGGAGGAAGAGGCCGAGGGTAGCCTGAAAGAGAGCAGAGTGTCATCTGCAGAACGCAAAGTTGGAGAAGAAGGCAGAGATCATGTGGGCCATGTAGATATTGACAAACTAGGGGGATCGATTAGATCCCTGGGGGACACCACAAGTAGTGCGAGTGATCGCAGAGAGAAAGGAACCGAGTTCTACTTGGAAAGGACGGTCAGAGAGAAAGCATGCTTGCCACGCAAGGCCTGATCAGTGATGCCCATGCTCTCACAGAGACAGGAGATCAGGATGTTGTGGTTTAACGTATTGAAAGTGGACGGAGGAGAGGTCGAGAAGAATGAGTACAGAGGGAGAGCTAGAGTCAAGGTTTCAGAGCAGGTCTTCACTGGTGTTCAGAAGAGCAGTTTCCGTGCCTCTGGGTGCTCTAAAGCCAGACTGATGTCATGGAGACAACCAACAGATTCAGTGTGTAGGGTAAACTGAGAGACAGCCAACTTCTCCAGGGGTTAGTCCAGGAAAGGAGTGATGTCGATCGGGCAATAGTTAGTCGGAATAGTAGGGTCGGCAGAGGGTTTTTTAAGCCGAGGGTGTACAAGACTGGTTGAGAGAAGTGGGGAAGACTCCAGTGGCGAAGGAGAGGTTGCAGAGGTCTGCCAAGGCTGGGGCTAGTCAGTCGATGTTGTACTTGATGGTTTTGGGGGGTAGGGGACCACCTGTTTGGAAGAAGCTTTCACAGACCAGACTTGTCTAGAGACCTCCCCGGGTGTGACAGGGGACAGGGAGGAGAGAAGGGAGTGGTGGGGCAGTTGAGGGGGGGGGCAAGGAGAGGATGGTGTACAAGTGGGTGCGGAGGAGAGAGAAGACAGAATGTCCTGTGTTTTGGTGGAGAAGTGTGCCGCCAGGGCTGAGCAAAGGGCCTGGATGGGTGCGGTAGAAGAAGAGGCTGCAGTAGGATTGGCCAGTTCCTTAAAGACTTTGAAGAGTTCAGCCATGTTGTTGGATGCCACAGAGTGTGTCAGAAGGTGTGCCTGAAGATCCCATTTCCGTTCTGCTGCCCTGCACTTACGTTTAAGGTCAGCCAGGTTGGAGTCGTATCAAGGATGTCAAGGGTATTGGAGATGGAAAGGTCAAGGTTAGAGAGGGCTGGGAGTCAGCTGCAAGAAGGAGGAGGCGGCGAGTAGGTGGAGGCAAAGGCAGCCACCGATACTTTTTTCATAGCTCAGATGACCATTAAGGTTGGGGGCAGTGCAGAGTGTGTCTGTGCTAAAGGAGAGGAAAGCTTGAAGTGAGGAGAGAAGAGAGTGATCTGTTCATGAGAGTGGGGTGGTAAGAGGAATAGAGAGAGAAATGTCTATGGAGATAAGAGCACCCAGGGTGTGTCAGGAGAGTCGAGATGAATGTTGAGATCCCCCAATAGGAAGAGTTGGGAGGAGGAAATGAGAGAAGATGCCAGGTCAGACCATTCCGAGAGGAAGAAGGTGGGCTGGTCGGGTGGCCAATAGAAGGTGGGCAGAATAAGAGAGGAAACGAGAGAGAGAGCGAGAGAGAGCCTGCAGACCAGGCATTCGAAAGAGGAGTAGGCCTGAGTGGGGATGGTGGAAACAGGGATCCACTCTAGAAAATTACAGCAACTCCACCTCCAGGTCTGTTTGGCTTGGGTTCCGAGAGAATCTTGTAGCCTTCAGGGAGGAGAGTGTCAAAACTCGTGATCGAGCTGTCCTTAAACCAGGTCTCCGTGAGAGCAAGAACATCAAGGTCCAGGAGTAAGAGTGCTTGACTGCAGAGCGAGAGTTAAGCGTGGCAACGTGGAGCAGATTGCCATTTTTTAAAGACTTACGGGGGCAGGGGGTTGCAAGGGACAGAGGTCACCATGCATGATTTTTCATCCTCAAAGCATGAACCCTGCAGAATCAATATGCAGAATCACCCAACATGCAGATGTGCCCCAGATGCAAAGCTACAGTCACTTCCCACGACTAATGAAACTCTGATTGCCACCTCTTTCCAAAACAACACTGAGATAGCCTTCGACTTCCCACAGCCTGCTTGGCATATGTGGCTACAATTGGATAAACACAAATGTGGTGATACTCAACACAGAGTAGCAATGAGGAACACTGGATCAGAGATCCAGGTGAGATGAGGTTAGGGGAAGAGTCGTGCATTAATACATACACTCACTTCCCATTGATCCCCGGAGCAATGCACCTGTGAACTCGGAGACAGTTATAAACTTGTGTTCCTAAACTGCTGTGGACTTCTTGGAATTGATGTTTCTGAGACACTAAGGGGTTTGCAGTCACCCGAGACTGTGTTTAATTAATTCCAGATTCCAAAACTAACCAATTGGCTCCCCTGTGTTTTTCACTGCAGACTAGCTGTGCCGTGTTTGGATGCACTGTTGGCATATGGTTCACTGCCATGTCCACCATTTTCCTAGAAGGTAGTGGACCCTTTCTCGTGGGCCTTAATGTGTGAAGCCTCCATAATTGCTTTCAGGGTGGGTTTGACACCAATCCGCTTAGTTTTCAGCAGGAAATGTGGGCATAGTTGTTGCCCTAATATCATGCATGTGTTTTGGGTGCCTTTTTAGGGCACCCCCTTTAAGAGAGGGGGAGCGTCTGGGCATACATTTTTTTAAATTTCCCCTTACTCTAGGGTTGACTGTCACCTTGAGGTCTGATGCATCCCAGTCCCCTCTGGGGACTCAACCTCAAGGGCATCTTCCACGCCTGCTTTGGAGGGGTTTGCTTTGGTGGTGTCCATCACAGAGGCCACTCAACATTGTAGTTTACGACTTTGGAGTGTATTGAGCTTAGATTTAGTGCAAGTCTTCACAGAACCTCTTTGAAGGCAGTGGTTACAAACATTATGGGTGTAGAGCTAGGGGAATTTAGTAATGGACTTTCGAAAAAACCTAAAGCTTTCTGAATTCGTACTTATGGGGCCAGGATTCACAACCTGAAATTCAAATGATCTTTGAAGGTCATTAATTTGACCTGATCAAAATCTTTTATCTTGGACTGTGCAAAGTCTCCTCCGAACATCTGTCTTGCTGCTGGCAATCCTTTGTGTCTGCTTACTCAGTACCACCCCTCCTGCGACCAAACAGATGGTGGAAAAGGTGAAGCATTGCGGGAATCTACCCATGTAGTAGGTTCTATGTGTTGTAAAAGAGTTTCTCTTGTAAGTCTGCAGATTTTGGCCCCGTTAATGAAAAGTAATTTCTCTCCCCAAATAATGAGTGATTATCACCCTACCACCGATCATTGAGCAGTGACCCCTTTAGCCTCCCAATTCATACTACTGTACAAACCTCAGGAACGTTTGCATCACCCCCAATTTGGAGCCTCCGATGGGACCCCGTCTTTCCCAAAGCCTGCGCAATACAAGGCTGTGGAGTTGTGCGGCGCAGGTATTTGTCGACGAAGGGACAGCGGCGCAGAGTGCGAGTATGCTGATGCGCTGTCGTCGACCAGCAGTGACCTTAGTAAGGTACGGGGATTGAGAGCAGACACTACTGCCCTCTACTGAACTTCCCATCCTTTTTGCGTTCTTCCACCTAACCGCCTGACTTCCTGTTCTCTGTCTTTGAGGCTTAGGCTTCCCCTCCCTTGCGGCTAGCCGTATATTGTGTTTTCTGACTCCTTACTGTGTCCCTAGTCCACAGTTGCTAACTGTTGTGTTCTAGGTCTGTTCCCCTCCCATCTTCTGTTCCTACTCCTCTGACATTGTTGCTACTGCACTACTGTATCCACTAGGCTCTCTCCACCTCTAGGTTCCCACCCCTCTGCTGTTACTGTTGTACTGTGCCTTTGCTGTGCCAGTTGGCTATCTCCCCTCTATAGGTCCCCATTCCACTGTTAATTTTGTTACTGTGTCTCAGCTGTTCCTCTAGGCTCTCTCCCACTCTCTAGGTCCCCCTTCCTCTGGTCAATGCTGTTACTGTGCCTTGCCTCCCCTTGTTGTGTGCCCTGACTTGCTTCTTGTTGTGTTTCCCTACTGTTGTGTGTTCCCCTGTGTGACTAGCCCTACCCTCCTCCTGCGCTTCCTGTGGTGCGGGCACTGGGCTGTGCCCCCCCTTCTTTCTCTCTCACCTCCTCTAATCCTTGCATCCCATCTTCTCTAACTGCTACTCTATCGACTATCCGATTCCTCTCTCCAAGTCTGGAAGGAAAATGTTCAAGAGGGATATCTTGGTCTCCAACCCAGACATCCCTATCGCCGACACCTAAATCAGTGCTTCCCTTCAGCCAGACTCTCACCAAAATCTTCTTTGTTGTTCGCTCTCCTGACCTATGGACCTCTCATATGGTCTATGGTCTCTGTTCTCTGTTCTCTCTCTTATCTCCTCCTCTCCCATTTATGGTGGCACCCGGAAGGAGGCACTCTTGGCCCCCTTCCATTCCTCCAAAACCATCATTAATATCTATCTGAATGGGACCGTCTTGGTCCAGGGCCCTCAGCCCAAACTCCTCCTTTTCGAACGGTGCTTCCCGCACTTTTTGGCTCCTTTGCCACCTTCTTCGCCTCTCTGGCACCTACCTTCTCCTCCTCTCTGACCCCCGTCCCACCTCCATCTACTGCGTCTGCGCACTCCAGGGCCCCTCTACAAACTCTGCCAGATGTACCTCCTTCTGTGCCCCACCCGGAAGTCTTAAATGTGGCAACCTGCTCCACGTCGCAACTCTCAACTCTTGCTCTGCTGTCAAACACTCCTCAGACATCTGCCACCTCCTTGAAGACCGAGAGAATGGATGACCTCGCTCTCACCGAGACATTATTTACGGCCAACTTGGTCACCTGTTTTGACACCCTCCTCCCGGAGGGCTACATTATTTACGGCCAACTCGGTCACCTGTTTTGACACCCTCCTCCCGGAGGGCTACAAGATCCTCTGTGTGCCCAGAACCTACTGGCCCTGAGATGGAGTGGCCTGGATCTTTCTGGAATGGGTCACTGCTTCCGTCATTCCTACGCAGGCCTACTCTTCCTTTGAATGCCTGGTCTGCAGGCTCTCTCTATTTCGCCTGGCCTCTCTCCGACTGTGGCCCCCCATCTACAGGCCACCTGGCCCGGTTGCCCTCTTCCTCTCAGAGTGGGCTGACCTCTCCTCTTCTCTCCTTGCCTCTACCTCAACTTCTCCTCTGCGACATCAACATCTACCTGGATGCTTCTAATTCCTCCTCTGGGCTCTTCCGCAACCTCTGGGATACTCTCTCTCCATTCTACCCTCTGGTCCGAGACACTCTCGGGACACTTTGGATGTTCTCATCTCCTCAGATATCCCCCACTCTAACTCTCTCACCACTCCTCTCTCTTGGACTGACCACTTTCTGCTTTCCTGTCACTTGAAACTCTGTCCCTCAGGCAAAGCCAACCCCAGCACTGCCACCTACCTTCGCGGTCATTCAGCCCATGAAGCGTGTGTCTGTGGATGCCTTTGCCTCTACTTTCTCTGCGCCTCCTAACTCCTGCGTCTGACTCACACTAACACAGTCCTCTCTAACCTGCATCTTTCTATCTCCAACACTATTGACATCATTGCCCCTGTCATTAGAATCCATCTGAAGCCTGCTTCCAAGTGCAACTCTTGGTATGACTCTGACCTCGCCACCCTGAAACGCAAGTGCATGGTGGCTGAGAGGAAGTGAAAAGGGCTTCAGGTGCATCCTCTCAAAATGGCCTGTCACCTGCTCCGAATGCAATATAGACTTGCTCTGTCCTGTCCAAAAAGAGAGTCCACATCCAAGCCCGCATCGCTGCAACCTTCAACAACACGGCTAACTGTAAAATCTGCAAGGAACTGGCCAATCCTTCTGTAGTCTCCACCTCTCCTGTACGGCCTCTGTACCGCTCTGGCTTCTCACTTCACCACTAAAACTCAGGACATTCTGTGCAGCTCTCCTCTTCCTCCCACTCTACCTCACTCGGCCCCACTCTGTTTGACTCTCTCTCCTCCTTCTTTCTCCTTTTTCTCTCTGACAACACCTGACGATTTTTCAAGACAAGTCTGATCTATGAAAGTATCATCCAAACAGGTGCTCCCCTGCTCCTTAAGAACCATCAAGGACCACATGGACACCCTCGCTCCAGCCTTGGCCTATTTCTGCAATCACTCCTTCGCCACTGGATCTTTTCCCTCTCTCCTCAAGCACTCCCTTGTGCACCCCCTCCTTAAAAAGCCTACTGCTGATCCTACCTGTCTGGCAAACTATCACCCAAACTCTATCACGCCTTTCCTGGGCAAACTCCTGGAAAAACTGCCCATCCCTCAGCTTACTCTCCAAACTGATCTGTTGGTTGCCTCCAGGACCATCTGTCTGGCTTCAGAGCAGCCAGAGGCATGGAAACTGCTCTCCTGAACACCTGTGAAGATCTGTTCTCTAATCTTTACTCCAGCCTTCCTTCTGTCCTCATCCTCCTTGACCTTTCCTCTGCTTTTGACATGGTCAAACACGCCATCCCGATTAATCAGAGTTCCCCAGAGTTCTACCCTCTCACTCTGGATCTTCAATGTCTACCTGGCCCCTTTGGCTACCCGATCGCTACCTTCTCTAACTTTAAGTGTAATGCGGATGACACTCGGCTCTCTTTTAGGCTCCCCTCAACCTCCTCTCTCGCTCATTCCTGACAGTTTTTCTGCGATTCAGGATTGGAGGGCCTTCAAAGATCTTTGCTTTAATGCCAGTAAGACGGAGATCTTTGTTATTGGGAGCCCAGCTCCTGCTTTACCTCTCACTCTGCCCACCCTCCTTGGGCCCTCTTCCTTCTCCTTCCTGTTAGGCAAAAAACCTGTCATCTTCGACTACACTTGTACCTTCTCTTGGACCTTGCAAAGAAGGCCCACTACCAGCTGCACCTCAGAGGTATTCTTCCTTTTCTCACTTTCCCCCAGAAGCTCACTGGCTCAAGAGCCGTGGCTGGACTGCTGAAACAGCCTCTTTCCCAATTTGCCTTACACTACTTTCTGCAACTAATCCAGAACAGGACTGCAAGACTTATCCTTAGCCTGAAGCCCAGGACTCGCTCGTCACCCCTGAAATCTCTCCACTGGCTCCCGGCGGCTGCAAGGATCAAGTTCAAGACCCTCTACATCAGGGGTCCCCAACCTTTTGTGTGCAATGAGCAAAATTGGCATATCAAATTAAAAGGTGAGCAACATCAATTTCTCGACGGAACATATCGGCGCACAGTTGGCGGACAAATTGTTTGCAACACAAATTAGAAATGTAACAAAGTTAAAACTGTGTATACAACATTTAATTTGCAGTACTTAATAGTTAGCTAGACCACGTGTTATTCTAGTCAAGGAAATGTGGAAGGCCTTTAACTTCATTTGACGTTTAGTGATTTACAAGAAATGTTGAGGAGATTGAGTGGTCAGTAGTACATTTTTAGACATATAGGACCAGTTCAGCTGTTCAAAAATAGAGTAGGAGTAAGTAAACATTACCAGGGGTTTCAGGTTCCTAAGCAAAATATTAGTGCAAATGTATGGACAGTAAAAAGGGCCACAAACGGGGCACTGATTTTTCAGATCTACTGAGATTTTGCCTAGGAATTTATGGGATCTTTAATGGCAAATGGTGCATTCCTAAGCATACGAGATCAGCAATACTGTTCCACAGTCATTGATGACTGTATTGTGGATGTTTTTTTTCTTCAGGAATGTTATGAAATGTTACATTTCTTATTGAACAAAGAGTAAACACAATCCTCTGGAGTTCATTTTCCAATGGCCAGGGTAGGCACCACGAAGAAGATATCTGACAGCCAGAGTGGCTGGTTGGCGATGCCTACGCTCGAAAAGGAGTCATTGGAAAGAATTACTAATTCACAAGAAATAAAGATATTCTCTTAAAACTGTTGAACAGTTCAGAGGCCACAAAGGAAAGCGTGCGTTTGAGTCTTTAGGAGAAACTATCCAGGACAGAGCTATTGGCAAACCATGCCCCCAAGTTTAGGAGCTCCAGGTTATAGAAAGGGATGCACGATGGTTCGATGCAGAATGTAGAATCTAAAAAAGAAAACTGAACCATGATTTAATGAGGGGTGTGTACACTGCTGGTCAGATTTATAGTTTCAAAATGGCATAAAAAATTGCCTTAAGTTAACAATAACTTAATTGGATTGGAATACAGGGAAAATTCATTATGAAAAATGTGGGCACGCATTTACCGGATCTGCCCATTAACCATGTGCCAGATGGGCACAGTATCAAACGATTACCATTTTTCCACTAGGACACTATGTAATATAAATACAGGTGACACCAAAATGAATGTTGTCGATAAATATGGTGGCATCAAACACAAACCTCACTTGTACAGAAAGTGTACATGCACATTATTTAATAAAGGAAAGTTGGGTATGCATACCACTTCCTTGTCCACTATGCTCATACTAGCTGTACCAAGGAACGGAATAGGCCAATTTTCTCCATGACACAAACATGGTTCAAATAATGTACTCATTAATACATTTATCAGCTGGGCAAAGAAACTGGAGATGACAGGGTTTTAGCAATGAGACTACCATAACTATTAAGGACATTTACTGTAAAATTATGTGCATGGTGGCACCAAACACAAATCTTGCATGTATAAAAATAAGCCAGCTGGAAACACAGCGGCTCATTGGCCAACATTCTTGCACAGTCCGGGACTCTGTACTGACTACAGTGCTACTGAGGTCTCATCCATTCAGCACCTCCTTCTAGGCCTCCACACAATGGCCCAGAGCAACTGGCGAGCAACAATTTAGGGTGCCGCGAACAACATGTTGCTCCCGAGCTACACGTTGGGGATCCCTGCTCTACAATGTCCACAAGGCTTTTGTGGGCCGGGGCCTGCAGTAGATCTTACTCCCTCTTCCAAAATGCCTTCCTTCTCAAGCCCTTCGCTCAGCTACCTTCAACTCTGAGGGTCAGACTCTCCACCAGGCAGAGAGTGGGGGGTAGATCTCTCTCCTCTACAGGTGCCTCCCTCTACAAGGGCTCCCTGCACCTCCCAAACTTAACAGACCACCTGAAGTTCTAGAGGCAGCTCAAGACCTTCCTTTTCTCCTCTGCTTTCTCTCTCTCCCTCCCCTGCTGACCAACCTATCTGCCGCGCCGACTGGTTGCTTGGCTACCCTTAGTCTCACTGGGTACTAGGCTCCTCCATGATCAGTCACCCCTGCACTGCCTCCTGGCCTACCGTGTACTTGGGGGCTGTGCCTCTACAGTCCCCTGCCTCCTTGCACTTAGCCAGAGCTGCACTGCCCTGGCTGCACTTGCTCGGAGCAATGATGCCCCGATTGTACTTCCCTCTTGCCTCTGCGTGGCACTTCGTCCTCTCCCTTCCCCCTGCACTTTGCGTTGTCACTCTTGCACAATCTGAATGACACAAGGTCTAGTAAGATGGTTTGTCTTGTCCTCCTTCTGTCTTCTCTCCCTTGTCTAGTCGCACCTAGAAATACTGGTGCACAGGCGCGTTATAAATGAAATATCATGTCGATGGCCGCAGTCCCCCGATGCATATACACTGCTGTTTGGCGATGGTCAGATTAGCTGTGCGACCTTCCCACTAGGCGCCTTCAGAGGACAATAGCATGGAGTGTGATGCACATCTAACAGTAGGTAGCAGTCCAAGCTATCATATCATGCAGCCATTCATGTGCCACAGCTGGCTGAGAGGCCAAGCAGTACCCCCTGGCATTAGGGAGGCCCAACCTTCCTCCACCCCCGTCCACTCTGACTGGTAGCGGATGCAAAGCAGATTTAATTTCGCAAGAGAGGTTTATGTATGGCTGCATCAGCTTAAGGGTACCACCCTAGCACATGTTATCAAGGTTTCTAGCCCTTAATCACTTGCTCCTCCATTGTGCCTAGTCATCCTCTTTCACTTGTTAGTCAACATGTTAGCGAGATTTTCCCTAAACCCTATGGTCTGGGGCATTAGGAATATGTTTCCAACTTGGGTTCTTCTAGTGATTCTTCTAGTGATTCCCTCAAGCTCACGAGGCTCTCCGAGTCATAGTTGTGACAGGGCAGCCCTGGGAACTCTCAGGAGGTGGATAGGGGTGTTTGAATGGGGTTAACAGGTCCAGTATATACTTTCAAAATATGCCCAATGAAAGAATGTCCACTGTATATTTTTTGAAAAATATAATCTTTATGTAAGAAAAGGCGAAGAGAAAAATCACTTTGCTTACAGGCAAGTAAACGTTGTAAAACAAAGGATGCAACAATTTATCAGGCAAGGAAACTGTTTCAATAACCATTTTCAGCATTTAGTGAAAGTCTTTCCTAGACAGGAAAATTCAATAGAAGGGAAGCAAATACACTTTCCATAACTTGGCCAGTAGTACAGGTTTGGGTCCGTTTTTCGCTGGAAAGCTAGCTTTGTGTGAAAGAGTCCCCAGAAGCGGAAGCATTTTATGGAGTCTGGTAGAGTAAGTGCCACATGAGACCCTTTAAGATGAAGATGTGGTAGAGAGAGAAAAAAAATGTACACAGAAAATACTCGCCATCAGTGGCGTAGATCAATACCCTGGGACCAAAAAAGCACCTCTGCAGTGGATGGTTGGAGGTTCCCAGAGGGGGATTCTGTGCACATTGTTCAATGACCACCTACGGTTCCAGTGACGACATCAGTACAGGTGGGACTTCAAGACTGATGGAAAGGACAATTATTGAAGAACTGACGATTCCCAGGTCGAGAAGCATAATGGCGAATTAGCTACATTCAGTGGTCATCTGTGTAGGGTGCACACGCCATCCTCTAGCAAAGGATTTGGTTTCTGAGGATGGGGCCAGACTGGAGACCCCAAGGAAGAATTAATATTGAACAAAGGTTGAAGTCACTCCAGAGCGGAGCCAGCCACGGAAGAAAGACTGTGAAGGCGAGTTTGGCAGTGTGGTTACAAGATCAAAGACAGCACAGGGCCATGGAGCTTTCGAGCCGAGGGATAGGGAACCAGGTACAAGCCTGATGTCCCGATATGAAGATTCTTTGGGCGGTTCAGAAAAGTCTTCGGAGTCCTGGCATTGAAGTATCCCCCCGCTTCTGGGTCAAGCGATGCAGGAATAGTCTGAAGGTTGAGGGAGAATGGGATTTTGAGCCTGAGCTGTGATCCAGTTTCTACTGGATCAGGGTGAACAAAGCACTGCAGAGGGTTCCTTCCGGTTATCTGGAGTGGCAGAGCTTCACCAGCAGATTCTTCAGAGCCCCAAGGATGCTGGTGTAGAGCTTCAGTTTTTGCTTGAGCACTAGGCCTCCCAGGAATGCAGGGACAGGACAGAGTTCAGGCAGTAGACAAAGTGAGTGGGAAAGGGGGGTCTGCTTGTATCCCCTTATGGAGTCAGTGAGTGAACACAGCACTTAATCACACACCATGAATCACTCAGAGCGGTGGTCAGCCAACAGGGGCAGCCCCCATACATTCTGAAAGGGTCTCTTCCCAGATAAATGAATCCACACTATCCGAAAAAGCATCTGTATATGCCCGTTGGAACTGGTTTCACGATTGTCATGAGACCCCTCCGGTCTTCGAGACAACAAAGACTATCATCATTTTGAGAAATGGAGGAAGTTGCAAGTACCCAGCCAGCTAAAATGGATTTCGCCCTGTAAAACCATTTTACACAAAAAGACACCACAAGCCCCATGACTAACAGAACCAGGATACTTTCTATGGGACATTATAGGGTGTTTATGGGGTACCGCTGATTTAGGAGTCATAAGGACTCTTAAATTAGGGCACATAAAACACAGCCACACTTTGGAGTAAGGCTGACTGTGAAAAGAACAAATTCCATAACCCAGAAAAGCCAGCAGGCAGTATGGCTCCCTCATCATGGGAAAGGTCTTCTCAGTATCTCTCCCAACGTGTTCCTGTCCCTATACTCTGATGCCCTCCCTTATCAGCCACCCTATAGTACTTGCTTCCTTTTTGATCTCCCTAGCATTTTATGCTCCTCTGCCAAAAAGTGGTTTTCTTCCACCACCTTTCCCTTTCCTTCTCCATTTTTGTTTCACTTCCCCCAGTCTATTACTCTCCCCACTCCATGCCCTATTCTTTGTAATGGTGGTCCTCCATCCTTTCTTTTCTCCACCGATGCCCTTCCTACACCTTCATCTCTGCTGTACTCTTCCCATTCTCCCCTCAGTATGCCTCTCCTGCTACCTCCTCTCTACTCGTCTGCCTCCTCTATCTACTGTACTTGTTGCGCCTCATGCAGTCCTTCCTCTCTAAACTTTCCTCCTGCTCCACCACTCCTCCACCTCTCTACACATTCTGCCACTCTGCTCCCAACTTTCCCACTTCCCTACCTCCATTTTATTTTTATATTCTCTCGCCAACCACCTCTTAATGCCCCCACCGCCCCCCTTTTTTTTAAAGAAAAAAACCCATTTGATTGTTTTTTGAGTTACAGACATATCAGCAAACAGCAAGGGCCAGGTACAGTGTAGTATATCGCTGTGTCCATACAAAGAGACGAGAAACACAAGGAGATAATCCAGCATAGGAGGTTTGTGAACGATTTTGAGCCAACCTTCCTTGACCCTTTATCCATTCCCCACCCACTTCCCCTAGATCTTCTCGCATTTCCCAGGGCAACCTCTTAAATTGTATATTCATTTTTCAAAGGCCATACAGCAGTCCATTTCCCCCACCCACCTTGCCACTATGGGGCGCTCCTCTGCCCCCCCACAGAGCTGCAATGGTCAGTTTAGCCAGACTCGCCTCTATGGCTACAAATAGTTTCTCGGACCTAGTGAATCCTTTGTCCCCCCCAGATACCCAACAATAGTATTCTCGGTTCTTCTGCATTATTCAGACCGGTCACTAACTGTATTCTATTCAGACATTTCTGCCAGGAACAGCGACCCATCGGACATCCCCATACGATATGGAAAAAGGTCACCTCCTCCCTCTTACACCTTAAGCATAGAGGATGGTCTGCCGCCCCCACTTATGCAAGTCAGTGCGTGAATAGTAGACCCTGTGCAGAACCTTGAGTTGGATCAGTCTCAGCCGAGTGGGGATACCAATCTCCCTGGGGAAGAGGAGTGCCTTCATCTAATCCTCGGATTGCATCAGACCCAGATCCCCCTTCCATTGTACTTTAAGCTTGACCAGTTCCTTTGTGGAAAAGGCCGAGAGGACCCGATCGAGGGTAGAAAGAACTTTGCTCTGTATGCGCTGTGGGAGAAGATTCGCCTCTATGGTTGAGCAGGGCAGGATCTCATTAAGTGACTGCAATTGGGCTGCTAGGGCATGGGAAAGTTGTATACATTGGTACTCTTCTATCTTTGGTAGCCCACGCTTCTCACACAATGCCTGGAAGGGAATCATCTCCCCACCCTTTACCACATCTCCCACTCTCAGTACCCTGCACCTCTCCCAAGTCTCAAACCTCCCCAGCTTCCCCACCTGTGGAAGCTGGACGTTATACCATAGTGACTGCCATGGTGGGCTTGTTCCCCCATTCCACATGGCAGTGGGCATCCTTCCATGTCTGTCTTGTGTGTTGCATCACAGGTGGAAGTAGTATCGTCTTCTGACCCCCACATAGGACCTGGAGGGAGTTTGGGGGGGAGGCGACGCCGCCATCCACCCACGCTCATGCCCAACATGCGGGAGTGACACTTGCCTGTGGAGCCAGTCGTTTACCACTGCCAGCTGAGCAGCCCAGTAGTAGCTACGCAATTTCGTGAGTCTGACCGTCCTTCCCACACAGAGCATTGTAGCGTGACCAGGGCGATTCAAGATGGCACTCCCTCACAAAAGCGTTCGGAGAGCCGCTTCCACCTTTTCCAATTCCACCCTGGGGACCAATAGCGGGGTGTTCTGGGATGTAGGTTCTGGACCACATACTCCACCGGATCCGGGCTCCCCCACAACCCCACGTATTTGAAGCCCACCACTGAGACCTGATACGTGCAGTCCTGGGGAATGGCCTCCACCGCTTCCTGGATAGGAAAGAAGATGGATTTGTCCCAATTTACTTTACGCCCGCTAGCCCCTTGAAATTCCTCCAATGTATGAGTCACCCTTGCTCTGATTCCCGCTGCCTACTTAGGTACACCAAGAGACTGTCCATGTATAGCAAGACTTTATCCCCCCTGCCACCCCCCACTCCTCTCCATGTCCCCAACAGAAACTAGACCAAGTCAGGTCAGTCCTCAGACGGATGGCCAGTGGGTTCCATCGCTAAAGTAAAGAGAAGAGGGGACAGAGGACATACCTGCCACGTGCCCCCCTCCAGGGAGAAAGCCCAGGAGGACGCCCAGTTCCCCCGCACCTTTGCGATCAGCGATGCATTCAAGAGACGTACCCATCCCATAAATCCATCCAGAAACTGCATGCGCGAGAGAACTTCCCACAGAAAACTCCATTCCACCGAATCAAAGGCTTTTTCTAGGTCCACACGTAAGTGCCAACGGGTCCCCTACCGTGTGTGCCTGTGATATGGCCATAAACAGCCTGCAGATGCTCATCCTCGTGGAATTCTCGGGTATAAAGCAGCATTGGTCTGTGTGGACTAGGCATTCGAGAACTTTGGTTAGGCGATTAGCAAGCACCCTCACAAGGATCTTTACCTCCCTGTTAATAAGAGAGATTGGTCTGTAAAATGCGCATGAGTCTGGGGGCTTATCTACCTTGGGAATTACCACAATACATGCCTTCCTAAGGTCCGGTTCCACGACTGCAGTCCTGATATAGCCTAATTTACTGTTTTGGTAATTGGGGCTTCAAATCCTGCCTGTGGATGTCAATTGGAGGGGAGACTGGCATATCTTGAAACAGATGCAGGATGTTTCCCCGGTCTGGCTTAATCTGCCCTGCTGTACAGTTTCTGATAATAATCGACAACTGCTTCTGCGATGCCACAGTGTTCCATTAACCAGACATTCCCCATGTTCTGAACCCTCTGATGCACCTAGATTCTATTTCCTCTTTTCTATCAAGGAAAGCAATCTGCCTGCCTTCATAAATCCGTACATTGTAGGATTGTTTTATAAACTTCCCCATACCAACCTTCCATCATCCACTGTGTTGCCATTTGATTCAAGGTGGTATTCAGTGACCATCTCTACAGATATTCTTTCACCTCTAGAGCTCCCAAGAGATACGTGTTAATCTGCCTTACCCCTCGCGGTTTGAAGACCTGTCGATGTATATCTGAAACCAGTGGTGAATGACTGGAGATTACGCTTGGGGGGATAAAAGTCTCTGCAGTGCTGACTACTATGTGCATTTGGACCAGAAGATAACCTTATCTTGCGGACCCCAGAGTATAAAGAGAACCCACGTGCACTGGGTGATTTACTATTGGCAATTGTCGGCTAGGCCCATACCTTGTGTGAAATTGTATAGGTCCATCTGCTTCCCCGACTGCAACCCAGCCCCTCGTGACCGGTCAGTCCCAGGATCAATTACATTGAAATCCCCAGAAGGCAACTGAAAACTACATTAATCTGACATAGAACCACTGTTGAAAATCATGGAGCAGGTCCATCGAAATGGTGAGAAGCCTACATATTGATGAGACCAAACATACCCCTTGAATTCCCGTATAATCACCACATATCTGCCCCTTAAGTCCTGCAATACCCACACCTTGTGAAAGAAGAGCTATGTTCTCAGCATAATGGCAATTCATCAAGATCCCTCAGAGTTTGTGTATTGTACATGACCCAGGATGCACATTTCACATTTGGGGCCAATAAGGTGAGAATCCTGAAGGAAATCCATACAAGAATGATGGCAGCCGTGAAACTGCAGGTGAAGTCACCCCATTCTGGAATCGGTCTACTTGGTAAAGGACAGTTGTAGGTTTACCCACAGCACTGTCTATTGGATGAATGAGCTAGAAAAACAGATTATGAACCTCTACCTATCCAAAATCCCTGCCCCTCATGCTATGCAGAATCGATTTAACCACTCCAAGAATATAAACATGTTGCTGATTTATGCTTTTCTCACACGGTCGCAATGCAGTCACATCCTGCATCCCCGCCACATAGGAAGAGATGCAACCACAGCACAATGATCGACAATGGCAGAGGCATCCCAGACTGTTTGACATAACGGTCAATTTCATGCCCTGCTGTCTTGGCTTGGTTTGGTTCCGGGAGAGCCATCTCCAGGTCCCTTTCGGCCCCACCGTTTCCTACTAGTGCACTGGTAGTTGGCTTAATCTTTGGTTTTGTTTGCCGGAACCTCCATATGTATGGCCATGTGGTGATCTGGAGTCTCATCTGCTTGGTTTACAACCAGATCTATGCTTTCTCCACTGTATGAGTGGACCATACTTTGTCCCCCATGAAGCACTTGCAGTTTTGCATGGAATAGCAGCATATTTGAATTGGATGTTCCTGAGCTGCTTCTTGAAATCTTTAGCATGTCATTTCTTTACTCTGAGAACGTCATGAACGAAGATATGTCAATGTAAAGGACTACTATATCACTCCACTTGTAGGATCATTTCTTTGTTCCGTAGTTTGACCAAGTCTCTACGGGCGTGGCTAGCAGTGGACTAACTCCCTAGGATCCTGGGAGCGCCGTTAAAAAGCATAAGGATGGTACCATTACTGGAAGGTTATCCTTTAGAAAGTGTTCAGTGTTCATGTCCTCAAACTCCTGGAAGCACACCGTCCAGATGCTGTGTATTCATCTCCCTTCATTATACACTCCTCTGGATTCCAATTGCTGCATGTCACAGGTTCATGGTCATGGCCCTGTCAAAAAGGGGTGGCGGGCCCCTCTCAACCTGGAACAGAAAGCTCATTAAACAAACGTTAGAACTAGCCCTGCCCCAGATTTGTGAAGTGGGAATTGGGGAGGGAGGGGGGGGTCCATCGTGCCCAAATAGTTCCCACTCTGTGCCAGAAATGACAACCCTGATACCACTCGTTATAGCTCAATGTCTCCCCAAACAGTTGTTGGCCATGGTTCACTCTTTTGTATTTCAGAACTGCTACTTCCAAAATCACCTTGTGAGTAGCCGAGAAGACCCAAACCAGAATCCATCAACGGGAGCACAAAGAGAACAAGCGTCCAGATGAACCATGTGCCTTTACGACTTCCAAACAACGACCAGCACCCTAGAGAAATAGCCAATAAAGGAATCAGACAGTAGGTGGAGGACAGTAGTGAGGAAATAAAGGGATGTAGGTAGAATGGCACAAACATGCACTGCCCTGTTCGAACTAACTACTAATAGGGTAGAGCCAGGTAGAACATTCCTGAGGGAGCTTGACAGCCAGCAATCGGAAAATCCACCATTCGGAGAAGGCCATGCACAGCCAGTAGGGGTGACCCAGCAGAAGAAGGAACTGGGGGGTTAAGACGCTTGGGCTAGGGTGAGAAACTGACTGGAGGGGGGAGAGAGGGAAGGCCCTAGCGCCACTTCCCCATTCCTTTTTCAGTCAGTGCTTATGACCTAACAAATTCCCTGTACTATTATTTCTTCAAGCAACTGTTCATACTATCCAATTTATAACAAAACCATAGCAACTTTCTGTAGGGCTCTGTCAATTATTCAGGCCATCTGTGACATGTATTTGTTTCCGCAAAGCACACACCTGTGCTTTCAGCTCAGTCAGGGGATCCCGACACCATTGATATCTTGTCTTCTTTGGCGACCCATGTGGCAATTTTATGGGGGTCTTGTCTGATCTGTGTAAAGTCACTCCACACCAATAGAATGTTTGCTTGATTCTGTGCTTGTCTCCATTATATTTTGGATATCCATGTTGGAGGCCTCTCACTTTTACATACGGCATAGTATCAAAGTTCCGGGGAACATCTAGTTTACACGTTCATTGCTTGCCTGCCTAGAGGTAAGTTCTCCATCTTAGCTCGTTGCATTCTTCGAGACAGCTTGTGTTTTGTCATGGCACCAATCTCATGGGGTTGAGGACTCAGGAATCCCCTCAAACAACCTCTGCACCTCTGTATAATATATGGCATTTTGTTAAAATGCCTATAAAAAGTCAAACTCGCAGCATGAACCCGCCAGGTGCATTCTGTCAGGAGTCTGTAAGGCGTGCATTTTTTTTCAGAGCTCAGCAGGCGCAGATCCCTCTGTTTGCGTGGAGAGGGATTCTCAGCAGCAGCTGCTTTAATGTACAAGAACATTAAAGTCACAGCGACAAAACAGGCCGGCGCCCAAAAGTCCCTGTGCCCTGACGGCTGCGTCCAACTGGGCGCGCCGACATGGGCTCTGCCCCCAAACTGCTGCGCCGAAGCATCTGGTGCCAAAACAGCCGCGCCAAAAGGTCCTGCTTCGTGTGCATCAAGGTTTACATTCACTTGCTATGCATAGTCTGTCATCTAGTGGTTGGACTCTAGTATTACAACTTGTTTACTGGAAGTTCAGTGTCGACAGGAGCTTTCTTGTAATATTACCATACTACCTATACAGATTACCCACTCTGCTTCCAAAACACACAAATACCTCTTGTGTGTATAATTGTACCATACCCAGGTACACCTCTGCCCTCCTACACTCTTCTACATTTCTCTCTCACTCTTACCTACTAAACTCTGCACCGCTGTGGTCTGCTGATGCACTATCAAATAAAGATTCCCCAACAAGCCACTAGAATGGCTGGCAGAACCTGCCAACACTGTGGACACCCAAGGTTTCACTCCAGCTCTTCTGTGGGGGCAATCGAGATGGCAGCCTCTGTCCCAGCCCTTTTACCCTTTCAGAGTGCTTATTCCATTAGGAGCCTGAGGGGGGGGGGCACATTTTGCCCTACAATACCACCACTTGGACACAACCCAATGTCCAAGCTCCCCTGGGGCACCAGGCAGAGATGGTCGCCTATGCGGCTTCACATCTGATACTGCCAAAAGAAAATAAGTGTGGCATGGATGCTCACCTCCCCAACCCATCTCAGGTCCACCAGTCCGGTTTTAATTACAAGGCTCATCCAGTATCTGCAATCAGAGCGCACAGAGATGGCCCTGTCGAGCCCCATGGCCACCACCATCCATGACTGCGCACAGAGAAATGTGATTGTCGTTCGGTGTGGTTTCAGTGAAACTCCTCCCAGACCCCCCAATTGGCGCTGCAGTAGGTTAAGCGGGTGACTCACTCTGCAGCACATATGGCCCCATGGGAAGTTACGAGGTCCCCTTTTGTTCCTCAGTACTGTGCACTTCCTAGTGCATTTTGAGATTCTCCACTGGACATCAATCAATCCCATGGTTTTGCACCCCATCTTGGCCCCCCATCTCCTTACTATGGTGGCCACTCATGCCCCCTCCCCATACCGCTAGGCGGTGGACTCTCTAGACTTTCACTCTGGAGACCCTCAGAGTTTGCTGGTTAATTCTGGAATGTTAGTACAATGCTGAACAGTGAGTCACTCACACCAGCCTCAAACACCTCCTTCTGCACCTTGCTGCATTGGACCCAAGAGGAGCTGCCGAATTAGTACTGCAACTGATGCCAATCCTCTATCTCCAGCAGTGCTGTATGCTCAGCTCTCAGTTTCTGCGAGACCCTCAGCAACCATGCACCCAGCCGCTGCCACACAGTCTGGTTTCGCAGCTATCACAGACCAATGCAAAATCCCCCCCCCCCCCCCTTGCAGCTGCATACTTCAGCACCAACAAACGAAATGCGTTTTTTACCCTACAGCTCCAGGATCATGGCAGCATCTTCAAATTCCTTGTGCGCGGGCTTCCATCGCATCTCCCGCCTACTCCAGTCTTCATGGGGAGCAGAGGGTATCTTGCAGTCATCCCTGCACCAATCCATTTACGGGATGTACACCGGTGCTGGGAAATGCTGACTGGTGCTCCGCGCTCCATTATCCAGAGACAATTCAGGATTGTACAAGGCTACAGCAAGGAGATCACAATGGGCCCTAAGGCACATTCCCACACACCCCCACCCTTCCCTAGATCAAGATGTTACAGTACTACACATCACTGCCAAAGCGACTTATTTTCCTGCAACGTAAGGCGCAGTCAGTCTTGTGTGGTTTAGACTATGGTCTACCGAATTCCCAGACAGCCCACAGCACCTTGAGACGTTGGCCATGATAGTTGATTATATAAATGTCACAACATAATTGATAGTGTTTGCAGCTACTAATCCTTTAAAAAAAAGTTTGTCTACAGCTTCAAATGGGGGTAGCATGAGACTGTGTAGGACAGCGAATCCAACAACCCATTTCATTATTGCCTTTCAGGCTTTCGCCTGTCCAAGGGAATGGAACAAAACAGTGGTCTCCCAGCTATACCTGCCCGTCGGAGCGCATGATACGGAGGACCATTCCTTCTTAATTGATTGCTTGCAGTCTGACATGGGAATCTGCGTCTCCCCCGGAAATTGCTCCCTTCTGTCTTTCATGCGAGCCCCTGCCATTTGTGACTGGGGAAATACCAATGGAGAGCCTGGTAGACAGTCGGGAGAGTTGTCAAGGCTTTGCCATTTTACGGTGGCTTGAACGCATATTTGAAGTCACTCAACACACTCAAATTGTATGGCCCGCCATTCCAATTCTATGCTGATAACATTGGAACTATGATCCAATTGGGCGGAGTTAACCAGGCAAACTCAGACTCCATGAATTGGCAGTGTTAAATTGATATATTACAGCAACCAATGTCTCAAAGACAAAATGAAGGCCTTCCTATTTGCAATACCCTCTTTGTTGGCCCAAACTCAGAGCCCTCCCCCACCCAACCAACCAAGGCAGTAATTAAGACGTTTTCTTCGACATGTACTTAATGACCAGATCAATACAGTGGTAAAACAAAAGCTATCAACAACACATGTTGTCACACCCTTGTGTTTTTGCCCTGCTATGTACATTTATTGTTTCTGTATGTGCCTAATCTGTTATGTAACTAAGCTGCCAGTTGTCGTATGCAATGCACCCTGATACACTGGCGCACAATACAAGTAATAAAACAAACATGCTAAAACATATCATCCATCCCTTAGACGGCCGACACAGATCAGAAGGGGTCAGGGCAGGCACTAATCCCACCCGACCTGGATGACTGCAACAGCTAATTCTGGAGCTCCAAAGCTTCCAATCATACAACAGTGCAGTGCAGTGCAGCGGATGCAGAGCATAGCTGCCCACCTGATAACGTCCATGGGGAAACACAACTAGAACTTCTTGGTCTTCTGGAACTTTAACTGGCATTCTGTGGCTGTACGTTTCAAGTTCTCTGCTTCATCTTCACATGCATTTGCCCCAAATATCTGGCACCTTTTGCCCCCGCTTTCACACCCTTGTCGGGATCCTTTGTGTTGCCTTAGAAGGTCCACCTGCTTTTGGGGATTTGTGAAAGGTTGTCCCTTTTATTTTGTTTGTTGAACCACTTTCGCAATTGGGCAACCTTCACTACATCTTCCCAAGCCCATTTCCCCTTTGCCGGTGACCATTGTACCACTGCACGGAGCCACACTGGAATGGTCTCACGCGTGGGCATGCGTGGTACTAAGTAGATGCAGGAAGCCATCATCCACAACAGTTTAACCTCTGTTCTTACTGATGGGAGTCTCGGAAAGAACTGTTGACAGAAAGGCCAGTATCACAACGGTTCCCAAGAATGGGTCTGGATTGCACTGGAACTAGATCTGATCTCGTGACATTTCTTGAGAACGCCAAACAGTGCCGTAGTTTAATTGTGCACTGGTTGGCACTGCTTGACAAAAAAATAATAAACTCAACTCAATTTATCTCAACTTGTGTACACTTTTAAGGGTGGTGTGATGAATTAGATTTCTGTCTGTAATTATTGCACATTCAACACTTGTGTGATATATGTGTAATGTCTAATCATTCTATTGTAATGTTTGGTATAGCGTGTGTTTTGGTGTTCTGTGATTTCAACAATAATCACGCGACTTTCAACTCTGTATAATGAGCGTTTCGTTCACTTGTCTTACATTTGATTAACTGCTAAGCGATATATGCATCAATTACCTGGGTATGGTATAAGCATACCCTCACGACTCAATTGAAATTAATTCACAAACTAGTGGTATTTTTGTGTTTTAGAATCACAGTGGGTAACCTGCAAACGTAGCACAGGGTGATATTACAAGAAAGCCCCTGTTGATACTGAACAGTAAACAAGTTGTAATACTACAGTCCAACCACTAGATGACAGACTATGCATAGCAAGTGATTGTAAACCTTGAAGCACACGCAGCAGGACGTTTTGGCGAAGCTTCGGCGCAGCCGCTTGGGTGCAGAACCCACGTCGTGCGCCAAGTTGGACGCAGCAGACAGTGCGCAAGCAAGGACTATTGGACGCCGGCATGTTTTGGTGCTCTGGCGTGAATGTTCTTATACATTAAAGCAGCTGCTGCTGGGAATACCTCTCCTCGCAAGCAGAGGAATCCGAGCCTGCAGAACTCGGAAAAATGCACATTTTACAGACTCCTGGGAGAATGCAGCTGGCGGGTTCATGCTGCGTGTTTGACTTTTTATAGTCATTTTAACAAAATGCCATATATTATACATTCATCCCACTTCACTGCCATCTACATGGTTTGGGCATTCATAGATTTTCAGCAGTCCCACTAAAAGGCCCCTGAAGAAACTCCATCACCAGGAAGCAGCATGGAATGGTAAGCGTGGCAGCAATGCACAGCAGCCGAACACCATATGTTGTGCATTAATGTGCAAGCCGACATGTGTCACTCACTTTTTGAGCGTTAGTGCTGCCTTTTTAAACTCGGAGCACTACCGGTCCTTTGTTTCATAAATACATGTACATTTTAAAAATTGTTTTGTGCACAGGGGTTTCTATACGCACGCGAGGAGTGTTTGTGTGCCCAGTTCCTTTTGCACGTGGGTGTTTTGCGTTTGTCACTGAAATTGTGAATTTTTGTGTGCACGCGTTGAGTGCATTTTATATGTTTATTGCTGAGTGAAATGTTTGTGTGCATACAATGAGTGCCATCTCGGAGTTAAAATGAGGAGTTATTATCGGGGTTGGGGCAGCCCCCGAGGACCCATTTGGCACGACGGCCGTAAGCAGATAGGCTGCAATGATGTCAGTAGCGTCCGAGCGCCAAAAGAATTGCGCCGTATTGGCTTTTGCGCCACTTTTGTCCGTGCCAAAAGGAGCTTTGCGGCCAAAAGGGTGCGCACCAAAAACTGATTTTGCCAAAACAGGGTGTACTGTGATGCACAAGGGACAGGACGTCTCGGCGGGACGAATTGGCTATGGAACGTTTCAGCGTGGACGTGTGTTCGCAGGTCCCCTTTCGGCACGCTCTATTGGCCGCAGCCAGTGGGGCGCAGGGATCATTGGGCGCGGGACATTCCCTCCCTGATCACAACAGCCCCGTTTATGACACAAGTGTCTGCCTCCAGCAAGCAGTCAAAACATCCCCTGACCCTCATAAGTACCAAACAATGCTTGCTGTTCTGCACAGTATGTTACTTCTAACTTATGAGTGAGATGGCTGGCCTTTGTACGGTTTCCTTTTATTAATGCAGGTGTATAGCGCATGCATTAATAAAGATAATCATTGTTGGTGACCTTGGATGAAAAAGGGTGCTCGGTTCACTTGGCGGGTGCACTTCTCTGGAGGGGGTCTGGAATGAAGCACGCGGCGACTGCACCAGCCGTGGGGCCTCCATTCGCTCTGTACATGATGACCCGGCTGTGCTGGAGCGATCTGCATTGGAGGCAGGGCTGGCGATGAACCCTTTTTACTATGACACACAAACACCATTCTTGTGTCCGTGGGTTTGTGAGACATGAGAGGCTGCCTCATTTCCTGCCCACGACTGCACCCATAATGGCAAAGTACACAAGCCCCAGGATGTACAAAAAAAGGTGGCATCCCTTGTTCGGTTGCGTTACACGTGGTGTTTAGGAGTAAGGACCCTCATAACCCTCCAAAAAAGCGTTGTAGAAAGGGTGTCCTCCTTCCCTGGGTTTGTGAGTGCCCTCCAAGGTAGACAGTGACACCCACAGTTACTTAGTGCGAGTCCCCTTCCCAACACCCGCCAGTTACACAATAACATACTAGCGATTCCCTTTTTGTTGAAATAGCATGGCATTACAAAATGGCTGTTTACAATCTGATATAAGGCTTTGCATTTGCAGTACTGAACTGTTTGCTATTCAAGTGTTCTACACTTTATATAGGGACTCAGTGGCCAAAGTGGCGCGGCCAAAGTATGAAGACTCGCCTCAAAAAGACAATGCCATTGCGATCTACACCGAATCCAGCTCCTTTGGCAACGTATGCTCATCTAGGCGCTAGAAGGGCAGGTGGTGGAAAAATAGAACCCCTTTTTGCTGTGCTCTTCACAGTGTGCATTTTTTTCATATGGGACGCATCTTACATTGTCAGAAAGGGTTACTCCACTGGGTCAACGGCCTACTAGGCAAAGGGAATATTACTTCTCTGGAAAGGTACATGTACATGGTACCTACACCCCCCCCCCCCCCCCCGCAGAACAAGCACCTGGTCTACACAGCAGGCCTTCGCTAAACACTGCTGCCTGCATGATTGATGGCTGGGGCTGTTAATACACATTTACCGCAGCCACTCCCATTCAGACACCTCGGCTCTGTTGGTAGATTAATGCCGCAGATTAAGGGTTTCATTGGGAACTCCTTTTGAATAGATTAAGTTTAACAGCAGCCATGCAGCTCTAGCATACATTTAAAAAAACAAACACACCGTATAAAGGGTTAAAAATACCAAACTCCAAGGCACCGGATACCCCTGCCGGGGCATTTGTGTAGCACTGAATCCCTGGGTAACAAAGCTCTTTCGTACATTTGGGAATTCTGATGCCCATTTTAATGTTGGAATTTAAAGGGGCACAGACTAATCTCGATTTTGGTGCATGTCATCAGAGGTCAGTTTATGTTGGTTAGCAAAGGTTTGTGGGAATGTTGTCATTTCCCGTATTAAGTAGAAGTCCTGGGTCAGATTCAACTCCAGCCATTTGAGGCGCTAAATCCGCGTACGCGTCCCAACTGAAAAATAGTTTTTTTTGTTGCACCGATTCAGTAGTTTGGCAGTGGTTTAATAATGTTTAAAGATTGCCCTGATGCACCTCGTGACATCCTATATTGATGAGGTTGGCTGTCTCTAGTCTGCACACCATCTCCCTTTGCAAACACATCATTACTGCTTTGACCCTTTGCTTATACTCCTAACGTCACCTTATCCCTCATTCACTCCTTTCACTCTAAGAAGGTGTAACCAGCTACCTAAATGCCATCTGCTACTGGATGGCTCAATGTAGCCCTATGCACAAGTCTTCAAAGATAGGAGTCCTATTTCTCCTTGCCTCCTTTGCCAACCCCACTCGCCACGCGTGAACTCACCCCATAGCCCATGACTAAACATTGGGATACTCTGGGACAGCGAATGGAAAATCTTCCAGCTAACCATGCCACTGCCACCGTAGCCACCATGGACGTCATTTGGGAGTCGCCAGGGGTCGCAACTGCGCCCCCTGAGATCTCCCTCGCTACCCCTAACAAAAAAAACCACAGAATGTTTTTTAAACATTTTTTCACATTGAGGCTCACGGGCTGTGGCCAGCAGCACGCGGCTCTTTGTTTCTGGATTGGCCGATTATCTTATGAAATAGCTCAGTGGGTTGAGCGCTGGCTGCTGCAATGTATGTTTGATCGGCAGGCTGCAGATTCGACTCCCAGCAAAGTCAACTCAGCCTTTCATCCTGCTGAGGTTGATAAATGAGTACCAACACAGGTTGGGTGATATTGTATGTATATTTGTTCTATATGAAGCGCTTAAGCATAAGTGCTATACAATAACAAATAATTATCGTTTGGCCATGGATGTCTGCTTGCATTCACAGTGATTTGGTAATATGGGCCTATACGCACTGATGTGAACGATACATATGGTGATGCATTCTTGTATGAAATGCATATCACGTTACAGTGATTCTATCTCTACCTCTTTAGCCTCTCTTCGCTGGCTACCTTATCACTCTCAATTGAATTTTCTCTGTAATGCATTCAAGGCCCTTCATGGTCTTGCTCCTATCTATCTTGCATCCCTTGTCTCTTTCTTTGTCCCCTCCGCTCTCAGGCCAACATCCTATTAAATGCACCTCGTCCTCCTTGTGCGTCTTCGCGTTTTCGCTCCGTTTGCTTGCTCCTCACTATTGGAATAGTCTCCCTCTTTCCCTATGGTCCATTGATTCTTATGCTACTTTCGCTGTTGCTCTGAAAACCTTTCTACTTCCATTGTAATTGTGCATTTTAAAGTCTGTGACTGAAGTTGTTCACCTGTTTATTGTATTCATATTGTATTATACACTAGCCCACTATTGTACTGTAAACTGGCTTCTGTACAGCGCCTTGGTTTAAGACACTATATAAATAACAAATGCATACAAATACTACTCTCTACCCTTGCGATCCCCAAACCGTACTACTCTGCAAGCCTACTTAGTCTACCCCACTATCCTTTTACTCCCTTCAACACATGTCTCAAGTTTGTGACACCCCCTTTTCAGCCTGCCCAACTCCTCATCCCCCTCTACCTACCGTCGCAACAATGGATGGCTCTCCATGCAAAATCACTATTTAAATATATGCTAATCATCAGTAAATCCATCCATGGCCTTACCCCTGCATTATTTCGCTGACTGCATCCCACTGCACTCTCCAACTCTTTGCTACTCGTCTCTTTAAAACTGATCAGCACCCTGCATCCTAGGTACCTCCCTGTGCTTTTTGCCCCTCCCCCGCCACTTGCTTCACTCCACTGGAATTCTCTTTCCCTGCTATCAAAGACATCTCTCCAGTGCAACACCTTAAAATGAGGTTCCAACTCCATCTACTCGAGATGGAAGGAGCCCCCGCAAACCCTTCCACCCTTCTTTTCAAACTAACTGCCAAACTCACCTCTCCTGCACTCTGCACTCATCGCTCTCTGCAATGTGTAAATATGTAAAGACTGGGCCTGGATGTTCGATGTTAAATATTATGTCCCCCAGTTTCTGCTCGTTGTAAAAGTTCCCACTCTTACCCCTCACCGCTCAGTACACATGATATGATATGGCATTTATAACGCGCCTATACACAAGTGTTTCAAGGTGTGACGAGGCAAGGGAGGGGAACCGATGGAGGACAAAAATCAACGATCTTACTAGGCCTAGTGACAGTAAGATCGCGCAAGTGCAGGGGGGAGGAGAGAAGTGCCGGGGATGGGGTGGATGTGCAAGTGCCGGACATGGGATCACAACGAGTAGTGCAGACAGAAGGTGTCAATACGTGCACTCATTTAAACGAGCAGTGGCAAAACACAACGTTTTGGCTTTTGTGTAGGCATTGGCTAGGCTGGCCATAATGGTATTATCTGGCCCCAAGGTGACAAAAGCTGGAAAATGGTATATCTGGGTATATGATAGCAGTGCCCATCAAATGCCTAATACTGTTACAGATGGCAAAACATTTGGCTTTGCTAATGCTTGTTTTTAATAAGACTTTAGGGCAAGGAACAGAGGTGAAGACACAATATTGCTTATGAATCAAGGGGCTAAAGGTACACTTGGTCAAGGCATTTTTTTTAATTAAACTTGGGAGAGCATTTACAACTGTGATTAAGCCATTAAGTCTCAGAGGTTTGCTTAGACATAACAATGAAAGGCCCTATAAAGCAACACGTTTGATGTTACTGCTTGGTAGAGCTAGCTTAAAGAGTTCCCAGGTTAATGCGCTTTGGGCAGGCAGGTGCAGTCAGCAAGTGGGGACGGCCAAAGGGATTAGCATGGCCATGGGGAGTCTATCAGTAAAAAGCCAACACCCACCCACTGTGTTTTTCTCCTCAAATCCCATCTTCCTCCTCTATGTAATGAAATAGCTTTGGCTTTTAACTAATCGGCAAAAGCTAACAATGGTCTTATGTAAAGGCACCTTCCCATAAGCCTCTGCTCTGTTATTGCGTGCTTACTTTAAAAAACTGCTGTTAAAAAAACTGAACCCTGCTCTTCAATAAATACAAATGCATCATAACTTCATGTGAAAGGCTAATTGGTCGGGTGTAATATACCCCTCCACGTAAGGCTAAATGGGGTGATTTTAGAGTGCCCTGTGCAAGGTAACAATCTCAATGCCATGCCCCTGAAGTCTCTTGAACACCTGCAGTCTTCTGAAAAGAGTGTTGCTAAGAGAAGGGGCTTTTTAGCAGCAGCTTTCTTACTGTGCACTCTCTAAATTGTAAATCCTGAGTAGGCTGTGTGGTACACATCCTCCATTACATCCAATTCAATCAAGATTATCAAGATGGCTTGAATACTGGAACAGCCACTAAAAACCATAAGAACGACGGTGCCTGGGCGAGCGGAAGGTAAGGTCAAGGTCCCTTACCTGGGCGAATCCCACAAAAAAGAGCTGGTGGTTGGAAAGTTCCAGGCTCGGTAACACCTTCTCATCACCATTCTTCGTCACCCAGTTTTCGTAGGCCTGTCGAAAGAAATAGATCTCCAGTTTAAGCTTAAAACGAAGCATAATATTAAATAGGTTATTTTAGGACAATCATCCAAGTACAAAAGACAACCATTGGATGAAATTGGATGCCACTGGTTATCTCCTTGGATTACAAACTCTGTTACTGCTTCGCAACTCACCAGACCAGACACAGACTAAGGACAAAGTCACGATTGCTTATGGCTCCAAACCCAACGGACAGGGGCCCCGATCATAAACCCCAATTAAATAAAATAAATGTTATTTACCAGCCAGACAAGTTTTGCAGCATTAGATCAGTAGCAGAATAACAGGTTTTTCCAAATATGCCCCATTAGTGGTTGTTCTGGACCAATGATAAATGTTTGATAGAACAACAATGAAATTGTTGATATAAAAAGGTGTATATTTCGTCCTCATATGACATGGACTGCGTGAGAGACTTGCGTGGCTGCAAACCTCCGATGCTCTTCCTATTGGCAGTCTCAAAAAAGTACCCCACAACAGTCACCTTAAATGCCGTGCCTGCTTCAGTTGCACTCTGTGCTTTTACAACCACCCCGTCGGGCGTTCTGCTCATTCACCATGTCCCTTTTGATGCGGAGAGCTCACTATGTGGGCTCTTGCAATGCAATCGCATCTCGCTGAACTAACCAAGGCCATGCTACATGCACTCTCCCCTTTGCTCATAGGAGTCCAGGTGCTTGGCAGATCTGGGAAGATGGGGGAATGGGAAACAAGATGCAGATGGCTAAAAAGTTGACAAATAGGGGTTCCAGATGGCATCTTCCAAAAAAGAGGCGATAATCAGAGAACGGAGAGAGGCAAGAGCTTATGGGGACAATCAAGGGTACATTAGAGCAGAAAGTCCTTCCTTACAAAGTATCAAAAAAGAAATGGTTGGCAGATGCGAAGAAAGTTGATGGACAGAAACATTCGCCGATTTTCATAGGACGACACATTTTGGCAACAGCTCACAATTTGTACTCTTTTCACTTTACGGCAGACAGGGATGGTGGTAGTTTAATCTTCAACGTATATTAAGCCTGCAAAATAAGTTCCGTAGGTGAGGAACCGTTTCTTTTGCACTATGACTTTGTTCTAGATGCACCTGATTTCAAAGTTCCTAAACTGTAGTAGGATATTACATCATCACTAAATCTCTCTAGCCCTCCCAGAAATGCGTGGACCACTGGAACCTTGAACAGCAGTTCTGGGCATGTGCTCCTACTGATAGAATCGAGGTAGGGAATATCATCCTCCCTTGTAGCAAACAGATCTCACACTGTATAGATCACCTCTTTGTGCAAAACCTTGCAGAACACCTTTTCAGCAAATTCAATTTCCTAGCGGACGGCCTTCTGGACCCCAGAATATTTCTGTACAGTGAGCCGAGTATCTAAAAATACTCTTAAGTACGACCTCGGGAGCCAAAAACTGCCAAGTGTTCGTACCCCCGGACTGTGACGCTGCACACCACAATTGTTTCTGGCCAGTAGTTTATCTGAATTTCATGTATGGCCAGGGAAAATAGTTTACATTTGGACAGTCGACTACGCATGTTGATGCGTCTTCAACACCTGGCATTCTTGCACTTTTCAAAGAAGTCACCGACGGGGGGTAGACTTCTAGGAGAAACAACCAGGGATGCTCGCCACTCTCTAGATTGCCCAACAAAGGCCATTCTCTGCCCTGATGTGCAAAAGTGCGAAGAGGCCACGGAGCAAACCACCTGAACAAGTTGGAGTGATTTTGAGATGGCTCCTAGCCTGCCAACCAACCAATTTACTTTTGTTTTGTTAAATACTTTTATTGATTTTCGCCAAACAATTAACATGAACAACCATTTCCAATCCCTCCCCCATACCACACCCCAGTCCAGCCCATGCCAATTGTCCGATAGGTCCCTTCCCCAGTCTCGTGTCTGTCCAATGTCTTCCAGGTTGTGCCTCTTGGTGGACAGTAACCTTGCTCCCTATTCCCTCCCACACCCATATGCACCGATTCGATCTGTGCTTCAGGGGGAGCAGGTCGTCAGGAGAGGTTTGTAAATAGTTCAGAAGCAAGTTCCATACAAGTCCCTTGTCCTCACTCCCATCTCTCCTCCCCAAATTTTGCACTATCCGGTGTTCTGCAGCTACCCATTGCCACACATCAGCCAGCTACACACTCTTCCAAGCTACTGTCAACCTATGTTTCGCCAGCAGAAATAAAAAAGCAACCACCTTTTTCTTCTGGATTCCCCAGTTCCCCTGGGTATCACCCCCAGTAGACATCTTGGGACAATCTAGCTGAGCTCCCACTAGGGCATTAATCCTCACCACCACCTCCCTCCAGTAACCTTGTATTATTGGACATGCTCACACCATATGGCAGTAACCAGCTGAGTCGTGTTTGCATCTGGGACATTTGTTTGGATGGTCCGGGCAGATCATATGTAATTTCTGAGGGGTTAGATAGACTCTATGCATCAAGTTAAACTGGATCAGCTTAAAACGCCAGTTCCTGGATACCTTTCTAGTGTGCATGCATATTTTCTCCCAATCCACCTCCTCAAAGGTTGTCTCAAGTTCTGTTCCCACTTATTTTGCACAGTAAGCTGCGGTAGGGGGCTGTAGTGCCATGTACAGCCTCGATACGGCATGCCTGCCATCCCGATGGGGAGGAGAGAGTAGAATAACAGTCTAACAGTCGTCTGTGGCTCATCGGGTATTGTGTCCCATTTGCCTGCGAGCGCACCAGTTAACCTAGCGTAGTTTAAGAACTGCCCCGATGGCATCTGAAACTTCCCAGCCCATGCACCGAATGGCATTATCGTCCCTGCCTGTAAGAGGTCTCCCAGCACCTTCCTTGCGTACACTTTGCATCCCCATGTCCGGTACTATCCCGGCTACCTTGGCGTCGGCCCTCAGAGGTATCTCAGGGCCGTAACCGTCTCCCGGTCGTAGTTTAATGCGTGTCCTTTTCCATGCCAGCCTCACCACCTTACTCAGGCAGGAGCCTTCTGACTTTTATCCTGCCATAACAGTACCTTCCTGTGTAATGCCTCTTGGGTTCTCCAGAAGCTGCCTGTCCAGTTCTCCTTCGTCTATCTCCCATCTGGTGGTGTGCTATAATTGGGCCGCCAAGACATATAGCTCAAAGTCGGGGAGGGCAAGTCCTCCTTCCCGGTATTTCCTGCGTAATGTGGCGAGCGACACCCTATGCCATTTCCCTCCCCACAGTAGGTCTGTGATTTTGTGGTCTAGTATCTTGAAGAACGCGGCCCTGTCCGTGTGGGGAATATTTGCAAACAGGTAGAGCAATCAGGGGAGTATCAGCATCTTTCAGATCGCCATTTTGCCTATTAGGGACAGGGGTAGCTATTCCAGAAAGCAATCCCATCATCTATCCCCTTAAGTGCTGTGACGACATCATGCTGGAAGGAATCTGCTGTGGAATGGTGAGTCTGGAGACCGAGATAGCGGAAGGATTCGTCCACCCAGAGAAACCCAACCTCTGGCAGGTCCTACAATGCCCTACCCTGCAGAGATCCCAGTGGGACACCAGTGATTTTTCTATGTTCACTTGAAATCCTGTGAAAACATCGTATAAAGAGATGATGTGTTGCCGAGACTCTACCCGGATTCCTGCATCGTGGAATTGTGCCCAGAAGATCTGTGCCATAGGCTCCAGTGCAAGGGCAAATTGGATGGGCGACTGCGGGCAGCCATGCCGCATTCTGCTGCCCAGTTGCCAACTCCACAAGACCACCTTTCCCGTCTTCACCTGCGCCATGGGCTCCTCGTATTGCAGCCAGATATATTTCAGCATATTTGGCCCCATCCCATTTCTCTCCAGGACTCAGAAAAACGACTCCCAATTAACAGAGTCAAAGGCCTTAACCACGTCTAGGGAGACCACCGCCATTTCCTCTGCTGACCCCTGACCTTTTTCTATGATGTGCTGGAGTCTCCTGAGATTCATCGTTGCATTTCTACCCCATACAAAGCCACATTGGTCTTGATGGATCAAGTGAGCGAGTGTCTTAATGATTCTGGCCAACAACAGTACCCAGTATTTTGGTGTGCATATATAACTGCAAGATGGGCCGGTATAATCCACTGTGACGTGGTTTCCTCCCTGGTTTAAGCAGTACGAGAATGATGGCTTCCTGCATGGTTGCAGTGAGGCTCCCTTTCTGGAAGGCCCACTCGGAGTTGCCGGAGACAGGGGATTAGTAGGTCCGCATACGTCTTATAAAATTCTGCCATGAGGATGTCGACCATGGACGTCTTTTTGCTTCAAAGCAATTCTATTTCCCATATAATTTCAGCTTCTGTTAGGGGTTCATCAAGTGTTGCAATTGCTTCCTCACTCAGCTGCAGAAGGGAGGCCTGATCTGGCACCTCCTCCATGTCTTGGGTATGCCCCTGCCCCCTACCCTTGTACAGCTGCTCATATTATTACTGGAACACTGTATTAATGTCTTCGTGTGTGGTAGCCAGGACCCGTTCTCCATTTCCACCTGGGTAATTAAGCTCTGGGGTCAATCTGAGGAACAGGATCAAATGCCAGCCTGCCTAGTACCCCTCCCCATGAATCCTCGTCAGGTGGTGCACCTAGTCACGTTTACCCAACCGTTCTTGCGTCTGCCACCTATGCACCATTCCCCACAGAAGTGCTGCTTCGCATCCCAACCCCTTTGCCATATCTCCCTCAAGTACCCTGAGGTCCTCCAAGTCTTTTAAAGTGCAGAATGTCGAGCAAACCCCAAGTGTGGCGGCAATACATTTGCCCCTCATTACCACCTTCAACTCCCATACCACCCCATAGTCACTGAGCCTTCATTGACCTCAAAATAGTCCCTTATGGCTCAGCTAAGCTCTTCTGCCTATGCCCCATCAGTCAATGCCTCAGCTCATAGCCGCCAGGTGGGGGACGCCAGCTCCTCCTCACCCATACCATTGTGGCTTTTAAGGGGGCATGGTCCTATATTGTCCTTCCCGGAACTGGGCAAACTGCTCCCTCGCCACAAAAATATAATCTTATTGCGAGTATGTGAAATGCGGGTGGGAATAAAAGGAATAGCCCCTTTCTTCTCCCAGCGTCTCGCGCCAGAGATCGACCATGTCTAAATCTGATAGCATGCCTCCCAGAGATTTAGAGTCTTCTTATGTTCCTTGGGGTCTGACCCATCTAATTGCGGTTGAAGTACGTAGTTAAAATCTCCCCCCCATATCTGCTCCCTATGTCTGTGCCCACCCCCATCATGCCTACTACACCATGAAGTTAGGTATCGGATGCATAAGAGTTTGTCAGACACATTTCCCGCTCGTCTAGCAGCCCCAGCAGAATAAGAGTCCTGCCTTCCTCATTGCAGTAAATCTTAGTTGCCTGAAAGGGAACTCCTCTCACTATTCAAGTCAACACCCCTCTAGAGTAGCTGGAGTAGGCTGTGCCATGCACTTCACCCCCCCACCCCAGCTAGTCTTCACCTCCTCGAGTTCTGCCCTATTGAGGTGCGTTTCTTGGAGCATTGCAAACTGCACCACCCCCTCATCTCTTCAGAAACCCCATTTGTTTCCTACACATGCTTGGTTGCCAAAGTCCATGTGAGAATAGTCAATGATCCCATGGTTCTGGCTGTGGACCCCCCTTCTCACACCTTCTTAGCATATATCGTTGCCCTGCATGGCCTTTGGCTGCTTTCCCAAGGTGGACTCCACCCCCCCCTTCAACGACCCTCCTCTTTCCCTGAACAACCCAAAAAGCTGCAATAAGGAACCCCATCAACTCGCAAACCTCCAGGTTTAAATACCTGCAATGTAGACACTGCATTGGCTCACATCCCCAATGGGGGGCGGGGCGGAGCCAGGCTCCATGCTCATGCCCGAGGCATGAAGGCACTCACAGTATGTAGGGTGGTGGGTCACTAAGGTGCGTTCGGTTCTTGGGTAGATTGGCCATGGCCACAGGCCACCCCCTTACCCCCACCACCCCAATTCGTGTTGTAGCAGTTCATACTCTGGGCTTCAGTTCCACGCTATCGTTGAGGATCCTGTGTGGACTTCTCTGTCTGCGGGCCAGAGCCACCTAGGGTCCCGGCTGAGTCCTCCTCCAATTACCCGCCTCCCCCACGTAGTTGGAGCGATAGATCCTCTGACACTGTAACTCTGTCCCTGGTCGTCCAAGGCCTGACTCACTCCCGCCTCCGGCGCCTCATGCTTGTATGTCTCGAGGACGCCAGCAGACTATTTCCAGGTGCTTGTTTGTGGACCAGCTGCCCTCAGTCTCCCACCATTCCCATGCCTCCTCCGGGAGTTGCAGAACCAATGGTGGTCCCCTTTGATGATTTTAATTCTTGCGGTGTAAAACAGCGTGTAGTGAATTTCATTGTCCCGAAGAAGCCACTTCACGAAAACTCTGCCACTGTTGTTGGACCGGCCTTGTATAGTCTGGGAATTGCATTACCGTTGAGTTGGAAAATCCGACCAGGCCCCTCCTTCTGGCAGCCTGCAGAAGAACATAGCGATTTTGGTAGTTGAATATCCTAGCCACGACCGGTCTAGGACTAGCCCCAGGCACTGGCCTCTGTGCAGCAATCATATGAGCACACTCCACCACAAACCACTGTGAAAGGCCCTTCTCACCAAACTGTTCTGGCAGCCATTTTTCTAGAAATATTTCCATGGAGTCCCCTTCTGCGGTTTCAGGGAGGCCCACTATCCTTATTTTGTTTTTCCTCGAGCGGCACTCTCGTACTCTGCCCTGGCCTCCAGGACCTTAGTCGTCTGCAGTAGTGTGAGAACTTGCTTCTTGAGGGTCTGTATCTCCACCTGCACCTCTGTTGCTGTGACCCTCAGTTTGGTTGCCTTATGTATCTGTCGATTTTTGCTCGTCTGCTTGGATAAGATTCAATTCTTCCCCTATGGTCCAGATCTTCGATTCCAAGGCGGTTCCAGAGCTCTGTACTGCCTGTAGGACTTCAGGAAATCTACCCGTCAAGGATGTTGTTTGCACATCTTGTTGGGGCGAGTGGGAGACTCTCAGGGGCTACAGCATTGGGGCTGTGTACTTGTCCATCTTGGGATGCCTGCTTTTCCCTCCCATCATGGTCCGCTCACTTTCCTGGGCGGCTGTAGCATGCTGATCTCTTGTCTGGATAGCCGCCACTCTCCCTGGGGAGGTCCCTCCTACACCTCCCATTGGGAAGATGTGTGTCAAGAGTCTGATCAAGGCTGGTCCTGGTGGCGCTTTAGGTGCCCCCCCGGGCCTTCTGGGTGTAAGTGCCTGTGTGGTAGGCTCCTCTTTGCCTGCCCGTGTGCCTGCAGCTGGTTCCTCAAAGCAGCCAAGGTATCACAGGCTCTACTATAACAGTTGCCTGTATGCGCCCGAGCTCCTCTCACTAAGTACAATAGGGTTACAAGTCCCTCAGCTCTGCATTTCTCAGTTTACAGGGCCATGGCCTGTGGCCCTCTCTGGGTGGTCCTCTCCAGCACTTCACTTTGACTATGTGTTTAGGTTTCCACTCTGTGCCCTTATTGTGCATGTCAATGTCCATCCGTAGTCTAGGACGTCTGCTTCAGGGTGTCCGGGTGCCTACAGTCCTCCTCCTGCGCACCTCTTAGGAGGGTCTCGGGGGATCCCGACACCCCATGTAGATGCCCCCCCCCCCCACCTAACCTCGTCCTTGCTAGCTCAGCGCTGTGATGGCGGGTGCTCACCCTCTCCACGGTCCAAGCAGCTTCTTTATGCTCTTCTGGGGGTTGTGCAGCTATCCGGTTGTTTGTATAGGCAGAGGCCATCCCCCCCGGAGCCCTCAGGCCTTACCCAGCCCTTGCGTGGCCTTCTGCTACAGGAGCTCGCTTTTTGCCCCGCTTCAAGGCAGGGGGCTCCCACTCTCTGCCGTCGATGTATTCCAGGGCCTCAGGACTGGGGGAGCATAGCCTCCACCCCCGGGTGCACTGTCTCTCAAGTCAGGTCTGCTCCTCGTTGCAACTCGCCCTCCGCCCCAGTCCCCTGCAGTATCTCCCATGCTGGGCTGACGGCCTGACGGGCCTCGGCACCGCAAGCCGGCAGCTGGTTGTGTTGCGTTCTCTACTGTGGGGTTTATGGCTTGCTGGGTCCCAGGGCCGAGCTCTGCAGGCTCCCTGAGCGCCCTCCAGTGCGGTCCAGCCTAATGCTGCTGTTCCTGCTCCTGGCTGTCACTGTCAGTTTGCTTGTTTCACCTCGGGCATGTTGGTGTTCCCGGGTGACCATCTTGGTGCATCACCCGCCCTCCTTGTGCCTTTCTTCTCCGGTCGGATTTCTTGGCAGGATTAGTGTCCCCCTTGAAACGGAGAACAGCTCCCAGTGCAGCCCACCTTCTGCTGCACGTTATCTCTCCCTCCGGACCGGCTATCTGCTTTACAACCAGGACAACATCAGGATTATAACAGGTGGTGACGGAAGCCTTGTGGTTTTCCTACTTCACCAGTCCCCCGCCAGCCACGCCCCCTAACCTGCCATCCAACATACTAAAAGGGAGATGAAATGGGTGCCTGGTGTCCTCTTATCTCCAGCAGTCCTTTCTCTGAACCAAAAGCTCTCGCCTCGCATAATCCTAAGCAGATAGCTTTGGCAATGAGTGAAGTTTCCAGACTGCCCACTTACCAGAATCTTGTTATTCACGGGGTAGAATGTATCTGTGCGACAGAGAAAAAAGGGACAAAGTGGCAATGTGAGAACATGAAACTGGACCGATCTAAAAGTGCCCAGTGATAGGGTAGGGAGGTCATCCAGTGCTTTAGTCGTGCAAGGCCTTTTCCATGGGTTCCCGTCTTGCTATGCAACATTATGATTCTCTATTTTTTCAGGATAGTCTGTCCCCCTGTCCCTCACCACCCTGTCCAACCAGGGTTCCTAGTGCTCCTCCAACTAATAAGCTCATTCTGTGTTCCAGGAAATGGTGTACTTACAGACCAGGCCACCCACACACTGCTCTTGAACGCTGCTCCTAACAAGACAAACATCTTAACACTGCACTTCTGCAGCCAGGACACACAACCCAGGGTAAATCCCGGTCTGCTTTTATCGGCAAAGCAGTAGGGCTGTCCTGCATTTTCCATCGTGCCCCCATGCCTGGCTACCCTCCCTTCCGATCCACTGGATCACTTGGGGACGTTGCAGGTGGCAGATGACCATGGTGCAAATTACAACATAAACCGCCTTTCAGGATCAAGCTTTAGCTAGCAGAGCTATCCTCCAAATGTATCATAGCAGAGCTATCCTCCAAATGTATCATACTGAATATCTTGCATACATACAACCTGACAATGACCTTTGAATAACTGGCTCACCTTGGACAGACCGACACAATCGAAAGGGGATCTAACAATTGCCATCATGAACGTCCCGCACACCGTCCTTATCTTTTTTCCTGAGGGCACTCACCACATCACTACCGGATGGTGCTCAACGCTGCCTTCCCACACCACTTGTACCCCTCAATTTGTCTCCTACCCTCTTTGTTACAACTGAGAGACTGCTAAAATCTTCTACCACCTTACAATACACACACAAAGCTACCACGCATGCCGACTAGCCCTTCGTGTGTGAACCGAGCCACGACTAAGCTATCTTCTCTAGTGCTATCACACTTTCCCAGATGAGTAGCTACATAGACCCAAGGCACTGTAGTATATCAGATCTTGGGCACACCCCTTCGGAGAACATATTCCCAAGTGTCTCCCCCAATCCGACAGAAGCAAAATGGCACTCCGGTCTCAGGTACTGGAGACCTGCACCCATCAACACCACAGGATTTGCATCTGCCTCTCCTGTTGTCTAACCAACAACAGCCCTTTACTTTTTCCTTCGAGCAACAAACAGTATGGCCAACAAATCTGGCAAAAGGATGCTTTAAAAGACCACTTTAATATTATAACGAACAAACTTTTGGGACACGTATTGGTCACTGTGCAAGGCAACCCTTTTTATGCAGCACTACTACAGTAGTTATGGCTCATGGTGCATGGAGACCATTTCCCTCATTTAATTTTGCAGCAAGTTAATTTTTCCCTTTTATAGTGGGTTCCTGACAGGCTAGTGGCAGCATTAAGAACGTTTTTATATTTTACTAATCCACATTCTCACCTTGACTGATGGCATAAGTGTCTCAGTGCTGGTTTACTCAGCACTAGATAACCCCTGGGTGTTTGAATCTAGGTTACTGAGGTACAGCAGAATCTCCTCCCCAGCTTGAACATTCTCCACGATTGTCTGACGGGTCTACAGTCTGGTTACTAAGTTGTAGTGTCTGATGAATGACCATGGGCTGTAGCTGCCCGGTTCAAGGAGAAGGCCAAAACACTCTGAATCCTCTGAAGACAGAATCTTTAGAAGCAGTTTTATTGCTTGACCAAACAATGTCAAGACAAAGAAAGGAGAAGATGGCACCAAACTGAGTGCCATTGCCTGGATGCAATTGACATAAGGACCAAGAACAGGTATACCATGACCATGAGTGGAATCCGGCAGGGCTGTTCTCAGTCAAAGCTGTGGCATTTGGGCCAATTCACGGACTGCAGCATTATTTCAAAGCATGTGAACCTACAACACTTTCATGCAGCAAACTTGAAAGATGGCTTCATGGAAGCAATACATTCACAGACTGATGTAAGAATAACGCTGTAAAAAATCCTGACCTTTAGTGGTCAGTATTAATAAATGCATGTAATATACTTGTGTTTGCACTGGTTGCAGGAGAAAAGTTAGGAAGAGGTAAACGTCATGGTCTTCACGTCTTGAACAGATAAGGGGGTGGTCTCAAAATGTATAGTGTAGGTAGAGTGGTGGTTGTTTGGTACTTGCAGTACGGCCAGGCTTACTGAGGCTGCAGTGTGTGTAGTCTGATCCAGCTACTGAAACGTCGAACAGGGTTCCCAGGGAGCCATGCCTGTGCAGGTTGCACCACTTGCTCCATCGTTTGAGTGGTAATCGTCTGGTTTAGAATCCAAGTCTTTCTTACAGTGTGGTAATGGCTGCATGAACAGCTCTGGGCTCAGCCGCGGGTTAGGAATATCCGATTTCCATCACAGTGCACATCCGTGGCACCCGGCAGGCAGCCAGGACAGCCAATGCTGACACTATTAAAATTAGAATTAAACAAATCTAGGTGGGGCGCACAATGAAATCATTTGGTAGGTGATGGGGTCCTCAACAGGTCGGGCCAAAAGGAGTTTGGGGGCAAATGAGATAATGGATTAAACCCTAATGAATGAGCAGGAAAACTATTTGAACAACAGTTTACCAGAGGTAGTGAGTGGAGGAGAACGAATCGGTGTGGGTGCAAGGGTGACTGAATTAAATGAGACAGAAAAGAATTCCATATGGGGGAACTCAAAAACCGGCAATGCAGTTGTACAGGAGACATCAGAATACATAATTAAGATGCAGGGAGCACAGTTCCACCATAGTACGGTAGGTTATGTGACAAATCTACAGAATTTGACACTCTCCCCAAGGGGAAGCCACCGCCTTTGGGGGACAGGGCAAGAGGGATCCCATTCGGGTGACCCCCCATTAGAGGATAGGAGGTCCCTACAAAGGGATATTAGTTATCCTTCCTATTCCCAAGATTCCAATACTGCCTTTCCTTGGCTATATGAGAGCTAAAATGTATGTTGACTGGAAACTTCCTGTATGGAAGTTTGCTATGGTTTTTGAGCACCTGTGGGCACAGGATCCGCTGGAGTGGGAAGTCCCGCCCCCTAACAGATGGATAAAGAGCCAATCAACTTTGAAAGAAGGGGAGATACATATGTGGAGCTGGAGAAACAAGGCACCCTACCCCCTGGGAGGTATGGCAGGAAGAGTTGAGCGTACGCCAGGCGTGGCAGAAACAAAGCAGAGTCCACGGTGCACAAACAGCCATGCAAAACGAGGAGCCGGGAACGCCTTCATAAAGAGAAACAGCGCAGAGCCCAAGCTGCCCACAAAAGAGAGGCGCGTGCTGCGCTGGAAGGGAAGAACCAAGAAGCCACTGAGGTGCCAGCGATGCCTTGTATTTTCTTAGTATTGGTAGGGACAGAGCTTAGGTTAGTATAGGACTCTGGACAGAGGTCTTTATTCTTCCTAAAGACATCCTGCCGTACACCCTTTTGACATTTCCTTTAAAATGAACCTTTAGAACCTTAGACATAGGGACAAAAAAAGAAAGGAAGTCAAATACAATGCCACTTTGTCAGTCTCCTGATTCTGACCTAACACAGTTCACAGAAAGGACTTTAAGAACCATAAAAACTGAGGTGGGATGATGACTGCAAACAGTGGATTTGCAGAGTGGAGGACAGAAAGCACCTAGTGGAGGTTGAGAGAGCACAATGAACTCAACCATGGTGGAAGCCAAGAGCGTGCACTTCCGGTATTTCCGGTCTGTACCTCCACTAATGCGAGTACAGAAGGAGAACACTGTGGTAGAGGTACTGCAGTTACACAAGAAGCCACAGGAATACAGGAGATTCTACATGTATCCTGTTCGAGACGGAAAAGGAGAAATCCGATCTAACTGCAGGTTAACAGATGTGGACCTTGGTTAAAGTGCTGCTTCGCTGTAATATGTGAAACACACCCCAATATAGGTAGATCCAACACTGAATGAGCCACATGGGGTTTGGCTGTTAAATGGATTGCACAATTAAAGAGATACCAAGAGTGGTAAGTGCAATTATGCGACTGTGGCGTATCATAGGAGTGGACATGAATAATTGAGGGAGAAGGAATTAGCCATGGTGGAGAAATAAGCCTATGTGAAAATACAGAGGGAGAAATAAAATCATATAGATACAGAGGGGGATATGGAATGACTGACTAACAGTAGAAATGTGGGAGGATGGGTGGCCCGACAATTCACATAGGCTGTACAACAGAGCAAATGTAGTATATCAAAATCAGTGGTGGCACGCAACAGAACATGTTTTATCAGCATAGTCGTTTTTACACATCAAACGGTCAAAGTTACACTTTACCTCGTATGTTTAGTTGACTGAGTGGAGGGGTGGGAACGAAGGAAGGGAGCTATTAACTCAAGTAAACCGGTCTATAAAATGCACAACCGTACATGCTGTGTGTGTGGGGGGAGTAATCTCTCACTTACTCAAACCTTGAGAATAACTCAAATTGCAGGCCCTGTGCACTACACAGGATGCCACTCTGTGCACTTATTTCAGACCACACTGTTCAATGAAATTATGTTTTTCCCAAATTAGTGGTTGTTCACACCTCGATGGTGGCTTTTTAACCCACAAACCTGGTGTTCTGAACTTTTAATTGCAATACGTCAATTGATGATGTACATTTCTGCAGCTTGCTCAAAAATACTAAAATCTCACTTGTGCCTTATAAGGCTGGATTTCTGGCCAAAATGACAAAATCTTACCCGGTAGGCGGCTTTAAGGCCCCCGTTATCAGCAATATTCTCCCCCAGAGTGTGCTTGCCATTCACCGACTCGCCATTAACCTTGTAGTCCCCATACTGCTTGGTCATGCACTCTGTCTGTTTCTTGAAGGCTTCCACTGACGAGTTTTTCCACCAGGGTCGCATGTTTCCATCCTTATCATATTCCCGACCTGTATCAACAAGAATATGAGACAGTCATCTCCAAGTCAGGATTCAAGGTCAAAGTCAGGATTGCCAAAAAGTGTGATCTACAAAAGGAGCCACATCATTGCAATGTCAATCCAGCAAGAAGAAGCCTGATGAGGGCAGCATGCTCAAGATGGCAAGAACAAACAAGTCATCATAGTTAGTTTAAAAGGTCCATATTGCCCACTGTGACCAAGTGCCCCGCCTTGTTCTGGTGGGAGGTTGAGGACAAAGGGTGTGGGTACATTTACCTGCTTTGTGATGCAAGGCTTGGCATGGAAAGGAACCCTTGGTGTACCCCAACCCATCTCAGGAGCTTGGCTGGGACTTGTCCGAAGGGCCTAGCCGTCAGCATGGCCCCATTAAGGATAAAGATAACAAGTGGACACCTGTGGAGCTGGCAGCGTCTGCACACTGAGCTCCTGTATCACGGATACAGAAATCAAATTCCAACCCAGGGGGAAGGAGAGAGGACTGAACGGAGATCGAAAAATTGAGCAGTTAATCAATTATCCCACAGCATCTCCACACACAAACACCTAGGACCCATTAGGCTAAGGGAGGTCTGCTCGAGGGCAGGGCCAGGATGTGGCAAGCAGAGGGGACCACCTATTGTGGAGCAAATAGCCAACCCCAAGTCCCACATCTGGATTACAAAAGAGGGGCAGGAGCCTTCAACCAATCTCAATACAAATGCTTAGTGAGATCCCCAAGTCAGAGAGGCTGGAAGGCAGAGTTAAATCCCTATAAAGGGAAGGGTCTGTGGCAGGAATCCGTGCACATTTTGAGGGAGAGGAGAGCGCTGAAGTTAAGGAGACTACTTCGATGATGGCTGGAAGAGAGCAAAGGAGGTGGCTGGAAGTCAAGGGGAGGCATTGTCTTTCAGGAGAGTAGATAGTTTGGTTTGGGAGAAGGAGAGGAGAGGAGATGAATAATTCTAGAAGACACAGGACACTGGGCCCAGACACAAACAGGAGTCAAGAAATAAACGCTGATTGGGGGGGGGGGGGGAAGGCCCAGAATGCGGTCAAGGGAAAAGTAGGTGGAGTACAGCGGGATCAGGAGGAGATGGAAATAAAGGGGGAAGAGGAGGCGAAAGAAAGGGATGAGGGGGAGAAAGGCCAGGGGAAGGTGGAGTGTCAGGAGAGACGAGCATCAGGAGTCAAAGGTGCTAAAAGTACAAAAGAAGAGAGAGAGAGAGAGAGAGAGAGAGAGAGAGAGAGAGAGAGAGAGAGAGAGAGAGAGAGAGAGAGAGAGAGAGAGAGAGAGAGAGAGAGGTTCAACATCAGAAGAACCGTAGAAGCAGGAAAATTCATGAGCATATGTCGAAGCCATGAGGAAAAGAATGGAGATCAGCGTGGGGAAGGATAGAACAGTCAAGGCAAGGAGTAAATGGAATCGTTAGGAACAAGTGTTCCAGAGGCGCAACGGAGACTCCTGAAATGATGGGTTGGGAGCCTGATTCAACAGTGTCTCCAACTTAGACCTGAGCCCACCTGCCAAAGACCGCACAGCAAGCACTGAGGCTGCAGTTACTGAGCCTTGCCCTATTTCCAGTGGTCACCAATCTTTGGACAGTTGCATTGTGCAACCCCTGGACCAATCCCCTACAGAACAAGTGAAAAGAAAAAGGAACAAGTGAATAGAAAAAGAAGAGGATGACACCCATCAGACTTGAGGAAAGAAGTATTGCAAGAACTCAAAATACCTGACTGAGTGACTCCTCCCCTAGACAGGGGGCCCAGACTCTGATTTAAAGCTAAAACCGACTTTTTGGTTTATTCACGTCATCCAAGGAAAAGTAATCCTGCTATTTTGTTGGCCAGTTGTTTATTACCCATTTCAGCCAGAGAAGACATTTTAGCTGAATACCTTTTTTCTGTTTTCATTTCACAAATAGAAACCCTTTAAACTGTCCCCTTCTTCTACGTGTCTCACTGAGCCCACTCCATTTTGTGACACACCCCAAAAGTACAACTAAATTGGAAAAACGTGCTCCGACAGATCTTTGTGACTACTTTGCTATTGGTTCTAAGGTCACACTTGTGCACATCGCCAGGGTCCGGTCAATGGAAAGCAGCGTCCCCTCTCAAACTGCAGCAGGCAGTCTAAAAGGCCACTGACCAAGCCTGATATGCCTGACGAGAGTGGGAGTTGGGGGGACGACCTTGCTTGACTCACCTGTGCGCATCGGTACCACCGTCTTTTCCACTATACCCGGAGACTCTTTCATGGCCACAGTTTTTTCTCTTCTCTTATAGGATTTTAAGACCCAGGAACTCCTGTGCTGTGTCAAGAACGATCCATAACTGTTAAGAATCCCAACCCAGCTGAGACAAGCAGACTGTCCGCGAAGACACAGGAATCAACATGCTGAGAAACGGATGCCGACTGACCAGTACCACGTAGTGTTGCAATGCGTAATCGTCGCAGATGATTGAAAAGGGGCAGGGTTTAACTAGGACTTTGAGGGCTCTAAGTAGAAACCCAAACCCATAGGGAAGAGCACAGCAGAAAAATCAGCCAAAAGAGACTAGTTGGGTAGAGTAACCAATGGGAGCCAGGAGGCAGGGTAAACCAGGAGACAGTCGTATAAAAAAACCTACTCACAAAGGAATGAGAACTGTGAGGGGTCAGCAATGCGAGGCGGACAACTTTTGGATGATTGTTCAAAATGTGTCATTTAATTAAATTATAAATGTTATCATGCGCCTCAATATCACTACTCTGACGAGTATTTCCCTGCCTAACAAAACTAAAGGGAAACACTAACACAGGATGTCTGGCCCTCACACTTAAACATCATATACACAAAGAAAGTGGACATTAACCGGGGGCACTCCACCGCCACTCTAAAAACGGATAGTTTTTAGCACACGTCGGAACTGCAGATTAGTTAGATTCCGCATTCCTATGGGTAACCCCATTCCACAGTGTGCCCGCAGCAACCGAAAAAGCACGGCCAACCAGTCGAGCTCTCGGAAATTTCAGAATGATGACCAGGTTGGCCACTTCTGATCGTAAGGATCTAGTTGGAATATACGGCCTACATTTATCCTGGAGAAATTAAGCGCCCAACCCGCAATACACCCGATGTACTAGGCATAGGGCTTTAAACTTGATCCTCTAAGCCACAGGGAGCCAGTGTAAAGCACGGATCACTGGACTAATATGGGCACCATATGGCGATCCTGTTGCTACTCTGGCTGCCATGTTCTGCAAGTGCTGAAGCCGCAGGCTCAAGCCCCTAGGTTGAGCCAGGTAGAGGGCATTACAGTAATCAATATGGCTGGAGATCAAAGAAGCCACCACCTGAGGGTGCAAAGCCTCCATTAGAAAATACATGATGCTGCGAAGAAGCTTAAGCAGATAGAAGACTGTTTTACAGATGGTGCTCACTTGTCCAGCCATCGGTAATGTCGATAACAGCACATGCCACGCTTTGATTTGCTTTAAGGCAACAGGATTTACCCGGTGCTGCAGAGTGTGACTGGGCTCCTGCTGACTCTCAGACATTTAAAATAATTATTACTTTTATTTAACTTATTTTATTTACAATTTAATTTCCCTGTAAAGCCAGTCCCTTGGCAGAGGGGGCCTGGCCTCTAGGGCAGTCCGAGGCTCAGCTCAGGGCCACCGGAGCATTTTCTTAATTGCACGCACAGACTCATTGTAGTCTGCTTTCCCTTTTTATCACGCTAGCCAACGGATGGGCCAAGGTAATATTATGTGTAGGTCAAATGTGGTTGAGCGCCAATGGCACAGTGGTCGGTAGCGTGCCTCTATTGTCGAATTAGCGCCAAAGTTAAGCTTGACTGTGCCCGTCCGGGCTGCGGATGGGCTAGGATGGCTCAGCAGTCTCTGCTTGCGCTGGCGCCACTAGACACCATATTTCCTCGGGACTTTGACTGTGCAGGGAGCCCACCAACATCTAAGACTGCTACGGTAAGTACCTGCCAGGATAAGTCTGTGTTACATCTTTTTATAGTATATCGCCCTCCTGGCTCGTACGTGGACTTTTCTGACACGTTCCCTGACTTTGTGGTTGTGCTTCAATTGAAATGTCCTGTTATCTTGATTGTGGGTGACTTTAATGTTAGCCTTAACCCTCCCCTTGCCAGTAGACCAGTCCAATTCCGTGGACTTGTGGCTGAATCAGCTGGTTGTAGAGCCCACTCATAGGCTAGGTGGTATTCTTGATCTTATCTTTATAGCCGATGCAAATATAGAAAGTGACCCCCTCTGCCCTGTGATCCCATCTGATCACCAACTTCTGTCATTTCGTATCATGAATGTTTCACGCCCTTCCATGCTACGTCTTGCGGCCGTCCCTCGCCGTAATTGGTGTTGGGTGGACTGTAGGGCAGTGGTCGCTTTGATGGCCAAAGAATGCAGTTTGATTCCTATACCCGATTTGTCCACCCTTATTCAGAATCTCCTCGAAGTGGCAGATATTGTCGCTCCACTTAAACGTATTCACCCACGGAAAAGTCCTTCAGCTCCCTGGTTCTCAGTAGAGCTGAAAACAACCCACCTAGAGTTAAGGCTGGCAGAGCATAAATAGCAGAGAAACTACGATATGCATGAAAAGGTCGGCTTCCAGAAGCGGACCTACAATAATCATAGAGCAATCAAACTCGCCAAGCAGACTTTTTTCACAGGCAGAGTGGCGACGGCTCTCAACCAGCCGAAGGAGCTATTTTTGGTTGTCAAATCATTTACTTCTACTGTTGCCATTACACCCAAGATCGCTCCCTCACAGATTTGGTGCGATTCCCTAGCAAAATCTTTTATCACTAAGGTGACAGGTATCCGTGTCCTTATCCAGAGCAATTGCTTGGGGAGAACATGCATAGATGCAGGTGAACCCAATATCAGGCCGTTACATTCTTGGTCCGACTTCCCGGTTTTCACTACTGCGGAGGTGAAAAGCGATTGCTAAATTGAAATCAGCAGCCTCCTCAGATCCTATGCCGGCGGCAGTGCTGCAGGAAATTCTCCCTGAGGTTATTACTTTTGTCACTACCATGGTCAACTGCTCCTTTCAGCAGGGTATTATCCCTGCTGAGCTGAAACAGGCCATCATCGTACCACGGTTAAATAAACCTTCACTTGACCAACTACTGTTAAACGGGAAATCATATTGCGCCTCCTTTTGATTTATAAAACCGCGTTGCAAAGTTCCGATTTTAGATCGACTTCACTGCCATTTTAGAATCATTCACCATTTTGATTTCTGTTCTAATGATTCTCTGTTCTAAAATGGTGGACTGTGTTTCTAACTTGCAACCAAGCCTTCCCGACCTTTGAGTTCTGTTAATGGTAGACTGTCAGAGGGCCGACTGTTTAGACTAGGTAATGAGACCATGTACTGTGTATGACTTGTTGTCGTAGGATTGTCTGCGCTAACAAGCCTCATCCACGAATACACATCGAGGACAATTTTATGTAAATACCAAGCGTGGACACTGGCAGAACTACATTGTGAAGGGATATGTGCTAAAGCTTATTGCTGAAGCCAAGAACATACTTCGCCATTGTATCTTGATGGAAATGTAAACCCATGTATCCGTGTGCATATTATTGTATTTGTATTTTATTTATTTATAATGCGAACCTAACCCAGGGGTAGCCAGGCGCAGAGGCAGCAAGAGGGTTGCAGAACTTAGTTACATACAGTAGGGTGAGGTCCAGCTGCGGTTACAGTGCCGGACGTATCACGCTGAGTAGGAGGGGTAGAACATATGCACATACATACATATACACTATGGGCAATACTATATACATATTTACATTCAATGAGGTAAGGAGCCACGTGACGCATCCGGGCATCGGAAAGGTCGTTATGAGTCGAGAGTTTTGAGCCAGTGGATAGTCCTGGCTCTGAACTGGTGGTAGGGTAGGTCCTCCCTGCAGGTAGGAGGAAGGGAGTTCCAGAATTGCGCTGCTTTTACTGGGAAGCTGTTGCCTCCAGACGTTGTACGTTTGAACCTAGGCACCAGAAGAAGGTTGGAATTGGCCGTTCTCGAGGGGCGAGAGAGGGTGGGTCTAGTAAATTTGGAGATGAGGTATTGAGGGGCTGCTTGGTGGAGGCATTTATGAACCAGAGACACCGATTTAAGGAATATCTTGTCCTTGGTGGATAGCCAATTGACAGATCTTCTGGAATCAGAGATATGGGCTTTCTTCGGGATACTGAGGGCCGCTCTAAGGGGATTATTTTGGAGATTTTGGATTTTGTTTGAGATATATTTGTTACAACCTACATATAGAGCGTTGCAGTAGTCCAGCTTGGACAGGATCAACGCCCTGGCCAAGGTGGTACAGTTGGTGGGGGAGAGTAAGGGTGTGGCTGCCCTAATGAGTTTGCAAGTGTAGGAGGTGGCGGAGGCCATTGCATTCACTTGTTTGTTGAAGGTAAGGGTGGAATCTAGATGGAAGCCGAGGGTTTTAACCTCCTTAGCTACCTTGATCTTGTTATCGTCAATTATGAACAATGAGTATTTGTGGTCCAGCTTGTTGAGGTAATGTGTAGAGCCTAGAATAAGGAGTTCCGTCTTGTCATCATTCAGGCATAGACCGTGTGAGGCCATCCATGCCTGGATGATGAGGTACACTCTATTAACGAAGGCCAAATCCTTGTCATAATCCCCCGACAACGGGATGAGGATCTGGGTATCATCGGCGTAATTAGTGTAGGTGAAACCCAGATCGTCTAGATCATCAAAAAGGGGCTTCGTGAAGATGTTAGAGTGTAGGGGAGACGCAAGATCCTTGAGGCACGCCACAAGTGATAGGTGTAGGGTCGGCTGCTTCTGACAGTGAGAAGACTCATTGTGCGGTTATTAAGGAAGGATTGGATCCAATTGGTTGCTTCTTGAGAGAAGTGGGCAGCTTTTTGTAGGTGGTTGCACAAGATCCCATGGTCGACCAGATCAAAGGCCGCCGAGAGATCAAGGAGTAGCAATAGTGCTGTCTTACCCTGGTCTCTCAGCTCGTCTATCTGTGCCTTGAGATCTATAAGTGCAGTTTCGATTCCATGCTGTGGCCTGAAGCCCGATTGTCGGACGCCTAGGAGATGGAAGTGCTCAAGATAATGTTGGATCTGTTGGTATGCTATTTTGTCGAGGATTTTAAGAAGGAACGGTACTGTGGTAATGGGGCGGTAGTTAGTTGGAGTGGATGGGTCTAAATTCGGTTTTTTAAGCAGAGGGAGGACCCAGGACTGTTTTAAATTATTAGGTACGGTGCCGGATGTGAAAGACGCATTTATTAGTTTGGTAATAAATGGTGCGAGATCACGGGCTGCATCCTTAATCAGTTGCGCGGGGCATAGGCCTCCGTGGCAGTTTGAAGGTTTGAGGGTGAGAATAGTATTTTCTACCTCTTTGGTAGATACTTTATGGAAATTAAAGGGGGGGGTTGTGCGCTGGGGGGGATGATTGAGTCAGTTGAACCTTTTTATGGGTGACGTTACTCGGTTTAGTGGAGGAGAGCAGAGATTCTTTTTTAATGCTTATTTTAGTCTTAAGGGAGGAGATTTTGTTTGCTAGGGCATTTTGTATGCCCGTGCACCAGTTTTTATCTTTGATACACGAGTCGGGCACTTGGATCGGGGATTGTATTGTGAAAAGCTCTCTCGTGTTAGATTTAGCTTGTGAGATTCGCGTACTATAAGACATTTGTTTGGCCAATATAATTCCTTTTTTATATTGGGAAGCTAGACTGCTCAAGTTTTTTTTGTTATTTTCTGAGGGGTGAGCTCGCCAGATTTTTTCACAGCGTCGCTTTTCCTGTCTGAGGGCTTTAAGATGAGGCGAAAACCAGGAGTTGATGTGTTTCCGGGGCTTGCTCTTTTTTAGTTTCAAAGGGGCTATGGCATCGAGGGATGAGAGCATGATTTTATTGTAGATGTCCACCATCGTGAATGGATCTATGTGATCCTGGATGGCGTTCAAGGTTGGTGTGATTAGCGGTATCAAGTTTTCGGGGGTGATGTTTTTTTTATTTCGGGAATGGACAGCTGGAGCTATGCTGTTAGCTTGTGCTAGGGTTGCCTCTAGGGTGAACGAGATCAAGTAATGGTCTGTCCAGGGCTGCGGGAGTATGGCAGAGACCAGGACTGGGCAGTTATGCACAGCTAGCCAGTCCAGAGTTCTCCCTTTGATATGGGTGGGCTCAGTGATCTTCTGGGTGAAGCCCAGTTCCTCTAGGGTGTTATTGATTGTACTGGCGTTGGCGTCTGCGGGGTCGCTAAATTCGAGGTTAAAGTCTCCTAGTAAGATGCGTTGTGAGGAGTTTTTAAGATTGTTTGATAAGATGTCTGTGAGGTCTTCTTCAAATGACCCTAAAGGGCTTGGTGGCCGGTAGATAAGGTGAATGGAGATGGATTGAGTATTAGATAGTGTTAACTTGGCGGTTAGAGATTCACAGGAGCAAACATTGGTGGGGGATTAAATTGTAATCGGGAATTTAGTTTTGGCTATGATGGCAAGACCTCCACCTCTAGAGGTGGTACGATCAAGTCTTAATAGCGTGTAGTCATCTGGTACCGCTAGCATAATTGCAGGGCCTGCCGTGGGGTGAAGCCAAGATTCAGTGACCGCTAAGAAGTCCAGGTCTTCGTTGTGTAGCAGGTCGGCAATGTCTGATGCATGGGCTACCATGGAGCGGGCATTTATTAGTGCACCCTTGGTCCCGAGATCTGCTGGGTTTAGGGGTGGTGACGCAGATTTGTGCGTACTTTTCTGGTCACGGATGGGCTTGCGGTGGAGTCTACTGTTCAATTGAAGAGGGTGTAGGGATGGATTCCTATTCACCTTGTTGTGGGCTGGTTTAGATAGAGGGTCATAGAGCCTTGGGAGCCTGGAACGTAATCTAAGGTTCATCATGAGAACAGGGCAAGGTGTGGAGGTCATTTCAGTTAGTGTGTATGGGTTATGTGCGGGCTCAAGTGCTGGTAAATTGGGTAGCATGGTTGGGTATTGGCTGTTCAGAATGTGCAGTATTAATCTTAGTAACACTGTGTAAAGCGCCTGGAGATACATTGTGATACTGGGCAAGGAGGGGCTAGTACAGTGTAGTTGTTGTGCGGTAGCGTAAGGTCTAGTGTCATTTAGGTGGTGGGTCACAGCAGTGTAAGGGATGGCAGTTCAAAAGCAAGGTAATAATTCCCTAAATTCGATGTTAGCACTAGGTCTACCGGAAGACAGTCTGTATGGTGCAATGGCAAGCGACCAAAAAGGGTCTCAAATTGTATGAGCTATATGTGAACTCGGTACAAACTCTAGACCGTAGATTATTAACATATAGAGGGGCTGGACAATAGTGTTAGAAATGTATATAAACTCGAATGTTCAGATGTCCAGCACTCTCCCTCCTCACTCTGACGGGCTGGTACTCCTTGCGGGGTGTTGCGAGCCAGATAGCCATCTGTATCAGATCTGTGTTTCTTTGTAACTGCGCAGCATTAAAGATCTGTGAATCTTTATAGCCCGTGTTTGGTAAAATTCCTTTTGTGGTACTCAGCCTCGATATTTCCTTGCTTTTACACTACCACCCTATTTCACTCCTTCCTTTCTTTATGAAAGCATTAGAGTCTTTGGTGTCCCCTCTTCTATCTTCTTATCTTGAACACTCAAACGGTCTAAATCCATTTTAGTTTGGTTTTCGATCAGGACGGGGTACCGAGAGTGTCCGGGTGTCGGCAATGGATGATCTGGCTATGCTGGCAGATCAAGATGGAGTGGGTGCTCTGATATTACTTGATCGGTCAGCGGCATTTGATATGGTTGACCATTCCATCTTGTTGTCCCATTGGCCACAGCAGGTCTCTCTCGGGAACCGTCCTGACCTGGGTCTCCTCTTTCTTATCAGGACGAGGTCAGTCACTTTTCCCTTTCCCCTTTTTCTGTCTCAGTCTCACGCTTTATCCTGTGGTATTCCTCAGGGTTCCGCCTTGTCCCCCTTGTTATTCAACCTCTACGTTCAGTCGCTGGTTGCTCTCATCCGCGCCCATGGCGTCAGATGCTATGCCTATGCGGACAACACCCAGATTCTGGTGTGGTTAGATCTTGGCCAATATTAGGTGTCGTTGAGGCTGTGCGAGTGTCTGTCCACCTTGAAGGGCTGGATTGATGGCAACTGGCTTAAACTGAATGGGGATAAGGAGGTGATGATGGTGCGTCCCCACCTCGAAGACGTCTCTGTGGACTTCTGTGTTCTGGCTGTCAGCTCTGGGTGACATTCCCTCTCTGGTTACGTTGGTCAAGAACTTGGGAGTTATGCCTAATAACCTCTGAATAACCTAGATGAGCTCTCCTTCCCCAGGATTCAAGGTAAACTCCAATTCAATGTTCAACAAAAAGAAACCAGGAAATCCATGTAGGTAAAATAGTCTTAGTTCAGTTCTTGATGTCTCCAATGTCAAAGTAAGGTTTTGTTAACCAAAGTTCCAATAACAGAAACGCATCTCCTCAGGGTGATAATACTTTCCACTTCACAAAAGTAGCATCAATGTTATTCCCAGTCACAATGCTTTGTCACAACTTCCAGTTGTACAAGACGAATTACCAAAGTTTAAAGAAAATACTACTTCTGTAAATGTTAATGAAGCACAGTCCTTGGTTAACAATTAGTATGTATCTTATTATAAGATTAGGGTTCACAGTAGGTATCTTTGTCAACATGACTTCACTGCACTTCTACTTCCACAACAGTTTACCATGAGGGCCTTTCCTTTTCCTCATACTATTCCGCCTTCATATGTGCTTCTGAACTCTCACCTCTACTGACAACCAAATACACCACCACAGCTTCAGTACTTTGTGACTTGTTATGACAAGATTCACTTTAGGGTATTTCTACACCTTCAAGCAGACAAGGCACTCTTCCTCTAAACCTTGGCTTTCAGAGGGGCAGCCACTGTGTCCTTCTTGTCTGTTTGCAACCAACAACAACTTAGAATTGCCTTTAGAACACACTTTTCTCTTGCTTCTACAGTCTTTGGCAATGTAGGTTGTATCAACCTCAAAGAATATTTATAATTAGCATGTTCCCCTTCCCCAACATTGCCTTTACCCCTCTGCCACCTGTTAGCCAGAATAATTAACCAGAAGCTTTGTTGCCACTCTCTTGGCTTCAGGTAATGCTTGCACACTTTTATCTTATGCAATGCTGACGTTCTGTTTGGCTCACTGTGCTGTTCTACTGTTCTCTGGCTTTGGGAAATACTGGTTTCAGTCTCCATTGGGGAATACCTGGTTCACTCTTGGCTCAGGCAATGCTCTCTCCAACTTCAAATACGATTGTAAAACGCGAGTTCTTTTTACAAGCAATTGTTGTCTGCGTGAATAATGATTCAGAGGTCCCTCTTCCTCTGAGAAGCATAATTAGACACACGCGGCCACGTCATGAAGTTTACAAAGTTTAAAGTTTAACAATTGGCTTTTGTAGCGTTTGCTCTTCACGCAAGTGAAAGGGAAAATACCCGATCACACAAGAGTGCTACTTTTCAAGTGACTCAACTAACAACTTCACCTCGCTTCTACTCTCAAGTGAATGATTATTAAGCTGGATACTGTTGAGGGCAGTGCCCATGCAAGGAATCAGAATGCCAGGTTTAAGTCACTGTCTTTTGTATTCCTTTCTCCATGTGTTGCACAACTTCTATGACTTCTGGCTTCACTTGGGACCCACATCCTGCCTCGCTGGAGGAGTCTTCGGTCTGGCTCAATTAAGGAGCCCCTCTCGCTCCTGAGACCCATAGCTTCACGACAGCTGCTCATCAGTCTCCGACACGCTTCCTGCTGCGCAATCTCTGCAAATAGACTCACATGGGAAAAGGCAATCTTCCTGCATGCCTTCCACTGCACAGCAGAGTTTGGGGGAACAGAACCCTCACAGGACAAGCTTTCGGCATCAGGGTGAGAAGGGTGAGTTTATGAATATTATGGGGATGAGGTTCTGATTCGTATCAAATCATGGGAGTGCAGCATTTCATAGTGTATTGCACTCAATGGGTGAAAACAGCAGATTTAAATCACTGGGGTCTGTTAAGTAAAACTATGAATTACATAAATCCACGATTTTTCACGTTCGATGCATTAAGCACATTTATGTTCCTCATTCACCCGGACCATATCGAAGGTTCATTTTGGTTGTGAAAGTTCACTGTTTGCGATGAAGGAATATAAGTCACCTTAATGGATGTGCTTTCACTGTAGGTAAATGCAGCATTTTAGTGCTTGACATACATTTGGGCACATTTTGGAAATGTATTGAAGTTTCATTACAGATGTCAGACCGTTTCATTACAATACATTAGATATTTTTCTTCAGCTTAGTTATAAACATGAAATGTATGTGAGACATGTTTTGTTTTTCTGTTGCTTTTTAGCCACTTGACGACGATCAAGGATTGATCGAAACATGTACATATTGTGGCTGTTAAACAATACGCCGCAATATGAACCTGGCTTGAACTAAATTAATAAATATTTACTCAAAGCATTTTCCCAAATCCAAAAAATACATTAATATTCAAGAAAATAATTCATGAAGTTTCTTATTGATTCAACATTAAGGGTGTAGCACCCTTGAGTCATTGGTCTCATTGGTCAGTGGATTTGTCCACCGTCTCTTTCACTTAGCAATCCCCGACAGGGATACACGATTCGAGACCAGCACAAAAAAAGGAAAGATTCAATATTCACAGAGTGCTTCTGTAACTCTTCAAATATCATGCTATTGGAGGAGGACATAGGCCATCAACAAAGCAAGGCACTGCTCCCCCCACCTCAACACCCGGCGGAGAGCAGCATCACAGCCACAAGTCCTTTGCCACGGTTTCAAATAAATGGGGGCTGTATGATGTCCAGGCACAGCAGAGCCCCCGTTCCTGATCAGACAGAACAGCAACAGGACCACTGCTTCCATTAGCTCCTGGAGGATGGCCTTCAAGTTGCAGGGCATCAATTGGTTGTGCCACAAGCGCAAGCGAGGGTGAATCATCAAATCATGGACAAAGGTGACACTTGCATGCTGGTCCTCTTCAAGATCTCTGCCGCGTTCAACATGTTTGGCCACCGCCTATAGAACCTCTACTTGCTAACGGAACAAGCTTCTTAAACACAGTTCTAAATGACCAGACTTCTCCCACCATCAATACCTGAATGATACATAACTACACCTAAAGGTCTGAGTCTCAGGACCTCATGCCTCAAGCTCTAAAGAGTGAACTCATCCTACTCGGCCACCCACCGAAGCACCTCGACTACTTCACACGTCCCCTTTCCCCAAATGCCAAGCCACAATGGTTCACCATAGACCACACTTTTTCTTCTGACAAGATGCCTAAACCATGTAGTACCAGCTAACCCTCAGAAACCTTCCTTCCACCTGAGGACTTCAGAACCACAGTCTGGGCTCTGGTAATCTCCTACATCAATGGGTGAAACTCCTTCATTACCATCATTCTTGTGATTTACCTGGCTCCACTTAGGGCTGCTCAACACACTGCAGCAGGACTCATAATTGGAGAAAAGAAATGTGAATACCTTTCTCCCATCCTAAGGGAGCTGCACTGGCATCTGTGAAGGCACCATGAAGTAAGACACCAACAGACTTAAAGTTCAAAATAAGATGGTTTATTAAATCAAATGTCAGGATGGTTGAAGGTCTAATGTGCCCTATGCTAAGGTGGGATTTCCCTACCTAAATGAAACTAAGGAAAGTCTGAGTCAAAAAGGTCAACTTAAAAGTCTGGCTGTGCGAAAAACCTATCCTTGCCCACACACCTAAAGCTAAACAATGTGTCGGGATGTCAATAATTAAACAAATGGCGATTAACACAAAGTACTGAGCATCTTCCAGCTCCTAGCTTCCTCTTCAGCTCCGCATCCCCAAGTTCACAAAAGTACCACCCAAGTTCAAGGCAATACAGTTCCACACAATCCTCGAGGTTCCCTTCCCACAGCTTAAGCAACTCAGTTAAAAAGAAAAGGGTCTTGAGGCTCCATCATCAAGTCTTTCAGGGTTCCCTTGCACAAGGCTCCAATGTCTCAACTTATGCTTGGTTTCAAACTTCCAATGTTCAACACATCTCCAGGTTAACTTGGCACTCCTTCTGGATCACAGTGTCTATCTTTCACCAATGAGGGTTCACTGGTCTAGGCGCAGTTGCCAGACCACATGGTGCACCCATCACAGGTCATGCAACCAGTAATCCTAGATTCTTCAGCCCACACAGGACTTTGTATATTTGCCCCTGTGTGGAGATCTACATTCACTTAGATTCTCCTCGTTGGCCCATATGCGCAGGTTTCACAGTCTCTTGGCCTCTCCTGGTTAGCTTTTTGGTTTTGCCACAATGTGTCGCACACCTTCTGCCAGTCTTTGGCCTTGCCACATGGTAGTTATTCAAAAAGTTCACTTGACTTTGCCTATTCAGTTTGTGGTGGTCTTATTCATTCACCACCTTTCTGTTAGGCTCTTTCACGCTAGCGCTCTTTTAAATGGGCACTTTCATCGTCTCGCAGCTTTCCACACAACGTTTTCATTGAGCTTAGCGTTCAATATTTGCTTAGTATTTACTTTGCAAGTGTTCAGTGCTTGTTTAATATTAAAACATTTTCACTTTGTTACCCAGAACTATGCTTAATTACTTTCAGATCATTCGATATTCATGTTTTTTTTTTTTATTTCAGTTCACTCAGCATTCTCAGAATAAACCGCAGCATTAGCGCAGAGCTCCAGACAGAGTGTTCCCTTGATTACACTTACCGGTTATGCACGACCACTCTCTGCAGCTTTGCCGGTTCTCAAACTGCGATCCTCCTGCATCCACGAGCTTTGCCTCCCTCGCGCTGGCCACCCAGAACTTCCCTCACTCTCCCGCGGCGGCTGAGGGCTTCGGGCAGAGCACAGTCTTGTGCTACTGCTATCGGCAACCCGAGCTCGGATGGAGATTTGGAGCCTCTCCTTCTTCGGACTCACAGATTCCAGACCTGGCTCCCACTTGCTTCTCGCCAGCCCGTTTCATCCCCTGATCGCACACAGGTCTCTCTACATGGGGTGCAGCCTCACCTCTTATATGCATTCACAGTCTTCTTCGTCTCAGTACCAGAGTGGTGAAAATACCTATTGGTGTTTACGACTCCTAGTCGCCTCTTCCTTGTCTCAGTACTGTGACAGGTCAAATGAGGGGAATTGTCTTACAGTAGCCCATAATGGCTGGGGGAGGGCCAGGTTGGTTTTCAGAGGGAAAAGGGGGCTATCCTATCTCGACTCTGGGCCCCACTCCCAATCCCCAAGGAACTCCACCTAGGTGATCCTCCCTAGTTTCTCCACTCCCAGGGTCGGGATCCAAGAAGCAATGGCCTTTCCCCGGCAACCTCACACATCCCATCCTAGACAGAATACTCTTCAAGACTGCTGCCATTACGCATGAGGCAACCACTGCCCGCACACCTTGCTACCTAGCTGCAAAACTCCGTAGCCCATGTGGGTCACGCGTCTCAAGGTAGAATGTCATCACTAGGCTTGAGACAAAACTGGCACGCAAAGAAAAACAAGATTATAGGCCCTCTCTTGCTACACCACTGCCTACCATAACACCATACCAGTGGCAACCCAGCCAGCACCAAAAGGGAACTTCAGCCAATAGGTGCCACCTAGGCTCCTTCGTTTCCTGCACAACCCACTCCCTATGGCTGGAACACCACACAGCATATTTCGTAACTCTTCCCTTCCTTACCTCATAGTTAAAATTCAACAGCATGTACAGCACTTCTGGTTTCCGAGCTAGGTTAATGCGATATAAACGACCTCCCCACCCCAGGGGCTGTGTTCTCCCTATAATACAAATACTTAATCTTTTGAATGTTACAATGGAACATTCTCTGAAGGGGAAAAATAAAGCTTGGGGAGGGCTAGGAGTGGAGTTTTCAGTGTCAGAGATTGTATCAAATTGCTGCGGATACATCTGTCAAGGTTCCCAACAGGCTTATAGAGAATCACATGGAGGGTAGGGGGGGAGGAAGGAGAGCACCAAAATGAGCCTCTAACGCCAGGACCACTTGCGGTCTGCATAACATTCACTGCTCAATTGCCAAGTCCTACAATTGATGAGTGAAGCCACTATGCAAGCATGATACTTTCACAGCAAGATACATGATCGGGAGATGAGCCCTGGCAAACACAGGAGGTAGGGACAAGTGGAAACATGTGTCACATATACAGGGTTGCTACATATTATCAGCAAACCATCAGCAGTGATCATGACCGAGCCAGGTGGAGCCACAGCACAACCCATGGAAGCAGCAGCCCTAGACCCATCCTCGCACCAGGATCTTTTCTATGCATCAAATGAAGACAAGCCACCTACAGCTGTTAGCATGCAGCTAAGTCTAATAAATAAGCGATCATGCTTTGACTGGGATATCACTATGCAGCAGTTTTTAAGGTAACAGCCCACACGTGTCCACACAAAGAGTGATATTACATAACAAACACGTTTGACGCAAAAGCTGCATATGGGATTGCAGTAACCAGATACATCACGCCCAGCATCCAAAAAGATTCTAGCATAATAAAGGTGACTGACAATACAGTTTCAGATATCTTAAAGGAATTCTCCAAAACAGAAAAGCAAACAGCCTGGTCCCAAAGACAACATGAATGAATTCATTGACACAATTTAAATTGCTGCAGCCCTCAAAGTTGGTCTATTGTTCACCAGACTCCATCACTAACAACACAGGGTGTAATTGTGATCAGGTGCCAACTGAAGGCCTCCATATGACTGACTACATGTTTAAGGTACAATAATATATTTATCAAATGGAAAGACAAAATAGTAAAGCAACATGAAAAATACCCCAAGAAAGTAGTCAACCACAGCATGCCAGCTCTGCTTATTGAGTTGAAGAAAAATTTGCTTGAGGGATCCTAGGAAAGGAAGACTGTTATATGGGGTCTGTGTGCAAGCATGGAATATGGGTCGTGCGTGTGGGAGATGTGCATGCAGAGCCTTGGGGCTGTGGTATGTGTACATGTTTGGGACGCTTATGTGTGTGCGCATGCAGGGTGTGTTTTGTTTGAGGTCTATGCAGCTATGCCGCACATGTGGGGGTGCATGAAGGGATCACACACATTCATGGAGGGGATAAATGGGGTGGCATGTTACTATATTTTTTCTTAGAGATATTTTAAGGGCTTAACAGCGAATCATGACAAGGCTGAAATCCAGACATGAGCTGGACAAAAAACGGAAACAAGAAGGCAAAGGCCACACCTAAAAACCAGGTGTTCTTATCGCCTTTTGATGACCGAACATATGGCCGATTCATCTTCAATGTTTTCCCTCATCTCTACTAGAACCTGGATCGATATCAAGGGCTAGGAGTTACAACACCAAGGCACCCAAGAGCAAGAAGTTCCAGATCCTTGTTTGGGTAGCCTCGAACCAAAGAATACCTAGTAACATTGTAGATGTTTGAAATGTACACAACCTGTGGAATCATTGGTAGAGAGGTAGGGGGCTACACGAGTGGAGAAACAGATGGTGACTTGCAAAGGTTTTACACCCAGGATACAGTTAGAAATGTAATGGATAAATAAATCTATGATATGAAATGAGATTTATAACGCACCTGCACCCAAGTGTTTGTAGAGTCTGATTATTGATTGCCAACCAAGAATGCAGTCATGTGCTTAGATTCTCTCGTCTACACCCATTGCAGTTATCCCAAACATGGGACAGGAAAACACAAAGCACAATCAAATCTGGCATTTTGCAATAACCAGCCAAAGATATATATCCTGGGGCAGTCCATGATCTGGAGTGAAAGAGCAGTTTTTGCAGAGAGATCATCCAAGGATCAAACATTTATGTGTCTCCTCCAAGGGTTTTCTCCTCCTGTACACTACGTACTCCCATTTCTTCATGCACAAGTTGCTTTTTTCTATGCGGCTCCCACTTGCAGATATTGGCACGGGTAACCAGAGAGAAGCTTGGAATTTCTTTGTAAGTGTAAAAGGAACTAAGGGACAGTAAAACTTTCAAAATACAAAGGTCACTGTGTGAGGGGAGTCAGCGGAGAGAATAGATCTATAAATACACACACCTTGATGATGGACCTGGAGGCACATCTGGTCTTCCCATTTCCCTGCCTGTTTAAACAAAGATGCGATTCACTGCAGCTCTGTATTTGTTCTCACACAGGCAAAGGGTATTTTCATCCATTGCCATCACTGGTTTGAAGGTGATCGGTTCATGGCAGGCACACGCTTGACTGGGAAGAGAGTCTGACTAACAGCTGCTTGGTCTCAATGATCAATTTGCTTCTCTGAACTATTGAGATTCAGGAACAGGTTGAAATGGTGCACTGAAAAAGGCCATTCGCTATCCTCTGGCCAGTGCATATTATAGCTCCCCATTATCTAACACTCTTTAGAGAGCCGTACGATGGTGCATTGATGGCCCCCGGAGAGGAGTGGTTAGAGCAGATTTAGTTCATTTTGTACATATTACAAGCAACCAGGGCAACAAGCAGAGTTCCACATGGCTTCCTTATAGGCACTATGAAGAGGTCTTTATTGCACCACGAGTGTGGCAGCAAACAACCTATACAGAGTTCTAAAGTTCCCTGTGGCAATGCTGAGAAGGGCATCCAGTCCTGTTATTGCTTGGAATTCTGGCACATACTTTTCAAAATTTCAAATGTGAAAGAAATCCGGAGGGAAAAAAACAGGAGCTGGTGGTCTTCTGATGCATGGCCATGGAAAACTATAGAGCATTGCCTATAACACCATACCATGTTTCCTTCTTCCCTCTTAAGCTTAGTCCCTTCACTCCTATCGCCCTTTTCTCACCCCCTTATGTACTTTGAAGCAACCTTAAAATGGCATACGCCCTACAACAAGCATTTTACATTCCATACAAACATTCTGGCCATTATCAGTAGACCATCACTTTCACATCAGCCCCTGGCCCCCCAAAGCACCACCCACCTAGAAGGCACCCTCTCCCACAATACGTACCTTGATCATCAAAAGCGTGCGTCAATTCATGGCCCATGACGACCCCGATTCCGCCAAAATTCAATGCCCTGCAGATGGAAAGAAACTGATCACTTGGGGCCTGGAGGCACACATAACACTTACCAGGCGCCTAATTCTGCTTAAAGATCGCCATGTTAAGGGCTCTGCACATTTGCGTCCCAGCCATGCGGCCGTCCACCCATGAAAATCAATTCAAGAAAGTTAGATTTACTAAATGTGCAGGACAAGAGAACTCTGCCAGCAGTCTTCCTACAAATATATTACTTTGTACGTTATTCGTTTGATCATGATCTTGGCCACAATTCCATGGGAACTTCAATAGTGCTTTGGGACGGACATAAGCATTGGCTGACTAATGCTTTGTTACTAGATCACAGGCAAGTTCTGTTTGCTTCATCAATTAACCAAAATATATACTTGTCAAAAGTGCCTTAATTCGCCAATGCCTTAATGCCCTCAGATGCTGGTGCTCATGGTGCACAGGAACACCGTACACACTTAGAAAGAAAAAAGACATTTGTATTTCCATATAATCTAGAGTTTCGTAGAAAACTATGCTTTTATTTTTTGTGGTGTACTTTTGTCATCACAGCATTAATAACCTAACATTGATTGGTAACCAGAATCCGATGCCCAGTCAAGAAACGGGCAACACTAGCTCAGGCATTCTAGCAAGAAAGATAGAAAATGTCAGAGACCCCCCCCTCCCACCCCCCCAACCCCCTCCCGAGAATGGGTGAGAGTCAACTTCCAAGGTTCCCGGTATATAGATAGACAACCCGATTAACCTAAATTCTGATTAAGTTCTCATAAATCAGATGTTGGCGGTAGTGCCTTTGTAAATCAGGGAAATATAGATCTTGGCCAAAACATCTGCAGACGGGCTGTGATTTGGTGAGCTAGGCCCGGGGTCCTTAAAGCAGCCTTTGAAATCACATGGGCAACTCGCTTATGCTCTTACAAACCACTTTCCTTTTTTTTCTCAGTTGTACATCCAGGCTAGGGGTCTGCAACCTGCAGTTCTCCAAATGGTTTGGACTATGAGTCCCATGATGCCTCGCCATTGACCATGTGGGCTAAAGCTGATGGGAGTGGTGGTCCAAAATATCTCGAGAGCTAAAGTTTGCAGAGCCATCCATTCTTTAGAAAATGAAACAAAATGAGCTCTTTGGACTGCCACTTTTCTTTTGGTATATGTCTTATTTTGAAGAGAAGATCTTCAGTCATCACAGATCCCGGATACATATTGCATGACAGAAAAAACAGGGTTTTCTGTACAGAAACCATCATTTAAGCCAGTCACACTTGGGCAAAGCCAAAACAGGACCAAGACATTTTAGACATGCCGCAAAGAAATGCCATGAAAGCTGTTACGTGGCTATGCCACATGAGAATTGATTCAGGGGGAATGTACACAATTTTCATATATATGTTGTCCCTTAGAGTTAATGTTAACTTTTGACGTAGCTCCCAATCAAAGTGTCTTCCCATTTAATTCTTAACTCTTAACCTTTTCTGACTTAGGTTGTACCATTTGTGAATTTCTTTCAATTTCAAATTGGCAATGATAGCAGAAAGCTGCAAATGCAGTATGCAGATCCATATCAAAAGGTCGTCCCCACAGGTTCAGCGGTCTGTGAATAGCACAAGGCCACTTTTGATAATCAACATCATGGCTCAGTAAGCCTAAGCAACAAGCCAATTTCAAGTCCAATAATATGCCCTCTACTACATCCAGTGCAGAAAGTGGGAAAGAGGAATCAATATGGGAGAGGGGCCTGCTACCGGGCACTCAGACAAGCAGGAGAAGCAGGGGTATTATTAGCATACCTTTTGGTGAACCTGCATCTCCTCAATCAGAAGCACTAAACTCGGCAGGCAGCCCTTTCATCATCCGGCTCTATTGAGTGAAAGGGAGGACTGAGGGGGGTTGGTGTCTCTACGCCTAGTTGGTGGAGCCCACCATAGCCCCAGCTCGGGAGCACTTTTTGGACCCTGCCCGGGTTCTGCCCCAGCCCACATACATCTCTGGCTACACCCGATGGAAGGATTGCCACCCCTGCCAGTCTATATAGCAACTCGTATATGCTGGGCCACTGCCCTAACAAGTTCCCCGTGCTTCTTTCTTCCCTGCATCATACACACTTACAGAAGCAGCAACTTACAAGTTCATTATTTAACGCTTCCTTTCCCTCCCTGAAGACGATGACGAGCCCCCCAACACACACAGACACACTTAAGTAGGAGGACCACTAGGTAGATGACAATACTGTCGACCACTGGAATCCCTCTGCCATCTGAAAAGCCTTTTCCTTCTACAAAAATATTTCTTGTATACTGTCATAACTCCCCCATTTCAGGATTCTGCAACTTGTGGCTCCACAGATCTAGTGGACTAGGACTACCATGATCCCTCACCATTGCCTAGGCCTGGTGGGAGCGGTGGTCCATCATCTGACAAGTAAAGGCTTGCAGTTCAGTGGCCTAGAACTTTGCATATTCTCTGCCACTTTCCTCCTCGGTAACAACCCCTTTCCCTTGAGGCTCTAGGACCCTTTCCCTCCCCCCAGTAAAAGTACCTTTCCTTTGATGCTCTAATGTCAATGACCCATCAGGCCATGTAAGAACTTCTTCCAGCTCCTGCTCCCCACCCATACATTCCTTCTCCCTATATTGGCAGTACTCCGACTAACTTAGCCTATTTCCTTTCCTACAACCCCAAATTCTGTGCAATCAACCCAGGCAAGCAACTTCTCCATCTTAAATTCTCAGAGTGCTCCGGATGTGTTGCTTCTATTCAGACCTTATGCTGGGTCTACCCTTTCACCACCCACCCCACTCGCTTACACCAGTTCACACACCAGTCACAACCACCATCTCTCAAAGTGCCTGAGCAACACAGAAATATCCTCAACTTCCACTATCCCCAACCATCCAAACCTCTAAATCCTTCTCTACATAGAGAAGGCATTCCAACATAAATGTATCCGCCATATTCTTCCAACAGCAACTCTCAGGCCCACCCAACTCCCCTCGGCAGGCCCACTCAAGATACCTTGGGGCCTTTCCTTCAATCCCTACCTACACTCCTGTACCTATCCACTAAAACCCTAAGCCCCAGGGCTCCTAAATTCTAAGATGACCTGCAGTACGTCTCCACAGCCATACACTCCTAGCTGCCACCACCAGGCACACACAGAGCCACCTTTACCTCATGGAACGGCCCCTGCCCCAAATAGAGAAAACCATGTCACACGACACATAACAGACCTTGCTGTATGGACAGTCTCCAGCAACCATGCCCCCCGCCCCCAACCACATCCTACTCACTGCCACACACCTGTGGAAAAGCTCAACCCTCTCACCGCCCCATGCTAATCCACCTTTCCACAGTCTTCCAACTATCACCTCACGCATAACATAATTGACTCCACCTACTGCCAGCAAATCAACCCCTCACCCTGTGCACGCTCATAAAGAAGTATGGCACCAGTATCCAGGACCTTGGACTCGGCTGCCCAAACCTTTAAACCATAAATAAAATAAAAACTGAGTGTTAAAAGGACACGTCTACAGTGCGATTGATGCAGTAACCCAATCACTCCCTCCTAAAATTAGTCAAAAATTGGATGAGCAATGAAACACAAACACCTACAATACCATAAATTGTCATCATGCACCTAGACTACATCTATCTAGCTACCCAGAGTGACATCAACACAGTGTCACTGCCACAATAGACTTGACATCCACATAATGATTGACAGCAGAACATGTCCCCTAACCAGACAGATAAAGGCACCCCTCCACTCGGGAAACACAAGGATTTCTTGCTGTTGATGGTCTGGTATTCATAGCACTAATTGTCTGTTCAGGTCAGATGTAGGTACAAGCTACATCACTGCACTGCAGGCACTCTGGCCCCCATTGAATACTGCACAGCACTCACCTGCTCTTGAAAGCTATATATCTAAACAGTTTCTCCATCCTAGACCACCCGCTTCTGCCAACTCACCTTACATAATGCTTAACAACGTAGCCCCTTGCAAAATAAGCAAAGCTCCCACCAAAAGAAGGCTAACTGCCCCCCTCACCCCCACCATCCACACGCCTCCAACACGGGATGATGCTCAGAATCACATTACCAAACCAATGCTTGAATAGAACGAGGCAAGCTGAATACTGGCAGCTCTGCACTTAAGAGGTGCTCTTGAATGTCCTTGAAGTCAGAAACCTCGAAGCCTGCTGGAGCAGCCCCCACTATGCACTGCGTAAAAAGGATGTCACAAGTATTCCAGTGTGAAAAGGCCTTTTCACAATGCATGATGGACGAAAGGGGACATGATAGGCTGGCGGAGAAGGTGGTGATGTGAGCAGAGCGGGTGGAGGTTCTGGGTGGTGCCCCCAAAATAGGAGAATGGAGCGATGGAGTGAGGGCGGGAATCCTAGGGGTCTACACTGGATAAGCCGGAATGGAGGCTGAAGGGTGCGGAGAAGAAAATGGCTGTGAATGGGGGCAGACGAACACAAAGACAGATTGATTCCGCAAGTCCTGAAGTGCAAGAGTCCTTGTGCAAAGGCAGTTTTGAAGAGCCCACCTAGGAATGCTGGAACATCTCTCAAACCCTATGCGGCCTGCTTGCATACCACTCACCTTCTGAAGTAACCCTCATTCACATCCTTCTAAAAAGGCCAAACTAGCCAGTCCCTCCTTTCATCATTTTCCCCAATCACACCACCCACCACCCTAACCGCCCACATCCCCTCCACTTCCCAATTCATAACTCATCTAAGCAATGCCAAATCCTTGGGTCTGGTAATCTGTACCTCCAGACTGGTTTTATAAAAAGCACCTGGAAGCCAGTGCCTGGATCATAGCGATCCCGCACACTAGAGAGCTTTTTCCAATGTCAGACCCATCCAAGTTATTGGAATCCACAATCTACAAACCGCTCCGTCTCACTGAATCCATTTTGATTCTACAGCATGCTCAGGCGAGCTTTTGACCAGCTAGGAGAATGGACTCCATCCTCATTCCCACATAGGATCTCAAGATGGCTGCGTTATGCAAAAAAGGCCACATGTAGTGGCATCATAGGTCCCAAGTTCTCTCTGCCGGGTTCTTAAAGAGGGTAACAACGTCCTTTCATCGGCAGGCATTTGAAAGCTTGGAATTTAAACGTGCACAAAAGTTCATCTAATTTTTTTGCGGGGGTGGTAAAGGGCAGATCTGTGGTTAGGGGTTCGGGTATAGTTAAAAATAGGTGCAGGGGGAGGTTTTGGGGGGACAACCCCCCCCAAAAAATTCGATGAACTTCCATATACGTTTAAATTGCAGGCTTTAAAATGCCTGACAATGAAAGGACATAGAACACTCAGAGACATGGTCAAAGTGGGACATGAAACTTGAAACTTTAGACATAATGGCTTGATTAATAAAGAGTTCAGTCTCGTCAATATTACGATTACTATGAATTCCTCCAATACAGATTATGCTCTATGGAATTTTGAACAATTTCAAACAAAACTATGCTTCTAAGCCAAGTTTAAGGCCCCACTTTCAGGGATAACTGAAGTCAGAGAAGATTACATTTTCCCCATAGCCCCATCAACCTCCAACTAATGAAAGGAGCAAGTTCAGTAACAAAAGCACATTTAGTTACAATTATACCATCAGGTAGGCATGACAGACAACAATGAGGCAGACTTACGTGGGGGAGGAGCTGGTGTAGAAGGGAGCCTGTAGAATGCCTGCTGGGAAGACAATCTCATTCTTTGTGGGCGAGTAGTATGCGTTCACGGTAGGTGGGGTCATGCTCCACCTGGAGAGAAAGGAACAGGGAGGTCACACCCAAGAAATTTGTCGATTTGTACATTGCATACAGTGAATCAAACAACCATGTGGTCACCGAAAGAAACCCATGCCTCAAAGGACAATTAAAGTATGAAACAAGGCACAAGAAGAAGAAAAAAACCTGAGGGACAACAAAATAAATTAACAAGACACTGGAGCACATAATCTGCTCCAAAGGAGGCTTAGAGAAAATGAAAATGGCTGCATAGTATTCTATGGGCATCGGATACAAGATTAGTCCATTCAGAAAATGGATATCATACAGAAACCAAAGGCAATCCATAGCAACATTTACCAAGGCACAGAAGAAACATTTGTTGAGGAGACTTCTAATTCCTCCTCTATTCCACTGTATATCAAACATAACACATCTTTAGGTGGGAACTGACCAACTCTGAGTAGGCCATAGGTGGGCGACAGGACATTGGGTGAGCCGAAAATGGTCACAGAATTTGGTTCCAGTACTGGCAGACCTTTCTTGGGTGCCATAAATGCTACAAAAAGAAATAAGATATGCATCTCTCTTCAAGAGGCAAGTGCAGTTGCTATTAATTCTGGGGTTCTACAAGCATTTTTCTTTGATATATGATATGTAATGATTGTGCTTTAATCTTGTTCCAAACCTTTGATCACTGGCTGGTTAAGGATCTGCTGTTAAGGTTACTTTTCATTAACGCGCAGCTGAATCATCTCTGGGAGGTGTAGGATTGCAAAGATCTAGATTGTGGGAATATATTGGGAACAATTGCCCTAGTAGTATATGAGGGTGAAGAAAATTGTGCATGATTAGCTTTTCAATTGTTAACCACCTCAGTGCTTTCGTTGCATGGAGAAATTTGATTGAGTTTGTGGAGTTGTACATGTTATTTGTGTAAACCTCAGTAGATAATGTCACAGTGGTACACACTATGAAGATCTAGTGCGTCTACTAGCTCCATTTTGTGGTCTTTCACCAGGACAGAAAGAATAATTTTATGGTGTGCACTTGGAGATTAGCATTTTTGGTTACTGTACTAACTTGTCTGAAGGACAGAACATAGCAAAAAACGATTGGGTTTCTGACAGAGTTTGTTAGGGTCATTGCAGGGCCTTAGGAGCATGGCCAGACAAGTTATTTTGAGCCTGAAGCTAGTTTGTTTAAAAAAAGTCGTTTTCTATGCTAAAGCAGAATTTAGCACCCAATTCCGAATTGCCAAGGGCCATTCTGCAACGTGGGTGTGTTTCATTGTCCCCATCTGTTAAAGAGCATAGTGGGACGCCCCTACACCCCACCCATTCTAACCTGTTTGGGGGTGGGGCCGAACATTGGCCCACGTGTACTTGTGTTGTCCTGTTGCTCGTAAAAGACAGTCTCTTTTTGAGAATGCTATGGGTAGCCGTACAGTAGGTGGGTGATCAGTCTACACGTGTAGTGCTGCATCCTCCGTATTGCTTTTTTGCATCTTTGATGTCTGTTAGTATAGTTTTCCTTAATCAGAATGGGTCAGAATCCTTATGGTCTACTGTGTAGAAAATTCACTTTTCCGCAATGGTCCTTTAGTTGTATTGTGGCAGTTTTTCCAGTACCTTTACCCTAAATGGGATGGTTGAGATGGGTCTATAGTTGCTCAGCACCTCTGGGACATCTATATTATTTTTGAGCAGGGGGTCTTGCGCTGCACTATTTAAAAGCGTTTGGGACTAATCCATACTAAAGAGAGGTTTCTCATAGATTTGTTTGGCAATGAGACCGGGTGAGAAACTGAACTTTTAACAGAGACGGTGCACGGTTTGCATAGTTTTGTAGAGACCTTCATTTTACCGACTATTTGTATTATCTTTTGTTATGTACTAGATTTGAAATCTGTCGTGGCAGCCTGTTCGGGTTTTACGATTGGCAAGTCTGCTTCTATGTCATCTGTGTTTCTCATGTGTGGAATTTTAACAGTGTATATTTTGGAAATGCTTTGGCGAACCTTTGAAGAGGTGGTAATGAATTTTTTAAATTTCTGCTCTGTCAGAGTACTTTGTTAATAGCAAAAGGCTCTATGGTTTTGTTAATTTTGCTTAGATTCCAGTTTGCTCCCGTCAATTGCTTTTTTTCAGCTTCTGGTGCATCTTAAGCAGGTCTTCCCTGACGTTAGAAACTTTCCTTTTGTTTTCTAGTTTTCTTCCTGGTCTCTTGACAAGGGCCAGTTCTAGGTCTTCTGAACTTTGCCGGACATTGCCGAAAGGCTCTTAGTTCAGATATTTGTCTCACGGCAACTGTGAAGATATAAGAAGTGCAACTCTACATCCACCTTGAATATTAATAGGTTTGAAGTGGTATTCAAGCGCGCATAAGCCTCAGAAGAAGAGCAGTAGCTCGAAACACGTGGCAGGCTGACTCAGAATCTAATTGAACATATGCAATTGAGCATTAAACAAGACTTTGGACATATGCACAGCAGTGTGAATGTATCATTGTTTGTATAGGTTACTCAATGTTGGTGGTAACGCACGCAAATCAGTACACTCACCTGCCGCGACTTGTCCCTGTACACATGCATACCTAATTTGTTATATTACTCAACTGTATAAGCGCTTGGGTTTCCAGTCCCTTTTCTGCTCTCTTGGTTTGTTTTTAATTTGATTAAGGGTTCTCCAGAGTTTTGTTTACAGGTATTTTTTTTATCTTTCTGTACATGCAGGCCAGTTGCTGTTTTTATGGTGTAGACTTAAAGTGCCAAGTAAAGTACATATGCAAAGTCAGCCCATTAGTATGGGTCGCGGTCTAAATCATTGTTTCAAATCCGAGTGGTTTCATATTATTAAAGCAGTTATTTGCACTCTTATTGATAGTGTCCTCCAACTAGAGGGTGAAATCTCCCAGGACTGAGGTTTCGTGGTTTGCATTCTGCAAGTCACTGATGAGTTCTAAGCACTGATCAAGGAAACGTTTAATTCCCTGTGGGCCTGTATATTTTAATGGAGATGAAAGACACAGTTTGATGCAGACTGTATTTCATGCAAGCTGTTCAAAGGATGGGTACGTTTTAGTTTGGAAGTTTATGGGTTTCAATTTGTCAAGGAAGCTGGCGGAGAACCTTCCACCCGATCTTCCCCTTCCCTGTTTTTGAGAATTATTTTGATATCTTGAGATATTAAGATATCAAATATCTAGAATGATGCTGCATTTACTAGTAAAATTTGACTCGCAGCAAATTTATGTCACCGTCAGTGACCATGTTATTCGTTTTTTGCCGATCTAGTCTTCGTTCCAGTTAGTGTTAACTTGTCTTGTTGATAATTCTTCTTTCTGTGTTGTGCTAGAGGGTGCTATTCGGGAAAGTCTTCGGCACTTCAGTCATCTGGGAATGTGGATGTAGCTCTATTTTACAGTAAAGACAATAGTCCTTTGGTATTTCCAAGTTTCATGCTTTTCTTTTTACCCTGGGGTCTTTTCTCGTTTTGGGTTCTAGCTAGATTATCAGAATAAAAACTCTTGTGATTCAAGGTTGTACATCATGTCATTGTTGGTTGGTTTTTGTGGTTCTTGTGTGCCAGCCTGCTTTCTGTAGGTTTGGTAGAGAAACCTAGGAGCATGTTATCCACAAGGAAAAGCCCATGATCTGACAGGCTACAGCACTTTGGATCCCGTTAGCTGCTGATGTGGGAGAGTGTCATAGGGCGAAATAGTAGCGTTTTGTCATGGTTTAGTTACTGGTGATGTGCTAAGGGCTAGGCGTCTGAGGATTTTGTGCAGTGCAAGGTGGTAAGATATATTTATATGATTTTCCTTTTTTCTTAAGTTTTGTGAAAGGTGGACTTAAAGCAACCAGGATCACAATAAAAATAAATAAAGTAAGTGATCTTTGAAGGGAGTCGGCTGGTTGAGGAAAGGGGATGGAGTAGTCCTTGCAAGACAACCGTCACCCTGCATTCCTACCATTGGCCTCTTGCAGACAGGTTGCCAGTCTTTCTGGCTCAGGAATATTGGATCCCATGTACTACAAAACAAGCATCTGCGAGTTTGCAGATGGTGCAGAGAGAGTTCTGTTGAAATTTGAGGAGCGCAGCCACGCATTTCACCTTCCTTAGTGAGGTTTGAGGCATCTTTCAGTTTGCCCACCAACATATTAACATGCTCAGGTGCTGTATTCAGTTGTCTGCTGGGACCTTTGCCCATCAGGTGCAGGGGAAAGGCGTTTGTCAGGCGGTCAGGCCAGGGCCAGAATCTCTTCTCAGTCCAAAATGAAATTCATCTCTCCCCACACCCCCAGATTCTGAGGCACCACCAGAACTTCAGTATCAGAGTGTTTGCAATCTTGCAAGGGTTCTTCACGATTAAACAAAGAGCAGAAAAGATCAAAGGTAGAGTGGTAAATCCTCAATGTAGCATCTAGGCTTAAAAGGGGGTGCAGGAGATGCAGGATGGGGAGGAGCAGTATGCTGGCAGTGACAGAAAGGGGCTTGAGTTTAGGGGGAATAGGATGAACTTCCAAAAACACTGCAATCTTCAGTTGAGACTCTGGCGCATTGCTACTTAAGGATCTCTGGCAGATTTCCTGAAGAAACAATGTGCCACAGATCCATTATATTATAGAAGCACAGTAAAAACAGCTGTGCATTATTCATCCAGATTTGAACGGTTGTCCTCTCAAGGGTAGAGTGGGGCTGTCAGGGATTAGCATGCACAAGGTGTGAGCTGTTCCCACAGGTTGTGTCTTGGGCCAGGAAGATACTCCCTCGTCCATTTCCAGCCATTTACACTATGAAAGAGGAGGAGGAAAGAGATGCTGCCTTCCTGTAATAAGCAAGGTGTTGAGTGAATTGTGCTCTTGCATTTACAACTTTTATACAAGTTGGTATGAAGTGTGGGGAAGAATGCCAGAATTGTGTTTCAGTAGGTTTGACCTGGCTCCAAAAGCAAAGAAAAGGCATAGTTTTCAGCCAAATAGGCTACCTTTGGTTAACTGGTCATTTTTGTATTTTCTTGTGGAGCCTGGGCTCTTAATTTAGTGGGACAGCTCGGCTGTCAAAAGCTTGAGCATGTAAGCTACAACATGTATCATTTACGGGGATAGCTCTGATGTTGAACGTCTTATGTAAGGTGCAGGACATGCGATTTAGAGGGGTAGCTCCATCTACAGCCTGACCATGTACAATGCAGGATATCTGATTTATAGTACTGGCACTGCATTCCAAAGCATGAGCTACCTTATTTAAAGTACCATACTTGCAATTTAGGGGGAGGGCTTGGTTGTCAGAGGTTTGATCTTGTAGGGTGCAGTATGTGTAATTTAGGGGGATAGCTATGCAGTCTAAATCCAAACCATGTAAGTTGCAGTATATGCAATTTCGGGGATCGCCTCTGATGACTAATAATTTCCATATACAACACAGCTTGTGATGCAAGGTAATGTAAGTGATCTTGGATAAATCCCTTCTTCCACTATAGGTGGTCTTTGTGCATGGCAAAGGGAGGGGTAGGTAGTGGAACAGTGGGAGAGGCAGATGCGAAACCTGTAGTGTTGATGTGTGCCAGTCAGAATTACCCACTTCCTGTGTGCCAGTCTGCTTTCTGTGGGTTAGGCTGTGGATGCATTCTGTAGGATTCTTTCCTGTAATCCTTCTGGAGGAATGCTTTTGTCACTTCACCATAGAAGGTCTGCCTCAAAACAATTCCTCTCCACCATCTTAATCGCGTTCTAAACTTTGGCAACTAAAACCTTCACATCAACTAGGGTTGAATCTCTCCATCCAGGTTACGCTACTTCTCTTTTGTGACTGCCTTGCCCAACGAGCTGCCCTTCTAAGACTTACAAACCCAGTACCTTATGGTCATTAACTCCCTATTAACACTTTTAGAAGGATGTGGCAATCTAGATAGGGAGTCACTGAAAACCAAGGAGTGCCCTGTCATGTGTTCAAAGGCATCTTGAAACAATGCAGGCCAAGCGTGGGGAAACTTTGTGGGCCCCTTCCACTCTTACCACTTGTACAAGGGGCTTATGGTCAGTTTAAGGGAAACTTCACCCCATAGAAACTGCCAGAAATGCCCCTCCTCCCCACATGTGCAAGCCAATGCCCTGCGCTTAATCACAGTAGTGTCACAGTAGTCTCCATCCTCATCAGTTAGTGAGTGCAGAGGGAAAGCTATGGTGGCTTTGGGACCTCCCTCTCTCTGGGGGGAGCACCACGTGTAGGCCCTTTCCACTGGCATCCACCGGAGGGTGGACCTTCTGGAAGCACCGAAATGGCTTAATAAGGGGGCATGGAGTATGTTGAGTTTGGCTTGGTGAAATACTTCCTCTTGTTTCGGGCCCCATTGGAAAACAACTTTTTTCACTAATCCTGAGTAGGATGAACAACTACAGTGGTTTTTGATAAAAATTACTCACAAGCTCAGGAGAAACAGAAATTCCTCCTTGCACGTGGGAGTTGTTGCGCTCTCTCTATAGGCTTCAGACTGTGGTTTTGACTAACCTTTGGACTAGCCTGTGACTAAAATGCTCTACCTCATCCATATACAATCTACACTTCTAAGCATTCAGTGCGAGACTGTGGGACTGCAGGATCCTCAACCTCTACCTAGCACGCCTGTGTGCTCAACCATTGTCGCAGAGCAAACCAAAATATTGTCTTGGAAAAACAACACATTAAGGGTGCCCTTGAGACACTGAAAGGCGGATGCTCCACCTGGTGAAAAGCGCTCCTCAATTGTAATGTGGAAAAATAACTCATTCATGAATTGGTGCAAGGAGTTCCCAGCTCTCGGAAGGGGGGTGGGCAGTGTACGAAGCTTCTAGAGTGACGTAGTTGTTGCGGATCATCTCAATGAGAAACTCCCTCAGACTTGGATACCATCTAAGAACAACACTCTTCACAGGGTGCCTAAGGGGAACAGAAAAATTGCTAGCGTAAACTTGCCTATCTTTTCACTGAAGATTTGTTAGTACTCGTCAGTGAAATCCACAGCTAATTCAGCCCTCCTGATTAGCATGACCTGCTTCAGGGCTCCCGGCTATAGTGTAAATTCCAACGCTCACCTGGTGTTTCCAGTTGAAAAAGGGAGCAGGGGTGGGCTTCTTTGTAAAACCTATGAGCCTCTTGAATGTGTGATTCTTGTAGGACATTTCAGCCCTGAAATATCTCACCAATGCAATAACCACAGTACGTTCCAGGTGATAAGGTGATGCTTTCCAGCCCTCTGACAATCGTATGCAGTTTCCCCTCGTACATATCTAGGAGGACAATGAAGCTTATGGCCCAGAGTCCGTCATAATCCCCAAATGCACACCAATGCTCATTACTTGACAGATGAGTCACTGCAGATCCTCAAATCGGTTGGTTGGGACCCCATTTTCAAGGAGGAGGCTGCGGTGCCGAACAGCAGCACACATGACTTCGACAGCTGTCGTTCTCTTGATCCTCAACACTCGCCTCCAACATGTCCTTTTTTTATAAGCCTGGCCCTGCACGTTTTTGTGTTGGCACACAATAGCTTGCAGAGGTCTGCACAGTCCGTCCATGTGACGATGTGATTGGGGCCACTAAACCTAAAAAAGTGTATTTGTGACCCTTGTTGTTTCTCCAGCCTGCCCTTCTTGATTTGATATGTGGTGGCACACACAGGCTCTTTTTTTCCTCTTTTCAATAACTATACAGTAACCCTCGGAGCGCTAAAATGTCTCGGCAAGGTGTAAGGGATTCTATAAGGAGAGTTCAGACTACAGCCCTTTCCTGACGTCCGGATTGTTGGTGTGCACCATGACGTGGTCTCTAATGACAAGTGTCTGCATTTGCACAATGCTGTCAGCATACTCGGAGCTCTTTTAGTTGTCCAGACTCACCTGGGAGCTACTTTCGGGTATCGAAGTTGTGCTGCTCCATAATGACACTGAGGGATGTCCATGAAAAGATTGAATGGAGAAATTATTGCATCTTTTTTGTTTAATTTTTAATAATGTGGGCGGAGACCCCTGCCCTCTCCTCCCCTTAACTATTAACCTTAGTCCACCCCACACCTATATTTTAGAAAAATTTCCCAAAATGTCGATAAACAAAAATATAAACAAAAAATGTAACAAAAAACAATCGTTAAAAAGATGCAGTCATTTCTCCATTCGATTTTTTAATTTCGATCATTTCTACGGATACCTGCATAGAGTAGTCAAGTCAATCTTGGCTAAGAGGTATTCATAAATGTTTGCTGCCTCTCCTCCTCCATCCCGTGTAAAGGCGGTTGGGGGGATGGGAGTGGAAGGGTAAGGATCTACAGCTTGCCTGCTGCCCATCTGCTCAACAAGCATGATGATGGCCTTCCTGGAGGCCACCAACTTGGTCCGCTTGATAAGCTCCAGGTAGATCTTCCTTCCACTCACCCTGCCACTGCTTGCAGGGAATTGCTGCGGTGCACAGACAGGGAAGGAATTTCAGGGTGGGGGGGCCAGATGTTGCATGGTGGTTATGTCTCGCTAGCCCAACTCATTGCTGCTGTAGTTGGGTATGAGAGGTGAAGTGAAATCCCAAAGTGTACGGGGAGCATGGCAATGACAAAGGCAATGGGCCAAAGTTCTGCCACCCCAATAGAAACAGTGAAAGCAGGTGGTTGTATTAGAGTTTGCTACTAAACAAGGAATTCCAAAAGGCAATTGGCTTCTTAAAAATGATTGCGTCATAGTTAAAGTAACTTTTCACAACAATTCATTACAGAAATAAAATAGATAAATAGGTAGCAACAACAGCATTATCTTTAAACAATACATAAAAGCCTATATTAATCCTTTAGTTTCACTAACTTCAGGTAATTTAGTAATCTTAGGAGTTCCAGCTACTGAAAAGTTTCCTTCCCCGCCGTCAATCTCACCCAAAATTCTTATGTATTAAGACATTCTTCCTTATGGACAAAACGTGCAAAATATTTTTGCCTTAATGATTGGGTATAACTGCAAGTCATGAGTAAGTGTCTCAAGTCTTGTGGTATTCCCTCCCCACAGAGATCACAGTGACCATCCGAGGATCAAGCTTCAGCCGAATTCTCAGTTTCTTTTGTTACAATTAAATTTAGACTGAGCCTCAAAGTTAGGTTCTACATGTGGTGTCAGGGAATCTTCTTGGGTATGGCAAGACAAACCCTCTTGATTGGTCATTAAGCAGCAGGGTCTTACACAATTTCATTTCTATGTAGCTTTCCTTTGTCAGAATCCAGTCTATTTGTAGCAGAGCTTGTTTTACTTAATCTGGATTCTTCATGAGAATAATTTCCGATTGCTCACCTTTCAGCAGTTTTTCATACGCCAGTTTTCAAATCTACCAAGTAATCACAGTTACCCTGATTCAGGTGGTCTCTTAAATCCTTGTACAGTGAATGCTATCCTGATAGTACCACGTGTCTATAAAACGATGGAAGCTTCCAATCCAAATATACACAAAGATTGCAATCCCAGCTCGTATCGTAATCGGGCCATTGGAAGGGACCCCGGAGACATAACACCTTCTTCCACAGGTGCCTCTCCATACTTACCCAATTCACTATGTGCAAATCTGTTGGACTCCATACCATACCAAATCATCGGGATAACTTTTCCCTTGTAGAATTTAATAAGAGGCAACATTGAAAATCTACAGTATTTGTGCATGATCTTTTTCATTTAACTCGTTAGTTGAGATACCTTAGTTTCCAATTCTTTTGTAACTGTTTTAGCGAAGGGAATGAGGTTAGTTGGAAACCCAAATATTTCATCTCTTGTCACTGGGATAATCAGGCGACCCAACCTCCAGGTACATTTTGGAATCTTTTTTAATGAGCTACACAAGATTGTAAAAGTTGTTTCATCAAGATTTACTACTAGGGCATTTGTCTTTGCATGTTTCTCGAAAGCCTTGATCATTTTTTGTAGACCTACCGTAGTATAGTCTAACAAGACTATATCATCCGCGTAGGCCATCCAATTGATCTTACATGATCCTATTTTAGTACTGGCTAGAGCAGAAGCAGATAGGGATGCAAGATACAAATTAAAGAGACATGTTGCTATCATGCAACCCTGCCTCACACCCCTGTAAATAGGAATCTCAGAGGATAGGTTTCCTTGCATGTCGAATGTAAGTTCTATGCTTGTATTTTCTTACAGGTATACAATTATTGCCAGCAGACGCTGGTAACCATCTTTTGAATTTTTCCCAAAGCCTCCCTGTGTCAATGGTGTTGAACGCTTTGGATAGATCTATCCAAGCTGCATAGATGGTCTAGCGTTTCTCTTCTCCATTTTATCAGTGACTATGGTGATTGCAGCCCCATCTAATGCTGTTGATGACCCTTTTCTGAAGCCTATCTGTAGTTTCGATAGTATATTGTTTGTTTCCTCCCATTGCTCCAGTTCTCTTACCACCAGCCCAGCTAATATCTTGCTGTCCACATCCAAAAGGGTGATAGGTTGATAATTTGATTGATCAGACCAAGAACCCCTTTTCTGGATGGGGATAACAATCGCTGTGCTCCAGGAGTCTGGGCATCTTTGTGTTTTTATTATGTTTTTAAATAAATCATAATTAACTTTTGCCCAAATTTCCATATCTTTTTTAAAAATCCAATTTGTCAGCCCATTCGGACCTGCTGCTCGAGACCTAGAGGCTCACTTTATGAGACCTTCAATAGAATCTTTATCAAAATGAAATGTCCAACGAGTACCTTCCGATTTCTTTGGGCAATTTTGAAATGGCTTACCACCCCCTCACTAAAGTATTTTACCCAGACATCCTCTGCAACCATATTCGACTGCGGAGAACTATGGATTGAGACTTGTTGCTTTACCATGGATTAGAAGCTTCTTGCATTTCCTGGTGGAATCACTTTCAGCATCAACTGTCCATCTCGTAGGCTCCGTTCAGCTCTGCGATTTCGATACCAGTTTCTGTACGCATTTTGTAGTTTCCCTTTCATCTCAAAGAAAATTGTATCTGCTAGGTCTTGCTGTTGGATATCTCTTATTGCCTTTCTCAGTCTTTCTGCATTTTTGTCTCATCAAATTTATATGCATGTTTCATCGGCTTAATTCCCCGACATGTTTCTAGGTGTATCCAAGTCCCATAGGAACTTCACAAAAAGCGTCCCGGGCGGAAATAACTTCCCAATTGGTTCTGGCTTCAGAGCATATTATTTCTTCCAATTTTGAGTTCAGAGTCAAACCTTCCTTTGTAATTCTTATAGCTCAATTACCTTTCGTGGTTATTACTATATTCTGTGTGTAGATTGCACTTTTCTTTTGTTGACTTACTGTGAAAGAATCTTGTAGTGGACGGTGATCACTGGTACTTAATTCACTCACCGTTAGACTCTCAAACCATTGAAACATGTTCATGGAAACCAACACAGACTATGATGGATTGTACTTTCCCATTTGACCATGTTGCTTCTAGGGTTATGTCACCTCTTGTGGTTCCATTAAGGATCTGTAAGTTCCAATCCATGAAAAATCATTTCCATGTCTCCCGATTGTTTTTTTTTTTTGATGACTTAGAAGGATTACTTGCGATTGGAATACAGTGAGGGTTCAGATTACCGGCCAGCAATACAGAAGCACTTCCATATCTAATATTTATCTCTGTTAGTAATTCAGCTAGATCTTTTAGGACTCTAAGCACTTTGATTTTAGCTGGATTCCAATACACATTTATTACCACCAGTGTCTCTAAAGATTTCATTCTCTTGTCCGTTAATTTCACTGTCGGTACTCCTGGAATTTCTTAAATACATTCTGAGCAAGACTAAGAAGAGTTTTGAGCTGCTATAAGAAGGCCCACTGATGGTCTTCCCTCTTTCTGCCGAACCACCAGTTGTTCAAAAGTTACAAATCCATCTAATTTTATTTTGCTCAGGAGTCATGCCTCTTGTAAAAGCACCAGATCATGATTATGACAATGACATCTACTAGTAGACTTGTTTATGAAAGAGCTGGAACCTTGTGTGTGCCAACAAATTAATTTCCATTGTCTCTCAACTAAAGTAAGTCATCGCATTGTTTCAACTTTTGAAAGACTTCTGTCAAAATGTCTGTGAGTAATTACCATATCAATGACTGCCCATTGTCCAATACAGCTCCTTGGTCTCTCTTTTTCTTACTCCAATTATCTTAATTGGCATTCTGTCTCTCTTTCGCTTGTGTGACTGCTTTTGTATTCCTTTCGGTCCTCTTTTTACTATATCTCCCTAGATCTTGTGTGGGAATAGAGTCAGAGACTTCTATTCCTATTTTTTTTTAGATCCATCGCTGAGCTTAGTAAGGTTTGTGCTTCCATTTTTGTTTTTAGCATCATTTCACTATATACTTTATATCATCACATTGAAAGTTTATTTGCTCAATGCCCTCTGAAGAGAAAAGATACAAATCAGGAACTTTCTTGACCAAGGAAAGAATTTCTCCACGATGTAATGCTTTGAGACAGATGGACAACAATGAAGACGGAAATCAGACCTTTGGTATAGAGAAGGGCTTAATCGTGTCACTTAACTTCTTAGTGTTTACACTTGCCTCTTCGAATTGTTCTTTAAGGTCTTCTTTTTGTTCTTTTCTCATTGGGTTTATAGTACTTGCCGGTGATGGATCAGTCCCGTCAACATTAGTTGCAAATTCTATTCTCAAAGCCTTGGTTTCTTTAATCATACTCTTCACAGTTTTTTTCTCTCTACAGAAGATTGGCACCAACCAAAGGGTCTTATTTATAGGGTCAATATTTTTCTTTTTGTTTAATCCAATACTGCTTTTGGTTGGCGATTTCGGATTAGTTCCACAACTAATACCATCAACTTTTCCTTCCCTGTTCAGTCCTTCCTGATTTGATCTTCCTTATTCATATCTACTTGTTGGCTGAAGATTTTGTTTTTAATTTGAACTTTTTATAGACTCGAAGGCCTTTACCAATGAATTTAGCACAAAGATGAGCGCCGTTAGGGTGGACTATGGTACTTTTGTTTCCATCGGTTTGTATGGGCACACCGCCATTGTTTGGGTCGAATTCCACATTCCTCAGTGTTTTAGGACTTGATTGTCTACAAAAAAAGCTCACTTTCTGATAATACCACTTTACTCGAAATTGTGGTGCCGTCTCAGCAGTGCTTAATATTTTCCAATCATTCATTTCCCTAACTGGAAGCAGGGCTGTCTTGATGGTGGCACAATATGTATTGACATTTCCATCTCATCTAAACTATGGGCTCTTTTCTCCCTCAGATTAGTTATTTCCTTTTCATTGAGGTGGTTGAAAGAGTGAATTCCAGGTTATTTCTAAGAGTCTTTCCCATCAAATCCAAAGTCGAGGGAAACCGCTGACTAGTTGGTAATATTTTTTAATCTCCTCACCCACATCTAATGATATGCCTTCAATGAAGGCAATTTGAGCTTGGTTTCCTGCAATCAATGGAGAGGAAGAGCTTTGGGCCTTTTCTCTTGCACCATGTTGTGTGCGTTCAATTTCTGGTGCCCTCAAGTGCGCACTTTAAAATTGTACATGGTGGTTGTTTTTCCTTCAAGTAAATTTTTTCGAAAAGACAGCATGCGTGCACGCAAAGGTCGCTAGTCTCAGCGTGTGTAGTGGGGCACGTCTATTCTTTTGAACCTTATCTGCAGCAATAGGTTGCTAAGGTGAAAGGAGAAGTAGACAGGGGCTGATAAAAGCACACAAATTGTGTAAGGGAGCAGTCAAAGAAATGGTATTACAATGGGAGTAAAAGAATAGAAGGTAGCTAATGCACAAAGCTCCCCAAACTCCCAAAAGCTCCTAAGCGAGGAGGACAGTGCAGCAATGGCAGACTGTGAGAGAAGTGTACGGACCAGGCTTACACGTCTAACGTCCCATTCACGTCCCGCTCCAAATCCACTCCCAAGCCGTTCCCAATGGCTCATGGCAAGTATGCTGACTCCCGGCATTCAGCACCAGCTTTTCGCTGCGCCTCTCAGTGCACCAATCACTCCTGGGAGGCTCCAACTTTGCTGGCTGGCGGTGGAAAAATTCTAAAGAAAAACCAGCCCTGGCAGCACCGATTCTGCTAGCTGCTGACAGACGCTGCAAATCTGAGAATCCGTTTTAGAGGAAAGGCCCTTGTAACGTGGGTAGGGTGAGCCTCGTCAAGCCGCGCTGAGGAAACAGACTCCACCACCTCCGACTGTGCTTGCTTTGCACCTGCTTGCCAACAGGTGGCTAGGGAAGCAGGGGGAAACAAGGAGGAAGCTGAAGATTAAGTGGATTCACTTCTTTTTGTCAGGAAAACAGATGTTTAGCTTTTACTTTGGCCTGCTGCTAAAGAGTGAGCATGGGGCTAGAGGCGGGTAAAAGTCACCTCTTTATTAAAGAAGAAAAGCATTGAACAGTGAGTCTGGCTTGGCATGGAGACGTTGCTGGCAATGGGATGCCAGGCGGCGAGTGAGGGGTGTGCACCGATGGCCATCAATGGTGGCAGGCGTGGGGAATGCGCAAGGCAGGGAAGCCAAGGCAGGGAAGCGTGCACGACGTGCCCCACTGTGAGAATGCGGAAGACGCAGTCAACATGGGGGACAAAGTCAGACCTGTGGAGTACCATGTGGTAGTAGAATTGCAGAGCGAAAGTCATGCACAGTCTCCAAGGAAGGTGCAGTGCTGTGGGTGCTTGACACATTTGAGCATATGCCTCAACACGCAGGAGCGGAGCACATGTGGTTTCTAGCCATGAGCAGCAGCTTTACAAAAGACCTTCCACATGGCAATATTCACAGGTGAGCAGTAGCAGTCCACACCCTTGGGCACAAAGTAGCGCGAGAGCACTGAGGAAGGAATAGAGGGGAAAGCCGACAGCCCTGTGGAAGAACAAGATTTACGTAAGGAGAGGAAAACTGCACTTGGCTGTATAGAGATGTAGTTGTATCCACCCCCACTCAGTGCAGGGAATAGGCCAGAACACGACAGATTGGGGTCCGGGAAAACATGTTTTACAGCCGTGTCCCCAGACTCAGGGGCTTGCCCACAGCACTCTTGCTTTAACGAGCAGGCTTCAGCTCGATGAAGCGTGGGTTGCTTTTGCGAGTGTGTGACAACTCTGCTTTAGTTACTCTCAGAGAGATTTGTCCTGAAGCCGAGTCGTCACATGTGCGAGCAACCCACATTTCAACAGACCAGACACTTTCGGTAGACTCAGCATGGGCCTGTAAATACACAATCAGCCAATAGCTTACATACTTGTTGTAGCTGTCTTGACCTGTATACATGTCTTGAATGTAAAGACATTTTCTTAGGGTGCGTAATGTGACCAATTAAAACTGCAGACCCCAACTTCAATTATTCTCTCAAAAAGGTTTCTTACTGATTCACAATAAGACATGTTTCAAATTTAAAATTCTGGACATACTTATGTTCCCATAATGCTCTTTGCTTTTATGCAAATCATCAGGATTGGGTTCCATGAAGAGATACTGTATTGCGTGACCTGGCCTGGGACCATGCCCCTCGGTCCCGCCCACTCCTCCCCCACAGCCCCACCCCTCCAAGGAGGAAAGGGTTCCACCAATACATTTTCCCCCCATTTCCAGCAATGACATTTTTTATTTATTTATTAGCATTTATATAGCACACAGCAGCCCTTAGGCATCGTGGCGTTGTTACAGTGAACAAGTCTGGTTACAGGGAGCATAACAGTCAACAGATACAGGCAATGAGCAAGCTTAATTACAGATGGTCTGTTTGGTTATACATACATAGTGACAGTCAATACAAGGAGGGTGTGTAGGAGGTAACAGTAGGAGTGTCAGTTGAAAAGTGTGGTTTTGAGACTTTTGCGGAAGGTAGAGAGGGAGGTTGCAGCTCGAAGTGCGTTGGGCAAAGTGTTCCATAGTTTGGGGGCTAGATGAAGAAAGACTATGCCCCCTGCTTTAGCTCTTTTGGTGGGCGGGATGCACAGTTGGTTAGCATGGTGCACTCTTTTGGGACGTGCGGAGGTGTGTCTGTTGATGGTTTCGGATACGTAGGAATGTTTCGGATACGTAGGAGGCGGCAAAAAGACGGAGGCATTTATAGTTTAAGGTAAGAGTCTAAAATCTAATTCTTTCCTTAACCGGGAGCCAGTGAGGCAACGGCACTGACCTGTCTGTTCAAGGAGAGGGTGGAGTCAAGATGGACCCCAAGGGTGTTAACTGAGGAGGAGACTGGGATGGTGGTGTTGTCAATGATGAAGTTGCTGTATTTTTGGTTCAATTTGTCGAGTATTTCTTTGGGAACTAAGAGGATGTTTTGTCTCCGTTGAAGCATAGTCCATTGGCTGACATCCAGGCTTGGATGGTAGAGTAAATTTGGAGGAGGGCTGCAGAGTCGTGGTCATACAAGCCTGTGAGGGGGAGGAGGACTTGTGCATCATCAGCATAGTTGGTGTGGGCTATGCTGAAGGAGTCCAGTTTATCAAAAAGGGGCTTGGTGAACAGGTTTATAGAGTGGGTTCAGTGCAGGAGCCCTGGGGTACACTGCAGTGGATGGTGGTGGGAGCAGTATTGGCCGTGTCTGAGAAGACTTATTGCCCTGCCATCTAGGAAGGAGGTAATCCATGATGTTGCCTGTTCAGAGAAGTGGGCTGCATTGGTGAGGTGGGACGCATGTATTTTGTGATCCACAAGGTCGAATGCGGATGATAAGTCCAATAGCAGCAAGAGGGCTGGTTTGCCTTTGTCCATTATCTTAGTTATTTGTTTTTTTTAAGTCCAAGAGTGCGGTTTCGGTGCCATGGCCTTTGCAGAATCCAGATGGTCTTTTGCCTAGGATGGAGTTGGTTTCAAGGTAGTGCTGGATCTGGTTGTGGGCGGTTTTATCTAAGATCTTAAGCAGAAATGGGACAGTGGTAATGGGGCGCTAGTTGTTGGGGAGGATGGGTCAAGGGAGGGTTTCTTGAGAAGGGGGAAGACCCACGCTTCTTTTAAGCTGGACGGGACAATACCTGAGGTGAATGATGCATTAATGAATGCAGTGATGAGGGGGGCCAGGGCTTCAGCGCTGTAATGATGTTAGGTGGACAGATGTCACCTTTGCACGTGGATAGTTTTAGGTGTTGCAGGAGAGCAGTGACTTCTCATTCAAAGCCGCCTCTGTAACGGAAGAGGCGGGGTGGAAGAGAGGCTTTTGCGCAGGAGTGGTGGGTGTGGCGGGGGGTGGGGTCAAACTTGGGCAGTGCGTTGCATTGGGCTTGTATTTTGTCTTGGAGAACAGAGATTTTGTTTAGAAGTGCTGCTTGTATACGGGAGCACCAAGCTTGGTCTTGATGATTTCATCGGGGCTGGAGGGTGGGGTGGTGAGATCTTTGAAGATGGAGAACAGCTCTTTGGACTTTGAGTTGGCTTTAGAACTATGGAGGTTGATGGCATTGGATTTGGCATGGAAGATAGCTTTTTTTGTATTGCTTAGAGTTTCTTTTAAATTCTTCATTGGAGGAGTCACAGGGTTTGGACTGGCAGTTAGTTAGGGCCGCACATTTATTTGAGCTGAGGATTAGTAAGTCATCCGTAAACCATGAGTTGGTGTTCATGGATTGCTTTTCTTTTTTAGCTTCCATCAGAGCTATGGCGTTAATGGCCCAGTGAGGGTCAGAGCATAGGTGTCAGCAAGGGTGTTAGGGTCAGTAGCGAAGGGAGGTTTCAATTCCTTGACATCTAGGAAGGGGCGGAGGTTGTTTGCTGCGAGTTCTTTGGAGCTTCTAACCATAGCTTAGGGGGTGTAGGATAGTGGTTAGGTGGTGGGCTTAGTAAAGATGGAGAATTGGATGCAATTTTGGTCTGTCCAAGGGTATGCCAAGTTGGAGGTTATGGTGGAGGAGCAGTTATGGTCTGCAACCCAATCAAGGGTGCGGCCTTTGGAGTGGGTGGGGTGAGTGATTTTTTGTGTGAAGCTGAGGTCTTTGAGTTCCCTAGCAAGGGCTGAGGCTGCTTTGTCCTTGGGTTCGGCGAGACCAAGATTGAGATCTCACAGTAAAACGGTTTTGGTGGAGTTTTTTTTAGATTATTGCTTAGGACATGGAGGAGGTGCCCTTGGAAGTCGGGGGCTGTGCCGGCTGGCCTGTAAATGACGTGTATATTTATAGAGCAGTTTGCAGATAGGGATAGTTTGGCTGAGAGGTGGTCAGTGTTGCCTTCCCAGGTGTGGTTGCCAAGTCTGACGTGGCGCTCATCCCTGGATTTGAGGGCAACACCTCCACCTTTCGAGAGCTTGCTGTCCTGGCGGAGGATGGAGTAGCCCTGAGGGTGCGCTAGGGAGATGGCAGGATTGGAGTCCTCATTAAGCCAGGTTTCTGTGATGGCAAGTAGGTCCAAGTCATGAGTGGAAATGAGGTTGTTGATCTTGAGAGCATTAGCTGTGAGAGATCTAGCGTTGATGAGGGCACATTTAAGGGCGTGGGTAGGTCTGGTCTTTCTGGGGTGGGAGGAGTTAGTGGGGTGTGGGGGATGGAGTGGCTGAGGATGTGTTAGGGCGAATATGACTGGTAAGGGGGGTCCCTGTGCGTTGACGGGTGTGCAGAGGCGCTGTGGTGTGGTCTGGTGTGCTAGTGCTAGCTTGCATGGTTTGTGTTTGGCCGTGGAGAAATGGGGGGTGCATAAGTGGCTTTGGTGCGAGAGCCTAACTTGAGATTTCTCCTTGCCAATGGGTTAGGGAGGCTGAGGTGAGGCAAGGGCTCTGTGCGTGCTCTGAGCCTGAAGTTCCTCGTTTTATTGTGTGTTATGAGGTCTGGGGGGCTGGAGGGGATACTCATGGTGTTGGCTGGCCTGGTGAGTTTGTGTGGCGAGAGTGTGGAGAGGTGTGTGTAAGATGTAGTCGGTATAGTTGGGTCCAAATGCATGACAGTGGCTGGTGTGAAGCTATTGCAATGAGTGGGAGAAGTGAAGGTGCTGCGAGAGAAGTGTCTTGGGGTGTAGACATGAGGGGTGAGTGATGAGGCGAGTATGGAAACATTGGTCCGTGAGGTGTATGCCGCCGTAAGGGCATAGTGGTGAGATGCAGTAGTCAGGACACGGGTAGTCTAACTGCAGCTTACAGTATTCAGGGCAAAAATTAGTTAGAAGCAATAATCAATTTTCAAGACACGGGGCTGGATGCAGCATTCAATAATCAAGGCACAATGGGCTGCGGTTCAGTGGACATTCAATAATCAAGGCACAATGGGCTACGGAGCAGTGGACTGCAGTCCTGGCACAGTGGGCTGGATGCACAAATGAGTTAGATGCAATAATCAGTTTAAGGCACAAGAGGGCTAAATGCAGCGTTGTGCGTAATCTACCGTATAACGGTAGGCTGCGGGGTTGTGAGACCAGTGGAAGCACGTCACGTTAATGACATGCAGCTAGTACAATTGGCATTATCAGGCAAAACAAACATATGGTTTGTAACAGAGCGTTGTGCTATTAACATGTAGCTAATATATTTGGCTGGAATAAGTGTCAGGATGTGGCGTTAATGACACGCAGATAGTAAAATTGGCATTGTTGTCAGGCAGCAAAACATTTGACATCTGGTAAAATGCAGCATTGTGTGTGTCAGGTAGTCTTGCAAGCAGTAAGATCTTGACTGTAGCCATATGCTGAGGGAGGGTGTGTCAGATCAACTGTATATGGTGCCAAAGTCGGATATATGCCTCATGGTCTCAGGAGTGGGAGGCGGGGGGGAGGGTGGATAGCTTACAGGTTGTAAGCATGCAGTGGTTGTGGGGCGCTGTTGACTGTGACATAGGTAGGCCACCGACCTGCAGTGGTATTAAGCCAGGGCAATGATTAGGTACTTACGTAGTAAGTGGTCGTGGATGCAGAGTTTCCGGCTGACGGTACATATGGCTACGGAGAGGCTAAGGACAGGAAACAGCCTTCGTTCCTGGGCCTTAGTGAGGTGGGCCGGCTTACACCTGCCGGCTAGGGTTTTGACATGATGTAGTAGTGGATACCTAATTGCAGCTCCGCCTGCACGGCCTGGATGATGTTGGGTAGAGAAGGCATTTGCAAATTCAGGAACGGCCACCTTTGCCTCTGCGACCTCGTGGAGCCCAATGGTGGATGTGGGCATATCCTGTACAAAATGAGGCACTTCTACTGTGCTACGAACGATGTTTTGCTTCCCTCATAGGTTTTCAGCGATATTGTGAATGAATGCGCAATTCTCCGCACTAGTGAAAACGAGACAGCAAATTCAGGAGAGGGTCGGATTTAGCACACAGGCTTACCCCTATCCTTGAAAATGTGTCGGGCTCTGTGGCAGGATGGGGCGCTGCTCCTGCAGTGTTTGGGGGCGTTCCAGCTCCACCAGAGGTGTCGAATGCTGCTGCACAGGCCAAAGACATGAAACCACCTTTGTTCCTGGGCCTTGGTGAGGCCATCACATGGGCCCCATTCAACAGCCATACTAAAATCTTCCTCCCTGGCACAGGGCATGGGCGTCGAGTGGGCCCCGTGGTGCAGCCATGTGCGAAACATTTGGGTCTGCAGGAGACGGTGGAGGAGCACTGCAGAGAGGGAGCTGAAGCCATTGTGACCGAAATGTAGTAATTACTCTGGACAAAGCTGAAGGTGTGAGCTACTTTATCAGAGCAGCACTTCACTCTTTGCCCAGCCATCACTCAAGTGGCTCTTCATTAGTCTCCCTTGGTGGCTGGTTCTTAAGGGTGACATCACCTGGGAGTGGGTTCCTAATGTGCACTAAGGGAGATTCACACACATGTATCACATTATGCTAAGTATGATATCAATTATGCTTTACAATGTATATAGTTGACATTGCATTTTGTCTTGCATTTAAAGAACCTGGTACCGCGGGGGGGGGGGGGGGGTCTGGAGTGTTCAGGACCCTACTTACCAATAAAGGGTATCTCTTTATATTACTGCCTCCTGAAGCTTCATTCCTAACAATTGGCGATGAATTGGTTGGGGGGAAGCAACCTCCTGCTGATGGTCGGCTTCTGAGGATCCATTTCCCTTTGGAGTGAATTGCCATTGCCTGTGCCGCTGCCAGCAAGTGCCTGGAGTGGGAGGGAGATGCTCTGCATGCATTTTGATGCCAGTGGGGACTGGCCACAGACTACGGAGCTACCGCCGAGTGAAGGTTCCTGAAAATTGCGAATTTAAAAGTGGGCTGGTGGGCCATTGTGGCCTGAGCAAGGAGGAAGTATTTTTCAATCGGTGAGCGTGCCCACTATAGCGCTATGCTGCGCATCAGTGCCTGGCAAAGTCTGGAGGCTGTGACGTGTTCTCAAGTGCTCAGAGGATGGCACCCAAGAATATGTGAATGTGTGCAGCCATCTTGGTGAGCACATATTTCGGTGGTAGTCGGCATGCCTCGCTGACTATCTTTTTCATCCCAGTGTTTTCTCATCTGCTGTGCATCATATTTCAGCCCTCTACCTCATCCTCCCAGTACGTTGTGGGGGCATGTTTATCCAGTACACTGGAATTATCGGGAACTGAGTTTGGGACATTTTAATGATTTAATGAACATGGACTCCGACTGATCTTATTGTGAGAACATCACTCAGGTTCTGTGTGGTGTGTTTGTTGTTGCGGAGTGGTGCAGTGCGTGCAGGTTACTGTGGTTTAAGAGGTATGGTTGTGTTTAGTTAGGGTTTGAGAGGTGTGTCAAGAGGGGTGAGGTTTTAGTAGTGTCGGTTATTAGCATTGTCTGGCGAAAACTCACATTTGTTTGTCTGTCTTTCTAGATTTAGACAACATTTCTTCCATACAGTGATCTAGTTCTCTGTCGATATGTTGCATTAGTTAATCTCTACAATTCTATCTTTGTTCTTACTCAGGCCAGCCCCTACATCCCAGTCTGTGGTTGATGCAAACTGGTCCGTGCGCAACTATATCTTGCGACCTGTACCCATATGCATCGCTTTGAGTGATGCGGTACAGTTCAGACCTTAACAGGAAGTCTGGATTGGCACAAGTGAATCACCATACCCATGTCTCAGATGATTTTGTTGTGTGCGATGGGTTAATCGTTCGGAAGTCAGTACCTCTCCAAGAAGGCTTCTAGGGTATCATGTATGTAGGTCTAGTGCATTAGTCTTCTACTTAGTAGCTTGGGTGTGGGTTTCATAGCGTGGGGATGGTGGTCTCATTTGGCTGGCGGGTTAGCTTATATGGAAGGGTTGCTTTGAGGATGGCTGTCTTGTGAGCGTGAGGTAGTAGTTGGATAGCGAAGACAAAGAATACTAGCCCCGGCACATTGTCCATGATGGTGTCAAATAATAATGCACGTGGATAGAAACGTGCAGTGGTGTTCACACAATTAAGTCAGAGTGCATGCACACAACAGCACACAACGAACTCTGACCGGATAACACACCAAAAGCTCAGTGAATGATGTCACCCAAACTGAAGCTGCCAAAAGCACATCATAGCTCCCTTGCTCTCACTCCAAACCTTATCCTACTAACGCGCTCTAACCATCCTCCTTTCTTTCAGATGCACCAGCGAACCATTACGGTGGTGATAGTGCGCAGTATAAATATCCTTTAACATTAACATCGCCTGGTGTGCAGACTGGAGAGATGGTTTTAGAAAATATGTACTGGTAGTGTTTGACACCAATTACTCGAATGACAGGAAGGAGGCTCTATTGTTCCACTACCTACGGTCTGCAGGCCAAGAAGTGCTTAACAGGTTGCCAGAACCGTAGGACTTGGTGATGTGGGACTATATGAGAGAAGCATAGCATAATTTGACAAACACTATGAAAAGGCATGAGAGCATCATTCTTGCACGTTACCATTTTCCCACGAGGGAGCAGAAAACTGGTGTATCCATTGAGGAATGTGTTACTGTATTTAGGGGTCTGGCGGTTAAATGTCAATTTTCTCACTGTCAGGAAGAAAACATTTGCAACCAATTAATGATTAAGTGCATCAATGATAAGATCAGGGAAGAGATGTGGAGTGAACGCAATCCAACCCTTGATAGGGCAATTGAGATTGTGAAGAGTATCCAACCCACCGAATTGTGTATCAAAGAATTTACACTTCGAGAAGCGTGGTGATGTCACAAAACGGGAACGGACAAGGGTATGGTCAATAAAATGACCAAGGCAGCACAGAGGTAATGAGCTGGGAATGGAAAGAAAGGGGACAGAAAGGTGAAAGATATATCCAGAGACATGGATGTGGTACCCTGGGGAACCAAGAGTTACAAGGGCTCATGGGGCCTGACCAAAGTAGAACCTAGAAATGTACACGGAAGGAAATGCTACAGGTGTGGAAGTGGCTGCCATGTAGCAAATAAGAAGTGTGTAGCACTGCACATAATTTGTCCAGAGTGTAGTTGCTAGGGGCATCTGGCCAGATTTTGAAAAAATGACAAATCTTTTGGACAAGTAAGGGAAGTGTAATAGGAAGATGATAGTGATGATTATGAGTACATGGGAAGAGAAGTTGTCAACTCTGTTCATGCAGTCTGAGAAGGTGAAAAGGAAAAAGCCCTATGCCATGGTGTCCATAAACGGGGTGCAAATACCCATGTTAATAGACAGTGGGGTAGACCCTGGTCAGTGTACTTGCATGGAATAATGAATTTTATTGCTGTACTCTAGAGGAGCCTGAGGTTATGGCAAATGCATATGGAGATAGACCCACCAATATAATAGTGCAGTTAATAGCCTAATTGAAGTACAAAGGGAGAAAAGCTGCTGGTATGGTGGGTGTCGCGAGAAAAGCAGGAAAACTACTTTCATGGGATGATCAGGTGGAGTTGGCCATCAGGTTGGATCCCTGTCACCTGGAACAAGTCTTGACTGTTCAAGGGAGTGAAAAGAACAACAATGGTGTGGAAGTGTCAGCTTGGTTTCCGGAAGTTTGAGATAAAACTTGGTTGCCTCAGAGGATTTGATCAGTGCATAAGACTCAAGCATGGGTCAGTTCCAGTGTTTGCTAAAGTGTGATTGGTGCCTTTGGCTTTACGTAAAGAAGTAAAAGCGGAGATTAAAATAATGGAAAAGGAAGGGATTATTGAGAAAGTTGATGCTTCCGAATGGGGCAGCCCAAATGGTGATGTAAGGAAGCCCAATGGCTCTGTAAGACTGTGTATCGATCTTATGAACTTACACAGCAATGTAGTGGCAGAGAAATGTCCACTACCCAGAAGAGATGATTTGCAGATGTGGCTGGAGTGCAAATAGTTTCCATTTTAGACTTAAAAGTGGCATAGCAAATTGAACTCCATGAAGATTCAATGGATTTGCCATCTTTCATACCTGCCATTGGTTTATTTAGGTGCAGGAGAAAGACATTCAACGTTGTCATGACAGAAGAACAAGTTACTTTCTTACCTGGTAACGTTCTTTCGATGGGATGGTCCGACGACGTATTCCATATCTATGACAGGTAATCACCACAGCTGTGCTGCTTCGGAAACTTTTTTCGGCATCTGCGTCGATGACGTTGATGCGCCGTCGTCGAGGACCTCCTCCGACGTCATCCGATGTGATAAGTAGGACGCACGACGCCCGTAGCCTCAGTTGTAGTTTTTTCCCCCAGAACGTCTGACATTAGTCTACTGCCAATCAGACACAAAGCCTTGCGGAACGTAAGCTGCAATCGCAAAAGAAATTCTGCAGCGGGGAAGGTAGGGAGGGAGCGATATGGAATACGTCGTCGGACCATCCCATCGAAAGAACGTCATCAGGTAAGAAAGTAACTTGTTCTCCGAGGGGATTGGATCCTCCGACGTATTCCATATCTATGATAGACTCCCAAAGCAGTACCAGAGCAAGGAGGAGGGAAAGAATTTAGAATCAAAATTTAGAATTGCCAATCAAATAGCAGAGCAAAGGACCGCCTTGCCAAAGGCCAGATCCTGTCCTCGGATGGAATCGAGGGAATAGTGACGTACAAATGTATGTACTGAAGCCCAGGTGGCTGCATCACAGATGTTGCGAATAGGAACACCCCTCTGCAGGGCAGTAGATGCAGCCATACCCCTGGTAGAATGGGCCCGCAAACCAGCCGGTGGGTCCTTACCTGCCAAGCGGTAACACTCCGAGATGGCCAAAATAATCCAGCGAGACAAAGTATGTTTCGTCACAGCTTGTCCCAAATGCTTTCCAGCGTAACCAATAAAGAGTTGATCGTCCACTCTGACCTGGGACATGCGTGAAACATAAAAGCTTAAAGCTCTCCTAGGATCAAGCCTATGGAGCCTCTCCTCTTCCTTACCAGGATGTGGAGGAGGATAGAACGCCGGAAGAACAACCTTCTGGCTCAAAAGAAATTCCGAAACCAACTTCGGAAGAAAAGAAGGACAAACTCTAAGGACAACCCTGTCCTTGTGAAATACAGTGAAGGGTGGCTTAACTGAAAGTGCCTGTAACTCACTCACTCTGCAAGCGGAAGTGACCGCAACTAAAAATACAGTTTTCAGAGTTAACAGCCTCAAAGGGCAAGAATGTAAAGGCTCAAACGGAGCACCCATAAGAAACTTAAGAACAAGGTTTGAATCCCAACCGGGCACCAGGAAAGGTGACGGAGGGAACATATTAGTGAGCCCTTTCAGAAACTGTGAAATTAAAGGGATTTTAAAGTAGGAACACTCTTCAGACAGCGCTTAAAGATGGACAGCGCCGCCAGGTAACCTTTAATGGTACCCACTTGCAAGCCCCTGTGGGCCAAAGAAAGTAAAAAGGACAGAACCATGGGGATGTCACATGCAAAAGGATCCACATTCTGAACTCTGCACCAGTCGCAGAACTTACCCCAACGGTACAGAGACTTTGTTGCTGGCCGTCGGGCTGAGAGCAACACCTCCATCACGTCTTCAGGGAGGTCCCAATCCTTATACCTCAACCTTTCAGAAGACAAGCGTGAAGGTTGAGGGATCTGACCTCTGGATGGAGAACCTGACCCCCCTCCCGTGAGAGCAGATCGTCTCGGTAGGGAAGACGACGTGGAGGACAGATGGACAAGTCGAGAAGGTCCGGGTACCACGTCCTCCGAGCCCACGCCAGAGCAATGAGGATCATCCGGGAACCGAACTTCCGTAACCTCCGCAGCACTTGCGGGATGACGGGGATTGGAGGAAACGCATACAGCAGTGGGAATGACCATGAACGCGTCTCCTAAGGCTCCTTTTGGAGGAAATTCCCACGAGCAGAACCTCTCGTACTTCCGGTTGACACTGGAGGTGAAGAGATCCACTTGAGGGGTCCCCCAAAGGGCGAAGATCTCCAGGAGAATCTCCTGAGCCAACTCCCACTCGTGAGAGATCGTGCTCTGCCTGCTCAGAGCGTCCGCCGTCACGTTTTCGTCTCCGGCCAGATGAACTGCTGAGATCGAAACTTCCTGCTGGATGGCCCAGAACTCGAGCTGCATCGCCTCCCTGCACAGAGGAAGTGACCCTTCCCTCCCCCCCCCCCGTTTTGTTGAGGTAGTGCATGGCCACTGTGTTGTCCGTCAGGATCAGGACATTCATTCCTCGCACAGTCGGCAGAAAAGCCTTCAGGGCTAGCCTGACGGCCCTCAGCTCCAACTGATTGATATGGAGTCTGGACTCCGACGGAGACCAACGACCGCTGTCAACTCGTTGGCATGAGCACCCCATCCCGTGAGGGATGCATCCGTCACGATCGTCACCTCCGGCCAGGGAAGCCAAAACAGAGCCCCCTAGAAGGTCCTGGGCGACCGAGGGCGGCACCTGAACTGGGTCCGGGATCCTGCCGGAGGACTGCGACTATTGCATCTTGAGTGCCCACTGCAAAGATCTCATCCGCAGGCGAGCCTCTGGCACCAGAAAAATGCAGGATGCCATGAGGCCGAGCAACCTCAAGAACTCGAACGCTGGGAGCGTCTGGGCATGCTGAAACTTGTGCACCATCTGCTGAATGTGAAGAGCCCTCACCTGGGGAGGAAAACACTGCCCCAGGGAAGTGTCGAGCACTACCCCGATGTACTGGAGCTGCTGTGTTGGCGTCAAATGGGACTTCTTTAAATTGAGGGAGAAGCCCAGCCTGTGAAGGGAGTGGCAGGTGACGGACAGATGATCCAGGACTTGCTCGGGAGAGCACGCCCTGATCAACCAATCGTCCAGGTAGGGGTAGAGGTGAATCCCCCCTTTCCTGAGATGCGCTGCCACCACCACCATGAGCTTGGTGAAAACCCTCGGGGCGGAGGTCAATCCGAAAGGCAAGACCCGAAACTGAAAGTGCGAGTCACCAACCGCGAACCTCAGGTACTTCTTGTGCTTGGGATGGATCAGCACATGGAAGTAAGCATCCTTGAGGTCGAGATACACCAACCAGTCCTGAAGCTGAAGGGCCTGGAGGACTTGAGAGAGAGTAACCATCTTGAACTTGTCCTTCCTGAGGAGTTTGTTCAAACCGCGCAAGTCCATGATGGGTCTCATTCCTGTCGTCTTTCTTCGAAATCAAAAAATAAGGGGAATACCATCCCTTGTTCCTCTCCGCTACAGGCACCAGTTCTATGGCACCTTTCTCCAGCAGGGATTGAATTTCCTGCGCAAGGAGCGGATCCGGACTCTTCAAAGAGAGGTTCCCTGGTGGATTGTCGTGAACCCACACATCTGAAGTAATGGCACGCCACTCTACAAGATGCTGCGCCAGCCTTCCCCCAACCGGCAAACCATGGGACATGGCCTCATGACTGAGTGGTAGCGGCTGCGGCGTTACCTGAGGGCAAAGAGGCAACTGCCCGAGTGGGCTTCGCAGCACGGGTACCCGGTCGTCCACCTCTGGTACCCCTGTGTTGGCCTCTGACTGCTAGCTCCTCTCGCTTTACTGAAGGACGAGTAGTAGTGAAAGGAACCACCCCTCCATTGCTGTCCCCTAGGACGAAAAGGCGGAGGTTGGCGAACTGCAGCGCCCAACGACTTCGCTTTGGAGGTCTGCAACCTCTCTAGGCTCTCTTCAGCCGTGCTGCCAAAAAGGTATTCACCGTCAAAGGGCATGTTGAGGAGCCGGAACTGCACATCAGGAGCAAACCCCGACTTCTGCAACCACGCAAACCTACGTATCACGGTGCTCGCTGCCATGGACCTGCTGACGCATTCAGCAATGTCCAAACCCGACTGAACGGACTCACACATGGCATCCTTACCATCCTGGACCATAGCAAGGAAACCATCCCGTTCGTCCCCTTCGGGAATATGTTCAGCCGCTAACGCAACACAGTTTCACAGAGTGTGTGTGTGAAACGAGACAAGGCACATATGGAGTTGGCCGCCTGAAGCGCCATACCACCCGAAGAAAACACTTTCTTCGCCCAGCCATCAAAACATTTGTCGTCCCTATCAGGAGGGATGGTAGGGTATGACGCCTGCTTTGCCGGGGCCGTGGCCGCCTGCACCACCAAACTCTCTGGAGTGGGGTGCCTAGTCAAGTAGCAGGGGTCGCTACTGGCTGGACGGTATTTTCGCGACAAGGACCTGCCCCCCGCCGGGAGACTCTCCGGAGCAGTCCAAGCCGCCGCCACCCTTCTCTGTAGAGCCATATGAAACGGCAGTACCGGGTCAGTTGGGGGACCAACATCAAGGATGTCCGTGAGATCATCCTGCACAAACTCCCCTGGGGGAGCAGACCATCCCAAGTACTTGGAGACCCTAGCCATAAGGCGCCGGTACGAGGAATCGGCATGAGAGCCAGGCTCAGGCCTACAAAACTCCACCTCCGGAGAGGTGTCCAGTCCACTGGCATCATGCAGGGACTGCCTCAAATCGTCAACTTGACTATGGCCCGAGACCATCTCATCTGGAACCGGACTAGGAACCAGGCCATCAGAATCCTCATCCACCTCCGAAATATATTCCAGGTGGTGAAAAGAAGGCACCCGAGAGTCCTTGCTCTTAACCAGAGCCTTTCTAGGGGGTTCCCCCGTGCCACGGGGTACCTCCGACAACCCGGCCTCGAAAGGCGTCGAGTGAATCGACGCCGGCATCGAGAGAACAGGCATCGGCGCCGAGAGGAGCGGCGGCGACATCGAGTAAATCGGAGTCGACGTCAGATGCAGCGCCGCCAGCATCGACGGCGTCGACACAGTCCTCGAAGCCGGAGCTCCGAGCGTGTCCTTTGACGACCTGAGCGTCGACGGCTTCGACGACTTCCTCGGAGCCGGAGCCTCGAGAAAGCCTGTCGACGCCCTCGATGCCTCAGGCGTCGATGTCTTCCTCGAAGACATCACAGGTGCACACGGTCTCGAACGTGTTGAGGACCAGGACCTGGAACGGGTACGTCGAGAAAGAGTCCCCTTGTCCCAAAGGGACCTCTCCCGTGACTCGTGCCGACCACTCTTGCGAGCGGTGTCTCTCGACCTCTCACGGCCGACCCCACTCGGGGGCGCGGACAGTTTAGTACCCTGCGACTCGAGAATCACCAGCATTTTCTTCCCAAAGGAAGCCCATTCCTCCGGCATCGCACGGCTGGTGGGGTAAGCGACGTGCCGGGCAGAGTCCTCAGAAGAGGACCTGGAAGTCGACCGCTGTCGGCGCTTCCGAGAATGCCTGGAAGAGGCCGAGGAGTGGCGAGACCGACTCTTAGAAGGAGACCCACGAGACTTCCAACGACGCGGAGAGTCACCTCTCGAATTATCCGTCGAAAGCCCTGCAGACTTCCGGGGCCCACACTCCCCGCACTTCTTGAAGCCCGGACGCGGGGTTGAAGACGAAGTAGAAGACATCTTCTTACGAAGGAGTTTCTCACAAAAACAAACTGGTTCTAAGAACCGAGAAGAACAGAACTCCAAAGAGTCGAGGCGTAACCGAGATTCACGAAGCAACAAGTTCGCGGAAAAAACGGAACTGAGGCTGCGGGTGTCGTGCATCCTACTTATCACATCGGATGACGTTGGAGGAGGTCCTCGACGACGGCGCATCGACGTCATCGACGCAGGACGCAGACAAAAGTTTCCGAAGCAGCACAGCTGTGGTGATTACCTGTCATAGATATGGAATACGTCGGAGGACCCAATCCCCTCGAAAATGTATTTCAGAATGTTATGCATAGGCTTTTGGGGAACAAAATGGTGGTACTGTTCTATCAAAATGATGTTCTTGTATGTGGTGTGTCTATGGAAGAACATGATGGTCGATCCAGAAGAGTGCTTAGGATTTCAAAGGAATCAGGCTTGACAATAGCAATGGAGACATTTATTTTCAGGGCAGACAGTGACGTATCTTGGTCATGAAATTACAAGGCATGGTGTGAAGCCAAAGCATGACAAAGTGGAAGCATTGAAAAAAATGGCAGAACCACAAAATTCGAATGATGCTGCATTGTTCTTAGGGATGGCACAGTTTTACAGTACATTTGTAGACAGACTAACAACCAAAAACGTGAGACTTACTCAAATATGTGGTGTTTGATTGGAATGATGAGTGCACAAGGGAATTTATTTGAGGGATTCAAACAGTGTATAGCTCAGGCACCTTTGTTGGCTGGGTTTGTAGAGGTGCGGAATACAATGATTTACACTGAGGCGAGTGATTGCGGCTTTAGAACTGTATTGATGCACGAACTTGATGGAGAACTGCTGACTATTGCATATGTATAAAGGATGTGGAAGCAGGCAGATAAAAGTATTCTGTGGTGGAAACAGAGGCGTTGGCTTGTGTGTGGGCAATTAAATTCAGAATGTATGTCTGGAGCTGAGAATTTAAAGTCAGGACGGATCATAAACCACTGGTTAGTATTTTCAACAAAGATGGATTGGAAAGTGCGTCGAGGAGAATTATGAAATGGGTGAGTAGTTTCAGGGCTTACAGTTTCAAGTAGAGCATGTTCATGGGAGGAGAAAGGTCATAGCAGATGCATTGTCCAGGTCTGCGGTTGAATATGCCTTGGTAGGGGAAGAAGGTGAGTAGGAAATATAAATTGTTCAGGTGCAGAAGAGCATCAAACGGAAGGATTGGAATTAAGCATGTGCAAAGGATAGGATTCATCAGACTGCGTTGGAGTTGGTACAAACGAATACCAATGCCACTGGTCATTAAAAGGTTAAGGAGTATAGAAGAGTAAGATTGTGTGCAAGGGATTCTTATTTGTGTAGAGATCATTGACAGGTGGTTCCTGAGGATAAGAGGGTTTCTGTTATGAATTTGGGCCACATAGGACATTTAGGTCGGCAAGAATCAATGGAGTACCATTTATTGCCTTTTTTGCAGCTAAAATGATTACAAAACATTACACTTGAGCAGGCTGAACAATTACAAGCATTACTTGAAATGCCGTTAAACATCTGGTCTTCATTAAGGAACTGTACTTCAGTGGGCCTATTCATCGTCTCAGCTATTTGCAGCCAGTTAAATATGTCCTGGCAGGGTTTCAGTCTGGAATGAGAAGGGTGAGCACTATAACATTAACCATGGGGAGTCTGCACTGGTTGCCAGCAGCAGAGACAAACTTAGTATAGTGTACAAAAATGTTCCCCCCGTCACCCCAGCGGCTTCTCCTTGCATGCTTTTCAGGCTTACACCTGATTATTATTTAAGGACCAGGTTGAGGGCCCCAAAGTTCTGTGGCGTTGGGAACCAAAGTTTATGCTCCATTAGTCAACTAATGGAGCACACTCAAGAGGCATCTCATCTTCCCATTCAGTTGGAATGGAAGACTTGCATTTCGAGAATTTTTAACACATTTGAGGAAGACTGGCCTAGGTGCCAAAGATTTAGGTCCGTCTTCAAGTGCCCAGAGTCTGTTCCCTTGTGATCATGTAATGTTGGTCAACATTAGTCCATTCTTTTTTTCCCCGGGTACTTGTGATCCTTTCCATTGCATCACCAGATATGCTCGTGCTGCCAGCAGGAGTGGTGCGGCCACTCCCTTAACCCTCCTGTGTTTCCCCGCAGATTCTTGTAGCTCAAATAGTATGAGACAGGGTTCTGCAGTACGTTGGATCCCATCCAGTTCCCTAATCCAACCCAGCACTTCGTCCCAGTACACCTTTATAAGGGGGCACCCCCACCACATGTGCCATTAATCCGCTCTCTCACCGCAGCGACGCCAACACAAAGGGCTGGTTGACTGGAACATCTTACATAACCTATGCGGGTCATATTGCCATCTGTGCAGGAGCTTGATGGCATGCAGTTTGTACTGGCATGATATCGACATTGATGAGGTTCCTTTGCATATTTTCCCGCATAGGTCTGGGTCAACTCAAAGCCTAGATCCATTCCCCACTTAAGCTGCAAGGTTTCAGTTGACCCCTTCCCTGCAGGTATCGGGGCTCTATACATAATAGATATGAGGCCTGCAGAGTGTCTTCTTGTCGAGGATCTCCTCAAAGGGGTGAAGTCCCTCTGGATTTTGTCCTTCCATGTGTCCCTTGTAAGGATTCCTATAAGCTGAAGGAAGGGGAAAACCAGTAGTGGGCCTATTGCCAGGGCATTTTTCAACTCAGATTTCAACAAAGGTGCCCCCCCTCCAGAGCTGACCGACTCCCTCCAGACCAGCGTCAAACCAGGGTTGAAAGTGTTTGTGATTGGGAATGTGTTCTCTAACCCTGGGTGCCCAGATATGACTCAGAGGGGACAGCCATGATGTGATGTCTCGCATATTGACCCCTTCTCGCCAAATTTTCCATATGGTTCCCAATATAGGATGTTCCCTAATTCTGTGTATGAGTTTGTTCCTCAGGACCCATAGCCATTCTGCGACTGTAGCCGGGGCCAGATTGGAGCCATCTAAGTCAAGCCACTGAAGTCCCTTCTGCCCCCTCAGATGGGGAACGAGAACCCTTAGTTGTGCCGCTTCATATTATTTTTGTATATCTGGTAAGCCCACACCACACATGCCTTTAGGGAACGTCAAGACCTCACATGCTACCCATGCCTTCTTCCCTTGCCACAAAAACTTCAGGATTGCTCTTTTCACTTCGCCAAAGAAGTATTTTGGAAGGCGATTAGGGAGCATCTGAAAGGGGTATAAGAATCTGGGCAGAGACACCATCTTAACAGCGTTGAGCCTACCAAGCCAGGATATTGTACATTTTTCCCATTTCTCTAGGTCAGCCCGGACGTTCGCGACAAGGGGGGGAAGTTGGCCTCGTATAAGGCATCTAGGTCCCTTGTTAGATTTATCCCTAAATAGAGGAGGGTGTCTCCCCCGATCGTATGGCGCAGTGGGGCGAATCTGTCAGTCTCCCTCTTGTCGGATCGCTGGAGTGGGAACAATATAGTTTTGGCTCTGTTGATCTTGAAGCCTGCTAATATCCTGTATTGTTTAATCAAGTGTATCGCCCAGGGTATCTATGTCAGAGGATTTTGTACATGTAGCAGCAGGTCATCTGCATATAGGGCCACTTGGCGCACTCTCCCGCTCACCTTTAATCCCTCCACATGCTGATCTCCTCTGAGCCTCTATGACAGGGGCTCCAGGGAGGGTGCATACAGTATCACTGAGAGGGGGCACCCCTGCCGCGTTCCTCTGCCTAGGTTAAACCAACAGGAATACTAACCATTAACCGCTGCTGACGCCTTTGGGGAAGTGTACATGGCTTTCACCCCTTCTAAAGCGAGGTCCTAGCCCCACCTTGGCCAGGACCACCTCCAGGGAACCTCATTCCACCCTATCGAACGCCTTCTCTGGATCTACCGAGAGGAGAACTGGGTCATTACCATATTACACGCCTCGTGGATCAGATGGAGCGTCTTCCACATTGTGTATGCGCCTTGTTGACCCAATATAAACCCGGCCTGCTTGGGGTCTATCAAGCACAACATGTATGTTTCAAGCCTCGCTACAATCACCCTTGTGAAAATCTTAGCGTCAATATTTAGCAACAATATGAGACTAAGATCCACACTTTTTGGGGTGTTTGCCCTCCTTGGGGATCACCGTAATTAGCGCTTGGGAGAAGGAGTCAGGGGCCGTGCCCATTTCGTGGATGTCGTTAAACAGCTCAACCATAAAGGGGAGGAGTGAGGAGAGCAAGGATTTGTAAAAACCTGCAGTGTCCCCTTCCTCCCTCAGTGCTTTCCCTAGCAGCAGTCTCTTCACTGCTCTCTTGATCTCCTATGCAGTGATCAGTGACTCAAGTGCGTCAGCCTCTGTGTGAGATTCGGCATCTGTGCATTCTCAATGTCTCATATATATCTGGCCACCCTTGGTCAAACTCCGATCTATATAGGGTCTCGTAAAATGTTACTAAAATATGGTGTTTTCTCAAGACTGCGCCATATAAGAATTACGTTCAGAAAGAGCTGACGTGCATTGGAGAATGCACATGAAAAATGGAGAGAAGGGAACTAACCCATGAATTGTGAATACTGAACAAAACTAGATTTTGCCCAGTTTCGAGAAAGGCTTTACTCGGCTGAAACACGTATCAGCTTAAGGGCACCGCAAAATTAAAAGAAACCATGACAATCACTTGAGCTTTTGTGCTAATTCTTATCTGGTGCAGTCTTGAGAAAATACTATATTTTAGTAATCAATAGCTGTTTCTGGCTACATCTGCTTTCCACAAGACCATCAGCATATAATTACAAGATAGTTTTCAATAAACAACAGCAAACCAAACATGCTAGGCATATACAGAGGTGTCGCCGCTCGACGAGCTTTCTAAAGCCAAACCATCCTTTCTTCATATTCTCGTGAAATGTTGCAAACGCTTCCGGGAGTCCCTCTGGCCCTAGTTTCTGAGCCCCCTCCTGCCCTTCTATGGACTCCACCGATCTCTCGTCTCGCGGTCCCCTTAATCTAGCGGCCAACAATGTGTCAGCCTTGTCGCCTTTCTTATAAAACATCTGTTTGAGAAGTTGCAGTTTCTGGACAATCTGACCCTCCTCTAGGGCGCGGAGCTCCTCTCTTTTACATTTGGCTTCCTGAATCTTGGTTTCCCTCTCTTCTGTGGCATTCCGTGCCGCTCTGTCAAACCATGCTATCTCCTCCCTCAATCTGCCTTCTATCAGCGTCCGCTCCCTCTTTTTAGTAGCTCCTTCTCTAATCAGGATCCCCCTGCATGTTGTCTTGCCCGCCTCCCAGACCATTGCCCTTGGCACCTCGCCTAGATCATTCATTTTAAAGTAATCCCTTATTTACCCCTCCATCTCAGTTCGGAAGCCTGGGTCCTTCCACAAGGACTCATTGCATTTCCACTCTGATCCCGTGTGTGGGAGATCAGCCCAGTTCAGATTCAACATGACCATATCATGGTCAGACCATGTGATCGGGGAGATCTCTGAACTCATCGCTGCATCCCATATGCCTCTCGAGATATACACATAATCGATCCTAGCAAAAGCAGCATGGGGTGCCGAGTAAAAAGTGTAGTCCCTCTCATTCGGATGGAGGTTCCTCCATACATCCCGCAGACCATACATTTCTAACATTTCCATGCCGCCAGGCCGACCCTCACCCCATGGATTTCGCATCCCAGGATTGCCCCCCTGTCTATCTATGATAGTATCTGCCCAGAGATTGAAATCCCCTCCAAGGATTATGTGTCTGGAGGCCTCTAGCATTATCTTCGGGAGGGTTCTCTGCAGAAATCTGTGTTGACCCGTGTTGGGGGCGTACACCGTTGCAAGTGTGAATGTGACTTTACGTGTGGTTCCAACAATAAGGATGGCCCTCCCCTCCACATCTGCCCATACCTTGGTTACCTGCAGATTCAGATCCGTTCTCACAAGAATCCCGACTCCCGCCTTTTTCAGGGGGCCTGAGCCCCAGCATTCCACCCCCAATCTCGGACCCAGGATCCTGCGCTCCTCCCCTCATGCATATTTGGTTTCCTGCAGGAACAACACATCTAGTCTCGCTCTTCGGTACTCCCTGGCTACGAGTGACCTTTTTGTAGGCAAGTTCAGTCCCTTGACATTCAGTGTTCCCACCCTGAGGAGGTTAATCCTTAAAGTATCACATTCCACTGCCATTTCTTCATACCTTCACTCATTAAGGCGTGGTTACACCCTGGTAACAAAGCTCTCAAATTGTCACACCTGTGACCCCTGATAGCCTGCCCAAAAGGGGATCCGTTCCCAACTGTTCGCCCCTCTCACCCCCAACCCCACTCCCTTTCCCTTTAAAGGCATCCAAAATGGCCCGGTTATCATCACCAGGATGCGTTCGGACCAACAGTGGGGACCAGATGCCACCTAGTCCCTTCTCAAAAAACAATCATATTAACGTTGAGCCCCCTCCCCCACAACATAACTCAAAAAGACCCCAACACGTCACCCTTTGAACATGTCCCCCCTGCCGATGCGCAGCCAAAGCCTTTAACACCACGGACTCCCAAAGTTATCTACGCCTATGCGCCCCGACCTTCTGAAACCAGTTTGTTTCCATATTATCATGTTCCTTGGAGATCTGGGGGTCAACACTCAAAGTAGCTGCCATATTAGATGTCTGCGTCGGGGGGAGGCATTCATCCTCTTGTATCTTCTGGAGCCATGCATGCGTCTCCATCGCAGTCCAGTCCCTGAATGCGCCAGCGTCTCTAATCTTCTCCTCTTTCCTCCTGATTCTGCTCATTTGCCGGATTGCGGAGGTGATCGACGATGCACTTTTTATCTCTCTCTCTCTCTTTCTCTCTCTCTTTCTCTCTCTCTCACACACCTGAGCCTCTCCTTCCTTCCCTCCAGTTCAAACAAGAGCGAGAATGGGTAGCCCCACCTGTAGTGGATGCCTTGGTCCTTCAACCATTTTGTGAGAGGCATGCGCATCCGTCTCAAAGCCAAAGACGACAGGTCTTGGAAGATTGTCACTCTGGCAGCATCCAGGGTGACTGGCCCGATCAGTTTCACCTTCTCTAAGATTCTGGCCCGATCACTGTAATTGTGGAACCTCACCAGGACGGTCCGTGGGCCACAGGGTGCTCCACACGCTCTGTGAATCCTATTAACCTTAGCCTCATCAATGGAGTCATCTTCGAACATCAGATCTTGTTCAGATTCTCCGTCTCGGTCTGGAATACCAAAAAATCTTAGGTTGTTCCTCCTCTCACGATTCTCCAAATCGTCCATCCTTAGGAGGAATTCCTCTTCTCTGGTCTCCAATTCTATTATACTCTGGTCCATCTGCGTTTCAAGAGTAGCAATGTCGATCCAGTGGGTGACCCTATAGACCTTTACGCCAATGTGAGCTCTCATATTCTTTATTTCTTCTAACAGAGCTGCCGCATCCCCCTTGGTAGCTGCCGAGTCGGTTCCTGAGGTTGCCATGGAGGTACTCCGAGAGGTTTGACTGGCAAGGCGGAGCGGCGTATATCTGTATGTTGCTAACTTCTGTCTTATTTCCATGCTCTCCGACTAAGCCTTATATACCTCAGACACTCCATGGCACTACTCTATTCGTCTGGCCGATGGGTGACGGCGCCCCAGTTCTATCAACTGTCCTAATGTCTGGGGCCGGGAGGAGGGCACACGCCCCAATGCTGGGGGCCCAACCCTCACTCTGGCCACGTACGTTGTGGTGGTCGGTCAGTAGGCTCGGTCTGCTCATGATCGTGGGGGGGGGCTCTTTAGTGGTGGGGGCCTTACACTCTCAGACGGCCATCTCCCCTCCTGAAGAGGACTGAATGAAGACTGCTTTCTCTTCTCACTTCATACATTGCGACTGAGGCTATTTCACTCGCTTCTTACCCCCAGAGTCTGGCAGGAGGGCACACGCCCCTAGCCTGGGGGCCCAACCCTTCGTCTCTGCTAGGTTATATTTCCGTCAGGGTCACGTACGTTGGGGCACTAGTAGGTTCAACTGATGACCTTTAAGTGGCTCTTTGCCTCTATTCTTTGTGTTGTGCGAGCACCTGCTCCAGGAACCCCTATCCTGGGATTCTATTTGCGTGGGCCACCGACTGTTGAGGGCGCAGTACTAGCCAGTCTACCCTGCTAGGGGTTCACCACCCTGGTCCACACGTGGGCTTTAACGGACTCCCGCTGTTCAGATACCCCCACGCCACACCAGCCACATTGGGGGCCCAAGCTTTGTATTGCTACACGTGCTCAGTTAGGTCTCCCACCTGGAAGCCCTTGAGGGTAGACGTCAAGACTGGCCCCACGTGGGAAGGACGTGTGTGGTTTCGCACTTTTGTGGAGCCCTCTTGTTCGCTGCAGAAGGGTCTGGAATCTCATGATATATTTTGTGAGCTGAGTGCTGGTTCGCCCAACTGGGCCTGCCTCGACTGTGCCTTAGCTTTTAGGAGGATATGTTCACTGTCCTACCTTTGTTCCTGATGGGCCACTGAGTTAGACCAGTGTTCACACTATTTCTCTCCCGTTGTTCGAGGAGCCAAACTGGAGTTGGGGCGGCTCCCAAATTGTTGCGTTAATGTCTGGGGCTCATAGTACTGCTTGGTGGAGTCTGAGTTTCGTACGTTGTTTCCTGGTAATAGGAGGCCCGATGTTCAAATTGTTGTTGTGGATTAAGGAGGCTCCGGGTTGTTTGGGATTTATAGTAATCCTGGTGATTTCGACAGCGTACACATTAAGGACTCTACTTCCACCTCGGTTGTTGTCCCGTTCTGGGTTGCCACCATTGCAGTGTTACACACAGTGAGACACATCCCTGGTGTGTTACGGGAGGTGGTACCGTTGCCTAGGGCGAGCTCAGAGGACGGGGTCTGGCCCGGCCTCACAGGGAAGGGTTGAATTGAGTATCAGGGAGCCCGGATCATGGGTGAATCCAAGAAAAGAAGAAGAAAAAAAAATATATGTCCTTACTGCTGGCTTGGATGGTTCCAAGTGGTCCCGTATGTCTGCACTCTGTCACGGGGTGTTCCGGACTGCTGTGCCCTCTGCGCCGAGCTGCACTTCACGTTCAGCTGCAGTGGAGAGCGTTCCTGTGGAGACCAGCAAAAGCGGAGTACACAAGCAGGAGGGGGTACCAGTCGGCTCACCATTGGCACCTCAGAGGGGCACGCACTCCCGTAGGACCTTCCTTTGTGCCACTCTTCAGGGCGCCATCTTGTGGGTCCTTTAGGTCGTCCGATCCCGGCCGGGGCACCAAGGGAAGCAGACCACCTCGGCTCCCAACATTTATGGGAAGCTGCCGGCGTCTTCACAAGGACTCATGAGACCACTTACAAGTGCCTGCATGGCACACGTGGGTCACAGGCCGCTTTCACTTTCGGTCTCATCCAGCAGGCCGTCTCTTCAAAGCGCCCAACTATAAAGTCTTGGTTTGGCACAATTCTGACGCCAATTTTCTCTGCTCCTTCACTCACTTCAAGGGGGATATGTTCCTACGCCTCTCAGATTGAACTTTGAGGGTGAGGGGTCTTTTAGTGGGGGCTCAAGCCACTTTGGGGACCTCTGGGCGAGGAGCTCACACGGAGGCCGACTTCATCCGTGCGCCCCCTGGTGGCCTCTTTGCAATTCTATTTTAACCCTCTTTCAGGTTTGCTTTTTTCCTCTCCATTATCCATTTTCATTATTTTGTAGCATCTTATTTGCCCTTCATTTATTTTCTGTGGTCTTCCCTCCTTTCCCATTTCTTCTTTCCTTCCTCTTGTCCATGTCTTTTTTTGTACATGATTTCCTTTTCTAACTTCCTTCCATTTGATCCATCAACATTCCTTTGTTTACTATTATTTAGTCTTGCTAATTTTTTCCTTTCTGCTTTTTCCCCCCTTTTTCTTTCCTTCCTTCAATCGTAGTTTTCTTCTCCCTTTCCCACTTTTCCTTCTTGTAACTGATAACACACTAGCTCCACCATGTTCAACTTTGACATCTGGGAAATGTAGAGGATGATGCATTAGAAATGAGTCAAACTTCATTTTTTGGCAATCTTGCTTAGAAGTTTGTATCACCAACCAAATAGTACCATCACACGACCTATTAGTTTAATTGTTTACTGTGCGACGTGAGAGAAGAACACTTAGTCGTCTATCACAGATGGGATCTGACAATTAACTTGGTGATTTTGAGCGGACTGGGGGCATGCTCTAGATCTGCGTACACATGCGTTCCTTCGTTGGAGGCAGTGATGTGTGCCGAACAATTATAATAAGTTGTGTGATGGTACTATACTATTTGGTTGGTGATACAAACTTCGGAGAGGGCCTTCATACTAAGTGTTCAGTGAGAAGGCGGTCTCCGGCATCTGCCTGTATTTGCAGTATAGAACACTGTAAACTTCGTGGTAGGTCTCACCCTGGAGCACTGAGGATCTGTTTCCGAGTTCGCGCCACCCCCTCTAACAAGCATTGGATAGAGAATTTTGGCTGCAATTTCAAGCCCTTGTTTAGCCGACCGAAACATATGTAGACTGTCAATAAGTCATTCTATTGTACATATATACATGCCTACAGGAGATGTGTGTAAAATATATAACATAATTTGTGTAGGAATACAAGGAGGGCACCAGCTATAGGTGGACCCTTTTGTGTTGTGAATATTGGCATTGGATGTGTATGAGAATGTATGGGTATGAAAGGTGGTAATAATTAGATGTCAAAAGTATGATTTACGATGTAAAATGTATATTTTTTTTACCATTTTTGATACTTTATGGAATAAATTAATGGTTTTGTATTGAACACGATTGTGAATTTTGTCTATGTAACCTCATCGCCAATGTCCACTTTTTTGCATATCATCCAGGTGGCCAGGACATGGCCATCGCTTTTGGATCTAGTTCCTGGGGGTGGACCAGTGCGGCAGGATCACATGGATGAGGAGTCTTCGGGGAGTGGAAGTGGGACACCGGATGGTGAGACGCAGTTTCCCCTTCCCTGTAACACCTTTTCTACATACTACCAGGTAGGATACTTAGGAACTCCCCTCCACCCCCTCCCCCTTTCAGATACAAGCACTTTCTCATGGACAGCTCAATGTGAGAGAAACCAGAGTAACACCTGAGCCATATACCTGACATGTCCCAATACAATGGCCAGCCAGGGTCAGGCAATTACTGATCATTACACACACCCGACTTCCATCATACTTCCCCCCACGAATAAAAGGCGGAGCACGAAAGCACACTCTGAGCAAGGCAAAGCACAAGAGGAAGCAGCAGTTCCTAGATGGCAGTTTAATACAAGGAGAAAGATGGCATGACTGAAGAGGGTTGCAAGGAGTGAAGTGCCTTTGACCTTTTCAGAAAAAGACTTACTTTCATGAGCCTCTGCGAATAAGAAACATAAGACTCAGAATTAAAGCTGAAGAAACCAGCATTGTGTGTTGGAGGTACTCGGGGCTCTCCCGCGTCTGAAGCCAAGGCACGTAGGATCATTTGCTGCCATGGTACTGTCCTTGACTCTTACAACAAAGCAGTGCCAGTAAAGTCAGCGCAGCCGTGAGTTGGGGAGACTACTATCAGACCGGTCTGCGTTAAAAAAGCCAAGGTTGCAAGCGGCAACATTGTTTAAGAAAACTGAAGAGAACAGTGTGTGAAGTGTATGTGACAAGCGATGCAAATATAATTAAACAGGAGGTGAGTGACTGAACTTTTGAAGCCAAGACAGATACCATAAACAGAGTGGTCCGACGACCACATGGGTGCTCATTCGAAGGTCTTTGTTAGGTACCCAACTGAAAGGTGGCAAATGTAAAAAAAAGGATTGTGAAATCGAAGTGATCCTGCAACTGGTCAAACCAAACCCTATGCACTTTCGAAAGTCTTTGATAGTTGATGCTAACTGAAATTGGTCCGAACCCGGCTTAGGCATGACTGAGGAGGGTTGCAAGGAGGGAAGTGCCCTTGACCTTTTCAGAGAAAGACTGTTACTTTCATGAGTTTTGAGAATAAGACTCAATTAAAGCTGAAGAAACCTGCATTATGTGTCAGAGGTACTTGGGGGCTCTCCCGCGCCAAAAGCCAAGGCGGAGAGGATTGTTTGCCATCAAGGTACTGCCCTCGACTCCTACAACAAAGCAGCCCCAGTAAAGTCAGTGAAGCAGGTGAGTTGGGGAGACTGATACCAGTCCCATCTGTGTTAAAGCCAAGGTTGCAAGCGGCAACACTCTATAAGAAAACTGAAGACTGAAGAGTACAGTGTGTAAAGCCTATGTGACAAGCAACGCAATTATAATTAAACAGCAGATGAGTGACTGAATTTTTGAAGCCAAGGCAGATACCGTAAACAGAGTCGTCTGGCGTCACGTGGGTGCTCATTCGAAAGTCTCCGTTAGGTATCCAACTGAAAGGTGGCAAATGTAAAAAGGGATTGTGAAATCGAAGTTGTCCTGCAACGGGTCAAGACCAACCCTGTGCACATTCAAAAGTCTTCAATAGTTAATGCTAACTGAAATTGGTCCGAACTCGGCTGAGGGAGACTAATTGTATTAAGAAGGGGATTTGAGCCCGGCTGTGGGGGATCCAGGGTGAACCGGGAGTCCCCTGAGAAAGAATATCCTAGGAACATTGTGAAAGAGGATCTGAGTCTGGAAGAGGGGGATCCAGGTTGACTATTGAATCACCTGAATTGAGTACTAGTATAAGGAAAATAACTGTTTGTTTTGCCGTATCAGGCCCTCTGCATGAAGAGACTTTTATAGGCAAAGAGATTTGGGCATGGAAGGCCCCGATGCTGATTGAACTGTATCCTTGTGCTTAAGAAGCCAGAGATTGTGCTATGCTCGAGTGAACCACCTTGTCCCGAGCTGAAAACCTGGGAAGGGCGGCCAATGCCTGAACATCCTGGCATATTTTTGTGAACACTTTTTCATAAACGTTACTCCACACTATTTGTATTTAGAGGTAAGGATTGGCAATAGGTTTATTGGTATAGGCCCTTTTATTTTGACAGGACACGACTAGGACTGCATTATTATTTGATGGTTGTAGCTTGCTTCCATCTGTAGATTTAGGATTAGATAGGTGTTTATCATACCCTTGTTGAAGTTCAATAAACACCCTTGAACTGTGGTTATTTGTGTCCGTCTTACTGTTGATACCATGCCTTCCTTACAATACCCAATCAAATCCTGTTCAATTGAACTCAAGCGTTTTATTTTACATCTGCGCTTAAATATACTTCCAACAGGGGAATATACTGGGGCATGGAATAGAATTCCTTTGGAGGAACCAATGTACCGTTTTTGTAGGAAAAACACCAAGACAAGTCGACACATTGTCATTATGCCCATTATTACAACTCTATCATGTTGGGGGCTACAGCAACATTGTCAAGCACCTCGATCGGATCAGATCTGAACAATTCTGGAGTATACCATATGGAGGTGAATCTGTTGTCATTAAGGCCACAGCCCATAACATTTGGAGAGAGGTTTTAAAGCTGATGGAGTCTGGATTTACCAAGGTTTAGCTCTATGTACTCAATTGCTTTTATGTTGGCCCATAGATGTAAACTGGCCAATAAAGCAGCCTACTTGGCTAAGGAAGAGCAGGATATGTTGGCCATAGTGGCCCAGTTTATGCCTCTAACCAGTTATTGGGAGGTTAAGCAGGCTTTTAGGTTTGAGAATCATCTGAACTTTGTAAAGCAAAAAGAAGCAAGGACTTTATATTTAAAACTACGTTTGGGCAAGATACCCCTGACAAGCCTCGGCAGCCAATGGAACCCAGGTGTTTCAGGGTCAGGATGTGCTTGAGAGTATTGTCAATTTCTTCTTGATCTGCCCACATTACCTTGATTATAAGAGGAGGTTGTTAAGAGTGCTCTTCAATATGAGACCAATTAGGTTTACAGGTAATGCACTCATTTTTTGCTGTTGTGCCGCTGACTCACCTGCTGTTTATTGTACTTCCAACAACTTGTTGTGCGCATGGTGAGGAAGGATAAAGGAGTCAATGACCTAATTTTTAGCAACCTACGTGCTCCTCAATTTTTCTAAGCTTTTGTGCCTAGGAATGTTAACCATACATAGAAGTATTTATCTCAATTTTATCTTGTTTGTTGTTATGATCTGCAACTGAAAAATGTATTCTTGGTTTTATCTCCTTGAATTAACTTTTGTGTTCTGATGAATTAATCGAAGTGATTATGGAATTGTGATTAATTAGGTGCCGCTTTTATGATTAACTTGTTATCGAACTAAAGCTTAACTGACTGAATATAGCCAGCAGGGTTGCCGACTTTTGGGTTTCCCGAGAAGTGTGCGAATGGTCTGACTTTTAGCATAAATCTTTACAGCGCAACATATGATAACGTGCTAAACACCGAAGAGGTTTCTAAGCGCGGACCTGGCTTTCAAACCTGTGTTGCTCTGCGATGAGCATGTTGCCGCTTAGTAATACTGCCCGCCATAACTTGTAGGTTGCAGTGTGGTCATGTTTTAACAAATCCACTGAGGCATAAAGAACTTAATGGCATTTTAAATGCAGATAATTAAAGTTAACAATTTGAAAAAGCCCCTCCATCTAGCCCATGTATTACTCGCACCCATGTATTAAAGCGGATGGCTGGGCCACTGGCGTTTGGCACGAGTCCCAGGCCTGCAGGACTAGTGATAAAGGGCCATATAAATGAGTGCCAGCAGTGCTCACTGTAAATCAACCCCATGAAGCTGTGCCCATAACCTTTCCATGCAAGTAATGATCACTGTGTAAATCATCACTTTCATGAAGCTACACACTACACTTTGACATCATGCTCACTGTAAATTACTTGTAGGATTCAAGCCGCAGCCACAATTTGCAGAACTAGTTATCCACATTTACTACTTCCTGCATTTTCCCCCACCATACAAGAACACTTGCAGATAATCCAGTCGTTAGAGTCATACTGGTCCTACACACACACAAAGTCAGATAACCCACACACGAACAGAGACCCACTAAATTTCAAATATACACACTTGCATACTGCACAAGCACTTAATTTCGTTTACTTTCCTGTAGGTCTGCTCGTCCATCTCTGTCCCCTGAGCATGGACAGGAGCAGCCTAAAAGTGCTCTGGGACCCCAATGGAGGGCATGCTGGCATGCTCCGGAAAGTCTTTAACACAAGGGGTGAGCTGGGCGAGGCAGGTCACCTCATGCAAGCTCTCAAGTTGGTTGCTTGGCATCCTGGGGGGCAGCATGTTCACCAAACAAATGCATACATTATAAAAGAACATTACATTTTAGAGCCCGGGCACAACGCAACCCCACCTGCTACAGCCCTTTGGGTGTGCTGCCACCAGTTGGGCCTCAGCCCTCCCTGAACATGGGAGAGGGGAAAGTGTGACAACATCATCCAGCCCCCAAGAGGTTGGCCCACTGATGCCTAGTGCACTACCAGTTTCCAGTAAACCCACAATTAACAGGTCAGATCATGTTATTTGCACATATTCAAATTACCTTGTATCCATGTAAGAGATTACTGGTTCCCATCAGAGTTAAAATCAGACATCTTCCCCTTACTTAGCGTCATACTGAAAACTGTTCCTGGATACCAGCAAAAGGGCACTCTTGATTCTTGCTGTCCCCTTACTAGGGATTCAAACCTGTGCTCTGCAGGGACTGTTCTGCTGCCACATCTTGCAGACGCTGACTTGCCGTTATGCAAGTATTCTGCTTGGGACAGAAGGCCCATTCTTGAGCCGTCACATAGCCGTGCTCCCACAATAATCAGCGCGCGTCCCATTCATAGTTCCACAACTTTTATATGTACGCTTCAACCACATGTTTCCATTATCCCCATTGGGCACTGTGGGGGGTCAGAAATGTGAGGTGGACCACCATGTAACGGTTTCTCAACAAATGCCATTTTATTTAATTAGACGGTTGGAAAAACGCCCCTCTATCCCTAGGCTGACAAGGATTTCCCTGCCTAAAATAAACTAAAGGAAACACTCTAACAAAGGATATCGGTTCATCACACTTACACAGAATAAAAAAATAAATGCATGGCAGTTCAAAACAATAATGATTGAATTCGTAATGCAACCACAGTCTCTCCTTATCACCTGGACGAATTCCCCTTTGTCCGATTTAAGCAGGATTCTGCTTCACAGTTCAAGAAAAGAAATCAAGGAAATCCTGGTTTGTAACACAGTTCCAACACTTCTTTGTAACCTCAGCCTGTCAATAGAAAGTCCAACAACTCCAGCAATTCAACAAAGAAAATAGAAGGTTCTTCTCCTTGAATAAGGGCATGGTTTATCCTCCTTAAAATACAGTCTCTTCATCAATAACAGCAACAGTCTCAGTCAGGATGATTTGCCACAACTGATATGTTCTGAAGAAATATAACTACTTTGTAACAGTACTACACAAGACTTCCTTCAGCACCACAAACAACCTAAATGGTCTTTATCAGGATAACTTGATAGCACTTTATCAACTTGTACCTGGTTTACTTGCATGCCAGGCCTACTCCTCCAAAGGTTTGCCATCCGGGTATACTGCCTTGCCCTAACAGCTTTTCACAAGTGCTTTATGATTAAGATCAACTGACAAAAGGTTCACAACAGCTTCACAGTATTCAACAGTTTGAAGCTTCAAAACCTTCAACAAATCTGCTTCACAGAAAACAAGATTCACATTGGTTCTTTTCAATTCTTTTTTGTAAACGATGCTCCTCTTCTTCTGAATATCCTTTTCCAGAAGGGCAGCCTTTTTCCCACTGCACCAGTAACCAAATATTGAAAAGGACAGGGTCTTATTCGGCTTCTCCCATGACTGGTAATGTGAGTTTATACCAGCTTTCACCATATATTGTATAAAGTATGGGCGACAAGTGTCACAACTGAAGGACCTTTTGGCTTGGGCAATGCTTGTAGGTATTATTGCTCCATCGGGTTGCTGGGCTTTCCTCAAACTCACATATTTAAATTTAGTTTCAGTCATTAAACTTGGTTTTTCAATGGTTTGGTATTCAAGATTACTCTTAGAGTTACTTTCATTCATATGAGAGTGCTGCTTTCATTGCGTTTCAATAGTTCGGCATTCAAAATTAGATTCAAATTTACCACCCCTACGCGGGTGTTGCTTATTTGTGGGATGTTTGCCTGGGCCACGCAAGCAGGTACAGAGTTCTCCGGGGTCACTAACAGCGTGTGGACTCACCTGGTGAGGCTCGTGCTTCCGCTCCCTTCGCAGCTTGCAGAACTTAAGCTTATGTGGCTCTTCACAACCCGGCAAACTGCTTCTCTCAGTCCGCCTTTATCCACACCAGCTGCAACTGGAGTTCCTCTTGCTCCTGAGACACTCTGGTGCACGCCAACCACCAGAGGCAGTCTTGAGGCCCTCGGGTGCATTCCAGACACCATAGGCAGCCTGCTGGGAAAGAAAGCTTCCCTTGCTTTCGCTCTGCAGAATAGGTCTCCAGAGGGCAAGCTTCCTTCTTGCTCGCCTCATGCTACGCAACCTCTGTACTTCAGCATTTGGGAGACACAGACCCTCTCAGAACCTGCAGCTGATATCTGCCAAGCAGCGGTCCCGTCTTCTCTCTCCTTCAGCTTCTGCCTGGGCTGCCTGCACGAACCACGTGTTCTGACCACTCCTGCAACATTGTACTTCTTCAGCCCTCTTCCTCGTCCCAGCACTTAAGGAAATAGCAAAATGAGGTTTTCTAATTTCTTCCGTTTTACAAGCCATTAGAAGAGTGGGGTTCCAGGGAAAAAATGAATAAGGGGGTTTCCCGTTCCCCCTGACGTGCTTCCCCCTCATATGATCCTCCCGCAGAACATCACTTCCAGGGTTGGGATCAGAAAGCGTCTGCCTTTCCCTGGCCACATGAGAAGGGTCCAAGGCCAGGTTTTCTGTGGGAATCATTGCTGTTTCATCACAGCACATATTGGCAAATTTAGTGGAACCACACTTCATTACTAGATTACACGATGTGCACTTTGCACATAATTTCATGTTTCTGTTCGCTCCCACATCAGGACCGGTTGCAGTTGGGTCTACTTATCCCATCATTGCCCAGCCTTACTGGCCATCCAGCAGCAGTTTTTAACCATATGGTGCATGTGCTTAAAAGAAGGAGGTGCAAGGAACCCCATGGTGGTCCAGTGCCCGGACAGTCCTTGAGGCTGCAAAGAGGGATATGCTGTGCACTAAAAACTCTGTACTCAGGCAGAGTCTCCCCACCGAAACTCCACACCAAACGTGAGACTGGCTTATCAACTCTCCAATGTTTCTTCCATGGTTGTTTGTAGATCGCTGGTTGTTCGTAGATCCCTTGCTGCCGAATTGCCCACCCTCATCTGTTAGCACTCCCTGTTTCTCCGCTTTCAACACTGTGTTCCTCCCCCTATGATTGTAAAGCGCTCCACTGCATACCGAAGGTAGGTTCACACTCTATAAATACCCTAATAATAATATTATTGGCTTGCAGACTGGCTGGAGTGGGATGAATTAACATGCCCAACTCCCACATCCACAGCCATGCTGAAGTCAGGTAAGGATAGCAGGGCCGGCGCAAGGCGTGTGCAGCATGTGCGGCTGCACTTGGTCCCGTGCCTGCTGGTATGCCGCAGCAAGGGTGCCGTTAACGCCATCTTACAGACTGCAGCGTGGGCCATGTGCTCAGAGTCCATAAGCTTCCTGCAGTGCACTCTGAGCACACAGGCAGCACACGCTGCAGCATGCAAGATGACAGGGAAGCTTGCCGGCAAATCTTTTTCAAAAGCAGCTGTTGTCCCTCGAAGTTTGGCTCCCTTTTGTTTCTTCTGTTGAGGTAACTTGTCACCTGTCAACCGCCTGCTGGAACTCTGGGGAGACAAACACTGCCCCACCACCCCTCTCCATTCCCAGCGGCCAAATAGGTGCTGCAGGCTTCATAAGCACTGCTGATCACTTTTTCTCTTAAAGCAGAGCGTTTAAAGTGGGTGCAATTTACTATCGATGGCCTATTTAAGAGACCATTGTTGTGTTAAGAACTGCAATGGGGCATTTTTATTTTGAAAGCACATGCAAAGCAGCAGTTAGCTGCCCACAATCTGTGCCTTCCACCTGCACAATTAAACATATTGCACAAAACCGTTTTAGCAATTTGCCTTATTTCCACATGTTTATATTTACCAAGTCAAAAAGCGTTAAAGTAGAATGTAACATTTTCCTCACATTATACATGAAGCATGCAAGTGAGCCATGAATATTTACAGGGGCGTAGGAGACACATAAAATCTGGGGGGGACAGGGGACACCTTGGGGCCTTTGGTTTTTTATTTATGTATTGTGTTTTAATCAAAGAAGTCGACTTTTCACAAAATTAAAATGGCAATATGTATTAAATTACACATATCACTGTATAAAACAAGAGAAAAGAAGAAAAGAAAACAAGAAAATTAAGAAAAAGAAAAGCAGTTCAGAGTATAAAATCCTTTCATTTGGCGTCTCACTTCAGAAGCCTCAGTTCATGTAAAAATGTTACCACTTCCCTGGTCACAAGGCTTTCATGGCCTGAGCATAGCTGGTCCCAAAAAGATTGAGTGTCCACCGACCATTCCTTGTCCACAAATCGCACAAACTTTACAACCGTTTTAACAGGGACTTTGCTGCAGACACAAACCACATGCATGTTTTGGTCAGCTTTTCTCCCTCCCACCCACCTACTAAAATAACCGTATGTAACAAGCTACATTTTAAGGGTACGGGCAAATATGCAACACAAATATTTAATGCTCGCTAGGTGATCATGAAAGGTAATATTCCAAGCATCAACAACAACCCCAGCTCCCAGAAGCAATGAACAGGGCACCCTTCACCGGCTCGTTTTTTTTTTAATGTTATTTTTTTTTTTACGTTATAGCAGGGCGTGCCATAGGGAAAGATTAGTCGACAATCCAGCCATACAGAAAATGTATGGGATAACAGATTATGGTTTATTTGCCCAGGAGCAAGAGTTACAGGCTCCAAAATGCATGGCAATGCTAATTGAAATGAGTTTAACCTTGAACATTGAACGTCAACATTGAAAACCACCTAGCAAAGGAGGATTGAGGGACATGATCTGCATGTTGTGGCGGTCACATAAATCAACTTTTTTCATGTGAAGGCAATGGAGTTGTGTTTTTACCACTTTTACCTTGGTAACTAGTATGGCCAACCATCCAGAATTTTGCATGACTGCCCCGATTTAATATGTTGTGTCCGACATCCCGCAAATGTCCCGGGTTGCGCCATCAGGATCAAAGCCTTCCTGCTCACTCACACTTTCTTGTGACATTTGAAGTCCAGGGCAGCAGAGCAGCTCAACGATATGTGAAACATCTCTTCTTTGCGCAATTGGAGGCTAACTGAGCTGACAAAGCAGTGAAGAGGCTATTGGTAAGGACTCTCGTCCCTTTGGAGGTGCGAATGGCGGGTGATAAGAAATGGGAGGGGTGCACAATCCTGAATGCTGTGTGAAATAATCACAACAATTGTAAAATCCAAGGGAGATTTATTTAGGCAGATCCACTGTGACTATCTATTGGGATGGGAAAAAATAAAGCTAAAACTATACTTTTTCTTAATGCTGTACTATGCAATTTGTGTACTTTTCAAAGCAGGACAATAAAACATATTATTTAAACACATGAAACCTAAACAAATGTTTACAGCTTTGAAAGTGTTAAGGGCCAATTGCTTAAAGCACCAACAAATAATTTTCACCACTTAACCAACGTATGTGATCTTGGGCAAGGTTTCACCACTTAACCAAAGTGTGTGATCTTGGGCAAATTACCTAATCTTTGCCTTATCTACAGTCCCTGGAATGGATTCAGTTCACAACTTATGCTATTGTTTATCTTGTCATAAAGCCCCACTCATGGTTTACTTAACCATGAAGTTGCACCACATGTAATAATAGTGACCATTCTTATTTCTCACACCATAAACGTCGCTTCTTTGATTCCTCATGGCACCTACTTGTTATGTCACTTCCCGTGGTACTCCTAAGTATGAAAGACTGGAGCCACTCCTTTAAGTAGCCTTTTCTGTGATGTCAATATCTTAATTAGGAGGTCTGTGTTTACTTTGCCGTACAGGCCTTGGAGATTCCCGGATAGGAATGTAACCTGTCTGTGCCCTGTATGCACTTTTAGTGCAGTGTGTGTGTTAACATGACATTTACCACAAATGTTTTAACAAAACATTTGAGGAGGACGGTAGATTGGCATGAATGGCAATATTCCCTCTGGCAGCTCCTGGGGCGAACACCTGCCACAGTGCCCCCTGGCAGCAACAGCAGCCAAGACCTGCAACAGTGCCCCCTGCTAGCGCCAGTCGCCAGCTCCCGTCACAGTGCCCCTGGCAGCAGCAGCAATAGCACCTGCCACAGTGTGCCTTGGCAGCTTCAGCAGCCCTCAACCTTCAAAGTGCCCCTGGAAGCTCCAGCAGCCAGCACCTGCCACAGCGCATGCCCAGGCAAGCATCCATTGCCTGACACAGTGCCCCCTGGCAGCAACTGCAGCCAAGACCTGCCACAGTGCCCATTGGCAGCTCCTGGAGCGAACAGAAGACCAGTGCCTCTGGCAGCTAGTGGAGCGAGCATCTCCCACAGTGCCCCCTGTCATTAACAGCAGCCAGCACCTGCCACGGTGCCCCTGGGAGGTCCAGCAGCCAGCACCTGTCACAGTAGCCAGCACCTGCCACAGTGTCCCTGTCAGGTCCAGCAGCCAGGACCTGTCACAGTGCCCCTTTGCAGCTACAGCAGCCAGCACCCATCACAGTGCCCCCTGACAGCAACTGCAGCCAACGCCTGCCAAAGTGCCCCATGGCCGCTCCTGGAGCGAACACCTGCCACAGTGCCCCCTGTCAGCAACTGCAGCCAGCACTCGTCACAGTGCCCCTGGCAGCTCCATCCGCCAGCACCTGCCACAGTGCTCTATGGCAGCTCCAGCAGCCAGCACCTATCACAGTGCCCTCTAGTATTCCCCAGGAGCCAGCACCTGCCACAGTGCCCACTACTATTCTCCAGGAGCCAGCACTTGCCACAGTGCCCCCTGGCAGCAACAGCAGTCAGCACCTGACACAGTAACCCTAGCAGCTCCAGCAGCCAAGGCCTGCAACAGTGCCCCAGGCAGCTCCAGCAGCCAAGGCCTGCGACAGAGCCCCAGGCAGCTCCAGCAGCCAAGGCCTGCGACAGTGCCCCAGGCAGCTCCAGCAGCCAAGGCCTGCGACAGTGCCCCAGGCAGCTCCAGCAGCCAAGGCCTGCGACAGTGCCCCAGGCAGCTCCAGCAGCCAAGGCCTGTGACAGTGCCCCAGGCAGCTCCAGCAGCCAAGGCCTGCCACAGTGCCCGAGATCGCCCCAGCAGCCAAGACCTGCCACAGTGGCCACAGCAGCTTCAGCTGCCAAGACCTACCACAGTGCCCCGTGGCAGCAACAGCAACCATCATCTGCCTCAGTGCCCCGTGGCAGCAAGCGCATCCAGCACCTGCCACAGTGCCCTCTGTCAGCTAAGCAGCCAAGACCTACCACAGTGCCCTGTGGCAGCAACAGTAGCCAGCACCTGCCACAGTGCTCTCTGACAGCTCCAACAGCCAAGACCTGACAGTGCCCCCGGCAGCTCCAGTAGCCAGCATCTGCCACAGTGCTCTCTGGCAGCTCCAGCAGCCAAGCCTGCCACAAGTGAAGGGATGCTTACTTTCATCGGGCATTCTCTTTGAAGATGCAGAGGAGCTAGCGAGTGATGGAACAAGTTTTAGCAAAGCCAGCTGGTCTGACTTTCTGAATGTGTATGTACGGGATTCACAGTGATATAAAGGCATGGAAGAGGGACAGGGGTTACGGGTACTGAATACTTCCCGACAGAATAAACTGTGGGAGTGAGCTAAAGGAGCACTGTGAGATGGAAGGAGTCCTTTGTTGGGAGCAAGAAGCACTGGGGAGAATACAGACCACTGGGAAACCAAAGAGCGTGGAAGGAGCACTGGGGGAACAAGGAACACTGAGGAACATGGGCAATGGGAGGGCTGCCTAGAGCACTGGCAAAGCTGATGGGGCACTGGAGGGCACATGGCGTTCCCATAACAATGCAACAGGTACTTGAGGTGCAAACTATACTGGGGTACAAGGGCACTGGGTACAAAAGAAACACTGGGAATCAAGGAGTACACGGGTGGAATAGGAGAAGCAAGGGTGCTTGAGGGCACAAGGGGCACTGGGGGAGCAATGGGCAAAGGGGGATCTTGACTTACCTTAGGTTGCTCGTAGCTGTTGAGTAGTCTCCGTCTCTCTCCCTCAGTCAGCACGACGGGAGCATGCGTTGCTGCCTGGCTCAGGCTGCTCCCTGGAAAAAAATGCAGGCTGAGACTGCGCCGTGGTGCACTGCACAGGGGCACGTGCAGTTTGTTCCCCGCGGCCCAAGCACGTTCCAAATGCGCAGGCGCACGGCACGCATGAGCGAGCTGCGAGCAATTAAATGTACATTTAGCCTGCAGTCTGCAGAAGAGCTTTTACTTTTGCACGCATGCAGTAACTCTTGCAGCAGCCTGCAGACGTTTGCAACTGCAGACAGTGCAGTGCACTGCACTGGGTTTGTGAACGACCCGACCCAACAAACACTTTTATTCTGGGGGGATAAATACCATTCTACCTCCCCCCACATAAAATTGTGGGGGAGATTTGGCCCCCCTGTCCCACCATGTCCTACGCCCATGACCGGGAAACTGCCGCCCAGTGGAGCGTCCACGAGCGTGGGTGCACAGGGCCATGGCCGCGCATCTCCACAAGAACCTACTCATTGGAATAGCGAGTGTTTCACCCCCTGGAATAGGGCCCTGAGAGAAGGTTGTGTCACTCCTGCTGCTCTGGAGGGGTTTAGCAGTTGGGACTCTCCACGTCAGCAGACGAGTATACTTAAATATATGCATGCAAAAGAGCGTGGTTTGAAGGCCTGGTAGTGAGCCACTGGTTCTAGATCGCAGGGCAGTATTTATCAAACATGGGTGAAGACCCTTGGATGTGTCATACAAATCCAGCTGACAACCTATGACTAACAAGAAAGCTAGGAGTAGAACACGAGTCTTGGAACTTTTTCTTGTTACCTAAATATATGTAGATAGACACAGCATAATCAAAACAGGCCCATTCTGGTTCTATAATGTAACTACGTGCCGATACCCGGTTTGGAAGGTTGGGAGAAGAATGCCACTGGTTATGATTTACGCAAAACCGGTCCCATCCAACTGATAACACGTAGAATGCAACCGTGCAAAATGTGACTTGGGGTATTTTGTGTAGGTGTTCATTTAGAAGTAAAATGAAAAACCATGGGATGTTTCAGTTTCTTCTCGCAAAACCAAAATGATAGGCGAAAAATTGTCATTTGTCATTTTGCCCGTCTTTAGGCGCATTGGTAGGGCATTGATTGCATCATTGCTTTCCACCCTTTTTTTCCTTTGCGCAAGCTTTTCCACTTCTGCTTACAGTGAACACCTTAGGTGGGGGAGGTAGATGCTGGCCAGAATGACTGAATGGAAGAGGCAACTGTGCCTGGGGGGGGGGGGGGGGGGGGAGAAAGGGGTAGTGGGCCAAATTGAGCAATATATATTGCATACCGGCTGCTGGGTGTCAGTACCATGATCAGGGATGACGTCAGGGCCTTTCAACTTTTTCAAATGAAAGGGGCTTCTAGCTTGAGCCTTCCCCTCCCCCCGCCACTTAGCAACTGCCCCCATCTTGCCAATGAACACAGGAATATAATATTCTATATAGGATGGCTACCATTCCTGGTATTCTGTATGGAATGGAGGCATACTCGGATCATGAGCTGGCCTGGTTAAAGATCTTAGAGGGAAAGGTCTGGGGAGCTTGCCTTAAGCTTTATCCATTGAGGCGGACCGTATAGAGTTAGGTCTTGTTTCTCTATCTACTCTTATTAAAATTACGACAAGCATGTTATTATTCAAGATATTAGTTGATAAGGGGGAATCTTTGTATATTTGGTTTAAGAAAGAGGTGTCGAGTGCCCTCGTCACTAATCTCGTAATTAATGAGTTGGTTTATTCTTGTAAGAAGTTTCATAAAACTATTGGGCGGGAACAGTTTCCAGTTGTAGAAGTGACCATTGCAAGGTAAACTCTAGTTAGCAAAGCTTATGCTTGGGACCGAAGTTGCAGCACTGAATACTTATCGGCCAAAAAACAACACATCTGTATGCCAATCAATGTTCCCTGTACCCGCTGCCTTTTAATTAGAGTGTAATTAGTGAACAGTATTTGAGATGTTTTATAATGAAATTGAGATTCCATTTACTTCCTGCTCTTATGGTGGTAAGGGCTAGAATGCACATCCCCGTGGAAGATCGGAGATGTAGAATTTGCAGGAAGGAGCAACTGGAACTATACGACACCTGCTTTCGCAGTGTGTTCAATTAAGCGAGATTTATAGGAGTTATGGGGGCTTTGCACACAAAGGAGATGGCTTCTCTGAAAATCAAATCTGCTCCAATGTAGTGCCACTTCGAGGGTACTGATAAATGCAGGGTATAATAATGATATAGTATGTTTGACAAAATTGATAAATGAATTATCATTGTAGCTACTGACAATTTGATCGATCGTTGAGACTAATGGTCCTTTCAAGTAGATTGTGTAAAACTGTGTATCTTTTTGTGATGAAGAGTATGTATTCTAACCCTTTTCAAGTTGTGTAAAAGGTTTGTTTAAACCAAATACACTTATCATTTTTTTTAAATGATGAATTTCTCTATTTTCATTCTGGGGCTTAAATTGTGCGCTTTGCTGCGCTCGCATTACAAGCTGCGTTTTCTCTTCTCACAGGATATACAGTTCCCTTCCCACAGGATATACAGAAGTGTTATCACCTCATTGCCTTCTAACACAGGTTTCTCCACATCAGCCACTTGCTGACAAAGGGCTTAGAGCTCTTCAGTGGGTATTTAGTGTTTAAGCTCCCTGCTAGCTGGCTGTCTCATGATTATCGGCAGCTATTAACCTTATCTTTGTCACCATTGTAATGTATGCACCCCACGGGTGCCCCAGACTGTTTCCGCTCTAAGCAGGATGCCCCCAACCATCATGTTGAAATGGGCACCCACACATCTTCAGCCGGGCCTGACCATGATGACAAAGTTATCATCATGTACTTGGGCAGGCAGGATTCCTCAGGATCATGGAGTCATGGGTAGATCCTTGGAATGGGGTGCAGCAATGAAGAATGCCAATGCTTGCCTTAAAAGTCACCCACATGTTCATTACATGTGCTGCTGCTTGTAGATGGTCTCCTGACTTGCTCTCGATTAGGCGTTATATCGGCCGACATAGTTCGGTACAATCCAAGGCAACTAGAACATTGGAGAAGCCAGTTTTGCTTTGGTGTTAAGATCAGCCTGGATGGTGGGTTGGTGATGAGCATGGCACAAGAGGGCATCCAACATCTGACTGAGAAGGTGGGCGGGCATGTGCCTGGCATTTCCACTGTTTGTCCATAAAAATGCAGTAGATCATTGGGGTATGGCATTATGGATGTTTATATAGCCTTCAATCGCACCTTCTAGCAACAAGAGGATAGCTATTAATGTGCATTTGTATCTACAATGACCTTCAGCAGAGTGGGCCTCCACCTCCTGTGCCACCTAAGACCATCCTCCTGTAACTGCACCAGCCACAGCCAGTGATGTCACCAACTTGTCTGTATTACACTCACCGATTCCAGCATGATGTTCCATGGAGTGATTCAACTCATAGTGGCCCTTTTATACACCTCTTGCAGATGATGGGCGGCACCTGCAACTGAAACATCACATCTTTCCCGGCATTACCTCTACCTGTTGGGGAGTGGTACATTTAAAGGTGTTTTGTAGGATATTTAGCTGTTGTTCCTACTCATAATATTGCAGTATGTTCCGCATATGGTGTTTCGGTAGTAATCTATGAGATACACATTTTGCATGCTACCTAATCGGGCCGGCCTTCGGCCACGGCCGGCCGGGTGACCGCCCGGGGCGACATTTGCTCCCCACCATGCCAGCTTTGGGCAGTCTTAAATGGTCTCCCCCAAGCTGGTGGGGTGAGAGAAGACGCGGCAGGTGCCCATTTGAAATCCAATGCGCCCACTCTCTGGGGCAGGGTGCATTTAATAACAACAGGGCACTGATGCTTTTGCATCAGCACATAATGAAACATTTTTGTTTTTCTGGCCAGGGCCCTGCAACTGCTAAGGCTGGCACTGTACGTAATGATATAGTATGGTAAAAAAATAGCGTTGGTCCCAATGTCACCTGTTTTATCGTCACTGCGTGACTCTCACACATGTATTGCCCCTGGGTGTCATAGTCGTAAGGCTTTACCAAGGAGTGGGACTCATAAACCCTGCAAGCAGTGGCACAAGGGGCAATTGGACAGACCATGCTTTAACGCCCAAACACGAAATGTTGAGTTATGTTGAATTGACCCTGCTGATCTACTATAGAGAACATAGTAGGACAGGATAGGGACAATACATGGTGGCTGCGGCTGCACAGTTGTCAAAGGCACAGTAATTACTCATGTACAAATGACATTGTTAGCACCTGCATTCATAGGCATACATTTTTAGGCAATTGAAATCGTGATGGAGTGTTAGTACTTGCATTTTAGGAGAATGATTAGAAGGATATGAGGGTAGGAGACCACTGCTTCTAATAGCAGTTCTTAGGGGTGCGGTTTCAGACATGGAAAGAGTTAACAGCTTGTAACATTGAAGCTGCACTAGAATAGTCTCATTAGAATGTATAAATAAGTTGGATGTAGCCACACGTGTATGATCTCCCCCCACCGCGGTCTCTTAGCCCCCCTCCCAACATTTGAAGGGTTAGCCCCCCAAAACATGTTTTGCCTAGTTAAGCGCCTTACAACTGAACAATAAAATAGTTGCACGCCTGCCTGCAAGCACCGAACAAATTGAATCCACAGCACAGATAAGCAAGAAAATATACTTGAGTTACTGCACATGGACAGATACTGTCTAAGTAGCTATCTTTTTCTACTCTGAAAAGCATGTATGAATGGTTCAATTTGCCACTTCCCGGAACCTCAAAACAAAAAAGTTACAAAAATCATTCAATATACAGCAGGCTCTAGAAGTTTTTCGGGGATTAAAATGTAGCGGGTTCATGTCTTCTTGGATAAAAAAAACAAACGTTGTGCGTATTTAAATGTCTGTGTGTGAGTTACATATGACGGGACTTACACGTTTGCAAATTTGTGTTCACTTTGAGGTGATGTGTGCGCGGGTGGGGGTTTAGATCTCAAGACGTCTTATTTTTCCACCCCAATATATTCCAGACGTTGCATTCTTTTTCATGCCTATGAAGGGGTTATTCTGGAGGGGGGGGATAAATGCCATTCTATCCCCCCACTTAAAATTGTGGGGGGGATTTGTCCCCCCTGTTCCCCCACTAGGTCCCCCCCCCCCCCCCCCCATGTCCTACACCCATGATTATTTACCAAGGATGTGAAAAGAGAGGTTGTCATCCTGGAGAGTGGAGGGGTAATTTTCTCTGGTTCTGGACCTGTACTGATTTTCAGGGGACATGTCGATACAGGAGGGTGGACAGCGCCCGCCCACTTTTTACAATGGGTAGACGCAACCCTGGTTCTATGTTTTTGAGGCCACCATTTAAAAAAGCGTGCTTGCAGTGTTCCGGTACTAGGATTTCACACCAGGTTGCCATGTTTCCAATACAGACGCTTACCCACAAAAACACACAAAAGTGCCATTAAAGCTCACGTCTCGACTTTGGATTTAGTTTTCTTTGGAATATTTCATTATAAATTGTTGGGCATAAAAGGTGGGCAACCTTTTATACTTTGCTAGTGTAGTTATTGGCTATTCTCCCATCGGATTACAATGTTTTCGCTTCCACATACGTGGTGGTTATTATCTTGTGATGTCACTTCCTGTGATGTCAAATGCAAATTAAGGGGCCTGCACTTAGCAGTGGAGGAAGCGAACAAGCCCTTGGCAGTATCTCTTTATCCAAAATGTACAAACGTCGTAATTTGTATTGACTGAAGAGCTGCCTTGTTGTAATGTTCCACTTCTCCACACCGCGGCACTACAGGACTCCACAGCCCGTTCCGACAGAAAGCGGAACAGGTTTTCAATTGCATGATGGAACACACTGTTGCGCCTTCGTTTCTCGGGGAGATTATGCTTATCGCCCTCACAAGCTGCCCAATCATTACAGGGAACGCCCAAGAGCTCGACTGAACTTCGACAACAGAGACAGTCTATAAACCCACGTGGACGCCAATGCAGGAAACCGCTAATGACGTACGACCTCCTTGAGGAACAAGACGTTTCGAAAGTGTTACTTCTACAAATTACATGCACATCTGCAAGGAGCATTAACCAACTGACTCATTTTACCATCAACCAGAATTCATTCTTAAATAGGAATCGGTGGGTGTGCGTTTTTTTACTACAGTTTTTAAAAATTATTGTTCAGTAATATTGAAATTCAGGACAAATTACCCCCTCAAAGCTACATTATACATGCACTAACACAAACTAATCACCATTAAAATCCCGTTAAAACCTCCAGTAACACGACAGTATTGATGAGTGACTGGAAAGTGTGTGTGTGTGTGGGGGGGGGGGGGGGTATTTGAGCAGTATCTGGGACCTATTCTGCTCTCTACCACGTATACACTTAAAAGCTTCGGATTCTTCAGACTATGGACTAAACTAAAATGCTACTGTGTCTCCCTGGCGTTGGATGTCCACAAATCCGTTGGAATTATTGTAACCCCGTTGAGCCTTGAAGACTCTACCCTTGAGGGTGCCCCGGCTTGCCAGATCCCGGTGTGGAATTGCCAACCAAGAGGCAAGACCACCAGCATCGCGAGGCACCAGCAGCTGCCCGTCTGAGATCAACTGCACCAAAAATTATCCACGACATGGGTTTTACAACCACACTGGCTTCCACGCAGACAAGCTGCCCCTTACCCAGAAATATATGATAGGTTATTTATAACGCGCTTAAAACCCAGAGGTTTCTAAGCACGGACCCAGGGATCGAACCCATGTTGCTCTGTGCCGTCTTGCTTCCAAGACGAGCACGTTGCCGCTCAGCTATCTTCCCGAGACTGTCTGTGGAGGAGCCCTGCAACGTCTGAACACAGCAGTTCTGCAGCGCACACCAGCTTCCGCGCGCCGTCTCTAATGGCTCCCAGCTGCACCTCTTGCCAGAGCTTAAGGCAGCCGTGCTTTAAGTGGGATAAGAAATCAAGGGGGGCTCTAATGCGTTGTGATGCAATATTTGGGTGTGTGGGTTTCACACAGCCTCAAATCCCAAGTAAAGATTTATACGAGGAGTGGCCTGTGTAACTAAAGAGGTGACATAACAGAGCCACTTGAGTTTACATTTGCAATGAAAGGGAACATTCTGGTTTATAAGATGCATTTAAATATGGTTAATGCGTGTAAAAGGTTAGACCAAAATACATCTATTCAAATATGAAACAGAACATCAAATCAGTACACCATGCAATACCACAGTTCTGAAAGAAATCCATTATTCATACATACGAATTAAATGCATTGCAAATGGTAATACTTCAATACAATGCATTGCGAAAATCAACAATGAATTTTCTTATAATTTCCCTTTCCCGTTTGAAAAGTTTCAAATTTCTTTAACTGATGTTGTGATTCTAAACATTACTGACGGAAGGCCTGATAAGAGGTCAGTTTGGAGAGCCCTGGCTCAAGGGCAATATTTGGAGACTGCTAGGGGTGCTCCTTAGCAGACCCTGGCCCACTTAAAACCTGCCTTTAGGTCTTCAGAAAACCTTATCACTGCAACCTCTACCTTTACTGCAGTCAAGCATCTGAAAACCGTATCCTTGCAACCTCTACCTTCACTTTAGTCAAGCATCTGGTAGATCTGGTCAGAAACACCCAGAGACTGCAGACCACAGGGTAACTAAATCTTTGATAGGCCTCTGTTAAAATAAGCCACTGCAAAGAAACATTTCTGATTGGCTATGCAGGGTATAGTCCCATTGAGGTTCGGTTAGGATAAGGGGGCGGGGGTTAGTACTTGCATTTGGAACTCTGGCACATATGGAAGAACAGTCAAGGATTATGGTATCAAGTGCTGAAGAAGGACATGTAAAACGTTGATACCTCAGTGCATGATTCTTGGGCTCCTTTGACCGGTGTGGACAGGTCCCCAATGCTGGTCAGGGTCAAAGGTTGCAGGCTAAATATTGTGTCTGGAGATTCCAATGGCATCAGTGAGAATATGCAGGGTCCTTTTCGGGTGGAAGGAGCAACTTACTGAAAGGGAAGTGATGAACTTGGAGTATGGGACTGCAAGTAAGGAGGGAAATCTTTAGCATGAAACTGCTTCAGGTGGCTGTTTTACCTGTACTTTAAAGCTCAGGCCTTATCCGGTCCATGTGTCTTGGTCAAGGTGCTCTTACGTTTGCTTGTCTGCACAGGGAGCAAACAAGGCTGAAGGGCAGAAGGTGTGAAAGTGTGCTACAAGGCTGATCCTGCTGATTCAATGGTGATCTCACCCTCATAGAAGTCCCATTCCTGAAGTTGCTGGTGCAGAGCTTAGCAGTCAGGATGGGTCTTGGAAGGTTGCCGGTTAAAGCAATGCTTCCTCACTTCCTACCTGCCTTCCCTACTTCCTATCCACAAGTTAGCTCTCAAGCATCGGAAGCAGCTGCTTAGCGGTGTCTTCACAGCTTGAGGTGCTTTCCACAAATGAGTTTTGCCTGGAGAGGCAGCGGAGCAAACAATGTGTGGTCTAAAGCTCTGAAGAGCACTGGAGCGGATCGAGTCTGAGCCAATGGGGGGGCCGGGGAGGGGTTCTCCTGGACAGCTCTGCAACACTGTCTGGTGAAGAGTGCATTCAGCACCCCACTGAGGAGTGCCTTTGAAGTCACCAGGCCCCCAGGCTTCTGCTAGCCGGACTCCATACCACGTCGGTGTTGGCAAGTAGGGTTTGGGACGAAGTGTCTGAATAAAAATTACCGATCCCACCTCAAGACCTAAAACACACACCATGAAAAGTTCTAACTACCAAAATGTCGAACTTTTCGTGGTATGTGTTTAGGTGGGGTCAGTATGGGGCTGTGGGGGTGTACCCCGCTGACTACAGTGAGCAGGGTTTGCGGGGGGCACCCACCCAGAAAAAGAAAAACAGTATAGTGAGCAGGGGGTTTCGGGGGACATCCCTGCAGCTGCCCTAAAAAAAAAAAAAAAAGAAGGACCCTGCAGCGCCAGTTCCGATCACAGAAGTGAAAGGGAACCAGCGCTGCAGGGACACAGCGCGAAGGAAGGAAAGGTAAGTCTGGTGGTGGGGGTATGTTGGGTGTGTGGGTGGGGGTTTATGTATGTATGGTTTTCTAATGGATGTTCGCATGGGAAATATACGAACATTTGTAGTGCGTACAATTCCCATGCAAACATTGCCGTCACTGATTTTTCCGCGACGGAAATATCACGCAGATCCGTCAGTAGTAAGTGCTGCCTGGTTCTCCCCCGCTTTCTGCTCCTGCCTCTCACGGCAGATGGACCACTGGGGTTAAGGGGAAGGTCCTGATGCAGACGACGAGCGCGGGTGGTGAGCAGAGTAGACTGCTCTCAGAGGTGCGTTGAAGTTCAGGAGCAAGTGAGGCTAAAAGTGCTTGGCATGCATTCTGTGTGCATGTGAGGGTAAGTCAGACAGTCTTGCACCATCAGGCATCATCTCCGTATATGATCAGCAGAGACTCCCTTTTTTCCCTATTGTTATAAAGATTCCCTTTTCAGCAAGTGTGCAGGGATCGTCAGGCCTGGGCTTCGGTGCTCCGGCTCATTGTAGTTGGAGTCCTGGAGCCAAGAGCTTGCTTGTTTATGGATTGAGGCCCCAGCTGTACCCTCTGTCACTTTGGTGTATTACTGATCAAGGTTGGAGCGCACTTCCCCGTCGTAAAACCAAAGTCCTGCAGTTCTCCCAGCAGCGTGTCGACAGCCGATAGCGCTCTGATAACACCATAGTGTAACCTGCCCACTATGGTGAAACTCGAGCAAAAGAAAACATCACAAGTATCTACAATGGGGGCGGGGGACTCGGGCCAGGCACACAAGCAGTTTAAGGGGCAGATCTGCAGGTTCAATAAAGCAATCCACCATCAAGTGGGCTCTCCGCAGCCAGTCTACTCTAGGTGAAATGAGTTCCTTAGCAGCAGTTGAGCCAGCTGAATCAGCTCTCGAACCAGCGTTGCTGAGTCGTCCACAGACGTTCGTTCTCAACTATGCCTTAGCATGGGCGTCCCCTGGTTTGCCTTCAGCTTTTTCACTTTGTATGCCTGAAGAAGCTGTTGCTCCTTTCTTCAGGGCACTTAGCCCTATGATGCCAGTTCAAGTGTCAGGTGTTCCTCTAGGCATTACAAGCAAGTTCAATTATTCCCTCTCCGCTGCTCCATCAGATAGATCAATATTGGAGGCGCTCAATTGATTGTCACTATGAAGAATGTTTGTGCTTTGGAGGGAGTTGCCTGGGGCAGTATTCACTAGCACTATTGTATGATCGTCTACTCCCCTGGCCAGAGGCCATGCTGGCAGGAGTTTGTTTTGGCTATCCTGGCCTTTTCGAATGCCATAGTAGGTTGTTTTGATAATATATCTATTAACACCAGTAATGGATTGAAGGAAGGTTCCGAAATTCTGAGGTTGACCTCTCCTCCCCGCCTATAGATCTGCATTTTATTTCTCCTGGTCAGCCTGTCGCGGAGTCTGTCGGCCTCTTAGGATCACCTCAGTTTGCTTTTTCTCCAGACCTACTTGACAAAAGGGATATCATCACTTCAGGTGACCGGAGATTGTTATGCGCAATTCACGGTTCTTGGTGGGCTGCGTAAGTCACCTCACTGTTCCTTTCTCACAAATAAGGCTGAGCATGCTCCAGGATTTGAGAGAGAAAGACGCTGAGAAGATGGACAAATGCCTGGACATCATCGGCTCTTTGATGTCTTTGCTAGGTAGAGCTAGCAAGCCAGTAGATATTGGCACGCATGATTTGGTGCCTGTACTTGCCAGTAGGTTATTAAACAAGAAAAGTTAGTGCGCCAAGGCGGTCCTGTTCCAGTTTCCATATGCAGCGCCAACAACACTGTTCTGGCTGGCCCACGTAGCCTTGATCGCGGGCCGCCTCCCTATGTTCGGAATTCATATCCACCTTAGTGTTCCACCCATGGGGTGCTTTAACTGGCATTATGGCTCAGCGTCTGAGGGTGCGAGCCACGAGCTCACTATCAAGATCAACCCTGAGCCCCAGGTTTTGGAAGTGAGTTCTCAGGGTCTGTATAAGTCTCCAAATACATCTGGTGAAAGGATGGCTGTCCACAGTGAAGACCCTCTAGGTAGATGGAGGGAAATTCATTTGATTTTGCGTTTCAAGGACGTGTCACACGGCAAAAAGAACTCTTATTAAAAATTGTCAAGAAGTTCTGACTTGCAAAGGGATTGAGGTATACGATGTGCCATTTACACAATACTTGGTTTTGTCCTTGTCAAACTGTATATACAGTTGAGCCAGTAGTCAGGCAGGTCATCACAAAGTTGTTCCATGATGCAAAAGTTGAGCTAAACAGTCCATTACAGACCTGACAAGAGGAACTAGAGCAGAGATTGTTTTGGTCCACCTCCGACTTTCCGTATGTCTAGACAAGGCCACTAGAAGGTATACGCCTGTGTTCCGCAAGTCTTTCCTAAAAAGTACCTCTAGGTTTTGTTGGTACAGAGTCAAGAACATTCCCTGCAGACAGCCCTTTGGTTGCTTTCTCAGCCGGGATGCGCAGGCACGTGGTAGCAAGTGATTTGCCACGGCCCCCAGTTGCACCAGTGAAATCGTTAAGCTGGAACATTGCTGGGGTCCGTGGCAAACTACTGGATCCGGACTGGATAAACTGGCTAAAATAATCCATGACATGATCTGCCTGAAAGAGACTTGGTTGGAATAAGAGTCTCAGCTGGTTAATATTTATCATGAATTTAGGATATTTTCATGTGCTGCAACCCGCACGCAGTCAAGCCATCGGAGAAAGGGCTTGGGGATTTTAGTACACAGGGCTCTAACTTGGAACCCTGTGTCTATTCCCGGCCCCTCTCATCAAGCCTTCGGGGTCTCTCTTGCTCCCAGTAGCGGCGCTTAGTATACGTTTCTTATTATTAATGTATACCTGCAAGAGAAAGAATCCCCAAAACTTTAGCACTGAATGGTTGGTTAGCAAATTTGATTTCTAACATTGGTGACACAAGTATAGTTATTTGGGGGGATTTCGATGCCAAATTGGGAGGGAATGCAGTAAATGAAAAAGATAGGACATTGTTGGAAGTTGCCTGTGGTATCCCAAAGCGGAATACGTGTGGGTCAATTGGGACCTAAGTGGGCCCCTACTAAACTCTTTTCTGCTTCATACCTCCTTGGTCGAATTCAATGGGAGTGTCCTGGAGATGTTCCGCCCCAATGCCACATATCATTTTGTGCTAGAGCCTTTTATCTTTTATTGCTTGGTACACTGCTACTAGACTGCTACTCTTACCAGACGGTGAGTGATTTCGTGGTCCACGAGTGCCAAGAAAGTGACCATAATCCAGTAGATCTCTCGTGGATCCCGAAACTACCAAGCCCTAATTTCAATGTATCCTTTTGTTCTGAAGAGGCTATTAAAGCTTCTTGTGTGATGAAATTGCCCAAGGATAAGCTAGCTTCCTTGTTGGCTGAGGAAGAACCTTTCAGGCAGGGTTTTTTCCACTGAGGCTCGGTTTGAACACTCTGGGGGTAAACACCCGACCCTATTAACCTCTTTCATTGCTCTTTCATGAAGTAAGAGCATTGCAACCTGATTTTAGATTGTTATACTTGCTAAATTGTATAATTTGTGTGCGAGACCTGACTGATTTAATAGCTTATTGAATCTGCTTTCCTTTCCCAGGCTTCCCTTTATAATACTAACTTTCATTTACTTGGAGGGTGCCTGGTGATGACGCAGATTTTTCACTTTTTAAATCTGCTCTCAGCCGGCAGTATTTCTTCCTTGTTCTTGCTCCCGCAGGTCACGTGTCTCACCGCCAGCCAGCATTTATGTGCCACGGAAATCACTAGAGCAGCGTGCGGTCACGCCTGATGCGCACAAAAGACAAGCCCACCTGCGCCCATCTGGGCTGCAGCCAGTATGGTGGGGGATTTCCCCGCGGGAGGGAGTCTGTTACTAATGCACATAATGTATTCTCAAGCGCACAGCTGGTGAAACTCGCACTGCAAATAAGGTATTTCCTGTAGGTTTTCTCTTTGCTAAAGATTATCAGCTCACCTGTGAAGGTGGCTTAACCCTCCTTAAAATGCCTGCTCTTTAATGCACCCTCGTTAGTAGTCCATGCAACACTTGCCACAATATGCTGATGGATTAAAACTTGGCTGATTGACACTTCTGGCCCTGCCTTAGTGCAACTGCTGCCCCGAATTAAATTTGTTTACATTTAGTTAGCCCAGCACCCCGTGTTGGGGTGGTATGGCTATTACTTTGAAACCATGCTTTACGCCAAGAGTGCCCCCATTTAATCACCACCTTTTGATGGATGCGCTGCGGGTCTGTATTTCGGTATCATATGCTCTTTGTATCCACCTGCTGTTTGTTTATTCGACCCCCCGTCCCCCTCCCCCCGCCTAGACTCTACCTTCTGTGGTGCATTTCTCGAGTTTGCGGCGTCTTTCAGCTACGGCATGACACTCGCCTGATTGCTTGTGACTTTAACCTTGGGGTTAAATGATCCGGTTGATAATAAAATCTGCAATTTGTTTCACCACCATGAATGAGCTGACACTATTCCAACGAGTCAACTGTACCACTCACGGCCTGGGAGATACACTGAACGTTATATGTAATCCTAGGTCAAAGGTACTCGTGTCTCTGGCTCTTCCGGTTTTGTGGACAGAAAATTTTATTATCTTTTTTTACTGGGCTCTTTCTTCAAGTCCCTCTGCATCTCAATTTCCCCCAGGCCCTAGACGTGTCCGATGTTCTGTACTTAAAAAGGACATTATTGATCTAATAAAGGTGCACCACTCTGATCCCAAAGTGGCTGACAGCTTGGCCCCTTTAAAAATCCCCAAGCTCACAGCACACCCTCCCGAGCCCTGGTTTTCGGATATCCTCCGGTCTCTTCACCCCCTGTGCAGGCAATCTGAACGCAAGTGGCATTTGGATTATGATTCTGCTACAAAACAAATCTTTTCAGTTAGCATCTACCACCTATCGTAAAGCTATTTATGTTGCCAAAATCACCTATTTCTCATCTTGTACTGAAATCTCCATTAACCAGTCTAAGGAGTTTTTTAAGATTGTATGCTCACTCTCTGCTGTTCCTCCTGAACCGATCACACACTCTCAGAATCTCTGTGGTGACCCATCTGATTTTTTTTGGTTCACAAAATTGACAAGATTCACTCTGATATCTCCTCCGCTGGACTTGGATCGTCTACCTTTTCCACTACACTAGCCACTCCAATATCCACCACTCGCTGGTCTACATTTCCTATATTTTCGACTGAGTATATCTCTAGGGCAGTCTAAGCTGAGGTACATATCCCCAATAGGCTCCACTGCTTCCTGAAGCTAGGTTCACACTCAGCCAAAATAAAATATTAAAATAAAACAAAGGCTAAAGCCAGGGCAGTGTTTTGGGGAGTGGGACTTTTGGTCGGATCTCTTGGCCACTTTTCTGGAGGTAATCCAGATGAACAGGAACAGTCAGGTGGTATCTTTAGCAATTTCTAACCACTAGATGTCAACACACAGGCAATTGCAATGTGAGGGGTCAGAGGACAGTTCATTTGCTACTCTTAAGGGCTCCAATGATAATTACGGTGCAGCTGAAGATCTGCCAGGTAACTATTGGTGGTACTGCTGTGCCGAAGAGAAGGAGAACTGCTGGTGCTGGGTTACGGTGCAGATTCAAAAGGTGCAGACTGTGTCCAGCAAAGGTAGCGTTTGTAAGAGAAGCACCCCACATATCTATTGGGTTGTAGTTGGTACTTACATTGGGTAGTAACCACAGACCATAGACATTGACGGTTGCCAGAGCTCAGTGTCCAGGGTTGGCCTCTTCATGGTGTGTTCACGGGGACAGGCAGCAAAGCTTTGTGGGATCCTTGAGGGCTTTCCACTTAAATGTTCCTAGTGGGTCAGGAGACTTGTTTAACAGTTGTTGGTTCCTTTTTGTTGGTAGAAGTCTGTTGTCGATAAATACCATCCGCAGTCTCCTCACAGTTTTTCTTTGGTTGGGCGTAATCTGTGCTCTGGTACTCATCCAAAGACTGAACAATGTAAGGATGCAGACCACTTGTTCATGTGTGGGATTGAGATCTACGAGGAAGTAGCCATAGCTGATACTGGGAGGCCAACACGCCTGGGACACTACTTTAATCAAGTCTTGGATAGCTGTTGTCCAGTGTCAAGGCTATACCTGCAAGGATTAAAATGTCCTGATAAAAGTCCACTTTTCAATACGGACTGCAGCTACTGTAGACATTGTGGTACCTGGTCAGGGTGATGAGAAGAACATAGCCGATATTTTGATATCAAAAGAGGTTTCAAAATGATTGATGGCCATCATTACTTCCTGTTGAACTGCAATGTCCCTGTGGGAAGGGTGGCCAGGCTTGAAAAAGCCTATCATGCTTTCAAAGTTGGGGGACAAGGGTGAGGTTCCTATCCCACCAGACCACTTACATGGTAGAAGTAAAGGCACTATAAAAAGCCTTTGCCAACTAGACTAGATTACAAAATGTTAACCCTGAAGAAGCGCTTTAACTAGAGAGAAATACATAGAACTCCAAAACAGCACTTGGATCAAAGAGGCAATTCTGCTTGGACTTGGTGAGGGTTCCACTCGACAAGTGGCCGAAAGCTTTTTGCACCATGGGGCTCCGTCCCGGGTGCAAATAATTTAAATTGTATCCCCCTGGGAGATGGGCTCTGCGAGTATTGTGCAAGCCCAATTTCCTGTAAAAAGAACAAACAAGATGGCCAACGCCATTGCAAGTAGAAAAGATACTAAGCCCCTTGTCTATTTCTATGGAAGGAAATGGATGGACTGACAGTGACATATGGAGCAGGACGTACCAGGCCAGCAGGTGAGTGGGTGGGGAGATGTCTAGGGGGCTGGCAGGGAGACTGGACTAGGGCTGAGGCAAAAAAAAAAAAAAATAAATAAAAAAAAATAAAAAGATGGTGGCACTCAGGGAAGGGGCTCTGGTGGCTATTGAAATGTGGACAGGATACTGACAGTTCTCTCCTTTGTTTCCAGCCACCTGATTGGCCGAGAACCCTTCCCTGGGTGAAAGTACATGAAAAACTGGGATCAAACCATTCTCTGCGGTAGGGCTTAGGGGATCCAGTGTCTAAGTAAAGAAAGTGTGTCTCTTGGGAAGACGATAACATACAAGGATGGGATAATCACCAGTTAAACTCTGGGAAAAGTGTTAAAAAAAGACCCATCGGAGCAAAAGCCATTAGATAAAACATGAGCTGCTTTGTTGGCAGCAATTGTATGTGCGAAAAGTGTACAAAGCTTTGAGAGGAAGTGAAATGCACAGAAGATGGAGCCTGACTAGAAGCGCTGAGAGAGATTTTGTGAGCAGGAGCAAAAAGAAGGATCAGGAACCGCACATTCAGCAGGAGCTCACTCTAAAGGGAGGAGCGAGTGCATAGCGTCCTGCACAAGTGACACTCACATGAGATGCAAACTATGACCTTTTGTTCACTACATAGGAGACATTATTCTTGGAATGTCTTCCAGATACAACGCTTCTTTATGCACATACATAAACGACCAGAGCTAGTGTCACATAGGTCTGTTTCGGTTCTATGTGGTTTAATTTACACAATGCTTCAACTGCACTGTGGTTGGGGCAATCTCACCTTTGTCTTACATCTGCCACTGCCTCCCATTTTAAGGAAGAAAAAAATGATTGAAAGACAAAGGGCACATGGGAACAAAATGACAGCGGGCCTCAGGAGGGCGGGTCATGGGGGCCGAGCCTAGAGTGTGCAGAGTTGCACAATGATTAACTTTAGGGACAAATGCAAAAAGAATTTGGAAGTTGTGTTTTTTACATTTTTCCTCGTTTGGGGTATGACTCTAGCTAAAGACAGCTCAGCCTCCGTGCCAGGTCTTTCTGTCAATGGTGGTAATATTGAATGATCAAGCCTGAAGCTAATGATAAGGTTCAAGGCAATGGGCAATCCCATGGGCAATGGCAAGGGACATTACAGGAGGCGATATCACAGGATAATTCCTACAGCATGCAGAACCATTTTGTGCATGTCCCAGTGCTCCTAACCCACACTTGAAATGTCATTGAACATCACAGACTATAAATCCAATGTATAAACATGTACATAAATAACAATTTGCAACACACCGTGACAATGGTTTCTGAATTGGTTGTACTAACACAATAATTGAAAACTAAGTAGACCATGAAATGGTAAATGATACATTGTGAAACAACAGTTTATAAAGAATAGATTGACGTCAAATCAACTGTGACTGATACAACAGGTTCTTCCTGTTTATAACAATGTTTCGATAGTGTAATGCCTTGATAAAGCACGATTAAGGGAGGAACATTAGCACGTGCCACTATCCGGTTAATGTTGGCTCAAAAAACTGGTTTCTAATACCGAGGTACAGTACATAATGATTCTAGATGGACATTTTATAATTATTTTTTGTATATAAACAAACTTGCTTTGACTTGTTATCAATCCTGGTGCAGTACTTCACCTAACTATTTCTATACAGACTTAAAGGAGTTCACCTTTCAATCTAAAAAAATAGCAGGGGTTACCTTCTTTTGTGGGTGCTATATGTGGCACTTGAAACGCCCCTCAACTACAACCCACCACCTCCATACCTCTTCCAACTCCATAGGGCCCTGCTGCCGGGCAGTGAATGGAAATGGAGAGGAATAAGGGCAGGATAGTGAGAGAAAAGCAGCGAATGAGCAGGTAACCGGAACACTGATGGGACAGGAGAGTGGAGAAGGGTGAGGGAGAGATTGAGAGTGAGGGAAGGCAGGAGATAAGGTGATGGAAGGGAGACAGTTGAGGGTAAGGGTAAATGGGTATAGAGCATGAACGCAGGCAGCAGAATGGGGCATTAGTTAATGAGGCACAAAAGTCAGGGGAAATACAGGTTAAAGAGTATTAAAGGGAGAGGGGTAGAGAGCAAAGGGGTTCTGGCGTGTACGAAGAATGGGGAACAATGGAGAGTCAGGGAGAAATGAAGAGTGAGGAAGGTCGGGAGAAAAGCGAGGCACGTGAGTGAGGAATTGGGAGTGGAGGGGCAGCAAAGTAAAGTGGAATGGTGCGTGACATGGGTAAACGAGGGAGGAAAAATTAAGTGAAGGAAGTCAGGTTAGTATGTGAATAGCAGCAAAATCAGGAAGAGAGCAGGACCTTTATAACAGAACCTTTGTCAGAAATGGAGAATGAAAAAGGCAGGAGGAACAAGTACACAAGGAGACAACATTTCACGAAGAGCTGCCAGAAGGGCACTCTCAAAAAAATCCCTTAAGAAAAGAACCCAGAAGGGCTAAGAGATTTGACTAAGGCTTCTAAAACACCTCTCGAGAAGGACCTGCCCATCGATGCCATGCCTCCAATTGTGAACAGCAATGAACGAAAAAAAAGACGGCGATCTCACGTCACGCACTCCTAGGGCCCTCATATCCCAAGAGCTACAGGAACGGGAACCCCAAATAACATGCATCCAACAAGTCCAAGTACTCAACCGGACAACGTTCCCTCCGTCACCTTTCCTGGTGGGATTTAAACCTTGTTCTTAAGTTTCTTATGGGTGCTCCGTTTGAGCCTTTACATTCTTGCCCTTTGAGGCTGTTAACTCTGAAAACTGTATTTTTAGTTGCGGTTACTTCCGCTAGCAGAGTGAGTGAGTTACAGGCACTTTCAGTTAAGAACATTGTACCCTCAAAGGCTGATAATTACAAACTTAAATTGTGTGAAATCTTCAAAAAAAAAAAAAAAAGGTAACCTGGAGCCGGTTATCGCCCTGGAGCAGGCAAAGGCTAAAACTAGCTCCTCTGAACAGAAATTAAGATCATCTAAATTATTACAGCTAGCAAAAAAATCAAAAAACCAAGCCTACCAGAGGCCACAGAAATGTAACAGTAAAACATTTTTTTAAATGTTTGACTATGCCAAAAGACATTGCGACAACTAAAGTTAACCACAGTACTAGCACTCTGAAAAAGGCTAACACGCCGGGGGATACAAGTCAAGAGGAAGAGGAGGATGTAGCAAATGACAACTTGGCGTTGGACATAATGAATCTGTCAACATATTCAATTTCGGATGAAGACGATCAGACCTCCAGTGAGTCGACAGAAGAAGAAGAAATAGAACAAGCAAATGTGGAACAATCAGCGTCTGAACAAATTGACTATCTAGTACCAAAAACATCTTACGAAAGACAACACATGATGAAAAGCTCCATCAACTTCACTGTATTTCACAAGGACAGGGTTGTCCTTAGAGTTCGTCCTTCTTTTCTTCCGAAGGTAGTGACGGAATTTCATTTGGCCCAGAAGGTTGTTCTTCCGGCATTCTATCCTCCTCCGCATCCTGGTAAGGAAGAGGAGAGGCTCCATAGGCTTGATCCTAGGAGAGCTTTAAGCTTTTATGTTTCACGCATGTCCCGGGTCAGAGTGGACGATCAACTCTTTATTGGTTACGCTGGAAAGCGTTTGGGGCAAGCTGTGACGAAACAGACTTTGTCTCGCAGATTATTTTGGCCATCTCGGAGTGCTACCGCTTGGCGGGTAAGGACCCACTGGCTGGCTTGCGGGCCTATTCTACCAGGGGTATGGCTGCGTCTACTGCCCTGCAGAGGGGTGTTCCTATTCGCAACATCTGTGATGCAGCCACCTGGGCTTCAGTACATACATTTGTACGTCACTATTCCCTCGATTCCATCCGAGCACAGGATCTGGCCTTTGGCAAGGCGGTCCTTTGCTCTGCTATTTGATTGGCTATTCTAAATTTTGATTCTAAATTCTTTCCCTCCTCCTTGCTCTGGTACTGCTTTGGGAGTATGTCATAGATATGGAATACATCAGAGGACCCAATACCCTCGAAGAACAAGTTACTTTCTTACCTGGTAACGTTCTTTCGATGGGATGGTCCGACGACGTATTCCATATCGCTCCCGCCCTGCCTTCGGCGCTGCAGAATTTCTTTTGCGATTGCAGCTTACGTTCCGCAAGGCTTTGTGTCTGACTGGCAGTTGACTAGTGTTACACGTTCTGGGGGAAAAAACTGCAACTGAGGCTACGGGCGTCGTGCGTCCTACTTATCATATCGGATGACGTCGGACGAGGCCCTCGACGACGGCGCATCGACGTCATCGATGCAGGACGCAGAAAAAAGTTTCCGAAGCAGCACAGCTGTGGTGATTACATGTCATAGATATGGAATACGTCGTCGGACCATCCCATCGAAAGAATGTTACCAGGTAAGAAAGTAACTTGTTCTTTATTAGCATTTTCATAATATAACAAGAGGGCACAAAACACTTTAAAAAAATATGCAAATGACTGGCCCAGTAACCCCCCCCACCCCCTCACGCTCCCCAAACAGACCCACCCCCCCATAAACGTAATCCCAGTAGAGTCTTCTTTTTGGGGAGACGCGTTGAAACCTCTGTATGTCCGGAGCTCGAGAAAGAGCATGAACGTTGACTACGTGTATGGCTGAGTATCGACCACCATCCCGTGGGCGCCCATTCACTCCTAGTTTCCCCCCTGAGGATCAGTGCACGTCCCAACACCAGGTCTGCTGTACCCCGTACCAATTTGCTTGGAATGAGCCCAAGTCTTTGTTCATCATTGCCGTCAATTTGTCCATCAGGAACATATTTTTAACCTTTTTTAGCCAGTCCTCCTTCGAAGGGGTCTCCGGGCTCTTCCATTTCTGGGCCAGGGCCACCCTCCCCGCCCCCAACATTGTTTCCCACATTCTTGGGTATCTGGGTGTGACCGTATCCTCCGGGGGGAGGCCGAGCAGCATTGTCAGAGGGTTCTGGGGGAGTAGTTCCTCAGAAACTTCGGCGATCCAGCCCCTCACCTTCTCCCAATATGCCTGAGCTTTCGGGCAGTGCCACCACATGTGTCCTCTGGTACCGACCACCCCTTGGGCATGCGGGGGACACTCCCGTGAACATTTTTGACAACTTCGCAGGGTCTCTATGCCACCCCTGTAAGATCTTGAAGTTGTGTTCCATGTCCGCTGTGAATAAGTTCCCATGGAAAGCTATTTTAAATATCCTTGACCAGGCATCCTCCGAGATCTCTTCCCCCGCCAAGTCATTCCAGAAAGTGCGGAGCCCCCTCCTCTCCCCCAGGTTAACAGTGTTCAGTAGTCTATATATCCCTGATACCGCACCCTTCCTGGAGGTCGCTGTGTCCAGGAGTTTCTCAAAGGGGGTCAGCTGTCTTCTGATCATCTCTTCTAAGGTTGAGATGTCAATGTCAAGCAGGCTTTTGTCCATTTTAGCTGGTATCCATTTACTTATCGAAGATTCGAGTGGAGGTTGCCTTTGTTTATAGTATAGTTGCCATGGTTTTCCTGGGACTGGATTGGCTGTTAAAGCATCTTGCAGGGTCTCCTTGCTGTTTATCAGGGTCCACGTCTCTGTGGTATTTCTCTTGCAGATCGTGGATATTATTTCCTGCGAGTCATGGTTTAACATTGATTTCTTGTGCATTCCTAACCAGTTGTGAAAGATTTGATTTGTTTTCTGTATTTCTGCAGTTTTGTTTGTCTCGTTGGATTGCTTCAACTGCTTTAGATATCTCCTTAAATTTCTTTTCTTCTCAACCACAGCTCGATCGAACACGTGCCAGTATGCCATTGCTGACTTAGAACTTCCTGGCTTACTTGTGGTGCTATAGATTTTAAGTAGCGGGACATAATCGATGACCTACATGACCTACAGGGTTGCCTGAGACTGAAGCTCGTTTATCATCGTCGACAGATTACAGTTCAACATCGAAAGTTTTACTGATTGCATTCTGAGTCTGTTTCTGCCAGAGTTAATTTCCAAGTTAAATGGATACATTACCGTATCTCTTTTCACAGATAAATTTGAACATGTCCGTTTGACCAGGTTATGATCACTCGACTGTGTGGTTCCTACCTCTAGTTTTTGAATGAATATTGAGAGGTTGGACGAGACTGACGTAGTAGAGTGTAGCTTCAGATTTCTGACCTTGCCATGTTGGTTTCCTGGGGATATCACCTGGCGTGATCCCATTTAGAATTATACAGTCCCGGGATTGTAAGGTAGACCTCCAAGTTATTCCTCTTTTTTGTTTTGTCGTGGCCGATGTTGGTTCATCTAGAATTGCAATGTTACTTTCATCAAAACAGGTACAGTTAAGGTCGCCTACCATTGTTATCCAGATGTCGTGCCATTTACCTTTCAGATCATTAATTGCGGTGACAACTTCCTTTGGGAGTGATTTGTTTGCTTTTGCACCCGGCATCCAGTATATATTAATGAGAAATACGTAGTGTGGATGTTGGTCTCCTGAATTCCTAGATCCTTCCGCAACTAGGATTTGAATAGGATTTGAATAGAAGGTGATGGGTTCAAGGAGTGGGTCACATTCCAATTTAATTGGTCTTTCCTTTTGCCCTTTCTTGTCTGGGTTTATGCTTGCAGAATAGCCTTCAATCAAGGGGATTTCTCTTAACCAAGTTTCTTGGAGACATAACACATCTGGCATGTTTTTTGCAAATTCATTTTTTGTTAATAGGTGGTTGAATCCACTTGAGCTCCATGTTATAAGGGTCCATGTTTCCTTCCTGCATTCCTTTAAGCATTATTGGGGCTTTATTTTTCCAGCTGCTAGATTAGCTAGCCATTCCCATCTCGCCTGTTCTCCATCCTGAAGCTGAGTCACTTGGGATTGTTTCATGGCTTTTTTGTGCATGTCGTATGCCTCTTGGAATTGTGCTTTTTTTGATAGTATTCCCTGCTCTTACGTCCAGTTCCACTTCTTTGTTGTTTTTTTGTTATCTTAAATCCCATGCTCCATAAGGTCCTCTCTTCTAATAGTAATAGTTGATGGATGACTTGTGAACAGGTTGATACCCTTACTCTGTCCATGTACATTTTGTCAGGAAATTCGATTAGGGATACATCGCTTGAGCTAATTAATCTCAATGTTGGGATGTGGTGGAACAATCTTAGCACATTGGCCCGATTTAAAGTTAGGCCATCGTTTGTATGTACTTATCTTTCCAGGAGTCGTTCCCCAGCCTTTCTTTTCAGGGTTTAACCTTCGTTTCAGCAATCTCAGTGGACTTGTCAAAATATTTTCGTCTTCAGTGGTACGATTCCCCTCCTCCGCTTTGTACTCTTTGATCTTTAATATAGGAGGGAGATTATTTTGGTTCCGGACTCCGGGCTCTGCTGGTGATATTATCGTCGGTATTCTTGGACAGCCCTCCTCATTTATTTTTGTTTTTTTCTTTTGTCTACCTTCTGTATTTTTACCCACTGATTTGTTTTCAGTTCCAGAGTCGTGAATGTGGCTGTTCTTTTTTGACATTTCTGGTTGATGGAGCTTTTCATCATGTGTTGTCTTTCGTAAGATGTTTTTGGTACTGGATAGTCAATTTGTTCAGACGCTGATTGTTCCACATTTGCTTGTTCTATTTCTTCTTCTTCCAACTCACTGGAGGTCCGATCGTCTTCGTCCGAAATTGAATATGTTGACAGATTAATTATGTCCAACTCCAAGTTGTCGTTTGCTACATCCTCTTCCTCTTCCTCTTAACTTGTATCCCCCGGCGTGTTAGCCTTTTTCAGAGTGCTAGTACTGTGGTTAACTTTGGTTGTCGCAATGTCTTTTGGCATAGTCAAACATTTAAAAAAATGTTTTACTGTTACATTTCCGTGGCCTCTGGTAGGCTTGGTTTTTTGATTTTTTTGCTAGCTGTAATAATTTAGATGATCTTAATTTCTGTTCAGAGGAGCTAGTTTTAGCCTTTGCCTGCTCCAGGGCGATAACCGGCTCCAGGTTACCTTTTTTTTTTGAAGATTTCACACAATTTAAGTTTGTAATTATCAGCCTTTGAGGGTACAATGTTCTTTTACTGAAAGTGCCTGTAACTCACTCACTCACTCTGCGAGCGGAAGTAACCGCAACTTAAAATACAGTTTTCAGAGTTAACAGCCTCAAAGGGCAAGAATGTAAAGGCTCAAACGGAGCACCCATAAGAAACTTAAGAACAAGGTTTAAATCCCAACCGGGCACCAGGAAAGGTGACGGAGGGAACACATTAGTGAGCCCTTTCAGAAAATGTGAAATTAAAGGGATTTTAAAGTAAGGACACTCTTCAGACGAGCGCTTAAAGATGGACAGCGCCGCCAGGTAACCTTTAATGGTACCCACTTGCAAGCCCCTGTGGGCCAAAGAAAGTAAAAAGGACAGAACCATGGGGATGTCACATGCAAAAGGATCCACATTCTGAACTCTGCACCAGTCGCAGAACTTACGCCAACGGCAACGGTACAGAGACTTTGTTGCTGGCCTTCGGGCCGAAAGCAACACCTCCATCACGTCTTCAGGGAGGTCCCAATCCCTATACCTCAACCTTTCAGAAGCCAAGCGTGAAGGTTGAGGGATCTGACCTCTGGATGGAGAACCTGACCCCCCCCGTCCCGTGAGAGCAGATCGTCTCGGTAGGGAAGACGACGCGGAGGGCAGATGGCCAAGTCGAGAAGGTCCGGGTACCACGTCCTCCGTCACGCTGGATCAATGAGGATCATCCGGGAACCGAACTTCCGTAACCTCCGCAGCACTTGCGGGATGACAGGGACTGGAGGAAACGCGTACAGCAGCGGGAATGACCACTCCACCACGAACTCGTCTCCTAAGGCTCCTTTTGGAGGAAATTCCCGCGAGCAAAACCTTTTGCACTTCCGGTTGACACTGGAGGCGAAGAGATCCACTTGAGGGGTCCCCCAAAGGGCAAAGATCTCCAGGAGAATCTCCTGAGCCAACTCCCACTCGTGAGAGATCGTGCTCTGCCTGCTCAGAGCGTCCGCCATCATGTTTTCGTCTCCGGCCAGATGAACTGCCGAGATCGAAACTTCCTGCTGGATGGCCCAGAACTCGAGCTGCATCGCCTCCCTGCACAGAGGAAGTGACCCTGCCCCCCCCCCTTTTTGTTGAGGTAGTGCATGGCCACTGTGTTGTCCGTCAGGATCAGGACACTCTTTCCTCGCACAGTTGGCAGAAAAGCCTTCAGGGCTAGCCTGACGGCCCTCAGCTCCAACAGATTGATATGGAGTCTGGACTCCGACGGAGACCAACGACCGCTGACTGTCAGCCCGTTTGCATGAGCTCCCCAACCCGTGAGGGATGCATCCGTCACGATCATCACCTCCAGTGAAGGGGGCTCCATTTTGGCCAGGGAAGCCAAAATGGAGCCCCCTTCATCAAGTTGCCTTCGACGGCCCACCACAGAAGGTCCCGGGCGACCGAGGGCGGCACCTGAACCGGGTCCGACATCCTGCCAGAGGACTGCGACCATTGCGTCTTGAGCGCCCACTGCAAAGATCTCATCCGCAGGCGAGCCTCTGGCACCAGAAGAATGCAGGATGCCATGAGGCCGAGCAACCTCAAGAACTCGAACGCTGGGAGCGTCTGGGCATGCTGAAACCTGTGCACCATCTGCTGAATGTGAAGAGCCCTCACCTGGGGAGGAAAACACTGCCCCAGGGAAGTGTCGAGCACTGCTCCGATGTACTGGAGCCGCTGTGTTGGCGTCAAATGGGACTTCTTTAAATTGAGGGAGAAGCCCAGCCTGTGAAGGGAGTGGCAGGTGACGGACAGATGATCCAGGACTTGCTCGGGAGAGCCCCCCCTGATCAACCAATCGTCCAGGTAGGGGTAGACGTGAATCCCCCCTTGCCTGAGATGCGCTGCCACCACCACCATGAGCTTGGTGAAAACCCTCGGGGCGGAGGTCAATCCGAACGGCAGGACCCGAAACTGAAAGTGCGAGTCGCCAACCGCGAACCTCAGGTACTTCTTGTGCTTGGGATGGATCGGCACATGGAAGTAAGCATCCTTGAGGTCGAGTGACACCAACCAGTCCTGAAGCTGAAGGGCCTGGAGGACTTGAGTGAGAGTAACCATCTTGAACTTGTCCTTCCTGAGGAGTTTGTTCAAACCGCGCAAGTCCATGATGGGTCTCAATCCCCCGTCTTTCTTCGAAATCAAAAAATAAGAGGAATACCATCCCTTGTTCCTCTCCGCTACAGGCACCAGTTCTATGGCGCCTTTCTCCAGCAGGGCTTGAAGTTCCTGCGCAAGGAGCAGATCCGGACTCTGCAAAGAGAGGTTCCCCGGTGGATTGTCACGAGGCCTGTGCCGAAAGGGAAGACAGTAGCCATGGGTTATGATCTCCAGAACCCACACATCTGAAGTAATGGCTTGCCACTCTACAAGATGCTGCGCCAGCCTTCCCCCAACCGGCGAACCATGGGACATGGCCTCATGACTGAATGGGAGCGGCTGCGGCGTTACCTGAGTGCAAAGAGGCAACTGCCTGAGCGGCCTTGGCACCACGGGTACCCTGTCGTCCACCTCTGGTACCCCTGCGTTGGCCTCTTTGACTGCCAGCTCCTCTCGCTTTACTGAAGGAGTAATAGCGAAAGGAACCACCCCTCCACTGCTTTCCCCTAGGACGAAAAGGCAGGTTGGCGGACTGCAGCGCCCAACGACTTCGCTGCAGCTTTTGAGGTCTGCAACCTCTCAAGGCTCTCATCAGCCTTGCTGCCAAAAAGGTGTTCACCGTCAAAGGGCATGTTGAGGAGCCGGGACTGCACATCAGGAGCAAACCCCGACTTCCGCAACCAGGCAAATCTGCATATTACGGTGCTCGCCGCCATGGACCTACTGACGCATTCAGCTAAGTCCAAACCTGACTGAACGGACTCACACATGGCATCCTTACCATCCTGGACCATAGCAAGGAAACCATCCCGTTCATCCCCTTCGGGAATATGTTCAGCCGCTAATGCAACACAGTTCCACAGAGTGTGTGTGTGAAACGAGACAAGGCACAAATGGAGTTGGCCGCCTGAAGCGCCATACCACCAGAAGAAAACACTTTCTTCGCCCAGCCATCAAAACGTTTGTCGTCCCTATCAGGAGGGATGGTAGGGTACGACGCCTGCTTTACCGGGGCCGTGGCTGCCTGCACCACCAAACTCTCCGGAGTGGGGTGCCTGGTCAAGTAGCAGGGGTCGCTACTGGCTGGACGGTATTTTCGCGACAAGGATCTGCCCACCGCCGGGAGACTCTCCGGAGCAGTCCAAGCCGCCGCCACCCTTCTCTGTAAAGCCATATGGAACGGCAGTACCGGATCAGTTGGGGGACCAACATCAAGGATGTTCGTCAGATCATCCTGCACAAACTCCCCTGGGGGAGCAGACCATCCCAAGTACTGAGAAACCCTAGCCATAAGGCGCCGGTACGAGGAATCGGCATGAGAGCCAGGCTCAGGCCTACAAAACTCCACCTCCGGAGAGGTGTCCAGTCCACTGGCATCATGCAGTGACTGTCTCAAATCGTCAAACTGACTATGGCCCGAGACAATTTCATCTGGAACCTGACTAGGAACCAGGCCATCAGAATCCTCAACCGCCTCTGAAATATAGTCCAGGTGGCGAAAAGAAGGCACCCGAGAGTGCTTGCTCTTAACCAGAGCCTTCCTAGGGGATTCTCCCGTGCCACGGGGTACCTCCGACATGAAAGGCGTCGATGGCGTCGAGCGAATCGGCGCCGGCGTCGAGAGAACCGGCATCGGCGCCGAGAGGATCGGCGTCGAGGAAATCGGCGTAGACGTCAGATGCAGAGCCTCCAGCATCAGCGGCGACGACACAGCCCTCGAAGCCGGAGCCCCGAGCGTGTCCCTCGACGACCCGAGCATCGACGGCTTCGACGACTTCCTCTGAGCCGGAGCCTCGAGAAAGCCTGTCGACGCCCTCGACGCCTCAGACGTCGATGTCTTCCTCGAAGACCTCACAGGTGCATGAGGTCTCGAACGCGTCGAGGACCGGGACCTGGAACGGGTACGGCGAGAACGAGTCTTTGTCCGAACGGGACCTCTCCCGTGACTCGTGCCGACCACTCTTGCGAGCAGCGTCTCTCGACCTCTCACGACCGACCCCCACTGAGGGGGCGCGGACGGCTTAGTACCCTGCGACTCAAGAATCACCAGCATTTTCTTCCCGAAGGAAGCCCATTCCTCCGGCGTTGCACGGCTGGTGGGTAAGCGACGTGCCTGGCAGAGTCCTCCGAAGAGGACCTGGAAGACAACCGGTGTCGGCGCTTCCGAGAATGCCTCGAAGAGGCTGAGGAGTGGCGAGACCGACTCCTAGAAGGAGACCCACGAGACATCCGATGATGACGCAGAGAGTCACCCTTCGAATCATCCGTCGAAAGCCCCGCAGACTTCGACTTCCTGGGCTTGGACACCCGACCTACCGACAACAACTTCTTACGTTCGCGTAAGGCTTTGGACGTGAGCGACTGGCAGTCGATACAGTCATCCGTGTCGTGGGCCTCCCCGAGGCACCAGAGGCAGGCATCGTGCAAGTCCATCACCGACATCTTGGACCCACACTCCCTGCACTTCTTGAAACCCGGACGCGGGGTTGAAGACGAAGTATAAGACATCTTCACACAAAGGATTTTCAGAAAACGAACAGGTTCGAAGAACCGAGAAGAACAGAACTCCAAAGATTCAAGGCGTTAACCGAGAATCACGAAGCAACACGTTCGCGGAAAAAACGGAACTGAGGCTACGGGCGTCGTGCGTCCTACTTATCACATCGGATGACGTCGGAGGAGGCCCTCGACGACGGCGCATCGACGTCATCGACGCAGGACGCAGACGCCGAAAAAAGTTTCCGAAGCAGCACAGCTGTGGTGATTACATGTCATAGATATGGAATACGTCGGAGGACCCAATCCCCTCGAAACAAAGTTTAAAAAAAAAAAAAAAAAAAGAAGAAGAGATCATCAGAAAACTGAAGAACTCAAGAGCACCGGGACCCGATGGCCTGACCAACGAAGGACTGAAAAAGGACCCAGTGGAATGGCCAGAAAGTCTACATCAATTGTATAAATACATCCTTAAATCAGGAAAAATACCAACCTCATGGAAGACGAGCGTCGTAGTGCCCATATTTAAAAAGGGCCTAAGAACAGACTGAGAAAATTACAGGCCTATCGCCTTACTAGACCTGACAGGGAAAATCTTCGCCACCATTCGGTTAAGAGCTTTAACTAAATGGGCAGCACAAGCTGGTCACAAAGACGAATGGCAATGAAGCTTCATAAAGGGACAAGGCACGCCACTAAACATATTCATGCTAAACCTGTTAAAAGCACAAACCCTTAGAAACAAAGAGGCGAGATTCTTCGTGGCCTTTATAGACCTATCTAAGGCCTTTGATACAGTGGATAGGGCGGAGATGTGGAGAAAACTAAAACAATTGAACTGTCCAGAAGTTCTTCTCCACAACATAAAAGAGCTACATACAAACACTTAAGAGTGAGGCTAAACCACGCTGGCCTCCTGTCTGAGATAATCCCCATGACCATCGGGTTAAAGCAGGGTTGCCCTTTGGCACCAGAACTTTACAATCTCTATTCATCAGACATGGGGACGCCTTTGTAGACTCAAGAACCTTCCCAGCAAAAATCGCAAATGTACCGATTGCAGTATTAATTTACGCGCACGATATAGTCCTAATTGACCAAACCCCGTTTGGCCTTCAAAACCAACTTAGAGACCTTGAAACTTACGTGGCCACAAACAAAATGACAATCAACCCGGAAAAATCCAGGATACTGCGATACGCCAACTAAAAAAAGGGGAAGAAAATAAAAAATGTTCTATGGTTCCTAAACAACAAAAAGATCACGGAAGTGTCCACTTTTACGTACCTGGGGGTCTGCGTCAACACCGACAGAAACGAAGCCCCAAGATGTGTAGATCTGAGAAACAAACTAAGAAACTTGATGGGCCAAGCAAAGATCTTACTGGCACGATTCTTTCGATTCTCGTTGAAACCCCTGCTAGATTTCTATCGAGCAAAAGTGGAGGCAATCCTTACATACGGATCACAAACCTCTCTTCTTCTGGACGCCAACATTTGGTCGCGTTTAGAAGGCATATTTTGGCGAACAACCCTCGGACTGCCAAAATCTTTCCCAATCCAAATAATCCAAAGAGAACTAGCACTATCTTCATTGAAAAGTCATCTCAGAATGGAAGATGATGTCATTCTTTAGGAAATGCCTGGAAGCACCGACAATGGGTGGTTTTGCAGTACTAAAAAAAGCAATGCACAACAATTTGGAGCCAATACTATCCGAATGGTCTAAGACATGCCAGGCAATCCTTTGCAACCTGAACGAATCGGAAGTGTCATTATTAGCTAACCCGGATCAGGTGAAAACAAAAAATGTATACCAGAGACTGGATTGAAACCTTAAACGATCTCTACAAATATCAAGGTTATGAAGATTTTTGGGCAATTCCTCAAAAACTGAACAGGCTACCGAAATATTTAACATTATTTCCCAACCGGTTCTTGAGAACTGGCTTCCCAAGACTCTGCCTTAACCTCTGGCCAAGTAGAACTAAGTACAGAAACAGAAGAATAAAGGAATCCAAGGAATGTAGACTATGCCAAAATGCAAAGGCTGTGGAATCCTCGAAACATCTGTTGTTGGAATGCCCGAGTTTAAGAGAGGAAAGAAAGACCTATCTGGGTCATATCTGGCAGGACTAATCGATTCAAAGAAATTGATCTCTGGTGGTCACATTTGTTGGAAGGAGAGAAGATTTCAAACAACTTGACGGTAGCAAAATGTATGCTCATTATCTTTGGGAAAATAGAGGGGGAACCACCAACTACAGATTTATGACACGGCTATGAAGAATAGCGGACACTCTTAGCCATAAGCCCTGCGCAACCTAAAGGATAAGAAAGGGCAAGGATATTAGGAAAGGATGCAGTTTCCTTCACTTGTTTTGCTTCTTAAACGGGCATTTTATTGATACTTATGGTCTATTTAAAAAATAATGGAGCTCTGGATTTTAATTGCTGTTTTTTTTTCAATATTCCTTTCCTTTTCTTGATTTATTGATTCATAGTCTCGGTTTTGTTTGAAACAACAACAACAAAAGTATGTTTATTTCTTCCTTTTTTGTTGGTGTTGGAATAACCAAAGGTTTTCCTTTTTTCTGTAAACCAAAGTGCTAATAAAAAATAAAAAAGACAATTGCTAGTAAGAAAAAAAGAGGGCAAAGCAAAAGCTGTATGGGAGAAAAAGGAAGCGGGAGAAAAAGGAAGCAGGAGGGAAGGGAGTAAAAGCGGAGCATTTTTGTGATGCGAGGTCGGCAGGTGCTTAACCTAGCTTCCCACCAATACGCAGTCACAGATGCAATAGATAAATGAACAGGGAAGCAATTAAAATGCAGATATATAGATAAAGGTTGTTTTGAAATGGGCCAAAAAGATTTGCATGGTTGACAAAAATCCTTTTTGTGCCAGTTCTCCAGGTTCACCTTATACCAGGTTTGCAGCTAAACAAGCCCAGATGAAACCCAAGGTCGGGGAACAGGGCTCCGTGTATCTGCAGGGTGGCCAACTGTTAGAAAAGATTTCATAATTGTATGTAATTTTCCCTCCATGTGTCAACCCCCAAACTTGTTGCTTCTGTTTAGACACCATTGACTGACTTTGCCAGAGAAGCACAGCCTTCAGCTACACTCCTCTGGGCTTTCGCACACTTTTTATGGGGAAACTGACATGCCCTTAAGACAATCAGTACTGGGTGACTTTGTTTCCCCTAGTCCTTTCCTCATGTTGCAACTTTTGTGCAACATGTAACATCTTTTCGCATTATTTTTAACCCTTTCCTGCCATGTTAACCGCGTTTGGCACAAATAGGTTGCCTGGCTCCAAAATGGCCATGCCGCAAGGTTCTTTGTCCTGTCCTTTGATCATCTTGGCTCTTCACCTTCCCCAGCTTCGGGTCAACCCGGGTCAGTCCTTATTTGGTCATGCACTTTACCGCGAATCCCAATGCTGTCACGGGCTTCTGCATGCCATGTGTGTGCCTCCAGGATGTGGGCTGGAACGTCCGATTCAAATACAGAGTCTGGAGTGCCATGAATGACTGGGACCACCCTGGTCTGTGATTGGTCCACGTATGGAGTGTTTGTCAGCAGATCTCCCATTGGGTCCTCTTAGTTTTGGTGCGAAGGGAACTTTGGATAAGAGGAGGCTGAAAACACCACTACCATGTCGATCTCCTGAGTTCTCGCTGAACAAAGGATAGGATCCAAGTATCCTGCAACTAAGAAGCTGAGTCGAGGAACCAATGGTGAACCGCTGGAAGGTTTGGCACCTGGAGCCCACTGTTGTCCGGTGGGACCCCTCTGCATCTGGTCGTCCTACAAGGTCTGCGAAGACGCTTCGACCCTTTGGAATAGTGGGACCAACTATTCTCGGCACCTTCATCAAACCCTGCATCTAAACTTTCTCAGAAGTGTCCCTGGGCCAACCAGTGGACTGACCAGCTTACTCAGTTGCTTTGCTGTGTCACTGCCGCCATTTCGAGGAGGCCCTCAAAACTTGGTATACTGCTAGCTCTGTGTCCATGGCACCCTCACACCGAATTTCGTACACTTGGCGTTCCCAGATCTGAAGTGAGATGAGTGCGCCAGGCCCGGAGTAACCGTGGTTACATTTTGCACTGCCGCGGCAACGTCCTTTGCAAGTCAGCTGCATTTGTGACCCTCTTGCCCCTGAAGCCTGCTGCAATGAAACGTGGTCGATTCATCTACTTGGAGCAGTGAAATTGCCACTGTCCAGTTTGGGAATCATCGCTGTATCTCAGGAACTGAAAGGTGCTGAGACATCCTTTTTTCCGCATTTGAACCTGCAAGTGAAGCGTACTGAACTGGCCAAGTTTGGGTCTGCTTGTGTCGGGGACCGGTGAGTACTCCATACTCCAACCGGTGGCCCCTAGCACAAGTGCCCATTTTTACGCACAAGTGACCCCTGAGGGCCCCTCTCATTTCCACTGCTATTGCGAAATAGTGACTCCATCCCGAGCTCTCAAACTGCCTCTGCCTTCAAGTGGAGGTCCTTCTAGAATAGTGGGAACTTGTTCTGCATCGCCTCATCCACCTTCCCGAGCTGCTAGAGACTAGTGTGCTTGCATTGTATGTACTATAGAGCACAAGGCTCCTCTCTTCTTAGGGCTTGGACTGCCTCTTAGGTGTATTTTCGATGTCGAACTGGGCCTAAAGAATATCTGCACTGCCCGTTTCCTTTCCTTCTAGGTTGTCGACATATTTCGTGCATTTAACCCTTTAGACCCCAATGGTCTTGTATATAAATTGTATTGATAGTGTTGTGTTGGTTTACTTAGTGTTACTGTGATTCTTTTGCTATGGTCTATGTTCAAAGGCCTTGTAATAAATGTGTCTATATTTTTGATAGAACACCTGTCTGGGGTAATTTTTTAATGTCCTTGCTTTGTGTGCTCACTGAGGTCCTTCAGTCACCCTCACCCCGCCTGAGACTTAGTCTTGACCGCCTTCCATAGCTACCCTAATTGGTCTGGCTTGTCCAGAGGTTACCCTGTTCCAAGAAACTAGGCTGGCCTTCGGAACCTCTGCCCCTCCAGGTCAGAGTTCAGAAATCCATCTTAGCACCAACCATCCCACATTTTGTGGGACTGTCCCAATTTCATGGGCCGTGTCCTGTGTCTCGCACACAGTCAGCTCGGAACAGGAATAAACCCTGACTTTTCTCCTCTGAAGCAGGATCAGCTGTCCAAAGTCTTCCCAGCTCACTTTTCGTGTGACAGTTAAAAGTGTATGGAAGCACTAGTTTGCAATTTTTTCGATGAAGAAAAAACTTCATGGCTACTCAACTATTGAGTTGTTGCATATTAATAATAGTGAATATTTATATATTGCACAGCAAATTATTCTCTTTGCTTACACGTGAAAACGTCTTTACCAATAGTGTCCAAGTACTCAAGACTGATGTCACTGTTATTTACTCTCATGTCGCTTCTGATCATGTCAATCCATATCGTGCAAATTAGGGTTTTGTATATCTTTTGCTGGACAGGCCCGGAAGACAAATTAGAACATATCAGTGCCTTGTAGGCCCAACAGTCCCACAGTGTTGTGATTTTGTTGTTCTGTGTATGTGCTCAAGAGCCTCGGGGAGGGGGCGGGGCAAGCAGCTGCCCCTATTTTGGCAGACTTGCTGCTACACAGGCCGGTCTCCCTGGGCCCTGCGCCTCCACCCACCAACGAGGCAAAACGTCTGGGGGTCATCTTCAACTCTACTCTCTCCTTCTATTCCCACATCTCGGTCATCTATAAAAAAAGTCCCACTACCAACTGCACCTTCTCAGAGGTATTCTACCTGTTCTCACTTCCCCCCAGAGGCGTACCGTCTCCAGAGCCCTGGTCCTACCTAGGCTGGACTTCTTCAACTCATCCAGAATAGAACCGAGAGACTTATCCTTGACCTCAAGCCCAGGGACTGCATCCCTCAGGTGCTGAAATCCCTCCACTGGCTCCCCGTGGCTGCAGGAATCCAGGTCAAGACTCTTTGCATTGTCCACAAGGCTTTTTGGGGTCTGGGCCCTCTCTATCTGCAATGCTCTCTTCCTAAATACTACTCATTCCCGAGCCCTCCGCTCATCTTCCTCCATCGCTCTGCGAGTGAGCTGCTTTTCCAAGCAGAGATTTTGGGGGAGATTGTTATCTTCCACAGGTGCCTCCCTGCCCCTCTCCGTCTTGAACCAGATCATCTAAAGTTCCAGAAACTCCTCAAGACCTTCCTCTCCGCCTCCTCCTCCTCCTCCTCTCTCCCTCCCTCTGCCCTGCTAACCACCTCTTTCTGCTTTCATGCTCTCTCATCTCTACTGTCAGCTCAGTGTGCCGACTGGCTGCCTGGTGCACCTTCATAGCCTCACAGGTCCCAAGCTTCCTTGCCAGCCTTCTCCGAGCCTTGCGCTGCAACAGCACTACTGCACTTTCGTTGTGACCCATGAGAGTGGTACCCATCAGCACTTAACCCATGTTCTGGCTGGACTGGGTGCACTTGATCCCCATTACCCCACCCCGCCTCTCACTGCCGGTCTATGTACTACATGACCTGAAAGTACTACGCCTATTAAGCTAGTTTGTCTTGTCTCCATTATGTCTTCCCCTCCCATGCATGGTTGTTTATTAGGTGCTTATACAGCAAAGCGCAATCAACATAATTCTTTCTTTCATGGCATTAAATATGCCCTTTGACATGTGTGCATGTTACAGGCTACCCTTTGCTGGCTGCTGTCATCCGAGGGTAGCCTGTCTTTATTGCTTAGAATAGCCTAAGTGTGTAGCTTGTTCTTTGTTCTTGGTTAAATCTATCCACCTCCTTTGTGAAGTTGTTAAGTCCATTGTCCTCTGCTACATGCGTGACATTGTTACCCTAAGTTGGAAGTGTGGCAATACAGCTTCAGGGTAGCTACTGGAACCAAGAAGGTGTGAATAAAGCTGTGGAAGGAAGATGGGCGCTTGTAAGAGGATTGAGCAAATCTGTAATGCGGAGACTGCTGAAATTGAGAGAGTCTTGAAACAGAAGCAGATGATACTTGTGGCAGTAAGACAGACAGAAGAGGCAAAGAGGCTGCCCTTTTCTTGGAGTATAGGAAAAAAGAGCGCCTTGCCTACCTGTAGACCTGTAGAGGTCAAAGGCCTAAAAATCCTGAAGTACAAAGTTGAAGTAGAAATACCAGAATTGTGGTTGTGTATAATACGGTCAGTGGATGTTACATTGAAGTTGGTTGAAGTAGTGGCATACTGTGGAACAAAGGAGGCTGTTCCCACAGTAACAGTAGTAGAAAGGTGGTTGTCAAGAGGAAAGCAACATCCCAAAAAGAAGCATCCTGACAGTTATAACGAATGCACTGCAGAGGTCATAACCACTTGTGAAGTTGTAAAAGGAGAAGTTGTTCACTTATTCTTTGAACTGTGGCAAAACAATCTTGGAAACAGGATATCCAGGATTACGTTTGGTGCTATTTTCTTGGCTGGAATTGGAAGGAGTTCTTTTCAACTGAAAGCTAAAGAACTGTTTGTTTATTTAGTTATTCATTGGTTATTAATAATGCGCCTATACACAAGTGTTGTGAGGCGTAACAAGGCTAGTGGTGCGGGAACAGGGGAGAAAAAAGGAAGTGATCTTACTAGGCCCTGTGACATTCAGATTGTGCAAGTGCAGTAACGAGAAGTGCAGGGGTAGGGGAGGAGTGGGGAAGTGCAGGAACTGGGCAGAGGGGCCCGAAAGAAGGAGTGCGCCAGGGGAGGCCTGGAGGACTGGGCCGGGCAAGAGAAGCAGGGGAAGGGGGGGGACTACAAGCCAAGTGCGATGAAGGGGTGCTGGAATGGCTCAAGGCCAGCCAGTCAAGTGAGGGGGTGGGTTAGGGGAGACCAAGTGCAGGGGTAGACTGGACACAGGAGTCCGGGGGGGTTCTGGTGCCCTTTATGACTCTTAAGGAACCAGTTTGCCAGTCTGGGGCAGAGGGGGAAATTAGTAGGGGAGGGGCGGAGAGGGAAGGAAGAGGAGGAGAAAAGGAAGACCTGGAGGATCTTCCGGAACTTAAGGAGATCCGGCTCAAGTCAGAGGGACAGGAAAGCCATTCCAGAGTGAGGCACCTGCGGAGGAGAGACAGATCTACCCCCACTCTCTTCTTGGAAAAACGTCTGATCTGCACAGAGTTAGAGGTAGACGACCGAAGGGCATTAGCAGGGAGGTATTTTGGGAGAGAGAGTTGGATGTAGCTGGGTCTCAGGCCTCAGAAAGCCTTGTGGATGATGCAGAGGGTATTGAACTTAATCCTTGCAGCAACTGGGAGCCAGTGGAGAGATTTAAGGGCTGGAAAGATGCAGTCCCTGGGCTTGAGGCCAAGGATAAGTCTTGCAGTCCTATCCTGCATTAGTTGAAGGGGCGGAGGAAGGAGTTAGGTAGATTGAGAAAGAGGCTGTTACAGTAGTCCAGCCTGGAAGGAACCAGAGCTCTGGAGACATTGAGTTTTTGGGACATTGTAAGGAAAGGGAGAAAGCCTCTGCGGAGGTGCAGCTGAAAGTGGGCCTTCTTGGCAAGGTCCGAGATGTGAGGGGGGGGGGGAAGGAAAGGGCGGAGTCAAAGATGACATCAAGGTTTTTTGCTTCACAGGAGGGTGAGGGAAAGGGGCACATGGTTGTGGCCAGAGTGTGCGTGGAAACGAGGGAGCAGGGGTCCCAATGTGAAGGATCGTGGCATTAAGAAACAGACCATTGGTAGTGCACCATGCCTGAATAGCAGAGAGGCATTCAGGAATGAGCGAGGAAGAGGAGGGTAGCTTGAAGGAGAGCTGCGTGTCACCTGCATAACACTGGAAGTTAGGAGAGAAGGTGGAGATCAGATGGGCTAGAGGGGCCAAGTAGATATTAAAGATACAAGGCGAGAGGATAGAGCTCTGGGGGACCCCACAGGTGGAGAATGAGATGGAGGAGAGAAAAGGGCCCAGTTGAACCTGGGATGGTCAGTCCGAGAGGAAGGAGGTCAACTAGTCCAGAGCCAAGTCTGTGATGCCAAGGGTGTCACAGTCGATTTATCGGGGTAGCATGATTGACCGTGTTGAAGGCAGAGGTAAGATCAAGAAGGATGAGAACAGGAGGAGAGCTAGAATCAAGATTAGTGAGCAAATCTTCACGGGTGTTCAGGAGAGCGGTTTCTGTGCCTCTGGCAGCTCTGAAACCAGACTGGTGGTCGTGGAGGCAACCAACAGATTCAGTGTGGTGTATAAGCTGGGAGATGACCAGCTTCTCCAACAGTTTGCTCAAGAAGGGGGTAACAGAGATTGGGTGGTAGTTAGCCAGACAGGAAGGGTCGGTCGAAGGCTTTTTTAGGCGGGGTGAACAAGGGAGTGCTTGAGGAGTAAGGGGAAGGATCCAGTCGCAAAGGAGTGATTGCAGAAATCCACGAAGGCTGAAACAAGGGAAACAAGGTTGTCCTTGATAGTTCTGAGGAGCAGGAGAGCACCTGTTTGGATGAGACTTTCATAGAGCGGACTTATCTAGAAACCTCATCAGGTGTTATGGGAGAAGAGAAAAGAGGAGGGTAATGCGGGCAAGGGATGGCCAAGATAAGGTGAGGAAGAGGGGTGTTGGGTAGAGGAGAGAGAGGAGAAGATGTACTGAGTTTTGAACATGAATGGAGAGGCCAGGGAGGGTAGGGGAGAAGTGGAGACTGCAATAGGGTTGGCAAGTTCCTTTCAGATTCTGAAAAGTTCTGCCGAGTTGTTAGAGGCCACAGAGATGCGGGCTTGGATGTAGGGTCTCTTCTTAGAACAGATGGAGAGTCTGTATTGCTTTTCTAGCAGGCGGCAGACAAGATTGTCAGAGGATGTGCTTGAAGCCTGCCACTTCCGCTCAGCCGCTCTACACTTGTGTTTCAGAGTGGCCAGGACAGAGTCGTACCAGGAGTTTCACTTAGAGGCTGGTTTCATACAGATCCTCATGGCAGGGGCAAGGATATCCAGAGTGTTGGAAAAAGAGGGATGAAGGTTAGTGAGGGTGGTGTCAGGGTGAGAGACAGTGGCAGGAGTTAGGAGGGGGAGTGAAGGTGGCAGCAAAAGCAGCAACTGACACTCGCTACATCATTTGAATGAAGGAGAAGGAGGCTAGCAGTACGGGTGGAGGCTTAGCCATGGTCCTAAGGAGGTCCAGGAGAGAAGACAGGAGAGCATGATCAGACCAGGAGAGAGGAGTAATGAGAGGGTAGGAGACGGGGAAGTCTGAGGAGATAAACGCATCCAAGGTCTGACTGTCAAAGTGCGTAGGACCAGAGGGAAGAATGACAAGTGAAAGAGTCACAGAGGTTCCGGAAGTACCCAGATGCTGTATTAAGGGAGTTGAGGTGAATATTAAAGTCTCCAAGGAGGAGAAGCTTGGAGGAGGTCAGGAGAGAAGAGGCGAGGTCAGCCCATTCAGAGAGAAAGAGGCAAACCTGGTCAGGGGGCCTATAGATGTTGGCCAGAGTTAGAGAGGCGAGGGGAGCCATCAAGCCTGCAGACAAAACATTCAAAAGAGGAGTAGGCCTGAGTGGGTATGATGGTAGCGGGGACCCACTCAGGGAAGATCAGGGACACTCCGGCCCTGGACCGGATAGGCCTGGGTTTAGAGTGGATCTTGTAGCCCTCAGGGAAGAGAATGTAAAAACTTGCGACAGAGCTGGCAGTGAACCATGTCTTGGTGAGAGAGAGGACATCAAGGTCCTCAAGGAGGTGGCAGATGTCAGAGGAATGTGTGACAGCTGAGCGAGAGTGGAGTGTAGCTAAGTGGAGTAAGTTGTCAGGGGCCGCAGAGGAGCCAGAGGGAAGACATAAGGAGGAGTGGCAGGAGAGGGGAGGAAGTTGATGAGAGACAGGAGATGCCCATCAAGAAGCTGGAGGCTGGACTGAGAGCCCTGGGCCATAACAGTGCCATTTAAAGGGGTAGTTCCCTTAAAATGTTATTGTTTAAAAAGATTGTCCATGATAAAAAATATATATAAAAGATATTTTTTCAAAACGTTCCCATGTAAAATATTGCGCAAATGGGCCTCAAAGTCAAGCACTAGGAGGCATCCATTTCGTCAAATGAATCAGGCTCTTGCGGAAGTAATCAAGCTGAAGCTGATTGCTGCCGGAGAGCAGAGAATGCTGGCAGGCTACAGCCTGCCGGTTTTTTATTCATAATTGCATTACTTTCACTTGAGGTTTTCTGGGAGCCCAGGAAACAAACCGAACGTCACAGTAATTACGACTACTGCACTGTCTGCCGATTGCTGCAGAGTATTCATAATTGCTGGTACTTTCGTTTTAAGTTTCCGGGAGAGCCCAGGAAAATTCAAACGAAAGTACAGGCAATTATGAATACGCTGCCGCACGCATCAATTCTATATTCATGAACTCTGAGAACCTGAGTTCATGAATATAGGATTGCGGTGGCCGAAGGAATTAAAAATTGAAATAAGGGGATGGGGCCAAAACTCACCAGTAGCACGGTACAAGAAAAGCAGGCAGGCGGTTTATGGTCAATCCATCGAAAAATATGCATCGAAAATATATGTTTAACATTAAAAGTACATATCCATCAAAACCTTTCCATCAAATGGATATGTACTTTTAAATGTAAAAGATAGCATTTCAATGCTTTCATTTTATATGTTAAAATGTTACATGGAGCTGTCAGTGCTGAAATTTCCGTACTGGCCAGCTCCTTGTAACATTTTAACATTTTTTGTAGATTGGGGGTGGGGTGCCCTCCAGTTTCCAGGACCCCAACCCCCTTAACCCTAACCCAACCCCTGATTCTAACCTTTGCCCTAACCCTTATTCTAACCCTCGCCCTAACCCAACCCTAATTCTAACCCTTACCATAACTCTAACCCTAATTCTAACCCTTGTCCTAACTTCAGCCCCAATTCTAACCCTTTCCCTAACCCAAACCCTAATCCTAACCCTTTCTCTAAGCCCAACCTTAATTCTAACCCTTGCCCTAGCCCTAACCCTAAGCCTAAATTTAACCCTTGCCCTGACCCTAAGATCCATTGAAATCCATCACATTTTATTCAAAGAAAAGGCATTTCGATGGAAATGATTTTCGTTGAATAAAATTAAATGGAACTGACTTTGATGGATTTGCGCTCGATGAAAAGTCCAGCTACCCAGTGTAGGATATTTTTACCCATGCCAGTGCGTGCCCCACTACACCCCTTTGCCAATGGGGGAAAGGAAACTGACAAAAAATGGATGTGCTAAACCCTGTGTGCGCCAAATCTGCAAAACTGAGTATGGTTCATAAATCGCAAAAGGCTGCACACCCTGCCACACACAGTCAAAGTTGATGTAAAAAAAAAAACTCCCTGCATGAGAATGTCAGTGAGTGCTGTCACCTGTCACATGAAGCAAGGCCACAGAAGGGCTAAAATCTGAAAATGCCTTTTTCCAAGTGAGCTGTTGAAATGAAAAGTGTGCTGAAATCACAGATTCTCCAGGTGGCTCAGAGAAAGCTGAGCCTTACTGACTGACAGCTGCATAAGAAAATTATATGTCACACCCAGTTTAAGTGTGTTTCGTTTTCCTGAAGAAATTGCAAAATTCACCTATTTAAAGCATGTTTGTGAAGGGCTTAATTCTTTTAAATGGTCAAATCCCTTGTAAACTGTGCTCATTTTTAGATGTGTGAAATGAAGACTAAGGTTAATTTAAAGCAACCCAGTATTGGAGTTAAGTAAATACTTAATTCTGATCTGACAGTGCCAGCCTGGGAAAGAGTGACAATTCAAAATTGACACTCCCTTGCTACAGGAAGCCTAATTGGCTGCCGCATATTGACAACAAGGAGCACAATGGACTCAGTAGACATTCGGCTTTGGCTGAGCCAAGAAAATGGCAAGCTGCCTACTGAGCTCTGCAGGGGAGCTTCACTCTCCAGGAAGAGGACACACCTCCCTGATCAAAGGACTGTGACAGCTGTTGCCTGTCAAGGGGAGTTACAAAGGATTTTAAAAAAACTGCTGGAACTTTTTGATGTTTAAATCCTTATTTGTGATTAAATTTGAAACTCTAACTGTGCAACCTGAAGGAGGAGACTTCTAAATGTTGGTACATGTTAACCTAATTTTAGGCGTTTGCTTTGAAGACATTAACGAACCCTGTACCACCTAAGGAACCACAGTTACAGGAAAAACCTAATTGGAGAAAAACTCTTGATGCTACAAGTCTTGTTACGCTCACCTGATATCCCTGGGGGCATCTGGAAGGCTCTGAGATCTGGAACCCTGGATGCGTAGTTGCCGAGTGCTGAATAATGAATCTTAGTTATTTGTAGGGTGAGCTATCCGTCCTGCGTTTCTTGCATTTCTTGTGCAGCGGCGCTTGACGTTTGTTAGCGAGCTGCCCGAGTTGCTTCAGTGGTGCAGTACACCTTCCTTGGGCCCAGGCCTGCTGTGACCCTGAATCTGCTGGTAGGCAGGTAGGTTTGTCAATTGTAAGTCTTTGTTCTGTTTATGGTGGGAATTCGTTAATGTCTTTATCTCCTTCTTTTCGTGTGCGAAGGTCTTGATACTGGCGTGCCGGATGGAGAGGCACATTTCTAGGTAAGAGAAAGCGTGAAGCGCAGCGCCTTTATTGTCTTTTGAAGCTAACCTGTGTTTTCTTCTTCTCCTCACAGGCCCGTGTGGTGCTGTGAGTGGATGAGAGCGCGATGAAAAATAAGCCCCCGGAATCCGTTAAGGTAGTACAGCGTTGTGCGGTTGTTTAATATTGAAAGCGAACCTGAATATGTCTCTTTTCCTTTGTAGATGTTGCTGTGGTGCTCTGGATGGAAGCGTGGCGTAGCGCGATGGAATTCAGGTAAGACTGATGGAATTCGATGTTTTGGAAGCACGTGTTCTAATATTGTTGTTCCCTTTCTCATTATTTCAGGTCGCAATGTTCGAACAGGAGCTGTGGTAGCGGTGCGCCGGAAGCCCTTAAGCTAGTACTCGCAGGTGAGTGATGTTTCTTCTTCTCTTGGTTTCCACAGATTGCAGGCGGTTGAGATGCTGAGTGCTGGATGGTGTTTTCTCAGGTAAAACGGAATAATCTTGTTCTTGCGGGATTACAGGAATATTCCGAAGACCAGGAGCTGGACACGGTGAGCGTCACGCTGCTGGTTGCAGAATAACACAAAGCATGTTCTGCAGTCAGGGTGTGGTTTATATAGCCCAGGTAAAGTAGTACCAGGGAAAGTAGTTCCAGGCCTGCCACACCCAAAACACTAGACCGCATGGCTTGGTTCTTAGAACTAGACTGTGTGGGTGCTTCCATGTTGGATGTAAAGGCCAATGTACATAAATGGGACCTAGTTTGAACTGCCGTTCCTTCCTACATATGAACCTGGTGCCAAAGGCACCAGGACTGGCTCCAAGAGCCCTTTTTCCAGTGGTTTTAAGGCCCTCAGGGTTCCGGTGGGAGTCCGCTTGTGGCACAACTTGTGCCCCCTCACAGTGGTCATGACAGCCTAAGATTGTATATTCTTGCTCCAATGATAATCGCCCAGATCTGAACTGAATTAGAAATTATTAGTCCCGACTGTTATGATTAAAATTGATAAAATTCTATAGAATGACAAAGACAGCTCTCACAGAGACGAGGATTGAATGTGAACATAACTCATCAAATATACAATGTATGTGTCTGATTTTATTAGGGGACATAATTTTAGAAATGTATGTTTGTGCAAAAGTTAAGTTTTGGTCAAAATCAATGTGGCTAAATCCCATCATAAAGAGGACATCTCTGTTCGGACTGCCAACCAGAACAAGGCAAGTGTCTTTGGCCACTCACAGCCATGGGGGTGCGTTTTAAATTCTGCCCACACCATAAACCTTGTGATGCCACTTGGCATGATAAATCTAGGAACTTCACCACACATAGGACACTGCTTCCTGAACACATCCAAATTTCCGCGCTGCACTTTGTTCCTGACTTCTTCATCCTATCCAGAACTCTTCACTTTGCAGCTGCCTGCAGATTTCTTTGCAGAATCCAGACTTTATCATTGCTGAACACTTTCTAGCTAGATCCAAATTCAACCATCCCAAACTTGAGGGGATTTCATTCTGATCCAGTTTGGCTTGCTATCATTAAGGCTTGTCTGCTGAAATTTACATCCCGCTATCTACAGTGTCCAGTGACCAGAAGGGCCAATCCATCCAAATCCAGTCTGATGTGCAGTCAAAATTGACCAGAACTGCACTGCTGATCGAATCCCGCCAGAGGTGCCCTGCTGCCGGTAGACCTGACCAGATCCAATGACCAGAACCCTGACTGCCCAATTTTAATCACAAAGGACTGTAAGTATCAATAGGAAGAACAGTGACCCATAATATATTTGCATGGTCCTATCCCAATCTCAACCCATCCGATCTTTAACTTCAGAACCGTTATATTGTCAGAACCATTCTTGCGTTGATTTTTCTCATTTGCTTTACAAAACCATTCGTCATTAATGATTGAGTAACTAAAGTAAAGACCAGGAAGAAACAGAGTATCCACCACGTGAAGGGTTAAGGTGGCCACGTAACTGGAGATTCCCGGGTGGCATTCTCTTTTTCATAGTCATTAATATTGTGTAATAAAACCAATCTGTCATTTTTAAAACTGAATTTGTTTTCATCTTCACGCCTATTTTTCAAAAACGCCTCACTAAACTTCCATAACTTCAATTTTATAACTAGAAACGAAATTTCAAATAACTCACGGATGCCCAAGACCCTTAGCTACATCCACAACCAAAAACTGCATTGCGCAACAGTGTTTTTGACCAGTTTTAATCAAACATTGCATAGTGAAATTTTGCCGCGAATTTGCAGTTTTCAAAAGTTTACATGCGTCTTTTTCCCATTCAAAGTGCTTCTTCAATCCCATCCTGATCTAAAGTGTGTACTTTTGTTATATTATAGCTCATGTGTGTTAGGACCCGTTTAATGTTGCTTTCCTAAGAATTTTTCTCCATTTAAGCATTTTTGCTCACTTTGCATTGCGTCACAAAGCTATTTTCACCTGTCATTTTTAAAAGTGTCAATTTCCAAAAACCGCCAGGTTACCGCCAGACTCGTATTACCATTCCACCTCTGACTCCCTGAAATACCAGGGCATTACGACCCTGGTGTCCCGGGAATTCCGGAGACGGAATTCGGTAAATCCCCATTCCCATTGAGTCCAATATGACTCAATGGGAATGCAGAAGTGGAAACACCGGCACCATCTCGTGATGGTGCTGGTGTTTCCACGTCCGCCTGCAGGCAGGCGGTGTTAAACCCGCCAGGTCAGACCTGGCGGGAACATCACCTCCGCCTGCAGGACTCGGGATCGGGCGGTCCGGAATTAACAGTGGCGGCGGGTTTACCGCCACTGTTATTTCCGGACCGCCCGACCTGTAATGAGGCCCATTATCTTTCATTCCTGAATACCTGCTGATTACCGACATCTGTGTATGATTGCTCAATTGTACCTTAAATACTTTGCAGTGGAAAATATTAACCTAAATGCCATCTTTTCACAAATCAAAACTGTTCTTTTTCTTGTGTTTTATATTCTGCCTTATTATAAGTGAATTCAATCGCGTTACTTATTTTCTTAATTGTATTGTCACCACCTGGTGATTGCTGCCCTATATATGTGATTTGAATATTAACTAAATAAATATTTAGCTTTACAAACTAGCCCGATTCCTGGTCCATTGTGACCTGGGGGTATTTTGAGACGGGTGTGATATGAGTGGTATATCATTCAGAATATTGAATTTATAGACAGAAATAAATATTTCATTGCGCACTACATGCTAGGCAAGACCTGGGTGTGGGCCTGATTGAAATCCGTAACAGATTTTGGGGGTTTGTGCCGGGATTTTGAATTCGAGATACCACCCGTGACAGTCTAACACAGCATACTAGCCTGCACAGTACAGACACCTTGCTGGGTTGGCGTACTGTGCTACAATGTACAAGCACCTCTCAATATACATATTCCAAAAATCAGGCCTGTCGGTAAAAGCAAATTAACTCTAAAATAAGTCATAAGTAAATTGATTTTTCCAAAATGGCGATCCCAGTAGAGATTAATATTGCTGGGGAACACCTCCTGCACAAACTGTCAGGGGTGAGTGGCCGGAACAGAATGAGCAGATCTGGCTACAAGAAATCAAAGAACAGGCCACTGCCATAGACCTAGATACATGGCAGGACAAGGGCCCATTACACCAAGCACTTAGTGAACTGTGCATGGCCCCAAAGGTAAAAGAGCAGTGTAAAATTGCCAAAATAGAGGCCTCCTGTAGCTCCACATAGGAATAATACAGGAAAAGTATGCAGAAAACAGTTCTGGCACAGAAGCAAAGTGGAAACAATACAGAAAATCCAAACTGAGCTAGACTCTGCAGGGAAAAGGCTACAGAAGAGCCAAGAATCAGAAACAGAGGCTATGCAGTATACTATCAAATTAAAAGAAGATCTGGGTCTCTTACAGCAAGAGAAGGCAGAGCAAGATACCAAATTACAGACACTGCAAGATGAGTGTCAGGAAAGGGTTGACTCTTTACAACAGTCAACAGAAACTGGAGCACCAATTAAATTATAATAGAGTCTGTGCAGAACAGATAGTCACCTTACAAAACCGCCTAGAATCCTTGAAAGAGGAAAATAATTATTATTAAAGACATCCACTCTCAAGAGGAATTTGATGAGGAGCGCCAGAAATCTAGTGCATTTAAAAAACAGAGGGACGACCTGGCTGAACAGAGGGGCACTATAAGTCAGGAGAGGGATGCCTTAGGCCAGGAAGTCAGCCAATTAAAAAAGAATTTGGAGGAAAGAAAGCTGGCCCTCCAGGAGCTCAGTGAAGTTAAAACGAATGTGAGAAGCTACTAGAGCACACCGGGGGAGACTAGAGGGGAGGGTGGAGGATGCTCTGGAAAAGAACACTCAGACCAATAATGACAAAACTCAGAAGGTGAGTCTCCTGCAGCAAAAATTGGCCCAGTATTTCCAATCCAGGCAGGAAGCACAGGGAGACAATGAGGTTCTCTGTGAAAAGAATGCTTCACAGACAGACAGCCATGCAAGAACAAATCATTCAGACCAGTAAGGCCTTAATAGAGGAACAAAAGAGTCATATTTTGGCATGACAGCAGGGAATAGGGGCTGAAAGAGAAGAGGTAGGAAGGGACAGAGAAACCAGAGCATAACATCAGGGACTCTAACCCCTTCAGTACCTGGACTCTGCCACCTTCATGTCCACTGGCTCATATGAACCAAGGGCCATGGGGATGGTAGACTTCAGCAGAATTGGCAACATGGGACTGACAGATCAGCGCCTCCCAGAAATGGATGGGCGGGTGTCTCTGTACAGATTCCCAAATGTTAGGGCTAGCCTCTCGGATCAGGAAGACTCCTGTGAGGGAAGAATCAGGGAATTGGATCCTCATAAATAACACCTACCAAAGGAGTAGTCTGTCAAATTTGGTGGGGAACTCCAGGAAAGCAGGCCAAAAGAGTATCTTAAAGACCTCTTCCCAGCTAAGGCAGTGGGAGGAGGGTGGGGGGGGTACTCAGCCAATCCTGGGAGCAGGGGAGAGTCAGAACTCTTCTGAGCACCACAGGCATCATGAAACTATGCCCCCACATTCTGCCAACCATTCTCAAGCTCGCAGAATCAGGGAGAGCCTAGAGAATCAGATAGCCACCTCCTGTAGCAGTGCTTTTGAGTCAGAGGTTGAGTGGACACGGGTGACTAAGACTAAAAAGGCCAACAAAATTAAGAGGGCTCTACTAAAAGATCCCCTGAAACAGATCAAGGCCATTAGGAGCGTCATAACTCCCTACCACAAAAATGCCAAGTATTCAGTCTGGGAGCACCTTGAGTTATACGAGCAAATGATGGATACTTCCACCTGAAAGATAGCCAGAGTTGCCTCTAATATGTCAAATGGACATTTTCCCTCGAGTACTCCAGCTTCTTTGGGGGGCTGGAGGATCACAACCACTCGAGATGGTCCACCTACAGGGCGCCATCGTAAAACATTTTTCTGTACATAGGAACCCCCAAGAGGCCCGCAAGGTGGCCTACAATCTGCAGTGTGGGGAAGACCAGGCCCCACAAGAATTTGTGCAAGAACTAAAACGTGCCTTTGCACAGACCACCACGAGGGTGCACACAGACAGTAGGGAGTTCATTAATAGCTTCTTTCATGCACTCCTTAAATACATCATGACCCAGCTGGTGAGGCACTTTCACGAGAAGAGATCACTAGACTGGGTCATTGAACAGGCAACTCGTATTTATGAAGTGCAGAAACCGGTAGAGAATACAAACACAAATAAAAACCCCAAACCAGCCAACACACCTGCTTCTGCTAAGGTGGCAGAGGTGAAAGTTGCCCCCATTTTAGATCTGGAGATAGGGGGGCCTAAAAATATTCCTGTACAGAATCCATCTTCTAACCAAAGGACCAGAAGGTCATCGGGCCAATCCCAAACAGGTAGCCAGGTAGGTAATCCCACAAACGGGACCCCTAACCCCCCCGGATTGTGTCAGCCCCCGTTACAAGAGCAACAGACCCATCCTGGGCTATGTGTGGACTTCCCCATCCCAAGGGGGGGGGGAATCCAGCCAGGTAGCTACCAACCCAGGAAACTTCCCTCCTAACTTTCCCCAGGAGGGCAGTAATGCCCCAAATGCTGGGTGGAGCTTCTTTCCCCGGTACCCGCCAAACTTCAAACCCCCAAAACAACCATCCTTTCTTTCCTCACTTTCCTGAGCCCAGACAGCCCAATCCGGGAGATGGGAGGCCAAGGGTGGAGGTGTAGAGGAGGTTCCAAATAAAACCTGCACGCCCATCGCCCATTTTGAAGTACCAGGAACGTTCACACCAAAATATGTGACGTATGATGAGCAAATAAACCAGCAGAGCCGCAGTAGGGCTCTGCGCAGTACCCATCAGAAGAGAAACACCTATTGAAGTACCAATACCCAGACAACCATGGACAGTAAGGTATCCATTGAAAAAACCCTACCAACAAATGAGACAAAATGAAGATTGCCTAAGTACCGTCGCGGAAGAAACCAAAAAGGCCTTAATGGAAGATGAACTGTGACGTCACGAGAGCCCGGACAGACTCTCAGAAGAAACGACAAGCAAAAAATGACATACAGAGACGAAACACCATGAAAAAAGATAGTGAACCCAAAGGAAGAGAACAATGTCGAAACACAAAGAAGCTTAAGCTGTAAGCAGGATGAAGATATTTAACCAGCTAATGCCTGTACATATGCTTGGAACCGCAAGAAAGCTAAGAAAACAGTGCAGCTTGCTATGCTTAGTAGAAGAATAGCACGGCAAGCGCCATTATACATAATTTACCTCAGAACGAAGCACAGTATTATAAGTGCGATTCCACTTTGCACGAAAAGCAGAATCAACTCAGGTTACTAGAGGCCAAACAAGACAAGATTCATATTCTAGCAAAATGAAAAGAAACGGCTGAATCGAAACTCAGCAGATGCAACTCGTGCCAGGAGAGCCAAGGTCATACCAATAGAAGGAACGAACAGTAGCTACATCTAACTGAAACATAAGAACAGAATATCCTGTCTTTGAAAGGTCAAGATAAGGAAGCATAGGCAGGTGGCAAGCCAAATAAGAATTAAATGCACAAATTGATACAAACTAGGCAAATTCCCAGTGTGCATCACATGACCATCCGAGCGAAGAGAAGCACAAGTTCACACCTACGCTTGGCATCCACCCAGGAAGAGATATTGGAACTTTCCCAGACAGAAGATGCAGTTTCGAGGCCAACCACAGTAACATAATTGACACATAGTTGTTGAAGTGATGATTGATTGTAACCTTAATTGGAGGAAGGCTGGGTAGCTGAGGGGGCACCCTGCACCTGGCTGACCATTCTGCGTGCTGCTAAGTAAAGTGGAAATGTATGCATGGGGTTGGTGCCAACCCAATTACAATGGACCAAATAATGTAGGGTCCTATAATTAGTAGAACCAGTGGGACGTCTTACTTTTAGTGACGTCTACTGTAGTCATTTGTGAAGGAAGGGCTTAGACGCCCACCTGACAGTATTTACCCAATCCCCTCACTCCGTTACCATATACAGATATAGTAACTATATCAAAGTTACCTTTTCCCAACCAATACAACTGCATGTTAACTTTTAAGTGTAACACGTCAATTATGACAAGTTTTGAGTATAAATGTCACTGTTTGTATGAAGTTCGTTGGAGTTGAAGGGAGACGGACTATCGCATCATTGCTGATTGCCATGACTCCTGTTTTTTGTACTCGTCATTAAACGGACTCCCTTTGCCAAACCATTGAGTTGTCCTTATCGATTGGTGTTGGAGTAATAAATATGCACCCCCATCCGTCTCAAAGTGCAGCTATCTCGTCCTAAAGTACTTTCGGAGCAAACCTTGGCTCTATGGGCCGGCCGAGGGTCTCCTGAGTACAGAGTGTTACCAGAACTATCCCAACCAAGGGTATTATGGGAAAAGGGACAGTTACCCTTTCCATGATCCCCCTAGGATGGACCAGAGACCACCGTACCAGCCAGAGCGGATGTTCCCACTGGAGTGCCAGGTCCAGAACTTGTCATAGGATCTGGGTCGCATGTTGAGGGCTCAACAGAACCCTCCAATGAACATGGCGGCCCAAAACTCCACAAACCAAGGGTCTGGTACTCCAGAGCAATGAGGGGAGAGAACCCCGACAACCCACCGGTTCCAAGGGATGAGACACGGGGGAAAGGGGTTGTGCAAAGCCTTAGAGGAAGCTTCCTTCCCCACTTGTGAAAAGCCCCTGGAAACCCAGGAACCGGAACCAAAACCTCCTGCCCCCGAAAGTCTGCAACCTAAGGAACAGTGGGCGGGTAGGAGAAATAAAGGGCCTAACCTCCTCCACACCATTTTGTGGAGGAGGTTAGCGTCTTCCAATTTGAAGGAGAGGGTCCTCACAGGACTCTGGGAAAAGGATCTTCTCCTTCAGGGATGGGGGAACTCCTCCCAAAGAAAAATGGGTCTCGAGAGATCCTAATCAAGACTGGGTAGATGTGGGGACTGAGTTAGAACCGCCCATCATTGAACCCCAGAATGACAAGCCAGAAAATCACCTTGCCCAAACATTCTGGGGACTGCCCCCAAAAAGGGGCGGGGGGTGGCCCAGAATCGGAACCAGGGGAGCCCAAACCTACCCCAATATCCAACTGCCACATTTTACTTACATATCCCCAGGTTACAACACAGATTTCTGCCCAAACTACCCCTGTGTCAGAATCAAGAGTAAAGAAATTAACCCACCAATTGGCTCAAAATGCACATTATCTTTGACCCCTTCAGGAGAAGGAGGGAAGATGTTATGCCCCAGTCCAAATACAAGGGCAATGTACATTTATGGCACTGGTGGACACTGGATCCCAAGCCACCCTTCTGTCAAGGAGGGCCTTGGATCAGCTGAATTCAGGAAGTGGGGAGAGATACAGAGCTCTCTCACCCCTCTTCCTGGACAACTTCTGAACTTCGATGGGAATTAAATTCCTGTCGAGGGGACTGCAGATTTAGAAATTTAAATTGGGCGACACAAGGTGAAATACCCGGTCATAGTTGTGACTCTAGAGGACACACCATGTTTACTGAGTAATGACATCCTGCGTAGATGGTCTCCCCTAACAGATTGTGTAAACAAGGTCATCTGGACCCAGACTAACCGACCAATAAAATTAAAACATAGTGTCAACCATGTTACTCTAAATGGCACATGCAACATGTTTGAACAAAAACAGGATCACATTGAATTCCATTTTCAAAACAACAAGATCCCTGACGTGACAGTAATTGCAGTAAGACAACAAACTGGTGATGGGAAGTCCTCTCTATTTCTGAAAATCAACCTTCCTTCCCGTCTCAAGTGGCATTCCACACTGGAAGGAAATGCTCTGAAATTCTATACCAATTCACAATCAGAAAATCCCACTTCCATAGTCCAAAATGATGAGAAAACAGCTCCAAGCTTAGCTGACATTCAAAAAATTGGAGAACATCTGTTCCCTATTCATTTAAATGAGGGGAAGGACTCTGTTCTTGCCCGAGTGTGCGTGAACAACGGTAAGAGCTTCATCAGCAACGCCATGTTCCAAAAATTCCCAAAAGATCCAGCCATTCCCACATTTAAATTGATAGACAAATGGGAAATGGACCTGAAAACACCCAATTCCAAAGATCACCTGCCTAGCAGGTGTATGCTCAAAATTTCCATGGGCAACAAGAGCATAGTCCATAATTGTTGGGTTGTGCGAGATGTCCCTGCTGCATTTTATTTAGGCAGTGACATTCTCAATCGCTTTGCCATTTGTTTGGACCTGATAAACTTCAAAGCCTGGTCCCGATTAGTGGGTAATCTCATGGACTTTGAAGATCTAGAGAAAGCATTTCGGTCAGCTCAACTGCTGCCATATGAAGTTGAAGTTCAGAATGGAGAGGAAGTCACCATCCCAGAACGGACCCGACAATTCCCATTTGAAGTAAAAATTAAAAGAGGACAGAAACTGCAAAATCCTGACGCATATGTTCACCTAAGTGCCCATCTCCAACAGCAAGGGTTGGGGTTAAACCCAACACCACTAGTCAATACAGGACACAGCACCATTCCAATAGTGGTGGATAACAGCGACCTTAGGAGTATCGATCTGGGCGCAGGCACCATTATTGGAATGGCGGTTGATGACTGACATTTTTCCATAGATTTAGGTAAACAACCGATAGGACCAATCCCCAATAACTGTTTTGACAGTGATAGCGACAATGACAACACCAGACAGGATCTTCACCCGGCATAGGGGGAATTTCCTGGTGTACTCCTCCTGCCCTTATGGTAAGGAAGAGGTGACCTGTGACTTCAGGAGGGATGAGGTGATCTTTCAAGTCCACCAGGATTGCCTTCCCCACCTGAAGCCATCAGTCCAAGTCAGTACTTTAACCAGGGACTTCTCCACCCAGCTGGAGGAGGCCGCTGAGATAGCCAAACCAGAAGTCTTTCCGGGCTTCAGGCAGATGGTTGAAGAGAGAGTCAACCTAGTGGATCCCTGTGAGATTCTGGAGCAAAAGCAAAAATTGAAACAAGTTCTTAGATTTTCAAGATCTCTTCGCGGTGGACTCATGACTGTGGTTGCACCGAAATCCATACAACAATTCCCACAGACCCTGGTATGACTCCAGTGTTTGTGAAGCAATACCGCTTGCCTCTCCGACCATGGAGTCCCTCACAGAAATAATTAAAAACCTTGAGTCCCGTGGAATAATTCATCCAGTCCACAGCACATTCAATAATCCGGTGGGGATTTTAAAACCAAACGGCCAGTGAAGACACTATGCCGACCTAAGGGAGCTGAACAAACGGGTCCACACTTCCCAATGGCCTCTCCCCTACATTGACCAAGGGCTGGCCCAGATCCAGGGGTCAAAGGTATACACTGCCACTGACCTGACCAATGGGTACTGGACCGTACCCGTCAGTAGGGAGGACCAATACAAGCTGGCCTTTACCTTCGGGGGGCAGCAGTACACTTGGACCCGGACTCCTTTTGGATACATCAACTCCGGCAATGAATTTAACATCTTCTTGCATAAGGCCATGCCCGACTTGGGTGAAAAGGGTAACCTGGCCTATGTAGATGATGTTCTGATCAAAAGCTCAACTGTGGAGGAACACATAGCGGAGATCATTTATATTTTGACACAGTTGAGGGCTGCCGGAGCAAAACTATCTTTCCAAAAGGCACAGTAGTACAGGACCCATGTCAATTTCTTGGGGCATGAGATAACTCTTGAGGGTCTCTGTCCCCAGGAAAAGAAAGTAGAAGCACTCTGGTAACTAAAAGACCCCACAACTCTGCGTGAGCCAAGGAGCCTCCTTGTACTAATTACAGTAGAAAGTTCATTGAGGATTACTCCGATCACAAGACCCCTGATCTATCTGTTGATAAGGAGGGGGTCGAGTGGGAGTGGGGTCCTGAACAAACCGAGGCTGTAAGACAACTCAAAAGAAGCCTCTCACAAGCGCCTTGCCTAGCTTACCCTGTCAAAAACAAGGAGTTCTTCTTGAAGACAGGGTTCTCAAATACATGCTTGACCGCAGTATTATACCAGAAGCATGACAAGGTCAATAAAGTCATCTCCTATGCGAGTAAGACTTAATCCTCTGTGGAGGAACAATTCAACGATTGCGAGAAGGCACTCCTGGCAACGGTGTGGGCATTGAAGAATTACCATCCGTTCATCAAAGGGGAACACATCATAGTGGAGATTCCACACCAGCCTATGCAATATCTTCAAAGTGACAGAATCCGGCCCGGAAATGTGAGTAATTCCCGAATTATTTCCTGGATTCTGTCAATGCAAGGCTTTCCTGTGGAGGTCAGATATGGCCAAAACAAGAAGAGTCCCCTCGCACACGGTCTGGCTGACTTGCATGATTGTGCCAGAGAAAACTGTCCGAGGACGAAAGTCTTAAAATCAAGGACAACATGGAGGAATACCTCAATTCCCCATACAAAGTTTATGAAGAAGACAAGTGTGAGGGAATGACCACTGTCTGTGTGGATGGGTGCTTCTACCATGTTGACAACAACGGGGAAAAGGAACTAGTAGCCGGCGTGGGGAATGCCTGGGTGAATGATGCCCCAGAACCCTCAGCTGGGTACAAAATCGGTCTCCATAGTTGTCAAGTGGCAGAGCTGATGGCTGTGCATCAAGCCATCCTCACTGCTGTCCAACACCAACTCCACAAACTGGTCATAATCACCGATTCAGATTATGTCTGTAACGGGTTAGTGGAGCACCTGGTTAATTGGAAAACCAGAGGCATGCTATGTGCTAACAATAAACCACTAAAACATGGAAAATGAATATAAAATATTGATGATCTGGTCACTTCTAGTGGGATGACCATCTACTGGAAAACAAATCAAGGGTCATTCTAAAGTAGAGGGACCAGACAAAACTGGAAATGACTTCGCTGATCAGCTGGCCAAAACCAGAGCCATCCAAGGGGATATACTTGAGATCGAGTCCCTCTTGTGGGAAATCCAGGTCACTGCTATCACTAGGTCCCAGACAAATGCTCACAATTAACTCTCAACTGCCCAGTGGAGTAAGGAGATCCTAGATGCTGATTTGATTATGGCTCAAAAAGGGGATCCAATAATTGGCAAGTTTTATCAACACATTGAGGATCCTGAGAACTTTCCCCTGACAGATACCGATTGCATTGGGAAAGAGGATCTCAGAGTGTTGATGAAAGGTCCAAAAATGCTCTGAATCCAGGATGGTTTGTTGGTGAGGAGATCCATATCTGGCCATGACCAGTGGTTGGTCCCTACCTCATTCCGAAGCCTGATGCTAAATCACGCCCATGATGCGGCCACAGCAAGTCATCGGGGATTTCATACGACATTAGAAATCTTGCGGGAGTTTGCATAGTGTCTACACATGGGCAAGGACCTCAAACAATACTTGAACGGGTGTCTTGTGTGTGCACAATTTCATCCAACATCACTCACACACCATGCTCCCCTACAAAAGAGGGGGATGACACTGCCTTGGTCAGATTTGCAAGTCGATTTCATTGGGCCCGTGATTCGCTCCTCTAGGGGAAACAAGTACATGTCAACCGTAACATGCTTGTTTACTAAGTGGGTCAAATGTCTCCCAGCCCCAAATTGCAAGGCAGAAACAGCAGCTGCCCGATGATCAATCACATCTTCTCACATTTTGGACTACCCCCAAAGGATTGAGTCAGACCAAGGTTGTCACTTCACTAGTGAAGTGATGACAAAGATGTGGGAGATACTTGGGGTAAAAAGGAAATTACACATTGCATACCACCGATCCTCTAGTGGTCGAGTTGAGAGGTACAATAAAACTATTGTGAGCATATTAAAAAAGTTTGTGGCAGACTCTGGGCCAGTTGGGATATTCGATTACCCCTTGTCCTGATGGCGCTCATTTCAGTCATTTTCCCAGTGAGCTATTGAAATGAAAAGTGTGCTGAAATCACAGATTCTCCAGGTGGCTCAGAGAAAGCCGGGCTTCACTGACGGACAGCTGCATAAGAAAATTATATGTCAAACCCAGTTCAAAAGTGTTTTTTTCCTGAAGAAATTGCAAAATTTGTCTATTTAAAGCATGTTTGTGAAGGGCTTAATTCTTTTAAATGGTCACATCCCCTGTAAACTCTGCTTATTTTTAGATGTGTGAAATGAAAAGACTAAAGTGAATTTAAAGCAAGCCAGTATTGGAGTTGAGAAAATACTTAATTCTGACCTGACAAGGTCAGCCTGGGAAAGATTGACACTTCAAAATTGACACTCCCTTGCTACAATAGTTCACACATATTGACAACAAGGAGCACAATGGGCTCATTAGACATTCGTCTTTGGCTGAGCCAAGAACAATGGCAAACTGCCTACTGATCTCTACAGGGGAACTTCCCTCTCCAGGAAGAGGAGACACCTCACTGATCAAAGGACTGACAACTGTTGCCTGTGATGGGGAGTTACAAAGGATTAAAAAAAACTGCTGGAACTTTGATAGTTCAATCCTTATTTGTGATTAAATTTGAAACTCTTTAACTGTGCAACCTGAAGGAGGATAAATCTAAACATTGGTAGATTTTAACCTAATGTTAGGCTTTTGCTTTGAAGACATTAATGAACTCTGTACCACCAAAGGAACCAAAGTTACAGGAAAAACCTCATTGTAGCAAAGCTCTTGATGCTACAAGTGTAAGATTGTATATTCTTGCTCAAGTGATAATTACCCAGATCTGTACTGAATTAGAAATTATTAGTCCGACTGTTATGATTAAAATTGATAAGATTTTATAGAATGACAAAGACAGCTCTCACAGAGATGAGGATTGAATGTGGACATAACCCATCAAATATACAATGTATGTGTCCGATTTTATTAGGGGACATCATTTTAGAAATGTATGTGTGCGCAAAAGTTAAGTGTTGGTCAAAATCAATGTGGGAGTTCCTAAATCCCATCATAAAGATGACAGCTCTGTTCTGACTGCCAACCAGAACAAGGCAAGTGTCTTTGGCCACTCACAGCCGTGTGGGTGAGTTTTGAAATTCTGCCCACACCATAAACTTTGTGATGTCACTTGGCATGATAAATATACAAACTTTGCCACACATAGGACACTGCTTCCTGAACACAACCAGATTTCTGCACCATGCTTTGTTCCTGACCTCTTCATCCTATCCAAAACTCTTCACCTTGCAGCCGACTCCAGATTTCTTTGCAGACTCCAGACTTTAGCATTGCTTAACTCTTTCTAGCTAGATCCAAATTCAACCATCCCAAACTTGAGGGGATTTAATTCTGATCCAGTTTGCCTTGCTACCATTAAGGCTTGCCTGCTGAAACTTGCATCCCGCTATCTACAGTGTCCAGTGACCAGAAGGGCCAATCCATCCAAATCCAGTCTGAGGTGCAGTCCAAATTGACCAGAACCGCACTGCTGATCCAATCCAGCCAGAGGTGCCCTGCTGCCGGTAGACCTGACCCGATCCAATGACCAGAACCCTGACGGCCCAATTTTAATCACAAGGGACTGTAAGTATCAATAGGAAGAAGAGTGACCCATAATATATTTGCATGGTCTTATCCCAATCTTGGCCCATCCCGTCTTTAACTTCAGAACCCTAATATTGTCAGAACCATTCTTGCGTTGATTTTTCTCATTTGTTTTACAAAACCATAAGTCATTAGTGATTTTGAGTAACTAAAGTAAATCCCAGGAAGAAACAGAGTATCCACCACGTGAAGGGTTACGGTGGCCACGTAACTGTGGAGATTCCCGTGTGGCATTTCTTTTTCATAGCCATTAATATAGTGTAATAAAACCAATCTGTCATTTTTAAAACCGAATTAGTTTTCATTTTCGAGCCTATTTTTCAAAAACGCCTCTCACTAAAACTTCCATAACTTCTTCAATTTTATAGATAGAAACAAAATTTCAACTACTTCTCACTGATACCCAAGACCCTTAGCTACACCCACAACCAGAAACCACATTGTGGAACAGTGTATTTGACCCGTTGTTATCAAAAATTGCATAGTGAAATTTTGCCGCGAATTTGCAGTTTTCAGAAATGTACATGTGTCTTTTTCCCCATTCAAAGTGTTTCTTCAATCCCATCCTGATCTAAAGTGTGTACTTTTGTTTATATTATAGCTCATGTGTGTTAGGACCTGTTTAGTGTTGCTTTCCTAAGACTTTCTCTCCATTTAAGCATTTTTGCTCACTTTGCATTGTGTCACAGAGCCATTTTCACCTGTCATTTTTAAAAGTGTCAATTTCCAAAAATGGTTCTCTCTCTTGTTTGGGGAAGGAAGATTGCATCCAAACTCTAGACATTGTCTTTCATTCATGAATACCTGCTGAGTACTGACATCTGTGTGGGATTGCTCAATTGTACCTTATGTACTTTGCAGGGGGAAATATTAACCTAAACGCTATCTTTTCACAAATCAAAACTGTTATTTTTCCTGTGTTTTATATTCTGCCTTATTATAAGTGAATTCCATTGCTTTACTTATATTCTGAATTGCATTGTCACCACCTGGTGATTGCTGCTATATATATATATTTACCTTTACAAACTAGCCTGATTGGTGCAGTGTGACCTGGGGGGAGGGGTGTATTTTGAGATGGGTGTGATATGAGTGGTACTATCATTCAGAATATTGAACTTCTGAGACAAAAATAAATAAGCATTTAATTGCACAGTACATGCTAGGTGACACCTGGGTGTGGGCCTGATTGAAAAACTTAACACCAGGCAGGCATGCAGTGTAGCCTCCAGCTGGAGCCCGACAGCATTCTCTGCTCCCCGGCAGCAATAAGCAAAAGCTCGCATTAGGGGGCTTTTGATTACTGTCGCGATAGCAGAGGTAACATCACACATGAGGCCATATTTTACATGGGAACTTTTTGTAAAAATATTTTTTATATATATTTATCATGGACACTGCTGCAGCGTGACAGGGATGCGGGCCACAATGGGGTGGAGGGAAGCGCTATGCAGGGGAGACTCGCAGTAACCAGCGGGGGCCTGTACAACTCTCACACAAGATAATGGAGTGCATGCAGGGAATAGTGGAGGAATGAAGTTCGGTTAAGAAAAGGACAAGGGGCCCAGACAGGGTCACCCAAAGGCCCTTATAGGTGACCCTTAGATGGGGCGGTGTCGCCTGCTGGCTACCAGGCCTGGGGCAGTTTTCACACTGAACGTAGCCAATCAGGCAAACTTCCTAGAGCTTCAAGGTGCTCCAGGCAGGCAGTGAAACTCGGCAGCTATGAAGGAAGCCCAGGCCGATCCAGCGAACAAAGCAGCTCCAGTGGATTTTTGTTTGATGAACTTTTGTTTATTTGGAACTTATAAGAACTGGTTCAAAACTTAACTTTTTCTTTTGAACATTTGGTGAAGTTAACTTTGGACAATCCTGCGGAAGGGATTTACCCAGGACAGGTGAAGGTCATTCAAATACTGGTTAATTGTTGTTTATTCTTTTATGTCATTGATGAATTACTTTCATGTGTTTTGTTGTTTAGTGTGAGGGACAGTTGGTATGTATTAGGAGTTCCCTTAGCCTTAAGACTAGGTAGGGAATTCCCTGATAGAATAGTATTAGCGGGGAATTGTTTGAACCCTTTTTCTTTAACAACATTTTTAACTGTGAAAAAACCACAAGCAGTTGCCCGCCTCACATTACTGACCTCTCACAACGTCTTCAACTCAATGAGCTATTTTATCGTCTCTGCCTTGGATGATCAAGTTTACGCTATTGCATATACCTAAACATACTACTACACTGATGCATGACGTGAAGAATTAGGTTTGTTTTTTTACTTAGTGTGTCAAATTCTCACACAGTTACCCATGGTAAACCAGCCAAAATTCGTGGATTTTATCATATACGTTTCTACTCTATGCAAAACTGTAGAGGACGACAGATGCATTTTAAGACACCTACAGTTTACGAGTGCTTTGTGCTTATTGCAAACACACATTATCTATTGTGCTCTTTTAGAGTAAATCCTACTCATTTTGCCTAACTTTGTATTATAAAGTCCTAGACACTGTTCATCAGATTTGCCAGGTGGTGTGGGGGCATATCTAGTCATCTGTATACAGAACAGAGGGCTAGTTCAGCTTTTGAAAGACATGTAGAAACCATTGCAAGCTGCTGGGAAACTAACGAGGAGAGGCGATGCACTCTGTCTAAACTGCAAGCTATAGAACCAGAAGACCTGTGCTCAAACCCAGACATTTCCCACTTGCAATCACACTCTGACCCCGGGCAGACCACTTCCCAATTAATGTGTGTGATTTTCCTCCTCTGTCACAATTAGGATAATCGAAAAGGGATTATTTTCAGTGTGCATTAAATAAAAAAACAGGTATGTATGGTGTATTCGTATCAGACAGTATATAACCATATTAACAATTTATATAGTGCATACCCAAAGCTCAACTGCCCCATATCAGTCATGACTGTCAATTGTGGGCCATGGCTCTCTCCTCACATCTCATGATACGAGATGACTCAGACGTAGGGCCATGAAAACCTATGGGCAGGAGGCATGGGAGGATAGGATTATCAGAGATACGTTTAGCAAAGGAAAGTTGTGATGGCACAGCAATCCTAGTCAGCATTAGCAATGTTGCCATTTAAATTTGAGTAATAAAGTTCTGGTTCCCAACTTGTCTTGCACACAATGTTGCTTTTTGGATGTATCTCAGAGTCACCCCCGCCCCACCCCCCCACTCAAGTCCCCCACCCCTCCAAGCCCTCAATAATATGGAATAGTCTTTTCCCTTACACACTAACACACCCCTCGAGGTCCCCAGCCTGAAACTCCTAGGCAGACTGTTTACTTACTGGTCTCGGTTGGGTGCTTTCCGCAGCTGATCGGCTGTAACTCGTGCAGAAAAGTTGTAGAACTGCACTACGTTCTCAAAATAGAGGCCAGGGGCAACTTCATACTGCAAAAAAAAGACATGAGAGATCAGACACAGTGAATATGCTACCGCGGACAGTCCCGAGCAACTCTCCCAGGTCAAATAGTGCATCGCCCCAAAGCCAATTATGGAAAATCCCTCTGAAAACCCCCAGGTTCATAACCTCTGTTATGCTGCGAATACCAAGCAGGGAGTGCTGCCTCCCTACCAGGGTAACCGCCCCAGGACAAACCAAGAGAATCCTTTCTAGGGCTGAGAGGGAGCATCTCTCTTCGGCCACCGGGCCAGCATCTCTCCCTCGCCACAAGGGGAAGAATCTGCTCACGAAACAACCCAGTTGCTTCGTCCTATGCGCCAAGTAGGAAGTAGGCTTTCCAGGCCAATGTGCAACCCTTGAGGATTGATCCAAGGCCAAAGAGTGAGCATTTCTCTCAGACTAAACGGTGAGGACTGTATCTCGCACAGGCCTAGACTGTATCTCCCACCGGCCTAGGAATTACTCCTCCCAAGCCCAACTGGGAATATCGTGACGAGCAGGCTCCGACTCCCCTATAGGGCAATGTCCGACAGGCTTCCCTAAAAGACAAGAGTGTCTAGGCTAATGCAGGCCGCTTAGTGGGCGAATGTGGTTCAGTTCCATGACTCGAAGTACTTTAGAGCTGGTAGTTTTGAATAAAGCTGCTGGTCTAATGTGCCTTACATATACCTGTTAACCAATGTTTTCCAAAAAGTGCCCCCCATCCTCCTAGTTCTCCTCAAATGATTTTTCTTGAGAAGTCACAAGTTACGGTTTGCAAATGTAGGCAACATGCTTTTGGTGTCTGGCATAGTTTTTGTCCCAGTCTGCCTCTGCTGCCCAGGCCAGATCACACCTGGAGGATCCAGAGCGGGTCCTTAGAACGATTCACTATATTTGCTTCCGATTAGAGGAGTAACATCTGACTTGGCGCCCTTTAATGAATGAATGAATACATTCTGACCCCCACAATGCAACCACAGAGCAAAATGACAGCGCTTTACCCACAGCTGCTCTTATCATTTAAGTAGGAACCCTAAAACAGCAGTATGGCGAATAGGCACAAGTAAAAAAAAAGAAAATAAATAATACATTAATATAAAAAAAGACACCCAGACCACTCTCCTAAAAAGGGGCCCTTGCAACTTCACACTGTAAGTAAGACTTGAGAGATGTTATGTTATCGGTACTTATATAGCGCACTGTCACCAACGGAATTGGTCCCCAGGCGCTCTGGAGGATCTGTAAATGAGAAGGTGGGATGGGTTAGTAAGGTGAAGAGGGAGTAGGATAGTGAGAGGAGTGTTGTACTTTTGGCAGCTTCAACTCAGTAGACACCGGGTGCTGAGCTTTGGTGAGAGTATTGGATCGTGTCAGTCCGCGTGTGCTGTTGGTGCGGCTTATGTCTTGTTGCAGTGTGGTGAAGTGCGTGCAGCTGGTTGTGTGAGATGGTTGTGTGAGTTTTTTTAAGTATGCAGAAAGTTAGAGTTTATATTGGTTAGTAGATTATGTGACATTTAACATGCAAGCATCCACAGTTCTGTCTGAGAGCACTTGCTGACCTACACAATTCAGTCTGGGTGTGGCACTCACCAACCCTCACAATACCATCTAGATACCGCACAGGCCAATGTTCCTAATTCTATCCAAGTGCGGGACATGTCAACTTTCTCAATTCATTTTAAGTGTAGTGCTTGGCAATCTTCATAATTCAGTCTAGGTGTGGCACTCGCTAACATCCACAGTCCTGTCTAGATGCGGCGCATGCCAATGTCCTCAACTCTCAGTCTGGCACATTCTAACAATTACAATCCTGACTAGATGCGACCCAGGCCAAAGTTAGGAATTACGTCTGAGTGTGGCACATGCTAACATTCACAATCCTGTCTAGATGCGACACAGGCCAAAGTTAGGAATTACGTCCGAGTGTGGCACATGCTAACATTTATAATCCCGTCTAGATACTGCACAGGCTAATGTTCTCAGCTCCAAGTGTGGCATATGCTAACATTCACAATTCTGTGCACAAAAGAGAACAGTTTTTTTTTTTTATCATGTTTGTGTTTTTTGGATACATAAATTTACCAAAATGTTTTAGGATAAGCCTCAGGTCGTCTTTTCATCCAACACCAAGGTAACAGATCAGCCAGCTCTGGGCTACACAGATTATGCAGGTGTGTACGTCTCATCGCCAAGGTAGCAACCACACTGCAGGTGTGGGACATATTTTATACAGTGCATGCTGCCACAGATGTTGGGCTCGTACTGCCGTTATCGTCAAGTAACAGAACTGTAGTCATTTTATTGACCTCGGAAGCCAAGGGCACATCATGCGCTAACTGCAGCAGGAAGGGCCTGTAAACCTGGGGTACCACCAACCTCTTGAGGGCACCAGGTTCAGGCTTAATGGGCTCACTAACAAGGAGCTCACCCTCCCAATAGATCCAGAATGTCCTAGGCACTTCTCCTTGTGCCTGGGACAGGGCATGTTTCTTCAGACTCTCGAGAGAGTGGCACTCTCTCTCTGTCCCTTACAGAGGTCCACCCGGGAGGGTCCCCCCTTCAGCTAACAAGCATTGAAGGGAGAGGTACTCCGGGTTGAGTACCTCTCCCACAGGAAAGTCTTCTGGCTCTTTTCCCACAGGAGTTGAGACAGGGTTTACCATTGGACCCAGCCCGTCTGGAGCATGGATCCCAATGGGTGCTGTCGGAACAGCAGGAAGAGCAGGGGCTCCCTCCACAGAGGTGGCCTTCTTACTCTTCTGTTTCCTTCACACCTTGGGTTTCCCCGTTGGCGAGGGTACAGGGCTCACAGCCGGACCCTGTGTGACCTGCGATCGGGTGACCGCCACAGCAGCCAGGGGTAGTCCATCTGTGATCATCCCCAGCTCGACCAAATCATTTCCTAACAAGATGTTCGCAGGCACGTTGTCCTGAACCAGGACCGGAAGCTTCGTGTCATGTCTCCAATCGTAATGTTGATTAAGGCTACAGGCGATAATTTGGGTGACGCACCAGCTAACCTGGTGGTTCTCAGAGGAGCACCTACATAGTCCTCTGGCTTGAGCAAGGTCCTGTCCACCACTGTCATGCTTGCCCCAGTGTCTCTCAAACCAGTAGAAGGCTGGCCATTCAAGAGGACACTTCTCAAAAATCTACGAGTGTTCTGTGGGATAGTCGCCAGTACTTCTGCGTACTGTTGCTAGGCCCCAAGGGACACTAAGGAAATATCTACGGTAGCACTGAAGGTGATCCCAGCAGAGGAGGGGAGGACAGTGGCCTCCACCTCAGGTACGGAGTAGGGGTATGTCAGGCTGACAGCCTGTACTCCAAGTGCCTTACACTTGGGGTCACCTCTTCGGTGATCCAGAGCCCCACAATCCCAACATGTGCCGGGAGTGCAGGGTACGGTACTGGAAATACTGGGATCCTGCTTTGCGGCAGGCAGACCACTACTCTTACTCCCACCCAAACAGACTTATCCACACTAGGTCTTTGGGTCTTAGGAGAGGAAGGTTTTGGTTTACCCGACTGTGATTGCTTCTGGGACTCCTCAGCTTTCTGAGAGGTCGCCTTTTCTTTGTCCTTCCCCTTCCAACTGGTGTCCTTAGGGGACACCCGGTGGGAGACCCACTTGTTAGCCAACCTAGCCAGCTTAAAGGGGTACAACATGTTCTGATCATCAACATACTGACACAGCTCTGGTGAACAGGCTTCCAAAAAATGCTCAAAAAACAAAAGTTGGGACAACTCAACAAACGTTTTCACTATGTAACCATCAATCCACCCCATCATGTTCATGTGCACAGCACTCACCCAGTCAATCCAAGACGCATTCTCTTTTCTTAAAATCCCTGAACCTCTTAAGGTACTGGGTAGTTGTCTTGCCAAACTTGGCAATTAAAGCAGACTTCATGCACTCATACTGACCCTTTTCTTCCACACTCAGTTACAGAATACAGTCATATCCAGTCTGAGGCACTCTGATTAACAAACGCTTAGCCCAATCTCTTTTATCAACATCATAAATTGCACAAGCCATCTCAAACACTTCAATCCATTGGAGGCTATCAGAACCCTCTGCATACACACCAACCAAATCTTTCATAAACTTGGTTTAGCTGAAGTCTCAACTCGAGCTTTCTCCAACTGAATTCGCTGACATTCAGTGTCCTTGTCTTTGAGTTCAAGATCCCTATTCTTGAGTTCCACTTGCTGTGCCAGCTCCTCTTAAGCTCAGCATCTATTTCCAACTTGCGATATTCAAAGGCCAATTTCATCCTCAATAACTCAAGTTCCAAGGACTTTCTGGGGTTTGGAACAGAGGCAGCAGGAATGGCGGCATTCCCAGAAACAGATTCAGCGACAATCCCTGGGGCAGAGTCCTCATTGGTTGCATCCCCCACCCTTCAAGAGTTTCACAATCGGTCTGGTAGTCCACCAGGGCAGCTATCAGCTCAGCCCTAGACTTATCCACAAAGTCGAACTCCCTGGCTTCACAAGCACTCTGGAGAGCCTCTAAGCTCATCCGAGTCAATTTACCATTCGCAATAGATTCCATTGCTTGCAATGCAGTTATCTTGTACACAACTAAACCTCAATTTAACAAAGTGCAGATATCCTTGTAAGTGGCACGGTTATACACTGATTCTTAAAACCATAAGCATCCCACCAGTGTGAGGGACCGGAGGGGAGGGTCTGTACTTCCGCTCTCCATTTGGTAGCGGAGAGGCACAGAGGACCCCTGCCAAGATTCTCTATAATTGGTGCGTGGTCGAGCAATCAAGGCCTAGCTTCTCAGGAGGTGATGCATGCTGGTTCTTAAATACAGTGTAGTCCCCAAGCACCCACAAAGGAATGTCCGCACACTGTATCGGTTAAAACAGTCTTTATATAATTAATATTCAAGGTTATAGACAATATCACAATCTTCCAATTTGTACTCGGTTATCTATAATGGCAAATATACAGTTCTACTTGGTACCACAATTACTATTAGATCTCTTTAAAGTGCATCAACTGTACAGTTAAATGGCACACAAATCAGTTCATAAGGGAAACCAACAATAGAGATAAGAGGAAAGCAGTTGGTTAGAACAATTGGCAGAATACTGGCCCTGCTACCGAGACACAGTTCTGTGTGGAGATCCCCCACCTGGGCAACCTGTAGAATAAAGATATATCACAAGCCCAGTCCATATATTGTTCACAAGAGACTTTCCAATAGTTCTGCCCCCCCAAAGTACCTGGCGTTGTAGCGTTCCTCGTCGGGTAATCGTCAGCCCTTCTTGAGTGCCCTCCCTTTAAGGCAGGAGTCACGGGTCGTCTAACGTCTGAAGGAGAACAGGGTGAGCTACGACTGTGAAATAGCAGCTTCTTTCCTAGCGTGCTGGTCGATGGGGAAGCATAAACTTCCTGCAAGGAAGAGGCGTGCAGGGCACCTCGATGTCGATAATTCTGGACTGCAAAGAGTTTGAAGAACTGTGGCCCAGCAAGGGCATTGAGTCGTCGGTGCTGGTCTTTGGGTGGCGGGAAACCCACCGGTGGCTACTCCTCGGTGCGTCGACGGTCTGGCCCTCTCCAGTGGGATAAAGCGGTGGCCATGTGGACGAGAGCGTCCTTGGATTCAAAAGTTCTTAAGCAACGGGAGCACGCCGTCTCCGGTCGGCGACGGCGGTCGGCGATAGTGGTGGACAACAGTCCGGGCACTTCTCCTTGGGATTCCGTGGCAGTCCCAGTCTCGGGTCGGCAGCCTGTCATAGGTCTGTCTACCAGGGAGCTTTGGCAAAGATCAGCTGGTGCACGATGGTCCCTCGTAGCTCGGGAAAGGGCGCCTTACCAGTTCCTCTCTGGGTCAGTCCTTGGAGACAGAGCATCTTTCAGATTGATCGAGAGCCACAGCAATTCTTCTCTTCCAGCAGGGCTTCAAGGTCAAGCATCGGTTTCAATCCGGTTACTCTTCATAGTTTAGACTTCAGCTCTGAACACTAACACGATTCCTAGCAGTCAGAGGTCCCCAGATATACTGTTGATCTCCCATTCATTCCGCTGGGTCACACTCTAGCATCCAATCACTACGAAGGGCATTCAGCAGTCTGTCAAACAATCGGGCGCACAGTGCATTCAGGCCATTCTTCTCCATCCAGACACTCACAACACAGAATGTGGATTCGGACAAGTATCACGCCATTCAACACTACACACTGCATTCATACCAGTTTCGGGCAGGGCTGTCTCAGTCATTGTGTCAAACACCAGAAACTAGACATCCACAACAAGAAGTGCATATTTGTCACACACTCCATCACCCAGGTCCCACCCTCAGGCGTACCCACAATATACAGTCGTTGGGAAGGCTCAGACCAGTGTGGTCGGCACTTCCCCACACTAGCATATATGGAACTTCCACCCAACAGCCAGTCGGGGGCAAGGGACAGAGTCACGACTTCCCGGGACTTTGGGAAGATCAAGGTAACAGGCGATGGAATGCAAGAGGCTACGGGGGCCATCTTGTCTCCATCAGGAATCTACCGATTCCAATGACAGGGCCTTGGCATCCCAAAATGGAGGACGCTCAGGGCACCAGTCAATTCAGCACAGAGCTGCCACCAGCCAGTACCCTGCTCTGTGGGCCACAAACAGGTGCCCAAAAACATACGCTAGGGGCACAGGGTTGTACCCCCACCCATGGGTGCGATAAGGGTATCCCATGGGTCTGTTCACCAAAACCAAAAGAGAGCTGCACCGCCAGGAGTCCCACATGAACTCCTGTGCGGAACACACAACAGAACACATGATAAAAAGCAGTAAAGGACAAGGATACAGAGGCCCTGTCCCTCCGATGCATTTCCAGCATCACATCCTCTTGATTCACTCTCCTGCCAAGTATGCAAAAAATTCCTTTGTTGCAGGGTCCCAGACCCTCTTGGTTTTGAGTGCAGGTCCCAGACTCGCGCAGTTGCATTTTATCAGTTTAGTTCACAATCCTGCCAAATATACAACGGTCTCTTATTCACTTCAGGGTCCCAGACCCTCTCTTTTGGATGCGTGCCCCAGACTCTCACTGTTCCGTTGTATCCACTTGGTTCACTCTCCTGCCAAGTATGCAACTATCTCTTGTTTGGTGTAGGGCCCCAAACCCTCTTACTCCAGCTCCTTAGCTCACTCCTATGCTTCCCTGGATCTCTAAGAGCTCCCGGGTAACCCACGTACATGTTTGCTTCCTTCTTGGTGGTATCTGCAGTCCCAGGGCAGCTGTCTCCTTCCTGGAGGCTCCGACAGTGTTCCGGCATTAAGCGGGTGTCTTCAGCATCCATGCAGACTGAGGCTACTCTCCAGTTATGCATTCTGTTCTTGGACGCTTTCTCTCATCCAGTTCTGGCTCCCGGATAGAGGGACGGCTCTCCCTCTCTCACATCTCTCCAATGCTTTTGTTTGAGCCTGAGCTTGAACTCTGTTGGCACTCCCATGTTTGACTGATGTTTGGAAACTAGACCGCTCATTCGGTTGCTCGCAAGTGAGTACCATCTTTCAAGCTACATGCAAAATACTTTATATTATTTGGTTTTTCAGTGTTATGCAGGTCAGTGTGGCAATATGCATAATACTTTATCTGGTTTTTCAACATTATGATGTATGTTAGTTTGGCTACATGCACAATACTTTGCATTATGGGTCCCTCAGTATTGTCATGTAAGATAGTTGGAATAAGGTGATAACAGTATATATATTAACTACATCCAGGGAGGGGGCACGAGGACTTGGAGTTACAAAAGGGGTTGGATGGGGAAAAACGGGACAATACCGTGTTCTGGGGTGATGACTGTCCACAATCCCATAGGGGGATTCCCACCCCAGGTGATCTTCCATCGGTGTACCACCTCCAGGGGCACTATTGTACTGAGGATGCGCCGCCCTGGCCCCATGGGAAAGGTCCCACCTAGGGAATAAGGGACGGCATCCTCAGATTCATTATACCAGGTTCTCATCTCACAAGTTATTTTCCTTATTTCTAATGGTCTCCCTCTTTGACCAGGCACCACAAAAGAAAAATGGAAGCGCTTTCACATGAGAACAAAGGGGCTGTCATACATTGAAATTCCCAGTACCCGTTGCACCTGCAGAGTGATTGACATCATGAGCTCTAGAACAGTAGAGAGCAACACAATGACTCCCAGACTAACGATTAGCCCAACTGCTTCAAGTGGGTTCTGAGAAGCAGGGAGGCACTCCAACTTCAGGCATTGGTTTACTGAGTGTTCCAATCAACCCTTGTTAAGTGGATTTGAAGAGATTACCCTGCCTGAAACCATGTTTAATGCGGCTCACTTTTACAATTTAAAGCACATTTGTTGGCCAAGCGTACTATGTTTAAGAGACTGGCGTTCACACTGGCACCTTCCACAACTAGTTCCTTCTCCATAAATGTCCTGTAGTGTAGTGTCATATGCATGTTTACTATAATAGACATCATGCTTCTCATATTGGCACCGGGAAAGGAATGATGGAATCTTGGAAGCATATCAGGATCAAAGGCTTCTGCTCACAGCTCTCTCTGGGTCATAGCTCCTCAAACCTTCAACAACTACCACCTCAGTGTTGCCTCTTCCAGATAACCTCAGCTTCTCCCCCACAACTGTTGCTCCTACCCTTCTTATATGTCTCAAGATTTTACCACGCCATGGGGGAGTGCCATGAGCTGTTCAACATTGGTCTACTGCTTCTCCTCATTCCCCAGCATTTGCGGTTTTTATCCTCTAGTCACATCTTCTATCCTGGATCATGCCATACTTTCTGGTTGCGTATGGTCAGAAGTTTATGCGGGTCTCCTTATTTTACAAAGTATGACTGCCCGTGTTTCTACTTCCACCAGTGTCTGTGTGAAAAGATGGGTCTCTTTTTATGGGTATTTGTGACACACGACGTAGACACTTTGACAAAGCTAATAACATCCTGCAGAATTGGAAATAATAAAACAATCATTTTAAAGATATTTTGGAGACACTTTTTTGATGAAATATCTAGAAATGTAGGGGCATTGGATCTTCTACAGCATGTTTGGCATGTAACATTGGTCAGAACTTTAGGGAGTTTAAAGAACGCTCTCCGAGATATGGAAAGGAGAAAATGTGGATTCTCCCACTGGTCATTTTCGGAATGGTTGCCAAAAGAGGGGGTGTTTCCCAATGCAAATATAAAGCAGATCTAGCGCTTCTCTCTGCCTAGTGACTCCTGCATTGCCATGTCAGTTTGCTTATTTCCCCAATAAGCATATATTGCCATAAGGTCTCTTCCTCAAGAAGCGCTAGCTCATATGTTTTTGGGCTACAGGTTTGAATCCCAATTCTAGGACCCATCTTTCGACGGTGTAGAGTCCTAGTTGGTTTGTGGTCCTGCTATAGATCTATGACTTAATTAGTAGGGGTGTACCGATTGGTAGATGTAAGTATTTGGCCGAATAGTTGGGCAAGTATTTGGCCGTAGTGGAATACGGTGCCGGAGAGTGGCCTTTTTAATAAAGTTGTGCAAGCATAAAAAGGATTTGCAAATCATAAAGCACACAATATAAAATATGTATATCCAGTCTTTATTGCATTTCTCTTCTTTGTTGTCTACAGAAGATGTTTGTTTAAGCCATGAAAGCAACAAAGAATCATAAAAACTGTTCAATAATAGTGCAGTTTGGTTTTTGTGTGCAGTCATAGGTTTCACTTGTTGGGCAGGGTGCAAGTAACTAAGTAACCCAAAAGTGGAGTATGCATGTATGCAATCACTGTGCTCCTTGCAGACTGCTGAAGTGATACTGAATGCAAACCTTTGGGATGCTAAATCCATGCTTTCTACCGCTGGTACTGAGAGGAGGTGAGGCATTTGAAAAATGTCTTTTCAATAATAGTATTTTTCTTTGTTTTCCGGGTGGCGTGTGTTTGTGGTGTTTTGGGCCATGGTAAAAGACACTAGACAAAAATGTATAGGGAATGCTGAGTCCTCTGTTTCTCAGCTGACTATAGGTAAGGGGCAGTGCTGATTTTCATATCTGTAATTGGCATGTGCATGTATATTTCACTTGTTTCACTTGTTTCACTTGTACATCCACTTGGTCCAATGTTTCTAAATTGTAAACTGGTACCTCCTTGTCTTTATTGCACAAGTACCCCTCTTTTTTTAACTATCTAATGTTGGGAGGAATATTTCTGCTACCACAGAGTGAGGCATTTTGGTTAAAACATTGTTTGGGGTAAAACTCAATCTATTGGATAGCCACGTTCTTTAGTAACATCTGTCACTTTTACCTAATTCAAAGGTGCTTGTTTTGACAACATGAGAAAGTTGGAGGGCAGGAATTATAACCTTTGATTCGATATAACAAGCGCATCTCTGCCACTGGCCCGCTTTTCTCTCAGCCGTTTGACATGCTTTATAACCTTTGCCTGCAGGCTGAATTGCAGTTCTTTGCTGCAGGCACACAACCGTCTGAACTATTCAACTCTGGGATTGGAACTTCCTGGGATCTCCAACAATTGTATTAATCCACTTAATTACATTACTTAGATTAGATTGGTGTGATTGGAACCTGTTACTTTCAGATTACCCACACAGGTCATCAGCAGACCAATAAGACGCTAAAGAAAATAAAAATGTTCACTAGCGACTTTGTAAACAATTGCTCCAGCTCAATTGTTTTCAATTGCAAAATACAGGGAAGACCAGAGATATCTCATTGCACATTACTAATATTGAGTTTTGCTTCAGCTCACCCTTCCCCAGCAAACCACCAGATGAATGGCTGGTTGTCCAGCACATGAAGGGCAGAGACTTTGCACTTTCACACCTCTGCGCTGCCACACGTCTGCGCTGCCTGTACTTAATCAAAGTGACAGCAGCATTTGTTTAATGATCTTTTTAAAGGATAATCCTGACATGCCTGAATGTTTCCAGGCACACATTCAAAGCAGTACTTCATGGATTTTGAAGAAGAAACTATTCAGCTTCCAGTGATAAACATTCGGCCGAAGACAAATCTTATTTTCAGCCGGAATTCTGCTGAATACTTATTTTCAGCCAGAATTCTGCTGAATACTTACTGAAAGATGAATTTCGGTACCTCTATTAATTAGCCCCTGTCCTAATGGCTTCACTTAGTGCGACGTGAATATACCTTTGCACTGAGAAAAGATTATAATGAATGAATGAAATCACCACACTAACACCATTGTTAAAAAAATAAAATTAAAAAAAATCAGCCTTGGATCCAGAAATTCTATCGGACAGTGAAAGGCCTACCAGGGCCAGCTAACATACTGGAAAAGGTGCTTACCTACCAATTAAAGTCTCTTTTCTTAGAAACGACATATTTTGGACATCGATCAAGCTGGTTTCTGTCCTCTGCACAGGACCGAGGCAGTGTTAGTTGCAGTATGGAACCATCTGCAAACAAAATGTCGACGAGGGGACATTGACTCTGTTGATCATGCTGGACCTCTCTGGGGCCTTCAATGCGGTGGACTTTATTAGGCTGTCCAGACTTACTTCAGTGGTGGGTGTGTCTGACCATGCATTGGCCTTTGCTACTCTTACTTGACGGAATGTCGCCAATGTGTTAAACTGGGCAACTATGTATCAAAACCTGCAGTCCGGCGCCCCAAAGGGTCCTTTTTAACTCCAATTTTGTTCAATATATTTATGCAACCTCTGATGAGTATCCTGTCTATTTGTCATATCACTATTATGCAGATGACGTGCAGTTATACTTGCGTGTCAAAGGCCCCTCGGTTTCCTTTGTAAACATTGTACATTGCACTAAAGAGATTGCAAGATGGATGATCTTAAATAAACTACAACTTAATCCCACAGAAATGGAAATTATACTTTTGGGGCCCAAATGATTGTCTAAAGAGTACACTGTTGATACTCTCTCCCCTGCTCTGTATGGCACACCTACTACCTTTGCCCTTAAAGGACGAATTTAGGGTACTACTATCAGTCCAATTTAGGCTGTGACTAACAAGTTGGTGCTATAGTCAGATAGTTATACTACCCTCTCCGACTATTGTGAATAGCCATTTCCTATTTGGCTCTTCCAGATGTGCCAGTGGCAATATGCTCACTGGTTAATTAAAAACTAAACTAGACTACGCCAACACCGTTCTTGACGGCTTTCTGAAATACCAGTTACAGTGAATGCAGGTAGCTCAAAATGTGGCCGATAGGCTGGTTTTGGAGTATCTAGATGCACACTAGTGTCTACTTTTCTGTGCTTCCTACATAATCACCTTCAATATTCTATGCCTGGTTTATAAATGTACTAGCAGTTGTAACCGTGCTCTGTAGTGTAATTCCTACTAAAAAAATAAATAAATTAGACAAAAGGTATATTTATATTTTATACTTTTTACATTGTCTACAACATGGAACCTACCCACATGCCAAATGGCAGGTGTAGCATGATGGGAAGTATGCTGAACATTTTGAACAGACACACACACACACCCAAGCATTGCAGACCGCTTATAAGAAAAATTGAAAAATGTATATTTTATACTTTTTACATTGTCTGCTCCATAAAACCTACCCACATGCCAAATTTCAGGCGTGCAACATGTTGGGAAGTAGGCTGAATATTTCAAACCGTCACTCACACACATATCCACAAATGTCCCATACATATGTATGGATTAATGGACTTGCACCCACACATTTAGTAGACAAGATCTCCTGCTACCAGCCAACCAGATCACCCAAGATCAGAGGAAAAACATTATAGTTGCACTTGTGTTCATAGGGGCGATATATGATTCTCTGTGTGCGGTCCACGACTCTGGAATTCATTGCCCCTTGATATGAGAAATAAACCTTCTGCATTGCCATTTTGGAAGTCTCTTAAAACATATCTTTTCCAATGATTCCATCGCTCCAGACCCCCTGATTATTGTGTTTCACCATATTAACAAGATCTGCGCCTAAATGCAGTTTATTTTGCCCGGTTGAGCGCTACAAATTAATCAGATGAAATGTTTAAAAAACAATGTTGAGGTAAATTAAATGGCCATTTTAAAAAGCTTGTGGCATCGATCATGAGTCTAGTGAATACAGTTCAGCGTGCAAACATATTTTAAATGTATATTTCAGTAGTTTGTTTGATATGTTTACCATTGTGCTGCTTACGTTTGTGCACATGCTTTTAACTGACGAAGTTAAGTGGCACGAAATGTTTTCAAGCGGCTGGAATAGAGTACAAATCTACATGAAAAAGCATATAAGCACTAAACCCACTGCCCCGGCTCGCCACAGGACTGGAATAAACGATGCCAGTCCATGGAAAAAAGTGAGCGTGTGTGGTAGAGATACTTAGACTCCAGAAAATGGCCAGCTCTTACATCGCAAGCTTTAGTTATGAAAATCTGTGTCCTCTGACAAGAAAGCCTTTTATTCCTCCCAGATCATTCGTGCACATAATAGGCCAGAGGTGCTCTTCTCTCTACTGAAACAACCCTCAATTCAGGCCTGTACTTCCGCATTCTCTGGGGAACACTGAACAGATTTCCACACTTCTGTTATTGAACCATTGCTCCAAAGTATACTCTGTCCGATAGTCCATGGTTTTCTTAGGCCCTCCGGCTGAACTGGCATGGTCCTACGCTGCCTAAATTCCCAGCAGGTGACCTCCGCGCCTTGGTTCGGGCACTTGTGATCTCCACAAGGGATTCAGGAAATACGGTTTTGTTTGGGCTTCCACCTCTCCTGTAGCCTCTGGAATCCCACTGCAACCTTGTGCCACCAGAGCTGAGATTCCCTTGGATCAGGGAACTCTGCTGCCTTCCCCAGTTTCAGCACTCTCCGCTTCCTGCTACTCGAGAACCGCCTGCCACTGCGGGCTGACATCCTGGATCATCAGGCCAGCACCTCTGCAACTCTGCTCAAGACATCCAGGTGCTGCCTCCAGCTGTGGAGACCCAAAGATGTTTCATTTCTGTTATCACAATGCCCCCTATGAAGCCAGAAGAACGTGCACAGATGTGAGTGTTTCCGAGTTGCCCTTGCAGTGCTGGGCACACATTCTATTGTACACTCATAATCATACAGCATCTGGATCATTGCCTAGGGGGTCCCAACGGATGTCCCAGAGGTTAATGGGGGGGGGTGGCGCGGGGTAGGCTCTCTAAAATATAAGCAGGTGCTTATATTTCCTATTAAAAGCAATCACCTTTGTCCTTGTTTTTAATATTAAAAACCGTTATTTTAATCTCTTTTTAAAGAGTTGCCTCCCCCCCAGAAATCCTTCGTGGCCCCCTGGGGGGGGCAAGCCCCCCAGTCTGAAGACCACTAATCTAAGAGCAGCTCCAGCCTACTGCCTGCCCTCATACATGAATTTCATTTGGATAATAATTCAAAGACATGTCTATGGACTCTTGAGGTCCTCCAGACAAGGAATCCTTTCACAATAGACCCCTGATGCTGTAGGGGAGTCTCGGGGTAGGGCACGTCTCCAAAAGGTTCTCAGGAGCCCCAGTCATCAGGAGAACCTGCAAAGGACCTGGCCGGCATGGCTCTCTTGTGGAACAGAACTATCGTATATCATCTTGGCGTTTTTAATCAAATTGCGTTTCGTCCATCGTGATATCTTTGACCTGCTGGTTAAGATATCTCAATTAGTTGATGTGCTTGTTGCCGGAATGTGTGTAACCTGGAGGTATCAGTTCCGAAACGGTGCGGCCCCTTTTAAAAATAAGAACAAATGTTTCCAGGTCGCTGAAACGAGGGTCACTGTGGTCCATTTTAATACACGTTGCTAAGATACCTAATGCGCACTATACAGAGGGCCCATATTGTTATTATCGTACCAAAGCTCTGCCGGTAAGATCTGACATACACATTCGGTCTACAGCTGCCGTTTTAAATCTACTATTCTTGTGTGTGATGTGCTCGGATGTGTTTTCCGTGTACCCCCAGGGGCGCCTGAGGGGAGGCGGGATGGCTCCCTGCACTGGCCTCTGATTCAGCAGCACTGATTAGTCTTAGAGACGCGTGAGAAACGAAAGTGCGTGACGCGGCCTCTTGGACTAGGGGCCTGCATCGCGACTGTTCGGCTCTCGGTTTTCTTTTTTTAAAATCACTAGGGAGACGGCAGCTGATCAGTCATCCGTGCGAACTGCCGATGTCCATAACCCCCGCACCCGCAACCCCAGGGACTCCGGTCAGCGGCCCGCACGGGTTGCCCCAGGTTTCCGCTGACTGCAAGTCCACCCTCGCATGAGGCCAGGCTGTCATGGCGTCGTGGTGACTGTTGACGCTCAGCTCCGCATCACCCAAGTTCCCCAGTAGTCCCGAGTCCATTTATTTTTACTTAAGCGACGCCCTATTTTGAAGCTGCAGAAAGTAGGGTATCATTTTGAATGTTTGTCTGTTTTATTATTTATAATGCGCGCTAGACCGGGTATCGGGGCGCAGAAAGCAATACGGAAGTTCCAGCTTGGTTACATTTCCATATATATATATATACAGAAGACAGAATACAAAGTACAAGATGCAAAGTATATGCAAATATCGATGGTTTACAATATATGCACAGCAGTGCCAGAGCTTAAAATAACTAAGTAGGTAGGGACAGACAGATAGGCAAGGGTTGGGGAGCAAAGGTGGGGAAGGTAAGATAAGAAGAGGGTACAGTGCCAATACAGGCTGATATGATACAGAATAGATGGTAAATGTGTCATCATTTTTTTTTGTTTTTTATTATTACGTTTTACAACCTGCAATGAACGACCATTCTTCAAGATATATTCCAGGAGATGGAGTTACAACGTCCATCGCTGTTGGCTAGACATCATATTATTTTTAACCCTTTCCACCAGGTATCTGACTTGCTAGACAAGCCTTTGGAAGTTCATTCCACTTAATCACTGACGAGTTAGCGCGGATTACTCCCAATAATTTAGTTTATGCCGGCATTCCCAAATCCTATGCCAGTAGCCCGCTCCATTTGAGCCACATGGTGCACACATGCTTGAGAATTGTAACAATTTAAACCTTGCTTTTCAGGAGGTTGAGGAATGTTCTAGAAATCGGACATGGTTGAGGCTCCTCGGGATCATCTCCCACTGATTCCAGAAACCCCAGCAGCCCCCCCCCCCCCTTCAAGCCGGCCTCCTGGTGCCTTCCATCCTGCCCAATCGCACTCTTTCCTGTGCACATAGGATGCAATAGACCTCATGTGTTTGCCTACCCATGCAGGGGTCTGTGGCTAGTAAGCGTATGTTGTGCCTCCCTTTTGTTGTGCTCATTTCCAAACTTCTAGCACTACTCTATCTATGGAGGACCCTTGATGTCTCTTTCTGTCCAAAGTAGGTTTCCAAAAGGTCATTATCAAGTAGGGCTAGGCCTCCGTTTGAGTAACTCTTCCAGGTAGACCAAGCCACCCGACTCTGCCAGTGCCCCACAACCATCAAAATCATTTTGATCGATTTTATTCAAAGGCGGGTTTAATGAGATTGGGGTGGGGGTATTGGTAAGAAATTAAAGCAATCTAGTAACTTACTATCATTTTGGCTACAGCAATTCGCCCCCTGAAGCGAAAGAGGAAGCCGATCCATGAATGTAATGAGTTAGCCGTAGCTCTAACCTTGTAAAGTGTCTGCAGTGTGTTTATGTATGCCAGTGCCCACCTACTGAAGAGTCCAGAACTCACCTGGTGGTCAGTCAGGTACTCCAGGGAGTGCTGCCAATAGGTATGTATAGGATTTTTCCCACTTCATTTTTAGTTGCGGGCACTTATCTGAATGTACCCGTTATCTCCATAAATAGGTAATATTTGTACCTGGGTCTCTTATTTAAAGCAATACATCTACCCATAAAGCCAACCCACATGTCAGACAGAAACAGTGGTCCCATCTTCAACCAAATCTCTTTATGACGCATGCTAGTGGCTCCATAACTAGGGGAAATGGTACTGGAGAAAGGCGGGGTAACCCTGCTGTGTGCCCCTCTGTAATTGGCAGCTGCTCCAGATCCCTTTCCCATGCTAGACCCTTGCCAGCAGAGACTTGTAAAGAAGGTGTATCAGGCTGGCACCCGGATGAAATGCCTCCAGCGCCTGGGAAATCCAGTCCCAGCCACCCGTATCAAAGGGCTTTTCGGTACCCAAAGATGCCACAGCCAAGTTTTTCCTCCACTTGGAGACCGTGATGTCATGTGGCGTAATAATGTCTGGTTGTAGGACGCATCATGGCCCTGTATAAACCTGCCGAGGTCTTTGTGTATTTTTTATATGCTATATTTTTTATCCTATTGAACATGTTTTTTACTAAAAATCTTCAAATCAAAGTTCAGTAGTGAAAGTGACTATAGGATGTACAATAAGTTTGGTTGTTTTGATTTGGGGCTAATGCGCCTGTTAAACCTTTTCAATTGCTGCCACACCCAACTGCCCAACTTGTCAGTTGTCTGGCAAGACTGGAGGCAGTGCCATTGCCGCACTGCAGCCATTGCCAGTGGTTTGCACACCGTTTGAAAGAGTGGGCATCGACATCGTCAGTCCCCTTGACCTTCCCACTTCAGGTGGACATCGGTTCATCCTGGTATTTGTCGATCTTGCCACCAGGTACCCTGAGGCTATACCCCTTCGGACTGTTACCGCCAAGGTTGTTGCCCGGGCTTTCCTGGGCATTTTCAGCTGTGTGATTCCCTAAGGAGGTGGTCTCTGACAGAGGATCCAACTTCATGTCTACTTACATGAAAACCATGTGGAAAGAGTGCGAGGTAACCTACAAGTTCACCGCTTACCATCCCCATGCCAATGGTCTGGTTGAGAGGTTTAATAAAACTTTCAAAGGCATGCTAGGCGCTTTGGAAGAGCCCCTAAGGAGGAAATGGGATCTCCTCCTTCCATGCCTGCTGTTTGCTTACAGAGAGGTACCTCAAGAGGGTGTTGGTTTCAGCCCCTTTGAGTTACTCTTTGGATATCCCGTGAGGGGGCCCCTCGCCTTGATCACAGAAGGTTTGGAGGTAACCCGCCCCCCCCTGCCCCCCCCCCCCCCCCCCCAAGTCCCGTCAAGCAAGTGGGGGAATACGTGTTAGGCCTCAGACGGAGGATGACACAAATGATGGGTCAGGCAACAGCAAATCTCAAGGCCAGCCAGGAATTGAATAAGTACTGGCATGACCTTAAAGCATCGCAAGTGGATTGGACTCCGGGACAGGAGGTCCTCGTGATGGTGCCTACCAAGCCTTGAACTTTGGCCGATAAATGGACTGGACCCCTCAGGATAATCTCCAAGATGGGCGAGGTCAATTATCTGGTTGACATGGGAGTCTCTGGGGGAGCCTCTCAAGTATTCCATGTTAACAGGCACAAGCCTTTCCACAGGCGCGCATAAGTCCCATGTCTCTTGCTAGCTTCAGAGCAAGAAGAGGCTGCATAGCAACCCTAGGGTTGGCTCAGTGGAGGGAGTACATCTCTCTCTCCCGATCTGGCGACAGAGCAGCAGAAGGCCTGCTGAGTTTTGCTCCGGCAGTATGCCTCTGTTTTCACGGACACCAGGACTTACACCTTGGTGTAGGCATGAAATTGACACTGGTAACAGTGTGCCTGTCAAAATCAGTTGCTACCATATGCCAGATACAGTTAAAAACCACATCCAGGCTGAGGTCACCAAGATGTTGGATCTGGGTGTTATTGAATCCTCAACCAGTCCCTGGTCCAGTCCAGTGGTCCTTGTCCCCAAGGCAAGTTCCCAGGCAGGTACCAAGGATTGGAGGTTGTGTGTGGACTACCGAGGAGTAAATGCCGTCACCAAAAGTGACGCGCACCCATTGCCCAGGGCTGATGAGCTCGTGGACACCATAGGTGCTGCCAAATTTGTGAGCACCTTTGACCTTACCTCAGGCTATTGCCAAATAGCTCTGACGGACCATGCCAAGGAAAAGACGGCGTTCTCAACTCCTGAGGGACTCTACCAGTTTAGGGTCATTCCTTTTGGGTTGAAGAATGCCCCTGCCACCTTCCAGAGATTGGTCAATCATGCACTCCGTGGGCAGGAGGCCTTTTGTGTGGCCTACTTAGACGACAATGCCGTCTACAGTTCCACTTGGGAAGAGCACTTGACACATCTGGATGAGGAGTTGCAGGCCTTGAAAAGGGGGAACCTCACTATCAAGGCCACCAAATGCCAGATAGCTCAGGGGAAAGTCACATATCTTGGTCATGAGATAGGAGGGGGTCATATCCAACCTCTCCCCAGTAAAGTACAGGGTGTACATGACTGGGAGACTCCCACTACTCAAACCCAGGTAAAAGCCATTTTGGGCCTCACTGGTTATTATCGCAATTTCATGGGGGACTATGGAACCATAGCTGCACCTCTGACAGCTCTGACTTCACCCAAACAACCTAGGAAGGTTAATTGGACTGAAGACTGTCAGAGGGCCTTTGATGCCTTTAAAGAAAGTCTGTTTAGGGCACCTGTGTTGTGTGCGCCTGACTACAGCCGACCCTTTATCGTCCAGGCGGATGCCTGGACACCGTCCCAGTTACATGACAAAGGGAGGGAACATCCTATCATATTCATCAGTAGACAACTCAAGGTTAGAGAACTTAGGTGGGCTACTGTTGAAAAGGAATGTTTTAGCATAGTTTGTAGCCTTAGGCATTTTAGGCCCTACCTTATGGGGGTCTACCTTCAAGGTCCAAACAGTTCATAAGCCCCTGAAGTGGCTTATGCAGATGAAGGGTGAAAACCCGAAACTGCTGAGGTGGTCCATTAGCCTGCAAGGGCTAGACTTCACCATAGTGCATAGACCAAGGAAGAGTCATGATAATGCAGATGGCCTTTCCAAAAGGTATGTTGACCGTCTGGATGAGGGTGTCTATCTCGTTTGAGATTAGGCATCCTAACTTCAGTCTGGGGGGGGGCGACTGTGATGCTGGAAATGCATCGGAGGGTCAGGGCCTCCGTATCCTTGTCCTTTACTGCTTTTTATCATGTGTTCTGTCGTGTTTTCCGCGCAGGAGTTCATGTGGGACTCCTGGCGGTGCAGCTCTCTTTTGATTTTGGTGAACAGACCCATGGGATACCCTTATGGCACCCATGGGTGGGGGTACAACCCTGTGCCCCTAGTGTATGTTTTTCGGCACCTGTGAGCGGTCTAGTTTCCAAACATCAGTCAAACATGGGAGTGCCAACAGAGTTCAAGCTCAGGCTCAAACAAAAGCATTGGAGAGATGTGAGAGAGGGAGAGCCGTCGCTCTATCCGGGAGCCAGAACTGGATGAGAGATAAAGCGCCCAAGAACAGAATGCATAACTGGAGAGTAGCCTCAGTCTGCATGGATGCTGAAGACACCCGCTTAATGCCGGAACACTGTCGGAGCCTCCAGGAAGGAGACAGCTGCCCTGGGACTGCAGATACCACCAAGAAGGAAGCAAACATGTACGTGGGTTACCCGGGAGCCCTTAGAGATCCTGGGAAGCATAGGAGTGAGCTAAGGAGCTGGAGAAAGAGGGTCTGGGGCCCTACACCAAACAAGAGATAGTTGCATACTTGGCAGGAGAGTGAACCAAGTGGATACAACAGAACAGTGAGAGTCTGGGGCACGCATCCAAAAGAGAGGGTCTGGGACCCTGAAGTGAATAAGAGACCGTTGTATATTTGGCAGGATTGTGAACTAAACTGATACAATGCAACTGCGCGAGTCTGGGACCTGCACTCAAAACCAAGAGGGTCTGGGACCCTGCAACAAAGGAGTTTTTTGCATACTTGGCAGGAGAGTGAATCAAGACGATGTGATGCTGGAAATGCATCAGAGGGACAGGGCCTCCGTATCCTTGTCCCTTACTGCTTTTTATCATGTGTTCTGTTGTGTGTTCTGCACAGGAGTTCATGTGGGACTCCTGGCGGTGCAGCTCTCTTTTGGTTTTGGTGAACAGACCCATGGGATACCCTTATCGCACCCATGGGTGGGGGTACAACCCTGTACCCCTAGTGTATGTTTTTGGGCACCTGTGTGTGGCCCACAGAGCAGTGTACGGCTGGTGGCAGCTCTGTGCTGAATTGACTGGTGCCCTGAGCGTCCTCCATTTTGGGATGCCCAGGCCCCGTCATTGGAATCTGTAGATACCTGATGGAGACCAGATGGCCCCCGTGGCCTCTTGCCTTCCATCGCCTGTTACCTTGATCTTCCCGAAGTCCTGGGAAGCCCTGACTCTGTCCCTTCCTCCTGACTGGCTTTTGGGTGGAAGTTCCATATATGGTAGTGTGGGGCAGTGCCGACCAGACTGGCTGGAGCCTTCCCAACGACCGTATATTGTGGGTACGCCTGTGGGTGGGACCTGGGTGAATGGAGTGTGACACACATATGCACTTCTTGTTGTGGAGGTCTAGTTTCTGGTGTTTGACACAATGACCGAGACAGCCCTGCCCGAAACTGGTATGAATGCAGTGTTTAGTGTTGAATGGCGTGATAGTTGTCTGAATCCACATTCTGTGTTGTGAGTGTCTGTATGGAGAAGAATGGCCTGAATGCACCATGCGCCTGATTGGCTGACAGACTGCTGAATGCCCTTCGTAGTGATTGGATGCTCGAGTGTGACCCAGCGGAATGAATGGGAGTTCAACAGTATATCTGGGGCCCTCTCACTGCTAGGAATAATGTTCAGAAGTGTTCAGAGATCAAGTCCAAACTACGAAGAGTAACTGCAGTGAAACTAACGCTTGACCTTGAAGCCCTGCTGGAAGAGAAGAGTTGCTGTGGCTCTCCATCAATCTGAAAGCTGCTGTGTCTCCAAGGACTGACCCACAGAGGACCTGGTAAGGCGTCCTCTTCCCGAGCTATGAGGGACCATCGTGCAACAGCTGATCTTTGCCAAAGCTCCCTGGTAGACAGCCCTATGACAGGCTGCCGACCCGAGACGGGAACTGCTGCGGAATCCCAAGCAGAAGCGCCCGGATTATTGTCCGCCACTGTCGACGACCGCCGTCGCCGATCGGAGCCGCAATGCTCGCGTTGCCGAAGAACTTTCGAATACAAGGACGCTCTCGTCCGCATCGCTGCCACTTTATCCCGCTGGAGAAGGCCCAACCGTCGACGCGCCGAGGAGTAACCACCGGTGGGTTTCCCACCACCCAAACACCACAGAGACGCCGACTACTCGATGCCCTTGCTGGGCCACAGTTCTTGAAACCCATTGCGGTCCAGAACTATCGACATTGAGGTGCCCCGCACGACTCTTCCTTGCAGGACGTTTACGCTTCCCCGTCGACGAGCACAGCTAGAAAAGAAGCTGCCACTTCACCGTCGAAGCTCACCCTGTTCTCCATCGGACGTTCAACGACCCGCAACTCCTGCCTTAAAGGGCGGGCACTCAAGAAGGGCCGCCGATTCCCCGACAAAGAGCGCTACAACGCCAGGTACTTTGGGGTTGCAGAATTATTGGAAAGTCTCTTGTGAACAATATATGGACTGGGCTTGTGATATATCTTTATTCTACAGGTTGCCTAGGTGGGGCGGGTGTCTCGGTAGCAGGGCCAGTATTCTGCCAATTGTTCTAACCAACTGCTTACCTCTTATCTCTATTGTTGGTTTCCCTTACAAACTGATTTGTGTGCCATTTAACTGTACATTTGATGCATTTTAAATAGATCTAATAGTAATTGTGGTACCATGTAGAACTGTATTTTTGCCATTATAGATAACCAAGTACAAAGTGAGTTATCGTAATATTGTATATAACCTTGAATATTAATTATATAAAAACTGTGTTTTAACCAATATAGTGTGCGGACATTCCTTTGTGGGTGCTTGGGGACTACACTGTACTTAAGAACCAGCCCGCATCACCTCCTGATAAGCTAGGCCTGGATTGCTCGACCACGCACCAATTATAGAGAATCTTGGCAGGGGTTCTCTGTGGCTCTCCTCTGCCAAATAGAGAACAGAAGTACAGACCCCCCCTCCAGTCCCTCACAGCGGATGCAACAACATTGTGTGTCTGGATCCCGCACCAAAGATAAAGAGGGTCTTAGGACCATAATAAAAGAGGTCTTGGGACCCTGAAGCGAACAAGAGTCAGTTATATATTTGGGAGAAGTTCTGGGACCCTGAAGCAAATGAGAAAGATTTGCACACTTGGTAAGAAGTGAACCAAGTGGGCACAATCAACATTGCGAGTCTGGGACTCATACCCATATGTGAATCCAAAGTTTAAAGCCAGGGGGGTCTGGAACCCAGAGAGAGCAGAAGAGAACACACAAGAAAACATGTGCTTAACAAGGGAACCAAACAAGCTTTATAAAGTATTGAGAGTCTGGAACCCCACCCCCATGAGAGGTCGAGGATAAGAGGGTAATAAAAGAATTAAAATAAGGAATCCTAAGCCTGGTAGTGGAACATGCCAAGCTAACCGGATACAGGAACTGTGAAGACGCGAACCAGTTCCTCCAGTGTTGCACAAGTGATTTATAATCAAAAGAAGTCTAGGGGAAAGGAGCCCAGCCGTAGCTTTGAAGTTTTGTATTTTTGAATATTGGTTTTGCATCACTTTTTCCTACTAGTGAAACTAGGAACTTTTCTGTTGCTTGAAAACACAAGGAACCCCTTTTCCTTCGAGAAGAGATCATCCTTACATGCAAGATTATTAGCGTTAAGGACAGAAGTAGGTTTTTGGGACCCAACAGTGAGAGACTTTTAGTTTCAGACTTCCTGATATTCTCATTAGTTTTCTTTGAGGTAGGGAACCTCCTCATAGGTTTAGGGATAGAGAGGCATTTTCCAAGGAAGTTAATAATAAAAGCCTTTATCCAAAATGATAAGAGGATTGTGTCCGAGCCTTACTTCTGCAACCTTACACTTGGTAAACATGGGTGTCAGCACCATATGAATCAATAATGGGCAGATGAAAAAATATCAAAACTTCAATTTAAATGTTTCTCTGTGATGCATCTGGTGGGATTACTGATCATCAACTTGGCCAAAAGTAACTGACATTGACTGGACATGGGTGGTAGATAAACCACAGTGGAAGAGGAATAGCAAGTTTATGTGAATTGCTGGAGCTATTCCATCAGAATTTCAATTGATTGTTACAATAACCCAAAGAACAGGTCCAGAGGAAGCATTTTAAGCGAAACATGCATAGGTCTACGAAGAGATGTTTTTCAGAATGTTTTTGGTTGCTTAGGAAATATTGGGAATACATCATTCTGAGGAAACACTCACCGACTAATCAGTCCAAGTGAAATGTTTTGGCTGTAAAGATACATGCACAGAGGGGAACTAGAAAGTTTACAATAATCTAATATTTAGCATTGTAGGATATAGATGCACACTAGTTAGCATTGTAGGATATAGGTGCACAGTCCAATGCCCATGCTGCAGTATCAATAGCAACAGTATCAAGCACTAGGTTAGCACTCCAACCCCTCCTTGAATATACCCCCACTAATTCAATTACCTTCTTTTCAATGGTATTGTGGATAAGAAGGAATTCGGGCAAATCCCAGGACTGCATCAAATCAAACATTCTGGTGGCCCCTAAAGTAGTGGTACATTCAATTTGAGCTTTTGTGGGATTAATCCCAGACGCTCGCTCTTTCCAGGTGTGTACTCATATCGAGAAACCATAAACCTTTGGGCAAACAGGTCTCATCTAGTTCTGGCACATGTAGCCATGACTGTCTATGGCCGCATCCATATCTCACCCATTCCCTTGTTAGAACAAGGCCTAGCAGTTGGAGGCTGTACTGGATAAACACATGCAGTGACCTGCTAGAATTAGAAAATGGCTGCCAACAACCAGTGGTGAAAACGGCAAGCTGTATGAAGGGTCCCCCCACAGGCAAGGTGCCCAGACTTTGAGGGACGTGGTGTCTCATTGGGGGTAGGATCTAAGCAGTATTTGCATCTTTGGTGAGGCCTCCGGTGAGTACTCATTATGGAAAAGGTCAGGAAAACGAGAAAGGCAAAACAAAAACACACAGGGTCTTTGCAGCAGATACATGGTGGGACTTTTGGTTTCACAAACGGAAAGGGCCTTTTTCAAATTCTTGCAATTTTATTGCTTCGTGAATACAGAACAGAATCAATATCTATCCAAAATGTAATTACAGAAATATTTGCCTAAAGACACCATAGTCAATATTTCTGCACTAGAGTGGCCACTTCTAGAAATCGACAAGAATGATTCAGAAGCAATTCGGTTTAACTTTGTTTGCGCCAAATGAAGTAGACACTGACACATCTAAATAAGTGATTAACCGTGAGTGATCCCATCCGATAAACACACACAACGTCCTATAAAAGGATACTTTAGCTAGATCACACAATGTCCTTGTATTCACGCAGAAAACGCAGTCTGGATAATGCAAACAGTACTCTCGTATTGCCAATCTCCCCGATCCTACAGAGACACTACAAGAAAATCATTAATCAGCTACAAGCCATTAAGGGATGTGACCTGTTGCCAATTACACATACTATAGGGATCAGCATAGACCAGCAGCTCTTGCAAAAATAAAGCTTCTAATTTATATTCTAATGGCAGATGGACAATTAAAGGCCATGGTTGGACTAAAAACCACCCATGGTACTACATCCCCGGAATTAGTAATGTGCTCCTTCCACAGAGAGAACATACTACAGGCAGCTTCTACAGAGTAAGTCAATGTGAAGGACATTAGCCAGATGCTCCTCATTCTAATTCCACCAATACATCAATGTTTTAGACATTGATATATTTGAAAGAAAGCAAACCACACTTAATTTAAAAAACACAACTACCCCCTTACCCTCGGTACTTTCCGATCCCCATTTCCGTTAGCGACCCTCTCATTTTGACTGAAAACTCGAGATACTTACATTGCTAAACACCTTGTCAAGCTCTTTGGGGTCCATAATGAATTTGGGGTAACCAATCATGTCGTAGATTGCCTCTGCCTGGTTAAGGAAAGAACATTTATTAGCAAAGGGAGTAGATGCTGAGCTACCCGCACCCCCCTACAAACTCCAGCTCAAATATTACATTTGTTCACAAGGCAACACGTTGTACATTTTCTTGTTATCCCTTTTCTGCACAACCACTCTGTTCTGCCCAAGAAGAAGATCAGCAAAGAGCCGACCAAAGGAGATGGAGAAAACGGAGAGACATGCTAGGAAACGCGTGTTAAAAAAGAAATAGTGGGGCAAGCCCAGCACTCGCCTATTTCTCGAGCACTGTGTCCTTTGCGGATTTACTGTGGAGCGGTGAGGCTATTCACGGATTCATAAAACGAGAAAGTGATTCCTTGATATAAAATGAAGGCCCTCAATGCTGCACAATGTGAAGGTGCACATTCATTGTTGCTGCATGAAGCGGCCAAAGGTTTTGTTGCAATTGGATATGCTAACCATTGCTGCTTAACAGGACAAGGGAGAATTTTGGTTTGGGAGGAAGGAGGCTAATCAATGTTGTGTGCTCCTCAATACTCTTGTATAAGGAGGCGGGAGGCAAGGTGAGGAGCAACGGGGGACATCTATGTAGTGGGCTCCACGCTGTGGTTGGGCACCGAGAGCAGCATTTGTTTAGAGTAGACTGACTATTATCAGGGTCCCTCTAAAACAAGACAGAAAGAAGGTTTCTAGTGAAGGAGGATCATCGAGCTGGTGTGCTTCTCTGCGCCATTTCATTTTTCGAGACAGGGGTATGTTTTCATGATGTGGGGTGTGGGGGGCTAATCGATTCTCTGTATGCCTCAGTGTTGTTTTAAGTAAAAAGAGCTGGGTTTAGGCGTGCATCAGAGAAGCAGTGTTCACTTAAGGCCGGTGACTAAAAAAGCTTGGTTAGGCTTCCTTGGTTTTGGTCACTATTTGGGGCTGGTAGGGTTACCTTCTCCTTTGCTGCGCGTCTCGTCTCATCATCCATCCACACCAAGCCAGCAAGGCTTTCTTCAAAGGCTGTTCGAATCTCCTTGATCATTTCTTGTGCCTAGGCAAAAGAAAAACATGCGCATAGACGTTAATTCCCCCAAATGATAGCGGTAGTGGAAGGGACATCACATGACCGTTGCCCCATGACAAGGGAAGTGACATCATAGAGGTAAAAAAAAAACGACCCCAAGTATAAGATTAATAAAATAACAGTTCTATAGAAGACACCATCTGAGTTTTTAACAATGTTTTCAACAACTAAGACGCTGTCTCGATATGTAAAACGTGCAGTAGTGATACGCCGGGGGCACACCCAGCAGAATACTAAAAGGCCAGGTCAGCCTAATATGGCAGTTTCTAGAGAATACTGCACCCAGGGTGAAACACCAGACTACGCGCCCCACCCACATTGTTGCTCGACTCCTACACTGCAACTTCCACTCCAAAATCATTGCAATTTAAATGCCATTTTATTGACTCAATATTTTAAATAGGAATTTAATTTTCTATCGCACGCTTTTGTTCGTTGTCTAAATAAAGGGCACTCTCTTAGTTGATGCTTCGGCAAAAGCCTCTATTGGTGCTGCTGTTGTAATAAGTTATGGAACCATTTTGCTCCCAATTGAAAGTGTGGCAAGAGCCAATAGCTCACAAATAAAAGGAGCGAGTCAGGCAGTGGTGAAAAGGAAGGCAGTTCCCAGCTGTATTAAATGATGGTTAGGTTATAAAGAATACATTGAAACTACTTCAAAGCGCTGTAGGGCAAGACCAGAGCAGTAGAAAGACCATGACATGAAGCGCAGTCATGCTACGTATGATCTGCGTGCCTAAAGCAAATATAACAATACTTGCCAAATGCAGGGAGAGCACGAGCATTTAATGGGGTAACCTGGTATATGGTGATAGTATCCGCCTGGAGGATGACAATATCTACCAAATGGCATGAGTACTCTAGCATGTGATGGCAACAGCTACCTAGTGGGGCGAGTTGCTTGGCTTACAATGTTAACTTCTGGCAAATAGTTTAGGGTGACCAGTCCCGGTTTTGCCCCCGACAGTCGCGGGAATTCGACCCCTGTCCCTGTTTTGGGGAAATGAAGGGTCTCCAACAATTACAGAGTACATGCATGTTATAATAGAGTAGAAATATTGTCACAGTATTTTGGGCTCGAACTCCTAACATTACAGGTATTGGGCATGCGCATTAACTGATTGTGCCACAGCAGGTAAATGAATAAACTCCAATGCGCTCATATGTATGAGAGCAAAGGCTCTTTTTGGTAATATGCTCATGTCAGCAACAGTGCTGGAAATAATGTGGGAAGGATGGTGGTTGGAGGTGGGGCGGCTTCAAGCGGGGGTGCAGTGTGGGGGTAGTCCTTTAAATGTTGTTGGCCGTCCCGGTTTTTCGTCTTGAAAACCTGGTCACCCTAAAATAGTTGAACGCCGGAGGGATGGCTCATGTGCACAGTGATGGTTTTGGGAACTGAAACTATGCCATGGCACTTTAATAGTGTCAGCGAGCCAGTTCCAACGGACGTCTGTATGCACATTTTGAGGACACCCCCACACGGGGCTTGACCTGCTGTGTTTTTTAACGGTGGACCGCGGATGCAGTGTTTCTCTGCACTGCTGTAATGGAGGAGAGATGGCGGCCTATCAATGCTTTGCGCTTCTCGGCGCTGCTGCTGCAAGTACGCGGGGATTCGCAGAGCAATGTTGATCATTGGCTGCAGCAGAGAATGCGGGCGCAAGGACGTACCGTACTCTTGCTGTCGTCGGCAAACGTGGCTTTCACGAAGAGCGCCCCAAGGGCGAAGCCCAGATTGCTGTCCGTGTCGCTGATGCAGAACTTCCAGCGCGGGAGGCAGGTCTGTGGAAAGAACGGGCAGATTCATGACGCAGTAACGTGTCCTGCTAAGAAATAACACGTCTCTCCATTTTCAGACCACCCACCCCTTCACCGAGGCTGTGCTGACCCACTGAGGCAGGAATACCGTGTTTGCCAACCAAACCGTGACATTTTTTTTATTTTTGAAGATCTTGCAGCAATGACCACTTCAATAGGATAAGTTCCTATTTTCCTGTGTGAGCTTTCCTGCTACCTGAGGAAGAGACCGATGTGGTCTTGAACGCTAGCAGAGACACATACGGAGTTGGCCAATTAACGACATCATTGCTGCAAGATCCTATTTCCTGCTTTTTCTTTTAAAATACATCTTGAACTTCTTACTGCTTCTCCCTTCAGCCTGTACAGGTTAGTTGGAGCCGGCGGTGGGGGAGGGGGGGATGGGGACGAAGGGGGGTGGAGAGGTGTGGGGGGGAGGGGGTGGAGTACTCCATTCATGTTGCTGCCCTATACCAGTCTTCATTTGTGCTCATTCAGTAAGCGCCCAGGTCATTTCCCGGAAATAAATAGTTTGTGCATCTTGTATGACACATGCAGTCTACTCAGAGCATCAGTAAGGTGGAGGTGGGGGGGGGTTATTGGAGAACAGACCCCCACAGAAACCATGAATTGAAATCTACTGCGTAGCAAACAGAGTGCTTAGAGACCAGCGCAGAACTTACTCGAAGCACCCATAGCACAGATAAGAGATGCTTTCAGACTGGGCTAAAATTCTGCAGACCCCCTCCTCACTAAAATACAAGGAGTAAATAAGCATTGGCAAAACCAACAGTTTGAACATCTGTGTAGGCATGGGATAGGCATTTGCTAGGCATTGGCATAATAGCAATAAGACCGCAACTGCTGGAAAATAGAGTGAGTACCTGGCAAATGCCCAACTAATCCCGCAAGCCAAATCCGTTTGCTTTGTCATTGCTGGTTTTTAACAGGACGGGTGCATGGAACAGATATTAAGTGGCTGAAGAGATGCTTGTTTAAGACATTTTTTATTACTCCAGTGGCCTTTTGCCCCTGTAAAAAAACATTAACTCCCAGCAAACTGTAGAGAAATAACATTGACAGGCTAAAGTTTGATGTCATCTCTTGATAGAACGAGCTCAAAGACATTCCAGGAGGAGGTGTTTTGGGCGGGTAGGTGCAGGTAGTGGGTGTCAATGGGCAGAGGGATTAGCATTGCCAGGGGCAGTCAATGGGTGGATAAATAATAAAAAACCCACAAGTGGTGTATCCCTCCTCATATGTCATCTCCCTACTACCTGTACTCCAATGCAATAGTTTCATCTTCTAACGGCCTCTTAAGCGCCACCTAATAGCCCAAACTAAAAGGGGGTCACTGGAGGTGAAGTGCTACTTGGTTATTACCAATGACACCTTTAGAACCCTGACATGGCAGATTTATTTGCATTATCTGTGATTCACGTGTAATCTGTGTGTGTGTACATATACACACACACACACACACACACATACACGTGTGGATGCTTTTACAGTGGAAGAAACTCCTTTAAACCCAACTGGGGCAGTGAAGTGGATGGATAAACAAGGAAAACTCGGACAACAGTCAGAGAAAAACAACTTTCTGTGGCTGGCGTCGACTATTTCGACATAACGCCCGTCAGCTTCGGGTAAGTCCAAATACACACCCAGTAGAGGTCTTGTTGTCCAAGAAAAAAGCCTTCTACTACTTCTGTGAACAGATGACACTCCATGCCTACACTCACCAGTCCCTGGGAGAATGCTTTCTTCAAGCTGCGCCCTCAAACCCCAATATCTAAGCATTAAGGGATCGGTGTACGGTGAGAGGGGACCAAAGCAACCTGCAGAAAGCCCTATTATTATAGGGAACAGTTAGATGGGGCATGCAGTGGGACATTGGACATGCCAATGCTAGAGAGAGAAGGCGTTGCAAGAGAAAACCCAAGACGCAGGAATAAGGGGTTTGAACGCATTACAACTCACTCAAAAAAACTGCCACCCATCATTTAGCCTGGAGAAGCCCCTTGCATTCTGCAGTACATTTGTTAATGTTAAAGGACATTTGTACCTCACACTATCACCACCGGAGTGGTCCCCTGGCGCTCTGGCGGTTCTGAAAAGGAGGGGAGGATGAGTTAGTGGGACGAAGCAGGAAAAGTGCAAGAGAGCAGTGATGTGCTGTTGGCAGCCTCAGCCCGGTGCGTCCGTTGGCTGGGCCTGGGGTGTTTGCGGCCGGTAGACATCGTGTACTGTTGTGCACGACCATGTGTGTTTTTGTTTTGTTGTTGCAGTGTAGTGAAGTTTGTGTGGTTTGTTGTGCTATAGGTTTGGTCGTGTTTGGTTTGCAGTTTGAGAGGTGTATGCAGAAAGGGAAATTGTTAGTAGGGTTGGTTAGTTTGCGTTTCTATCCCGAGTTGAGGCGCCCGGTTTGCGAGGTCTCCCCTGATGCAGTTCTGTCCAGATCTGGGTCCGACTGGCATACAAGGTTCCTTACTCTTCATGCCCCCACCTCTAACATGCTCTCTCAGTGCTCCCCTTATTCTCCTTTAATACTCCTGTGGCAAGTGCATCTGTCAATGTCAACCTCTTAGGTAGTGTGGTGATTGTCAATATCTCGTCAATTCCATACCACTATGGTACCTGGCGGTAACTAAGGGCAGGCGAGGTGTTGGTGGGATTGTCTGGGGTAGTTGACTCAGTCTCCGTGCGGGCCGTCTGTGTTCCAGTCTGTCCGGTGTCACCCGTCCAGGTGTTGTGCGAGTTACCCTCTCGGTCGGGGATGTCTGTCTCCTTTCCGGTTTAGTCACCTTTTTTTTGGTTTTCCAGATTTAGTCTGTGGTGTTGAAGAGCCAGATTTTTAGTGATTTCCTGAATTTTAGGTGATCTTCAGTGTTTCTTATTTCTTTTGGGATGTTGTTCCAGGTTTTTGCGGCTAAGTGGTAGAAGGAGGTGCCTCCAAGTTTTTTCTTAAGGTATGGTTTGAGTTCCAGGCGGATTTCGTTGCTTGATTGGAGGGGTCTCGGCTTGTAGACTTATTTTCTTTTGTAGGAATTCTGCTCCTTGTACGCTTATGCACATTGTTTTGAAGGTGATGCGATGTTTTACTGGGAGCCAGTGTAGTGTTTTTAGCGCTGGAGTGATGTGTTCTCCTCTGGATAGTTTGAGGAGTAGTCTTGCTGCTGCGTTTTGGATCCGTTGCAGTTTCTTCAGGAGGTATTCTGGTATTCCGGGGTAGAGGCTGTTTGCGTAGTCGATTTTTGACATGATTAGGGCGTCGATAGTGAGTGTTTTGTGCGTGAAGGAGGGGAAAGGTAGAATTCTTCTCGCCGTGTGGAGGAGGAAATACCATCTCTTCACTGTTGCATTTATTTGTGGTTCCAGGGATAGGGTGTTGTCCATTAGGACTCCCATATTTTTTACTACCTTCGATGGTGTTGGTGCGTTTCCCATTTCCGTGGGCCATGGGATGGTAGTTTCTTTCTCTTGGTCTGTGGATATGATCATGATTTCTGTCTTTCCTGGGTTGATTTTCAGGTTGTTGGCATCCATCTAGTTGAAGACTTCTTTTAGACAGTCAGTTAGGGTTGAGTGGTCGGCATCGGTGTCTTTGATTTTGTAGATGATCTGAGTGTCATCTGCGTAATTGTAACATGTAATGTTGTATTTTTTGAAGATTCTGATGACCGGCGTCTGATAGATGTTGAAATATAGTGGAGATAGTGAGGATCCTTGTGGGACTCCACAGTCGTTAACTCGTGGGGTTGATTTAAAAGGTTTTATCCATACCGTTTCTGTTCTGTCTGCTAGGAATGATTTGGTCCCGCGTAGTGCTGTGTCTGTTATGCCTATGTCTTCTAGTCTTTTGGTCAGGGTGTCATGGTTAACTGTGTCAAAGGCTGCGGAGAGGTCGAGCAGAATAAGGGCTGAGGTAGTGTTTGAGTCTGCGTTAGTTTTGAGATCGTCCCAGATGGATAGTAATGCTGTTTCCGTTCCTCTCGCTGGTCTGAAACCGATTTGAGCTTGGTCCAGCGGGTGGTGTTTTTCTACGTGTTCTTGAGTTCGTTTATATACGTAGGTTTCTAGAAGTTTTGCTGGGTAGGAGATGTTAGAGATTGGCCTGTAGTTGGAAAGGTCATCTACGTCACCACTTGTGTTTTTCAAGAGTGGTCTGATGTATGCTGATTTGAAGATCTTCGGTACAGTCCCTGTTGATAGTGAAAGATTTAGAAGGTTTCTGTAGTGTTCTGCTGGCGATCCTTGCGCGAGTATTGATTTGTGTATGCCTGGGGGAAAGGGGTCCATGGGTGATCCCGCTTTCTTGCTTAGTTTTACCAGCATTGCGAATGCCTCTGCTGATATTTCAGGGAAGCTTTGGAGTTTGTGCTTTGGTTCCGTGTTAGGTCCGTTGGGTTGTGTGTTGTGGTTGGTTGGTCGCTTTTGTATGGTTTGTCGGATGTCATTGATTTTTTTTTTTTAAGTGGTCTGCCAGGTCGTTGCAGAGTTTTTCTGAGGGCGTTGGGGTGTTATCACAGCCTGGTGGGTTTCTCATTTCTTTAATGATGCTAAACATTTCTTTTTGTGTGTTGGTGGTATTGTTGATTCTGTCATCGTAGTGTCTTCTCTTTGCTTTTTGAATTTCCTTCTTGTATGCGCGGATTTGTTTCTGGTACAGTGTTTTTTCCTTGGGTTGTATTCTTTCCTCCATTCCAATTCCCTCTTTTTGTTTTTCTTTTTCATGTTGTTTAATTGTGGGGTGAACCATTTGGACATTGCTCTTTTTTTATGGGGTGAACGGTTTTTCTGGGGCAATCTTGTCTATTGTATTTGCGATCCATTTGTGCAGTATCTCTGCTTTCCCGTCTAGGTCCGCTAGCTCCAATTCTGTATTTGAGGGTTTTGTTAATTCCAGTTGTTCGAATAGGTTGCTTTCTTTGACATGTTAACAGTTTCTTTTGGTGGTGGTAGTGAGTTTTGGATGTTGGATGTAGGCTTGGGTAGGCAGAGTGATCACGAATGGGATGATGAGATGGTCGCTCCACAGTATTTGTATCGGCGGTGCCGTGGTGATGAGTTTTTCTTTGGTGAAAATTGCATCTAGGGTATGTCCTGCCGAGTGTGTTGCTCCTTTGACTAGTTGTCGTAGTTTCATGTTGCTGAGTTGTTCAATTAGTGAGTTTTGGGAGTTGGCGTGGCTGTCTTCAAACCAGATGTTGAAGTCCCACAGGATGATTAGGTGTTCGTGGTTGATGGCCAAGTTGGTGATGGCTTATATGAAGTTATCGACGAATGTTGCATCGTATGTTGGCGGTCTGTATACCAGGATGAATGTGATGTTGGTTTTTGGGCTCGCGGTGTATTACCATGGTTTCGCAGTTGAGGATGTTGAGTGGTTCGTCAGTTTTTATTTTCAGGTGTTCTTTGAATGTTTTTCCTGTTTATTTGTAGGCATTTGAAGTCGGTCGGAAGGCAGTTTTGGAGTGTGATTTTGTAGTTGTCGTCCAGCCATGTTTCTGTGATGAACAGGATGTCAATGCCGTTGTCGTTGAGTAGGTCAAAGATTTCTGTTGAGTGTTTTGACATGGATCCTGCGTTTATTAGATTGCAGTGAAGTTTGGAGGTTTTGTTTGGTTTGGTCTTTGTCGAGGTCACCTTCTGTTCGGTGTTGAGGTTTCCTTCCGGGTCGGTCAATTGTTGGACTGTGGGATTCGGGGTGTCAGCGTCTTCGAAGAGTTCTTCTAGATTTTGTCTTGGTTTTTTGTGTTTTCATCGCGTTCGTCTTCCGGGAGTTGTGGTTGTTGATTGGAGGTTCCTCTTGTTTTGGTGATATAGGGGGTTATTGTGTCAGTCGTCTGTTTGCTGTTTTTGTTGGTTGTCCTTCTTCTGCTTGCTTGTGTTAGGTTGTTTGAAGTTGCTGCTTCTAGTGTTGGGTTGGATTGCTGTGGTGGCCTGCTGTCTGCAAGGTATGGAGTTAGGTAGAGGGATTTTTCTCTTCTCTCAGAGTTGCCTCGGTTTGTATTCCTGTCTTTGGGGGTCCAGTCTATGGTTGATCTGCTAAGATGCTGTTCTGGAGTGTTTGTTCTTTCGTCTCTTCATCTTTTCCTTGGAATGGGTCGTTTGCGCGGCATTGTAAGATTGAAAGTTTGTTTAGTCTTTGTTAGGTGACGTCTAGTTGGTCCTGCTTTTGGTTTGGTTGTCTTGTGGTGTAGTGGAAGGCGGTGGTACGGGTTATTAAGTTGGGTGTTATCGTGGGTCTCTTTACTGTCCGTCTCCCTGAGCACGGTTCACTGTGGTGAGCAGGTTGCGTGGGTTGGGGAGGGCATCTGTTGGTTGGAGGGTGGCTTGGATGGGCGCTGTTTGGACTTACGCCTTGTGATGCGAGAGGCCCTAGTTAGAGTGACCCCATACCGTAATTCACTGGCGACTTGAGTTAGCTAAATTTGAGAGTGAGCTAGATTTGAAATACCTGTATAGTGGGAGAGAGGCCTATCAATGCAATTTGGAGAACACACAATGCAATTTGGGCACAGAGGCCCTGCCAAGTTTGAGGCACCTATATAGTGCGAGAGATGCCTACCAACGCAGTCTAGAGATCAGACAATGCAATTTAGGCAAAGAGGCCCTGCTATCAATGCAGTTTGGAGAACACACAATGCAATTTGGGCACGGAGGCCCTGCTATTAATGCAATTTGTAGAACACCCAGTGCAATTTGGGCACAGAGGCCCTGCTAAGTTTGAGACACCTATATAGTGGGAGAGAGGCCTGTCAATGCAGTTTGGAGAACACACAATGCAATTTTGGCACAGGGCCCTGCTATCAATGCAATTTGGAGAACACACAATGCAATTTGGGCACAGAGGCCCTGCTAAGTCTGAGACACCTGTATAGTGGGAGAGAGGCCTATCAATGCAGTTTGGAGAACACACAATGCAATTGGGCACAGAGTCCCTGCTAAGTTTGAGACACATATATAGTGGGAGAGAGGCCTGTCAATGCAGTTTGGAGAACACACAATGCAATTTTGGCACAGGGCCCTGCTATCAATGCAATTTGGAGAACACACAATGCAATTTGGGCACAGAGGCCCTGCTAAGTCTGAGACACCTGTATAATGGGAGAGAGGCCTTTCAATGCAGTTTGGAGAACACACAATGCAATTTGGGCGCAGAGGCCCTGCTAAGTTTGAGACACCTGTATAGTGGGAGAGAGACATTTGCAGAACTCATTAGACCTAGCACGAGAGGAGAGTAGGGATGGGGATGCAATGAGAAAGAATAAAGGTGGCAGCAAGGATGAAAGTAATTGTTGCATCAGCACCATACCTTCTTGGTTCCATACATGACTTCCAGGAACTTCTCCTCAACATCCTGAAAGCGCTGATCCAAAAATGAAGACACCTTGCGCACAACATTCCACATCATGTAGTTGTTGAGGAGGCTGTTCGGGAAGAGAAGGATATAGGCAAAGCTGTACAGAAAAGGACACAAGGGGAAGGGGACACACACACCCCCACCACCCACCCACCGACCGCTCGTTGTCTGCCGCTGACTCCCTGCAACACTGGATCCCTTCACTTAGGTGCTTGGGAACGGGAGCCGCAGGGTAGTTTCCATTTTATTCTACCTTTATTCCCCTATGCGGGGGACACCCCCACAACCCCCCGTCCCCCTTGTTCGTTATAATGATCATGTATGGGATATTTGATAGAATTTTTGGTTGTACAGGATTTTCGTACAGCCGGAACTCAGGCAAATATACCATATGTTTTTTCCCCCAATCTTTTCTGGTATCTCCCCCTAGGAGAGCCTCCTAAAACCCGGATGCTTCAGGGATCCAACCCTCTCCCCCTTCGAGTCAAAACCATCTTTCACCTCTAGCCTTCTCACTAGAAGCTTAAGCCCTTCTTCCCCTAATAGATTACCTCATTCATGGGTAAGTCCTCTCTCATATCTATAGGTCTGGACCTTCCAGGCTTGGGATGGTCACCAATCCTTGAGACCTGGACATACCTGGGCCAGCCTGCTCCCCCTTCCTGTAACAAAGCTGTCCTAGGCACAGGCCCCCCCCTTCACAAGTGTTTGACTCTTTTTGTGCACTCCCTTCCAGAAAACAAATTCCTGTGATTTTACCATTCTTTTGCCCTGCACACCCAAACTTACTTTTTGTCTGTGGCATTGATGAGCTCCGACACCTGCCCAAGATACTCCATGGCGTACACCACCACCGGCTCGGTCTCGTTGATCTCCACCGGGCTAAAGACTGTGCGGAGAAATGGCATCCAGTCTATGGCGGGCGCCAGTGCCTGCAATAGAATTAAAGCATAAGGAAATGCTGGCAAAACTGTGACCCATCGATCACGGACATGGTGATTGCGCAATAACAGTCATGGGGAGATGCATCATCGCCACACAAGACAACAGATATGCTGCAATAAAATATAAACTGCTCCCATAGGATCAAAAGTCTCAAATATCAAGATGTGTATGGGGAGGCCACCCAATGAGCCTCTGCACTGCCACCAATTGAGGCGCGAGTATGGGCGACGTGGGTTTCTCTACTTCATGAAACGTCTGCTCGAGTACAATTCCATCAGCACTCCCAAAGTATGGATGCAGACAAGAAAAATACAATGATCTTGTTTTTTTTCAATATTCTTGTATTGATTAATTTTAAAGTTTTTTTTTTAAACCAAATACAAATAAAAAAATAAAAAGCTAATAAGTTTCACGTTAGATGAGCAGAATTTTGCATATTTTTAAAACGGCTCAATTTTAACTTGAAATATGCACGTGCAGCTAGGCCTTCATTGCAGCACTCCTGGCTGTAAACAAGGGCAGCATCCTTTGATATCCCAGCTCCACAGGGGCAGATGCCTAGAACCTGTGGGGGCTTGCTCTCAATTCTGTCCCCTGGCATTTGTGGTGGACCAACATAACACAATAGACACTATATTCCAACAAAGCATTTATTCTGCCCAGGAAGGGTAGTGGGATGAGTGCATCTCAGTTCTGGGGGGTTCTCTAGTAAGTACATCTATGCGCTTCTCTCAGAATCATCTAAACCGGAGGTTTCATGAAGCATTAAACGACAACATTTCCTATCTGGGAGGGATACTAGTCTGACGTTCCTTCTCAATCTGGTGCAGCACCCAGCGCATTTCGACACCCAAACAATCTCAGAATGATAGCACCTAGTGCGCTTCTCACAAACTTCGGAGAATATAGTGCCCAGAAAACTTCTGCAGTCTGTCCATTGGGTTGTCCCGTTGGACAACGCGCTGGTATGCACCTTGCTTTCACTTTACAATGACAGGGCTCTCCAGTCTCTTACCTCTCAGGCACATTACCTCGTCTCCAGGTTCCTCCACTTCCCAGGACTGTACTATCCGCCAGCTCGTAACAACTACCATTTCCAAAAGCACCTTCAAGTCAATAGTACCTGCTCTCTTAGAGAGTGGCGCTGGGCAGCTCACTAAACAAGACTTTGGATTTGGCTGGCATGACCCATCGGCTTGTCTACTTTCGCAATTCGTCTCGATGGTAGCTTCACCAAGTCTTGCAGAATCTTTAAATGGCCCAGTTGCCATTTTGAGGCCAGGTGAAGTCTGGCTGCCTTTGCGCAGTTAAGCATCTGCTCTCGTGATTCATAGGCAACTACCGCTGCTGCAATAGCTTCAGCACACTAATAGCGCAGAGAGCATTCTCGGATTAGAAATCGTGAACCAACTACAGGGAACGGTGCTGCCCTTCAGGCATGATATTTGTTCTGCTGAAGTCTTGTCATTCAGAGGTCGTGCCCTACAGAGGTGAATCTGTCAGAGTACCATAACTTCAGTTCATTGTCTCTTCATGGGCTCATGGTTTGCCAGTTTATAAAATGGAGAACTGGCAAGTGGGGGGGAAGGAATCCTCACTTTCTTCGTCAGCCAAGTTCTCAATGTAGTCAAGTAGCTTGGGAGAAAGATTCAGCAGGTAGCTTGTGGCACCAGCCCATGGGCTCTGGTAGGCTGGCTTTCCTAACCCTGAGAGTCTTCCTCAGCTCTTGAGACAGTGTCAGGATGCAGACTTCACAAATGTAATATCACCTTTTGTTCAGGAATACATTGTGCTATGGTCATCACTGACATAGCTGTCATGCGTCTGACAAGGCCAAAAAAGTTGATACAACGATGGAATGCGTGCAAGGCGTGCCACAGGGTTGTGGGTGATGCGGGCCCAGAAAGATGGTGGGTAAAGGCTGTGCCATGCCTGGTGTGAAAAACCAGAGGGTGTTTCACAACCTAGACCCTGGGGATCCTGTACTTCGGTGCCCAGGGAAAGGCCATCGCTTTTGGATCCAGACCGTGCAGGTGGACAAGCGAGGGAGGATCACCTGGGTAGGGGGGATCCTCGTAGTGGGGGAGAAGCACCCAATGGCGAGACATGGTGTCCCCACTTTCCCCCCCCAACCCATCTAACCCCTATCCCTGCTTATTTTAAGGAAACGTCATCTCCCATAATTCCTCTCCACTTGACACTGACAACAGTACTGAGCATAGGAAGATGAGGAATGAGGTCAGAAAGATTACTTCCACTGACTTGCATTGGCTTTGTCCCTGTAACGATGCCAGGCCGAGTCAGGCACGTAGTCCTAACAATGCACATCTGCCACCTGTTAACGCTCTCTGTGAGAATAAAAAGGTAGCATGCACAGACACACTTTCAGCAAGGCTGGGTACGAGAAGGAACAGCTCATTTTCGGGGCTGATGCGAACCAGGCTGTGGAATTAAGAAAGCCAATGGGCTGATCAGCAGTTGTACAGATCAAGAGAGCCAGGTGAGAAGTCCACACTTTCAGGAAGCCGTAACCGTTGCAAGGCTGGAGCCGATTGAGCAGAGTAAAACGTTTCATGGAAGCGGACCACGACCCGCCCGGGCGAACAGCTGAGTTGGGGAGGAGCAGAGGAGGCATTGGGTAATGGCCTTGACTTGAATAAGATGAATAAGATGAAAGTAGACCAATTAACACGACCAGTGAGTTATCGAAGGCAACAAAAGTCTGGTTTGTGTTCAAGCAAAAGTAACTAATACTTGAAAGTTGATGGTTGCACATGTGCTGATAAAAACACAAATGGAAAGAACAATTGGTGAATTGTAAAAAGAAAGGATACAAAGTAGCAGTGCTCCTGCAAGGTGATGTGAAATGTTATGAGAGTTGAAAGATATTACACCGGGATCCAAAGCTAAGAAAGTAAACGCATTAAGAAAAGAAAGTTGAATAACAGGACAACGAAGTATATGAACTCTGAATAAGCCAAGAGGACAAAATATATGAACTTTGAAAAAAGACCAAGAGGGCAAACTAAAGAGAATAAGAACTACAAGTACCAAGAGGCCTTGGTGTTACAAGATGAGTAAGATTGTGAATTGCAGAATTATTGAAAGAGAGGTCGAAGTGGTCATGCAGAGGTCTATGTAAAATCCTTGCAGTTTTGAAAGTCTTCGACAATGAAAAGATACAAAAGACAAAACATGGGGACGGGAACCACCACAAAGAAGACAGGCTCGCGCCCTGCAGAGTGAAGCCTGTGCAGAACTGTGAGAAATTGAGAAACTGATGTGAACAGAGTATTGATAACAAGACGGACGAAGCCTAAACCCAAGACTTACCTGTTGAATTGTGCCAGTAAGCCAGTGTGCAAGACTGATAGTTTCTTAAAAAAGGATAGATGAATGGCACAGTACTATCTAGACCCCATGGGACTGAACATGGGGAAGGGAGTTGTTAATTAAGCCATTCTGATATTTATTTTGAGACACTATTTTTCCTTTTGTATTCCCTTAACACATTTGTCATTTTGAGAAGGAGGGCAAGGTTAGGTTTTCTTAGTATAGGTCTTTTTATTTTTATTTGACTGACTTGGACTTATTTATTATTTGTTTAATGGTCGAGACTACTCCCCTTTCAGAGTTAGAGCCAGTTAGGCATTCTACCAACCCCTACACAAATATTAAATAAAGGTTTTTCGAAACTTGTATCCATTGTGTCTGTGTCTACTGCTCGAATACCATGCCTTCCTCACACTGGGGAGTCAACATGAGCATGCCAGCCGCGAAGACGGGCTTCAGATAATCATGCGACAGTGGAATGACAGTGTTCTATGCTGGAAAGACTATGCAAGTTAAACTAGTTTACTAGGAAGGGAACATTTGCAAGTGGGGGAGGCAGAGAGGGCTGGAGACTGAACAACATCTGTTGAACACATGGTCACAAAAGCCCCATGGAAAAAAATGCAATTGGAAATAAATAGAAACATGTACCCCACATGATAGTTATCTCCGTGAGAATTTGACAAAGGATGAACAGGCATCTAAAGCAATAAACGTGCATTATCTCGAGGCTGACAGAACAGCAGTGCTGGCCAAGTTACACATATCCAACCAACACCACGTCTAGCAATACAGCCACAGGATTCGCAGGTCTTCATGTTTTATGTGGTTTCCTGTGCTCATCCCTGCGACCCATTTGAGGCACTTCCAAAAGGGTTACCATTCAAGCACACCTAGACTGCTACTTTAGTTTGATGGGTGGTGCCCCCGATTACTGATCAGTAATGTTCCTTAAACCTAGTGCCCGTTTTCCTCGTCACAGTCCTAAAACACATATGGGCAATCACCCCCCAGCCAGACATTCTTCCAAGAAGAAGGAAAAATGTAACTGTTTCCTTTCACCGCCACCCTCCCCCCCCTCCCCCAGCCCCACCCCGCAATCCCTGTGGGGTATAAAACAGGGAGGATTTACCTGTGACCCCCCCCCCCCCTGATACTACCACTGAACCGAAGTGATCAGTCCTCCAGGAAATCATGAGGCAGGAGTCAGGATTGTGACAAATAAGAGACTAGTTGTAACGAAGATTACGAGTAAGTAATCAGGGCAGCACCCCCACGTCCCCTCTCCCCTGTCCCAGTCTGGAAAACACTGAAAGTAAACCATAGCATAGGTTGTTCGCCAAGCTGAAAAAAAGAAAACCCGACCGCAAGAATGCTTCAACACACGAACCGTTTGTGAAAAATAGCACCCTGAAGGAAGGATGTGCAGAAGATGGCAGTAGCAAACCTGTCAGTTTGGCCTGTCAAGTGCAGAAGATGACACATGAAAGCTCCTTGAGTGGCCCAGGTTGTGCCCCTGCAACTGTCAATCAGTGACACCTCTTTAGCCTCAGCCCAGGAGGTTGACATGCTGTAGTTGACCCGCTCAGGATGTGTTCGGGGCAGTGGTTGAAGTGTAAAACAAAAAGTTGTAGACATATGTTCTCGTTGCCCTGGCCCCTTTGCTGCCCACTCTTCACCCCCCTCCGCATCTTTATTTTTTTATTTATTATTAATTGGCTGATCCAAGTCAACCTTGCATACCAAAAATTAAAGATAGTTTTTAAATGTCAAAAGTAGTTCTTCGTTATTCCATACAAAAAGATTTAAAAGAAAATCGGGTATAAATCACACAGTTCATAATGACACATTTAAAACTCAATACATCATAATTACTTTTCTTAAAATGCCCCGCACCCCTAAGATCAAACCCCATAACAGGTCCTTCCTTTCCTCCACTCCACCCTGTAATGCTGCGTTTTACAACAGTTCTGGCAAGACTGAAGAAAACAGTGCAAGAAAATGCATTTAAATGGCCACCATTAGTGTGCCTTTGTCCCCGATAGAAAGAAGCTTTCTGCAGGCCCCCCCTCCCAATCACCCACCATTCCCACCTCTTAAGGGACATGCCCTCAAAAGGTGTCCCTTGGAGGGCTTCAAGTAGTCTATGAAGGTCAAGGTCTTAAATCTAGAATGTTTAAGAGAATGCCACCTCATAAAGAGCTGGACAATAATTTTGTCTGCCAAGGACAGGAGAAAGGTGGAATGGAAGCCCACCGAGTCATAATGGATATTGAGCCAGACCCATGTTGAAACCTTCTGGAGGAATTACGCAATGGCAGGAGCCCCACAACCTAAATAAAATAATGCATTCCATCCACACCAAGACACAAAGGCTTGCCAGTGAAGCACATAGGCCCATAAGCTTCGTCATCGTCTGGACCAATGAGAAGAGGGTTCTTGAGAGCCACTGCTGGAGGAGCCCTTCCCTCTGAATGGCTATGCCATCCAACTCCATTTGTTGAACTGCTCCAAGGACCCTTGCGGGAGGAGATCAGATGGAGGGAAGGAAAACCACAGAAGGAGAAGCGTGAACCATGATCTCCTACTCCTGAAGGGAGCCACCAGGATCACCCTGGCGCTACTATCCCTGATCTACTGAAGGAGTATGGGGAGGAAAGGCATAAAGAAGGACCTTTGGCCAACTGCAGGAAAGTGCATCGATTCATGCCACAGCCCTACCTCTGACAATCTAGAGCATGGCCTTTGCATTGGTTGCTGTTGCAAAAAGGTCCAGGGCAGCCATCCAGAATTCCCTCAATCCCCGAAAGGCAGTCTGCAAAAATGCACAGGTACTGAGACTAGGGAAAAACCCTGCTGAGAGAGTCCACAACTTTATTTTCCACCCCTTTGATGTGAGAGGCCTCCAGGGATATCAAGCTCTGTTGAGCTCAAGGTCCCAGCCGGAGACTACCACTGCCAACAGGAGACCACGTATGCCATCCACCCTCCCCACCTCTCCCCTCCCCAGTGGTGAATATAAGCAACTATCAAGGTATTTTGTCTGAATTTGCACCCATCTGTCCATTGGCTGTGGAGTGAAGGCAGGTAGAGCCTTCCCAATCTATGTGGAGAGAACTAGAGGCAGACACATGTGGGATCCACAGTAACCCAAAGGCCTTGGTGTAGGCATGTGTCCTGAAAATGGCCCCCAGCCTCGGGCACTGATTTATCACCGGGATGGGGAGGCAATCCAGGGAAAAGCCCCTCAAGGGATTTTCTGGATGAAGCCAGCAATGAAGGTCAACTGTGATCTCAAGGCCCATGAGGGTCTGGATCTCGCGGTCCCCTCCCTGATGCTGCTGACCAATGCCTAGTGAAGGTGAGCCAGCAGAGGGCATCGATGAAGATGGACCCAAGGAGTGACAAACACTGTTGAAGCTTTGAGAAGCTGTCCGCAAAGTCATTGGTGAGCTGGCATTGACTCTGTGATGGGGATCCCACCTCTCAAGATCTTCATGTTCCGATTCAGGGGGAGGTTCACCAGACTCTGGTTGGTTAGGAAATGTGCCCCATTTTACTGAAGATCCTGAGAGAGGGGGGGATAGGCGTGATGTTGACTAGGAGCCCATAGGAGGTTAAGCAGCTGCGAGTTCTGGACGCACCATAGTCGACACTCTAGATGGAGGGGCCCCTGATCAATATATCTTCCAGGAATTGAAAGATGTTCACTCCATGCTTGTGAATCCTTCTCATCTGTGGGGAATGAATCTTGGATGATAAATTGGGTGAAACGATCCCTTACGCAAACCTCTGATATTGTTGGTGACCTGGCCCGATGGGTATATGTGGATAGCCATCACTGACATCGAAGGACACAAGCCAGTCCCCAGCTGAGATGAGAGGGTTGATCCTTTGAAGAGTCTACATCCTGAACTGTATGTTTAAGTCAAACAGGTTGATATCATTGAGGTTGATTACTAAGCTACAAACCCCTGGTCTCATGCTCCCCCGCCTATCTCGCACGGTGGCACTCTGGTAAATCATTCTTTTGGAGCAGAAGGCAAATCTCGTCTGTCTCATTCATTGCTCCTCTTAGTTTGATACACTGGCCATGGAGTATTCAGTGTCCCCCCGATTCCTGCGTTAGAAAGAAGAATTGAATGGCATATCCTCTTCCGCTGGAGTACAGGACCCAAGTGTCAGATGTGGATCTGGAAGAATGGTCCAAAAACAGTCAACCTGCCTCCCAATGGACCTACGGGAGCAGCACCCATGCAGTAAGTAGTGTGCCGTCTTTGGCACGGGGGAGGGTCTGGCCTTGAGAGCATAGGGCTGTGCCTACACCTGAAACTGAGCCACCTGGATGATTGAAGAAGCAGTCTGCTAAGCTTAGCTCCCCTGGTGCCACTTCTAGCAGATTTGGATCCCGGTTCTCTGCGTAGGGTCCCCAGTATGATTCCCTTCTGTGTGCACCTGGTGGACATTTTTCTCCAGCTATCACTGGATAGTTCAGCCCTTTGAAAAGGCAAATGAAGGGCCACTGGTCTTTGTGCAGATTCCGTCTGTCAATCCCCAACATGAATCGCTCCTCTGGCCAGTACCGTTGTGCCCATGGTGAGTGCAGCCACTCTTACACCATCAAAGGCTAACCTGGCAGACATTCCGCCTCCCTCTACATAATGTCTAACAATGCATTAAAGTCTGCTCCCTTTTCCATGTGGCCATAATGGGCTCTAAAGTCACTCGGAGAGCCTGGAAGGTGTATGATCCATGGATCGAAGTACAGTGGGACAGGCGGGCCCCTACACAGGTTTTCCTGGGGCACGGTCTGCTTTCTTCTCATTTGTGCCATGGACTGCAGCCTCTTTTGGGGCCTTAGAGTCTTCCCATTAGGTTGGATTGCAGATTCTATTTCCAAAAAGACTGCTCAAGCTAATTCTCTCCCCCCTCCCACACCGGGGGTACAATGTGTCCATAAATCTTAGGAGGGAGATTGGGGAGTGGTTAGTCCTCAACTCCCCCTTTGCTAGCAGAAGTTTGTGAACCCGAGGATAGCGCAACATGCTTCCTTTCCTTGTTCAGCTTAGGCAACTCTTCAGTGTGCACATCTCCAGTACACCATTGAAGCGGTTGTCATGCTATTTTTTCTCTTTACTGATTGAGTCCTGTCCATCAGCCCCAACCAACTCTACTGACAGGGCAAGACCGTCTCTGACAATCCTGACAGAGCGGGAAAAGTCCTCTATGTTTGCAGAGGTGGAGCAATCTTATTCCCCGCCCCCTTCCATGGCACCGGAGTAAGCAGGAGGCCTGCCTGTGGCTGCGTACACCTACCTTCATCGCTCTGCACCTCCCCTTGACCCACTGCAGGTGACTGTGCCGTGGATGCCAAAGGTCTGCAGCGCCCCACTGCCCATGCACCGGCTCAAGGTCATAGCATGAAGGAGATCCTACACTACCCTCTCATGCGGCTCCAGCCCGGCAGTATCCCCAGATGCTGCGACTGCAATGTGCGAGTCCAGCACGGGAGGTTCCCTGCGGGAACATTTCCGGAAGCACACAAGAAAGAACAGGAGGATCGCAGGTAAGTCCTTCTCACTTTTATACCTCACTGGGATTGGGGGAGGAAAACAGTGAGACTGTCTGGGGGAAGGTAATTGTGTGTTTCAGGAGTGGGACAAGGAAGAGAGTATGGGGGGGGAAGGTGTAATAGCAGTGGTCGAGTAAGCTCAGCACTGCTCAAACAATATAACAGTCTGACACTACCTAGCTTGACCCTTACAAAATGCCTGCCTGTAATTGGGAGTCGGCCAGCAGCCTTGAATGGACTTTGGGCAGGGCCTGGATAGACACGTGCTCCGTGCATAGTTGTCCACACTGTTCGGGACTTTCTAGGTGCTGTATCTATGCTGAATAGTAACCAGGAAGCATCCATGTGGCCTCTCCTTTATTCCAAACAGGTGACAGCATGACACATGTAGATAAAGGCTGCTTATCCTGGGCAGGGATGAGTCTGTTCTGCTTCACAATGGCCATTTGTAGCCAGCAAGAAACTCCCAGACACGGGCAGTCTGTGCCATGGCCCAGGGCTCCACACTCACTGGGGCCCCGCAGGCACCAGCTGCCAGCTTCCTCCATGTATATAGCTTTGCTGGAGGGGCAATGCTGCATCCAGTGTGACCTCTTGTCTGTGATTATCAGGCCCCTGCTCCCAGCCCCTGCGATACCATTCTCCCCTGCAGCCTCCACCCTACAGTGGCACAGCAAATAGTGCACAGTAGGCCCCACTGGGGCCTGCAAATACTTAAGGACTTCACGCTAGCATTGTTATGTTCTATCATTTAAATAGGAAGCATGAAATTGTTTATTTGAGTAACCTCCGTTTTTTCCACAAGAGCGTACAGTTGAGCGTTTAGGTAATAAGAACAGCAATAGGGGCATTTGTATTCTGAAAGCACACACAAAATCACCAGTTAGTTACCCAAACTTGCGCATTATTTCAAGAAAATTAAAAAGTCCATTTCCATTTGCGCTCATTTGCCACCAAAAAGCGTTTGTCGAATTTCACATTTTCCTCACGCGAATGTTTTGCCCCAACCTGAATTATACTCTGGTATTTGTAGTCTTTCATTCAAGGTGGGGCAGGGGCGGAGGGTGGGCGGGGGGCTATAAAGCTACAAAGTATTTATAGATTCGTCCCAATAGCTTAATACTGAAGGCCAAAGATAGGGTGAGAGGGAAAGTGGCCAATGACGATTTGCCAGGACCACGGATGAGTGAAGTTTGATGGCCTGGAGAAGTTGTTTACCTTGGTCCTGTGTTAACTTAGATCACATTTGAAGACTTAACCTCCCTGGTAAAAAAAAAAAATAGAAATAAAGCTCTACTTTGATTACACCATAAGGCAGTCCTGCAGTAGAGACTCTTTGCTCTGTCTGGCCCAAAGACAAATCCCAGGCAATTGGTCCATCTAATGTTTACTAAAGAAAACGTTACCAGGAGATTCTTTTCTTTCGGCAGTCAAAATAATACTCATATATAAAACTTTTCAATTAAGTATTGCTAGTTTGGACCATATGGACAAATATATACACCCTAAAAACGGCTGTAAAACAGCCAACTTCAGTTAGTAAAACTGAATGACAATTTGTGTGTACTGCAATCCAAAGCCAGATGGTGTGTCTCAAACCAAAGTTGCCCAAGGACCTGCAGCCAACAAAATAGGCCTAGCAACTACAGCTGGCAATCTGTGTTCAAGGGCCGGAGTCACAGACTAGTCTCAAATCCCAGCTTCATCACTTAACCAAACTGTTTGCTCCCAGGCAAATCCTTTTATTTCACCTGCCAACATTAGAAGTCAATCAATAAAAGTTTATTTCGGATTAAATCGTCCCAAAAAGATGCAATAAAAACATCACCAAAATACAAGAAAGACTCATCCATTATATATAATGAATTGCGTTATAAAATGTTTTCTCAGACTTTCGGGGTCCCCCTTAGATAGGCCGTCAGTGTCCATGCAATCCACAGCTGTGTTTCTGACATTAATACAATGCAGATCTACATTGTACACGATTCAATATCCTCACAGGGGGGCTAAGGTGTTCCTTTCAATGGGCCTATCGAAGACCCTACAAGTGATTTAAATGAGATTGCCCACTAGCCCCGACCCCCACCCAAAAAGCCTCACTTATGATATTGCACCAGATTTAACAACAAGTGACCAATCATTAATGGTCATCACAAAATAATGTTGTCACTTGTCTTGACCAGGGAACTTCTATTAAGGCAACTTTGCACGATCCCCTCGACAATTAAATATTAATGCGGGGACGTCATATTCTGTGATGTCATAACGTATGACAATTAGAGGGGGCCAGCAAATCATTTGGCACCCGGGTCTCGCAAGAGCAGTCCTGCTCCCAGGATTGCAAACCCCACATAAATAATGAAACCGTGAGCTTGCAGCTCACACTGAACTGCGCTCTAAAAGTATGACAGACTGAGCTCGATCGTTTGCAGTTTAGCTCAGTATCCGTCTGCTGCATTGCTTCGGATTTCAAACTCTTCCCTCTCCCACCCCCGCCCCCCACTCTGTCCCTTTCTCGCGTATTTCCCGTTCACTCTTGTCCATCAGTTCCCTTCTGGGTCCATGTGCCCGCTCTTTCTGTCTCGTGTTAGTGTTTCACTTCAGGGCGAGTACCTCACTTTCTCTCGGCCCTTTGTGGAGTGATACGGAAGTGTGTTGTGCTAACAGTGCTGCTTTTTAACCTATACGAGTATGCGTTAGACTTTCAAAGGCTGTCAGTCTTATTCGCAGCTTTGTGCAGCCTCGCCTTTCCAATCGCCCACCATTTGCACCTCTTAAAAGACATGTCCAGGACTACAGCCACCGCTCTGGGTAGACCAAGCCCCCCCACCCCCCTTCCCTTTACCTGTATGGAGAGCTGTGCCTGCAGCAATGCATGCGTAATCACATAAAACAAACGCAGATCACTGTAGAGCTGGGCTTTGTGGCGGCTCTGGAATGGGTGTTGGGTCCCAAGCCGTGTAGTCATATAAAAGCAATTCAGCATGTGAGATGGTCTAGAACAGGCCTGTCCAAATCCAGACCTCGAGGGCCAGATCATTGGTAGGTTTTCAGGATAGCCCACATTAATATGAATGAGAAGGAACAAGTTACTTACCTGTAACTGTTGTTCTCCAGCATGGGTCTGGCATGGATTCACATGCTCATGAATATTCCCCGTCGTCAGGCCGGGAATCCTCGGTATAGAAAAAATCAGTATCAATTTCGTTTCTGATCTGTCTTTCTCAGTAGTAACCAATCACTGGTCTCTGGGTCATACTGCCCCAGCCAATGACTGCCCTCTCCCTAAGCCCCGCCCCTGGCAGCCATCCTCAGATTTGGTAGCACGTGAAGTGGCAGTATGACCAAGTGAAGAACCGCAGAGGGGTAGGTGGGAGGGTTCGCATGTGAATCGATGCCAGACCCATGCTGGAGAACAGTTACAGGTAAGTAACTTGTTCCTTCTCCAGCATGGGGTCTGGCATGGATTCACACGCTCATGAATATAAGAATACATAGCAGTATACACATGCACAACCATGGGAGGTGGCATCAGGCTCAACTTCAAGCAATACAACAACTCAACATTAAGCAACTCTTACCTCCTCACCAGGCTCACCTTAGGCGAACAGGTTGCGCAGCACTGCCTGGCCGACTCTGGACTCCTCCCTGGAATCCCAGTCGACGCAGTAGAATCTTGTGAAGGTGTGCGTCCACCTCCACGTAGCAGCCCTGCAGATGTCGAGCAGGGGCACACCAGACAGGAACGCCGTAATAGCAGCGATCGCTCTGGTCGAATGGGCCCTCGGACGGCCTGGCAACGGTCGGTTTGCCAACCGGTGACAGTGCATGATGCAGCCGGAGAGCCATCTGGAAATGGAAGTCTTCGAGAGAGCCTTCCCTTGATTCACAGGTCCAAAGTTCACAAACAGCTGTGATGTCTTCTGAAAACTTTGTGCGGTTCACGTAGAACTTCAGCGCTCTAGCTACATCCAGCGAGTGCAGAATCCTCTCAGCCGGCGACGAAGGCGACGGGAAGAAAACTGGCAACACCAAGGGCTCGTTGATGTGGAAGTCCGACAGCACCTTGGGCATGAAGGAGGGGTGCGTCCTCAGCACCACCCTCGTGTCGTGAAAAGTCAAGTATGGAGGCTTGCAAGACAGGGCCTGGATCTCTCCCACTCGTCGTGCAGAGGTGATGGCCACGAGGAATGTTGTCTTCCACGACAGAAACTTCAACGGCACTGAATGCATAGGCTCGAATGGGGCCCCCCATGAGCCTAGTCAGCACCACGTTGAGCTCCCACGCCGGGGCAGGGGCCTTCACTGGCAGGAATGATCGGAACAGTCCTTTCATAAATTCCTTCACCAGTCGATGAGACCACAAGGACGCCCGTCCTGTAGTTCTGGTGTAACGTGAGACGGCAGCCAGATGTACCTTGATGGAAGCGTGAGATAGGCCAGCCTAATAGGTACGGCAATACTTGAGGGGCCGTAATCCGCAGAGGGTTAATCTTCTGTGCACGGCACCAGACAGAGAACCTCTTCCATTTGTGTCCGTAGCACTTGAGAGTTGAGGATGCCCTGGCCTTTGCGGGAACCTCTCTGCAGTCGGCCGGGATGTCGTATCCTCCAAACTCTAGTGCTGCAGGAGCCAGGCCTGCAAGTTCAGCGACTCTGGGTCGTGATGAAGAATGGCGCCTCCTTCTCTGGAGAGAAGATCCGCGTCCGTCGGCAGCTTGACTGGTGTGGACGCTGACAAGTCCAGAAGGTCCAGGAACCAGATCTGCCTCGGCAAGCCGGTGTGACGAGGATCATCCTGCACCGGGACCTCTTGAGCTGGTTGACGAGCTGGAGTAGTTGATGGCGCGGGGAGGATGCGCCCTGCCTGGCAGCCAAGGAGCCCGACCATTCGGCGCTCCCGGTGCCCGCGGACTTGCGGTGCTTAGCCTTTTGTTGGGCCCCCGTCGCCGGGGCACCCTCACAGGACTTAGAAGACCGCTCAGACTTCTTTTTCTTCTTTTCGACTGGCGGGCTCTTACCTTCCAGCCAGTTGGCGAGACGGAGGTGGCGATCCTTCATGGTCCGCTCCGACATGTTCCCACAAAATGCGCAGTCCTTTTCCTTGTGCGTCTTGTCCTCATGGAGACAGTAGAGGCATAACTAATGCTCGTCCTCCTTGAAAAGGTTCTGAAGCTGGCATCCAGGGCAGGTCCTGAAAAGCTTCCCGGGTGTCGAGCTTCCTTTCTCCTGGGTCATGTCCGGGTAGGCCTTGGAACTTCTGGAATCCTCCAAAAGCGTAACTCGACAAAAATCTTCACCCTTGAGGGGCGTAGAAACTCCGAAACGGATCCCTGTTGATCGGATGTAGAAACGGTGGAGCTTGAGGCACTATTTAACCAAATAAATGAGAAAATCTCCCGAAAAAAGCGCGAAAACGCAGCAAAAGCTCGAGAGCTACAGCACGAGGACTCCCAACACTTGAACGTGCGGTAAAAATCTGAGGATGGCTGCCAGGGGCGGGGCTTAGGGAGAGGGCAGTCATTGGCTGGGGGCAGTATGACCCAGAGACCAGTGATTGGTTACTACTGAGAAAGACAGATCAGAAACAAAACTGATACTGATTTTTTCTATACCGAGGATTCCCGGCCTGACGACGGGGAATATTCATGAGCATGTGAATTCATGCCAGACCCCATGCTGGAGAAATTTGCATACAATGATCCTAAATGTATGCACATTTTTCCTCATGAATGTTTGGAGGATATCCTGAAAACCCGTCGTGATTCTGGACCTCGAGGTCCGGAATTGGACAGCCATGGCCTAGAAATACTATTTGTAGTATGGACTAGAAATAGTACTGTGCTGGTTGCTAAACTACCGCTCAAAGGTCCAAGACCTTAAAAGCACTTCTGTAGTAGGAGAATTTAGCTGACCCTTATTGCCCTCCCAATACAATATTCAAACAATTTTAGCAACATCATTGGGAAAGGCCAGTGCCGGGAATTCTGAATGCATTTCTGCCACATGGTGTAGGGATTGCCCTGGCTCACCCACGCCCCTCTCCCCTCCCCCCTTGTGCGCTCGTGCCAGGGACTCGGAAAGGATGGAGTCTCGGCCACCATGCAGGCCCATGCTCACCCATCGTGTGATATCTTCCAGTTTTTCTAAAAACCTGAAAAGATGTACTTCTGGTCTAGCCACAACCTCAGTCACAGGTCCTGCCAGCCTAAGCCGTGATTGACAGTTGTCTAGCCCTGCCATCATTTGGTGGGTGCCAGCCAATTGAAAAAAATCAGATGCTCGCTCCATAACACACTTGACAGTGCACAGAGGGAGTGAACAGGGAGGGCCTTTGCAGGTACTAAACTACTAAGCAGTGAGTAATCTTTTTCCATGCAGGGACTCCGCTATACTCCCTTGTTTTATTTCTTGCACAGGGTACTAAAGGGGTATTATGTTGTATCATTTATAATCAGCGCTTTGTGTCTTTATTAGGTTATGTTAAAGTGCATTTGTATAGCGCTTTATGCACCATTGGTATGATCTCAAAGCGCTGTTGCTTGAACGCGCTCGGGGACTGCGGTCCATATCAGTTGAGAGTAGTGTAACATATAGGGCTTGGGTGCACTTGGTATGTGAGCCAGTTTCATGAAAGCAGTGCAGTGTTGCCAGTTTCAGGTTGTGTGCCAAAGATGCCAGGGCCTGGGTCAGCAATGAGAAACATGGGATGCCTCTTTAGAAAATCCCGGTCTATGGCATGTCCCCTTATTGGGGGGTAGTGCGGGGCCTTCCACAGGCGTGGCTCCCATTTGCTGAGTATTTCCTGAACTTGGCTTGTGGTTTTGGGAGCAGCGTGGAGGGTCGAGGTTCATAGGAGACAGGGAGAGGTGGCCTTTTCAATAGTATCAGGGCTTCAGAGTAAAGGCTTTCCTATCATTTGCGTTGTGCTTGTGCGTTGTGCTTCAAGTACAGGGCTGCTTTTTAAGCAGTCCATTAAAGAACGAGTCACACTCTAAAATGGGAGCCCTTCTGACCCTTCACCTACGAGAGCTCACTGCCCCTACATTGTGCTCTGTAGTGGGCATACCACGAAAACCGAGATGGTCTGCAATACTTCTGCACTATCTCACAGCACTCCGGATGAGCATAGCCTGCCCTTGGCCCAAGTCACCAAAATAGGCAAAAAAAAGGCCTGTGCTTCTTTCACCTTTATGACTGGCATCACTGCTGGTCTAGTAGCAGTGTGGGGGCGCAGGGGGGCAGAGTAGGAGTTTTAGGCACTAAGCATCCTGCAGAAGAGTGGCCATTTTGGCACAGAAGCACCATGGGGATTAGAATACCTTTGGGCAGTCAATGGGTGGGTAAGTAACCAAACACTCAAAACATGTGCCCCTTCTCAAATCTCGTCTCTCTCTTTGCTGTACTCCAATGGCATAGTTTTGCCTTATAGGTGGCACCTAAACGCTGCCTATTAACAAAAACTAGAAACAGGCTTTGCTTCTAGAGCGGCTTTCGATTCGGACATCGATACAAGCAACTGCAAATGTTTGTAGACCATTCCCTTTGGAAAATCATTACTTAAAATCACCCTGAAACAAAACATGGCATTGCGTTGGTCTTGTTTAATCGTAGCTACACCACCCCAGCAGGTGTTTGTACTGCTCTGGGTGCTTTTTCTGCAGTGCATGCATGCGCCTGTTGGCATGATGTGATATGTGATGGTAACTGCTGGGCATTCCTTTTGCGACACATTGACTGGTCTGACGTGTGGAGAGTTAAATCGTGCAAGACACAAATCTATGTGCATATTCACTTTATTCAAACATTCTTTGGCAGCAGACTTGAACCCCATTCACAAAGATGGTGTTGCGGGGACAGCAGCCCGGATAGTCGTTGGAGTCTAAAATACAGGAACTATGCCAAAAACGTTTTCCGCTCATGCACTCTGATTGGCACGGACTGACCTATGACAGGAAATATTTGTACTGCGGCGTACATTTTTCCATGCAGGCCTATTTCAGCGTTTCTGCACCATACATGGTGCTCTAGAAATGAATGACCCAACAGCCTGCTGAGATGGAGCAGAGGTTTCTTCTGTGCATGAATGCATTTTCTGATGCAGCCAAACTATGCGGCGGCTCGCTTGGAGCTCCCCTTGAGAACGGTCTCTAGACCCTACATCCATGTAGACAAAATAGTGGCAAATCTTACAACACACCCCACGATTTGGCCCAGCTTTCGAAAAAATTCAGGAAATGTGTTACACTCGCCCGCTGACAATGTCCTCCATCATCACAGAGTTTCACCCCAAAAAACCTATCAAAATATTTTATATTGGGGGACAAAAGAAATTGGAGAGAAAAACATTATCTTTTATTTATTCTTTTCAAGGAGTCTGACACTGAAGTGAATGCCTTCAATGAAAAATGTTGGCCCTTGACATTTTTTATTTTTTTTACATGTAAACACCGGGAACTCTTGGGGGGGGTTGGTGGGGGGGGGGGACTCAGACGTGGACTGGTCTATAGGGAACTCTAGAGATTTCCAGGTAGGCCTCTGCACCCTGGGCCTCTTGTGTGATAACCCATTTTATTTCCAAATGTTCTCATAGAAAAAGGGCTAGGCTACCTGAAAATGTGGGATATGTTTCCAGGGCCTCTTTTGAATCCCAGTCTACACCTGCTCTTAGTGCATGTTGAAGCGCAGGATGGAAGCAGTCTGTGGCAGGGGCGTCCACCGAACGAGCTACGCCAGCCTGGTACATGAGAATAGGTTGCAAGGGCTACACTCCTGCCAAGTTACTAGCTCCAAGCGCCCCACCACCGACTCCGCGTGCCAAAACACATTTGTTAAAAGCGCAGCCATCTTGTACCAGCAGGAGCCGATAACGCTGACTGACGTTGGTAATTGTCTACGGCCTCGGCAGCCGCTGGAATTGCGTTTATGTTTTATGCCAAAAGATCCAGACGGGGCTCGGCGTTCCAAAAGAAACCTTGCGCGTTTTCTGGTTTCAATTCGTGTACATCTGTCCAAACAGCCGGAGCTCACGACTCTCACTCTCACTGGCTCCCAGTGAGCCCTTAGCACTACAGGATTCGGGCCACCAGCCTCTGAGGAAGCCTGACAGCCCAAGCAGCTTTTCAGCGGAATCTTTTTAGGGTGCTCGGTCGTACCGCTTTGCCAGCAAACTGCTGCATCCCGAACATTCTGAAGCTTCAAACCTACTGTAACATGGAATCAGGGACGGTGTTAGGGCCTTTCAAACGATAGGTGCCTCCCCAGCAACTACCCCCATGTTGCCAGGTTTATAGCTCTTCAGTGGGCATTTTGTGTTTCAGCTCCCTGCTGGCTGGCCGTCTCTGGATAATTGGCGGCTATTCATCTTTGTTGCCATGTAATGTATGTACCCCATGGGTGCCTCAGACGGTTTTCGCGCCAAGCAGGGGGCTCCAAACCATCATGTTGAAATGGGCCGTGACATATCTTCAGCCGGGCATGGAATCATAACTTAACTTCACGTGGCACCAAACAGTTGCATGCGGAGCGACGGTGGAACCATCTTTGCTTCCTTTTAAGTCTGTCTTTTTCAGTGGCAGGTCCACAAGAAAGCAACTGACTGGTATCCCTGCGGTCAAGTCCAGTCATGATCTATGTAGAGTTTTTTTCGTTGTTGGGTGTCTTCTCCTTTGTATTGTCTTTCAGTCACCTGCACTCCCCCGTTACCTTGCCAGCTAGCGCCACATCCTGATAATTTGCGAGATGGGATCGTCTCTGGCTCCCGTTAAAAGCACCTACCACTAGTTACCAATGCCTTCCATTATTGTGTTGTATTCTAGTCATCATTTATATAGTGCCATTTTCCCCCATTTGTATGGCCTAAATGCGCTTTGTGGGTGGGAAAATGTTCTAAGAGTAAACTTTACGATGCGTGTGTGCATTCTGCCTGTATTATAACTTAGGAGGGCTGGCTAGGCCCCAGAAAGCAACCCATTAGGTCAGGTAGGTGGGCGGGTGCTGTTGGCGGTCAAGAGATAATTATAGTGCAGGAGACAACATGTGCCCAGCTAGACCAAATTTTTCATAGCTTGTCGCTGTACACTAATGGCAAAGGTTTTTTTGGCACCTCTGAGGTGTTAGTGCGGTAGGCTATGTGAGCAGCTAGACCGAATTTGACTTAGCTGTAGCTGCATTCTAGAGTGAATGGATGAGGAGCCGGGCATGCGGCATGCATCCACAGAGGTGGTGAATTTATACATACCTTAAACTTAGACGGAGTTCATCTTCGATGTCGCTGTGTCAAGTTTTTCTGAACCATGAGTCTCCCAAGGCGAGAGGCTGGTCGTTCGAGTGCATCTTCTGGTTGAGTTAGCATTGTGAAGGACCTGGCTAGTGACATTCTTTGAGTGCAATACATAAATAAATTAAATAGACTAAGATGTATGGTATCATTCCCATTCCCCAAAGGAAGAAAAAAAGCGTCCAAGTGCGTGGCCTTTTTTATGCCCCCTTCCCATTGCTGTTGAAAGTCCACTTTGCCTGCTTATTTAGCAGCTCACTGAGACGAAACTTTAAAAAAATAAACCAACAGTGTCCTATCTGTAGATTTATGGGTAAATGTACATTTTCACTTGGTAAAAAGAAAGGAACTCCCTTCTAAAAACAGCTGTGACTCAGCCTTTTTTGGTAGGTGCAAATTCTCCAAGGGGGAACAACATATGGCTCGCTGGCCAGATGCAGCCCTTCACATCATGATTTTGGACTGTCGAGGCCAGTGGAGTTAAAAGTTAGCGAGCAAACACAGAAATAAGATGTGACTTATTCTTATAAGCATAAAAGTCAAGAGAACAAAATCACCATAAGTGAAAAACAGATATTTAGGCGTTCTTAATATGTACCATGAAAAATAAATTAGACTTTGAATTTTGGGCAAAAAGTGAATGGCAAGCGGTTGCAAGCTTAATTTACATAAATAGCCAACTTCTTAACTTGCAGTGGCTTTTTGTAAACATGTTTAAAATCTTATGCACACCACACAGTTTTAACGGGACAGCATCTGCAACTCAACAAAGTGTTTTTCCTTTAGATGATTGTATTTAATTTTTATATTGTAGTTATGATTCAGCATGGCAGTTGACATGGAACATGGTTTTGGAGAAGTGAAACGGCAATGTGATTTTGTTTTCTTTAAAAAGCCTCCCAAAATAAAGCACAATCACAGGTAGGCAAACAAGGCACCTCAGACCTGGGGGTTATTTTCTCAGCATCCTTGTTTTGTTAACCACAGGCCTCAAGGCCTTTTCTCTAACAATGTTTTCTTTAGGTTCTGAATGAAATATCATGCGATTTTCTCAGAAAATATAAATTAAGAAATAGAACAAACAAGTCAATAAGTATATTTCAGAATGCACCATCCTCACTTCATTTTGACATTTTTCTGGTACAAAAAGCCTGCAGTACCCACCTTGGACAGTCTGGGCCACCACAGGACCCTCCTCACTCCCTTGCCTACTAGGGCTTCTCACCCTCCTTCCTCTCTCTCCTCCTCCTCCTCCTCCCCTGTCACACCTGAAGTCACCAGAGTTGTCTGCTCCATGAAGGTCTCTTCCAAACAGGGTTCCCCTTGCTCCTCCAAAACCATCAAGGACAACATTGGCTCTCCTGCCCCTGTACTCTCTGATCTGTGCAAACACTCTTGCCACTGAATCTTTCCTACCCTCCCCTCAAGCACTCCATTGTGCGCCCCTTCCTGAAAAAACTATCAGCAGACCCTACCTGTCCAGCCAACTACCACCCCATTTCTATCACCCCCCCCCTTCCTTGGGAAACTGCTGGAGACACTTCCCTTTCCACAACTTCCCTTATACACCAAACTTGTTGGTGGTCTCCACGACTATCAATCTGGATTGCAAGCATCCTGAGGCACGGAAACTGCTCTTCTGAACACCCATAAAGAACTGCTTGCTTCTCTGGACTCTAACTCTCTAGTTGTCCTCATCCAACTCAATCTCTCCTCTGCCTTTGTTATGGTTAACCATTCTATCCTCATAAAATGACTCCATGACCCCCTTGGTATCTCGGAGCGGGCATTGGATTGGATTACCTCCTTCCTTACTGACCATTCCAAGTCATTTTGGGCACCTTCTCCTCACCTACTTCCTACTCCACCTGTGGTGTCCTCCAGGACTCAAGCCTCTCAACTTGGCACTTCAACACTTAGCTTGCTCAGCTAGCACTCCTCATTTGCTCCTTCTCTGCCAACATCCATTGCTACGCAGATGACAATGCTTTTTCAAACTTCCCGCTGACCCTCTTACATCTTCCATCATCCCCGACTGCCTGTCTGCCATCCAGCCGTGGCGCACTTTTAATGATCTCTGCCTCAATGCCTGCAAGACTGAGATGATTCCCATTGGGACCCCTGCTCCCTCTTTTTCTCCCTCACTCTGGCCATCCTCTATGGACTCTACCCCTGCTCCTCCTTCTGAAGCCAGAAACCTTGGAGTCATCTTCGACTCCTCTGTCTCCTTCCTCCTTCACACTCAGAACATTGCCAAGAAGTCCCAATTTCAACTCTTCCTTCTCAAAGGAATTCTCCCTTTTCTTCCTTTACACCAGAAGCTCAATGTTACCCGAGCCCTAGTTCTCTCTAGGCTGCACTACTGAATTTACCTTCTTCCACTTTACGACCCCTCCAGCTAATGCAGAATAGGGCAAGATTTTCCTTGGCCTTAAGCCGAGGGACTGCATGTCTCCTGCCCTAAAAACTGTTCATGGTCTCCCGGTTGCAGCACAGATTAAATTCAAATCCCTCTGCATCATCAACAAGGCTGTCTGGGGCCTGGGACCATACTATCTGCAACTTGGTCTCACAAAATACTCTCCCACTAGACCTCTGCTGTCCTCTGGCACCAACTCTGTGTGTAAGGGGTTTCACTAAACAGAGGGCCAGAGGCCAATCACTTTCTTCAGCTGGCTCCCCCCTTCCTCTTGAGCGGGACTTACTCAGATTCTGGGAGCTCCTCAAGACTTCACCTCCTCCTTCCCTTCTTCCCTCCTCTGCTAATCTCAGAGTCTCTGTGATTGGTGGCCAGGCACCTTATGTATCGTTCGAGGAGTGGGCCTCCCATACCCAATCGCCCCAGCCTCTGCCTACCTTGCAGCACTGGCCCACCGGCCTCAATCCTGCAGGCTTGCACTTTCTACCCAATGCGGCTCCATGTCACATAGCACTTACCATACTATGCACTTCATCTGCTGCTCAGCAACGAGCACAGACATTCCAACACTTACCCCCACTTCACCTCTTCTCCCTGCACTGCACATTCTGAATACTCACGAGGCATATTAGGTTTGTCTAGCTTCCACTGTATTCATTGTTTTCAATCCCATGTTCCCTCCCTGTTGGCGCTTTGAAGCAGAATTGACTTACTGTATAAACGCCTAACAAATGTACAATAAATACATTGCAAATTACATGTGGCCCTCCAGCAAAGAGAGTTGTGCTTCCCTACTCTACAGCCAATCATAATGCCCCTTGGGGCAGGGGAGTTGCTAGGTCTGGAAAAGACCCGGGGCTAAGCTGATGTCGGAACTGTTGGGACTGGGGGCTAGCTAGCCTTTTGGCTGTAGCTCCTGAGATTCTATCCGGGGCTACAACCAAAAGATCATGGGCTATAGCCCCCTCTTCCTCCCCCTTAGCAACACCCCTGCCTTGGGGACTGCCACAGAGAAAGTAATCCGTTACAATACGCCAGACCAATTTAAGTTTCTATCCGGTGTCTCCAATAAAACGTCTACTTCATGGAGTTATGGACCCATTACCATGTGAACACCTAATTGCCCCTCCCCCACCCCCTGCTCCTGAAAGAGATTTTCAGAAATTCCTAGCACTCTGGGCTGCTTTGCTGTCCTATGTTTGGAAACATGCCACTCATTTTCAGGAGATGCTAGGTATCTCCCAACAGCATGTTGCCGTTTCAGGCAACTTTGAGCTCTGTACAGAAACACAACAGATGCATATCACGGACTGCATTCAGCTGAAAAATTGTGCTTCAGACATTCGGAGGCCGTCTTGTGTGATATGTGCCAGCCTAAAATGGCAATACGGTGGAGATGACTGCTCTGCCAAGGGCATTGTGGGCAAAAAACCAGTGATGGACCAACTCAAGGCAACTCATCTTGGTTCCCCCAGTTTTTTTCATTTTCACAAACCTATGTATTGCCAAATTTCCCAGGGCTCTGCAGACAAGAAACTGCAATCAACATTCACCTTTCATATATAATGTAAAGTTTCACTGATGTCCAGTTGTAACACCAAGGACAAGCTTTAGCTGTGAACACTTATTTCCAGTCTACACCACGTCGTCTGTGCTCCATTTCAAGCTTCTTGCATCTCCTCCCACCGGCATTTCTGCTTCATGAACTCTTGGTGCAGAGGACTTTGGGGTGGAATGGGAACCAAAAGAGGCCTTGGAAATAATGTCCAAAGTGGTCCCATATCACAAGCCCAACCCTTTATTTATGAGAACATTTGAAAATAAAATAGGTTACCAATAAAAAGAGGCCCAGAGTGCTGAAGACTACCAGGAAAGCTCCAGCGTTCTCTATATGCCGGTCCACCCATGGGCTTTGTACGTCATGCTAAAAATGCATACATTTGTGCTTCCTTTCCTTCTGTAAACAATTTCACCCTAAAAGCTTTACCTGCTCCCACTAAACAAATCTCTTATGCCTCCACAGCAGACATAGAATGTGTCTGCTTAACTGCCAGCGCAATTCCCAATTCTTCCCCCCCTCATGTTATGCTGACATCTATGATCAAGTCTCTTAATGGATCAATTTTAGCTTATTTATCCAATTAATTCAATACATAATTATTCTGGCTGTTTCCCTACTGCTTTTAAATCATATCCTTCAATGTATGACACATTTCTGTTTCTCAATGGGAACAAAATGGGTCACCTCTTTGCGATCTGGTTCACACCTGGGAAATTCCACAGACGCCACGCTTTATTCAGCCCATCTATTTTTAACGCACCTGGAGACTGGTCTTGGGTGGTTGCGCGTGCGGTATAAATCAACATAGCATAACTTTTGTAAATTCCTGCAGGATTTAATACTGTTGGCCACCTGTGGCGAGTTAGAGGCACTCTTCATACTGTGCCTAAAAGTACCGGGCATCCTTCTATTCTCAGCGGTCTCCCCCCGCCGCCTGCCCCGGTCCGAGAGAAAAGCATATTCCTAACCGCAAAGGTTTAGCGAAATCCACATACCTTCATTCGACTCAGCTTCCCATGAACTAAGGCGGTCCGGTGCAAATGCAGAACCCATTTCGCACAGAGAACACGGGCAACCACGGAATGCTGTGGAACCAGGAACAAGCCTACAAAGATTTCAAAGATGGCACTAAGAGCTTGGTGCATATTTAACACCACAGAGCAGGCCAGTGAGAAAAACAGAGGCTCTTAACCACTCAACCAAAACGAGAAAAAAGAACAACAATCAGAGGACCCAAGACAGGTTGCCTAAGAGACCAATCCCAGGATCACTTGCAAATAAACACACTGGCTGATGTATATAAAAAGGAGGCGGTTAAGTGGCACAAGCAAGGATGAAATAGACTTGCTACTCCTACCATCCCCACACACTCCCGGAGAAAAAGAGGCCACCACAGTGACTGAGGTAGGCCATCTGCTGGCAAGCATCCAGCAGAAGCTCTGCCCGATGCTAGACAGAGGCCATGCCACCAGGAGCTGTGGTATACGAGATGGAGCCCCTAGCGAGGTGTAACCACAACCATAAGGCATCGGCAGACCAGAAGACTGGATCCTTCCAAGAAGATCCTGACCCAAAGGAAAGGCTGATAAGGGGAGACCCTTGGCAGGAGGGCAAGAATGTTGGCTGCCTGACAAGGACCATATTGATGGGGGAGAAATACTCATTCCATGCAGCAAGTATGAAGGGAGTCTTATTCTTCAAAAGGACCTTTACCACCCATATGCTGTTGTTGCGAGTGCAAGTGGCAATATAACCCCAAAGACATTCCGGCACAGTCTGCAATGGAACCACCAATCTTGTAAACTCCACTCTCATTGGATCTGTGGACTCTGAAAGGCATAGCTCTAAAACATTACAGAACGCGTCCAGGTGTTTGAGACTGGCTAGATGGGGAAGTGAGCCTATCCATGCTACCTTGTGTCTTGAAACGCATATGCCCACATTCAGTATTGTTTGGACAGTCTTAAACCAAGTCTCAAGATACAAATGTCGCCTTATCTCAAACGTTGCTTTTCATGCAATTTAGGCAAATCAAAACTATGCCCAGGAGGTGGACTGGTTAGCAAAACAAACAGGGGGCCCAGAGCAAAATTAGTTACATTAACTTTCAGGCGTGTCCGGTCAATATCTAGGGAAGACCAGGGAGAAGTGTCAACTGGTGTGTGTGTTCCATCCTGTGTTCACTTGGGGAGGCTGGTACTAACAGAAGCCACATCAGAGTGTTGTCACCCTGTGAAAGCACTCCAGTGACTCCTGCTTCAAAGGTGCTCACTTTGTGGCCTCCTTGTTGAGTGCACACAATCTTGCTAATTGGAACAATACACTGGACTTTTAGTACGGCCATTTATGGTCTGCAGATGTTCCACTGTTTGATATGGTGTCCCATGCCTGTTTTTGATGGCCACCATCTCTGTTGGGATAGGATTCCGTGCAATCATCAGTATTATGAAAGCTGGTCTATTACTCATGGGCCACTGGCACCCTCTAAGCTTTGAGAATTAGATTATCTCTTGCATACACCAACTTGCTCATCCGTCCTTTCCTTCAGTGTCTTCATTCTCGGTTACTGCGCCTCTTCTCCTAGGTCTATGCAGCTGTTGACAAATCTACACCAACAATACTAAGTTATATGCACTGCAGATGAAAATGTGTCCACCTTGTGGTGGGGGAGAATCGTTAGGTTTTGGGTTTTGGTTCATGGATTACTTGCTCCAGCTGGGTCGGCAGAAGAAACATTTCCACAGTGGTTCCCCTTGCTGCCGTACCACATTGGTTCATGAAGCACAACTAGCCTTGGCAGGCCCATAACCAGGTCTGTCTGATACTTGAATGGGTGCTGCCTATGTGCCAAGGGTATTGGAGGTACTGGTAACAGGGGGAGAATCTCTAGTCTTGAATGGGCACTCATAGGGCAAGGACCATTGTGTCAATCCTCAATAAAAATATGAAAAAGACCCCCCACTTTCATTCAATCATTTTTACTGACTTCCTTCACACTTCCCCACATGGATAAAAGGCAAAGCACACAAGCACACTTAGTGAGGCAAAGCACACGAGGAAGCAGCAGTTCCAAGATGGCAGTTTAATACAAGGCGAAAGATGGCGAGACACAGGAAGGGCCCTTGAACTTTCCACCGAAAGAAGCAACTTTTATGAGCCTTCGTGAACAGAAAACGTAAGACCTGGAATCAAAGCTGAAGAGACCTTCATTGTGTGTCAGATGTTCCCGGGGCACTCCTTGGTCGATAGTCAAGGCGGGGAGAAGCAGTTGCTGCTGTGGTACTATTCTTGCCTCCTACAATGAAAAGTCATTGAAGGTAGCACTGATGGTGATTTGGGGAGACGGATACCAACCCAGGCTTTCTGGAACCTAAGTTTGCAAGCGGCATCATTGTATGAAGGAATTTGAAGAGGACAGTGCATGAAGCATATGTGGCTAATGATGCAAACATAATTAATGCACTAAATGAGTGACTGAACTTTGATGCAAAGATAGATACCGTAAACAGAGTGGTCCGGCACCACATGCAGGCTCATTCAAAAGTCTCTGTTAGGTATCCAAACCCAAATGGTACAAATGTAAAGAGAAGGAATTGTAAAAACGAAGTGGTCCTGCAAAGGGTCAAGCTCAACCCTGTGCACATTCGAAAGTCTTCCATACTTGATTGAAATTGGTCCAAGGCCAACTGAGGGGGACTAATTGTGTTTAAAAGGGGATCTGAGCCCGGTTGAGGGGGGGATCCGGGGAGAACCGTGAGTCACCTGAAAGAATATCCTGCAAACATTGTACTAAAAAGAGATCTGAGCCCCACTGAGGGGTATTCGGGTGAATAGTGAATCACCTAAAGTGAATACTTGTAGAAAACCAAAGAGGAAAATAACTTCTCGTTTTTGTTTGTTTGCGTCAGGCCTTCTGAATGAAGAGACTGAGGAGTAAAGAGACTTGCATACAGAAGGTCCCGATGTTCTGATTGAACTGTATCCTCATGCTAAATAAGCCAGAGACTGTGCTACACTCGAGTGAACCGCCTTGTCCAGTGCTAAAAACGTGGGGAAAAGGCCAACTGCCTGAACATCCTGACATATCATTTTGAACACTTCTTTCTTTTTGTGACATTTTTCCCCACGCTGCTTTTTATTTAGAGGTACAGTTTGGCAATAGGTTTTTTAGTATATGCCTTTTTATTTTGACAAGGTACCACTAGGATTGCGTTATTATTCGATGGTCGTGTCTTGCTCCCATCTGTAGATTTAGGATTAGATGGCCGTTTATCATACATTTGTTGAAGTACAATAAACACCCTTGAATTATAGTCACTTGGTCTGTCTTACTGTTGATACCATGCCTTCCTTACGGTGTCCTGCATAATAAAGGAAAAAACACCATGTCTACTGATGTTCCATATTCCCCCACCCCACAGACCCCATATTACTGTGGAATGGGTAGGCGTGGAGAGGAAGAGGGCATCACCAGTAGAATCAACACAGATTACGCATAGCCGAAGGCAAAGTTTGAGTCACAATGGCACCACCAAATAAATAAAAGCAAAGTGGATTATTATAAAGTGTCTGCTGTCAAGTGCGTCAGTCTCAGACTTCCAGGGGGATCATTCCAATAGGGACTTGGTAGGGGCAATGTAGGGAGGCAACGTTTCTTTTTATCCAACACCCCCCCCCCACCTGCTATGCATAGAGATTCCCCCTCCTTTAACATGTGGATCCATTTTCTTTCTTCCAAGAACTTTGACATTGTTTTGTTGCCCGATCCGATTGTCTGCACACCCCCTTCATCTACCCAGAGTGCCCTTTCTTTAATGTCTGCATTATTTTTTCTCTTTTACAGGGGTGGATTTTTCTAGTGTTTCCTAGTTAGTTGACAATGTCAAAATAAAAGCAGGTCCAATCAAAGTTCAATAAAAAGACTTAATGAAACAAAAATGACATTTTTGCGGTTTCATTAAAAGTATTTGTTAACAGACCTTTCATTCGACATGCTTTTATTTTGACACTACTGTACTAACGCTGCGTCATCCGGAGCTCACACCCCTCCTGATGATACAGCCTGCCCTCGGCCTGTACTACCAAAAGAGGCAAAGGAACTGTACCTTTTGGCATGGTTGAGCAGCTCAAGCAGCTGGGATTGTGGGCTTGAACCAGTGGTCATCGGTCCCCGCCAGGGTCCTAAAATGCTAAATATTGTGTCCAAACTAAAACAAAATGAAAGTGGCAATGCCTCTATAAGTGCAGAACATTTTGATGAACAAATAATATTCTCTCTACAATTGTGTGTAGGCATGCTTGCATCCAACTAGCACACCATTGCCAGTTTTCATCAGGCCCAGTCATCAAGTAACCTCATGATCACAGATCATTTACATTATGCCCTGTTGGCACATTATGGAAGACTACAGTATACCCATTCCACACATCATTGCTAATGTACATAATGCCTACTTTGCACCCAATTTCCAGTTTCTACTCACCCAAAGCCCTCCCTCCAATCTGTAGCTGGTTTCAGTTACATCATTGCCCACCATTAAATGTCTCTGCCAGCAGGTTTTCTCTTCTGCTTCTGGAATGAAGGGAGCATTATGCTTCCTTAAGTGGCTGTAACACAGCAGAAAATGATTGACAAACAGGCCAGACACTGGGAATCAGGTTAACAAATGGTGTTATTACTAAACGTGTACAGGCTTAGTCAAAACAAATATTAAACTAAAAGTTGTCAGGATGGTGCTCCTTGGTGGGACAGTGCTCCACAAAAACATATCCAAAGAAAATGTCTCTCGTGAAAGTGAAATGTTCCAACTAAATCTCTGCCAGTACTCTAGGTCCAGGAGCTGATGTCCATCAGCTAATCTACCCTATACTTGTGAGCTCACTGTCCCGGGTTTTATGGGGTTCCCACACCCCATTTTTCACAGTTCTTGGGGTCTTTTCCCCTTAACTCCCAGTCCAGGTGTTAGCCTCATACTAAGAACCCATGGAAGGATTCTGTAGGTGGGACCTTGAGTGGCAGGTGTGGCACACCAGAAGGAGGCAGAATTGAGGACTCATTCCAAGGGTGTTTAAGTGAAATGGAAAAATGCCTATCTGTCCCCATCGCTAAGAGGGATTTCCCTGCCTATAACCTAAAGCTGCTTGTCGTTTGTCAAAACAAAAATGAGTCCTCATCCAAAAATCTATTTACTATCTAGCCCTTATTGGGAAGGAGCTAGTGTTTTCCCGCACCCTCAAGCGCTTCAGAATTAGGCAAGACTGCTTTTGACTTCTTCTAGGCACTACAAGGGACCAGGGGGAAAGGGGGCACTGGGAAAGCTCTCTCATGCAAATATAATCATATATACAGACATGGGCAGGCACTAAAAGAAGGCAGTTATTTAAATATAAGGTGCACATAACTATTAGCTGAACACATTTGTAAATGTTAAATCCTATGCAGTTCTAAAATCTTGAAAAGTAGCGGCAAGCTCTCTGCCAGAAAGAATGCAGCCTGTGCTAAAAATAGACTACAGGCTTCCACACGGTGTTCGTGCTAGCACTGCCAGCACAAAGGGATCTACCAGCTGTTTGCTGTCTATCAAAAGCCCATGAAGGTTAAGGCTTGATGCACAACATGCAGAATTATGAAACAAAGGTTTAAAGGAAATTACAGGACCAGATAAAAACATGAGTAGAATGAATGAAATGGAGAGAATGACGGGAACATGTTTTTATATATAAACGTTCATAGGTAACAAAATGAGGGAAAGCATGAGCTACAGTGTATTCTTGTATTAGCTAGCAAAACGAAAAGTAGCATGTCCGGACAGAAATCCCCGACAATGAATAAAGGAAGACTTTGGAGCATCCCCTGCATGGAAGCAGGACGGCTTTGGATGAAGCCATAGCCCGTATCCAGTGACACAACTACAGCAAGACTTGACTATAAAAGCTCCTGCCTGGCACCAGTTCGGGAGGAGAAAGAAACGGGTGAGGGACAGAAGACCATTCAGGGAGCAGAGTTATTTGCCCCATCCTCATTTCTGTAAAGAATAAACTGGTTATCCTTGCAAGACAGACTCTTGGCCTTACTTTACTTCCCTAGAGGGGTGTAATTCATTCTGGTGGTAGCGTAATTAAAGGACACCCTTATAATTAAGGATACCCTTATAATAAGGGCCACCCTTACACTCTACCACTTCAGGAGAAAATAAAACCATACAAATAAGACAGACAATAGCCTCTTAGCTCAGGCTTCATCCGGCCAATGTTACTCGGGTCTCTGGGTATTGGTCACAGTTCAAAACAATATTATTCACAATTCACCAAAGTAAAGTTTTCAGATCTGTCTTTAGGCTCCTCAAGGCAACTTGTAAATCTTGACACAAATTAAATGTCTCAAGTTCTTTGAGTGGAGGGATGATTCCCATAGTACTTTCTCCACCAACTTGGTAATTTCCTTTCCACAAGTTTTATGACTTGGACAGATTGATTCAACCCTGCAGGTACCCTTCTTCTCACAGGTTGAAAAATGTCACTTAATTCTCTGGGACTCCCAGACGACTCGTGTTCTCTGGCTTGTTTAACCTTTGTGGTTGTATCTTTGGCCTCTGCCAATCTTCACCATTCAGAATTTGAAGGCTCCTGTATCCCTCCTAGTCATTTCTCTCTTCTCACTTTGTTCCGCTCACCTTCCTCCATCCTGGGCAACCCCAAAACCTTTACTGTTGTCTGGCATGCTCCAGTGGAGTGGCGTCTCAACAGAGATGTGGCCATTTGGCCTGGTCTTCGGCGTGGCCGTCTCATAAGGATTTGCTTCCTGCATTCTGTCTGTTGCAGCACACTCAGCAGTCATTGCCCTGAGAGCAGAGGATTTGTTCATCTGTTGCCTGATGGTCTCAGTGTCTGTTTGAGGCCCCATGCCCACCACAGCTGCATCGTGGTCACACCATCAGGTAAAATTGTCTTTCTTCTGGCTCAGGCTCTGCAGTAGCGCTCCTTCCAATTCTGGCTTCCCAGCGTCTCTTGGTTCTAGGACATTCTCACAGCAGAGGTTTGTCTCTGCATAGGATTCTTTTCCCTCCATTCAAGATTCCTTGTCTCTTTATTCTAACCACTGCACTTAAAAGGGGTGTGTTGCTCTCCATCAGATTCTGAGTTGGTTAAGATTCCAGCATTACCTCGAGTCAAAATTAGGGAAGTAATGTTCATGTGTTTTGAAGGTGGATCAACTGAAACATCAGTCGTTTCTATTCCCACAAAGAAATACAGGGTATTCTTTATAGGGAGTTCCGGATAGGAATGTGAGTCCTTGTCCCCAAGCGGGGAGTCACTCAGTGAGGTCACACTTTCCCAAATGCCCAGGCACGGTTTTGCAGAGCTGGCTCACATGCCTCAAAGGCGGTGGCTCTCCCTGGGAAGAAGGGATGCATTTGCCAGATTCATCACACAGGCGTTCCAAGATGGACTGGAGCCAGAGGGTGACTGGAGGATGCCCTAAAGTTTGGGTAGGGCTTACACTAAATTAGTCAGCTCCTCCCTTTGTCACAGTTCGGCTCCTCCAACCAAATGCTCCAATCTCTCTCCTCCCCAGCATCTTGCCTCAAGTCTCAGCCCCCAAATCTTTCTCCTTAACTGTCATCTTGGGTGTACCCTTTTCTATCTTCGGGTCCACCACTTTCGTTTTAACAATTTGCTCTAATACACCTACATTCCCTGAAGGTTACCCAACATTCGACCTTCACTTCTTTCTATATCCTCATCTTCCTGAGGTTTCTCCACTCCTTTGCTTCCTTCAACACCTTCCTCCGCCCCTCTGCTTCACTTCCTTATCACCTGTTCTTTCCTTATTCCCTCATCAATAGGTTCTTTCAAAAACTGTTTATTCTCTTCTCCACCCCTTTGGGCCCCACTCACCACTTGAAGTGAGTTCAAATCTCTTCCAACTTCTAAGGTCCCCCTTTTGATATGAATGGATTGCGGGGCAACTTCGGTACCAAAGTGAGTAGAGTCGAGTATACCAGTGTGTTAACCTATGATGAAGTGCCCCTTTTACGACCCCACCATCCACCAACTTGGTCAAATAGGGCACTTTGTACCATGGTGCATGGCCTCAAAAAGGAAAAAGGCTGTAACCAGTGGTGGACACAGCAGTAAAGGCTCTGCCTCCCAGCCAATGCATTCCATTGAACGCAGGCTGGGGTGGGACTGCATACTCAGCCCAAACCACCCAACCTGCAGGCACTTGGGTCAACCACAGCACGCAAAGTTTACACAACCTATGCATACTCCCGGTTTGGACGTGACAAATAATGCTATGACCCACCAGTGCACGGGTTATCAACAGAGGACATAGGGGAGGTCATGACAAGTCATATTTCATATGTAATGGTTTATGCCAATGGCATTTGCATTTAGACTCCTCTCCCCCCGTTTGAGAATGATAGATGAAGATGTTAGGATTCTACTAAATAAAAATCACACTACTTATTCAATCACCAGGTGGCGGGTGCGGTCAGCTGCGCTCAATTGATACGATTCATTATTACGGCTCCGTTTTCCGTTTTTACACAGATATAGACACAAACTACTCTGGTTCCTGTCAGCAATTACTTATAAACACGGAAACGGAGAATTCTAGTAGGTCCGTTTGCTGTCGCGTTGCAGGTGTAAACAGAGCATGCAAAGTGTATTTAAATTAGGTGATTCGCATTAAGTGCATTTAAATGGTTGCAGAAATGTGCAGCTAAGGTCTGCAGTAATCGCAGCATCAACTGGTTTAAAGCACAACGGTGGTTTATGAGGTGGAAATGGAATTTAGTGTGCTGTGCAAGTTCAATTTGTGTGCCGGTACGTGTGTTCTTATTTTGTGCAAATAAATGTGATGAGAACAAAAATGGAAATCGATTTGATGACGTTCAGCTCCGTGAGGGCCCCATTTTGCAAGAAAGCAATTAAATGCGGCCTGAAAGCGTTGCCATTTGTATTAAAGGCATGAATGAAATCTCTGTACTATTTGCTTTAAACAATAAGAAACGCAGTTGTTGATTTGACTAAATGTGGAAAAAAATAATACTAGTTGCCACTATATTTTACAAAGCAAAATTAATGCAGATAAGTACAGATCAACAGCAAGAACAAAAATATTGATAAACACAGAAGAAACTGCAAAAAAATTAAATACCATGACACCGAAAGCCTTATTCCTAATTTAACAATTACCCATATAAGTATTACAATTAGGAGCAGCAAGAAGAAATTGTTGGGTGTCCTGACCCACGTTTGAGCTATCATGCTGCAACATTTGGTGCTGTGGGCTTAGAAAATCCAAGATGGCCAAGAAGCCCACATGTACGCCAGAATAGGAAAACTGTGCAGTACTGGCATGGAAAACATCATGATGGCCAGAACTTCCCAGAAAATGCACAGGGAAATGCATGAAGAATAGGCTGCCACCCATTTTTGCCTAGGTTGTGAGCACAGGAGGGCACTGCCTAATACCACCATTGGGCTACCCACACAGTAGCCTGAAACCATTGGGAATGGCAATGCTGATTGCCAAAAGCAACCTAGAACTGTGGGGAATTCATTTTCTTAAATCCCAAAAATGGTTGCATTACCAGTACTCACCACTATCAGAAAGCTGGCGTTTTAAAACCACCAGACTTTTGTGTAAAACTGAACAAATGAAACAAAACCAGACCAAGGAAAGACTTGCTAAGAGGTGGATACAATGTAAAACTATACTCTGAAATGACTTGAAGGAAGTAATTATTTAATGTGTATGTAAAAATCGTAATAGACTTAAACTGGGGTAACTAAAAGTGACATTAGCTGGGGCCTGGCTTAAGGAACTGGAATCTGCCCGACAACCTCCCCCCAATTGGAGTGAAACTGGATCCACAGCAGTTCTCAGGCCTGGCTGCATTCTGAGGGGAGGTTACCCCTCTCTGATTGAATTACCAAGGGACTGCTAGAGACTAAACAAAGGACCCAGGCAGATGGTTTATTGGGGGGGCCGTAAAATAGCTTCCTCTTGGCAGAAGCTGGGACGGGCAGGGTCTCTGAGCTTGGCAGAAACTGAATAAACTGGTTTCTACACCATGTGACCTGGGAAGACATACCCCTGTTGGCCAGAATATGATTTTAAGAAAGATGTATAACTCATGGTGCGGACTTGTCAAAATTAGCTAAATGATACCATAATTCTTGTGATTTTTCTGTGCACGTTTTAAGACGCGTTGGGAATTTGTGTGATGTTCTGGGGCAAAACCCCGCTGTTTATTGACACCACATACTCTGTGTTTAAGCTAGCGACCTGGAAAGTTACTGAGATATGTGTGGGAGGGTGGTGTACATGTGTATAAATCTGGAGAAAAATTTGATGTTGCAAAACCCACTAAAAAGCACAAAATGTTGCCATTTCTGAATGCAAGCCCCCAGGAAGAGCAGAGTTTGTACAGAGTATACCTCATGCGATATGTGATGGGTGCATGTAATTTTAAACAAATGTGTACCTGTGCAAATATGTATTTGGGTCAAATATAGATTTGTGTGCAATTTGACAGGGGAGTATCCTTTCTGCAGACCATAAAACAGCATCCCCATGACACACATTTCCTTCCCCCAATCAAAGCAGTGCGGAAAGCTTGACCAATGGGCAGTTGAGAGAGGGGCTGGCTAGTGATGCTGCACACACCCACTTTCAAAACACATAAAAAGAGACTGCTGGGACAGGTAGAGACATTCAAATCCAGTTGCTGCAACGCGCTCTGCCGGACCACACAACATCCAGAAGATACCAGATCCAACACTTAGACTTTAAAACTCCAAAGAACTTGATTCAGAACTCAAAGCAAGGGCCTAAACCCACAAACTGAGAACTCTTCTCAGCAGGCCTCAGCATCCAGCAAACCTAACAGCGGTAGCAGCATCCAGGAGCCGTGCAGATCAGCGCTGTGTCCAGAGAAAGCTGTGCAGAAAGATCCAGGAGCTGTGCACAGACGCTGTACCCAGAGATCCAGGAGCCGGGCCAGGAGCAGTGTCAGACCAGCAGAGCAGAGACCAGACGCTGTGCGCAGAGACCATCTGGGGCGAAACCAGAACCGAAGCCATCTTGACCCGATCCGTGAGACCTAGACCTTCCAAATACATTGTGAGCACAGCTAGGACGGTGTGAAACCAAATCTCTTAGTTTCCAGTGATATAATTCAATCTATTTAATCTAAGTAGAACTGCCTCCTAACTGTCACTTGTCAATTCTGCAGCCGCATAGCTGTCACCTGTCATTTTTAAAAGCTGTCACCTGTCAATTTGAGTTACTTTAAATTCGAAAAACGACCTTTACAAAATCGTTCATATCTCTGGAACCGTTTGGGCTAGAAACTTGGTTTAACCTTCCTCTGAAAGCTGAGAATCTTAGCTTTTCAACGAACCTAGAACCGACTTGCTACTCCTTATACTTTTGCCGTAATCGCGATTCACGCATTCGCAAATTTTGCCGCGATTCGGTTAAAAATCCAGCCACGTGTGAAAACAGCAGCTTCCTTGCTTGCCTTTGCCAAAAATTCGTTTAACCTGCTAGTTACTCCTAGAGCATTGTTAAAGGGAGCCTGAGCTCATCCCAAATATCGTTCACTCACCCTGAACCTCCTAAAGGGAATTAAAACCATTTTCAGCATATTCCTCACTTCATTGCCAGCACATATAAAAGCATTTTGGGCCTGTGTTTCAACTTCTATCCGTAGTCTAAGCTTGCTGGGGTGAACTGAATTACATTTGATTGCATGTCTGAGAACTGTGTGCTACTCTTCATTTCCTTACATTGCATAAGGGGGGGGAGTGGATTGCCAGAGAAAAGTGATTACATTGTTTTGTTGAAATCATATTGAGTATTTTCTGTACTGCATTTTCATTCAACATTGCATCCATCTGAACTTATATAAAGCATTCTCTACCACCTTATTCATCTGTTCCTATTCACAAGTGTGCTACCTCATCCTTATACTACTCCTGGGTAACCAAATCAGTTTACTAGTAGGACATTATTCACTGTTGATCACTGCTCATGTTTTAAGTGTGATATTAATTATTAATTGATCATAAAAGTGTGATATATATATTTTGTTTAATTTTTCTCAAATAAACCTTTTAAACTTGCAAAACAGAACTACTTCTTGGCTCAGGGTGTCAGGGGGATTCTAAGAGAGGGGTGTTATATAGGGGTAGTCGTCCAGATTTCATGAACTGGACATAAAGATATATCAATAAGGGTTTCCATTCCGTACCCCAGACTAGGCATTGACTTAGCTGTAGTATTTAATTGGATCTTCTTACAAAATCAGTATGCCCAACTGTTAAGACGGATTTCTGAACTCTGTCCAAGTGGCGCAGAAGTTCAGAAGGCCAACCTAATTACTTGGAACAGGGTAACCTCTGGACAAGCCAGACCAATCAAGGTAGCGATCGCGGCGGTCAAGACTAGGTCTCAAGAGGGGTGAGGGTGACTGAAAGCCCGCAATGAGCACACAAAGCAAGAGCGCTTACAAACTACTCCAAACAGTTGTTATATCAAAAATATATACACATTTATTTTAAGGCCTTTAAAATAATGACCGTAGCGAGAAAATCACAATATCACAATACTAAACCAACACATACCATATCAACACAATATATATACAAATACAACAGTCGCTAGCGTTATAAGCACGAAATGTGTAGTCCACCTAAAAGGGAAGGAAAACAGGCAGTGCGATAACGCTTTAGACTCAGTTCGCCTTCAGAGGCACCTAACTAGATGGAAGTCCGAGCCCTGCGAAGAGTGGAGCCTTGTGCTCAAAGTACCTGCCACGCCGGTGCCAACGGGCAAAAGGGGAAGCTCTTCGGAGGAAGTCAGGCAGTTCGGGTTAGTGCACAGCAGAAGGAGAACAGGTTCCGCAACTCAAGCGCAGCCTCCACAGTGAGCAGAAGCAGAGCGCGAGTACGGCCAAAAGGGTGCTGTTTTTACACAGCGGGGAAAAGCAATGGGCTACTGCAGGAGGGTGACCAGATCCTAGCTAAACTACTCACCGGTCCCCGAAGCAAGCAGACCCAGGCTTCTCCACGTTAGTTTCAGCAGCTGGCAGGTTCAGAAGAGCAGGGAACGCCTCGTAGTCGTGTAGAGCAAAAAGACGTCCCAATCGACGAAACCAGCACAGTTTGTTGCCGCAGCAGGACAACGGAGCGGCCGTGTGTATTCGAGCCAAATGTACACTCCTCCCTTCAGACTTGGGAACGCCAAGTGTACGAAGCGTGGGAGAGTGACCAGGACTCGAAATACAACACAACCTGGCGGCGGTTACAGAGCAGGACTCCCTTGTAAGCTGGTCAGTCAACTGGATGGCCCAGAGACACTTCCGAAGGCTTACTTGGCAGGAGTTGATGAAGTCGCCGGGAATAGCTGTTCCTGCTATTCCAAAGGTCGAAGCACCAGTACAGGCCTTCTGGTTCGATCAAAGGAGGAAAGGGTTTCACAGGACGACAGCAGTGCAAAGGAGGATTCCTTCAGCGGGTCACCAGCGATTCCTCGGTCCAGCCTCTTGGTTGCAGGATACTTGGCTCCTGTATTCCTTCGTTCGTGAGAACTCAGGAGATCGACATGGTAGTGGTGTTTCCAGCTCCCTCTTATCCACGGTTCCCTTCGCGCCAAAACGGAGGGGAGCCAATGGGAGATCCGCTCATCAACACACATACCATACGCGGACCAATCACGGACCACGGTGGTCCCAGGCATTCACACTACCCTAGACTCTCTGGCACCCAGGATGTGTATTGGGACCAGACATCCCAGCCCACACCCTGGAGGCACACAAACGACATGTAGAAGCCCGCGAAAGCAACCACGTTTCGCGGGAAAGTACATGCCCAAATAAGGAAGGCCCCGGGTCGCTCGACCTGGGGAAGGTGAAGGGAGCAAGACGGTCAGTGGACAAGACAAAGGAGCCTCGTGGTCTGGCCATTTTGGGAGCCAGGCCACCATTTTGGGTTCAGTGCGAAAAACGTGCTCAGAACGCCAAAAGGAGCTCAAAATAAACAAAACGATCGCTGCCACCATTCGAGTCCCTGAATGACTTGCAGCGATCAAATACCATCCTAAAAGAGTATCTAGGGCCTGTAGAAGGCTAGAGACCCAAGAGAGCTGTAACTTAGCTTACAGTGCCCTCTTGTGTCATGTTGCGCGAAAGCCGCAACACGATAAAAGAAACTACGGGAAACAGCGTTCCCCGGTACTGACTGTCTTAAGGGCATGTCAGTTTCCCCGTAAGAAAAGGAGCGAAAGCCCAGAGGAGTGCGGCAGAAGGCTGCACTTCTCTGGCAAAGTCAAGAACAAGGTGAAAAACAACAGCAAAAAGTTTAGGGGTTGCCACATGGAAGGAAAATTACCTACAATTACGAAATCTTTCCTATTGAGTATTTTCTGTACTGCATTTTCATTCAACATTGCATCCATCTGAACTTATATAAAGCATTCTCTACCACCTTATTCTTCTGTTCCTATTCACAAGTGTGCTACCTCATCCTTATACTACTCCTGGGTAACCAAATCAGTTTACTAGTAGGACATTATTCACTGTTGATCACTGCTCATGTTTTAAGTGTGATATTAATTATTAATTGATCATAAAAGTGTGATATATATATTTTGTTTAATTTTTCTCAAATAAACCTTTTAAACTTGCAAAACAGAACTACTTCTTGGCTCAGTGGGGTCAGGGGGATTCTAAGAGAGGGGTGTTATATAGGGGTAGTCGTCCAGATTTCATGAACTGGACATAAAGATATATCAATAAGGGTTTCCATTCCGTACCCCAGACTAGGCATTGACTTAGCTGTAGTATTTAATTGGATCTTCTTACAAAATCAGTATGCCCAACAATCTGTGTCCCAAATTTTTTGGGGAAAAACTGGCAAAGGCAGCATTTTTCTCTGCTCTTTTTATAGAGTAATATAATATATGATCGATTATTTATAACGCGCTTAATCCCAAGAGGTTTCCAAAGACAACCTGGGGCTCGAACCTGTGTTGCTCCGCATCGTCTTGCTTCCAAGGCGAGCACGTTGTCCCTTTGCTGTCCTCCCTAGACTCAAAGTAACGTTCTTGGTGGTATCAGAACAGCGTGCTGGATGTCCGTGTGCGCTTTAGATAGAAATATATTCATGGTGGTGCAGACCTACAGCGGAAAGCCAACCGCATCCATATCCAAGTACAGAAATTAGGGTCGCACTCGTAGCGCAGCAAAAATAGGCACCGGGCAGACTGAATTAGGTCCACTGAAATGGCTTTATTGTGGACAAAATATCCAAATATATATGTAAATAAAACTCACACCAGCCTGGCATACATCTAGTCGACATCTATGGCTTGAATATGTTTGTATTGCAGTGGTCTTCAAACTGTGGGGATGAGCCTCCTAAGGGGGCCCAGAAGATGTCTATTGGGCGAGCCTCTTTAAAAACTCAGGACGGTCAATGCTTCTTAATACAAAATATAAGTATGTCTGGCCTACTCTGCAACACTATTTTTTTACTAAAGGGCTTCAGCATAAACAAGTTTCAATACCCCTGCTGCATTGAATAGCCGCACTGTGGAAGACTCATACCTACTGTACATAACCACTGCTTAATCTGCCTTAATTCTCTCTGTCAATAACCTGTGCCGTTTTGTAACTAACTATAAATGAAAATGTTAATGATTAATTGCTTTTAACAAACTGTAACCTCGCCGTGATACCTCAGGGTCTGGCCGTGTAATAAATGTAATAAATAAATACATTAAAAAAAATAATACCCTTTGACATTGGAGAATCGGGAATGGTTCACCCCACTATCACTTCTGTACAATCATCCCATAAAGTTCAGTCTTCCCCATCAAGCAAAGTAACTCCATCGGACACTGGCCCGAACCCATTATGGATAATTTCTTCCAATTAATTAAAATCAAGTCATTAGTTCCCCTCACCGCCTGCATGCCACAATCAGGCACATAAACCCTTCATTAAGGCATGCACTTCCCAAGAAATGCATTGACCTCGTCTCCGCCTCCCTCTGCTCCCCCTCCAAGTGTGAGTGTGAGTGTGAGTGTGTGTGTGTGTGTGTGTGTGTGTGTGTGTGTGTGTGTGCGTGTGCGCGCAGGGGGGGAGTTACCAGTGCTCAGCCCCAGCACTTAGATCTGAGCCACGGCACTTATTTGTAATCCTAGCTTGATTATGTTGTGGTGTTTTGGCAATTTTATTATTTTAACGGCCAGCCAGTAATAGTAATATAAACAGTGTGCACTGACCTGGGTCTCTTTATCCTGGGCTTGCTCATTGTTATTCACAAACCCGATAACCCAGGTTGGCAGGGCGTGGCCATTTATCCATTTTTATGAGTAACGATGAATTACAAGGCGACTATGTTGGGCACTGATGCTGGCCATGCCCACACACTGCTCCAATCAACCTGCTTGGCATTGCTGCAAATTCTGTACTGCAATAGCCAGCAAAGTGGGTTGGCAACAGGGCAGTCACCAGCCGCAACACAGGGGTATGGTCACTGAAAAGGCCAATATCAAAGAGGAGTGCCTAGCATGGGTGACAAACCAAGGAAGATGATCTTGCTGCAGTAATTGACAGGCACGTTCATCCGTTCAGTAATGATTTTGCCTGCATTTTTCCAATAATTTACCATAGAAGGAAAGCATGCTGGCTCTAATTTTCTATTGAGAGATTGTTCAAATGTTCCTCTTGCCACTGATAGGATCAGAGCAAAATATTAACAATAATGTGTTTTAAAGACACTTACATATTTATATTATTTCATGACACAATAGGTCATGTCGATTGGTATCTGTAAATCCCACCATGCATCCATCACCCCAATGAACCGGTGGTATTTGCAGCCATAACACCAATTATGTTGGTACTGTATGGAGCAAGCATGGGTGGTGTCAGTGGGCTAAGAGCTGTCAACCCAATGCGCCAGTGACGTGCAAGAAAATGTTTGGGCCGTGGCACTTATTTTCGTACAAATTAAGTACCGAGTCAACCCATCAAGTATGGTCCCATCCCTTCCAGTCAGGTGACTGGAGAAACCGAGCCAGGAGGACATGGGAGAAACTATAGAAAAATGAGAGAAAAGAATGATGTATCCCAACAACAGGAGAAAACAGGTATCGACAAAGCCAACAGTTTTGGCTTTTGTGAAGGGATGGCCTTTGCCAGGCACAGTCATGATGGTACTGCCTGGCGATAAGATGTTAACAGCTGGAAAATGCCTAACAACTATACAAAAGCCAAAACGGTTGGTTTTGCCAATGCTTGTTTTTAACAGGACTTCATAGCAAGGACATGCACACTGCATCAAAAATAAAGTGGCTGAAGGCCCACTGGGTTTAGTGCATCAGTATTGCATTTACAACTGCAATTAATCAATCGATCGCAGAATATTGCTCAGAAACAACACCATCAGGCTAAAGTTTGACGCTTCAGGAAACTAGCTGAAAGAGATGCTTGTGGATGTGCTTTGGGGGTTAGGGGACAGTGGTGGTCATGGCAATAGGCAGCAAATGGGTGGGTAAATAACCAAACACCCGCAAAATGTGTGCCATCTCCTCTCTGGCTGTGCTCCAATGCAATCCTTGTGCTTATTGGTGCTGCATTAGTGCCATTTAATAGCCAAAACTAAAACAGACGAAGGGCTATAAATGCCAATCAAGAAAGTGGAAGTAGGGGACGAAGAAGAAATAGAAAGAAAAGAACTAGAGGCGAGACCATCAATGAAACAAAGACTTCCAAGGGAGGCATGGTGGGGGGAGTCAGGGTGGAATTGGCACAGAATGGGACAACTTAATGGGATGAGGGGGCTTTGCAAAAAGAGCAAAAAGGTCTGACTTTCTGGTGGGGAGGATATAGAAAGGGGCTAAAGAGCTTCTATAATGAATGAATGAAGCATTCAAGAAATGTATCCTGGAGGAAAATTAGTTACATTTTACATAGGTACGCAGGGACAAAACAGGAAAAGAGTGCGTGTGGAAAAAGAAGCAGGAGCTAGAGTTTGTGAATGACTATTAGGGGGCATGCACACGAGAGAAAGGTATAGCACTCTCAAGTGCATGAAATAAATAGTAGGGAGAGGCAAGAGCATGAGGGAATAAGATGGGGGAAATGATCACAAGGAGTATGACAGAGGGATCTAGAAATAATACGAGAGCAAGAAAGAAGAGAAAGGACTAGGCTTCAGCTACAATAGATGCCCAGTAAACAAACAAAAGCCATGCCTGCCCCGTGCCTCGCACACACCCATGTAATCACATTCATACACAGCCATTCACTCAACAGTCACTCACCCATACACCTTTTTTCGCATTCAGTGACACTTGCTGTGCATCCAGAACCTTCACACCATTGACGTCCGCACATACATTACATACACAATCACATCTGACATGTGCACACACACTCCGAAACTGAAAAAGACTTTCTTACCCGCTGCTTCACTCTCGAAACAATCTTCTCACCAGGCCACTGGCTCCCTGCCGTGCTCCATGCCGAATGGAACCAGGAACCACCCGCTTCCTGAACATGGCACAAAGGAGTCCAAGACGGAGCGCCGCCTTCTGCGCTCCAGTCTGCCCAGCTCTCACCCCGACTTAGGTCACAGGGAGGCGGGTCTGCACCAGAAATGCAGTGGCAGGTGCCGCGCAACGTAGGGGCTGTGGGGACCCCCCCCCAACCCTCAATATCAACGGATCCAGACCATCTCAGTAAACATGCAAGTTGAAGGGTCGTTTATCAAGAGCCATTTGAATTTGGTGGCAGAGTAAAACGCAAAACAACCGACATTGCAGCCTCCAATTTACACAGCCTGCTATGAAACCATGAAAGGCTTTTGCTCTCTGTACCTTCCAGCATAGTATCATTAATGTTAAAACAGACTTTCAAGCCCCCTATTATCCACGGCCATAAACGCTGTCCAACAGAATGGTCTAACCCATAATTCAATCCTTAAAGGGCCATAAATTAGGCTCAGCTCACTCCATGATGTCTCTTTTTGGCTGGTGCCTCTCTCTGAACAGCCTCCCTGCCTCTCTTAGACTTGAGCCAAACCGCCTTAAGTTCCGTAAACTTCTAAAACCTCTACTTTTCTCTACCTCGCCCTCGCCCTTCCCTGCTAACAGCCCCACTGAGACTGGTGGCTTGCTACCTTCATGAATCTCACAGGTTACCAGGCCCTCTTCCTAGTCAACACCAGTACCTCTTCAGCACTGCCCTGTGGGCTCCCTGCCGGGCAGCTGTGCATCCCACCCCTTGGGATCCCTCCGCTCGGCACTTAGCTAGTGGACTCCTTCCCTGGCACCCCTTTGCACTTCCCTCCCTGGCTCACCAGCGCTTGACCTTCCCTATTCCTTCCTCCCCACCTCCCGTCATTCATTAGCTCCTGCACTTCTGCTCACAGCGCTTGCACGCCTGAATGCCACAAGGCCTAGCAGGACCCTGTTTGTATACTTTCTGTTCTTCTGCATTGTATTTACTCCCCTTACACCACCACCCCACCACCCCCCCCCCTCCTCCTCCTCCCCCCGTGGGGTTTGGAAACACGATTTATGCTGTATAAGCACCTAACAAATTCTCAATAAATAAATAAATAGAGCCATTCATAATGAACGAGACCATGTGCAGAAATAAATGTACTGCTTGTTTGCAGCCAGATTAGAATATTGTGCTCTACCTGGCACCAGTTTATCAGTCCTGCCATAAAAGCATCAATACTCATGTAATCTTGGTAGGTGTCATCAAAGTTCAGGTTCGGCGAAAGCCTTGTGTCCATTTCTGGCCAATAAATATTTGAGCAGCTGTCATACCTTACTATTTACAAAAGGAACAACTGAAGCAGGTGCTCTAGTCTGTGCTGGCCTGCAGCAGCGTTCAACACACTTAATAAACAGAGCTAAAGTTGTGTGCATACTTCAAAAGCCCATCCGAGCAAGGAACCCAGTTGTGAAACAGAAATGAGAAAGATCCTTATGCAGGCCTAGCGAGTGGCAGACAGGGCGAGCCAGATTTGAGAAGAAGAGTGAGACAGACTCCTACAGAGACCAAGCAAACATGTGTGCAGCTGGCGCTGCATGTTTGTTTACTTATGCATGCACAATCAAAACTTTCTGGCAGATTAAAGCCAGGTGATCATTCCACAACTCTGTTTACATGTAACAGAACATTCAAACATCCGAACTATTCATTGGCAAATGTAGTGAAACAACTTTGGCTGTTTACATATGTGACAACACAGAGTAACTGGGACACAGATCAATGCATGAAGGAGGAGTTGCCATGTCGACCAAGAATTAGTCTTCTCGAGGAGGGGCCGTTCCTAAACCCTCCCCATATTCATCCTTTGCAACAGCCGGGGCTGCTCTGTGCCCTCTGCCCGAAATCCTCCTAGCTGGGGGGGGGGCAGGGGGTGGCGTTCCGCGCCCCTCCCTAACCTCACTAACTGATGGGGACCGGTCTCTCCTCCTCCCAACTGCACTCTTCTGCAGGTATTTACCTCCCTTGCCCCTCTGTCCGGTCACCCCTCTCTGCATCCCATCACCTCCACCTTCGTGGCCCACCAGACCTACACCCTTTTGGACACTCCTCACATCCCCCGCCTCCACCTGGTCATTATGCTCCACAGCCCTATCTGACCCCCCCCCTTCCCCCCCTGCTCTGTCAATCTCCCTCCTCGTCTTCCTGCCCCTGGATTCCCAGACCTCGCCTCTACCAGCCGCAGGGCTGCAAGCCACCACTGCTGCGAGAGCCCCATCTGCCGCTACTCTCCGCTGCGGACTACCCCCCACCTTCCTCCCCTTCTCCCATAACCTCAACCACCACCCCTTCCAGCTGGGCCATAGATGCCCTGCTAATCTCTAGGGCCTCCCTCAGCGCCTTGGCATCCACCAATCCCTTCTTACTAGCTCCCTGACCCACCATAGTGTACCAAATAATATGGCTGTGCACTAAAATATGTCCCTTAAATGGTCACCTAGCTGCACTAAACCCCCGAGCCAGCACCTACCCGGGGACAACTTCCCACTGAACTGGAATGCCCTGGAAAGGGGGCCGCGTACCAAAAATATGCTCCTATTATATAAAGAGTTAATTAAACTCTTTATATGAATAATAAAATGATTACAAACTTATTTGAAAATTATTTAAAACATTTTTCTTTAAACAACCTTGATACACTGTACCTGGTAATCCCCTCCCTGGCATCTAACTTGTGCCACAAAATATAAAAATCACCCCAAAAACCAGGCTGCCCTTACACAAAGGGGCCCAGAAGCGGTAGGAAAACACTGCCCCCTGGCTGAGCGCGGAAATAACCACACAGATATGCCCAGACAACTCAGAAATCGCGGTGCATTCCTTTTACGGGATCTGCACTGCCCCCTATGTCCACCACCCGCTACCGCGCAAATGTGGCGCGTAGCAGCAACAAACCATGCTGATAACACCCTTCCCAAACAGCACCGGGTGCAACAACAGGGGCGGGATGGCCCCGGCGTGGTTTTCCCGACACTTAAAACGGAACCACGGACCATGTGGAGCAACAGCTGCCTCCCCACCCAGAAACAACGCTGAGACGGGAATGGAAACCCTGTTCCCCCGCCCGACGGGTGGCAGATGAGGCCGCCGAAAGCAGCTGCCTCCCCACCCAGAAACCCAACAATGAGCAGAGACGGGAAATGGAAACCCTGCTCCCCCAGCCCACGGCTGCTAGATGAGGCCGCCGATGGCTCTGGTAAAGAGGGGGTACCTTACCTACGGTACCCCTGACTATTTGATAACTTTTTCTTTTAGTTAACTACAATAATATTCCTGAAACTGTGCCTAACCTCCCCCTCTACCTAACCACACACCCTACCTCACCTCAGCTCAGCTAACCTCAACACGCTAGGCCTGGCTACTCAGGGAAGGTTTGGGAGCAGGCGACCTGGATTGCTGTCAAACGCACGTCCCAACCGTCGCCTGCTCCAGAAACTTCCCTGCCCCCTTAAGTCCCCCGGAGGGCGCTCTATGCGCAGGCCAGCTCGCTTTCCTGTGCAGTGCCAAAAATCACCCCAGGGAAACGCTTTGCGTTCCCCCCCCCGGTGCCCCCTTCTCAAAACAAATTGTCAATAGCTGTTCAGTTCGGGTTAACAGAGAATTTATTTTTCATAATTCTTGTTTTTTTATAACTTAATACCGAAGAGGTTTGTAAGCGTGGACCCGGAATTCGAACCCGTCATCTTGCTTCCAAAACGAGCGGGTTGCCCCTGAGCTATACTATCCGTTCACAGTGGTGCACTGAATTTTTTTGTTTTTGTTTAAATAGGCCCAATGGTGCATTTTGACACCAAATTTAACATTCCATCAGTCTCGTATTACAGGCTTGCTTCGTTAGTTTTACTCCAGTCCTGATCTGCCCAATAACCCACACAAGACAGCAGAGACAAAGAACAGCAATCAGAGAACTTTGAAACAGAGGAATCCTGCATGAGGCGCCATACATGAACCCGATATTATGCCGCTGCACGGAAACTGGGTTCAAATGCGTAGATATATGCACCCTAAAGCCTTCCGCTCATGAAAAAGCTCCTGAGGACACTCCGTTCCTACGGGAATTTAATGATATCCAGGATACTGGCACAACGCCAAAGGTAGTTCACAGAGCGGCGCCCTGCAGCTCTGCTTTGGTATCTAACGTGAAACGATATCACTTTTAGTCTGTGCATGGCACCCAGTGCTCACAATTCAAGAGACACACATTGCAGCTCTACTATGATACTTAACACCAACTGCCCCTTAAGTGACCCTCTGGCGGGGAAAAAAGCTGCGATAGATCGGGAATTCGTTACAGCACATTGTTTTTAGAGCCGGTGCCTGTTGGCAGTATTTTGCGGTTTCATAGCACTTTCAACATGCGTTACAGCGCCCCAAGTCAATGATACTGCGTTATCGGCCACAGAAGTATGAGGGGTGGAGTTCTGCCTCTGCTGAGAATTAAACAATTGGCCGTCTGGGTCAATACATGTTTTAACTGCGAGATCTTAAGCAAGCTATGTGACCAGAATGTATGCTTCCCCTGGTCTGGACGCCGCCAACGGGGAAGGAGAACACAGATTCCTTATTAGTGTGTACTCCGCCTCAATCAGCGAGGAAAACAGTAGCTATAGTGTTCAATTATCACATGGTACATCCCAAACCGAATGGAACACACTTTTCGACTTTGGAGTCAACAAAATAGACCCCCATTTTTATTTTGGCTGAACTCTTGAGAGGTATTTTTGTGATGCTAGGATGAACCGCCATAATCCCGCTGCCCACTCAAGACTAAAAGGAATCCTCCATGGCGAAGGCCAAAAGTACCTGGAAAGACTCCCAAAAGCAAATCACTCAAAATGCAGAAGCAGTGCTAAGGTTAACATTCAGCTAACGATTAAGGTGGCAACCCGGCTGCCCTCGACATCTATGCCATAGCGGGTCCGCGGCCTGCGAATCCCATGGGTCCGCGGCCTGCGAATCCCATGACTCCTCGCCATTGACCATGCTGGCTAGGGCTGATGGGAGTTGTAGTCTAAAACATCTGGAGAGCCAAAGGTTGCAGACCACTGCTCTAGACCATTGTGGTTATATGCTGCGACCAATAATAGATTCAATGGTTTCCTGCTCAAGTTCAAATGCACAATGCAAATATTCTACACTATAACAGGGCCTTGCCACAAGTTGCCCAATTTCTCTTTCAAATGATTCCGCCTCCAATGTGTTGTGGCATTATGGAATGCCCAAATGGACACTGCACTGCGAAAAACACGTGGTCAAAAAGGTCACCTAAAACTTTCAAATGAACAGCCCCATAGGATGGCCATATAACGGTACCATGCTGTGCCAAGCCAACTGTGCACTAGGATATCCAAGTTCATATTAACATATATGGTTTGTTCCCATTGTGATTCAGAGGGGCATATAATATAGCTTATATTGCTACATAATAACATGCATCACCATTTAATAATACAATAAAAGTCACACCATGCTTTCGGGCTATTCCAGAAGGGCATCAGCCTTCCCACAGCACATCCACATATCATTAACTCTCCTCTAGGCACCCCACTGTAGCATCTCCCACAAAGGCATTCCCTGCCCCTTCTGATCTCCTCCTTCCCTCCCAACTCAGCCCCTCACCTACAGCTACAGCATGCCCACAACTCCCACATGTTCACATCACTCCCTTCTGAGTGCTTGACATCATGCATTGCCCCACAACCCCCCAGGAATATCCAAGCTCCTACAGCGATGCCAGTCCACTCTCCCTTCTCAAAAAGGGAGCATCACCACAACAAACTCCCTCATCCGCATGAGGCCTCCCTTGTTACAGCCTTAACAGGCAGCACCCACTCAACTAAGATGGCCCTTTGCCAGCTCCCCCTTGGCCACGGATCATCCCTTACTTCAGACTTTTCCCCAGGTTTCCACATAAAAAGCTGGATATCAATCACCCTGGACCCTTACGGTACCCAGCCATTATTACTTCAGTAACCCCTTGTGTCTCGAAGGACTTGCCCTGTCACCAGGGTCATAATCTGACCTACTCCCCCTCTGCCACAACCTTCAAAAGAAAATACGTCCTTAAGGAATTTCCCGACCACATAGCATTACGCCACCTAGTATGGCACTAGCAGTGACCCTCATCTGAGAGACTCTCTCCATTGCGGTAGCTGCTGCACCTTGAACCGTCCCCTCCCCCAGCCCCGCCCCCATCATTCGAAGTCAACACCCTATTCGGATCTTCAATGGCGCCCCCTGGTAACTGTGGCTAAAAGCTCGAGCCTTACCAGGCAGCACTGTATAGACCTTTGCAGGACCTCTCTGGCATTGCCTAGTCTGACTGATCAGCGTGCCAGGAAGCGTGCACACACCAGACCTAGGGCAGATCAAGGTTCTGGTGTTTGGGTGCCAGCGTAATTGGCACTGGTTGCCGGAGTAGGGTTCCTGCTGCGGTGAGGTGGGTGTTTTGTGCAGTGCTTCAAGTTAAACCTGGCATTTCTTCTGCAATTTCCCCTCTCTACTAAAAGAAAGTCTCTGTTCAACAGTGCTGTGGCTACCTGAAGTTTTGCAGCCACTTACTCCCCCTGTACAGTGCTGCATACCCAAAGTATTTTTAGCATTTATAACTAAAATTAAATACCCAAATATTTGTCTAGCTTTTGAAGAGGGTTAAGGGTATTGTTAAAGCACTCTGTGGGCATGTAAAGTCTTAATTCCAGAAACCAAAACCAAAAAAAAGAGTAAAAAAAGAAAAATAGACCAGAACTTAAAAAGAAGGAGAATGTCTGAGATTCTTCAGAAAGTCGATGTATTGGTTACCTGCAGCTCCCCGGCGTTTATGCGGTGGTAGATCAATTCCTCGTCGCGGCGCTTTTCCTGGGGAATGGTGATGTTGGCCAGGGCCGTCTCAAAGTCTAGGATCTGCTGCATCTGCTGCCGCGTGGTGTCCTCCTGCCCTCCCAACAGCACCCCCAGCTGCACCATGAAGTCCAGGTACCCGTTCAGGACCTGGGGATTCGCAAAACGATAGGAGAGAGCGCGGGTGAGAGGAGAAAGATCAAGGCCAGCAGTTCAGGTAGAACGAGTGAAACGGTGTGACGTACGACAAAGGCAGACAAAGCGTAAAGCAGGAATTATGGGAATGCAAAGGTGGAATCAGACCAATTGTTACATTGACAGACTGTACAGTTTCAGTGGGAAGAGGAATATCCGCCTGGCGCTGCCAGGGACCACACCAACCCCTCAAAATAAATGGCCTGTGCAGTCGTTCTTTAATGTGAGATAAGTAGCCGAGCACACCACCATCTCTCGCAGACTGTACATGGTGGCAGATCCCAGTCACCACAACCTCAAACCACACATTCAGGTCTGCAGAATCTCGTGTTAGTGTGATGCAGCATTTCTAGGAATGGACAAGCCGGTCCGAACAACGGGGGCTCAAATCCATTCCAATGGCCTCAACCCTTTGGGGATGAAGCTAAAGTTTAAAAGATCCGACCCAGATTATCTATTTTCAGGGGATTCTTTTTTTTTTTAAATTTTGTTTTACACATATTTGATTTAAGATTTTTGCTCTTCGGGGTTTCAGGGAATTCAAACCAACAGGTGCTTATGGCTTACGCCATTAACCCAACCTCACCTCCTGGATCAAAGAACTCACCACACACAACCCTCTACACAGCGGTCAAATCCCCGTCACCCCGCACCTTTACCACACAGCTGCTGCCACCAAAACGTGCAATCTACAACTACACCTACGCAAGACCCCGGATGACTACCGCACCACAATCCACACACTCGTTCTGACCAAGCTGGACTATGGAAATGCTCTCCTCACCAGATTCCCCAATGGCACCCTTGCTCCCCTGCAAGCCATAACAATCGCAGCAGCAGCAAGCCAGCCAGCCAGCCAAATACATAGATAGATACATAGATAGATAGATGGATAGCTCCACCTACCCAAATATTCACACATCACCCCAGCTCTCGGCCACCACCACTGGCTCCCCGTACCCCAGAGAATTGCCTTCAAAGGGAAACCTTAACTCTTACCTCGACGACAAGCTCAAACCCCTCACCCAGTCACACACTAGACAAGAGAGCCAGAACCTTCTACACACCCCACTCTGTAAACCTTCCGCACACAAAAGCAAGCGTTTTCCCAATGGGCACCCAGAGCATGGAACACAGTACGGGTTCACAGCCGCAATGTACCCTCCATCACCACTTTCCGAAAGCCTTAAAACATACCCATTTCCCCACATGAAATATAGCCCCTCCTCCTCTCCTGCAACCCCTTGTCTATCCTAATCTTTCTATTATACCCGGCCAACAGCTATTCATTTCAGTTTCACCACCCAACCTTTGAACCTCAATCTTGTAAGGCCAGAGAGCAAAAAAACGGAAGTGAGAGGAGAGAAAACAGGAAGTGCTTCATCTATTCTACCGGTTTTAAAGCTAATCCACTTCCCAAGAGCCCAGATCTTTGGCTAGCCTAGCAGCATAGATGGGAGCACGCCCGTCATCAGTTCCCCGGGAAGTGCTGTCATTTGTTTCCACTTTCTTACATTAGTTTTATAAAGTCAGTATAGTAAGTACATCTTGATCAAGTACCCCAATCCTTCAGGGCAAGGTTGTGTGACTTGGCGCAATAGAGCGGTGGACTCCGTTTCAATCAAGCCAATCTCAGAGCAGAACAGCAGTCAATGGAAGTGATTTGATGCTTAATTGTCAATCACCAGGGCAACACTCTTTGGAGGGTTTTGCTAGGACATTAATCACTCAAGCGGTGCTCCACTTTGCAAACCCAGCAGGCAGACAATTCTCCATTTGGGAGCAGCAGCGAGGCTTGGCTGGCATTTCACAGTTGATGGGAATAAGCAAAAAGCACTGTATTCCCTTAAGGGGCCACACGATAGGGAAGCCGAGGCATTCAACATGCAAAGTGTGCCATGGTATGCCTACTGGAACATTGTAACTGGTGCTGTTCCTTGTGGATGCATACTGTATTTTAGTATTTTTTTGTTCAACATGGTAATGCGGGCAGCGTTCTATAGTGAAAGGTATATTATGGGCTTAACGTGTCAAACCTAACCCCAATTTGCTAGCATTGTACCAAGTCAGTGCCTCTTGGGAAGTAAGTTCAAGTCGGGCAGCAGAAGGCCATTATTTGACCGAATTTTCATTTTTCCTTCAATTTATGCGATGTGAAAACATGACACAAGGTTATGTAAAAATGATGCGGAGACAGCCGCTCCAACCCATATGGGGGGCAACTCCAGTAGTCCGGTATTGTGATGTTTAGATGCCTTTTCCCAACATACAACCTACTTTTCTTCTCATTTTAACCACTGTCCTTTTGAAATTGCATTTCCTGCACCAAACTCATTTCTCCTCAGGTTACTATGGTGTACCAGAACAGACGGCAATGCTGCGGTGTCACAGGGGTCTGTAGTTATACCTGGGGCTCAGATCTAGTTTGTTGGGCATTTGCACACCCTGATCTTTCCCAAGGTTTTATCTAACCATCTAGAGATCGGGGCTGAGCTGGAACAGTGACACTTAACTGCTTGCCTCTGAAGGCACGTAGAGTGCAAGGTCCAAAGATCATTTAAGGAGCGTTCTGAGCTTTTTAAAGAAAGAAAATGTGATTGATTCAAACTGCCCCATCCTCAAAATAGTAGTTCACATCTGAGAAAATGTTTCGTAGCTCTGGAAATGTATCTGAACTTGGGCCAGTCATTCGAATGACTCAGGGTGGCAGTGGTGGAACGACTGCTCTTAAGACTCGGCGAGGGTCTGGCGGTCTAGAATTGCAGACTGAAACACGTGACTTGGGTGCATGTGTGCATGCCCGCAACCGGCAGCTGACATTTAGTGCACAGTCTGAGCTGTATTGAGACGCCGCAGTTAATGTCCATCAACATTTTGCATTGACTGGAAGTGGATTATTCCTCCTCCTCCTCCTCCTCCTCCTCCTCCTCCTCCTCCTCCTCCTCCTCCTCCTCCTCCTCCTCCTCCTCCTCCTCCTCCTCGAACTCCTCCTCCTCTTCCTCCTCCTCCTCCTCCTCCCCCTCTTCCTCCTCCTCCCCGTTTTACCTTCTGCCGAGCACTCTTATAGTACTCTTCATTAAAGCGATTCTAATAACGGTTCTGATTGGTTAGTCCCTGGTCTCCTCTAAACAGGATCAGTTATTCCCATTTCACCTTGTTCCCTTTCAAATATTCCCCCCCCTTCTACTAAACCGTTTCATATGTAGCGGTTGGCAACTTAGACTAATTATTGTGCAGTGTAAATGGTCTGTCAGTCCATTTTGAGGTTAAGCGGAAGTGGCACGCTGGCCACACAGCATGGTGGTGTGTGTCTGTACTTGCTCTTTACGCAGCTACACTGGTGGTGGTGGTAGGGAAGTGCATTTGCGTCAGAACCATGAGACAGATCGGTTAAGAAATACTGTGCTCCCAAACGGGATGATTGACGCCTGTAGCAGCGGGCTTCCAAACAATTTAATTTCTGTGGATGTTTTTGTGTGAAGATCCCAGGTGACAATCCTGAATAGGCAAGAAAGGGAATCCCCTTCCCGACCAGAAAATGCCTAGGCTGGAGGTTTTGCATAGTGTCCATTTCTGATGACAAAACAGAAAAGAATAGGACAAGATTGTGACTCTTGGGAATCCCCCCATTTGTCACCTCCAGGCTGCACATGGCACAGAGGACGGCATTTCCTGATTCCCAGATCCCACCTAAGCCAAAGAGAAGGGGCCCCACATGTGACCTAGGCACATCTGTTTATACACCTCCCATATTGTCTTTTTCTTATTCTGTGTACAGGACAGTATCAGAGCTAAAACCAGCCTAACAGTGAAGAAGATGCTACAATGTCATCAGGCAGAGACCATATGGTGTCCTTAGGGGACACGTAGAAGGTCGTTTTTCTATCACTCACTTCTGCTGAAAGTCAGACTCAACCCGGCTTGTTTCAGTATAAGCTCATTCCTCTCATTCCTGTTATGGATGGATTCGCCTCCCTGTAGGATTACCTTTGCTAGGCAACATTCTTTATTTAGCCTCTTAACAGAACCACCAAAACACCTCCAACCCTAGGTAGCCTACGTCCAAGGTTGAAAAGGCCCTAGCAGTTGGCATTTGAGATTTTACAGTGGCTGGGGATGAAACAGCCGATGGGTTTGGAGCAATGGTCTTAGTGTGAGTAGACATCAGCACTAAACCCTGTAGCTGCCCCAAGGAAGGGGGAGGTCTACTCCCTGTGCCATTAGAAGATGCCCAGTGTGGGTTATGTACCGCACACAGAAGGACCCCAATGGGCGTCTGTGGGTAGCAGCAAATAATCCTCAGGGAAACATACTTGCACCCGATGGAGTAGCTGCAGAGAGTGTTTGCCATAGTCTGTTACTGGTAAAGATTACTTGACATGGTACAAGAAACTCAATAGAGTCGACAGAACAACTATAGGTAGCAAGCATGATTTAATGAAGGCAATTTCTGAGTGAGCCTCTTGCAGAGGTTTTCTGCTTGCCTTAGGCACACACAAGTCCTATATATTGAGGTGACAAGGATGTATTTATAGAATATTCCTAAATGGCCATAGGGAAGGCTTGGAACTGAAAAGCAAGCATGTTCCATTTTACCACTTTACCACTTAGAAGAGTGCTAATATTTTAGACCAGCTACGTAGTCAAATCCCAGTTCAATTAATTCTATTAAAACATTGGTGAATGCCATTTAAAAAGTTGTTCCCACCCTCCCCCAAACCCATTTTTGTGGTCACATTCCATGAGGTGACACCCTTGGAATGTAGCCTTGGTCCCTAAGTGCATCACAAACCCTTAATTTTCTTCGGGTTTCACGCACACTCAGCTGATCAGTGTTCCTCAGTGAGCAGAAGCTGTGCCGCTACCTCTATGCGTCCACCTCCCCAGAGGAGTAGATGGGATGCAAACCTTGCTTTGGTCCAGTCCGCGTCGTATTAGACCAGGCTTAGAAGAGTAACAATAGGGGCCCCAATTGTAGTACTTGAGCAGCATTCAGAGGCCAGAGTAACAGAATTCAAATTGGAGTCCAGTGATAATACATAGGAAAAATAAGTCCTAACAAAGCTGAGGAAGAGGATTAACTAGCCGACGGAGAATGGTTTGCCCGAGGATCCCATTTGACTATACGGGACAGAGTTGCAATATTTTATACAATTTGACCAAATCTTCCCCCCTCCCCGCCTAAATCCTGAATCATCCCATGCTCCTCCCCTGATCTGCCCATCTTCCACCCCGTCCAACTATAATTGCCCACTGCATATGCACTAATATTTGTAATCCGTGAGCCTTGTAAACATCCTTGTCTGCTTCTGTAATTCCACACAACCTGGCACACAACCACTATTCTCCATACACTGCTCAGTTGTTCTGGGACCAGGCCAGTGCTATGTACAAACGCTCAATAACAAAAAACACGTGTTCATGCTTCTTGTGCCAGCCCATTCTACCTCCAATCAGTTCTTAGAAGAAGGTCCACTTACCTTTTCATTCTCCGTTTTATTTAGATAGTAATCTCGAGAGGGGAGCCCGAGCCCAGACTGGTCAATCTAAAAGAGGTAAAAAAAAAAAAAGGATTAGTTGGCCGGATGCAATGACGACGGAAAATAGATTTTCAGCCAATTAGGGTCTTCAATGTGTTCCGCTGGGCTCCGAGAAACCTTATTCGGTCTCTGCAGCCAAACAAAGTTTTCCTTTTGCTAAGGGTTCAGACTCAAAGGGGCCATGCTCCACCACACCTGTTACAGCACCTCCATTGCAGGACAACACTCCAGCCCCTAAACCACCTTCCTAGGTTACCCAAAACTAAACCTGGGGTCTCCCCACTCCGGCTCCTGCCCCTATAGAGGGCCACTGGCAGATTGGGAAATAAGTAGGGTCCTTAACTGGTAAGTGCGCCTATGAGGCTGGTCAAATGCCCCTCTCCCCCCAGGTTTATAAGCCCAGGCAACAGACAGCAGCGTTTCACTGTTTACCCTGATGTCACAGATGCTAAGACAGTGCCTTCCTTGGATCTGTGTTGTTTGACCCAAGTATATTGAAACGAAGCAGAATTTACCATAGTCTATTTCGCGGCAATTCAATGTGTACTTGTGTCAAACAGATCCAGGATCACCAAATGTCCCCACGTCCCCCCTACTTACCTAGTCGCTGGCCGCCGCTCCTCCTAGTCTCCTGCGGCGTCAGTTCCGTCCCTCGAACGCCGGTTGGATCCGACACTGCAGGACCCCTTTTCTTTGATGTCCCACGCTCCCAATATTGAGGATGCGGGGGACACTCTGCAACTTCCAAGGTTCGAAAAAAATGTATTGAAAAAATCCTAACTAATGGTAGCGATCGAATTCGGTCAAATCTACCATTTGTTGAAATGTTTTCGATCAATTTGGGTAACACCGCTTCCTTCCATTACACAGCTTTTATAGGCTCAGCAAGGTCTCACAGCCGTCCACTAAGGTTACACAGATTTGTGGGTCTCAGTAGCTGCAAAGTCAGTTGTTTATTAGGATTAGCTCTGCTGCCTATCTTTGGACAGCAGAGCAATCCCCCTCTACCGCCCCCACCAGCCCCCAAACACCTTCCAACCGTTTGCACAGCTCTTACGGGCACTACCGTGTGGCAGCAGAATAATCTTGCAGGGGGCACAGTTTGTAAGAGGCGGCTGAATAAAAGTGAACCGCCTGCAAGATGCATGCAACCAGGGGCAGCACTCCTTTTATTGGTCCTGCCATCTCTATGTGATGCAGCTCTTGCAGTTTAGAGCGATTCTCCAGGTTACAGAAATCTAAAAGCTTCTGGCTTTAGACAACAAAAAGGTTCGGCCTGTTTTTATTTTATGTCCGACTCAGCAGAGTAGAACTCCAGTAAGGGAGAAATTACAGTGCCAACAGCAGACACATCTGCGTAGACATTGTCACTCAAAAAGCAGAGTTCTCTCAAGGGGAACCACCGTAAAATGTTTTATATTAAAATATTGATGTAATTACCAGTGGCATCTTGAATAACACGGCCAGACGTGTTAACAAATGTTAAATAGCTCCAAAAAAAGAGCCATCAGGACGGGGGTTTCGACCTTTCCCATTGCCTCTGATGTTGCCTCAAGCTCCTGCACTAAGTATCAAGCATTGACTTGACTGATCACTGCAGGATACTTTCTACAGCAACGAGAGGCAATTACTGTTGTTACAACATATTTTTCAACTCTGAAGTTCAATGGTACAGTTCAGAAACTGGCAAACTCACAAGTCATACAATTTTGCAAAGGTCTTACATTTTTAGATCCTTAATGTTCTTCTTTCTTTTCCGTTATTTTGGATTTACTTAATGTCTTCTCTAGTTTACTTCTGTTCCTCCTTTCCGTCTAGTGTGACAAGGCCAGTACCCTGAAAGTGTCAAAACGGGATGAACACCATTCTGGGCCTGGGGTGGGACGCCTACCAGGAAGGAGGCCAGAGCCAATCTACCACCGAAAAGGGATGGTAGCAGTCAGGAGGTCACCGATTCCGGTCTTCTCCCCATGTGCCACTTGGTTGATGTGCAGTACCCATTTGCAGCACCCCATGCCAAAGACACCAAATGCACACCAAGTTTTCCTTTTCTTTTCAGAAACGCAGCAGAGGTGAAAGAGACGCTTCAAGGGATTGAGAAAACCCATGAGAGAGGAAATCATCAGCGCCCCGTGCAAAGTCATGTTTACATCCTACAACTGAGGAAGGGCCATCAGGGAGAGAACCGGAGGACCTGCACACCATCTTGGAGTCGCACGCATGCGGCATACAACCACTGCCCGAGTAAAGCAAACCACAGAACGAGGAGCTTGCACGTGGCTGTCTCCAAAGCTGCGCACTTCACACCAGCCTCGGTCTGTCCAGGAAGTGCGTGCCCCCTAGACCACCAGGGACGTAAAAGAAAACCCCACCACATGAAAAAAAGGACTTCCATTAGTGGTGGCAAGGCCAGACCTCCCCAAAACGAACTGGGACGTTGTACAAAATGAACCGCCATTATTGCACAGTGGTCTAAGATGGAGAAAGGGGATGGAGCTTAAGGGTCAATATAAAGACTCTTATATGTAATCCCTCACAGGTGGGGAAGACAAGGCCGCTGGCTAGGGATAGCAGAATAACCAGAGGATAGACCCCAAGAAAAGTTGTGGATTGTTCAAGGGAGGTCAGAGGAAGAGGTTGCAGACCAAGAGAATAGCAGCACGACAGACTGAGTCGTGTGTGGAGGCAATTGTTGGAGCAGACGAGGCATTTAAGGAGTGCAAATAGTACTGCATTGTGAGTGTGGATGAAAGAGTGGCGAGTGCGCTTAGGAGAGGGAGTGTGGGGAGCGCATGTGAAGTGCTTGTGTGAAAGAAAGGAGGCTGTTTCAATAGAAGGTTGGGTGCTGTGGTGGTAGTAGTGTGGAGAAGAGGTGCAGAGGTGAGAGTGGTAGAGTATAGGTGGGAGTGGTAACAATGAAGGGCGGAGGAGGCAGTAGTAGGAGTGGGAGACAGTAGGAGTGCAGGCGGGAGGAGTTTTGAATAGGAAGTAAGGAGTGGAGAGGCGAACATCAGGAAGTGAGAGCAAGAGGAGTGTGTATGCGTGAAAGGAAGGAGACAAACAAGAGCGCCTAAAGGCACAATCCGGCATCCCTGTTTAGATAATTAACCCCTGCATAGTGTAGTGTCAGTCTATGAAATTCCTGAGTGAGGTTAGAAAGAGAAGACGCATGCCTTAAGGTCTTCACTTCAAGTAGAAGTAAAAACCTAGAAAGTAAGGGGTCACTATTCGGTATAAACTACCTTGAGGAGTAGGGACGCCGGGACTAGGGTGGATTGGCGTTTTCTAGACAAGACAGAGGGATAGCCCTATGGCCCCGAAAAATCCAAATAAAAACCCTTGAAGCGTCTGAGATTTGGAGTATTATTTCAGCAATCTGACACTATCCTTCTATGCCCTTTGTTTTCTTTCCACTGCTTACCCTTTTAGCCCATCTTTCCATGTCTTCCCTTCCCTCTCCCCCCATTTACTCCTTTTTTCCTTCATTCCATTTTTCGTTACTTTTCCCATCTTTTCCTCTTCCCTTTCATTCCTTCCATCTGTCTTCCTTGTTTCCTTCCCACCCTTCCCTCCATTGCTCCTCCCTTGTTCCTACATAGTTTTTATTAGATTTGGTCTTTTTTCTCTTTCTAGCTCCGTTTTATTATATCGACCAATCGAGAAGGAGATGGAGACGTCAAGAGACTGAAAGAGGCAATTAGATAGAAAGTCATAAAAATACAGAAGAAAAGAAACAAGAAGATCCTATAGGAAGAAAGAACAAAAAAGAAAAAAGCAGAAGAAAAGAGAAATAATGAGAGAAACGAAAGATGAGGCAAGGGTTGGCATGGGAAGATGGAATGAGAAAAAAAAAGATGGATAGCAGGGGGCCGTTAAGAGGTCTTTGACCAAGATGGTCACAGTTTAGCGCAGCTCAGCTGCAGGCTCTAAATCCTTTGAAAATAGACATCACCAGCAGACAAAGAGAAGCCTCACAGCCCATGGGTGTGCTGTAAGAGCAGACAAGTTTGGCTACACATTTTGGATCCCGACAGCTCCGCAGAGGCCCCGGAGAGCTCAGTAACTCAGGGCGCACAGAGGCTGTACAACGAGGACCTTCTAGTGGCAGCTGGGCAAGAGCAACAAGACCAGGAAAGGCAATAAAATGGAGGGCCTGCAAAGGCCCGAAGGGGTGCAGAGAAAGAGGAAGGCTCGGGCACCTCCCGAGGCCAAATGAGGAGGTGGGGCTGGGTGTGCCAAGAGGCACCAGGGGGTGCTTCGGTGTGATGTGGACTCCATCAGTCAGGAGCCCTATGAAAGTGACATCCCTGCAGCAGGGCACGGGGGGAGGGGGCGAACATCCACCATCTCAGTAGCGTGCTCCATCGCCTGTTTGAATGCACTGCGACAGTGGCGGTGTGCGGGGCTGCAGATCAGGAGGCAGCCACGACACAAAAAGCTTGAAGAAATGAGAAGAGTTGCAGGCTAATAGACGTCAGCTGGGGAGGGTGTTTGCATACCCTGGAGGATGGGTAACTAAGCAGCAGGCGAGGAAGGATGGAGGCCCACGCGAGCACACCACGTGTGCAGCAGTGGCAAGCGAAGGATCCTGTAGGTGAAGCAAGTGTAGAAGAAAACTAGCAGGGGTCCGAATCAGTGGGCGTCGCAGCACCACAGGGATTTCTAAAGGAAAGTGTAGATGCAATGGGCCAGAATCTGATGCAAAGTAAACACATCGCTGGTCAAGATGGAAAAGCTGAGCAGACAAATCACAGAGGCCGAGAACTGGATCAGCAAGGTGAAAGACCGTACTGCTCTGTGAAAAGGATATGGACATGACGCTCTTGGGAGGTGAAAGGAATCACTGCCAATTCCTGGAAGGATGGTCACGCAGGAATAATATACGCCTGACGTGGCTGATGGAAACAACCAACGCAGGGCACCATGGAGAGCTTTGTGGAGCAATTGCTAATGAACATATCCGACAACCCCTCAGTGACGCACAACTTCACAGTGGAGCAAGCGCACAGATAGTTGACGACAAGATCACCACCTGAGGCCCATCAGCACCCAATAATCATCAGGCTGCTTAACTAAAGGGACCACGAGATCCTACTGCCTGCGGCTATAGAGAAGAAAAAGCTCTTATACGCTCCTGCTAAACTACCCCTGTTCTGGATCTTAGCACAGCAGTGCAGGATGTGGGGAAGAAATTCTAGAAAGCTGGGCTCCCACACACCACATTCTACCCCGCCAAGCTCAGAGTATCCTCAGAGGGAAAATGTATTGCTTCACAGATCCGACTGTGGTGAAAGTTTGCATGGAGGAAAATTGAGGCCCAGAAAAGACAGTGAGCTAGGTATCCAGCTGCAGAGGAAATGACAGAAGGAAATGGCTGAACTAAACATGAAGTGTGGCTACTGACACGACCCTCAGCACCCTGAATAAGTTCTCCCCGTGGGTAGCTTGTAACTGTGGCAAAGACCAGCCCATGGACAGCTGCTGTGACCAAATGGCACCTCGTCAGCCCATGTGATGTGTACTTGCGGTTTAGCTACTTGCTTTGGGGTGTGATTGGTGGTCTGATGGTTAATGTTTGGGAACCAGCGTGGAAGAGGAGTGGGAGGGTGTAAGCAGTCTCATCCCAGTATGGGGCAGGGGGGTGGTGGGGAAGATCACGGCAGTGTTACGTGAAGCCTATTGTTGAACACAGTTTGTTGTAAAGTTATGAGCTTTGGTGACTAAAGTGGGATGGATAGTGTGGTGAGCCAGAAGAACAACTCGGGCGATTGCGAGTCATGTTTCATGTGTTTTATTAAAAATAAAAGGAATCAAACGATAACTTACCCTATTTCATGAGGGATTGTTCTCTACCTAACAAAACAAAACTACGAGTGGATGCTAAGGTCCAAATGAAAACTCTTTAGTCTGAATCCTATGTAGCCAACGGGCCCTACCACTTATAAAACACCTAACTAAAAGAAGAAAAGGGGGAGACTTTGTACACTAGCCTCAGCAATGCTTCTGCCTGGCCCAGTCTATGCTTGACTAGTTGTCAGTCTTCCAAAGTTCCTTTTCCTTAGCAGGATATTCTTTCCAGCCTTGCCACCAAATTAAGTTTTGCAGTCTCTCCTTTTAATAAAGAAAACTGTTGCTTGATGCAAACAATTACATTTCTCCAGGATTGCTTGAGACCACCAAAAAAACAACAACATTTCTGTCCTTTCCTCCATTGAGGTGCTGGGACTAAGTTCTGTAGTCCTCAGACAGCTTCTTTTATTTCACACAAGTTATTTTGAATAAGGTGGTATTCTGCCCAATCTTTCTTAGCATTAATTAAATGATTCATATCTCCTTCTTTATCCTTGTATGTGTTAGTTGCATACTCCGGTTTCTCAGGCTCGCCCAACTGAAAAGCTTTTTCCAGCCGTTATTCAGTGTTAGTACTTTTCTCAGTCCCCCTTTCATAAGGTGTTTTTACTCTCTGGTTTCTCAGGCTCCCGTAACCTGAAAAGCTTTTCCAGCGATTTTTCCCAACATTCGCATTACTCTCACACCCCCTTTTATAGGCTATTTCCACACTTGGCTTTCTCAGGCTCTCATAACCGGGATGTGTTCCCCAGCTATTATTCGCAATCTTGGTACCATGGAGCGTTATGTTATGTCTTCCGTCTGTTTTTTCAGGCTCCCAAAACCTCTTTGGCTTTCCCTTCAGCTACATTTCTGTTGCTACGGTTCGACATGCACAGAGTTCAGGGATCTGAGCTCCCTCATACGGTCTGTCTTGGCATCAGTTACCGGCCTCCTGGGTCACCACAGGTTCTGATTGGTCTCGCCACCAGACGAGACCGGCATCTTTCCGGCTCTGCTCTTGTTCCTAGCAGGGCTTCTAGGTCAGATAGAACGTCAACCCGTAGGCGTTCGGTTAGCGTTTTGTTCGTCCTCCTTGCTTCCGCTTACTCATGGACCAGCGTGGCTCCGCCCCTCCAGCTCGTCAATACTACGAAGGCTCCTCTCTGCATAGCAGTCCCACTGTCTCCATAGCGGTCTCCCTTTGCTTCACCTGAGAATTCTGGGCAAGACTCCTTGCCCAAAGTGGAAATCAAGCCAGTGTTTAACCAGGATGGGGACAGGAGGGTATGTGCAGTGGACATTTACATTTTTTTGTGGATAATTACATGGTTTTATACACCTTGAAAACCCAATCCCTTGCTAAACCGATATGCTTGACGGGGTACACCTCCTGTGTATCCCCCAAGCAAGCGATGATCCCAAATGTCGAGAGCACCATAGAGAACATTAAAACACTGCCGCAGAATTTTACAAAGGCTATTCTGATATTCTAGCTCCTTTTTGGAAAAGTCCCTGCAAGAACTCCCAGGAGGCAGCGGCGCTCCAAACTCAACTAGCAACACCCTCATTACTCTCCTCTTGAAGACAGGCAAAACAGAGCAGCAGTGTAAATCCTATAGGGAACTCTCACTATTCTCTGTAGAAAAAAAGATCCTAGTGAAAATACTGACTATTCGACTGCTCCTGCTGATGCCCGAACTGGTCAGACCCGGCCAGGCAGGCTTCATCCCAGGCAGAGCCACCCAACAAAACCTGCAAAAACCATTCACCCTCCTTCATGAATTGGACCCCAGGGCACAGACAGTACTTGCTACATTAGACACAGGAAACAAACTGGTTTTATGCAGGGATTGTGTTTTGCATAGATAGAACATAGCTGCTCTTTGCACGTCAAGCATGTAAACTGCTTTCTTCTCCTTTGTTTTCCAGTTTTATAGATCAAGTCGCTTGACATTGAGATAAATTGAGGCGGGCAATTCTGAATTGTGACAAAAGAGGAGTATTTAGAGTGCTTGAAGTTTGCTTACCCTTTCTTACTGATGTGATCACAAGGAAAAAAGCCATCTTGTAAGTGAGATCATTTAGGGAATCTTTGTGCATAGGCGCAAAGAAGGAACACATTCGATGTAGGGCTGTATTCAGATTACCCTGCTGTGGAGGTGCGCCACTGGAGGATATATATTTTTCATCCCTTCCATTAAAGCTTTGATCATTGATCTCTGGTGCTAAAAAGGATTTGATAATAAAATTGGGCCTAGAATAAATAAAATGAGAAAGGGCTTCCTGGCAAGAGAAATGACAGTCACCGACTTTGGCACTTATTGGAGATTTCATCCTCTTGCTGTCACAATCAAAAGGACCCTTGTCACCTGCATTTTGCTGACTATTAGCGCTGTGAATCGAAAATTACAAATATGTAACAGAAAACTACATGGGATTTCTAGGACAACAAGATGCACTTCAAGACAAGAACAACAAATGTACTTCAAGACAATTTACTTTTAATAGTGATAACATGGAAACGTCCATTTAGGTGAAGTATCCTTTGCGTCTCATGGAGAACAGTTCCAATTGCATAACAAACAAATAAATGCATTTAAAATGAAGAAATAAAATACTTAAAATGTGTAAAAGCAAAATCAAGTAGTGCATTGATATGAACTTAGGTACTTAGGTAAAAACGATCAGAATTCAATCAAACAACTTAAAACATGTTCTCCAAATCACAGAATCTGAAGTTTTATCTAAACAGCACAGATGAGTCAGAAATGAGAGTATAAAAAAACCAAATGAGTAATTCTTCAGAACGATTACAGCAACCCTCTTATTGATTCCCTAGATGTCGTCCTAGATGGAGCCTCTTCCCATGAGGCCAGTGAGGTGAGGCTGCTACCGGATAGTCAGCAGGTGGATCTCATGGGGAGGGAAACCATGATGGGATAAGTGACAATGTGGGGAGAATGTGGTATCCCATAGCCCACCTAACCCTAACCTCATGCAGACTGACAGAGAAAAAAAACAGAGGCATGCGCCAAGCTCCACAAAAGCATCTGGAAGGCAACGCTGATCTGACAGGAACTGATTGCAACTCGCACTGCCCTCAAAGTCGCAGCCCATCTCTCTTCATTGATCCGGGTAGCAGCGAGTGTCTGGTCACTGATCGCCCTAGTTTGTTGAAGAGAGTGGGTACACATGACCAAGATGAAGCTCTTTCCGATTGCAGCGTTGGTCGTCACCAGCATCTTGGCTGATGTAGATGATAAAAAGGAAGAAGTTGGCACGGTAGTTGGAGTTGATCTTGGCACCACATATTCCTGAGTGGGAGTTTTCAAAAACGATGTATTGAAATAATTGACAATGACTAAGGTAACTAGATTACTCCCTCCTATGCAGCATTCACTCCAGAAGGGGAGCATCTCATAGGTGATGCTGCAAAAAACCAGCCGACATCCAATCCAGAAAATAATTTGATGTAAAAAGACTTAGACGCACATGGAATGACCCTTCTGTACAGCAGTACATCAAGTATTTGCCTTTCAAGGTGATTGAAAAGAAAACAAACCCTAACACACCTTCCTACGCCCTCCCACCAACACTTTCCCCTAGTGTTCCTATATGTTTTTGCGATACCATCAATATAGGAAGTACTGGGATGAGGAAGTGTGTGGCATCAAAGGGACATGTATCCTTTAAGTACTGAGAGGAGGGAGAGACCAAATGACTCACTGGAAGACCTCAAGATCAGTATTGGGACGAAGAAGTGCGCAAGCATAAAGAGCACTCATGAGTACTTGAAAGGACAGTCTAGTGTTTCCAGAAACCAGATTGGGCAGCACCCATTCAAAACTGAAGAGCGATACCAGGAAGGAGAGAGAAGCCCCCCCTAGAGGAACTGCATGACAGGAAGCAAATTGGAGCAGAGAGCAGAGAAGGTCATTGCTGGGGATGCTGCCCTGCAGGAAGAGCCGTCCCTTACCGGTCCGCTGTGGAGAGACCGACCGGAGCTGTGGAGAAGCAGGCGTCCAGGCACAGGAAGCAGCTGAAACATGCAGTTAACAGGAGAAGCGCAGCCCGCAAGGAACCGAATGCTGCGGAGCTGCCACAGCACACAAGAAAGCTGCAGGGGCCGTGAGAGGCCCAAAAGGACACAGAAAAGACTCGGCGACCGACCGAAGAACATTGGCAAGCCCCTTTCAGGTATCTGGGTTCCCAGGATGTTTGGTGGGCGCCTCCAGAAGGGCTGACAAGTGTCCAAACATGGGTCAGGGGATGCACCCTTTTATGAAGAGTACCCCAAGTCTTCTTCATAGTCACAGTAACTGGCAGGATAGTGAATCAGGGTGTAGTATTTGGGTTCTTGTAGTAATCACAGGTAAGGAGGAATCACGCTGGACGCAGATAAGTACAAATGGAAGTAGACTATTATGTTACAGGGCTAGTTATGAAAGGGAGGTGGGAGCCAAGATAGAAACATCCTCTCCAGTTAACATCTCCAATCCTGTGCATCAACCGCCACTCCTGGAACCTTCAGGTACCGTAAGGTTCCAGACTACCCAGCTACATTTCATAGCTTGCATTGTGTGCACCAATGCAAGACCCATACTACACAGGGCTACCACAAAAAGACAAGAGAAACCAAGGGTCTGGGACCTGCACTCGTACGACTGGGAGATCATGTGAACTTTTGAAGTGCAAACCAAGCCAGGGAAATATTGAACCGTGAATTGTTAAAGCAAAAGGGGCAAAGAAGCAAGGGGAAGGGAGGCATTCCCGCTGACATTGTGAACTGCATACTAAAGTCTGAGAAAGGCTTTGGGGAAGGGAGTCGTGCCCCGGGAAGCTAAGAAAGATCAGGCAAAGGCAGCCCAATATCAGCGGTGTATATTGTGAAGCCAAAGAGAAGAAAGCCTGGGGGAGGGAAACTTTTCCCCTGGCACTGTGGCGGCATTGAGAACAAAATACCTGGAGAAGAGAGGCATTCCCCAGGAACCCAAAAGTGAAGCAAACTATGGACAATAAGGAATGATGTTTGAGTTGGAACTTTGCATGTTGAATTGGATCTGAGATCTTAACAGCATCACAGTTTGGAACGTTGTTTACTGGGAAAGGGACAGAGACCTGTGAAAGGGAATTATTCTCTCAGGTGATGTTCCCACCTACAATTGGAACTGTGGTTCATTATCCAGAAGAAGGGAGTCGTTCTTCTGGACCAGGAAGATCCACTACCTCTTTTATATTAGTTACAAGCGTGTGGGACCGAAGGAGGCATTTTGACTTGACGGTGGACTCTTCATTTACTTGGACCTTCTGACCGATTCCTTAGTTCGTTAGTAGAGTCAGGGAAACTCCTCAGAGTTAGGGAGAGATAGGTTTACTCTTTATTTTTACCTAAATAAAAGTGTATGCCAACAAACATGCTACTTGTGCGTCAGTCTCCTCATTCTGCACCCTTACACCTTCCACTATTTTGGTCAGAGGGTTGGAAAAGCACACCTCTAACCAACTGGGAGTTGGATTAGAGGAACATATAATGGGATACCCATAGAAGGGGGGGAAGAGAGTTTTCAACTAAGTATCTTTTACTGGAGCATAGTACATCTCCAGCTCAGACATATAGAGGGATTGAAAGTTACTTGCATGCCTTTTTAAAACTGGGCATGCCATCCGAAAAGAGAGACAGACAGACATGACACACACAAACACACCAACACGTTGGTAGAGTAAAAATAAATATGATTGCTATTTTATTTCTTTAACTTTCTCTGGTAACATACTTGTCTTGATGCAGGGGAAAATCAAATGTTTAACCATTTTTGCATTCTGTCAAATGTTCTAGTGAATGCTGAGCAGAAGTGTTAGAATGCCTACTGTCTTTTAGATTATCATACTATTTAGAGGAAGTCACTGAAAGTGAATGCATTTGTGGACTTGTGATAGCGAGTGTCATACAGGCAGGAGAAATGTCATTTGTATTGATCTTTGTTTTGGATACATGTATATTGTAGTGATTGGGGGTAAAGCTGGGGGTAAAGCTGTAGAGAGACTTGGTTAGTTTGGGTGCCAAATCCTTCTCCCCAGAGGGGAGCCACCCCTGTGAGGCTAGGGAGGTGAGCCCACTCTGCAAGACCCTCCCTAGGAGTCTGGGCAAGTGGGACCTCACTGGAAGTGACTCTCCTCTCAGAGACAAGGACTTCCATTCCAATGAGAACCCCCCTGAACAGACTACATATTGTCCACATACATGGCACTGGAAAGGGCTGAGTGTTCTCTGTTTTTTACTACAAGAACCAGCAATCCTCCTTCCTCCCTACTACCTTCCGGTAATACCAACTCGTTATCTGAGGGCCACCACAAGTGAAAAAAGGACACTTTCTGATCCCGATGACTTGCGTGCACAGAAAAGTACTGTGAATGGCGAGGGACTGGGGAAGCCATGCACAACTCTTATGCAGGGAGGAGAATCCACGGCATGAAGAGGCGAGCCTCTGGAAACACGTCCTGGAGAGTCGGAGCTATGCACAGACACAGAAGTGTAATGGGAGAGAGGCCTGCTAGCTGGAGGCTACGAAGCAGGTACCCTGACCAAGCAGGCGGCTCCAAGCAAAAAGGGAGCCTAGGTGGGAAGCAACCCATCCTTTCTGGTGGCATGTCCACTCAAACTCTGTAGTGGGCTGGGCACTGAGCAACAGATGCTGAAACCAGAAATAAGCAAGGAGCTACGAGCTCCATATGGTGAGTGCTGGTCCAAGAGAGACGAGCACGAACAGGGAGGCGAGCGATCCCGCCGTGAAGACGCCAGCAAAGGCAACACGCTGTGGGGTCAGAAACTGCCAAAACCATTCTTGGTACGAGACACTGGGAAACCGATACGAGCACAAGACCTAGGTAATCGGGAATAAGAACGTTGTTAATATCGCTTGTCAAGGCTGTAAAAGTCACTGTATGCGTGAAAGCCTGCAAGCATGGAATGGGCGTGCAGCTCCATGTAAAGAGTTAAAGAAACACAAGCACCATCTATGAAGGCTGGGGAAGCCATGTTCAGTATCAGAAAGTGAGAGATTTATATGGACACACATCTTGTGGACCAGGGGGTCAAAGGAACGCATATGATTAATAGCCAGGCTGCGGGACCCAACAAATGTGTCAAAGCACTTCAATTGAGAGATAACAAACCCACCACATAGCCACAAGACCTTGTGAAGTCCCAGTGCCACAGGAGGTGGGATAAAGGAGAATACATGCACAAGTAATCCTGTAGGGATTTTTACTACTGGTAAAAGCTAAATTGAGCCTGGAGGAATTTAGCCAATGATTAACCACGAATGAGAAAGCCAAAAGGAATTGTCTTTTGTTCTCCACAAAGGGGGAAAGCAAGAACTGTAAAAAATAATTTTAAATGACAAACTATATACAAGGACTGGATATCGTGTAAGGGTATCCTAACTGAACTTTGAAACCGAGATAAGTCCTCCAAGAGCCAGGTCAGGCAGAAGCACATGCCAACATTGTTCTGCAAGCCTCTTCTTTTTAAAATCATTTTTTCTAAAGTGGTAGAGCCAGTTAGTAACGTAAGCATTTTGACTCAGGATTTGGAGTACGACTAACACCTTTAGTTTTTGTTTTAGATGGCAGGGAATTTTCAACATTGTGATGGGGCCAGTTAGGCATTTTTATTTTATTTTGAATAAACACATATATACCATGATCCATTGTTGTCTGAGTCCTCCTCTGGTACGCCACAGTTGCTTCCCTTTTTGTAAAAAGAAATGTCAATTTTCACTGCCTCACTATCTGTTCTTTGCCCTGAAGCGTGCAGGTGGGTGTGGGGGATTATATATATGGGAGCATGAGAGTGGTATGTCACATCTGTGTTACCCAATATTTAAATATATACAAATACTAGACAGTGCCTTCCACCAAGTCATCTTTTGTGAGGTGGTGCATGCTGCCAGGGTTGCTAAATGTAACCTCAGGAAGTTGTATATTAACTCAGAGTTTATAAAGAATAGCCAACAACTGGATTGACCGGTTTCTTTTTAAACGATGACTTCTGGCCTCCCAAAGTATGTTCATGAATTGTTGAGGCAAGCTTAAGTGACCAAACTATGACCTCAGTAGCCAGATTGCCAAGTTTATAGCTTGTGATTTGTGGTGCTTGATCGGTTTATTTTCTGTTTTAACAGGTTGTGCACTGTACGAAATGTTATTGTTGTTGGAGCAACAAGTGGAGCAGGTAAGGATGCTGCACTTGATGTGCCCATATTGGAGTAATGAGGATTAGTCTCATGCTCATGGAGAGATTTGTGAATTGGGGAGGGAAGCAAATGCAAATTTCCCTGACCAATTCATCCATGGCATGTTGCTGAGGGACCCTGGTTGCAGGTATCTGGATGTGAAGACTAGGCATCTTGAATGTAGATTTGTTTGAAATAAGTCTGTCTGGATGTCCCCATTTTTTTTAAATTTGAGTGCATTTGTGTTGTGGTCCAACTCATGCTCCTGATAAGGCCGTCTGAGACAATTTTGCTCCTCTGATACATGTTGGGCTTAAATGAACACTTGTATGCACCACCACCATCCACATCTGCTGAGCGAGTACCCACTGTCTCAGTGAGTGGGCTCTATCTTGTTTGTTTCCGTAGAACATGGCTGTTGTGTTGTCTGTGTTCATGAGGATGGTCCTGCAGTGGAGCAGAGTTTGAAAACTGCATCATGCTTTTTGTATGTTCCAACATGCTTATGTGCAGTGATGCCCGTTGAGATGTCCATTGGCCCCGGTGCCATGAGCAGCTGGCTGCATGCGCCCCACCACAACTATGAAGTATCTGTTACTGTAACCTACACTGGCAGATTCAACAAAGGTGTTCTTTTTACCATGTTTGCCAGAGGGCAGCAGTGCCTTTACTACCTTTTGGCAAATTATCGCTAGATTGCTCAACCCCACTTGTGGCCATTGACTTGCGAGCATCTCTTGAAGAGGCTGCGTGGGTATTACAAAAAAGGGACGAGGAGCACGCAAGATGCCATCATTCCTAATAGGCTCATTATTTTGGGTGTTAGGGACTGCATGACTTGGTGAAAAGGGATCTGTGCCGCTGCCCTTTACTGTGAATGATGAGCCATTGCCGTTCTTATGTCCAGGATTATCATGAGGAACTTTGTGTGTTGGCTCAAGACTAAGCTTGTCTTTTGAACATTTGAGAAACTCAGATGATGAAGGCGAGTGATGATTCTTTGAAGGTTTGCACAGCAGTGGCTGGCACTTTCCCTTATGAGAAAATCATCCATAATGGGATATACTGCAAAGTTTTGTTGGTGCGAGTGTGCTGCGACTACTACCAGAACCTGGGTGAACATGAGGTACTTATGGAATCCAAAATTGAAGTACCTTTAACTAATTAGTGACATTTTGCCACTTTAACCGAGAATCATTTGCAATGAGCTGGGAACATGGAAACACAAAAGCAGTGATCTTTCATGCCCAGCGTCACCATGCCCTTTTGAAGGAGGGATGGGGGTTGGTGAGAGGTTACCTCCTGTAGTGTGGGCCATCCTGCATTTTGACAAACTCGTTAGTAGAGAGTCACTGGCCTCAATGTTATGTTTTTTGGAACAAGGGAAGACACTGAGCAGATACCTTTTTTTCCTGATGTTTGGGCATTTCTGCGAATGTCCTTTTCAAATCAGAATCCGTTCATCTCAAAGAAGTTGCTGATGATGACCCATAAATCTTCTGTGTCGCGGTGGAAGATGGCGCAGTTTCCAGATGAGCTTGATCTAGTAGCCCTGCCTTGCTGTGCTTACCACCCACTTGTCTGTTGAGATCCCCTCCCATGTGTGGATGAATGATCCTAGTTGGCACATTAATGAAGAGAGATGGGAGGTGACCTAGACTTGGATGTCCCTGCTTTGTGGAGAAGGCTGCTACCCTTGAGGGGAGAGCATCTTTCCCAACCTCTTCCAAGGTGATGGGCTCTTTGTTGTGTGATTTACAAATCGGTCTGCCTGCCTGATGTGACTTGCCCCCACATACCATAGCAGAATTGGGAATATTGAAAAGCGTAGTAGAAAGCTTGGGTCCAGAAATGTGATTCTGCCTTATGGGGAGCCTCTGAAGTGGTAGTTATTACCCACGATTTGCCTTTGAGATGTACGTTTTTGTAATAGATTTGTTCAAGAGTGTCATTGACGCCTTTCCCAAATAGTAGCCTAGCTAACAAGGTGTCTGCCAGCTATTTAAAGAGGCTGTGTAGTTAACCACACTGTGCCCACGCTATCTGGCATTCAAGGCCGTGGCATTATCAATCTGTGCAGTACACATCTGTGGTTGCCTCCCAATACCATATCATTTCTTGCTCTCTCTTTCTGGTTGCGGCTCACAGAGGTGCAGCTGCCCTTTTCCCGGTGGTGGTTACCATTAGAGTCGGGTGTAGGCTGACCCTGAATATATAATGAGTCTGAAGGAAGGCAGTAGTTTCTTACCTATAACTCCATTTCTCCAGCATTGGCATCTTTCATAGATTCACATGCTGTGAATATTGGCCGTCAGGTTGGGAAAACCTCGGTAACTTTAGTATAGTAGTTTTCAAATGGAAAAAAAACATTGACACCTTGAATGTACCATCAACGTTGTTATGGGTGCTTTAGGCCGTACCAATGTGACGTCAAAGTATAGCTCTGCCCCTGCGGCATGTGAATCCATGAAAGATAGCAACGCTGGAGAAATGGAGTTACAGGTAAGAACCTACTCCCTTCTCCATGCTGTCAATAGACTTTGTAGCAGCAAGAACCTGGAGGTGCATAACAGGCAAACAGGACAGACGTAAGGCAACATGATCAACAAGAGAAAGACATCACTTCAAATGAATCCATGAACAGGCGTAGAGCCAAAAACCCAGGAAGCTGCGGGCCTAACTTACTGGAACAGGCATTGGAGCACCGCTTGTCCCACCTGTACGTCCTTAGCATTCTGTTGATTCAGACAGTAGTGCCTGATGAACCTGTGGGGCACTGCCCATGTCACTGCCTGGCAAATGTCTCTGGTCGGTATGCCTGCCCAAAGAGCCGCCCAAGTCGCTGTGGACCTTGTCAAGTGAGCCCTGGAAGCCGACTGCAAAGACTTGTTGGCCTTGGAGTGGCAGAAAAAATAGTGGACGCCACCCAGCGTGAGATGCCTTGCTTGGAAATCGGCCTCCCTCTGTTGGAAGGGCAGAAAGCCACAAAAAGTTGCTTGGAAGCTCTGAACGAAGTAGTGTGATCTAGATAGTACTTCAGAGCTCTTTTGATGTCAAGGGAATGCAAGGCTCTTTCTGCTGGAGTCAAAGCATACGGAAAAAAGTTGGTAAGGCAATAGTAGTGTTCTTGTGAAGGTCCGATGGAATCTACAGAAGTGCAGATTTGTAGAGAGAAGAATCTTGTCCTTTCAGAAGTGCATATATTGAGTGTCAATGACCAGAGCCTGCAGTTCTGATACACGCCTGGAGGACGTAATGGCCATGAGAAAAGTGAGAAATGTTATCGCAGCCATTGACATAGGCTCAAACTGTGGTTTCATGAGTGCTGAGAGCACAAGGTTGAGGCTCCAAACCGGAGGAAGCTTTTTCTTCAGAGGAAAAATCCTGAAAAGACTCTTGAGGAAATGTTTGATCAAATCTGTCACTGAACAGAGGCATAGAATTCCTTTACTATGTGAATCTGGAAATCGCCCCCAGGTGAACCTTAATAGACGAGATTGCGAGACCATCCTTTGCTAACACCAAAAGGTAAGGAAAAAGTTGCTGAGGCAACACCCACAATGGCTGTAGATCAGGTTGTTCAGAACACCAGACACAGAACCTTTTCCACTTACTGGTGTATGATGCGTTGCTAGACGGAGCCCTTGCCACAGCCAAAATGCGGCGACAATCCTGAGATATATTTAGGTTGCCGACCTCTAATTATTCAGGAACCATGCAGCCAGGTTGAGGGAGCCTGGGTTCTGATGCCACACTATCCCCTTGTTCTGAGAGAGAAGATCCGGCTGGGAACCCAGGTGAAGAGAATCGTCCTTCGCTAGATGAACGTCAGAGAACCAGGTCTGCCTGGGACAGAAAGGAGCAACCAGAATGATTTTGCAGGGAACTCTGCAACATCTGAACTGTTTTCCTTATCAGGGGAAAAGGAAGAAACGCGTAGGCGAACATCCCCGTCCATGGAAAAGAGAATGCGTCCCCCCTGCAGTCCGTATAAGTAACCCGGCTGGCGAACTGACAGCGCTGCTTGTTCTCAAGGCCGACAATAGGTCCAAAGGGGGAGTGCCCCATCTGTCAAAAATTCTCGCCACCTGGGATGAGTTCAGTTGCCATTCGTGCATCTGAGAAGATGCCCTGCTGAGGGAATCTGCCTGTATGTTTTGAGCACCTGGCAGGTGGAAAACCAGGATCTGAATTCTGTGGCGTATGGCCTAGTGCCAGATGGTTTAGGCTTCCTGGGAAAGGGGACGCAAGTGCGTTCCCCCCTGCTTGCACAGATAGAACATGGTCATGGTGTTGTCAGTGAGAATCCTTACCACCGAGTCCTGGATGAGGGGAAGAAACGACTTGAGCGCCCAGTGTACTGCTCTCAGATCTAGGACGTTGATATACCTAGAGACCTCTGTGGAAGACCATATGCCTTTGACTTGGAACTGGTCCAGATGAGCACCCACCCGGTCTGCAAGACATCTGTCACGATAGTGAATCAAAAATCTGGTTCCACCAGGGGCATGCCCTGCCCGATGTTGACAGGATGAGTCCACCACTGCAGGTCGTCTGCCAGAGATCGGGAAATGATCACCTTGTCCGTCCAGGAGACCTGGATCTGTGACCACCTGGAATTTAGCAATTCCTGCGCTGGCCGCATAAAGATTGGGAATGAGTGGGATGCAGGATGACATGGTGCCGAGGAGAGACATGAACGAGTGGACCAGGACCGACGTTCCTGGTGAAAAAGAGCCTGCCAGAGACGAGTGTTTCACTATCCTCTCCTTCGAAAGCTTGACTTGATTGAGAGCTGTCTGGAACTGCGCTCCCAGAAAGACCAACTCCTTTGAGGGCGTCAGAAACGATTTGCTCAAGTTTATGATGAAGCCCAGACGTTGCAGATGGACCATAGTGGCGTTGAGAGACTCCAATGTCCGCTGGTACGTTGTCCCCCTGACCAACCAATCATCCAGGTATGGGTAAACATGGTGTCCATTCCTGAGGAGGAAAGCTGCCACCAGAGCTAGACACTTGGTGAACATCCTCGGGGCCGACTTTAGGCCAAAAGTGAGAACCTGAAATTGGGAATGGCTGTTGCCCACCATGAACTGGAGAAATTTCGATGCCTTGGAAGCATAGGAATGTGAAAGTAAGCGTCGTCGAGATCTAGAGATGCCAAAAACTCTTTGCATAACGTCTTGCAACGTTAGCATCCTGAACTTTTGGTTTTTTAGGTTCTTGTTGAGCAGCCGCAGATCTAGAATGGGGTGCCATTTTCCTTTTGGTTTCTTGACTACGAAAACCTGGAATAGATGCCTTTTTCCTTTCGCCGATGGGGGAACCCTCTCGATTGCCCCTTTTTACGGCATGAGACGAACCTCCTGACGCAAGACGTGAAGGTGAGCCGGAGACGTTTCTACCGGTGGAACTCTAGCAAGTGGATGTACTGGACTGCTCCCAGCACCCATTTGTCCGTTGTAATTGAACACCACTTGAAGTGGAACGCCAACCTCCCTCCCAGCCAACTGCTCCTGGGCAGTCGCTGCTGAGGCTTACTTTTACTGCCGCTTTGCGAATGGGAGGATCACCTTTAACTCGGACCTTGGTATTCCTTGCTCTGCTGGGTGGCCTGAAAGGAACGCCTGTACCCTTGGGAGTAGCGGGTGGATCTACCGTATCCCTTGTCTCGAGAACCTGAAAACCTTGCATTTCCCAGAGAGGCCACGGTTCTCATTCTCAGGAGGAGTGGCGCACTTGTGCTGGGTGCAAGCCTACTAGACGCTGCAGAAACAACCGAATCTGGGGTAGGTTGCGATTTCAGGTACTTCAGGGTGGAGTGAAGAGCCTTGAACATCTTTTCCAAGTGGCCCGGCTCTGTAAACGGGTGCCTCGTCATACGGAGCCCCTCCTGCCAAACGTAATACAATATAGGGATAGAGAAAACCGCCTTTATACTCTTCCCCATGTGGGAAAACAGAAAACGGTTCCTCTTTTTCTCCTCTGGGATGAGACCAAATTTGTGACAGGCTTTAGCCATCATGGCATGGAAAGCCCCAATATCATCCGGTGTTGATGGTTGGGCCGGACTACTTGGATCTTCCTGGTCCAGGTCTGTATCCCAGGTATCTGCCATTCTGGGAGAAGAAGAAACTGTGGAGAGTGTGTCCTGCGGAGCAATGTCTTGCTCTGAATCCTCAAGCTTCCCTTCCTCCTGATCCCTTCAGGGAGGAGTAAAAATCCTAGGGGAAGGCAGAGGAGGTCTAGGCAGGGATGATCTCCTACGGCGAGGCCCGTGGCTGCGGGAGGCATCCTTCTGAGGAGGCTCAGCTGGCAGGCTTAGCAGTACCGGAACTGACTGAGCCTGAGGAACCGGGAGCCTGGCGTACAAATGCCCTAGGAGAGCCTGCAAAGTAGTTGGCACCTGCATCAAGAGCAATGAGTGTGGGCTGATGAGGATACTGAGGTGGCACAGACCCCAGACCCCGCTGACGTGGACAGAAGGGAATGCTGGACACCCAAAACAGACGGATCCAGGAAAGGTTGATCTGAACCCTTTTCCTCGGAATCCGATTCCAAATCTGCACGGTCGTCGAAGACTGGAGCCCCAAAGTCAGAAATGTCATGTAGGAGTATGTCCTCAGGCAGCATGATTGGAAACCCTTTTAGAAGATTGTGCTCCGTAGCCACCTTGGAATGCTTCGAGACATCCCTGGAAGGCGGAACCACCACCTCGGGACGAACAGGTCTAGCAGAGGGAGTATGTGTCACCGGAGCTTTAGTCGTCAACAGCATGGTGTTTGTTGGGACAGCGGATGGCAGGGCTGTCAACACCGGTAGAGTCCCTGATGAACCAGTTGTCATCGGCGTAGCTGTCGACGAGGAGAGAGTCGCAGACGCTGTCTACAACCACGACATCACGGTTTATGGAGAAGGTAGCCGCTTGGATGACGACCTGGACCTGTGCTTCAATGATTCATGGACCGAAGAAAACCTACGGGAAGTTGATGAGGAGCGCCGCTTGTCCTTGGCCGAAGACCTCTGTTGACGAGGAGGATGAATGAGGCCTGAATTTCTCCTTCTCCGTTGACGAAGACTTGCGTGCTGGATCCTTGGATTTCGGCTGGTGTGCGCCCCTCTCCTTAGATTTTTCAGAGCATGATGCAGATGCGCCCTGAGAGGGGGGGAATTATCGACCCCTCAACATTTGACGAAGGCGGAGCAGCAGAAGACCTCTTGGCTTCAGATGAAGGCCTGGGATCACCAGTGCGCTGCTTCTTAGGCAGTGCTTCCTCCGACCTAGCCTTCTGGCGTGACAGCAACCTCTTGGCCGAGGGACTGGAGGACCTGCCACCGCAGGAAGAGCAAACTCCCGAAGCCGGATAGGCACCCTCATTCAGCCAGCAAATGAAAACGTCCGTTTCTGTCCTTGAGGGTTTTTTGGGAAAACCTCTGACATTTGTCGCAGTTGTCGGACGAGTGATTGGGATACAAGCAGTACAGGCACTCCGAATGGCCGTCCCCGTCGTACACATTCTTGAGGCCGCAGGACTTCCTCTGACGCGAAGATAACATAACGGGACACGGAAAAAACACCTTTGTCGGGACGAATGAGTGGAAAACAGCGAAAGCTGACTTGAAGAAACTGAAGTTTGCACACAAAAAAGACAATGGGCCTCATTACACGGTAGGCGGTAAGGGTTTACCGGTACCGGTAAGGGCACCGGTACCGGTAAACCCTTACCGCCTTACTACGAGGTTCCTTTGCGGGACCCGACCTTAACGGCTGGTTTTACCAGCCGTTAAGGAACGGGCCCGCTAAGGGACCTTGGTGCTAATTACGGTACCGCAATTTGCGGTACCGTAATTAGCGCCTTCCCCATTCCCATTGAGCCCTATGGGGGCAAAAATGGGAATGGGGAAATGCCTTGGTGAATGGGGAATTACCGCCCCCGCTCACCTTGGAGTAGGGCGGTAATTCCGCCATCCACCAAGGCGGACACGGTAAAATACCGACGGCAACCATGGCGCTAATAGCGCCATGGTTACCGCCTACCGTGTAATGAGGCCCATTTTCTCTGCAGAGAATTTGAGGTAATCCCAACAGTTTGGAAGATGGTTGAAGATGGTTGAAATCTGAGGGGAAGCAGCAGGGGCAGAGCTATAATCTCGACGTCCCGTTGGTGCGGACTAAAGCACCCATAATGATGTCCATAGGACAAGAGATCCAATGCTGGAGAAGAGGGGTTGTATGTTTTTTTTCTCCAATCCGCACATTAGCAGCCTTAGTGGAGGATGGTTTTAAGATGAAAGGTGCAATACGTTTTTTGTTACACGGATTGCATCAATGGGATACAGTGAATACCATTTTGTGTTCTCCTAATATGCCCTCAATTAAATCTATACCCTCAAACTGCGACTTGATCCCAAACCTTGCAGCTGCTCCTTTTAGCAGCGACCTAGATGCATAATAGTCCACAGTAGGTGAATTGGTAATGGTGCCTGTGTGTCTGTTGACGGATCAAATGGGTACTCATTGCCTTCCCTAGGTCCTCCTGGTCTTCAAGGAAATCTGGGTTTTGACTGGTGTGGGTACAAGCTGCAGATGCTTCAACTTCTACCCCCTTTTTGGCCAAATAATCTGTCATTTTTTAACATAATAGCTATTGCATAATAGCAAGTTCTCATTGTCCCAAACTGGCGTGCTTAACCAGACAGCGATCCAGAGGATTCTTGAGAGGATATTTCATGCTTCCCTTAATCTTCATTTGATGAGAACAAGGAGTCCTTTCTTCTTGACGGTTGAGGCTAGCGACTGGCCTATCCTAGTGTAAAAAGTCTCCTGTAGAGGTACCTTCTGTGTGGAGGATGGCTACTTGGGTCTGGCATGGTCTTTTCATGTGATGTACCCATCTTCATCAGTGCTGTACTCGTGTCTTTGAGCTGAGCGCTCTTTATGGGTCTTCGCCCTTGACGTTCTTTGGAACTGAGTGTACTCTTTCCTGGACAGATGGATGTCGGAAACGTTTGACGCCAATCCTGTTTCTATGGTGCAATGTATATGGGTCTGAGACTTTGGCCGCGAGTTTGTGGCTTTTATGTGTTTTACAGCTGCAGGGTCGACGGCAGGCTTACCCTTAGGCTTTCCAACGGGAGACCCTTTGGAGCTGGGGACCAACAGCAAGGGTTTGTGTTTCGAACCCTCTTACAGAGGCTTATCTAGGATGAAGTCATCCTTGTGACCTGGTAACAAAACACAAAGATTCACTTGCACACCAATATTTAAATGGTAATTCAATGAAAGAAGAGGTTTGAATAAAATGTAATGTCAGAGTTCGAGGTGCAGGGGAGAGAGACTCAGCCTTGGTATCTAGGCTGGAAAAATACTAACAAACGAGCAAATCCAAATATGGAAAACTACATCCCCCTGCACACTTTCTGTGAAGCAAAAAAGCCTAAACGATATTGTCAGAGATTTTCAATACATTGTTAGTGACTCTTTTCATGTAGATATTCACAATGAAATGATTGGGTTTCATATATACGACAGTTCATCAAGAAATTCAGTGACTCCTTTTCATTAGAGGAAACATTCTTCTTTTATTAATGATTTCAGGTTGTCCCAAAGCGTTTCGAGATTCATATACTCTTCATCAGGGGCATCAATTTCAACAATAATTTCACAAGAATCTATAGCGAACAACAATTTATCAAAAGTTTACCAATTTGGTTATTTGTAGAAAATAATAGCGGGCCTCCATGGTAACTGCCAGCGAAACAAAGGACGGTAGACGCCGGGGCTACAGGCTGGTGTCGTCCTACGCCAGGCAAACTGCTGGTTCTTTCTATGTGCAAGGACTGCTCTTATTGTTAGGTGTTGTGTGGGGCGTGTGGTCGTGCGGTTCTTAATGGGGCGAGCAACGGGAGACGTGACACTTACCCCTTGATAGATCACCTTTCTGGCATATTCTTATGCCATATACAAATCACTTTCTTACCTTCTACGTCCCTCGTGCATGCGTGAGTAACGTCGCATTGAAAACCGCTCACGCATGCGCAAGTGACGTCATACTACCACATTATCATATAAAAACACGTTTGCGGATGATGCAGACAGAAAGCTGTGCTTCCTGACCGCATCTCCACTGTACAGAAGATTACGTCTGTGCACTAGTCTCCTTGCAAGTAAGTTATTCATCATGGGCAGCCCTTATGTCCATAGACACCACTTCTTTTTCCTCCTTTTTAATAATTTTTTGCTCTCGCTCTCTCTTAGAACAGAGCCTGCTTCACCCTAAAAAGAATATGATGGAAATGCCAAATTACATGATGCTCACTTACATTTAAACCTAGGGGCTGTTATCCTGCTTCTTTAAGTCTTCTTCTTCACACCCTTGGAAGAAGGGTGAGTTGGGTTACCATACTTTACTATTCTTTACACACTGATTCACTGCTAATAATTTAGGTTGAGTGTTGCTATGGATGAATACATTAAGCCTAGCCCTACCTTACAGAAGGTTTCAGGTGTATTTTAGAAATTTGTCTTCTTTCTTGACACATAATGCTCCCAAAAATTCAAACAAAGCATGTTGTTGAAAAATTGGGAACAGCTCTTTAGCTATGGTATACCGAAGCAACATTAGGATTCTGGTGACATTTAGGACAGGATGTTCTACCTAATAAGTTTTGTGATCATTAACAAAAAAAAGTCTTTTGTTAGAAATTATGCTATTATTTTCTACAAATAACCAAATTGGTAAACTTTTGATTAATTTTTGTTCTCTATAGATTCTTGTGAAATTGTTGAAATTGATGCCCCTAATGAAAAGTATATGAATCTCGAAATGCGTTGGGCCAACCTGAAATTATTAATAAAAGGAGAATAATGTTTTCTCTAATGAAAATGAGTCACTGAATAGCTTGATGAACTGTTGTATATACGAAACTCAAACATTTCATTGTGAATATCTACTTGAAAAGAGTCACTAACTATGTATTGAAAATCTCTGACAGTATCGTTTAGGCTCTTTTGCCTTACAGAAAGCATGCAGGGGACATCGCTTTCCATAATTTGGATTGCCTTGTTTCTTATCCTTTTGTCCTGGTTCCATGCCCAACAGTGACCTGCATTGCACAGCCCACCCAACGCTTCATTAGATGCATCTTCTGCATTTTTGGCTTCAAGAATGTGCACACATAGCAACTCTCCTTGACATGGTCCTTGGGAAGGCAATGGTAATGGAGGGTGTGTGTCCTACCAAGGGAAACTTGATTTCTCTTTTATTGTTAATGTCTCTATTTTTATTGCGCTCTTTGCTGTATAGAGTCCAGCCTCTAAGTGTGGAACCAGGTATTGAACCTGTTCTACTCCGCAGTGTCTTGTTTACAAGACCAGAGAGTTGCCCTGGGCACTGAGCTATCCCCAGCTCTTGGAGCAGAATTTAAAAAAAAAGAGTGTTCTTCACATGGAAATATGGAGCTGGGGCAAGCCCCAAGAGTAGATATGTGGGGGGTTAAAAGTATTTTCAACGGCTCTGAGAACATTAACCGGTTTCCCATGCTCTCTACTTTACGCCTAGAGCAGGGTGTCTCCGGGCTAAAGTATCAGTGGTTGGGGTGAATGAAAACATTTCCCAGCTAGTGGAAAGAGGTCTTTTCACGCACACACATACACACGTGACCAACTAATGGAGAAAAAAAAATGATATGGGAACCATTGATGCTTTAGGGATCACAAATACTTGTGCATGCAAGATAGGGATAGTGTGACATGAACAACCTTGTCAATAACGCCTTTTTACTTTGAAAGTAAACAATTTGTAATAGCCTGCACCAACCACTAGATGGCGGCCTATGCAAGGGAGACGTAAGGTGAAAATGTAACGTAACAAAACCATTGAAATTCAGCAGACATTTCAAGTAAAGCCACCTTAACTATGCACCCCCTGTGGCACAGAGCATTACAACAAGAACAGGAAAAAAATCCTTTCAATTAAAAAGTCTTCCCCATGCTCAAAGGCACTCAACATGTTTCACTCTTCTTTTTTCCAGATCCCCTCATTGCGCTCATTTGCTTTTTCCCTCCCTAACCCTCCCCATTACCCCTGGTCACTCATCGCATCATTTGACATTTTTTTCTGAGTGCATTTTGTGGAATTGCTGCAGTAATCTTGCGAGACTCCCGTAGTCTTCAACAGAAGAAAAAACATGTTCTACCCGTAACTAGCTCCCCAACCGCCTCCCCTTGGCCCTAAGTGAAATCGCCAACTTCACATGGTGCCTTCTTTCCCACTCCCGACCTCTAGCCTGTTATGACTGCTGTTGATATTTATGTAGCGCATACAGCCAGGCTATCTAAACTCTGCCATTCAAAGCAATCGGTGTTCCTCCAGGAGTGACCAGAAGGTGTCTCACCCACTAGTCCCCAGGGATCTGTCATCCAGGTGGCCAGGAGACAGCCATCGCTTTTGGATCCAGTTCATGGGGGTTGACAAGTGCGGGATGAAAACCTGGGTGAGGGGTTTTCAAGGAGCTTGGACACTGTATGGTGAGACACGGTATCCCCTCCCCTGTAAGACCTTTACCCCATGCTACCCAGTAAGATATTTAGGAACTCTAACCCCCCTTTTACAACATGAACACTTTCACACAGATAGCCCATATGAGAGAAAACAGACTAATACCAGAGCAGTATACCCGACTTTTCCCAATACCGTGGTCAGGTGAGGTCAGGCAATTACTGACCATCACACACACACACACACCTGAATTCCATTAACCTTCCCCATACGGATAAACAGCAGAGCACAAGAGCACACTCTGAGCGAGGCAAAGCACACGAGGAAACAGCAGTTTCGAGATGGCAGTTTAACGAGAGAAAGACGCCAAACCAGAAGGGGATCACAAGAAGGGAAGTGCCCTTGACCTTTTCGACAAGGAATGGTTACTTTCCAGATGCCTCTTGAATAGAAAGTATAAGACCAGGAAACCAGGCAGAAGAATTCTGCATTGTGTGTTGTATATACCCGGGGCCTTCCCGTGTCAATCAATGCGGAGATAAGCAGCATCTGCAGCGGTTCCGTCCTTGGCTTCAACAACAAAGCAGCGCCAGTGAAATCAACACTGCCGGTGAGTTGCGGAGACTGATACAAGACTGGTCTGTGTTGAAGTCAAGGTTGCAAGCAGCAACATTGTATGGCGAGTCCTGGAACAAACACTGTTAAAAGGTTTGTGATAAGAGACCCGAGTAAAGTTGAACTGCTGATGAGTGATTGAACTTCTAAAGCAAGATACAATGCCTTTGACAGAGTGGTCCAGCACGCCTAAGTGCTCAATCGAAAGTCTCTGTATGGTATCCAGCTGAGAAGTGACAAAAGTGAAAGTGAGAAAAAGATTATATCAAGAAGAGAACGAGCAATTGTGAATCGAAGTGGTCCTGCGACGGGTCGAGCAGAATCCCGGGCACAATTGTAAGTCTTTTGATGAATGAGGAAAGTTTGGAAAAGTAGATAAATTTGGTCCGAGCCCGGTAGAGGGAGACCAATTGAAGGTTTTGTGTTAAAGTGGGTCTGAGCCCGGCGCAGGGGGACCCAGGTGAACAGTAAATCACCTGAGAAGTTGTGCATGTGAAATTCTAAGAAGAAAGGAACTTTAATGTTTGTCGTGTTGCATCAGGCACTCTGAAATAAGACTTTGAATGGCACAGAAGGCTCTTATGTTGAGGTTTTGAACTGCATAGTAGTGCTAGAGAAGCCAGAGTGTGTGCTAAGCTCGAGTGTGCCACCTTGTCCCGTGCTGAAAACGTGGGGAAGGGAATATCCTGACATTTCATTTCTTGAACACTTTTCTTTGCATAACATTGTTTCACACACTACTTGAATTTAGAAGTAAGGCTTGGCAATAGGTTTATTAGTATAGGCCCTTTTATTTTGACAGACTCGACTAGGACTGTTATTAATTGATGGTCCTAGGTTGCTTCCATCTTTAGATTTAGGATTCGATAGGTGTTTTTCAAACCAAATTGAAGTTCAATAAACACCCTTGAACTGTGATCACTTTTGTGTCTTACTGTTTGATACCATGCCTTCCTTAAACTACATAAAACAGAAGAGTTTTGAGTCTCTTTCTGAAGCCGAGAGCATCATTAGACTCTCCAAGTTCATGGGGTAGTTCATTGCAAAGCTTGATGGAATCCTTTTTCCTCCTCCAAATACCGTTTTGAGTAGTTTCATTTTTGGTTTCTTCCGGAATCGCTTGCATCATGCAAAAAAAATCTATCGTGTTTTCGGAAAAGCCTTTCACCGCCTCTGCTGCAAAGCACTAAGGCTGAAAAGGAGGCAGGGGCAACCCCATGTTTCTGTCAAATATTTATTAAACTACTGGATGGATTTACCTCAAATCAAGAGAATTTAGGCAATGCTTTGTAACCAAATTGTTTCTTATTTGGTCCAAATCTATCCAGCAGTTTTCGTGCAATGGCTAAAAACTGAACTTTTTCTCCATGGGAAAAATGGGAGTAGGCTGCAAACTACATTTTTATGTTTTCTTAATAACGTTATAATTTTTTTAACAAATTAGTCCTTACATATCCAGTTTGGGAGGAGGTGGTCCTTGACAAACATTTTGTTTGGAAAATGTCATCGAGGGAAAATGTTAATAGCTACTTTGCTGCATAGTACCAAGGCCGATATAAATGTTTTAAAAAGTAATTGATAGCTTTAAGCAAAACCAGTCAAGGGAATTAAGTCAATGCTTTGTGTCCAAGTTATTTGGTCCAAATCTACCCTGTGGTTTTGCCGCTATGGTGGTTCAAAAAGAGCACTTTTTCTCTATAGGAAAATGAATGGCTGAAAACTGCAGAGTTTAGTTTTCTTAACAACATTTTCATTTTTTAACATATTGTTCCCAAAATGTACAGTTTGTGGGGTGCGAGGCACTGGACAATCTTTTGAAAAATGGAATCCAAAGCCATCCAGCTAGTCAGTTATTAGTAATCGATGGCTGCTTTTTCAGTTTTGAAAGGCCTCTCTGCTAAAAGCACTGTGGGAGATATTGCTATATTTTGGGGAGAAGGGGGAACCTTCTTCCTTGTCGAAAATGTTAAAAACTACTGGACAGTATAACCCCAAACCTGTCCCGGAAATTAAGTCAACTCTTCGTGCCCAAGTTGTTTCTTATTTGATCCAATTCTGTCTGCGGTTTTGTGCTTCGGTGCGCAAAAATCAGCACTTCCTCTCTACGGGAAAAAGAAATGGGAGTAGGCGGAAAAACAAAATGTTGTTGTTTTCGTAATAACTATAATTTTGTAATGAATCTTACCCAAGGTTTCCAGTCAGGGGGGCGGGGGTAAGGGGACGTAAAAAATGTTTGTTTGGAAATGTCTGCCAAATCCGTCATGCAAGCCAAAAGTTATTAGCAATAGGATTTTCTGATGTCCCATGTATCTAGGCAATCACCTTAACGTTGCACTTTAACATATATCAGTACTTTGTTTAGATAACAAAGCAGTTAATCAAGTTAGCACAGACCGAGAAGACTCACCTGGATTACGTTGCTGTTAGAGTTTTTGGAGTCTGCGCTGACATAGGCAGAAAAGAAGGGAGATGTACGGGAATTTGCTGTGACCAACCGCAGAGTTTCTTGAAAGTTATCTTTTTCCCAGGGGCCAGTGATGTTCCATCCACCCAGCTGTATAAAAAAAAAAATGTTAAAAAAAAAACATAATTTCCAAGACCGCCCTTTGTCTTGCGTTACGTGCAACTCGAGCAGAAACAACCGTTTGCACTAATGGAGCTGGTCAAATGTCGCCCAAGGGATCAAGAGCAGGCCCTGTCCCTGAGCACATGAGGTGTTTGGGGCCACAGTGCCACTATAGCACTGAAGTCAACGCAAGAGGTTCCATTTGTAGCTACAAACCTTAAGGTAACTAACATTGTCTAATTGGAGCTTTCAACTCTGGTCTCAAACTCCGAGCAACAGGATGACACCACATTTCTCAAACGGCAACGACTTCAACCATCACCTCGAGGAGAAGTTCACTTTAATCCGGGAAGGCAACCACTTCAGGCCTCAGCAATACAGGGGCACTGCACTGCGCAAAGGAGACAAACACTTCACACCCGACCTGTAGAACACAACATCTCTCTGAGAAGGCAGTCTCAGGACTGGACTATGGGAGGCCACGTTGACCAACGACATCAACCCTGAAACTAAGACCAAATTGTGGACTACATGATCGCCACAGCCGATGTGTATAGTTGGAAATTGCACCCTCGGCACCCCCCAACCCAACCCAACCTCCCAGGCGGGCAATGGGATTTCTGAGGGGAGAAAAAGCACCGGTCTACTTTGCATGATACGGGCCTTGTGGCAGTGGAATACCCATGCACCTCCACCACTGCTCCCCAATGCTAATGCAGTCCTCTGATCCACAGCGCTTTGCCAATATAACCCATTCCAAGGTTGCAGCTCCCAGCTACTCCAGCACTCAGATCTTCACTCCACTCTGCTTATGCACCTCCAGCCCGACTGGAGCCCCACGTATGCCACCTCGGAGTGTGATGCAGTGATACTGCTTTCTAAGAGGGTCTAGATTGCGCTTGAAAGGGGTGGTTGTGTAGGTGGGAGGGGTGTTGTAAAGGTGCAAACAAAAACAAAAAGAGAACTGAGAGGGCAAGGGGCAGGGGTCTCACCTTTTGAAGGAGGTCAATGAGAGGCTGAGCCCCCATCTCCTGGATCTTGGTCTCATTCATGCAAGCAAGGTAGTACGTCTGGGCCTTGCGCTCTGCCTCACTTGTCACATTCATGGTGGTGTTCTCTGAAAACGGGAAAAACAAGATTGTTGTGAAAATGATCTAGGCATGCAAGGGGTCTGTAGCCATAATATTTGTAAGAATGAATGGAATATAGGGTATGCTCACAAAGATGTGGTTATTACATTATGACATTTTAATGTCAGCTTTCAGAGAAGGGGGGGGCTAGGCTTGCAAAGCATTATACTGGGTTACCAGCCGTGTAACCCTGCACAAGGAAGTAAACCATGGCCCTGTAAGAGACTCCAACTCTTAGTAGAACTAGTATAAAAGCAGCAACTTAGAAGGTACTGTGGCGAACCAGAAGAAGGACTCTGGCTAAAATGGGCCGGGTTAAGGATGTTTATTTAAGCAAAAATAAACAACTATATGATCCTACTGCATTAAGGCACGTTTCATGCTTAACAAAATAAGGTATAAGGGTGCTCCCCAAAGTCCAAAAGAAATAGTTCTTAGTCCAAATCCTATTCAGCAAACTGGCCCTACCACTTAAGAAAACATAACAAAAAGGAGGACAGAGCAATAGCCTGTGTCGTTGGCTTCTGTCTGGCCCAACACTTGGGATTCCTCCAGGTAGGGAAGCTGTCTTATTGTAGGCCACGAATGGAGTCACTCGTTTGGAAGCCAAGTCCTATAAAAGACAAGAGTCGAATGTAATCAAAACTCAAGTATGCTAGGTGATAATCACAAGTACTGCACCCTGGGAAACTACGTTCTACCAAAGAAATGCAATGTAGTTGAAAGCAAGTCTTAGCAAATGCCAAGAAGCAAAGGTTATTTTAAAAAATGCAACATGGGAAAATATATTTCACAATACCATATAGATTGTTGCAACCAAGCCTTTAACAAGACCAAGAGTCAAGAGTGATAAAGCATGCATGCTTGAAAGCAAAGCCTCACCAAAAGCAGAGAGCCAGCATTTATGGCACAAAGTCTTGCTATAAAGTAAGAGACATTGTTAATGGAAAAGCAGTCTCACAAAAGACTGAGTCATTATGCTAATCAAATCTATTCCGAATTAGGAATAGACGTCTTGTTAAGGGGGCTATTATTCTTGGTGAATTCCAACTATCAATGAGCAGGAATTAATTAAGCAATATGACCCTCGCGGTGGGGGCATTACCGACTCAGGTAATGTCCCGGGGCCCATAGTTATAGCCCTAGCAAAGCGAGGGCCTTAACGAAGGCCCTGGGGCATTACCTGAGTCGGTAATGTCCCCACCGCGAGGGTCGTATTGCTATTAGTACCCTGGCCCGCAATATATGTGTGACCAGGGCACAAAAACCATTTTTTCTGTCCCAAAAAGCCGCTGCGTTTCGGGACAGAAAAAAAAACCGACCAAGAAAATGGCCGCCGGGAAAGGGAAAACCGAGTCAGTTTTCCCTTTACATGCCTGCCATCGGGAGCAGACACACTGGGAACAGAAGTGTTCCCAGCGCGTCCGTACCCGAAAAAAAAAGAAGCAGAAGGTAAGTGGGGTTGGGAGGGCGGAAGGGAGGGAGGGGAAGAAAAAAATAAAAAAAAAATAAAAAACATGTACCTGCGTCCCCGTCAGGGGACTATGGAAGCCTCCAGCCGTGTGGAGGTGCGGACAGGGGTGGCCCGCTCCGAGTCTCCACACTGCTGGACGCTGCCATCGTCCCCACTGGGGACGCAGGAGAAAGAAGGTAAGTGGGGTGGGGAGGGTAGGGAGGAGGGAGGGAAGGGAAATAAAAAAAATGTTTTAAAAAAGCTTACCCGAGTCCCTGGCGGGGGGCGAAAGCAGCCTCTCAGCTGTGGGTAGGTGTTAGGCAGAATCCTGTGCAGTTCCCTTAGGGAACACTGCAAAAAGATTAAGACTACAGGAGCAAGCTGTAAACCCAATTGGTATCAGTCCACACCACCCAGATTTACCTGGTAGCTGTGGCTGAGCAGTCAGACCTCTCTCAAGAAGAGTAGGGCAGTATATAGAGTATACACAATAGGGCCAAAAAAACAGTAAATCAAACAAACACTGACCAGAGCTTTGAATAAAAAGTATATAATTATTTATTTAAAACACACTTTAGGCAATATACTAGCACTCTAAATCAAAAGCAAGTTAAAACACAGTCAGGTAAAGTATACACACCTCCCTTGATAACTATCAGAAAAGTCAGAGTTAAAACATCACAATTTGTTAAACGGATGTGAGCGCATAACCGGATGGCACTCCAATAGTTTAGTTAAAGGGAGAGAAAAAGGCAGAGCATAGAAATAAAACAGGTCCCAACACTTTTAGGAGTTCTCAGCAAGGGAATAAAGGCAGTATAGACTGTAGAGCCAAAGTTCATAGGCCAGGCCCACTTTTAAAGGGAGAAAAGAGAAATGTGCCCAGGATCACACGGTTTAAAAATGCACTAAAAGTCTTTGCAGAATGTTCAAAAGAGGTTGGGTGATTCAAGAAGGTAAAGTTAGAAGGTCTGGGGCCAACCCAGTTGGCAAGCCAAGGATTTAAGGGTCACCTTGGGCAAACCGAAGAAAGGGAGGCCAGACAGGACACAGTACCTTAAACAGAGAGGAAGCTCCAGCGGTGGCAGTTGTTCCTGGCAGTGTTTACAGTTCATTATTTCGACCAGGGAAAGAGGATCTCGTCGAGGAGGAAACATCGAGTCGTTGCACTGCACAGGGATGAAACCAGCCGTGGAGTTAGTCAAAAAAAGGAGCGTTCCTTTTATTCGCGGTCAAAGTGGTGAAGCTTGGCTATCCGGCCGCCGGGGTGCTTGGCATGGGCGATTCGACCAAGAGACGTCTTTGGAAGGCGAAAAGGGAAAACTGGTTGGTCCCACCAGCTCAGAGGAAGAAGACTTGTCCAGCAGAAGATCTTCTCTTGTCGTCGGGAAAGTGGTGAGGTAGTTGCAGCAGGGCATCACCGGTGGTGTTGTTGTTGCAGATGGCTCAGCTTCTTCCCTCTTCGGATTCTTAGGTCCTGTGGCGACTTCTGAAGTTCCAATCCCAAAGGCCCTGCTTTTATGCAGAAAAACCCCCATTCATCAGCCTAGCTGTCAATCACACATGCTAAGTGGTGAGCCGGGCGGCTCACCACTGGGCCAATCAGAGTAGAGTGCGACTTGGGTTGCCGAGGCAATGCAGTCCAGGGTGCCAATTCCCCCCTCCACCCTTCCTGTGGAACCCAGACAGAGTGGCACCATTTGGAGGGCTTCTGTGGAGAAGCCCGCCAAAAAGTGGAACAAAGGGCTCAACCTTTGTCAGAGTTACAGAGACAAACGCCATTTTAGAAAAGAGTTCTGGCAAAAAGACCCAACCGTTAATTTAATATTAAATAAATAAACCAGCAGTATCTTTAACATTGCATCAAAAAGTGGTGCGTTTAAAATCAATGGGAAAATCCCATTGAGAATATTCCGGTGGAATATTTCGCGTGGTAACCACTGCCACCAGCCAGAAACTCGACAAGGGGGGACTAGACAGTGCCCCCTTGGAAACAGACCCAGGGGCAATATAATTAACCCCTTCCAGTATTTCCACAATATGATGGTTTGTACTGGTTCTGTTCACAATTTAGGACTAGTAAAGTCAATGGTGACTTTACATGCCCTGGCAGACAGTAGTCAGTCCCAGGGTATGGAGTCTATGTTTGGGGGTCACTATGACAACCCTGTGTTATTGCACTGAGGGTGCTGTGTAACACATACATAAAAAATCGTTGATACCCTATGGAGCAGAAAGAAAACCCCATAGCCCATAAGCACACACAAAGTCAAAGACATACCTCAAATCATGCCTAAGAGTGGGAGGAAAAGAGTCTTACTCTTAGCAGGAGAAAAAAACAAACCCAAAAATCCAGCAAAGCTGCTGGGGGACTCACTAAGTTTAGGAAATTAGCCTTATAAGAGAATTCTCCCTAACTGTAGGCTCGGAGCGGGGGTGGCCCCGCTTCGAGCCTCCTCATTGGCTGAGGGGCTGCCACACCCCCCGCCGAGGGCAAGGCGGCTGGAATACCGGCCGATAATCGAAGGATTCTCGGCCAGGTAAGGACCCGGCGAGAGCCAATCAGAATGCGTGCTGCATTCTGCTTGACTATCGCCGGGTACTAATGTGAATTAAAAGTGCATTTTCCCTTAAAGTTCCTCTTCAGATCAAGAAGTTATGTTAATAAGTTTTATAAAGCGCTTGTTCGCCCGAGGGCATCTTGGTGCTAAAGACACCAACACAGCTGCGCCAGATACAGTTAAAAGAGTAATGTCATCAAAAGACGTCTAAATTACAGATGTTTGGGAATGCGTCTGAGAGTGGGGCAGTGCATTCCAGCCCGTCACACTGCAACAGAGAAGGTCCGGCCTCCCACTCTGGACAAAAACTCTGGACAGAGGCTAAACTCATGCCAGCAGAGCGTAAAGCTCGAGCTGGAAAATAGGGAGGGAACTTATCACGAAGATAGTGCGCTCCCTCAAGGTAATAGGCTCAATTAACTAAACAGAGAGCCTTAAATTACACACGTGTGGCTACAGGAAGCCAGTGAAGAGACCACAAGACAGGTGTGATATGAGATCTAAGGGGAGTATTGGTGGCCACTGGACCCGCCAAGTTCTGCAACACCTGCAGCCCATGGATGAGCCCCACTGGCTGAGCCAAAAACAGCATTTCAATAGTCTATTCAGCTCAAAACCAGTCAGGCCACTACCATGGGCCACAGGTGACAAGGTAGAAATGGAAGAGCTATGGTCAAAATGTTAAGGTGGAAATGGCCCGCCTTGCAGACTGCGCCACCCTGAGGTGCTGTGGAAAGCGTCAAAGATAAAAACACCCCTAGATTCTTGACAATTGACACTGGAAGAGGAAAATCAAGTGCAGCAGGCCAGAATTATGGAGTCCAGAGAGTAGGATCAGGGGGAGAGTCGACCACAGAACAACCGTCTTATCCCCATTTAGCTTCAGCCAATTGCTGCCCATCCACTCCCATGGCCATCAAACACTGGCTCACGCACGAGGACACCTCTGCTCGATTGAGATCTAAACGACCCAGGATCCGGGTGTCATCGGCATATGAGTAACAGCGGAGGCCATGGAGTGGATGAGGCAAACAAGAGGCTGAATATAGACATTAAAGAGCATAGGGGACAAGGCGGAGCCCTGAGGGACATCACACGACAGAGTGAGCAGAAGAAAGAAAAGGAGGGAGAGAAAGTGACTGACCTCCATCGGCCAGAAAAGAGGAGAACCAAGCCAGGACGAGCCTGGCAGGATGGTATCTAATGCTGCTGAAATTAGGACACCCACTCCCCCCGACAACCACCAGCCTGTCCGTCCATATCATCAACAAATAATACAAGAACACTCTCCGTGCCACGGCCCGGACGGAACCCTGACTGAAAGGGATTTTTTTTTTAAAAACTGGATTCCAGAAAAGAGGAGAGAAGGAGACAAAGATTCCAGTAGTTTCATGAAAAAAGAAAAAAGTAATATTAGAGCTTTATTGATCAGCACTGTTTTTCTGGGGCCCCTGATCCAAACATTGGGGAGATGCATGGGTGGAAGAGGAGCAGCAGCCAGTGTGTCAGTCATTTCCCATTTTCTACTTTTAGTCCGGACTTCAGTATTTGCCGGTTATTTTTTAGTACACATAGTTTGCACGCAACACATCTACAGAGCTGATTATGATTAGTGGTTGAACATTGATTTTGGAATAACATCCTGCCATTGGGCAGGAATCTGTAGGATTATCAAGAGACGTTGGTCATAACGACCAAGAACCGACAGAGGTCTTTCTGCACAACATGAGCCTAAAATAGAGAGGCTGAGATTGAAAAGGAGAACGCCTCAACCAACAGAGCGCTCATGTAGACACAGACCCACTGGAGGCAGCTGATGGAACATCTCGGACCACAAAGAGGAACCACCGGGATGTGATACGCAAGAGACCCCATGTTGCAATTGATCCAATTCATTTCATCATACATTGGGAGTATAGATTTGTTTGTTGGCAAGGGAATCGTCACAAAAGACTGAAGTTGGATTGGAAAGCCGGGTTAAGAGGTTTTTTTTCTCCAGAAAGCATGTGTTGATGGTGGGGCTAGTTAGCAGGTCCTCCATCTTCTAGCAGGGATGGCTTTGCAGTCTATCGCTTCCAGGCTGGTGACATAACCCCCCCACAACACATCTGCCTGGCCCAATCCTGCCATTTTAGCCTCTTTATAACCTTTCATAATGAGTAGAGAGTGGACAGATAATGTATTGCAGCGTAAAGCTATTTGTCACAGTGAACTTTTGAATTGACTATTTTGAATACAATTGTAATGATCAAATATTTACTTTATTAATGCATATTTTATATATATAAATGTCCTTATTATGACTTTTTTTTAAATGGAACAAAGGCACTTTTCCCTGGTCTGCCCATTGTATCACAAAGCAGGGAAAACGTTCATCGGTTTTTGTTGCATCACTTCGTGGGAAATAATTCTGCAAGACCTGAAAACGAGAGTGGTGCCGAATGAACAGAAAAAGTGGCGTCTGTGTGGGAGGATGGGCGAGCGAGGAACACCACTATACTCAAGAGGAGAGGCCCACGCCCCCCCCCCCTCCCTCCCCTACTCGCCATAGACACATCTGGCCAGCATTAGGACCGCATTTTTCATGGCGGACACCAACCGCCTCCTCCGTGCGAAACCCGAAACTCGAGCGTATTCGCCGCTAATAGTTTAAGTTGCCTGGGAAATGGCAGCACTCAGCGCCGCCATCGCGGCCAAGGCCTGCGTAAAGAGCACGTGATCTCTAGAGCTTCTGCCTTCTTTCAGATAAGGAATCCTCTCCCTAGAGCAGGGGGGTGAACAGGACTGGTACACAGCGGTGTCTCGAAGGGGCACGGAAGGGGGCCACATGCAAAAGTAGGGGCCTGCCTATAAAAGGGTCATTAGTATGCATTCTTAAATTGATCCGGGCCCCATACTTGGCATCCTCCCCCCTGCCACTAGGAGCCTAGGCATCATATCTGACATCATACCAACTGCCAGATCCCAGGGCTCCATGCCTGGCATCCTTCTACGCCACCACCCAGAGCCCAGGCCCCATACATGGCATCCTGACTCCCCAGAGCCCAGGCACCATACCTGGCACCCTTTCACTCCCCACTCCAACCACCCAGAGCCCTACCCCACACCTGCATCCCACCACCCAGAGCCCAGCCCCCATGCCTGCTAACCCCCAGCTGACCTCCATCCCACCAGGGCATATGCCCCATACCTGGCATCCTGCCTCCCTCCACCATAGCCCAGCCCCATACCTGGCATCCTTCCTCCATCCAGCATAGCCCACGTCCCATACCTGGCATTCTGCCTCCCCACCACCAGAAGCCAAGCCCCATACCAGGCAGCATACCTCCCCATCACCACAGCCCCATACCTGGCATTGTGCTGCCTCAACAGCCAGAGGCCAGAATGCAGGCCCCATACCTGGCCTCCTGCCTCCCCAATTGCCAGAGGGCAGAGCACAAGCCCCATACCTGGCACAATTCCTACACTTTCCACCCCAAACACCCAGAACCCAAGCCCCATACCAGGCATCGAACCTCGCCATGACAGGAGGCCACAGCCCATACTGGCATCCTGCCTACTCAACAGCCAACGGCCAAACGCAAGCCCTCTACATTTGCTTTACATCAGTTGGCCCGTGCGCGTGGGTCCTGCCCAGCTAGCTGGCCTGATGCAGTGCCCACTCCTCCATTTTCTTGCTTTTTCCCCTTTTGCTGCCTGTCCCTACTCGACCGCTCCACATACCGGTTTTCCTCTCCGACCCACCACTGTCCTCTTCCCACCCTCCTCTTGCATCCCCGGCCCCGATTGGTGGGTTTCGTTGGGGAAATCTAAACTTCACCACAGTAAACGAGACCAGGACAGATCGGCAGGCCTGCGAGAGCAGGTCCTGCCCAGCCATTCTGGCCTGGTGAAGGAAGTGTCCCCTCTATGCCCCCTGCATGCCCCTGCTTCATTTGTCTTGTTCTTTCCCCCTTTTGCTGCCTTTCCCTACCCAACCGCTCCCCGGAACAGTTTTCTCTTTCCAGCCCTCCCATCTCTTCTTCCCGCCCCCCTCCTGCCTCCCCTGCCCCTGGTTGATTTTGTTTGGGGAAGCTGCCCTCTTCAGAGGAATCCAGGGCAGCCTTGCCCAGGCAGCCGGCGAGAGGCAAAGGGCAGCTCCATTTCTGGACATCTCCCTCACTGTTTGCCCCTGCCCGCCATTGAATATCCAGTGAGACAACCTACAGAAATGTTCGGGGAAGGTGGTCCAGGTTGGGAGTACAGCCATTGCTGTGTGGAAATCGATATAATATTGTGACCCCAATTGCATTGTTTAAATGTATGTTGGCCTACGCCAAGCTGTCTAAAGAATACCATGTACATAGGTTCCGCGGCAAGGTCTTGACCTTAAAATATTGTGTAAGCCGCCATCTTGGATCTAGCCGCCATTTTAGGTATTCTTGCAGTGTGGAAGTCACCCTGAATCACAAAATGGAGGCCGAATGACATTTTGAGTAAGACTCCGGCCATGGTGACCTCCGCACACGTGAATAAATAATATGTCCGCAGGCCACTTGTTAGGGTCACGAACTAAGACCTTGTCCTCTCTTTAACCTGTGTGTAAATATGTAACTGTATCAGCGGAACTGATCAAATTATGTAAATTGTGTGTTCGACCTGGCTACGAACCCTAGCCACGGTTCCAAGAATGGTTAACTTGCGAGAGGGCTGGCCAATGCAGGACAAAACGTATAAAAACCCAAGCATCCCGATGATCGGTCTCTCCCACTTTCAGTGCGAACCTTACGTTGAAGGTTCGCGTGTTAGTCAGAGGGCCGAATAGCTATCCGTATGTCAATTGACTTTGGTAACTTTGTAACTTTGAAATAAAGCGCTTTGTATGTCCTTTGTAACCTGTGTTGGTGTGTTTCCTTTTGGGCTTCCCGGCCTCATATCAATTTCTCTGTTTCCACAGCTGTACTCCAGAAAAGCCCCACCAGTTCTTTACCTTCTAATGCTTGATTAGGGGCAGGGTACCGCTCCTCAATGTGCTCAGTAAGCATTTGTGTTGTCCCGGGAGGATAGCTCGGGGGAAATGTGCTCGCCTTGGAAGCAAAACGACACGGAGCACCACAGGTTCGACACCCGGGTCCGCGCTTAGAAACCTCTGGGTATTAAGCGCATTATAAATAACCTATCATATCATAACCTTTCTCCTTGCTCCGCTCAGTTAGCCATTGTGCTGAACTCTGCTCTTTGCTCTAAAGTAGCCCTGTGCTACACTCTCTCCTTGCTATGCTCCGGGTTAGCCACTGTGTCGTGCTCTGCACTCTGCTGTGCTCTAAATAGACACTGTATTGTACTTTGCTCCTCGCGGCAATCCGGTTTAGCAATTGTATCATACCCTGCTCTTTGTTGTGCACTATAATAGGCATGGCATTGTACTCTGCTCTTTGAGTTCAGAGTCAGCCATTGTGTCATACCTTTTCACCTTGCTGCTGTAGAGCAAGGGTATTTTGCCCCCACCCTGTACATTCAGCGTGGAATGATCTATTGCTTATCCCATTGCGGGGAGACGTCCCTTTGTCCTCTGATGACAGAAGCCATTGGATGACACATACAGACTCCATTTTATGCTACCCCAGGACTCCATCTTTTTATTAGGCCGCACAATGATTTCTAAATAGCCATCTCTGCCATTGTCCAGCACCGTGCACAGCCAGCCCCGACACCCCCTCCACCTCCTCTCCTGTTTGCACCGCACAAGCTCTTTTCTCACAGAAGTACAGCCATCTACCTTTGCAACGTGCCTGTATCTTTCTCTTCCTCTCATTGCCCTGTGTTTGACCGGGCCGAATCTGGACTTGTGTACTCATCCATCTCCACAAACCCGCACGTGCCCTCTCAACCCCCACCTTCACGAAACCCAGACCCCTCCGTCCCTTTGATTCTGCTACGCATACAACCCCCTGAAGTGACCAGAGCACACACCCACTGCATCCCTAAATCCCCCTGTACCATATATCCAATAAAGAAACAACACCTATCAATCTGTATCATGAGGCACCAAGTAGATCAAACCCTTTTGTGGTGGGCGCCGGGATTAAGGCACTATGTTTTATTGTTCCTTGAGGGCAAAGTATAGGCTGGATATATAGTTGTTAGTTGAACTTTAGCACCTCCACTAAATGTCAGAGTTTAATGTTGATTAGTTGTTTCTAGCCTTTTTTCTATGTTGTCAGAATAAAGAGATTAGTCAATCTGTGCCCGATGCCTCTGACCTTCACCCCACCCAGATGAGCCCAGCTGACACGTGCTGCTCGGAGCACCAACCCAGCACCAGCCAATCAAGCTACATCACCCCCAGTATAGTCTATAATGTAACCAAGTAGCGAATCAATGACCATGTAGTATTCATCACCTATATTGTTAGTCACTGATGATGAAAATTCTTCATATAATGTGCTGTTTATGCACTGTTTGGCAGAACGCTCGCTAGCAGCAGAGTTATCTGCGAGCATTTAATTACCCGATATAAACTTTGTTCAACTTGCAATCAATCTCCTTGTCTCATTCCCTACTGGGGTGTGTGCATTTATTCCGAATTTGGGATCTGTGTTTTGGGAATGGGCGCCTTCACTGCGCTCACAGCTAGCCGCCATTGTGTTGTATGATGCTCTTTGCTGTGCTCCAAAATAAGCATTGCGTTTTCATTGCTCTTAGCTGCGCTCCAAAATAAGCATTGCGTTTTCATTGCTCTTAGCTGCGCTCCAGATTAGCCATAGTGTTGCTGATTACCCTCTGTTGTGCCCTAGAATAGGTATTGTGTTGCACTTGGCTCCTTTGCTGCGCTCAGAGTGAGCCATTGTATTGTACTTCGTTCTTTGCATTGCCAGTTTGTAGGATACAGCTCCTGCCCTCCTCATAAATAGCCACTGTGGTATACACTATATTGTACATTATATACCTTCTGCACCATGCCTCACTCATCCCGGATCAGATCTCCAAAAACCCAGACAATGAGACTCCCGACTATCTCTTTCCTCTTCCCTCAATTTCCTCCCACTACCCACACTTCGCACTCACCCACTCCCCCTGCCTTTCACCAGCCATGCCCACCTTCCTCCCTCCTCCACACCTCACCCCACATCCTCCAACACCTACTCCCCCTTACACCTTCAGGAACAGGACAAGGACAGTACGCTGGTACTCTACCTTCCAGAACTTCAGCCCCACAGCCCACCCCTCAGTCCCTGTTCGAACTAACCCCGCTCCCGAACAAACCCTGACACCAACCCCCTACCCCATAACACCTCTTGCTAACCCAAACCCCTCTGCACCCCTACCGCAACACCTAGTTTTCCAATCTCACACTTTCCCTCCCTAAGCGCAGCACAGGCTGACCTGGCCAACACACCACTTACAACAACCTCCTCCCACACTCGCACACCCCTGCCTGATCTCTCGGGTTGCTTATTGGAGCCTGGCCATCGCCCCCTTCCCCTCATGCATTTTAAGGCTATGACAAGATTTTCCTACACTGTTGGACTTCGGTCCCCAAGGGCGTTCCTACTATATGCGCGTTGAGACCATATCAAAGGGAAAAGGTGCTATATAAATGACTACTACTACTATTATACCTGGCATCCTTCATCCTGCCCGCTCCTGAAACACCCAGAACCCAAGCCCCATACCAAGCATCCTACCTCCCCACAACCACAGAGCCCAAACCCCATACTATTATTTTCCATAGTGAAAAAGGTTTTTCCCAGTTTTTATCTGGTGGTCTGTTGGGAAATGTATGGTAACAGTAACTACATGAAAATCGTTCTCCATCCCCCCCCCCCCCCCCACAACACATCTTCACCTACAGCTCCTCAGTGAATCAATACAGATTACACAATGGAACCCCCACAACCCAGAGAAATTCCCTAATTAGTACACTCACTTAACTCCCCACACTCCTTACACATCACAAGACACCAGAATCAAACAATTTACGCCACCATTCCAGAGTGCACATTAACCACTGCTCCAGATAACTCACAAAATATATTGAACTTGCACAACACAGAGAACCCTACCTTTTCAGATCATGCACACATCAACATTGCAGCAAAGCAACCTTGCCCTGCTTATGCATTAGTCTTCTACCCCACCTCTTGAAGATCCTGAAAATCCAAGAAACCGGGAAAACGGAAGACTGCGTTTTACAAGACTCAATAACACAGCATAACAGGTATAACAAAACGTTTGGATGGCCAGTGCCATTTTTGTGACTTGCAGCAATAAAGGAGGAAATGATTATTGGCTCTGCTGAGGTTAGTGTCCATACTTCAAGAGATTAAATGATCTGCCCAAGATCACACTCTTTGGTTAAACAGTGAAACTGGGATATTAGCCCAACCTACAGTTTAGGCATTTGAACACTTAAATTTCAAGCTCAACTTGGTACAAATATGTACATCTTGGATTTGAAAGTCTATAATAATGATGCCGCATAGAGCAGAGTGCTCTTTCCGTGGACATGCGTGAGAAGGCGATCAAGTCCCATCTTTGCTTGTAATTCGGAGACATGTAGTTTTCCTACATTTCGAATGGGAAAGAAAGAAAAAAGTCTCAAGGGGGTGGAGGAACAGGACTGGATGGCCTTCTTATGCTTGGCCACGGGAAATATGAGAGTTCCGATACGAATATTGTTGTCATTATATTTTTTCCACATCTGAAAGGAAAAATAGAAGACGCAGAATGCAAAATAATGCAAGCCTGAAAAATGCCTTCCTTTTATTCAACTGTACTTTTAGCACTTTTTTTGTAGTAAAGTCACAAGGATAAAGATTACATTTGTCACAAAAATCCAGCTTACTGTTGTGCAACTTAACAATTGACCATTCCTATAAAGTAATCCGATGTTAAAGTAGTAGACTTCATGACTAACTTTGAAAATGGAAGCTCTCTTGTGTAACTTTAAATATCTTGTAAGTGGACACCCACTTACCAGGTAAGCCAGCTGTGAGGAGTCTCTCAGATGGAATACAGAACACATCAGTGCCAAATGCTTAAACATTTGCAAGAAGGGGGGGGGGGCACTGCTAAAACAAGGGACTAATTGCAGGTCATTAAGGCCACAGTGCAGGGTTCAATGACTGCCTGCAGGCCAGTCAAGGAGCTCTGCTCAGCCATGAGGTGTAATGGGCTGGGCTGCAAAGTGAACCAGCTCAAGTTAAGCGGACTTGGCAACACTTCCAGGGCAGGTCGTCGTCTGTCGCCGGGGAAGGGGAGGCCCAGCATTTTGTAGGGAAGGCCGGTGCCCCCCTAGCCGTACCCTATCGATGCCACTGCAGTGGCACAGACCCTCCCGCCCCCTTTAAGAGCAGGAAGATCTGCCACTTCTAGAAGTGTAGGCTAGAAGGCCGTGCGAGAGAGCACCACCATCACGCCCATGCTCGTCATCACTTTTTGAAAGAAACTCCTGTCCATATTCCCCACCTCCCTCCCATTATATCAGAAACCGGGGAGTCTGTAAGTCCATCACACCACCCTTAAGACTGAAAATACAGATTTGCACCACTTTGCTTCCAAGATTTTTCTTATGAAAAGTTTTTTCAGGAATAGGCAGACATGTTTTAGGCGCTTCCTTCCATTGCCAATTGTAAAACTGCATTTTAAATGCAGGACTATAAGTACCATAATGCAATGCGGCATGAATCTGAAAGCCAGCAGTAATTCCATACCTAACCAGACACTTGACAACTCTCCATACAGCCTTATAGTCTTCACGTTTTTCAAAACACACGTAAACACCGCATACGTTGTTGAGTCATTGTTTTACACAAGCATGCATCTTGTGATGTGCATATAAGGTGAAAGCCCACGTACATTTTAACGGGTCGTTTTCCCGCTAAGGAAGCAGCACAATCACAAAAGAGTCCACATTGAGGCTCCGATATTTACCTTGCACTAGTCCAGGACTAGCTAGTTTGGGAATTTCTCATGAAGCCATTCTGCTGAGCTGCAATTCTACAGGGTCTCTTCCCACCAGTCTGCTGCAGCCCCCTCATTAAATGAAGGACAAATGATGTCCTGTCCAAAAGAAACAGACTGGGGCAAAAAAAATGACCTGCGGATAACGATGCCCTGCGCGGATACGACCTTCAAGTTCTGAGAAAGCCCTTGATCAGCGCCAACATGGAGCCAACAAATAGCCCTTAATTGAGAAAATCATGGAACACGACCTCCCCGATTTGCACCTAAAAAACAAACAACAAAACAACGACCCATTTCCACGCTTTGATGGCTACGGGTACATACTGCACATTGTAGTAAGTGCCACCACGGGGGCATGTCCTTTGTGGAGTAAAGTCATAAGGCAGGGCAGAGACCCATCACTTCTCGATCTAGAGCAGGTCCAACGTTCGGGTCTTTCAACCCTTTCAATCGAAACAGGGCCCCACACATTGAAGGCCCTTTGTAACTCAGACCAAAAAATATAAATGTAATACCTATTGGCTATTTGAGGTTTTAGCTAAAAATGGCTATTTGAGGTTTTAGCTTCCCCGGCAACACCTGCTGATTGCTTTTCTTTGTTATGCTGTGCAGAGGCCAATGAACCTGCCCTGTGATAATTAGAAGCCACTCACAATCTCACATTATTTTATGTACGATTATCCAGCAAATCGAAATCTCAAGGTAAGGCTGCTGGTATGCACCCATTCTCCAAGGTGGCATTGGCCTTCACAAACTAACTGCTGCGCCAATTTAAATATGCATTTAATGGCCTAAGGCAGACGTTTCCATAAGGCATTCAGTAATCAGTCTTGTGCAGCCTTAACGATCAAATCAGGGAAATTGCCCATTAAATGCGCATTTGAAAACTTTTTCCGATCTAATGGGTGCTCCATACAGGTCGCAGACCACTTCTTCACCCCACAACCAAAGTAATTTGACTTTGTTGCACTTAATTCATTCTTAGCACGTGCAGTGGCGCAAAGGATCGACCCCCCCCTTCATAGCTTCCAAGTGGCCCCCATGTTATTTTCGGCAAGATGAGCCCGTCCTTGTTTTCCCACTGCATGCTTGAACGTGTACTTTCATTTTTCCCCCCAACCTAAATATGGGCCTACAAGTCCCAGCATGCAAGTTAAATGGCCAGAACTGGCTCAAGCGGTCATGCATGCCATGGGGACCCGGGCAGCTGCTCTTGCCTCTTTGCCAGAGTAAGCGAAGTGTTCTGGATCCATCTGTTGGTACATTGACCTGCCCGACCCACGTGATTCAGGTAATACAAGCACTCGCCTAGTAACAATCCATCGAGGGACAGTGGCTCAGCTACAGAAGGACCGGTAAGAAGGCAGCACATCTAGAAACAGCGGCACAGCTGAATGCAAGGCAGAGAGTAAGGTTACTGGAACTGATCCCGACACCGGTACCCTGCGCATGGGCTCGAGGCTCTGTGCAAAGGCGGACTCAAAAATGAAGGCTGATTAACACATTACAATTGGTACGGTTAAGTGCAGAGCCGGCCTTAGGGTAGGGTAGGGCAGGGCAGGGCGGCCGGAGACCCCCTAGGGCGCCAGCTCCAGGGAGCCTTTCAAGGGCTACCCCGAGCTGGCATGGTTGGAGAAGTGTCATTTTGAAATTAAATGCGCTCACAGGAGGGGGCGCATCTAACAACAATAGAGTGCTGGCACCCTATTGAGATCATTACCACCCATCTCTGGTTGGGGGGGGGGGATGTGATAAACATCTTAATAGGGTGCTGCAGCACCCTATTGTTAAAAGTGCCAGCTTCCTCAAGCACATTTAATTTTAAAACGACACTTCTCCCACCACAAAAAGAATCATTTGGCGTCCCCCATCCCCCCCTCGTGATGCGGTATTAGAACTTGCGTGTCAGTGGAGAGACTGGAATGGTAGGAGGCAGGAGACAGCTGTTCTTAAGCGTGTGGTTTCAGATGTGAAGGAGAGAGTTAACTACTTGTAACATCGACGCTGCACTAGAAGAGTCTCAGAATGTTTAAAGAAGTTAGATGCCCCCACACAAAGAAGCTTGCCTCTCCCCACATTCTCTTAAGATAGCGACTCTCTCAACACTTGAAGCGTTAGCCGCCCCCCTGAAATGTTAGGCTTGGCATAAGCCTTGATGCTGCTCCAAAATAACATCTATTTAAAAGACACACCCCCCCCACCATCATACAACTGGGGCATTCTCAAATCTGAGGTCTGAAGTTCAGGCCTCATCCTATGAGCTAGCGTATCTCCAGACGGCTAGCGATTGGTTCTCACGAGCTTCCTCTGGACCTACTTGTGTTAGGTAGCCATATTTTGCATTTAACCTAATTGTGCGAGGTAGTCATACCTTGCTTTCAATTGTGCCTAAATTGTGTAAGGTAGCCATATTTTATATTTGGCCTGGTTGTGTGAAGCAGCCATGTTTTGCATTTGTCCTAATTGTGCTAGGTGGCCAGACCTTTCCTTGAATTGGGCTTGATTGTGTAAGGTAGCCATACTTTGCATTTTGCCTAATTGTATAAGTTAGCCAGCCATAGCTTGCTTTGAATTGTGCCTAACTGTGTGATCCACCCAGCTGGATTGTTTAAGCGTGAAGAGTGTGTTGCACCAGGACGGATTGTGGGGGATGCGTCACGCGCAGATGGATTGTTGGAGACGAGCAGTGTATCGCAATTGGAGGGAGTTTTGGGGGTGGGAAGTGTGTCTCACTTGGACGGACTGCCGGGGGTGAGAGATGAGTCGCACTTGGAGCGTTGGTTTGGGGCAGAAACCGTGCCGCACTGGGTTGAAATGCTAGGGACAGGGAAGGCGTCTCACCTGGATGAATTGCTGTGGTGGGTACATGCATCGCACTAGAATGAACGGTTGGGGGTGGGAAATATATTGCATCTAGACGGAATGTTGGATGTAGGCACTAACCGTACCAAAAACTCAACTTTTTGCATAGACACCCGCATTCACAACCATACCTCTACCACAACACCAACCACACGCACTTCACAACACCCGACATGAAAACAAACCATACACAATCACACCTCAACACCACATGACCGCTACCAACCGAAACAACACAATGCTTAGTGACCGGTTTCTCTGAACAGAAGCTACCAACAGCAGATCACAGCTCTCTTGCTCTTCTCCCTCTCAACCCCACTAACAAACCCAGCAGCCCCCCTTCCATTGCAGATCCACCATAGCATTAGCACCAAGAGAGCACGCAAGTGGCGACGGCGCGCGGCACAAGACCCATTAACATTAACACATCTTCCTGCTGGATTCCCAGGCTCCTAGAGTCCAGCCTAAGGCCTCCGCTGCCTTCGTGGGTCCTCTCGCAGGTCCCCGCCTGGCTGCGGGTATTCACAAGCAGTTTTCTGTTACTATTGCACTGTGTGCAGGTTCCAGTGGCACAGGGCTCATTCAGGTGGACTCAAGGAGATATTGCACACGCCCCCAGACTTGCTGCAGCAGCAGTGCGTAAACCTGCTCTGGGGGAAGTCTTGTGGCTACAGTTCGCTGTAACGTCCTGTGGTTGCTGGGCGGGCACCAGGCTGGCACCATCGGTTCTCCGGCAGACACCGTCCTGGCACCAGCAGATCTTCTGCAGGCTGCTGAGCGGCTCCAGAGATGCTCGGCTCCCAAACGTAACTGGTTTATATGGCAGCATCTGCCTTCTCAGCATTTCGGAAATGATCCCCTTTGCAATAAACCCATCCACTTCCGATGTTGGAACAGAGAGATGTACAGCACTTCCTAGAAGCCTTCATGCACAGCCTCGAAGCTGCGTCTCCCTCGGGGAGCACCCACCGGAAAGCAGGCAGAGGGCGCCGGGACTGGCTCTGCAGAGATTGCCAAACCATGCCACGCTTCCTTTGGGGCGCCTCTCATGACGCAGAGAGGATTAAGACGCAGTAGAAGACACATGGAATGGGAACGCAGATAATGACACCCCCCCCCCAGCCCCCCGACCCCTGAAAACCTTCCAGTTTGCCCACATCACCGTTAACCCATTGCTCACGATAGGATGGTCTCCAGCTTTAACCTGCCCCACCATGCCCTTTTTGGTTTCTGCCTCCACTTCTGCTAGAGTCTTTCACACGTCTTAAGCACCTTCAGTGTAAACATTTTTAAAAAATGTACCTGACCCCCCGCCCCCTCCACCCGCTTCGCCTCAGAGAATACCCTCTACTTTAGTTCAACAAGAACACCGACCGAGCCACCGAGGAATTGAGCCCGATCTGCACCGTTTTTTAAAACTAAATGTCAAAGTCCGAAATCTCCCCGTTCCATTCCTCTCCCTGGTGGATACAGGCTATTTCTCCAGAGCCACGCTGAGGTGGGCAGGAAGCTTAAATCGTGCCCCACTTCGGTTGCCTGTCTCTAGGCAGTCCCCTTGAACTGGGCAGCGTGCCTAGGAGGACTCCACGTTAGTGCCCACAAGACTTCCCACGAGGCCCCACAACGGGCCACTAGACTTCCTATGAGGCCCCCAGAACGAGCCACAAAACGGGTCACAAGACTGCACGAGGCCCCACAACGAGCCACAAGAATTCTCATGAGGCCCCAGATTGGGGCCGCAAAACTTTGCATGAGACCCCACAACGGGCCACAAGACTCTGCAGGAGACCCCACAACGGGCCACAAGACTTTCCATGAGACCCCATAATGGGCCACAAGACTTTCCATGAGACCCCATAATGGGCCACAAGACTTTCCATGAGGCCCGACAAAGGCCCACAAGACTTTCCATCAGGCCCCACAACTGGCAACCAGTCTTTCCAGGTGGCCTCAGAATTGGCCACTAGACTTTCCATGAGGCCCCACAACGGTCCACAAGATTTTCAGTGAGGCCCCATAACTGGCCACAACACTTCCAGATGAGACCATCACAACTGGATACAATTTGCCCAACAAGGCCTTCCGAACAGGACACCATATGCCCCATCAGGTCCCCAGAACTGGACACAAATACTGTGCTGGTGGATACAGTCAAGTGCAATCCAAAAAAACGTGGCCTTAGCGTCTCCTTGTCACCATTTTCTTTTACCTACGTGGAGTTCGTTCAGTATTATGACTGGCAACCTTCTATTTGGAGACCCTCCAATCACTCCATGTCCTCAGGATCAATCCTTGCAAGTGTGAGGTCATGCACAGGGATTCTAAGCGCCAAGAGGCTGTGCAAATGACAGATGTTGGTTTTTCTCAATACAATTGCCCAGACACCTTTTGCAGCGCTTCTAAAATGCGATGCATACATTTCCCAATTCCCTTCAAGCATTAGTCTGGCAGCAGGTCTATGTACCAACATGCATCATCGACCTTCTCTTCTGCAGCGTCAGGACCACATGTTTTCTAGCAACGCAAGGTTAGAAAAGGACCAAACGTCAGGCTATTGGAGTGAAAAGACATTGTGTGGGTTCCAAGACTTGATATTGAGTTGCGTGACCTGGGCTGACGCCACGCCCCTCTGCTCCACTCCAAGAGGGAGAGGGTTCCCAGAGTATTTTTTGGCATTTCCAGCACTTACTTTACACATAACTTTTCCGCCTTTCCGTATACTCCATCTCATGCCTTCCAGAGTCTCTGATCTACCCTCATTCTTTCCCACCTTTATACATCGATTTGAGTCCCTGTAGCAAGGTAGAATGCTCCCAACTTGTCGTCTTGCCTCTCAGACTTGCACAGCACTTCAACGCCGCAAATCATGGCAGGAGGCGCTATATAAATGTGAGGTAACAGAGGTGGACAAAGCCATTGCGGGACCATCCCCTACTTTGGCCCCCCATTCCCTAGACACACAGGCAATCATTACATTCCCAATCATAATAACCACAGAGACAATGTATGCTTTTTTTTGTAAACAAAAGATCACACTTATTGAAGTCAAGCAGACAAATTGGGGGCGGTCCCAGCCTCCTACAATAAAGCGATGTCCATTAGCACCTTTTAAAAGGTAGCCCTTTTGATTTCCCGGGCTTGCAATAATATTTATTGTCCTCGGGTGACACTTTTCACTTCCGGTTTGCAAAGTAGTGGACTTCCGCTTCTGGCTACCAACTGCCAGGCAATAGCTCCCATGCCCTTACGCCAGCCTCTGAGCATTTGAAGTCGAGCCAGTGCTATGAATTGGTTTCAGCAACTGAGTGATGGATCACTTGATGGTTTAATTATGCAACAGAAGCATTATAAAAAAATAAAAATCATACATATAGCCAAGTACTGAAATTCTAGAAAGTGGTTCACTTCATTTCGTGCACCATTTGTTAGCTAGCTTTCACGGCATTTCTGACAGCTGTGGAGAACCAGCCAAGTAATTTGTGTTATCACTTCTGCCACAGGTAAGATGCGTCACACAGCAGGTAAGTGCAATAGTATACTAGCGCCGATTTATTGGCCCTGGTCCTCTAAGCACGTGGGACAGGTACAAGACACACCCTTCGATGGATGGTAAAATGCAGCAAACACTGGTTTCCCCACACCCTTTAGCCAGCTCTTCCTCCAACTGCCCGGACCAACCGTCTACCCCTGGGCCTGAACACTCCAGTCACCATAACATTCCACGCTATGACATCAGCCCAAGCCCATAGCCCCAAGACCAGAGTACCACATCATTTGTCTCGAGATACAATAATAGCTTGGCCCCTCCAATAGACTGAGGGGGGACTCTCCCTAGCCCGCTCGACCCCCAGCTTGAGGAGCATCGAGTTGGTGAGAGGCCTCATCTCCCCGCACCTCAGCGCACTTCAGCTCTACAGACAGAGCTGCTCCATCCAGTAAATCCAACATTTTAACCATGATGGAGGTTGTATATGTGGCGGGGTTCTGTATACTGTACCAGTTATTTACCTAGGCTTGTCTGGTGAGTGGCTTGTGTGCTTCAATATAGGTAGCACTGCAGTGCCTTTTGCGGGGGACAGGGAGTCCACAGTGCACTCTGTGTCCCTTCCAAGCTGCCCCTTCAAACCCTGTTCACTCCCCCTGGGACTGGGAGTGGACTGAGGTCGAGTACTCGCGGGCCCTGGCTAGCAGCCAACTATCAGTGCAGTTCCTCTTTGAAAGCGACCCATTTGAGGGGATCGGGGAAGAGTCGAGCTCTTTTTCACAGTCGCCTGCCTTAGTACAGGCGTCCAGTCCATGGCCTGGCCATCTCCACGGAGGCCTGCTAGCCCTGCTGCCGTCACCAGAGAAGACAACAGGACATCCACTCAAAGAGGCACCCAATTAAACAAATCCTCCCAGCTCCTTACCTCGTGACACCAAGCCCTGGAATGGGGCCCATCTGCGCCGAAAGGAGGCCTGCGTGCACCCGCAGAAGACAAAGTCGGCTGGCACATGACCAGGACGGCGCCCATTGTCCTAACTGTCCGGCTGGGGAGAAGTGGAGCGGGACTAGTCGGGATGACGCTTCAAGGAACGCGGGGACAAGAGCCCCGGCTTGGAACCAGTAAACACAAATCGTCTCACGCCACTCAGCCTCCCTGTTCCCCATTCCATCCACTGCGTCTCCAAAATACCTCACCAGTTATTGTTATTTGTTATTTTACATTTATAAAGCGCTCACACAGCCCGCAGGCATCGAGGCGCTGTTACAGGAATTGTTTTTTTACCAGTCCCCACATCTTTTACATTGCTCGCTGGGCGTCCCACTTGGAGATGGATTCGTCCACGGTGAGGGCATTGTATAGCGCAAAGTGTACAATGCGGGCGAGTTTACTGTCTCTCGGTTAAGAAATACCGATGTTTCTAAACATGACATCAAAGCAACCGATGCAGACATTTATGGAAACGCCAGCGAAACGAGGCGAGCGAGGCTGGGGACACAGGCAGAGGAAGTTGGTGGTGGGCTGGTACAAATAGTCCCAGACTTGTCTCGTCAAAATCACCCAGTTAGTGGCTTTAATGCTTGCGTAGAACATTGGAGCACTTGAGAAAGTGCATGACAACAAGCATTGGCAAAGACCACAGTTTGGTCTTTGGGTAGTGTAAGGAAGGCATGGCATCAAACTGAAGACGGACACAAGCGATCACAGTTCAAGGGTATTTATTGAACTTCAATGGGTTGATCGAACGACTATCAACTAAAAATAATGCAGTCCTAGTGGAGTCTTTGTCAAAATGAAAAGGGCCTATACTATTAAATGTATTGCCAATCCTTACTTCTAAATACAAATGGTGTTGGAAAACAATGTATGCAAAAGAAAAGTGTCAGGATATTTGAGCAGCTGGCTTCCCTTCCCCACGTTTTCAGCAGCGGACAAGGTGGCACACTCGAGCTTCGCACACACTCTGGTTTCTCTGCCACGAGGATGCAGTTCAAAACATAGGTATCTGGGCCTTCTGTGCCAAAGTCTCTTTCCCAATAAAATCTCTTATTGCCGAGTGCCTGGCGTAACAAACAAGTACCAAAGTTCCTTTTTCATCAGGATTTTCACATTCACAAGTTCTCGGGTTTACTTTTCACCACAGGTCTCTGTCGATCGGGCTCAGACCATGGGTCTACCTCAGTCAGGCTCGGACCTTATAATCTCACGTACTTTGCTTTCTTTTTGCTATCAAAATTCGAAGAGTTTCGACTGAGATGGATTTTACTTAAACCATTGCAGGACCACTTTGCTTCACTTCATCCATACATTTCACATTATTGCTTTTGTTTCTGCCACTTCTAGGCTGGGTACATCACACAGAGACCTTTGATTGAGCACACCCGCGGTGCCGGCCCACTCTGTTACTTTGTCTCGTACCTTCTCCGATTCATATTCAAGTTCAAACATTCATTGGCAATTGAGCTTTACTCGTGTCTTTCATCACATGCGTTAATATTCTTTGCTCTTGCACTCTTCGTACAATTTTTCCATTTGCAACCTTGACTTCAACACAGACCGGTCTTGCATCGGTCTCCCCAAATCACCGGCTTTGTTAATCTCTCTGGTGCTGCTTTGAATCTGGAGTCCAGGTTGCTGCTGCTCCTCCCCGATTCAGCCAGTTATGCAGGAGGGCCCCAGGTATATCCGACACACAATCTAGGATTCTTTAGTCTGGTTTCCTGGCCTTACGCCTTTTTTTCCAAATTGACTTTTACTGGCCTTTTCAAACAACTGTGTAACAAACCATCCTTACATCTCCTCCTCCAAAACCAAAAACGCCTTTCCCACAATCCATCCTCGTCCCTCCCCGCCTCCACTCCCTCCCGATGAAGCAGGTCCTCATTGCGTTCACAAAGTTCAAACTTGGGGTCACCCCGTTTCATGAAAGTCTGTTTCCGCACCTACAGGTCCATATTGCTTCTGCACTTCTCAATCTACCAGACCTGCCGGCTATCCACGTAGGTGAATAGTCTATTTCGTGGCCACAACCTGAGTCGTGTATGCTTCCTTCCCCCAAGATCTCACCGGCATCAAACAGGACAAGGCACAGTCATCATCTTACCCCCCTCTCAGTGCCCGTATTTCACAAAAAAGGGAAGCCACAAGCTCTCAATATTGGATCGGGACTCATTCAACACGTGGGTCAGATATTCCATGTCTTGGATCACCCTTATCTTTGGCACCCATTCCTTTTCTATTGGCATATGCAGATTTTTCCACAATTGGGCCTGAGAACATCTGGCAGAGACCAGCATAATCTGCAGCATATGCCCTCCTTCCATCTCCTCCTCCTCTAGCCACACCCCAAAGAGAAGGAGCCACAGAGAGAGCTCCCTGTGGATTCCGTCCACCCCTTTAATCCATGAGAGAACCTCCCTACAGTATGTCTGCACTTTGGGGCAACCCCACCACATGTGTATGTAATCCCCATTCACCAGTTTGCACTTCCAGCACCGAGGGGCATATCCTCTGCGCATCTTTGCTATCCTAGCTGGAGGGTAGTGCCACCTGTGTATCAGTTTTATTGCTTGGTGCCTGTACTGCAGGGAGACCGGAGGCCGTCACACCCCTCTGCATATCTGCGTCCATAATGCATCTCCAATGTCTCTTCCCAGGACTGCCCCCCACCTGACCCTGGCTGGCAGTGGGTTCCTTGCAATCCGTGATTCAAGCTCTTGGGGAAGCGCGGGCAGGACGCAAGTGAAAGCAATGCTGCACTGCTACGGGACACAAAGGTCATTTGATCAATTAAGACCTGTACCTGTTGCCTCCTTTGCTGTGGTGTAAACCCAGTCTCAGCAGCATAACACAGCCAGTAGCCAACAGAGCCTTTTTGCTCCTCAGTAGGGGTCCAGTTCCCCTCTTTTGTCCTGATGAAGGCTTCTCCCAACATATTGCCTAGCAGGTGACTATTCTACCGAAACATGTTTTTGATGTTTGTTTGAACATTTTTGAAGTACATTTGGACTCTTTCTGACCCAAACACGTCGGCAGACCTGCTTTTAATTTTTTGTCTTTCTGCTCAGTCATATCTGAACATTAAGTCCTCCATAGATGTGATTCAATTTTGTGCATTATCCAATTTATTTTTCTCAGTCAATTTATCATCACTGATCGATCTACATTGTACATTCCTTTCTTTTGTTTTAAGAAATCATGTCTGTTTTCTTATGTTCTCAAAACGGTTTGGTTTCATTTATGGAATTTTTTCTACTTTGAAATGTTAAATTTCTCTTATTTTTAATAAGATTGACAAATTCACAAGAATACCATTTACCCGATTGTTTTCAGTCTCCGCAAAGGCTTTAAATAACTTGCGATAGCTTTATAGATGCACTTTAACTGAATGTATTTGAATTATTCAAAAATATTGTGAATAGCATAGTGGACTGTATTGTTTACTCTTCTCTTTGACGTCCCAATCCACTATTGCTTTAAAGGACTCTCCCTTCCCCCTTTTGTATGAAATGGGAGTGGGTCCCTTGGCTCCACCAACAAGATTGTCTTATATAGTCCTGCAATAAGTTCCTTGGTATCCCTCCCTGTTAACAGGAGTCATTCAAAGTCTGTTAATTCTCTCTTCAGGTTCTCACCCCATCGGGGGTCCGTTAGGGCTCCCTTCAGCTGCAGGTATCGAAAGGGTGAAAGTCTCCCCACATTTAGGGCCTCTTCCAGCCTATTCAACGAGAGGAAGATGCCCCTGTCCCACATTTGCCTGGCTTTTGAGAGCCCCCCCTCGTACCAGAGTTGGAATGCCAGTGGCTCCCCAGCCCCATCCCTTAGAGGGGGGGGGGGGGCATATGCAATTCAAGGGCGACGGCCATGAGGAAAGCCACCTGTTTCTCCCTCCCTCTTCCTTCCGTATAGCCCACAGGACTTCCAGCACCGGGTGGAGCAAAACCCTTCGCGGGATACAAGATCTGGGCACCCACAGCCATTCTCACAGTGAAACCGCATTGTCCATTGGCACCTACTGCTCTTCGGAGAGCCGGTTCAGGTGATCCGCCATGACCTGGAGTTTAGCTACTTTATTGTAGGTCTCTAGGTCTGGGAGTCCCACCCCTCCCTAGTCTCTTGGCAAGATGAAGGTCCTGGAACACCCTTTGCTTTACTCATGCTCAGAGACATTTTAGCAAAGCCGTCTTCACCTCAGAGAAAAAGGCCTGCAGGATCGTTTCCGGTAGCATCTGGAATAAGAACAAAAATATTGGTAGCACCACCATTTTAATGGCACTCCGGGGCACCATCCCGGAGAGCAACAGTCTCGCCCACCTCTCCATGTCGTTTTGCATGACCACCCACACTGGCAAGAAGTTCTCGGGGATCCCCATACTTGCGTGTCACCTGGATTCCCAGATACCTAAGGAAGTCCTCCTAAACCCGAAACAGCAGTTTCCTGATGTGTTCTGTCCTGCCTCCAACAATCCTGCCACTTAAAAGGCCACCGACTTCTCCAAATTAACCTTGAAGCTAGAGAGCTCCACATATTGCGTCAGGCTTTCCAACAAGGGAGGCACCAAGCGTTCCGGCTCAGTAATAAAAAGCAGGGCATAATCTGCAAAGAGACAGATCTTACACTGTCTCCCCCATCTTGACCCCCTTTTATTCTGCCATCCCCCCCGAACCGCCGCCGCTCAGGGCTCCATAACCAGCACATAAAGCAACAGAGAAAGGGGCAACCTTGTCGTGTACCCCACTGCAGTGGAAAAGCATGTGATACATTTCCATTTACCACTATCCTCGCCGTGGGGCAGGAGTACAGGACCGCCACGCATCCCATCCACTTCAGGCCCATACCCATAGTTGCTAGGACCTCTCCCATAAAGGACCAACTCACCCGGTCAAAGTCCTTCTCAGCATCGAGGGCCAGCAGCAGCCCCCCACCCACCATTCTCACCCACTCAGCAATAAGAACCTGAAGCATCATGCGCATGTTGGGGGCTCCCTGTCTATGCATCACAAACCCCGCATGGTCATGGTGAATTAGTCACGGGAGGCAGGATTCCAAACGCGATGCAAGTCTCCTGCCAAAGATGTTTGCATCAACGTTCAGCAAAGATATCGGTCTGTACAAGGCACAACTTGTCAGATCTTTCCATGCCTTTGGGATGACAGTAATCAATGTTTGGAGGATCGTACCCTCCCCCACAACCAAATTGAGCAATTTCGCCAGCGGTGATGCGAGCAGGGACTGATCTTGCTTATAGAAGTCTGCTGTGAACCCGTCCTCCCCTGGGGTTTTACCCGTCTTCAGTCTCTGGATTGCCTGTAGCACTTCTTCCCATGTCACCTCCCCCTCCAGGACCTCCCTCTCTGCCCCCTTCAGCTTGGGTAGCCGGCAGTCAGTGAGATAGCCCCTCTGCCTCTCCCCTGGAGGCTCCCCATGTCTGTTATAGAGCCTTTGGTAATACTTCGCAAACCGAGACGAGATTTCATCCCCTGTAGTTCCTGTACTCCCATCTGCATCCTGTATTCTGCCTATTCTTCTTACAACCCTAGACCCCCCCTCACTCTATTTGCCATAAGCGTTCCCACCCTATCTCCCCTTTCAGAATACCTTTGCTCTGTGAACCTCATCTTCTTTACCACCTCCCCTATCAATGCCATGTCGAGTTTTTGTCTCTTATCCCTCAATTTACCCAGGAGTTCTCCCTTATCGGCTCCTTTACTAAGGAGTTGCAACCGTAACACTTTCCATTCCCCCCTGAGCCTGGCCTCAATCAACCCCCTCTCCCTTTTCCTCTTCCTCTTCCTCCTCTTCTTCTTCTGTGCGCCTTCGGCTATGAGGAGGCCCCAAAATGTGGCTTTGGCAGCTTCCCAGACCATCGCCATACCGGTGTCCCTGTTATCGTTAACTTCACAGTATGCCTGTACCTCCTTCCCAAGAAAATCTTAGAAGACCCCATCCCTCAGCAGAATGTCATTACACCTCCATCAGATTTGCCGCTTGGGACTTCTTATCCTCCATTCCACTACACCCAACTCATGGTCAGACTGGGTAATTGCCTAAACCGTGGGTACCCAATTTATCGACCTCCCTGTCAAGCGAGACCAGGAGCAGGTCTAGCCTTGTAGAGGTCTGGTGTGGGGGTGAGAAACACGTGTAACCCCACTGCCCCGAAAGTGTGCCCGGCACACGTCAGCCCAGTAATGAACCCGCAGGAGGCGTTTAAACGTAGTGTTCTCTGGGCCTGTCACTTTCGGGTCTTTATCTTTAGCCGACCACCAGTCTAGCACCGGGTCCGCCACTAGGTTGAAATCCCCCCCAGTACCGTGGCTCCCTCTGACCCCCTCCAAGAACTCAAAGACCTGATGCAAGAACTCCACCTGCACCACGTTGTGGGCATATAGGGTAGCTAAGGTAATTCGTGCCTCCCCATGGAATCCCTTTATCCCTAGAAATCGACCCCTAAATCCTCTTTTAACCTGTACCTCCGTCATCTTGAGGCTGTTCCCAGTAGGATACCCACTCGCTCCTCCTGTTTGAGGCCCAGAAGTTTTTATCAGTTTCTTTCCCTTATTCCGCCCCCTGTTTATAGTGGGTCTCGAGCACGAAGAGGATCGGCAAGCGATGTTTGCGAAACATATTGCTTCTATGAGATCTCTTGTTTTGGGAGTTTAGCCCGTTAGTGTAGCTACTCGAATCTCAGCCACAACCTTTCCTTACCTTTCTCCTACCACCCTGAACATCTGAACATCCCTCAAGCGGTACCCCCTCATTACCCTTCTGAAGACCTGTGCATGAACTGCCCACCTAACCCCAAACTGAGGCGTCCTACTGTGCGATCCAAGCATGTTGGTCACACCTGTTGAACCACCAGAAATGCCACCCCCTGCTCATATCCCAGTGTTTATGGTCTTCACCATAACCCCCTGCACGGGACCTTTCACTGCTCCCTGCCCTCCCCACTGTTGGTCAAACACCCCAAACCTGAACATTAACAGTGAAAGGAATGGACCCCTCCAACTTTGACACGCTTAAACTCCTTGTATTCCACCCCCCTCTCCCATTGCGCCTGTGAGCCTCTCCAACCTACCCCAGACACCGGGTATCCCCCACCCCTCAGAACATAACTGATTTGCTCTGCACACCCATACCCCCTTCAGGTAAGCTCCCCGCTGCACGGGGTCAGGCCCTCTCACCCCCTCAAAGCAATTTAACTGTGTGCAAAGTGGCCCATGTCCCTCATGTCACTTCCCTTCTGGGAGAGGGGGTGTTTTCTGAAACTTCCTGGCCCCCTGCATTCTATGACGGCCCTGCTCCATGTGACCCCTGAATCTCTCTCCTCTTCTGTGTGCCTTCTACTTCCAAGGCGGTACCATTCCCCCGGGGACCCACCAGACTTTCCATGGCTCCCACAATGTCTTCTTCTGACACCAGGTGGAATCTTTCGCCTTCACAAATATTAGCGCAAAGGGGTATCCCCATCTATATCAAACTCCTTTCTCCTGTAGCCACTTAGTAAGAGGGCTACAATTTTTCTGCCTCGTAAGGGTCTGTGCTGAGAGATCTTGAAATATTGTCACTCTGGAGTCCTCATAGTCATTAAGTCTCATGCGTTTGGCCTTATACAGGATATCCACTTTGTCCAGGTAATAATGCATTTATGCCAGAACAGAACATGGCCCTCTTCTACCTCCTTCTGCACCGTGCACTCTGTCCAGGGTCATGTGTACTCCTTTTAATCCTAGGACCATCCCTATGATTTCCTGGATTTTCTTCTCAAGTCCAGCCAGGGATTCCCCATCCCCCTTTCTTTGAGGCCAAAGAACCAGAGATCATTTTGCCTTTCCCTATTCTCGATGTCGTCCAATTTGAGGCCCAGTTCCACTTCTCTTCTCTCAATGTCCAGAAACAGTACCTCAATCTGCTCTTCAAGAATGCCTGTGGAGGTCTGATTAGCCTCCACCCCATGAGCCTCTCCTCCAGTGTGTCCACTTTCACCGAGAGGCCCTCCACTTTGGCTCCTATATCTGTTCTCATCCCCTGGATCTCTTCCAGGATCATCTGGATATCGCTCTTGATGGTCCTTATCTCCGTGGAGCTGGGGTGGGGCCCCGTAGACTCCTTCTCCCTCTCCATTTCTCCTCCAACACAGTTGTGGTACTGGGAGAACTTCTCTCTACAAGTCATTGACCCCACATCCCCCCTATGTCCTGGCACCCTCTCGGTGTCACCCTATTCAATCTCCTGCGGGTGTCCTTCCGATGCCCTGGTTTGCCTCCTTCACCTGCTGCTCGTCGGTTCCCCGACTTTCCTAGTCCGTCTCTTCCACTTTACCAGCGCTTGCCTCCATGCATAATGCTGTCTCTCAGACTCTGTGCAGCCTCCATGGGTTCCCTTTTCCTATCTGGGAGATTCTTCCATTCCTCTTGCCTCCCTGGTTGTCCTCCCCATCAGTTCGTCGTGGTTGGACCTCCTGCATGGGCTACAAAACCTCTAGGGTCTCTGCCGGTGGGTTGATCCACTTGGCCCCAATTCTGATCGGGATGGTGCAGGGGGGGGGGGGGGGGGTTTGCTCCAGGGGGCCCTCGGGCCCAGATCTTGGCAGACACCCTGCATGATGCTCCTCACTTCACCCTGCAGAGACGCACAACGGGGCACCGCGGATGGGGCCTCCCACCTTCCTCTTGCTCCCTGGGTCCTTATCTCTGTAGGTTTCTTCTGCTTGCCCATGGTCGCTCTCTCGTCGGGCTCTGCAGTCTGCACCGGGCTCTGCAGTGCTCCCCGTAGCCTCTCCATGTCACCTCAGATGAGTCTTGATGGGGCCCAGTCTCCCCGGCACTCCTGGAAGGACGGCCCTTGTACTTTGTGCACATGGCCCAGCCCGGGCCACAATGTCTGTGTGGCCCCTTCACCTCTCTGGTGGGTCTTAGGGCAAGCCACCACCTTCACCCGGGAAGTCCTCACTCCTCCTCCTCCTCCTCCTCCTCCTCCTCCTCCTCCTCCTTCTCCTCCTTCCCACTCGGTCTCCTTTCGGCAATAGATCAGCATGTGGGCCTTCTCTGCCCTTCCCGCTCTGATGCCAGGTGGGGTGTTCATTCAGAGGCTTGCTCCTCCATGCACCTCACTGAGAGCCCTGCTGCTGGGGAATTGCCTGGGGGCCCTGCTCACTTTGCTCCCCCCCGCCTCACCTCTGCCTTCCGTGCACACTTTGCGGGCAGTGCCTGCAGGGGGGGCTCTGACCACAGTCGTTTCCGTCTTTATGGGGCCTCATGTGGTAGCTTTTCCATGCGGCCAACACCGCCCCCACCCCCAATGCCTGATCACCACCTTCACATTGCCCTCTCAGCCTGTCCAGGCTCAACACACTGTGGCTGCGGGGCTGTCCGTTCCAGTCCCGCTCCTCCTCTAGTGGTTCATGCGGCGCTGCCATCGTTGGTGGCCCTTTAGCCGGACCGCATCACGTCACCTCTTCCTCACCACCCCAGCCCAGGTTCAGCACGCCACGGGTGCAGGGAGTATCACCAGCACCATGCTCCTACTCCTTACTGTATCTCCCCAGAGGCCATTCTCTCTTCCCGCCGTGGCCATTGGAAGTGCCGGTGTGGTTCCACCACGCTTAGTTCAAGGTCTTCCCCAGGGTGCTGACACCCATCACTAGTCCAGGTGGTGCCCCACTAAGTCTGAGGCTCAGCTGCCCCGTTCCTTTAATTTTGCATGCATCCACTGGTGGCCTCCGGCCTTACGCCTTTTAATCTGAAGGTTTCTGGAAAGTAGCGGTTTCTTGCCGGAACGGTCAAGGGCATCTCCCTCCTTGCTCTTCCTTCTCAGTTTGCTGCCTTTCTCCCCTCGTTCAGCTGCCGTCTGGAAAACGCTATTCTTTCGTGTGCTTTGCCTCGCACAGAGTGCTTTCGTGCTATGCCTTTTATCCACGTGGGGAAGCTTAAGGGAAATCAGGTGTGAGTTGTTAACAGTAATTGCCTGACTTTGCCCTACCATAGTAGTGGGACATGTCAGGTACAATGCTCGGGTAGGAGTCAGTTTTCTCCCAGAGCAGGCTGTCCGTTTCAACGTGTAAGGAAGGGGGAGGGGGGGGGGAAGTTACAGTTCCCAGGTATCCTACCTGGTAGGATGGAGTAAAGGTGTTATAAGGGGGCGCGGGTATACAGCATCTTGCCATCAGGTGTCCCACTCCCATAAAACACCACACCCAAGTGATCCTCCTGCACTGGTCCACCACCAGGGTCTGGATCCGGAGGCGATGGCCATGCCCTGGCCACCTGAAAGAGAGATTCCCCAGGGACTAGCGGGTGAGACATTTCTGGTTTCTCACAGTAGGCATTTGCTAGACACTCCCTGGCCAGAAGATCCCAACGCTGGAAAACTGAGTGATTACCTGAGCATATGATGTCAGTGCCTAGCAAATGCCTATCAGATACCTCAAGTGAAAACTGTTGGCTTTATTGTTGCTCGTTTTTAACAGGAATTCAGTCCATGGAAGTGATCTGTATATCAAGTGGCAGAAGGCACTATTGGTTAAGCCATTTGCATTACACCAGCAGCATTTTACAGATGCAATTAAGTCATTAATTCTCAGCAGACTCCTTTGAACAAACACTGGCTGGCTGTAGTTTGATATTATTGTTTGATAGAGGGAGCTCAAAGATATTCCAGGACGATGTGTTTAGGGAAGGGAGGGGAAGATGGTGGGTGGGAATGGCCATAGAAATTAGCATAGCCATTGCCATCAATAGGTGGGTAAATAACCAAACCCCCCACAAGCTGTGTGTCCCTCCTCATAGTTAAAGTGGTTTGAGAGCTTGTTAGGACTGTGAGTCTTGCGCTAGTGTGTCCGTTGCCATCTTCTTTACGTTGACTACAGCCTGTCAGGTGGATCTCAGAGGGACCAAGCTCCTAATATCCCAATGTTTGCAAGGGTTGTTCTGGGTTACTGAGATCCAAAAACTTGAAATTAGGCGCTGGACAGTGGTTCCTTAGTATCCAATAAGTATCAATTTCCACACACGTTAGGTGTTTGCAACATTTGTTGATTTATTTTTCCTTCAGTAATTCACACATTGGTTGTCACTCTTTTGACCAACATATTCTTTAATAAAACTTCATATGTGGTACAGAGTATGCAATATACTTTTATTCCATTAGTGCCGACACGTGTTTCAACCTTTGAGGTCTTTATGTTCAGCAATGGTAGAGGGTGAAGGAAAAATAAATCAACAAATGTTGCAAACACCTAACGTGTGTGGAAATTTATACTTATTGCATACAAAGGAACCACTGTCCAGCGCCTAATTTCAAGTTTTTGGATCTCAGTGACCCAGATGTCCCTCCTCATGTGTCATCTCTCACCTAACTGTACTTCGATGCAATAGTTTTGGCTTCAGCTTGCATGGTCCTACGGGCGCTGCGAGGCCCCTCCTCAAAGGGACTCCCTGAAAGGAACCATCCTGTCTGCGTAAGCTTTCTCAGCTATAGGAGATTCTGATGCATAGTGGTAGGTCCTGGTCAACAGGAAAGGTTCAACCCCAATGTTTACCCAGGACTGGGTAAGGTGCAGATCTCTCTTCTGCCTTGGATGGCTGCTTCCCCTCAAGCGGAGGGCTTTGCAAAGCACAACTTTCCCAAAGAAGGTCAAGGGAGTTCATGTCGGGTGTTCCAGAGCGAATCTAAGAAGTGGTGGGAGATCTCTTTTTTTTAAAAGACAAAATACAGCAGGTGATTGCACTAAAGCTAGCCTGCCTTAGTGGTCCAATCACTGTTCTTAAAAGAGATGGACTTTGCCCTTCTGACATCACACCCAACGTTTTTTTGTATAGGCGTATATGCTTGGCCGGGGCTCTATAGCAGTCACCCCTCTAATCAGCAGAGAACACTTGGGCCCATCAAAGACTCCCCACCATAAGAACGGAAGACTCAGCCATGGGGCAAAGTTACTATCTTTTATTAGCAAACGAAATGGCAGGGATCACACCAGGAAAACAAGTATCCACCAGAGCTCTCAGCTTCTAAGCATGCGTCAACCGGTTTCATCCCATTGTGATGTCACACATTCAGGTTCCATCCCAGAAACCTATCAGATATTCATACTGATCAGTTTGGGTGAGCGACATATAGGAGCTATAAGGGTTAGTTTTACTATTGGACAGCAGTATCTGGTGGCTTCCCCCAGAACCACCTCTACTAGTATCAACCTACAATGTTGCACTGTCACAGAGAGACTATTGGCCCTTTCAACAAATGATATCCCCACGTGAAAGGTGACACTGGAGTGGGTAGAAGCGGTCTTCCCCCCAGTCCTCCCATCCCTGGTACCCTGAACAGTTACCACACTATGTGTACCTTTTCAAGGAAATGAGAATGACCATGGAGGTGCGAGGCATTCTCTAAAGTTGCCTTCTCTGATCACCTAAGCCTGGGAGAGTCCATTCAGTAGGCAGTTCGCAGGTAACCCTTGTAACTTTCATCCTCTGATTCGATGAGAACAGCTTTCTCTGTCTACCTTGGCTGAATGGGCATTGTTCTGTTCGGCTGGGTCACGTGTGTTGAGACCTCAAAATGAAGCTGTCCCGCTTGTAATTATGATGATTAGTCTGCAGGTGGCTCATTGTCTTGGTAACTGGAACTTTCCCGTCTCCCCTTCTCCTTGGGTGGGTGCATCGTTTCTGAATGCCTCTGTTTGAGGTGATCATGTCAACTTGTCCATATACCCAAAGCCTGCTTCTCCTTTGTTATTAATTTCGGAGACCTATAGCTTCCATATTGTTCCCTATGGCTTCTCCATGTTAGTGGAAGTCAAGCATATGCAAGCTAAATATTTGAATACTTGGCATCTTGCGGTTTCAGCCTTGGGAAAAGATGTGACTATATACCGATATGCATGTTTATCCGTCCTTTGCCTACTTGGGCCACAAGCATTTGCTTTGTGCAATAAACTAGTGCAAAAGAAATTGTTGCAGTGTAACAGAAATAATTTCTTTAAGAAGGTAGAGTGACTACAAAAAGTCTGAGGGCTCCCCCACCTCATGACATGGAAGCCTCCAGGCTGGAGGCCTCATTATCATGGGGCAGAGGGAGCCCTATGACTTCAAAAAGAAACCATTTCTTTTTTAACAATGGGCTTCCCCTCCACCTTATGACACGAAGGCCTCCAGATCCTCTGCAGATGACGGGAACTGAAGGTCTCATGCCCTGGACCAATGGATTAAAGTTAAGAAAATGTGTTTTCTTTAAATGTGTGTATATATGTATATAATGTAATGTGCATTAACGAGTGAATTAATGATGTATTGGTGGCAGCCTAGGTACACTTGTGTGAGTGTATGGTGAAAGGGGGAGGGGGAGAATAAAGAGAGAGAGAGAGAGAGAGAGAGAGAGAGAGAGAGAGAGAGAGAGAGAGAGAGAGAGAGAGAGAGAGAGAGAGAGAGAGAGAGAGAGAGAGAGAGAGAGAGAGAGAGAGAGAGAGAGAGAGAGAGAGAGAGAGAGAGACAGAGAGATTGTGCGTGTGTGTGTTCAGGGGCACAAGAAAACCTACATTTTGTGGGGGCTAAACCATCAAAAGTTGGCAGAGGCGCAAACTTCACAGGCGGTACGGGCAGGGGCAAACCTATTGGTATGGAGGCATCTAACTTTGTTACGCATTCCAATGAGACTATTGTAGTGCAGCTTCAATGTTACAAGCAGTTAACTCTAAGTTACTGTGAGAATTAGTGGTCTTCTGTCCCCCCTCTACCCTTCCAATCACTCCATCTGGCATTCAAGTACTAAATCCACATCACAATTTCAACTGCCTCAATAATTATGCATTTGAATGCAGGCGCCAACAGTGAAATGCATTACGTTAGTAATAGTCGGGCCTTTGTTAACGGCGAAACGCAGGTGCCGTTTAACATCCGTGTCCTGTTCTGTCCGGCAACGGCTCTGTAGGTCAGCCAGGTCGAGTCAGCATAGCCTAAAATTTCAGGTGGTGGGGGAGAGGGCTGAAGTCAGATAAATGGTGTTGTGCCACTGCTTGTGTTTAATGGCATGATTACTTATTGGTAATCTTCATTTATTGTACCACCATTCTTCTGCGTCCCAGTACTTGTGTATGAGGCACACTGGGATATTCACAGTGAATGGCTGGTCTGAAGCTGGCTGAGGGAGGCCGACGTCTTAGAGCAGGATTAGAGCCCAGCTAAGGGGGATCCAACGGTGAAGGGTAATCACCCGATGTAAAATGTTAACAGAAAGAACTTTTGGTTTTAGTGTTTTGGCAAGGGACTTTGCATGAGAAGACACTTGGGCACAGTAGGCCCCGATACGGAGAAAAGGAACTGTAAGCTCTTGGCGGAGAAGCCCAGGCGTGTGCTGTGCTCGAGAGTCCCACCTTGTCCCGTGCTAAAAACCTGGGGAAGGGAGACCCCGGCCAGAACATCCTGACTTATCATTTTGTGTACACTTCTTTCTTTTCTTATGAACATTATCCCACACTATTTTGTAACAAAGCGGTAAGGATTGGCAATAGGTTTCTTAGTATAGCCCCTTTTATTTGACTAGACACCACTTGGACTGTATTATTTGATGGCCGTAACTTGCTCCCATCTTAGATTTAGGTTTAGATTAGGCATTTATCCCACCCATTTTACAGTTCAATTAACACCCTTGAACTGTGATCACTTGTGTCTGTCGTACATTGATGCCATGCCTTTCTTATAACAGGGAAAGGCAGCCGATACCTGATCCTGACACTTGGGCTGGTATTATGTGGGAGGAGACTCCCATCAGGGGGAGTTGATGACCTCTTTACCTCAGGATTCCCCTATTCTTCCTGAAGCATTGATGGCTTACTGTGAATAATTTGATGCTGCTGCTATAAAAATCACTATGGACTTCAGGATACATAATGCCTTTGGTACTGGGAAGTGGAAGAGACAAAGAAGATTAAAAGGTGCCATTAGACAAAACGAGAGGTCCAATTGTTGTAGTGTGAAGTACCTGAGCGGTACAATTAAACTCAGGAATGAGTTGCAGCTGGAAGAAGGAGAAGCTGAAGAAGTAGTAGAGGCAGCAGCATGTCTGAATGTGGTACTTACTGTGGAAGCAGAAAGAGCATCAGCTCATGCGGAAGAAGGCGCGTGGCAGTGCAGAGAGAGTGCAGCAGAAAGCAGCATTGGGGAAAGCTGCGCCGTGTTGAAGACAAGCTCCCAACACGCCGTGAACCACTCCTGTAAGGAAGCAGAGACCCCCCCAGAGTTGATGGAGCTCCACCGATGGACTGTGCTCACTGCAACATTCCTACCAGAGCTGACAGCAGAGCGTACTGACCTTAGTGATCTGCTGCAGTGCCAGCAAGTGAAAAGGAGACACTAGCGAAGACCCCGTGAGTTGGCCTGAGACGCCCAGGCGCTCTGAAGACAATTAGCAGAAACTAAAATGTATTATATAAAACAAGTAAAGTAAGACAAAGGCAGCCATGGCCCAATTCCTCTTATATGGGACAGCAATTGGGGGAAACTTGTAACCCGCATTGCCAGCTGCCAAGCAGCCAAAGAAGAGTAATACAAAGGCAGCAGCGGAGCAACTCTCTTTGATATGGGACACCAATTGAGGGAAACCTGTAACCTGCATTGCCAACAGCTAAAAGGCTACAGAGAACTAATACAGAAGCAACAAGGGTGCAACTCCCCTTTTATGGGATACGAGTTTGGGAAATCTGTAACCCACATTGTCCAGAGACTATGTAAAAAGCAGTCATTGTTCAAATGTCCTCACATATGATACTGGTGTGGAGAATCTTGGAACAAGCATTGCCACTAAACACAAAATGTTAGTTGTAGAAGGTTTTCATCCTGGCTGGCGAGTTAACCAGGAAAGGGACCAATAGTATTTAGTCATGGCAGGCGAGTATACCAGGTACGAAGAAGATGATTTGAAGAACTGTGTGTTAAAAAGGTGTATTGGAAAGAAATGGCTAACTTTATCCCCTTTTTGATTACCAAAAGTAGTTGCTGTGCTAGCCTGAAAAAAGTGTTAGAATAAGTGATGTGATGTGCTAATTATTACTCGACATTTTGAAGAGAACAATTGCCATGGTTTATGAACTTGTGTTTTTAGGGAGAGACATTTACTAAACCAAGCAGGAGACTGAAGAACAACAGTTGTTTTGATTTGAGAAAGACATTTACTTCGCTAAGTGGAAGGACACAGTGAATGGAAAATACTTTTGCGTTACACCGAACTGAACTTTGCTCAGGGTATTCCTGAATTGTTCCAGTGGAAGGGAGTCCAACCCTGGTCACAAGGAGTACTTTCTAAATCCTTTAAGTTTGAACTGGTATATTTCTTTGTTGAACTGAGGACAGCCAAGCATTCCTTGTATCATTTTGTTGTGTATATTAGTGTGAGGGTCAGACACATTTTGGACACTAGGTCATTTTATTCTTTAGTTTTCTAGTGTGAGAAATCTATGGGGTATTCTCACTCCTAAACCCCTTGGCTCCTCTGCATAGGTGGCCAGGGATAGGCAAACGCTATTGCATCCCAACCCTGTTTGCCGAGAAGAGAGAGAGGATCACCTGGGTGGAGGGTCCTTGGGGACTGGGAGCAGTGTGCCTTTGCTTGAGACATGGCATCCCCTTTCCCTATTGACAGCCAATCCAATCATTCCCCAACCTTCATGGGCTGTTATAAGCCAGGTCCCCCCTAATCTCCACAATTGACACTAGACAGTACTGGGATGAAAAAGAGGCAACTAATAGCAATGAAGACCATGCCCTTTTACCACTCTGGTACTGGGACAAAGAAGATGCCTGCTAAGCGCTGTAAGGGTCAGGCATATCCCATTAATTGTGGTCAGGCGGGGTTAATTGAATACTCACACCTGTAGCCTGTCAAGGTGCTGTAGGTGTATGAAAGGAGCTCAAGAGAGCAGCAGAAGAGACAACAGGGACGACAGGAAAAGCAGCAAGGAGGCCAGAGGGGAAGGAGCAGAGAACCTTCATGGAGCGGGATGCTGGGGACCATGGAGAAAGGTGGCCCATTGAAGCATGGTCTATGAGCTGGGATTCCCTGGAGCGGACAGAATTAAGTGACGGAAGCCGTGTGGGAATGGTGTCCCTCTCCCTTATGCTTGCGCTGCTCGTTCAGCTGTGTTGACAGCTGAAACACAGGAGTGCCTGAGGGGCCTTGGAAGTCGGAGACCATGTGCTCCAAGCTGCAGCAAGAGCTGTCAAAGCGACGAGTGAGTCTCTGGTGGATGGGAAACCAGGTGCACACGCGTCGTCTTTGTTAACAAGGAATACCTTGTATTGGAGTGGTTGCGTGTCTCAAATGATCACATTTTCAAAAGTCTCTGGTCTTTCACATTTTCTATTACTGAATCACGAGGAATACTTTGTATCGGAGTGGTCGCGTGTGGCATGAAATACATTTTTTTGAAGGTCTCCAGAACACTAGGCAATCCATTTAAAGTGAAATGAACAAATATTGAATATTTAAAGCGAAACGTACAAACATGAAACATTTAAAATGGAAAGAACAAACATTGAACATACAAAGCAAAACAAACACCTAACAGCAGAATAATTCTTGAACAGCCAATGCAAAAATGAGTTACGAGTGAAATCCACAATTATTGAATACAGAACTGAATTAAAACTTTGCAAACAAACAGAATCAAGACCTTTTTGAAGCTAAAGAGGGAACAGGACTCTAAATTCAAGCAAACCATTATAGGCTGAGTTCCAAAGGGACTATAACTTTCAAGAAAAAGCAAACTACTACATGTGTTCCAAATTGAAAATAACTTTCAAGAATAAGCAAACAAAAACTGAAGTTTGACCTATAATGGAAATTTAAACTTAAACAGAAAGAAATATAATTTCCAGCTTGTGTGAGAGCTACAAACTACCAGAACAAACATTTGAAAATGGAAAAAACGGAACAATGAAAATTAAAGCAGGCAAGAATATTTTCTTTTGAACTTTGTTGTTTAACCAAATTATACCTTAGGGAAGGGAATCCTTGAGATCTGAGACATTTGCTGAAGTGAGGACAAAGTCTCAACGTTTTGTGTTTTGTGGCTTGGAACTTTGGGAAAGGAACCTTTAGTATTGGTTAAAGCTATAGTCTCTTTAATCCAAGGAAGGTAACTTTAAGACTTTTTGTGCAACTGTTTTACACTTGGGGAAGTGAGCTGAGAGGAGGTAGCGAGCTGGAAGAAGCTCAGACATTTGTATTCAACACCGTTTTCTTTTGGTTACTGAAAATCCCAACTCATTGTACAGATTTAGTTGTAAGGGGAAACATAGGTTTTGGAAACAGACAAATTCCTAAATTGAACTCTTTGGGCCTCATTATGAGGTTGGAGGCAGCCATGGAGCTGTTAGCTCCATGGCTGCCTCCAAAACCCTTCCGACTCCTCCCTGGTGAATGGAGCAATTACCGGTCCATTCCGAGGTCGGAGGGAGCGGTAATTCCCCATTCACCAGGGCCATTCCCCATTCCCATTTGAGCCCCCATAGGACTCAATGGGAATGGGGAAGGCGCAAATTGCGGTACATTTATTAGCTCCAGAGTCCCTTTGTGGGTCCTGCCCTTAACTCCTGCAAAATCCAGGCGTTACGGACGGACCCGCAAAGGGAACTCGTAGTAGGGAGGTAAGGGATTACCGGCACCGGTGCCGGTAATCCCTTACTTCCCAGCTCGTAATTAGGCCCTTTGACTCAGACTTTCCTTAGTTTTATTTATGTAGGGAAATCCCACCTTAGCAAAGGGCAAGTTAGGCCTTCAACCATCCTGACATAAGCTAAATAGAAGCATTTGTTTGTACTTGAAGTCTTTTGTATGTCGTACTTTATGATGCCTTCACACTAGGCAGGGGCATCTTTGTTAAGCTAGGGAAAGATGGGCGTTTATCTCACCCCTTTTATGTAATAAAATGGCAAATCTTGAGAAAACGATTCCTTTGTGTCCGTCTCACATTTCGGACCACTCACAGATGGCAGTGAATCTGATGTTGGGTCTTCAAGGAAAGGAGCTCGGGCGGGCCGGTGGAGGAACGGCAGTGCCAGTGATCCAGAGGAAAGAAGCCACACGGGTTAACCGGCAGAGTGCAACTCACTCAACGAATGTCACTCCGTGGAGCGCGGCAGCGTTGGCTGTGCCGAAGCAGAGAAAGAGTTAGCCGCGGGAAACCTGCGCACCAACCCCCGGTCTCATGAAAGTGGAGGTCCGAGCATGCTGAGGATCGCAGTACAAAAAGGTAGTACTAGTGAGAGGGGATAGAGGAAGAGGAAATAGTGGTAAAAGAAGAGTGGAAGTAGTAAGCAGTGGAGCCGTAGAAGAGCAGTGGTAGTCGAGAGAAGTAGTAGCAACTGTTGGGCAGAATCCAGGGCAGTTCCCTTATGGAGCACTACCCCAGATTAGGACTACATGTGAGAGCAATAAATCCTCTTTGGTGCCAGTCTGTACCACAAAGATTTAGTTGGTAGCTGTGGCTGAGCAGTCAGACTTCTCTCAAGAGGGAGATGAGCAGTATTCAGTGTTGACACAATAGGTAGTACAGTACCATGGAGCAAGGAAACACGGACCAAAGTTTTGTATTAAAAAGAGAATATATATTTATTTTATACACTTCCAAGTCAACACATAGATCACAGTTACTAAAGTAAGTTAAGTTTAGTCAAAAGAAAAGCATATACAACTACCTATTCAATTGTAGACAAGTTTGCGGTATAGTGAAAACTGAGCAAAACGGCACAGTAAGAATCTACTACAAATGGCACTCTACCAATTCAACGAAAGGGAGGGAAAGTACAAGTTAAACCGAAATATCTTCAGACACCCCCTAGCAACACTTCCCTGAGGTTTTGTGAACAAGTAATGCACAGTAACACTTTAACCAAAAGACAAGTGAATGAAAACTGAGCAAAATGGCACTCCACAAGTTAAAACAGTAGGGGTTTAGAAGATTTAGGTGCATCAACACATTTCTCATTGAACACTAATCTAGTGAGAGCAGATCTAACAAATCAGCCACAGTCAATAGGCCTGAGCCAGAGTCAGTGGTACAGGACCAAGAGCTTGGGAGCAAAAATGTTCTTGTAGCTGCAGTCAAGTATTTAGTAGAAAACTTTTGAAGAGGTAGATGCAAGGCGAAAGACAATGTTAAGAGAGAGGGCGAACGATCCCACAAGTAGTTAAAGGATTTAAAACACCTTTAGGGCTACCACGGAGAAAGGGCGGCCTGGCGGAACAATGTACCTTAAACGCGGAGAAATTGCTCCTGCGGTGGCGGTTGTTCCTGGTGTTTCCTGCAGGCCAAGGGGTCCAACAGAGGGAGAGGTTCTCGTAGAGGAAGGTTCGAGTCGCTGCACTACCCAGGGATGAAACCAGCCGTGGTGCTGCCAAACGAAGTCTAAAAGGTACGCTCCTTTTAATCGAGGTCCGGGTCGATAGCTGCCTGGCTATCCGGTCTTCAAGTGTGGGGCACTGTCGAGTCGACCAAGGCAGGTCCGAGGATGCGATAGGTGAACTGGTTGACCCCCACCAGCTCAAGGGAAGGGGGCTCCTCCGCTGAAGGTCGCCTCTCGTCGTGTGGCAGAAAAGTGGTGAGACGATCCGGCAGGGCTTCACCGGTGATGTAGATGCTGAAGATGTCTCTGGCTTCTCTTCCCTTCGGTTCCGTAGTTCCAGTGATAACGTCTTGCTCTTCCAGTCCTCAGGACCCTGCTTTTATGCAGAAAGACCCATTCATACAGACTAGCTGTCACTCACACAGTGGAGTGGTCATCTTGGCGGGAGACCCTCCAGCCTATCAGGTTAGAGTGCACCCTGAGTTGCAGTGGCAACTCTGTCCGGGGGTTCTACTCCCCCTCCCAAACAACAGACCCACCCCAGACTCAGTGGCGCCGAAAGGGGGGCTTCTTGGCAGAAGCCCGCCAAAAGGACGAACAAAGGATCCCCGACCTGGGTTAGGAAAATGGAGTAAGTTTCGAGAAAGAAATGTTATCAAAGTTCTGGCAAATAAAACCTACCGGAGTAAAGTTAATAAAAAAAATAGACCGGCGGTATGTAAGAGGCGGTCAGTAAAAGTGGTATCCTCGAACAATGGGAAAATCCCACAGAGAAAAATTTGCGGTTGAATATAAAAGGTAGTAACCACTGCCACCAGCCAGAAACTTTGTAGAGGGGGACTTTAAGGCACCCTCTCGAAAATGAGCATAGGGGAAAAACTATTAACCCCTTCCAGTACTTCCATATTAAGATGGGGTGTACTGGTTAAGTTCATAACAATCGACTAGTAAAGTCAATGGGGACTTTACATGGGTTTATAGTGATAATTTCGAATACCAAAATGTCCAAAGTCATAATTTCGAAAAAATAATATTGATACAAAAAATATTGAATTTCTTTTTCACTACTTTTTTTATTCAAAAAGGGGGGGTTCCCTCCTGAACCCCCTTTTTTAAACTTTTTTTTAACTTCCGAATCCCCCCAAAAAAATATATAAATAAAAAAATAAAGAATTCGATATATTTTTTCGACATTATTTTTTCAACATTATTGTCTTTCGACATTTTTTTTTCTCGAAATTATGACTGACCAACCTTTACATGCCCTGGGAGACAGTAGTCAGTCCCAGGGTATGGAGTCTATGTTTGGGGGTCACTACGACACCCCTGTGTCACGGCACGGATGGTGCTTTGTGACACATGTGCATAAAGATGGTTCCTATGGGTGAGAGAAAAGATCCCATAGGCATTAAATACAAAAATAGCCTAGAACACACATGGCAAAAATGCCTAAGAGTGGGAAAAGAGAGTCTCACTCTTAGCAGGTAAAAAGAAATAAACCCTTCAAATCCAACAAAGCTGCTGGGGGACTCTATAGGTAAGGGAAATTAGCCAGGAAATGAGAATTCTCCCTAACAGTAACACGTAGAGTAGTAGTAGAGGAAGGAAGGTGGTAGTTGTAGGCGTGAGGGGAAAGTGTATCAAGGGAAAGTGAGAGGCGGAGAATAGGTCAAATCTAAGGGTGGAAGCAGAGTGCATGATCGGAGGGACGGATGGTTAGAGGGGAGATAAAGAGGAGAGAAGGAGGAAGAGCAGAATGCCCAACTTAATGCATGGCATTATCCCCAATTCTTCAGGGAGCTAGTGAGGTGGCGTTTTAGGGTAACCCTTGTAGCCCTAGTCTAAGTAAAAGTTAGCACAGGTTACAGGCCATTGTACTAACTAGGGCTATGGACGCCTGGGCTAGGGGAAGAGGTAACCCAAAGCAGAGGAAGGAGAAAGAGAAGGAAAGAGAAAGAGAGGGAAAGAGAACAAGGGAGAAAGAGAAAAGGAGAAAGGAAGAGGGAAAGAAAAATGAAAGGAAAAAGGAAAGAGATGGCCCTAGTGTCAACCACCAAAGCGCCTGGAAAAACTAAAGATACTGTGATTTCAACCAAACCTACTGCATTGGTAAAAATGTCAGAGTTGGTTGGTTCTTGGTGACGACCCATCACAGGAGTCTTCTGAGAGTGAATGGTTAAGTTGCAGCAGTAAATTAGCTCCTGGTGCATATAAACAATAGGTGTCTCCTTGCAGGTTTGCTTTGCATTGAAGCCCTGTAAAAATTAAGCACTGGTATAGCCAACTGGTTTGGTTTGCGTATAGGTCTTAGATAGACATTTGCTTGGCATCGTATGCTCAAATACTCGCATCCCTGGCAAGAGTGGTCATTTTAAGGCCAGGCAGTACCACAGCAGTGGTGCCACTCAAATGCCTACACATAAGCCACACTTGTTGGCTCTGCCATGGTTTGTTTTGTTTTCACAGTAGGGCGTGCACACGCCTGCGTTTATAATGGGAAGACCAGGACTACTAGTGCCAGCGGTCTAGGAGTATGTTGGCTTGTATTGCTCATGGACGAACTGAACTTCTATAGAACCTGTGTTTTGCACATCAATGCTGCCGCGAGGCGCGACTACTGCTGACCCGAGACACCCAGCAGCCATTCCAAAAACCTCATCTAAATGTCTGCACTGTGCACTCGCCTGTGTATATAGTAAGTCCCGGCCAACGGCACGCAGTGGGGCGCTAAGTAAGAGACCTGCTTTTTACAACTAGAACAGAAACATATGGCATTAGGTCGGAATGTATGTGTTAAACACACACGCATGAAAACCAAAGCAAGGAGCATGAATAATAAAAAATGAACTATCTCGTTGGACGCGGATTCGGAGTAGGTGCGTTAAACCGCGCCAAGGGAGATACAAATGATGATACTGCTTTGAAAGGAAACGGGCTCCAACTCAGACCAGATGTATCTTGTTCAACTTCCGAGAGAAGGTTTACTTTCTGAATAGCAGGGGCAGAATATGCCTGCATTCCCACCAAACCACAGCCAGTGACTCCACATTGTACACAGTTGCCCAACCTGGTAAATCGTCACCAATGACGCGATGCAAAGGGCAGCTGGGGGCGTATTAAGTATATCAGCTGTGCGGTGTGTGGCTATAAGGACAGCTTACTTCCCCATATCAACGATTAAACACTTATATCCGCCACATGCATGCTAGGCTGGCTGTTAATGGTGCAGAAGGCTAAGCAAAGTCAGGCATTAACGAGAGTAGAGGGCCATTAACATGACAGAATGGTAGGCCTGTCGATGCTGGTTATATAAAGCTGTTGGCACCGGGGCAAAAGGACGCGGGTTCTAAAACATAGAACAAGTAAAAAGTTTGCAAGATCACAAGACACGCTTGCGGCTGAGGCAGCTCCAACCGGTAACAAAATGAAAGCCAGGCAGACATTGCCACCGGGTAAAAGGGAGCCCACAGCTCCTTTTTACCATAACATGTCGGTGCGAGTATGCAGAGCAGCGGGCAGGAGCGGAAGGGAAATGGCAGCAGGTGATGCATAAGAGAGGGGCGGGCATGGCAGGGTGAGGGGGAGAGGGTTCTGAGCGCGTGACTACGCCGGCAGAGACTTTGGACTGGTACCAGCGCACGTCTGGTGCAAACACAACATTCAATACGGAGATGTTTTTACACTTCACACAGAGTACATGCTTCTTTTTTTTCTAATTCTAAATGTTCTGACATGGCTCAGGCTCAAGCTCATGCTGGCAGAGGAAAAAGCAGGTCACATTATTTTCACACAGTCAATGTGACACCTCCACTGAAAGAAAGTGTTGCTCCTCTCGTATCAAGTACCAAATACACATACATCTGCATGTGCCTCCCGGCTCTCTGGAAACCCGTTTTGTTTGGAAGGATTTTGAATGAATGAACTAAAACGCACCTCTACCTGCTGGTGGACTTGTGTGGGGGTGCCAGTGTTGAAGTGAATGCGCAATTATACCGGTTTTCATGTATTCCAGCCTGGGTTTGTGAAGGTTTTCTCATCCCTTTTACTGCCCAAACCTCATTTACACCGCCACTTATGTGCATGAGTCTGAAGTCTGCTTCGGAGCCAAAACATTGGTGTTTGACAGGTTTTAAATTAATTCCCGACAACTTGCAGTTCAAATTAGAAAAAAAGAAAGCTGGGAGACTTATTTTTCGACCCCACTGTGAGTGTGCGTGTGTGGCACCTACACTGTAAAAACTGGAGGGGGGTATCTGGACTTCTGCCATCTATATGGTTGGAGTAGAGGCATAGAGCATCCCAGCAGCCGAGGTTCTCGATATGGTAGAATGGACGGGCAACCCAAGGCTGAGACTCACAGGAGTTGATGCAGGCCTGTTTGTCAAGTACAGTGAATCCCCAATCCCCCAAAAAGCAATGTCCACACACTATGTTATGTGACAACTCAGCTTCTTTATATAAAATAAGGTTCACATAACTATATACATATAAATAACACTTTGTACTCGGGCAACACTACTCGGAGAATGGCAACAATATATATACTCTATCTGGTACCACACTATACTTGTATTCATTAAAAATGCACAAACTGCAAATAGTTTTTAAAAAGGAGGAGAATTGCTAAGCAAGGTGTACCTTCATAGATCAATGTAGAAAGTCAGGTTAGTTTAGTAAAATGGCACTGGAGAACAGGATCCAAAACGAATCTGGCACCCCTGAATGACTCCTGAGGCTGGAAGATGCTCTTCCTTGTCACAGTATCTTTGGTGCCTTGGCAAGCGAAGTGGTGGAGTTTCTAGGCTTTACTCGATGAGACCCCTCGAGGATGGACCCTCCCTTGGAAGGAGTCGTCACTGGGATGTCAAGGACAAGAGAAAAGGATGTAGCAGTATCAGAAAGGCAGCACGTTGGGTCTTCACGGTGGTCTCTGTTGGCGGGTCGTTACTCTGGCTGTGGATGTTCCACAAGGGTGAACCTTGCTGTGGATACCTCTAAAAGTCCTGGCACAAGAAGATAAGACCCATGGGCACCTTGGATGACTTTCGTGGTGACGGGTGCAGTGGCCGAAGTAGGTATCGGGTTTCAGGATTTTGCGGTTTACCAACTTTCAGTTCTTCGGTGCTACAGCTGCAGCACAGACCTCTTGGATGGCTTCTGGCAACCTGGACTCGACCACTGGAGTAGACTGCAGACCCTCACTAAGTCTGGACCCTCGGGTCATTGTCTTTGGATTTTGGTGGTGGGAAACCCACCAGCGGACACTCTTCTTCACACAGCGACCCTGGACCTTCTGCGGAGTGGAAAAGTGGTTGGATGTGGTGTGACAGGGATGTCCCTTGAAGGATTCTTCAATCAAATGGAACTTTCGCAGCTCCGGGTGTCAAGCAGCACTATGCCAGGGTACCTCCCACCCCCTCTTCTGGGCGATATGCAGCAATCGGTCTTTCAGCAGACACGAATACTCCTCCGGACCCTGAGCGGCACAACTTGACTTCTTCAGATCGAGATGTCCAGGCACTTCTCTTCTGGACTCCTGAAGACCACTTGTCTGGACGGCAGGCATGCAGAACTGACTCCCATGGTACTTTGGAAGAAGAGCAGCAGGTGCACGATGGTCCCTCGTAGCTCGGGAAGAGGTTTGTCTATCCAGGTCCTCTCTTGGATCAGTCCTTGGAAAAACACAGCTGCTTTCAGATTTTGATTAAGAGTAGCATCAGCAGACTTCTTCCTCCAGCCGGGCTCCAGGGAACAGCTTCTTACTTCAGCTGCTTGCTTCAGTGTCGACTACAGCTTTGGCAAGTGAGGTGGGGGTCGGCTTTGAACTCATGGGCCTGGGGAGTACCCTTGGATGCACAGGGGAGCAGGGACCTGAAGGGAAGTGTTGGCGAGGAAGTGGGAGACGGGGGTTGCTAGAGACAGAGGGCTGAGAGAGGGAGGACAAAAGAGAAAAAAAAGAGAGAGGGTACCCAATGAGAAAGGTGGCACCCAGTGAGAGAGCGCGCACACACAGGGGCACACGAGGGAGAAAGAGAGAAGGAGAAAGAGAAAAAGAGACACACACACACAGAAACAGAGAGGGAGAGGGAGAGACGGACAGGAGGAAGATGCAGAGGGAAGACAAGGGTACCTGGGCTCTGCTGCTCTGCAGCACACCACCGCCAGCAACCAAAGAGAGAAGACTGAACCCCAGTTCTTTCTCCACAGGCTTATATAATGCTGTTGCTCCACCCACTACAGGGCCAGCGCCCGTCACCAAGGCAAGTGTTAGTTTGGGCAAGTGTTCCCAGGGTCGTTTCCAGGGGAGATGGGATGCAGAGTGAGACATACACTTTCAGGTATTCTGTGCGATTACCAGGTCCAGGGAGTTGGCAGTTTTAACATCCCGCTTGGGCTCATTGTAGGGTATGGGGAGATGAAATTATCCAGTGCAGGACAGTTGGGGTCAAAGGACAGGCTAATTGTTGGACGGGGACAAGTGGCTTTCCAGAGCCCACCCACCTCCATGATGGACACAAGTGGAACTAGTCTTGCAGGGCTCAGAGGCTTCATGCCATGACAAAGGGGAGATTGAAAAATGTCAAACGAGATTGTTAGCTCTGGAATTCTCGTAACAGGGCGGGAACAGGTTCAACTGGTTTTTGGAGTCCTTTCCCAGGGCTGGAGGAATTCCACCAAATCCCCCACATACCCCAGGTGCAGGGGATAGAGTGGACTAAACCCAATGGCAGAAACTAGCAAGGCAGGTTCACTCAGATAGCATAAACAGTCCAGTGAATATACAGTCATATACAGTGGAAAATACATTTCGTAAACATGAAAGTCATGCAATACACATTGGTAAAATGTGAACCCACAGTGAACACCAAGTGACATATGTCTACTGCCATTTCCACAGGATGAATGATATGTGACCCCCGTACTGGGGATGCATGGGAGGGTACGTGAATTGGAGCGTGATATGCTGCCAGGGGCCACTGAGCCACTAGAGGCTGCAACTTTGCCCCACCCTTTACCTCTAAAAAACCATCTTTGCTGGTTTGACTGATAAGAGGATGGTTATTCTTGGGGACTGAAGTAAGTAGAGGCGGATGTTCCAAATCCAGATTGATGGGATCTTGTAAAGCTTTGGCTGCGAAAGATGCGCCGTTTGTTGTATGTGCCCCACTGACATAAGGCTTATTTGTGATTTGGGCTAATATTTTTAAAGTCTTGTGCTCTTTCTTTGTTGTCTCAAACTTATCATCAACTGCTTTTCCAAACAGGACTGAATCTTCAATCAGCATGTTCATTAATATTGCTCGAGTTTAAACCCAGAATCGCGTAGCTATGAATCTTGTTTAAGCAGGATCCACTCAGCAATTAGACTCCAAGTGTCTGCCAAGTCTAAAATATTTTTGGGCCCTCTGTGGAGATCTTCATAAGGTGCGACTGTACAGGTTCAGGCACTGAATCGAGATGTTCAAGTACCTCATCCCACCGTGTGTCGTCAAAACCAGTGGTCGAAGTGGGAGTGAGCGGTTGGGAGTGCTGCTCCTCTACTTTTCTAAATTAAATTTTACAGTTCCCTTGAAACATGGAGCCGTTGTTGCCTTGGCCTTCCGGATCTGACTCAAAGGGAGCCAATAGTCGTTTCTGATTTGGCCATCATTGCATGGGCCGCCCCCTTTTGGTGTGTCGCTCCTTTAGAGTTTTTGGCCTAAATAACTTACAAGACGCACAACGGCCCTCTGAGTGGTCTCGGGGAAGGCAGTGGTTACACACTCGATGAGTGTCTTTCCACAGATATTTTCTGCTGTACCTGTAACATAATTTAAAGGGAGTTGTCTCCATGGTGAGTGCGATTTTTAAAGGCAGCTAGACAAATGCAATATATGTAAGAAGTGGAGGTGTGCATTCTCTGATAGGAAACAAAATCAGCCCCCCCCCCCCACTCTCCCTACTGCTAGACCAAAGCCTGATGTTGGCCGAAGCCGGTCGGTTCGCCCGTCTGATATGACAGTCATAATCGGTTGTCCGTCGAGATGTCTGTCAAACGGCGACCAGCAAAATAAGTTAATAAAAGTAAATAACTCAGAAGGTAGCTATACTGAGTTACATTATTATTTCTCTGGTACGCTATGACATGGGACTGTGCTATCACCGCTATGCTAGGATTTCCTAGGTTTAGTTTGCAACACCATGTCCTGTTGGAACAGCAGGATATGCCATTTTGTGCAAAGTTGGCTTTGGTTAGGATATAAGTGTTTTACCACATGCATCTTTGCCAGAAATGGCAACTTCGAATTGTGCTTTTGATGTACACTTAGCGTCTGTATTTAGGACCCTGCCCGCCTGCCCCAGACACACGTAAACCCCCACTAAATCTATACCTAAACCTGCTCCACGGATTTATTTTTTCTTCCTGCACAATTGCAAGCTTGCAAACAAATGGTGTTTTTTTGGTTTTCAGGGGGTTTTGCTCTTTTTCAAAATGTATTGTTCATTTATTGATTCCCCCATGCATGTTATTTTTTCTGACAGAATGCTGTTTGTTATGCAAGCTTGTTATTTCATGTTATGGCCTGGTCTATTTCATCATGTTTTCTCATGTTGTTTCACATGAACGTGATATGCTCTTTACAAGGCCAACAAGCACTTTGAAACAGCCACAAACTGACAGGTAGAGCTGTACAAAACACCCAAATAAAGAAAATTATACATGCTAGAGGTACTGGGTTCATGAAAAAAAACAACACCCAAAGGACACTCAAATTAAACCGCCAAGCAGTCTCCATACGCCTGTTGGAAGTAAGATCCTGATGCAGACATCTTTTAACAAGACAAGGCAACTGCAGCCTGTTGCCCAAGGCTGGATTATGCAGATTAGCTCCCTTAAGAGCTCAGCCTAATAGGGGTCCTCTGTCCCACACCACTGCAACCATCCCCATAAAGTCAAGAGCTTCCAGGAAGCCTGTACCAGGGCTTTGCTCTTAAAGGAGCCACAGCTCAAAGCCCACCCTCATTTGAAGGTGTCCTTAGTCCCTCCCAACTTTCCTATCTTTAGAACATGGCTGTTCGTGACCCTTTGGTGCCAACGGGAGTAAGCTCTCCTGTTACCTTTGAGCAGGTTTTCAACACGTCCTGGCTCAAAACAATAACGTTGCACTGTGGAAGACTTAAAAGCCTGACCACTGCTAAGCCAAAGACATGCTCCTGCCTTTCGAACATTTCACAAACTGTCAATGCACACAGAAAGACAGACATCTGGCCCATTTATCTGTACCTAACCTGTTTGTTGTTACCCAATTAGTCTTTCACACAGTCTGTTCTCGACTGTTGGCCAGTAGTATTGGCACGCACGGAATGACTATTCTCGAGTTTCTTTTGTGGGAGAAATTAAAACATAGTCCCGGGAAACAATCTTTTTGACTTTCTTTGTATTGTTTGAGTGTTTTCGTGGCCTTGCTCCTTTACCATCTCTTCTCTAGTCTCCTACTCCCCCACCCGTTCACTTCACCCTCAGTCCGTGCATCTTCTCTCTGTCCCTAAACACTGGAATGCTCTGCCCCTTCAAATATGATCCTCTACTCCCCTTTATGTTTTTTCTTACTCGTTTAAAAGACCGCCTTCGGTCCATCCTCTCCAATATTTAATGTATACATTGGTAATATTCTGCACTAAACCTGCCTTCTGGTAAACTCCTATATACAGACACCTTTGAACTTCCTAGTTTTTTTTTTTTTTACACAATTGTATGTTCCATGTTGCACCATTAAGCACGCTAACTTTCACCAACATTAACATTTACAAACATTAACTTTCACAAACATTATCTTTTAAACATTAACTTTATGTTTACATCTTTCCCTGGTCGTTCTTGATAGGATATAGCTGTTTTCTTCCTCCACTCCCAACCTTCTCCCTTTCCTCACACATTAAGGTCTAGAAACCGCTGGCGAGGTTACATTACACCATTTTTTGGACAAGCCCAGGCACCATTATGGTGGCAGTATGCCCAGTTTAAATAGTGTGTAACACATGCAGCAAGCAGGAATTTAGGATGGAAGGTTTGCTTTCCATGAGGCAGAAAATATACAGCCATGAGCGACCTCCTTAAATGAAACTCTGGCAAAAAGAGGACAGATCATCAATCACACTGCCCCACCCACATTTTTGCCCATCCACAAACAAATTAAACATGTTTTTTAAAAAAAAAAGACTTAAGTACCATAAGGTTAGAGAAGAAAGTTGGTGAGATAACCATACCATAAAGTGAGTAAAGAAGAGCAGCACAGCGCGATACCCCTTAACACTCAGGAAAAGCAGATCAGCACAATTTTGGTAAACCACACCAGATTCCCAAGGGTGGCATCTGGTGGCTACGCTTTTTGAAAGATCTCCCTAGATGCCCTAGGCAGCAAGTGTACCTATTCAGGTTATTAAAATAAGCCACCGACTCTTTTCTCCAACCACCCTCTCCTCTCCTTATTGAAACTGGTTCACCCCATTTCCCACATTCACAGATACTCACTTACCCAGGAGATGCTTCATGATGGCCTGATTGTGCTCCCAGAGGTCATTGAATGTGCCCCATCGCGAGTGACCATCCGGCACTGGGTTTGCCTTTATCCACCCGCCACAGGCGTAGCTGAAAAAGTCCTGACAGGGATCCACTGTCCGGTCCAGGGAGCGTAGGATGGAACTGGTAACGGAGATGCATGACTCGGATAGGCAGACACGAGGCTCTGGTGGAGGAGTGGTGGGGAAACAGAATGCAAAGAGGTGAGAGCAAGCAGAGAGAGGATCACTCTATTCCACAGAGGTAAAAACAAACTCTACAGCAGCTGTGTGTTAAAGTAATGGTTCATTTCTTTCTTTAAGATTATCGTCAAACTTGTGTAAAGTTCTCAGAGACATTGGCTGGTAGTGGAGCGTTTGCCTGGAGCTGCACATTGAAAGATCTGGATTAATGGCATCAATGGATACAGCAAAATAAAAAGGGAGTGATGGCTGGAAGGTTTAGAATTAATCAACCTCTGTCATTAATAAAAATAATAATCTATTTCTTACATAGCGCTTCACACCCACAGGTCTCATTGCTCTGGGTTACCCTCCAGACCATTGTTCTTCACCTGCCAAGCCATTACAAAAGGGGAAGACCCAAGCTACCCTCCTCACGGATGATGCCCAATGGGGCCGAAACATGTCTGGGGATGCGTGTGGTCTCGTGCAGAACGGATGTGACCTAGCAGTTTGGGCTGGAATACCCCTTTGGGGTGGGACCAAGCCTGATTTGCACATGGTCTTTCCCCTTTCTGTAATGGATTGGCAGAAAAACAATGGTCCGGAGGGCAGTCCAGAGCAATTGCCAGAGGTTTAAGAATGATTCTAAACCTTCCAGCTATAACCTCTTTGTTTTGCAATACTAGATACAAGCCTGTTATAAACACGAAAGCCCTGGTAGGCATTTCATGCAATTTCCTCCTGATTTGCTGAAAGTCAAGTGTGGTTAATGGTCTTTCCATTGAACCCCAACCATCGAAACGCAAATCCATCAAAAAAACAACGAAAATAAACACATTGAAATGCTATCTTTTGCATTTAAATATACATTTCCATCTAAACTTGTCCATCGAATATAGGAATTGGCACCCCCCCTAACCGAAATCCAACAAAATATATTCAATGGAAGTGCATTTCGATGGAAATTACTTTCAATCAATACATTTTGTTGGATTTCAATTCGATGGATAGTCCAGATATCGTCAAGTGTGGGGCATGTCCTACTCTTATTAAACCTGCGCTCAGTTACCCATCATGAAAACAGCTGCAAAGTGAAAAGGTCAAGTCGTGTAGTAGGCCACTGTACCCGCCCCACGCCCACCAACCTCCTTGTTCTCAATACACTTCCACTTCACTTTCATGGGTGAATCTTTCATCCTCCCACTAATCAATTACCTAAGAGCAGCCAACGAATCAGGTGATCCTTCCTCTGCTGTTGCATACAAAAGACATCTTAACAAGAGCTAAATCCCACTTAATAGACATCACCCTCAACCTACAATCAGTGCCCATCACCCCACTTCATAAAAGGCATTTGATAGATCCCAAGGAACACAGGAAACTATTGTCCCTCTTCAGACAAAACCCTTGGGATTGCAGTTGGGAGGGAACCATTTTTTCCAAGTCGAATCCCACTCACAGGGTAGCCACTTCCAATGAGGATTCTGGTCCCACTACGGGACTGAATATGCTTTTGTTACAGGGTGGGATGGCTGCCTTGAAAAACCAGAGCACACAAGCTTATCCATGCTTGGTAGCACGTGGCCCATCTGCCGCTTCGAATTTGACTATGAAAACTGCAATTGATGGCAAGGTAACAAAGCCCTTACAAAAGACCACTGCATTCCTGGTCAACAGGGCGCATAGAGTGAGGGTTGGAGATCGTACATCTGCGCCAGAACAGTTTCATGCCGCAATCCCTGCCATACCCCCCAGTCCCCTCTTCAACATTTATGTACAACCTCTGAAGGACCTACTCTACTCGGAGAGTACCAAGTTCAGTGTCACTCATTTACCAACGCTACCAAATTATATTTCCATCTAACTGGGAATGCCGACTAAATCATTACCATTGCCAAAGGGCCCAAGGTAACAGAGGCAGGCATGAGTGCAAAACTGTTCTAAAACACAGAGCCTTTTTAATGCCATTCGGCAGAAACAAGATTGGCAACCTCTGCCCTTCTCCGACTTTTCTCTATAGTGGTTCTCATACCACAAAAAGTCCCACATCTTTGCATTATTTCAGAGGTTAAAATGGGGCTCAGTGATGAATTACTGCTGTAGTAAGAAACAGCCTCCAGTTAAAAGTTTAAATGAAGTTCCTGCACATACCCAAGAATAACCACTCGTTGCAAGTAGTTTTGCCCAATCAGCATCTGCCTGGATAAAAGATAGAAAAAGGTAAGCATGTCCCCACACCTTCAGGATACAGAGGGCACAGAGGTTTAAAACACAGATTTCTGCCTAATCTTCAACCAAGCAGTCTCCCTCTCTCTTCAGGAACATCATGTACTGGTTGCCAAGTAATGCCAGAGTAAACTTCAATCTTCTCAGTGTGGTCAATAAAATAAAAGACTGCATGGCCTAAGACCAAACTTCATAAAAAAAGTTCCACAGGTACAATGCCCCTTTTAGATCAGACTCCAACCTCCTCTCATACCACATGCTCATTGCAAACTAGGAGTGTGGTGCTGATCTTGGCGGCACAGGAAATAAGAGACACCCAGGGCCACTCGAGCATCAATTGGCACCCATTTGGACTATATAGGACTCCATCTGCATAATCCTCACTGGACAATACCTATTCATAATTTTGTCTTTACTTTCTGTTTGTAAGACTTTGGTACTTCATTGCTTAATTTCACAAACTGCATGTCCCATAAGGAACCTTGTGGCAGTTCCCATTCCCTGGCTATACCTATGCAGCAGTCTTAGAACTACAATCCCCAGAAGTCTTCGAGATCCGTGTTGCTTTCCCTTTCCCAGGACCAGAGAGGGAGGAGGCCGATTACAATCAGGTGTACTGCTCCGGGTGCTGATGTGTCTGCTTCAGCACATGGAAGATCAGTATTAAAGCAGCTCACGTGTCCTGTTGCTTCCAGGACCTGCTTCTGTTTCAGTGCCCTGTGCTCTCTGCCTTGCAGCCCTGCTACTCTGCCTGCACTCTCATGCCTTCTGCCCTGCACCTCTGTGCTGCCTGCACTGCAGCCCTACTCCCCTGCTTGCAGCCCTCTGTTCCCTATATGCAGCCCCTTGTTCTCCAACACCAATTATATTGTTCCTTGCCTGCAGTTCCTTGCTCTGTGCCCATAGTCCGTGCTACCCAGCTTTAGCTTCCTAGACTCCAGTCCTGAGTTTCTCTCTTATCTGGGTTACCAGTCTGCAGTTCAGTCTTTGTTATCCTAGTCCAGAGTTTTGGAGTTTTGGTCCTGAGGTTTTTTTGTAATTTTTTTTTACATGGTCTATAGTTTGCTGTTCCTTGATTCCGGTCTTTAATTTATAGTCCGCAGTTCCAGTCTCTATTACCAAATGGCCCTTCGCACTTAGATTCTTGTCTGCTTGCTTTTCCTCTTTGATATGATATGGCATTTATAATGTGCCTATACACGTGTTTCAAGGCGCGACGCGGCAAGGGGGGGGGGGGAAACAGAGGAAAGACAGAGACAGCCATCCTACTAGGCCAAGTGTCATTCAGATCGCGCAAGTGCAAGGGAAGGGGGAAAGTGCAAAATGGGACGGGGTGGGGACAGTGCAGTACATGGGATAAAGAATAAATAAAAATATAACAAAAAGGGAAGTAGGGCCATCAGGTGTCAAGTGCTCGTGGGGGACTGTAGGGATACAGAAACAGTCCCCAAATGTGGGGGTTGCCAGGGAGGCAGTGCAGGTGTGTAACTGTCGGGGGAGGGAACATGGGCCCGAGATCAGTTTCAGCCAGGAATTCAACAGGGGAGAGGAGGAGAGAAAACAGAAGCAAAGAGGAAGGTTTTGAGGTGCTCCCGGAACTGGAGGTGGTTCTCCTCAAGTTTCAGGGAGGCAGGGAGGCTGTTCCAGAGGGAGGCCCCAGCCGAAGAAAGATCTACCACCAATTTGTTACTTGGAGAAGCGACTGAGCCTGAGGGAGTTGGAGGCGGGTGAGCGAAGAGCTTGAGAAGGAAGATATTTAGGAAGAGAGAGTTGAAGGTATTGAGGCCCCAGGCCCCAGAAGGCTTTGTGGGCTAAGCAGAGGGTTTTGAACTTAATCCTCGCAGCCACTGGGAGCCAGTGCAGAGATTTCGGTCTTGAGAGATACGATCCCTGGGCTTGAGGCCAAGGACAAGTCTTGCAGTCCTGTTCTGGATGAATTGCAGAGGGCTGAGAGTAGAGGCAGGCAGATTTAGAAAGAGGCTGTTGCAATAGTCCAGCCTAGAGAGAACCAGAGCTCTGGAGACAGTGAGTTTCTGGGGGAAGGAGAGGAAGGGAATAACACCTCTGAGGAGGTGCAGCTGGTAGTGCGACTTCTTAGAGAAGTCAGAGGTGTGATGAGAGAAGGAGAGCGTGGAGTCGAAGATGACCCAAGGTTTTTAGCCTTGCAGGTGGGAGCAGGAAGAGGACCAAGAGAGGCCGGCCAGAGTGACAGGAAAGGAGGGAGCAGGTGTGCCGATGAGGAGAATCTCAGTCTTACTGGCATTAAGGCAGAGATCATTGGTGGCACACCACTCCTGGATAGCAGAAAGACAGTCAGAGATGAGAGCCGGAGAAGAGGTGGCAGAAGGTAGCCTGAAAATGAGCTGAGTGTCATCCGCAGAGCACTGAAAGTTGGGGTAGTGAGCGACAATGCGTTGGGTAAGAAGAGGCAGGTATTGGTTGAACAGCCAGGGAGAGATGTTAGATCCCTGGGGGACACCACAGGTAGAGATAGAGATAGAGGAAAGGAAGGACCCAGGTTGGACCTTGGAGGGTCGGTCAGAGAGGAAAGAAGTCAGCCACACCAGGGCCTGACTGGTGATACCCAGGTTATCACGGAGATGGTTCAGCGGGATGGCATGATGCACTGTGTCAAAGGCAGAAGAGAGATCAATTAAGATGAGGACACAGGGGTTGTTGGAATCAAGGTTGGAGAGCAGGTCTTCACAGATGTTCAGGAGAGCAGTTTCTGTGCTTCTGGCAGCTCTGAAGCCAGACGATGGTTATGAAGACAACCAACAGATTCAGTGCAGAGATTAAGTTGGGAGATGGCCAGTTTTTCAGGAGTTTGCCCAGGAAGGGAGTGACGGAGAATGGACGATAGTTAGCCGGGAACGCCGGGTCGGCAGAGGGTTTGTTAAGAAGAGGGTGCACAAGGGAGTGCTTCAGGGGGAATGGGAAGACTCCAGTGGTGGAGAAATGATTGCAGAAGTCTGCCATAGCAGGAGCCAGGGAGTCGATGTGGTGCTCGATGGTTTTGGAGGAGTAGGGATGAACCGGTTTTGATGAGACTTTCATAGATCAGATTGGTCTAGAAACCTTCTAGAGAACAGGGGAAAGGCAGAGAAGGAGGGAGGAGAGGTGGCTGAAGAAGGGCCAGAGGAAGAGCAGGGAGTATAGGGGTAGGGTGAGAGAGAGAGAGAGAGAGAGAGAGAGAGAGAGAGCGAGAGAGAGAGAGATGAAATGAGAAGACAGAGCCATTCATAGGGCCTGGGAGGGGACAGGAAAGGTAGACACTGCAGCAGGATTGGCCAGTTCCTTGCAGATTTTAAAGAGTTTGGCTGATTTGTTAGATGCCGCAGAGATGCGGGCTTGGATGTGAGCTCTTATTGGTGCGGACAGAGAGCCGGTATTGCCCTTTGAGCAGGCGGCAGGCCAGTTTATTGGAGGATGTACCAGAAGCACGCCATTTCCGCTCATCTGCCCTGCACTTGCGTTTGAGGGGGACTAGGTCCGAGTCATACCAAGAGTTGCACTTGGCTTTGGGCTTCAAGCAGATCCTCATGACAGGGGCAAGAACATTGAGAGTATCGGAAATAGAGTGGAGCATGAAAAAGGGCTGTGTCAGGGTGTGAGTCAGCCAAAGGGCGAGGAGGGGTGAGAAAGTGGCAGCAAAAGCCTCAACTGACACTTTCAGTCAACGTCTCTGTCCTGAACCTTGCTTACTTTGACTTTCTATTCATCCCTGGATGTTTGTTACTGTTCTTGTCCCCACAAGTGCTTGTGCAATTCCTTTGTTCAGAGTTAGGCTGCTAGGTTTCCCAGCAGGCAATCTCTGCCCCTTTCCTTTGCTGCATTCTTGTCCTCCCATGTGCTTGTGCAATTCCTTTGTTCAGAGTTAGGCTGCTAGGTTTCCCAGCAGGCAATCTCTGCCCCTTTCCTTTGCTGCATTCTTGTCCTCCCATGTGCTTGTGCAATTCCTTTGTTCAGAGTTAGGCTGCTAGGTTTCCCAGCAGGCAATCTCTGCCCCTTTCCTTTGCTGCATTTCAGTGTACCTTGTGTCATATTGTTAAGTGTGCTGGTGGTTCCTGCTTCAGAAGGCAGTCATTGTTCAGTTCCTGCTGGACCTGTACAGGCTTCAGTCTTGTGAGTGCTGTTTCCTTGTTTGTGCCTTAGGGTCAAGACACAGACACCCACTCCTGCTGCTTCTTTCCACGAGCATTCAGAGTGGGGACCTGTAATAGTACAGATTTTAGGTGTGTGCAGGTACCGCTATATGTAGGTTCAGTATTACCAACTGTTTATTGGTTATTCTGATTAATGTCAAAGTGAGGGTGCATAACCACTGGAAAATGCCTTTGCAAGGGGCATTCAAGATAATTGCATAACTGTGGACCTTGGCTAGTGAAAGCCAACGGTGTGGGTTACACACCCTTAGTCTAGCTAAAGAGCCAGCACAATGTAGGTTAATGGTGCCGGTGATCTTGTATTCGTAGGTTGAAAAAAGTAAATAACTACAGATTTTTGTTCAGAAAAAACAATGCTGTATGCAATGTGTTGACCACTATACTGCGGCCAATGCCAGAAAAGCTACAAGGCCTGTGCATTTTGGACCAGTGGTCCATCGCCAGGGCATATAGCTGTGCATGCCATTACGAAGGCCATCAGGACCCCAAACTATCAGTGGAGCAAGGGCAACTCCATGCCGATAAAGATAAAATCAACAGTGAACTGTGTGGAAACATCGCAAATTACATGTAGTGGTTACATCCCGCCACCACACTTGCATGTTACATGTATAGTAACCAGCTCAGAAAGCTACAGTTTTCCCCTAACACTATGGGAAACTCTTCCCCCATTCTGTACCCACCTCAAGTGGGAACCTAAAGTGTTTGTCTATTTTGTAGTCTCTGACTCTCTCTTCACTGCCTTTGTTGCCCATCTGTAGTACTTGCTCATCCTTTGTCTACAGGATTCCTTATAGTCCTGTCTCTTCTGCACTTTTCACCCCTCGGATCTGTAGGCACGTCTCTGCCCTCAAGTCCTTCACACCTAGGCCTTTTTGTGGAAGACTGGTTTGAGTTGCACCCGGAAGCACAGATAGTGGAACTTGACAGTTACTAGAAGAGCACTAAAATGTCTCAGGACCATGAACGTAAACTTCCTGCCTCCACAAGTGGAGCATCTAACTGTGCGTCCGAAGAGTAGCCTGGCGTCAGCATATCTCAGGCCCCTGGACTATGAATATCTTTGGCTCTTCTAGGGCAGCGCCTGAGAAACATTTGTGGAAATAGGCACAAAGACTGAAAGGGGATTATTTTATGCACCTCCTGCAAGGGATGGGACTCGGGCCAGGCAAAGACATGAGAATGGTCCTGACTTTTTGCCTGCTTGAGGGGCCTGTCTACCAAGTGGGAATGCAAAACAAAGGAGGTGATGGCTGGAAGGTTTTGAATTAATCTTAAATCTCTGGCAATTGCTGGGCAACCAGCCAGACCACCCTTCATCATCTGCTGGGCTTATAGAGCCCCAAGCTACTCTTCGCTGATGAGACTCATCAAGGCTGAAACATGTTTGGGGTGCTTGTGGTCTCATGCAGGTGGGACGAGACCAAGCAGTTTGGGCTAGCCTACCCCTTTTGGGGTGGACCAGACCAAGCAGTTTGGGATAGCCTACCCCTTTTGGGGTGGACCAAAGCCTGATTTGCATATGGTCTTTCCCCCCCATCTGTAAGGGCTTGGCAGGCGAAGAACGATGGTCTGAAGGGTTGCCCAGAGCAATGCCAGAGGTTAAGATTAATTCTAAACCTTCCAGCCATCACCTCTTGTTTTGCGTCGACGTGGGAATAGGCACTGAATAATGTCCCCTGCATATATCACTCTGCCTCCTGTCTTGGCCACAGCAATGAGTCTTCCTTCCTCGCCATTTGATGGCCATGGAGCCACACTGGTCTGCCCGTTGGGCCTTTTGGCCCCCTTTGATATTCTGGACTACAGCGTTCTGTTGGCTAGTTTTCTTTCTGTGGCCCACCCTGGACCCCTTTGGCTACTACCCGTTTCTCTTCTTTCGGACCCATGAAGTGTCCAAAAATTATTTAAGGCTCGTTCCTCTCCCCTCCTTCCTCCATCACGACTTCCAAGGCTACCCTCTAGCCCTCTTACATGTAATCTGTATACAATGCTCCTTTCGCCTCCCCCAACCATTTTTAGAACTTGGTCTGCCCCTGGACACCTTCAAAACTGGGCAGCCGAAGGCATTCCCCAGATAAACCAGTGACAAGACAGGCATTCTCCCAATCCGTCCTTTGGGTTACCCCCAGCTGTCCCCATTCCCTGCCTTCTTTTAATCCAGTGTTTCAGCAGCTGCCTGCCCCGTTCACAATCTTGGGGGTTGATGGGACTCTGCAACGAACGTGTCCCACCAGTTTTGCAAAGTATTAAAAAAAGAAACCAAAAAAATGAATAAACTGCTCTTATCCCGGGAGAAGACAGTGGCCGGAGGCCTGGTGAAGCATGCCAATCTCTGTGTGCAGGGCGTCCCGCTGTGTATTGAGAAATTACAGGTAACCCAAAAACGCTTCAGGTACAATGGTACTTTGACCAGCGATTTTCCTGGCTCTCGCTGTTTGATAGATCACCAACATGCTGCCTTCCAGATCCTGAAACCGGTAACCTTAAGTACCAAGGCACCAACTATGATGTGGGCTGGGGCACGGGGCCCAGTGGTCCAAGTGTACAAAAAGAAGTAGTGGAATTAGGTTCTCCGCTAGCCTGTCCCCACACCCCACTGCCACACGCCTCCCACCTGCAATACAACCCACCCCACCATACACAAACACATCTGCTGTTTGAGGGAATGTTCAGTGCAGTGCACTGAAGTTCAAGTTTAGACTTCTTCCTACACTTTATTTTAAATCTAAACCAATCCAGTACAGTCTTTTTAAAATAAAAGTATATGAACAGATGAACTTCAAGCAGAGGAGCACCTATCCCAACCACTCCCGCCCACTTCGACCACTGAAGGGGGTTCACTTGCCTTTCATGGGAGAATGAAGTAATAGCAAGTGTATTAAACGGGATGATGTGTAATGTGCTGGGGAGAATGTGGGGGAGTAGGGCAGAAATGAGGTCTAACCTGTGTAGTTCTAAATCATAGGCGTCAAGCACATGGGGGCAAAGTGGGCACTTGCACCCGTTCTCCTTGTACAACGCGAGCAGGAGTGACACTTTTCCCATGGATATTCTGCATCCTAACACGAAAATAAATAAATAAAAAAATACAGGCTCGAGCACAGCGCTCTTCTAGATCACTGGGCGAGGCAGGGTTTCTGGCTCATTTCCTGCTGGGCTCAGGCGTTGATAAGTTCAAGCATGAATCTTACAAAATTAGCAAGGGCTTGTCACTTCCAAATGGGGAGCCGCCTCATCAATGGACCACCAGAGACTGGATTGTGGTGGGGTAGGAACAGGATAAAAGGTCAGCAGGTTAGGCGGCTGTTGCAGAGAGGATGTATTTTTAGATCTGCCAGTAAATCCTATGTCTTATTGCAATTCTTCCAACAAAACATGCTTCTCTCGGTGTGGGAATTTCTGCACAGATAGTGAATATCAAATCTTACGCATGGTAAAAATTACTTTTGAGGCCAGGGACAGATTTTTAAACGCGAGATCGAGCATTTTCTAGGGCACCAGATGAGCCATTGTGTGAAGCACTAACGTCCAGTAAGGGGCCAGTAAAGCCCACTAAAAATGCATGCCGCAAATCACCATAAACCGCACACAAACTACCCACTTCCATAATTAACACCCAGACCCATCAAGATTTCCAATTCCATTCGGGAGAAAGCCATCCACACCAGATTTATTTTTCTTGGAATTCTGGGAGTTGTAGTCCTAATTATTGAAAACAAAACTACAACTCCCAGAATTAGAAGGGGAAAGAAAACAGAACTAGATAGCTTTCTCAGACATGGAAGGTGGAAACTTGAGCTCTCTGTACGTAGACATTTGTAGGGCACACCACGTTTTTCAATGCCTGTCAAAGGCAGGTCTATTTCAAGGGGCGGGCCCACTGGGTAACGGCCTGGAACACAGTTGGGAGCAACGGGTGCAGCATTTAACATTGAGAACTACAGGGACAGAGGCAGGGGACAAACGCCTGCTCTGTCCATCTCCATCGCCCTACCATGATGCAGCCAATGGCTTAATGTTCTCCTGAAAGGTTCTTTAAGAAGGCTCCCACCTCCCTATTCATCATCGCTTCCAGAAACTAACCATGCTTAAACTGTAATCATTTCTGCAAAGCTGTGGCATGCCAGAATGGAGGGTTTGGCGTTACTGGTGGACTGAAAGTTCAGCTTTTTTTTGCTGGCTTACTTCACAAGGGGCAGAGATAGCCTGCAGGAGTAGGTTGTGGGGGACCAAAGTAAAGAGCCAAGGGAAGACGCAGTAGGAGGGGAGGAATTGGCTTTCATGCATGGTATTTTAGCAGGTGACTAGGCTCATTTTCTTATTGGTGGGATATTGTAGAGCAATCAAATGAGTCTCTGTCATCTGGGGTTTCAAGTGAAAATTATTATTTTCTGATATGTTAACCCAGTTGAAACAAAAGACTGCAACCCACCTCCCCCAGCCCCACAGAATGCATTGATCTGTTACACAAATGACCAGGACTGCAAACGTGATCAGGTGACATGGAGTCACCTTGCCAAACTATGTGCTTTACTGGAAGGTGTTAGGGAGAATTCTCCAATTCCCTTCACCTTAGGACCCCAAGCAACTTTGCTGGATTTTGAGGACTTGACTTTTTTTTTACCTGGAGAGAGTGTGAGCCTTTTTCCCCACTCTCATGTATTTTGAATGTGTTTTACCTCTGTGTTTTCTTTGGTTATGGCGTTTAAACAACTTCATAGGCATCATTTGTGTCACACAGCACCCTCAGTGCAGTGGCACAGGGAAGCCTTTCAGCCCAAGGTTTAAATACCTTCTCTGGAATAAACTACTGTTTCCCACAGTAAGTAAAGTGAAATTGACTTTACTAGTCTTTTAAATTCCTAGACCCAGCACACCCTATCTTACAATACAGTGCTGGAGGGGTTACTTAGTATCCCATGTGTCTAAATACTCATGTAGCAGTCAAATGCTACCATTTCCTCTCAGAATGGCTGGTGGCAGAGGTTTTAGAACAAACTACCATGATTTTTCCCGACCGTAAACTATTCGTAGCTCCGGTAACGTTAAATCGCAGGAGCCATGTTTTTCAAGATGGTGCCTGAACCCCCTCTTTAAAAACAGGTCCTGGTGGTCTTTTTTCACCATTTCTTTGTGGAAAGGTCCTTCTAGAGTTTGTCTCTGCGTGCCAAATATAGTTAGTCTCTTTGTTCATTCGCCTTTGGCGGGCTTCAGGACTGAATTCCGCCTCTGCCACCAGAGTGTCTGGGGTGGGCAGGAAGTGAGGGGGGTGTCCGAAACTCCGTGTTTGGTCTCCTAGGAGACCTAAATGCACTCTGTGGTGATTGGCGGCTGACTGTCCGGCAAGGACAGCCACCCTGCTGGGTGAGTGACAGCTAAGCTGGAAAGAAAACTGAATAAAAGGCGAGTCTCTTGGCTTGGAAGGCAGAGTCGACCACTGGAACGAAAGAACCGAAGACGAGCTTGATGAGGACGACTGCTGCAACTCCTGGACCGTTGGTTTGCCCGGTGAAGCCCTGCTGCAGGTCCGAATCACCAAGTTCACCTCGACAGAGAAGGCCTGCAAGGACTTCTCCCTTTGAATTGGTGGGACAATCAACTCAACAGTAAGCCACCTGGATACCTAGCTCGGAGCTGGTTGAATTTCCTCAGAGTTGCTGCAGGAAACCCTATAACCAGGGAGAGGGACACCAGCTTGTGTGCATTACTTACAGCCACCGGAATTGAAGTTTGCCAGTTGCAAGCTTTTTGAACAGTCCCAGTGCAGGAGTCCCCCGACGTCCTCCCTCTTGTCCCCACGACTGAGGCACAGGAACAGCGAGATCTGCAGGAACTGCCAGGAACAGAAGTCATCAGTTGCATCTTTTTCTTCATTGTAAGGTACTGTGAAATCAGACTGAGTACTTACCTCTCGCTGTGAAAGTGCTTGAAACTTTTACAACTCGGAGGCCTAATCAGCTTGAGACCCAACACATGATTCTTCTGTTTACAAACTACTTCTGAGAACTTGTGCAGAGACTTTACCGTTGAACTACCAGAAACGCTTTATACTATCCAAGACTTTAGCCCATTGACTTTGGCTTAGCCTATTGAATTGACTCTTCTGGTGAACTCAAAATATCTACACCGTCTAAGAAGAATTGTAACCTTTCATGTTCTAATAACTTTTTCAGAATACTTTTCAAGAGGAGTAAAAGGCAAGAGTATTGAAGTATATTTGTGTGTTATATAATTGCCTCCTTCCTATGAATGTTTTATAACTGACAGATAATACATTAATACGTATTTATCAAAGACACCTTGAGTGTAAGAGTTTACTTGAACACCTGTGATTGTAGACCTCTATGCAACATCATTACTGCACACATTCCCCTCTTGATATAAGCCTGGCTGCTCAGCCCCGCTACCAAAACTGTAGTACAGATTTATACCAAAGGTTGGTTTACTTACACCTTTAGTCATAGTTGGGTGTAGTGTTACCAAAGGGTACTGCATACAAACTTTGCCTAACAGAAGGCAAGAATAGTTCAGGTGTGGAATAAAGCAATATGTGTACACATGTTTGTTGCTGCCCTTTAAGTTTAAAACTAAAGGGGTCACTAGTTGGAAAAATGAAATGGTTGAAGGCTCAGGTCATTGCACGTTGGGGCTATTACTTCCTCTGGTTGGTGGTGTGTGTTTGTGTGTTTTGTTTACTGTGAACAGAATGTGTATGTAAAGGTAGAAGACAATTATTGCAGCAACAGTGAATGACAAACCCCAGCAGTTTTTATATGCGACTACTGAGAAGGTTTTCTTTCTTGCTACTGCAGGTATCCAGATTAGACGCCCATACACATTCACGATTTGCCTAGCGTTACAATTGCATCTCTAAGTTGCCATCATTTCGTAGGTCTTGCCAATATATGTAAAAAAAAAAAAAAAACTATTTTGGGGAAGAATTTTGATGTAAATATTAACGGTCACAAAACGATCACGATTTGTTATACAACATTGAAAAGGGATTATTACTTGTATGATTTGAAAAGACTCAAACAAAGTCTAAAAAGATACCGTACGCACAATAAATACTGCTACATCAAATGAGCAGTTTACAAGGTGTCGATTACTCAATCTACATTAACACCGTGTGCAGACCAGTCATATTACATTACCTCTTATTAGCAAGAAAAAAATGCTAAAAACTATAACCCCCTTCTCCACTATGTGCTGTTCCAGGATACATTGACAGACTATCGTGGTCTCAAGCCTTCAACCTTTTATAAAAAGTCTCTGCCTTTTGAGTAAGTATTTCATAAAGCTCCATTACTGTTTTATGCAATTTTTCACATCACTGCCAGGTATTACCACAAAAGGCCAGCTTGTGCCATCAGACAACAGCAACGAGCACAATGCACACTAGGCATTTGAATATGTTGGCATTGTTCTTGCATCGCATCATTACAATGTGGTGATTTTTCTAGCGATCCATGTGGATGAATCACTTCGAATCTCTTTATTACGTCAGTGTTAATACCCACTGATTGTACTCGATTCATCGCCCTCATGATGAAGTGCCTATGCCATTGCCCCATTCCCAAAACCATCATGTTGAACATGAGCTATCCATCCAGCATTCAACTAAACATTATTCGCCCAGGAACTCCACCCATTAGGTAGCAGTTACCATGACATGCCTAAGTACTCAGGCCCTTTTCTAGATATTCCATCCTTTACTCAGGTACTCTCACTGTATACCAGGTCCTCCCAGAAAAAGATCATGCGTTCACACTATTTGACAAGTATGGTTATACTTTGGCTAGGTACGCAGATCATATGGCAACATATCTGCCTCACGTCATAGCCTACCTACTTTTTCTTGAAGTAGTTTAAAGCCATTCCTTGTATAGCTGGAAAAGGCCTTTGCCCCAACCGCCTCTTGCTCTCCATTTCACACCCGGCCGTCTTCCAGTCTTCTGCCGGAACGTATGGACAGCCTCAGAGCGCTGTGTTTACCAAAGCTCGGGAGGATAGCTCAGGGGCAACGTGCTTTCCTTGGAATTAAGACGACGCAGAGCAACACAGGTTCGATCAGGGACCTCATTTGGGGGTCGCCAGAGGCCGCACGTGCGACCTCTGAGGTCTCCTTTGCGACCTCTAAAAAAAATAAAAAAATAAAAACGTATTTTTTTTTTTTTGCAATGCAAGCTCCTGGGATGTGGCCAGCACCATGTGGCTCTTTAATTCTCGAGTGGCTAGCTTTCTTGTTCAGGCCCCTTAATAAAAGAAGAAAAATAAGAACATGAGGGCCACAAGTCTAACACTTTCAGCACTGAACTTCAATAAGGAAGAATAGGAATGCCAAAAAAGGTGTCATTCTGGAATTCTATGCAAGAATTGCTAGACTCATTAAAGGTTTATTTCAGGCACACTTCAGGGGGTGAGTCACTGATTTAGTCTGTTCTCAAACGCCTCAACTCAGCCTTTCACCATCTGAGGTCGATAAATGGGTACCAACACAGGTTGGGTGATATTGGGTGTATATTTCAACACATCATTATCATTTGGTCATGGGAGTCTGCTTGCAATCACAGTAATTTGGTAATATGGGCCTATACACACTGATCATAACTATACATATGGCGATCCATTCAGGTATGAAATGTACATCACATTATAGTGATAGCGTAACCATATTTTTGGTAGTGTACAATCCTATGTGATGCCACTTCCTGTTTTGTGAACGGGTGAAAGGTCGTGTTCCATCGCTTCCCGCGATATCACTTTGGGGTGGGGTCAAATGACATCACTTCCTGTGATGTCATCCGGGTCAAGGGTCATGTGAAGTTACTTCTGCTACCCCTGGCATTTTGGTGAAATGACGTCCTTGGGTTCGATCCCCAGGTCCGCGCTTAGAAACCTATTGGTATTAAGTGTGTTATAAATAACCAATTACAATTACAACCGAAGCGAGCTATTGGCTCTTGTTTCACTTTCAGTTCAGAGCAAAATGGTTGGTAAATAGCTTACAGCGGGGCAGCAATAGACGCTTTTGCGGATGCCTCATTTAGGAGAGAGCCCCTCATTCACACAACGAACAAAAACATACATAGAAAATGAATTCCTGTTTATGCTGTCGACTTTATCTTCAAGTACAATACAACTGTATTTAAAGTGCAATGATTCAATCATTTTGGAGAAGGAGCGCAGTGCAGTCTAGCGGGAGGGGAGCGTATTCTGGTATATCGCCCTGGGCGCCAATTTTGTCCAGAAAACGCGCAGGTCAGAGGTCTCTGAAATAAATGCTCTACAACCCTTTCCCCGTCTACTCTCACGATAAACCACAGGGAAGCTAGACAGTATTCTTACTGGTCCCCCAAAAGCAGCCTGCGGCAAATTGGGTTCAAGGAGCCGCCTCACTCAGCGGGCGATTTCCTGCCCTCTGATGGAATCTGACGCCTTGGAAAGTTCAACCCGGGGGCACCAGCCGAGGAATGCGTACAATGTCCCCCGCCCGTCCCGTACTGCACACGGCGAGGGGGGGCCGGTCTTGCCCAATCCGGACCCTCCATGACAGATCCGCTTTGGACTACCCTCCACTTTCACTGAACGAGTCTTTTGAGCAGACTTCGTCGGATTTACTCCAACTTGCTTTTGCAATTCGTCTCGTTTACTGCACGAATCGCTCATGTATCCTTCCCAGACCAGTCCGAAAAGGGCCACCAATTCCTGCATCACTAACTAGCAATCCGTGGAAAATTCAGGTCATCCTAGTCTTGCCCATGCCTTGTGCAATCTCCCACATGGGTAAGGCAGGGCTCCTTAGCTTCTATCGGCTCACGTCTTGGTAGCGGTGGATTGTCACTTTGAATAAATGCAATGTTCAGAGAGAACTAGTGTTCATAATTTAGCTCTTTTAAAGGAAACTAAATAGTTGTGTACAGTAAAAAGGCAGTGTTAGCTGAAGAAAGGTACATGTCTAATTGGAAGCTTTGGTTCTGAACAAGTCGCTATGGTTCGCTGAGGAGTTGCAGGGTGTAGTAAGGCTTAATGTGGGTCTAGTACAGTCAGCACCTAATGGGGGGCTAGGACAGGGAGGTGGGTGGGGGGATGTACCTCAGCGCAATCTTACAGCAGAGCTTCCCTTGGCATGCAAGATAGCAGCGAAGGCAGTACGCAATAGGGCTGGGCAGCAATGGCCCCGATGTTGCCCGACAGAGGGAAGGCAATACACAGGTTCAGGATTCTGTACGACTGCACAGCTTTACAGCGACAAAGCCCTCAGGTTTCTCAGCGTCTTCCTGCAGAAGACCTGCTGCCCTTTATAGACCTTAGTGAGGAAAAAGTGAGTATTTCTGGAAGAGCAGTCCATCGCTTGGGTCCTCTGTGGTCAAGGTTCTTCGTCACTTTCCAATCGGAGCGATCAAGCACTTTGCTCCAGTTAGGGTTAAGGATTACAGTAGTCTCGTTATGTGGGTCCCAAAATAAAGACAGAGCATAAATCAGATGCTGGGGAGGGTGTCACAATCGAGGAGGAGCGAAAGGCCACAGAGAATACCCACCGTTGTTGGAGAGTTCGGCAAACGGGTCCGGCCAGCAGTTTCGCCGCTCCATTGTGGTGGACTGCAAGAGATCACCAGTGACTATGGGCCAGGAAAGGAGGCACACTGTGTGTGGTGCTGCTTTGAACGTTCAAGCCAGCCTTGGCATCCGGAGGTCTACAGATTTTGGTGCGTCTCAGCATGTGGTCTTGAATCTTCATCATCGGGCTCTTCACAGTGAACAGATCCATGATCTAAGCTGGTGGAAAGGCATCTGTCAAGATGAGGGGTGTCCGCACCATCGTGGTCTCGCTTTAGTATGTGGACGTCTAGTTCCCAGGGAGTTCCCAAGGATTCAGAGCAGAGCTTCACCGTCGGGCTGTTCTTGGAAGGTTGCAGGTTTGAGCAGGGCTTCTTCATGTCCACTCTTTAGTTGAGCATCTCCATCTGTCACCTTGCTCCGATTTTGTACTGTGCTGAATCACCACAGTAGCAGTTTCAAAGTGGCAACAATATGACGGAAATTAATATACCGATAACTGGAGTAGACCCTTCACTTTAAAATCGAGATTTGGGGATAGACGCATTATAGATTTCGAAGTACCAGATGCGCAGACAGGGTAAGGCCTCAGCGGGGAACGACCCCACCCAAAATCTGGAAATACCCACTCAGCAACAGTGTGTGTGTGCATTTACAGAGGTTAATGTTGCTGAGTGGGCCCAACTACATTAGCTTCAGGACCCATTTGTGAGACAATCCTGGCTATGCCGAATAGCAGAGGGGTGCACTTCTACAGCTATATGTCGACCACCAAATTCAAATCGTGTAGGCTTTTTGCCTGCAATCAGGGATGCCAAATTCTGGTTTAGCCAGGACGGGATGAATGGTGGCGGGGAGGGGAGGGGGTTGGGGGTAGCTGGAGGTTTTGGGGGTGGCGTCAAAAAATTCAAATAAACCGTTCAATTCTAACAATAGGGACTTTCACAAAGACAGCCTTTCCCGGGGGACGAGAGGGGGAACATACCAGATATGGGTTTAAACTAGATCCTAGGCATCCAGTGATATTAGACTGGTCAATTTCTTGGCCTGTGCTGTCATTTGAAATCAGCGGCTGGCAAAGACATAACTTATGCGTCATGCTCATATCACACAGTATTTTATAGGAAACTGTCCTTGCATCAGATTTCGATAGGCTCATCACTGGGAGAAAGTCCGGCTCCAACTCCTGGAATCAGGCGTGTTGCTAGGTTTGTAAAAGATTCGGGGCTACTCAGAGGTAGTCACTAAGCAATGAAACCCAAACAAGCTCTGACTGATTACTTGCATGCAGTGCAACAGCGAGGATCATCTTGTCCCGCATGGGCGCACATCCGTGTGTCCGTGAGCTCTAGGGTTACACCTAGTCAAGGAAACAAAATATGCATAACAGTCCAGAAATATGTGAAAAAATACAGGGTCGCTGTCTCAGAGCTGCAGCTTGAGTCTTTCGCTCTCACAAAAGGCAATTCACCATATCCATAACGGCAAGGGAAGATAGCCTAGGGATCCTTCCAAGAAAGGCAGCTAACCACAGTGTTCATAGTGCTTTTAAAAACAAAACCATTTTATTGTTTTATTTCATATACAATAAACGTTCACATCAAACAGTTAATCTGAACATTCGGGCCTCCCATTGCCTTATTATCCAGAATAGGGCTGCAAGATTTGCCACAAGCCTAGAGACCGCATCTCTCCATCCCTAAAATCTCTAAAACTGGCTCCTAGTTGCTGCAAGGATCAAATTCAGATCCGTCTTCATCATCCACGAGGCTGTCTGGGGCCGGGAACCATGCTACCTACAACTGACTCACTAGATACACTCCCTCCAGATCTTTACATTTGTCCGGCACCAATTCTCGGTGTGTCAAGCGCTTCGCTAAACAGCGAGCTGGTGGCCGTTGTCTTTCCTCAGCTGGCTCCCTCCTATGGAACAGCCTCCCCCTTCCTCTTCGCCATTGTGCCGGACCTCCTCAAATTCTAGAATCTCCTCAAGATCTTCCTTTTTACCTCCTCCTTCCCTTCCTCCCTCCTCTGCTAAATCCCACAGTTGCTGAGATTGGTGACCAGGGTCATTTTGTGTCCCTTTGGGTTCTGGCCTCACACGCCCAATTGTTTTCAGCCGCCACCTGCTCCCAGCATTTGCCTTGGCACCCACTGGCCTGTTCCACCACAGGCCTGCACTTATTTTTTGGCAGTTGACCATTCTCACCAAGTCACTTAACGGCTGCTTATTCCCACCCCTAGCTTAACAGCTGCTTATTCCCCCCCCTCCCCAGCCTGCCAATCCCCCCCCTGCCCGTGGCACTCTCACTACTTAACCCTCACCCTCATCCCTTCTCTCTTTCTGAACATGCATGTTCTGAATGCTCACAAGTCCTAGTTTGAGTGCCTCTATCTAACATTGTTATGTTTGCATTTCATTCCCATGTTCCCTCCCTGCTGCCCTGCGGGTGCTTTGAAACACAATGTACTTGCTGTATAAGCGCCTTACAGGTGCACAATAAATAAATAAATAAATAAATAAATACACACACAACCATTACAAATAGGGTGCTTCATCAGGTTAGGTTTTATTGCTTAGTGGCACAGCCCTCCTGACAAGCTGGGCCTTCTTTCTCAGATGCATTCCTCTTGGGCCCCGGATTTTCCCTGTTTACCTTCCTTATATCACCTTTCACCCATCTGAGGCAAATGGGGCTTTTTTTGTGGCATCCTGGGGTGTGCATATGTCAACTCAAACTGCACGAAATCATCCATTCCCATGGATGGGAACAATGTCAATTGGGGTTTAAATCTGCTTCACCTGTACTCTTCTGGGAAGCTCGTAAACCTCTTCATAGAAAGGCCTTAATTGTGGGCACCCCCTAAGTGTGTGCTCATAATTGCCATCCATAACATGCTGCGCTAGAAGGCTGGCTAAGGGCTCAGGTCAGAAATGTGGGTTCAGGCAGCAGAACACAGGTTTGAATCCTGGTAGCTCTGCAGCCGCACGAGGTCTATACATTGAATGCCATTACATTGGGTGACAAAACACCCGTTATAGTCCTGCCGCCATTTTCATGCATTTCAGGACTTCTTTGTACCCTGGGCTCCATTACGCTGCCTTGTGCTTGGTGGTCTGTCAGTATTGCATCATTTATATGTGAGATACTCCCAATTACCATGTGAGCAATGGTAGTGGAGTTGTTTGCACAGAGGTTAAATCACGCCAATTCATGGGCTCCACATGTCCCACAGCATGCATTCGTGAACTCTTCCTCCTGCAGAGGCCCCACGCGCATATGGCTGCTGTAGTGGGGTTTTTACTTCAGTCTTCGCTTTCTCCCATTGGGGTTCTCTGCAGTCACCCTTTCATGCGGCCTATTCTTGGCTCTGTCGCTTCTGACAGTTGCTTGGATGTTGCCGTATTACACATCCAGGGGATTTGCTGCAGGCACCCAATAAAACCAGAAAAAACACTACCTGACAATTCTGGCGTTCCCACGTCACAGGCTTCCTGGCCCATCTCCGGGCCATTGCACAACCCTGCTTACACCAAGTCGAGCCCTCCTTCCACCAGAAACCGCCATCACTGGAATATGCAAGACCATATTTATTATTATCCCTCTTTCTATATTAGCCCCATGTCTGCTCCACTGTACCATCTCCCACACACACCTACTTCTTCATAGTCCCTCCACCACAATATCATGTCATCTTCCCAATGGGTTAGTTCCTGCTTTCCCTATCCTATTCCTTTTACTCTGTGTTCCTTTCTTCTTCCCCTACAGACAAGGGTCTGGGCAGAGGCGCAAGACACCATTTTCTCAGACAGTGTACCGTCGCGAAGACCACTAGAGAAGTCAGTGGCCCAGTATTCTAGCTTTATAACAATGTTTGTGTAAGGGAGGAGGGGGGGGGGGTGCAGAACGGGTCAATGCTATGACTGGAGAGGGAGAAGTGTACGTCAAAAAAAGTCTCCTCTTTCTTGGGTGTTTCTAGTGTGGTTATATAACTGTGTGTCACGATGCCCCCCTGCACCCCCTCCTTCCAGCACCCATCTTATTTGTATTTGCCCTTATGCTGGCTTACATTATTTGGCTGGCAAAATGTTAAACCATGCTTTGAAATGTTATACCTGCTATGCTATGTCATGTTAAGCTGCTGGAACAAGTTATGCTTCTAGGACCCATATAATTTTCTGAAACGCATTTTTGCTGGAAAGTTTTTATTGTGGAGCCACAGACACACAGACACACACTTCCTCCCTCACTGCACCTGTGCCTACAGTAGCCTGTACCACCTTTTCTTTGTTTATTCTCTCGATTTCGATTTTTCAGGAAGTTTCTCATTTTGGTGTTTATCAATCTACCCAATGATTTTTTTTGGGGACAAAGATGGTTTTGCTATACAAGCTTGTTCTGGTACATCCTCTTAGGTCATGTTTGGTTATGTAGCTTCACATTAATGTCAGCAAATTTTGTAAAAGGCCGCCAAGCGCTTTGTTACTGCCAGGCAGTGACATGTTTCACTCCACAAAAGACCCAAAATAAATACACACAAGTTGCACTCGGTTCATGAAAAACGGACGTAACTTCCTAAATCAACCTGCAAATGCAAGGTGGTAAGCACGGGCAACATTAATGGAGAGCTGGAGACCCCCGCACCCTCTTAACAAGGCAAGTGCCGCCCAGTTTCAGAAGAATTTGCAAGGCTGGATTATGTAGATTAACCCAAAGCAGTGTCCAGCTTCAGCACACGAGGAACACACCCTCACACAGTACTATAGCCACTCCCTGGTGGAGTGAGTCCATCCTCCCCCGGACACCTTATAACTCCCCTCTCCTGATTTCTGAAATCCTGATCTATGATCCACCGTCTGCCTTGTGACAGGGCTAGGGTCATAACCCTGCCAAGGGGATGGTGACCCCCTCCCAGATGTGGAGTGAGGGAGTTAAAGGGGCCCAGTCCAGACTCCCCTCCTGCCACCAGTGTGTTTTGCGTAGGACTGTTGGTACCACTACCTTCCACAATGCTCGTCGGACTCACTTCCGGTCAATTTTCTTTGGTAATTTTCAGACCAGCAACTGGACGAATGCACCTGGGCATTACCAAGAAACACCGGACCAGAGGCAGGGTAACGGAACCAAGAATAGAAATGGACCAGAAGCAGGGTAACGGAACCAAGAATAGAAATGGACCAGAAGCAGGGTAACGGAACCAAGAATAGAAATGGACCAGAAGCAGGGTAACGGAACCAAGAATAGAAATGGACCAGAAGCAGGGTAACGGAACCAAGAATAGAAATGGACCAGAAGCAGGGTAACGGAACCAAGAATAGAAATGGACCAGAAGCAGGGTAACGGAACCAAGAATAGAAATGGACCAGAAGCAGGGTAACGGAACCAAGAATAGAAATGGACCAGAAGCAGGGTAACGGAACCAAGAATAGAAATGGACCAGAAGCAGGGTAACGGAACCAAGAATAGAAATGGACCAGAAGCAGGGTAACGGCAGGGTAACGGAACCAAGAATAGAAATGGACCAGAGGCAGGGTAACGGAACCAAGAATAGAAATGGACCAGAGGCAGGGTAACGGAACCAAGAATAGAAATTGAATTGAATGGGATTTTTCTGCAAAAATCCCAACACCCGACCTAACAACTCCCAGAGGAGAGGTGGAGCAATGACAGCTAAACCGAGTAAGAATGGGCTGCAGGGGAGCAAGGGAGACACCGAAATCCTCCTGGAAACTAAACTCACCAGTGCATGGAGAAAGCCACGGGGAAAACAAGCAGCCAGAGTACATGGATGCCACCCAGAGAATGCAGATTGATAGGGGCTGTGCGAAAACCCTTCCTGGGAAATCCGAACCCCCAGAGGGATAGCGTAGCCAGAGATTGGCAAAGGGGGAGCAAGTGACAAGGGAAACTAATGGGAGGGGGGTGGGAGGGGGGGCGGGGGGGGAGTCTTGGAAGAGGGCAGCCTGGGGTAAAAAGCCCAGCCAGAACAGAGGAGGTTGTAAGGTGTTCGGGTGAGTTCTGGTGGAGTTGACAGTGGCTCAAGAGACCAGGCGGAGGACGGATGGTGCATCAGAGTGCCGAGGAGACTGTGGCAGTGGGGGGGGGGGGGGGGTTGCAGGGAGAGAGGGATTGTGTGTAGTGGAGTAAAAAGGAGGGTGTAAACGTTGTGAAAGGAGAGTGAACTAGAGAGGGGGAAGAGAATGCATATTAGAGAGCGTGAGTGTATGTAAGCGGTAAAGAGTTCATGGTAGGAGGGTGTGGAGTGAGTGCACAGCAGTAGTGGGAGTAGTGGTGAAGGTGGAGTAAAGCAGGAGGGAGGTAGTTGGAAGAGATATGATGGGTTATTTATAACACGCTTAATACCCACAGGTTTCTAAGCGTGGACCAAACCTGTGGTGCTTCGTGTCGTCTTGCTTCCAAGTCGAGCACGTCACTGCTGAGCTATCCTCCCAAGATAAGAGGAGTGGTCGTGATAAGGTCAGGCCACTGTATAGATAGGGGATTAAGAGTAGAGCAAGGGAAGTGGGGGGAGGGGACAAGCAGAGTGGGGAGTTTAAAGAGAAGAGATTGTGAGAGGAGCAAACAAAAGCATGTAGAGGGGAGAAGAAGGGAGGAGTGGAGCTGGAGGCGGAGGGGGAGAGTAAGCAGTTATCAGATGGAGGAGCACAGAGATCGATAGAGTGAGAAATGGAGATGGAAAATGTGTGTGAGGGGGAAGAGACTGGCGGAGAAACCCTGATGAAATCAGTCTGTTGACCAAAAGGAAAAGATCTCTTAGAAATTCCCTTAGGGAGTTGGACAAAAGAAGACCACATATCTCAAGTTTCCCTCCCAGAAAGAGAAGACTTGGACACTAGAGGCTGCCTTGCGTCAGCATATGCTGGGCATTCTGGCGGCTAGGGACACCTAGGCTAGGGTGGAAGGAGCCCATCAGGAGGGCGAGAGTGCCACAGAGATCCCCTTGGCACCCAACGTCTCTGCTCTCTCTTCCCAGACCAGCTGTTTACAGTAAAAACAAACACGTTAAATCTACTATCTTTGTGGATTGCTGAGGCCACCTGTCACAGGACCGACATGCACCCAAACACCACTGTTCTTTAACCTGCTCCATTACCATCGGAGCCCCCTCCCCCCCCCCCGTTTGTTCATCTATACCGCCCTCACTCCCCCATTACATGTTTCTTTCCTGTGCAAACTATAATCTGGATACCCTAGACCTAGAGGCACACAATATGCCACACTCAGGACACACCATGGCACTGTAAAACCTCTACAGAGGTGCTGAGTGCAGCATACAAGTGGAGTAAAACGCAGAGTAAATCCAACCCAGGAGACGGCTGTACTGCATTGTCACTGCCCATTTTCAATGTCTTAAAGATAAATGAAAGGCAGTACATTAAATGGATTCCTCCATTACTTATGCAAACAGCTGCATCAGGACAAATGAACGTGATCGCAATTACCTTCACATGCAGCATTCCTCCACTGGCCGGAGTTGAGCTTCTATGCAACTCTGCATCCATTCAACCACCATATCTGAACCTAGAACACAGTATATGGCCTTATTGCTAATCCGACTAGACTACACTGCTAAGGTCACTGCCATATAATGTACTGCACAATTGTGTAGATGCAAATTTCGGAATGAGGTCCATCAGAATCCCAGTCTCCTACCGCGAGGCACTTCAAAACAGCCCACAGCACTTCAAGGCCATATACAGGAGTTGGGTACTATACAGATGGCAGAGGGGCATCCCATGAACGCACAGGTCTGCAACCCGTGGCTCTGCAGAAGTTTGGACTACAACTCCCATGAACTCAAACCATTGACTATACTGGTAGGTGCTGATGGGAATTCTAGCCCCACATATCTGTAGAGTTAAAGGGTGCAGACCTGTGCACCTCTGGGACAACCCTGTTCTATACAGGAGGCTTTTTTTGTCCTGTGCATAACAAAATATTGCAGACGGCCCACAGCCCGCTGGCTAGAAACTGATACACAGTTTGCAAGAAATCCGAGAAGCATTTCTCAGTCCCACTTTCAATTTGTTGTTCTCATTGTTTAAATCCTCTCCATTAAAAACTCAGGAGATCCTAGGTATAAATTCAGGGGTGGGTATACTGGAAACCAAAAGTGGCCCTGGATTTGTTATTTCAAAGTTGTCCCAAATTACATTGTGCAAGTAAACATAGAAAGACCAACCACTCTAAAGGTGGGTTTGGACAGGTTTCTAACCCCCCACCTGCCATCAAAAAAGTTTGAAAAATGGATCCAAAGTATGCTTTGCAAAGCACATGTGTCCATGCACAGGGACTCAAAAGTATTGGTGTCAACCTCACCTGGAATCATTTGGTCATTCGTGGAGAGTAGCGGTAGGAGCGATCTCTACCCGAAGCCACTGTCACCAACAATTGGAAGACAGGTTTTTTTATCAATGGCATCCAGAGATCAGCCCAGTATGAGGGAGAAAACTCCTCAATGAAGAGAACCCCTCTTTCAGATGATCGGAATACGGGATTTTGTTGATGTAGAATTCCAGATTGGAGCAAGTAATAGGTGTTGATGCGACCAGGGGGTCTAAAGCGGCACCACACAAAGGCACCTACTTAAACAGCTGAAGGTGGCATCGCACACGTCCGGAGATATGGTAGGAAGAAACAGGGACAACAGCCTTGGAGGATGCAGGCTGTTTCAAACGGAAGAGGGCAGAGTAAGCAGTGCTTTAAGTGGGGTAAGGAATTGGGGGTGAGGGGGGCTCATTTGGGGGCGTGGCGTGCATTATGGGCGTGGCCTAATACTTGAAGGGCGTGGTCTAAAGAAGAACATGTACACATGCGCAGGGGTGGTCTCGCCTACATAACTGAGCGCATATTGCAACAGTGTGCTTGGTACAACCAAAAAGTGTGATCCTGGGCAAATCATTTAATTGCACTGGCTTATCTGCAGCACTTAAAGTCCTGGTGTAGGCAATAGTGACAGAGTGCAATATAATGCTACAATATACAGCAGTGTAGCACCAAAGTGTACAGTAGCGCCTCCTCATGTGAGAATATTTTGGGAGTCCCATCTTGTGAATGCAGAAATTACAAGAACAAGAATGCAAAGTTAAGGAATCATAAAATCCAGTGGTGGTTCATCATTTCATACTTACAATGTGACAGGTTGTGTTTTTGATAGCCGTTTGTTTATAGCTTCTAATCCCTGTCCTCCATTTGCGATATAGCACATACACCTTTCCAACTGCTCCACATCTCTGGGGCTTGGACCATGCCAGCGACATTAACGTTCCTCGTGGCTTCTACACTCATACAGTAACTCAAAGCACAAGCTTGCTACATACACATTCCTTGTGATGTCTAATCTGTGTTTGCGTCTACGCTGCGGTATGTACCTTGTTCCTATGGCTGCTGATCTGTGCCCTGTAATTATGCCACAGCACGATTTCCTTGTGGCTCCTACTGTACTGCCCTGTCCTATGCTACAATAGAGTACTATCATTGCGGACTGCTAATCCTAACCTTAAATGACACTTGGGCAGATGAAGGGGGTAAGGGTATTTCAAGCACTTTGCCATGCACTTTTAATCGCTGCCACAATATATACATCAGTCTCTGTGAGTGGCGACTGAAATTAAAAGGAGAGCTGGCAACCACAGATTCTACGATCCCTCATTTTCTTTGCTTCGGTTGGGGCCCAAAATGTGTCCATTACCCAGAAGTACTGTCTGGGTCAACATGCGGTTTTGGATGGAGTCATTTATTTTTTTTCCTGGTCATGGTTTTCCATCCGGTGTCCTTTATGCTTGTTTGATGCTACTGTTCTTGTTCAGTGAAATAAGAAAACAAATATGATATTTCAGTCCTATTGAAGTGTTTGGGTGTAGAAATGTTATGCAAATATAAAGCCGATATGAAGACAGCAGTTCCAGTTTTGGGGAGCGATTACTGTATAAGAGAATACAACATTAATACATCATTAACACAGAATGGGATTTCTAGAGAGCAGTCAGTAAATAAACCCGCTCTTATGCGCACGATATCCGTCGCCCACAGAGAATGTAATGTTATGGAACAGGCTTTCTGTTAAGTGGTGAAGATGTTGGCTTTGAGAAGCAAATGTCTCCACCATGGGGTTAATGGCTCAAAAACACCCTTTTGCCTACACTCCTGGTGTGACTGTTACAGTGCACGGCTGAAACAGCATTCTTACTCTCAAGCCTTACCCTATCCCCCTGAACCCTCACTTTGGATTGCTTCATTTTGGCAGTCTTCCCTTGGGTTGTCTCCTGGTGCCCTTGGTTAAGGTGAAGCATTTGGGGGTGATCATGTCTGCCAATCTGCCCATGGATGCCTAAGTTTCGGCTGTATGTCAGGCCGGGCATTTCCAGTTAAATTCTAAAAAGGGTGCTCCACTTGATACCAGTAGCATTACGCCGACCGGTAGTGGCTGCCATGGTACCGAGTAGGTTGTACTATTGCAACTCTCTTTACCTGGCGCAGCCCACGTGTCTGATTTACTGACTTCAACGTCTTCAAAATCTGGCAGCACGGGGTCACCGTATGGGGCCTATATTTCCCCAGTTCTGTGCTCCCTCCACTGGCTCCCAGTGGCTCAGTGTATACGCTTTAAAATGTTATGTATTGTCCATCACGCTCTGTACGATCAGGGAGCGGAGTATCTCCAAACTAAGTTTGTGCGCTATCTTCCTAAGCGCTCCCTGCGCTCAACATCAGGTGGCTTGCTATGTGTGCCGTCCTTCCGTCGCGCCTGTGTTGGGGGTCGGGCATTTTCCATTGGTGCGGTTCAGCTGTGGAATGATCTCCCTATTGCTATGAAACAAATGCCAAACCATTGGGTTTTTAGGAAAACCTTAAAAACACATCTATTTTCATTATTGCGGTTGATTGGTTGACTTGTTAGCTAGGGTGTTGATGTTGGGGATGCTGTGTGGTTCCTGAGCTGTGACTAGCAACATCGCCAGCCAGCCACAGCTTCGCGCAAACTAGTTTGAGCGAGGCTGTGGCTGGCTGACACTTCTATCAGTCATAGCGGCCTGACTTATTGACTGTGGGCTCATCTTCCTTCGAGGCTGTGGCCATGGCGGGACAATGACCTGCTGTGAAGTGGTGGGACCGGCTAAGCCCCACTTTTTAGAGACTGCCGGGGCTCAGGCTCGTCTGGACCCAGCCCATTAAAGCACTGAGAGTAAGGCACTGCAATCGGGAGCTGCAGAGAATGGGGGGGTGGGGCAAGTAGGGGCACATAAAACCAGACCTTGCCAGGAAGCTGGGCAGAGGAGCGGAGATCCAGGGGAAGAGGAAGGAAGCACAGGACAGGTGATAGGAGGGCAAAACACAGAACCCTGCAAAGAAGACAAGCTGTAATGTGCAGATAAGCAAGATGTGCTGTCTTACATTCTGGAGCAACAAGGAGTAACGTGGCACGTAAGCACCATCGTGGGAGTGGGTCCACACTGCACGCCATGTGAATGGTGCTAGCGAGCCTGCATGGACCATCAGAGAGATGGAGTGACACGCATACATGACGAACATAAAAACCTAACATAAAACATCTGTTGTTTAAGGGCGAGGGAAAACCTAATGGACGTTTTATTACAAATGATTTACTCCAACGGGCTTTGGGTGATGACAGGATGCAAGTTAGGGGGTATGAAAATTGTGGAAAAGGAGAAGAAAAGGAGGTAGCATCAATTTCCGTTTGCTGATCTAGCACTTTAGACTTCTCAGAGGCAACCTGAAAGAACTAAATGGGAACAGAGAGCACAGGGGAGTTGGAAAGAGGGTCTAAATGAGTTTACAGTTATTTAGTTATTGTGAAACGGTGTTTACGGTTGTGGCTGGTCTACGGAAGTGGAAGGCTGTTTCGAAGTGTCAGGGTGATGTGATGAATCCGATGGACTCATTGCCGTTTTCCCTGGGGGGGGGGGGGGGTGACGTCCTCCCATGTGGCCATGGGACGGCAGCTGCTACCTGATCCTGGGGGCGGCTATATGAGGAAGGATCACATGGGAGGGAACAACCTCTGGGACAAAGTGTGAAACAGATGAGACATGGTATCCCCTTTTCCTTTGCAGGATGATTCGCCCATACATAACACCCTAATAGCATATTGTGGTTCTTTCCCTGCTGCCGCAAAGAAGAATGCTGAATTTCCCTCAAACAGTTCTTCAGATCAACTTTCAAACATTCCTTCATCCTCAGGATATGTTAAAATCATTCCGCCAATGTTGTTGGGCAAGTTAGTAAAAAAACTAGAATGGCCCCAAACACCTTAACACTTCGACAAAGAAGAGAAATGGGGAATGCAAAGCAGAGGAAGCCCTCTACTTCTTGTGAGCATACACCTGTGCTAGCAACATTTAGAAGATCACAAGAAGAAATGTCAGACTGCTGGTGGGAGCGGGCTACAGCTCTTTAAATTGCCGGAGAATTGAAAGAAACACGTTGGAGCCAACAGCACATACAGTGAGCAGTAGAGGAGGACACGAAGATTTCATGCAGAAACATCACAGCAGCGCTCCTGGGCGTTCACAGGTGGAAATATGCAAAGAGAAGTTTACCAGACAGCCGGGAGGAGAGGAGAAGCCCAGCCAGAGCCATGGGAGATGTGGAGACCAAAAGCAGAGTAGCGCGAAGGAGAGAATCCAGCAGCTGTCAGTGAGCTGCAGACAGAACAGGAGATGCCATGAAGAGCTGGTTACCCCACAATGGGAGGAAGGTAGCACTGGGGCATATAGGCGAACATATAAGGTTAAACATTGAACAATCCAAGTTGGATAAAGAGAGGAAACCATTTCTTAATAATGAAAGCAAGAAGTTAAAAGCACATTTGCCGCAGAAGGGAATCTAAACGGACAATGTAAATTAATCCACAATGCTCAGGTGGTGAATGATTGGAAGTGTGAGCAAAACACTATTGAGGCAACATATTATGGACTAAAGGAATTACCCAAAAGGGCTAATGTTGTACACTATCAAAGGTGGAATTGCAGAGACAGGCAACTACAAGAAGCCGTGGCAGGAGAGTATACCAGGCAGTTGCAAGTGTGCAAAAGCAAGTAGTCCTGGCAAGACAAATATACCAGGCAATAGCAAGTGTGTGAATACAAGAAGTCCTGGCAGGAAAGAATACCAGGTATCCGGACAACCCCATAGGCCAAACATAAATATATAAATGACATTGGTATTAAATCGGGGGAAAGGCAGAACTATTATTGTGAAGAAGAATCCAGGGGAAGCAAGATACTTTCTGGATTAAGGAGCTGTATCCTTGAGAGACTTTGTTGGAGATATTTATTTTTGAAACACTGAGGGCCAAAGACATTATCCTTTTCACCTAAAGATGTATTTCATTAGAATGTGAGGGTTAGAATAGTACTTTGGACACAGGGCGGTTTTGCTTTCGACATTACGACAGTGACAGATCTTTAGTTTTGAGTCTAGGCTCAGGGAAATGCCTCTGGCACAGGGACAGGGAGGCCTTTTCCCACCCCCTTTTATTTATCAATAAAGGTTTTTAGCCAAAACCATATTTAATGGTTGAGATTCATTCCTGACCCTTCACTGTGTCTTAGAGGTCACTTCGAAGGTTAAGAACAGGACAAGCAATCTGTGGGAAACTCTTCCCAATGTTGCCATAGCAGACAACAGAGAATGAGGAAGAGGACGATGGGTTGAGTAAGCATGACATAACTGAAAGATTTAATCCCTGAAAGAAGGTGAACAATGACTGACAGTTAAGCAGTGCGTGTTTCAGGATAAACCACATCTGTCTGACCTGCTAGAGTTGTGAATGTGCAGGATCAGAGTGCCTTCAAGGAGACAGTTCTCCTTGGAGTTGTTGTTTGACATTTTCCTGCTGGACAAGTCATCCAAGGTAGGACCAGATGTAATTTCAGGCCCTGAACCCACAAGTAGGCCCCCCACCTTTTGTTTTGCGATCATCACGGTTCCTACCCCATAAATGCGTGGTAGCACATTGGTTCCATCTTCATTTTGGCCTTTTAGGAAGAGTACAAAGATTCTCCCCTGTATCAAGGGGGGGTTAGAATGTTTATAGAGGCCCCAACTATGATTCTGCTAGTTTGGGCCAACACCTTGGTTTTACCAGCTCACATAGGCACCAAGTAACTTTAATGACCATTCCACCAAACGCCCGAAAAAAAAAAAAGAATAAACACATCCTGCCCCCAGGACACCTAGAGCACCATGCAGTAGCCACAGTTCTCATTTCTGCAAATCTAAACTTTTGTATATGTTGCTTTTTTCTTGGCAACAGCGGGAAAGGAAACAGTCATACGCCCTTGGTCTTTAATTTTACATGAATTCTTTATTTTGTTTATAACACGCTTAATACCGTAGACTGGTCTGCAAGTGCAGGACCAGGATTCAAACCGTTGTTGCTATATGTTGCCTTGCTTTGAAGACAAACATGTTGCCCCCGAGCTATCCTCCCAGCCCGATCATTGCAGGTTTATCTGCATTTGCCACACACTGTCCCTCTAGAAAAGCGAGTTGTGCTGTCAGCAGCTACCCAACAGTGCGCCAATGTAGGGATCACTGGTCCCAAGGAGCAGTGACTGAGCTAATGCTATACTGCACTCTACATCTCCCACAGGTAGTAACCAACAGTCTCCCTTAGATAGGAATCCACATGGTCTACATTTGACATATTATTTTGTAATGTACTTGCTTTCTGGAATACCAAAAGTTAAATGGGGCGGGTATCTTGTGATGTATATATTGACTTAACATGCATCCTTTCCTGTGGATAACTTATTGCATCTAAAAGGTTGCATTAGTCTCCTGCTACCGTTGTGAAGGCATCATGAAGCAAGACAGAGACAACAGACTTAAAGATAAAAACAAACTGATTTATTAAAGTAAAATGTCAGGATGGTAGAAGGCCTAACTTGCCCTATGCTAAAATGGGATTTCCCTACCTTAACAAAACTAAGGAAAGTCTGAGTTAAAGAGTTCAAAAGTCGGTGTCTAAAAGCTACCCTTGCCCACACAATTTAAGCTAAACAATGTGTATGGATGTCAATAATCAAAGACATAGTGATCAACATAAAGCTTGTTCCAACTCTTTGCTTCTTCTTCAGCTCCCCTTCCCCAAGTTCAATAAAGTTCCACAAAGGTCTACATAATCACCCCTTTCCTACTCAACGTAATACAGTTCCACACAATCCTCAGGATTCCCTTCCCAAAGTTCTAAGCAACACAGCTTAAAGGAAAAATGGTCCTGAGGCTTCTCCCCAAATCACCAAGTAGAAGGCCTCATGTCTGAGGGCTCTCTTCCCCAAGACTTCAGCTTTGCCAGCTGTACTTCGTCTTTCATGCAAAAGATTTAAAACAATTCAAGGTCAGCTTGACCATGTTCCTGGATTACCTCATCCTCTCTCTGGCAGTGCCCCTTCTTGGTTTATTCCACAATGTCTTTTGGTTCTCACAGTTCAGGGCTCACTAGGTGCAGTTGTCAGACCACACAGGTCACGCAACCAAGATCCCCCTTTGTTGGCCTCTTGGCTTTGTGGACAATATTCACATTTCTCTGGCTTCTCCTCAGTAGTCTCGAGGCTCTACTAGGTAGGTCACAGATCGCTTGCCAATCTTTCGCCTTGCCGCATTGCATGCAAAGTTCACTTTATGGTGGTTTTACTCCTGTCCCACCTTTCTATGACGTTCTTTCACACTTGTGCTTTGTCTTATAGCCAATTGTCAAATGGGCACTTTCTCTTTGACGGTCTTTAATTATTTGCTTTGTCCATAAAGCTCCATCTGATTTTATATTCAATAGGCTTAATTGCAAGATTTCATTTCATTCGGTATTCACCAGATATTCAAAGTGCTCAGTTTTATGTTTAATTAAATTTCATTCAGTTTGGTGCTTAACAAATGCTCAACTTGCTCAATTTCAAGTTCCCATTTGGTTCGGTACTCAATATGTACGTAGCATGTTTATTTTCAGGTTTTTCCTTCACGTCAGTAAAGCATTACCTCTCTGCCACCCACTAGAAATGACCCGGCTGCCTAGTGCCTCTTCCGATATCACCGGTCTTTGGCATGGTTCCGCTGTGTCTTCTGCCACTTCTCCCAGCCTAGCTGGGCAACGGGCCAGCTGCTGCGAACCCCGCTCGCACTTCGGGGCTTGTCTTGGCCACGCTGGTTGCTCCGCTGCCTCCTTCTGGATGCGGACAGCGTCCCGCTCTCTCCTACAATCCCGCAGCCACAGGTGTTGTTTTTATCGCAACAAAGGCTCCTGCACAAGCCAAATGGCCCGACTCGCTTTGAGCTGGGAAGGCTTTCTGGGCTTCGTGCTGGTGTCCTGCCTCCTCCACGGGTTCCACCATGGCTGCCTCCTAAGAAAACGGGTCCCCTGATGGTCTCCTTCCCACAGGCCTCCCTGTCTTTTCTGTGGCTGTGCATTGTGTCTCCCTTTATACACATGCAACCCTCGACAGCTGCAGGTGTGCACTTCCAATTGGATTTGTCTGACCATGATTAAGAAGACATGCCTGATCTCCCCTATTCTTTGCAGGCATCTTCCTCATCCCAATACTAAAGTGGTGACAGTCTAGTGTGCATTACACTCAGTCGCCTCTTCCTCGTCTAAGTACTGTCAAGTGTCACATGGAGAAATGAGGGGAGCTGGTTTAAAATAGCCTATAACAGTCAGGGGATAGTAATGTTGGTGGTCAATGGGAAAAGGGGGATACCATCTCTCGCCCGAAGGCACCCCACTCCCAATCCTCAACGACCCTCCACCCAGGTGATACTCCCTCGCTTCTTCGCCTCCAAGGTCAGGATCCAAAAACGATGGCCTTTACCTGGCCACCTGTGCAGAGGATCCAAGGAGCAGGAGTGAGAATACCCGCAGGATTCTAAACACAGGTTATCACACAGTGCATCACTAAGTAAGGATGTTGTACTGAGGCGATGCATTCATGCATTTAAACCTTCACATATTGCCTAGACCAATGTATAAAGGGCACATTTTACTCGTCCAAAAGGACCCATACACATTAGAGTAACATTCCACAATTACATCCTGCAGATGGTCACTTTGATTAACTCTCAAGCAAATATTTCTATTGGAGTTCTGTTTTACACCCTGTGCATCCATCGCACAGATGTTTCACTGCTTCAAAGAATGTAAGCACAGCTGCAATTTGGCCAGCGTTAGATACACTAGCTTATGCATTCTGTATACAATTACATTTAAAAAAAAGTTAGCAACTGGCAATTCAACAGTTTTCTACGTTTTTCATGTGGTTACTAAATGTGTGTCAAATGCCGCTTCACTGAGCAGATTTCCAGTGAATACTACTCCACTCAAACGAGTAACCCACCCCATAATGCCTGTTCTAACAAAGCGCTAATTTTACCAGAGTATCCAAAATAGTCAATTACATATAAGTTTCCAAAAAGCTTGTATTTTTGTTGGGCTGGGTAAAGGTATAAAACACCTACCGATTCCACGGGATACTCCATAGTCAAATTGTATGATCCTTCAACAGTCTAAGCCAAAAGCGTAGAAAGAAAACTAGAGTGATCAGTTATCCTTTGTGGTATGGATACTGGTCTCATTCTGGACATTCTCAGGGATCTTGCACCAAGCACGCCTCTTCTCAATCATGTCCTGTTTCAGGGACATACCGCTCAACGTATTATTTGTAACTCCCAATGTTCTACTGCCTAGCTCACTCTGCTGTTGAGTATAAGGGATCTAGCGTCCAACCCAATATACAGCCATGAATATAGCACCTGGCTCGGCCTGCTTTAGCCAGCACCAGATAACCAGATCCTTTGCTTGCGTCACCCTTCTGGAAAAAGGTGGTCTCGCAAGCCCCCTCTGAATTCCATGCTCCTAGCCAGTCTCTCAGGATTGGTAAACTCGCAAGGCTTTTTCAACTGCTCTTGCTCCCCCCACGCTGTTCACTTTTTCAGCTTGCTTTATTTCCTCAGATCTCTTGGACATCTCAGATTTCCCAGTTCTTTCAATTCGCTCTGCTTCGTCAGCTATCTGCTCTCCTGGATGGTTTGTACCCTCTCCGTGCCAGTTCTTGAGATTACCCCACATGGTCGGCCTTTCTCCATGCGTTTTCATGTGTAGTTATGGATCCCCAACAAGGCTTTGCTTTGGTTCAGTCTAGCGAGTATCCCCTCAGTCCGATTTGCCGGCATGTGTAATTTGACTGGCATGTATGCCCCGACGCAACCTCTGAGGCGTCGAATGGCCCAGCAACCATGTTGGGGACAGCTGAAGTCATGCCTACGGTATGCAGTTCACATCTCTTTGCATTCGGGTCACCACACCTCTTCCTCAATGCTTCCTTGCCAACACCGTGGAACATGGCATTGAACAAGTGCCAGGTCACGACAGTGAGTGTCATTTCTATTATTCTCCTTATCAGTCGACAGAGGTGCAGCAGATTTGAATACAGAGCATAAGCAAATGTCCTTTCTGCTATGGTTTCCCTCCCTCTCCCCATGTGGCTACCAGTTGTGCCCTTCCAAGCTTACTATATTAATGAAGAAACAATAGAGCTTGTTAGCGAGAGGGGCTGCATTAATCAGAGAGGGCCTTTCCAATATGGGGGGCGGAACTTGGGATCCCAACCATCACCACCTGCAGGTATCTTGCAGCACTGGCTTGAGGACCCAGGTGGGCAGGCTTTTCTGATTCTCCACAGTCCTCTCCAGCTCTTGGGACATCGTCAGGCTACAGACTGTCATAACAGTGATAAAACATTTGCCAATATTTACTGCTGCAAACCTGGTCTCCATCAGCCCTTCATGTCCATTATATATGCAATGGGAACATACCATATATGCATATAATGGATCTATGTCTTTACTTCACCTACATTCACTTTGCCATAACTTCACTTCATTATTACAGGAGGAGACCCCATGTACAGCCCTTGTTATTTACCTGTTATTCTTCCCCCTGCCACCTCTTGACCCCAAACCCTAACCTTTAGCTAACCTTAACCACATACATTGCCACCATCACAATGTGAAGATGCAGACACAGTCAATGCAAGAAGTAGTCAATGTATGACCACGTAGACGTCTGGCGAAGTAAAGGAGCGCTACCCATATTAACTCAACTGTAGTTTTACATGCAGTCTCTCCACCTTCTTGATTCTACCTTTTGGGCAGATATTCTGGATTGAATATTTAGGTCATTACTACGGGGTTTGTGCCAATATTTCACAGCCTGGTGATCTAGCGAGCAGAATCTCCCTCTCCCATTTCCCTGCTAACTTTATTCCATTGGAATTGTTTTCTGATCTAGTCTACCTATACAGATTTGCATGGGACAACCAGTGTGTGGCCTTTTTGCCCACAGCGGCCATGTCTTGTAGACTGAAAACCTGCAATCAGATTAGTCTGCAATTGTTTGGATCCAGCAACATGGATGATTTTCAAGAGTTGGAAGCCTTCAATAGGGCCCTTCTAACAGCCTTACTGTAAATCTTGCTCATCTTACTATCCCCTCCACCCCAAAAAGTAACATACCCATTTACACCTCTGAATCTTACTACAACTTCTCCACATATTGTGGCAAGACCACTTTTTAACCTGAACACAAGCAGTGGATCGAGTTTGCTTCTGCCGATTCAGCCACTTACTGTTTGCATACTGAAAGCCAAACGACACGATGCAGGCCAGAAGTGCCACGGCCAAGACCACCACCACGACCAGCAGGCGCTTTTCGACGTGGGTGCGCTGGGTCCAACAACTCTGTTTTTGCCTGGAGCTCCGCACATTCACCTTCAAACAAAAGAACAAAAACACAATGTTACTATATAGTGGATGACCATTTACAGAAGCCTGCAAGTGGATATTCAAGGCAAAGCATTCAACAAAGAATTAAAGTGGGACTAGTCAATTTGACCTCTGCACTGCCGTTCAATGCCGCATCACTACCTATCTGGGAAATGCATGAATTGGTCATATGAAACCACACAAGATCTTTTCTTGAGCGCACCCTGCATAAGAATTAGCTTCCAGGTACTTAGGGGAATTCCGGCTGTGGATTTGCTGCTGGTAAAAAGTGCAGAATTGAGAGTGCTGGGGTCCAAAGCCCATATGATCTAAGGTTTCAAGCTGGTCACCACCCGTTTATTAAGATACGCAGGGGTAAGAGAGGCCAGTTGGGACCCAATGCCCGTTCCTCCTTGGTCTCTCCATACACAGACTGGATAGGTCTTTCCATCAAATAGGGGCAAGGCTTGGGAGGTACTGGGTCTCCATTTGCAAGATCCTAAATACAAGGGCTAGTTCAGATGGGCCTTCACTGGGTTAACAGTAACTTCCTGAGGCCACCAAGATGCTTGATTTTTTTGGAAGCTTAGCTGAGTAGATACAAACAAGGCTTCTTATTGAGAAACAGGGGGTATATACATTGAAAATGTTAAAAGGAACTAGAATTCTGCAAGCACCCGTTTGATTGGAAGATTAAGTCTACTCAAGAATGGTACTTGGTATGGAAGAAAATAGAGGGTCTCAAAACCGGAGGATGCACATGAACCACAAAAGCATGCACAAATATTGAAGATTGGTGAAGGCCATTCAAAATCTGCCAAACCCAACAGAGAAATTGCAGTTACCAAACCTAGAAACATTAAACGTCTGATTGTAAGAGATATGCAGGGTTGGCAGTAACTGAAGAATATTCACACAAATACTCCATGTTGTATTTTTGAAAATCAGCATTCATTCGTTTGAAAACAGCTCTTCCGGATAGTTTCCAGCCTGGTTGTCGGGGATTTGAGGAGTCGGAAATGATATTAGAACATAAAAGGGTTTGGGGAAAAGGCCTCGTTGTCCCTACACTAGTAGAATTTTCCTACTGAAACTCAAAACTAAGGGTCTGTCAGTGTTAGAATGTCCAAAACAAAACCATCCTGTGTCCAAAGTACTATTCTGACCCTCATATTCGTAACAAAGGAATTCTAAAGTGAAAAGGCTAATGTCTTTAGCCTCAGGTGTCTTAAAAATGTTTAAAAGAACTGAAATTACAACGTCAACATAAAGAAGTCTCTGAAGGATAGATATCCTTACTTCAGAGGGTTCTTACAATCCCCTGGATTCGTTGATGCTTTCTTGTGCTACAAATAACAGTTATGGACGTTTTCTTGGGTCAATGAACAAAGTTATCTTCAAACTGATTGTCTTTCATTTTTGTGTGGTTGGAATAACGGATGTACTCTCCTGCCAGAATTTATGTTCACAAAGTTTCTTAAAAACAACCTGGCCTGCAAGCTACTTTTATCTCATTCAATTTCAATTTATCTGGTGCATTTACCTACCAGGACCTCTTTTACACATTACAACTGCCCAGTATACCCTCCTGCCAGGCTTTCTGGATTCACACCTTTACAATTGCCTGATGCACTCTCCTGCCAGGGCTTTTTGTGTGGGAACTCTTGCTCACTCTCCCACCTTTGATGGACTTGCCCATTAGCTTTCTTGTCTAATATAGTTGTTTTCTTATATGTAGGTTCTTTGGTGTCGCTATCATACTTACAACATACATTGACAAACTTGAAAGTCTCTCCCTTTAGAACACTGCTCTTTTAATCTCTCTCTCTCCAGTTTCATAAACCATTCCTTTTCGATCTTGGTTTCACTATTTGCATTTATTTCAGTTTGGCTTAGCTGCTGATGTGCCCCAGTGTTCCTCCCTGTCCCTTCGGGGACTCGGAGGTTCTTGACGGCATTAGTTGTTGCTTCCGTGGTCTGCCGGTAACTGTCTCCTGCAGCTTTCTGCTACGCAACAGTTTCTCCACTGGTTTCCTGCTTCCTGAGGCTTCCGATCGTTTGTCTGCTTCGCATAGGATTCCAGTGAGCAAAGTGCTGTTCTCCAATGCAGTAAAATACCCAGGACCTCTCCACTGGCTTCTGGCATTCTCTCCTTGTGTCACCCGCTTCCAGCAGGATTCCTCCTTCATGATCCTGAGCCAGATGGCTCCACAGACGTCCTTTTTCATGGAGAGGAGCCACCTGCTCCTGCCAGAAGCCCGTCAGTTTCTTGCTTCAGTGATTTAAAAGGTCCCAGGCACAGGTGTGTGCTTGCTGCCACTAGAGCGCTGCCTGCGCTCAATGATTTATGTGCTGTGCATTACTCCACTCCTCTTCATCGTTTCAGTGGTGTGGGGATTATGAGAATAGTAGTCCTTTCCTGAAAACAGTGTATGAATGTTTGCAATGGGATTTAAAGGCAAACTAGGTTTGGAAGAAGAGTATGTGGGATTGGGAAAAGTCTTTCACAATTGTACATGTCCGATCAGCTTCTGAGAGTTGGTCTTTGCAATGTAACAGATTCTTACTACTCACCATGGGTGGAAGAGGGGAGGTATTACAATAGGCTATTAGGACATGGGCAGTCAGATGCATCTTCGGAAAGGAAAGGGGGATACCAAGTCTCACCTGATGATGCCACCAACCTCTCCCGTAGGTTGTTCCCCCCCCGCCCATGTGATTCTCCCCCAGGGTCAGGATCAGGTAGTGGCTGCTGTCCCCTGGCCACATGGGAGGAGGTCACCGCCAGGAAAGAAGTGACAATACGATCAGATTCATCAAAGGATAAACATTGTGTACAGTAGTGGATCGTAGCACACAGCTTCTGTCTTTGGCTACCGCATCCTTTCATTTAGAGCCAGGGTCTCAAACAGTAGATTGTGAGCCACTGGAAACTCGCTTGAGGGTTCCAAGTAGCTTTTATGAAAAACAAGGGTGTTTCACAACCTAGCCTCCGGGGATCCCATACTCAGGTGGCCAGGGAAAGGCCACCACTTTTGGATCCAGACCCTGGGGGTGGACAGGCGAGGGAGGATCGCATGGGTATGGGATGCTCAGGGAGTGGGGGAGAAGCACCCAATGGTGAGACATGGTATGCCCCTTTTCACGCAACCAATCTAACCCCTATCCCTACTTCTTTTGAGGGAAACTACAACTTTCATAATCCCTCCCCACTATCTTAACAGTACTGTGCGGAGGAAGATGAGGAATGGGGTCAGAAAGATTACCGCCCCTGACTTGCATTGGCGTTGTCCCTGTAATGAGGCCAGGCAGGGTCAGGCACCTAGCTAAAAGTACACCCGACACTTATTAACACTCCCTGTGAAGATAAAAGGTGGTGCGCACCCAATCACACTTTGAGCGAGGCTGGGTACGAAAAGGAACAGCTCTTCCGAGGCTGATGCAAACCAATCTATGGAAGTTGTAAGGCCAACAGGCTGATCGGCAGTTGGAAGGCTCAAAGGAAAGGCAGGCAAGATTTCCAAGCTTTCGGGAAGCCATGAGCTTTCGAAGGGCAAAGCCGAGTGAGCAGAGGAAAGAAACCTTCAAGTTGCCATAAAGTGGCCCGCGACCCTCCTGGGGGAATGGCAGAGTTGGGGAGGAACAGAGGAGGCGTTGGTGATGGCCTTGAGCTGCAGGAAAAAGATTAAATCAATCTCATTAACACAGCCGGTGAGTTATCGAAGGGAACAATAGTCTGGTTGATGTTAAAGGGAAAGTGACTGTAATTTGAAAGTTGAAAGGTTGCACTTGTGCTGATAAACCACAAATGAAGAGAACAATTGATGAAAGGAAAGGATACAACGTAACAGAGTGGCCCTGCGAGGTGAAGTGGCACATTCAAAAGTCTCTGTGAAATGTTATGAGTTTTGAAAGATATTACACCAGAGATCAATGGAAATAGAGTAGCCACGAAGAAAGAAAGTTGAATAAAAGGAAAGTGAAATATATGAACTGAATACGCCAAGAGGGCAAAATATAAGAACTTTGGAAAAGACCAAGAGGGCAAATTAAAGAGAACAAGAACTAGAAGTACCGAGAGGCATTGGTGGAAAAAAAATACCAAGAAGTATTGGTGTTGCATATGAACTTTCAAAAAGCCAAGAAGGCAGACTAAAGAGAATAAGAACTACAAGTACCAAGAGGTATTGGTGTTACACATGAAATTTTGAACATTAAGAGAACAGTCTAAAAAGAGTGAGAAACACAAGTACCAAAAAGTTTTGGTGCCATAAAATGAGTATTGATTGTGAACTGAAGAACTGATGAAAGAGGTCAAAGTGGTCATGCTGAGGTCTATGTAAACTTTGGAGTTTCGTAAGTCTTCGACAGTGAAAAAGATACTCTAGATACAATGTGGGAAAGGGAACCTCCACAAAGGAGACAGGCTCGAGGGAGGCCTGTGCAGAACTGTGAGAGATTGAAAATGTAGATGCAAACTGAATATTGATGGCAGAGTGGGCGAAGCCTTAATCAAGTGATTGAACTACGAGAAGATGGAAGCCTAAGATTGAACTGTTGGATTCTGCCAGTAAGCCAAAGTGTCTGAGACTGACAGAATTGTGCCATCCACCTATCATTTGTTTTTGATTAGACTACTCCCCGTGTGGCTGAAACTGGGGAATGGAGTTAATGTTGATGCCATTCTGACATTTCCTTTTGAAGACACCGTTTCTTTTGTATTCCCTCAACACAGCTGTCCTTTTGAGATGGAGGACAAGGTTAGGTTTTCTTAGCATAGGCCTTTTTATTTTGACTAGAATGACGTGGACCATTTTGTTTGTTTTAATGGTCGAGATCACTCCCATTATAGAGATACGGCAAATAGGCTGTTTCTAAACCCCTTCGAGTTAAATAAAGTTTTTGAAACTTGAATACATTGTGTCAGTGTCTGCCTTTAATACAATGCCTTCCGCACACTCTTCACATCAGAAACCAAAATGAACACTGTTTATTTTGGTGTCTGATATCCCTGAGCCTCTTCCTCTGCCCTCTCTTCTTCCTGCAAAGTAAACAGTCAAAAGTTGTGTGCACAGTGAGTGGAGGGGCTCCATCTGAGCTTGAAGGGGTGTCGAGGCAGTGTCCCAAGCAAGGAGTAACACAAGTAAATGGGAAATGGCTATTGTCACCAAGAGGTGCAAATGATGGCCGATTAGAAAGGGAAGGGGTGAATAAATCTGCATGTCACTTGAAAGAAAGCTGGGGCTGCGATTGCTTCAGTCTCACTGTGTTTCTTAATCAGCTCCTTCACTCTGGCATATTCCATGAACACATACCAGCTCCTTTTTATTCCCACTCAGGTACGATTCATTATCAGGACATGGTCTGCATACAACAAACATGCGACATGAATACCGTCCACCTTTTGGATGGGTAGATTTTCGTTTTGCGCAGGACAGCCTCCAAGTTGGACAAGTGCAGGATGAATACCATGGGTGCCAGGATACACTCCTGCTTAAAACCCTCACCCTTAGAATTATTTTCAGTTAGCATTACTTTGCATGTTGGTAATTCTAGACTTTCAATCAGAATGAGGAAGAAAAGGTGTGTGTGTGTGTGTGTGTGTGTGTGTGTGTGTGTGTGTGTCTCTCTCTCCGTCCGTCCCAGCTGGATTTCTTTGGTTTGTAGATTCGGAGGTCTGTTTTAAGGCATTAGTACCCCAATTGTATTAAAGGCTGAGATGGAATTTGTCGTGATATGGAGGAGCCCACCTCTACATGTGTCGCAGTACAGGAATTAAGCTCTAACTGCAATTTTACAATTGTAAATATGGAAAACTACTAGCTGCACCACTTTCTGGTGCTTGTCCAGCACAGAAATGTATAAAACTAAACAGGGATGTAATATGACATGTGCTATCAATGCCAGGACTGAAAAACATGATCCGAGAGTTCTGTTTCACAAAACAAGAGTACCAATGAAGTAAATGTATGAGTACGGTTTTTGTTATAACTTATTTTAAGAAATGGCACAAAACACTATACAATTTACAAGTCATTCTCTAATTTATGAACTATTCCAATCAATGCCTGGTCACCAATAATGCGTGGGATATGCTGCCATTGCCACTGTCATCTTTGTGATGCTGGAGCTCTCAATAGATCAGAGAAAGCTGCACGTGCAAGCCAGGCATTGCCCATTGGTCATTGATCAGAATGAATTCTGCAGGGAGAGCCAGCGATCCTGTGGGCTGTTCTGTGCGTTTCTGCATCCCTTATAAAGGAAAGCAGGGTGGCAGGTTCCACCCATTATGAATAAGTCACCCCTCGCTCTAACCATATTGTATTTTCTCAAAACATTAACATAACGATGAATATATTGTATGACTGAGTGGTTATACGATTCATGGACGTTTCAAGTCATCGCTATAAAACAATGTTACTTTAGCCCTGTGATTTACACTTTTTTGCATGTAACTTGATCACATGGTTTCCACATGTTCATTTTATTCAATCTTGCCAATTATGTTGACATAAAAACTATAAAAGGGTAATCAACAAAGTAGGCTTTGGCTTACTTTTCCTTGGCTGCATTCTGTGACCTGCCGTGTGAGCCATTTGCATATGCTAAACTGGCCGTGGGTTTTATTTTTGGACAAAGCAGAATGTAGTATATCCTGAATGTTTTAAAAACCATGTAACACATTTATTGAAATACTTCTCAGATTTTATCTTTTGGGGCTGCATGTGCAAAAACAAAAAACTACCCTTATTGAAATCCTGGATGCAGACGCACCACCCAACAAAAGGGCAAGGATGTGCCATTTCCATCCAGAGGGGTAACATTTTATTTTCTCCCAGCATAAAAAGAACATGTGCATCTTTAATATATGGTGCCCACGGTACAGTGGGGGGGGGGGGAATAGTAATGTTGAGGGGCATTTTGCAATAAAAACTCGCAAATTATGAAATTAATATTCCCAAAGGAAGATGCCTACGATCCTAAAAAGTAGGCAAACTAAACGCTGCAATGCAAATGCTGTTACAGAGGCATCCTTCAAAGTTGCTCATTATTTGATGAAACACAAATACTTTTACAGATGGTGCAATTGTGCAGGGCCAGTGACTTCCGGTGACCAGTTAGGTGCAAACACTATGGCAAGGAGGGCATCTTCACTAACAACCAATGTGATTGCCCATCTCTGCAAATCTGCCCTTTTCAGACACGAACTCCCTGAAATCAAACCCTTCTGCTTCAGACTTCTTTGCCAATTCAAACTACACACCACATTACTAAGCCCTGGTGGGTAGCGTGCAGACTCAGTTTTCACAATGAATGTCCCCTTTGGTTTCCTACATTCTGATATGCTTGACAATTTTTAGGAGACAGCCACGAATACAAAATTAAATAAAAATGCTGTTGGAGTGATAAGTATCATGGCAAATGCATATGCTATTCACTTTTAATATACAGACCCAATAAAACGCCCCCAAAAAAGGAGTACACATTCTCATATTGTTAGGTTGGGTACCCGAGTGTGGTGCTTGTCCCTTTGAATCGGTTTATAATTTGTCTTTGAATATAAACCATGAGGCATAAGGAATATGTATAAGAAAACATGCCTTTATTGTAGAGTTTGCCCCTTTGTTACTACTTGTTTCGACCAACGGTGGTCTTTATCAAAACAGGGCAATTGTTCTTATAAAGTCCTGTCACTCAGAAATAGAACGAGGCGTGCCATCAGGCTTGAATCCCCGCCGTAACACGGGGAGCCCTACTAGTTTAGGATTTAGGGAATTTAACCCAATTTATTTATACATAGTGAACTAACTCACTCTCCTTCCGAGTGACAGGACTTTATAAGAACAATTGCCCTGTTTCGATAAGAGTCAGTTTTGGTCGTCAAAAAAGAACAGGAATTGTCCTTTTGTTTTTGGTATAATTGATAGTTTTTGGTAGTTATGAGGGTTTGGGCTAAAAGCCGTTGTTGAGATCGATACCCTCGAGTTTTGTATTTGGTAGGGGGATAAGCACTACTACCCGACATACAAACGACAACTACAGTACAAAAAAAGTAAAGACTAATTTTTAATTTTCTTTTTAATGGGTAACTTTCCTTAATGGACCAGATATTTTCTGGAAGACCATTCCAGACTTACGCTGCAATGACAGCGCAAGATCTTCCAGGGGCTCTTGAGCGCCAAGCCAGTTAAATCAATTTGGTAAATATCGTGGTAGCTGCCTGTGGACTGGAAGAAGTAGGTTTTATTTTTTTGTTTCAATAGACAGGAGCCGTACCACATTATATGCTAAAGTCAGAAGCTTGAAGGTATTTCTGGATGCTTTTGGTACACAGCATAACTTCAGGGGGAATCTGACTCTAGGAGTAGAAACCTTTTGAATAATCTTTAGCCGCTGACTAGTGCGTTCAGCAGTGCCAGCCTACTGAGCGCTGCGGTAGTCTAAACTTAAGGCCCCATTTTAGCTCAGTCAATATAGGCGCAGTGTTCCGCAAACAAAACGGGTCTAATTTGTCTTTATAGCATAGAGTAATATTTCCAAGAGTTTGCGATTGGGACTGTATGCGGAATCATTGCTGGGGTGCAATCTAGTATTATAATCGGAGTTTGAACTTTACTTTTGAGTTTTAATGACACTTCTCGAGGACTGAATGTTTGCATAAAGAGATTAGGTTTTTGTTAGGGGCGGCCGGAGCAGAAACTAAACGAACTTCCATTTCGTCTCGGTTAATGCGGGGTAATTATCCACCATTCACTTTTCAATTCGATTAAAACAAAATTGTATCTGAATTAGATTTTTTTGCATGAAGGAGCAAAGAAACCAGGCCCTGTGGCACAGCCATGGGCAGGCGGACCACTGAGGGACACTTGCATGGCTGTTAAAAAAAAAAAAAAAAAAAAGAATACGTGGATCCCCTCTTTGGCCGGTGGCCTGGATGTGGGCTTTATTGGGAGGTGGGCGGGTCGGTGCATCAGATCCAGGCTCTTCATCTCCCTCGGATGTGCGCCACTCGCTCCCACTGCCTCGAGTCTCAGGCGCCGGGGTGGCTTCCGTGCGATGGGGCTGCGCTGGGTGCCAGCATATTTCAATGTAAGTGGAGATCAGAAATTGTTTATGGATGTTTGGCGGAAAGATTAGGCAGCGCTGGCGTCTGGCCAGTCAAAAGTACTTTGCTCGTCAAGTTAGATCCGACTAGACTGACTGACCGAGTGCAGCTCCCATCAGGAGGGCTACTGCCCAAACACTGCAGGCTTATGCAACTGCTGAGTTGTTTTCTTTTTCAGAGAGCGGTGGTGGTCTCCGCAGGTTGGCGATATTCTGCAAAGATAGGCCGTAATCAGGTAATTCACTGTTTGGGGAGGGAAGCTCTAGCCAAAGAAACTAGGACAAATCTTGGCCCATTTTGAATGAGTCACCTTCTATAACCTTCGGACGGGGCTTGGGGGTGAAGCTTGCATGGCTAGAATAGAAAGTCTGGTCTTCGATGTGGGCCCGAGAGCAGGTCTTCAGGAGCGATTGACCCCATGGTAAGTTGCTTTCTTCAAGCCACTGCCCGGGAAGGTAGATTTAGCTGTTCCCACCCTCAACTGCATCAAAGCAGAGGCGCTCTGGGATAGCGAAACTCTGTACAACCACCACCTCTTTGCTTCAATTGTGAGGCTTTAAAGGTGGCACCGCGCCCGACAAAGTATCAGAGATGTTTTCTTTATTAAGTACCTTGGGATTTCATCTAGGTGGCCTTGGGATTTCATCTAGCATAGTGCTTTGGTTTTCTTACACTTCCTACCTTCAATTATACCTATTGGGGTATAAGGCTAAACACCACCTCTTTGATAGATGAGGTATAGAATAATTGCTAGTTGCACCCCACATTGTTAAGCAGGGGTGGACTGGCCCATAGGGAACTCTGGAGATTTCCCAGTTGGCCTTTGCACCCTGGGCCTCTTGTGTGGTAACCCATGTTATTTCCAAATTCTCATAGGAAAAGGGCTGGGATTACCGAACATGTGTAATATGGGGCCACTTAGAAAATTGTTTTGAGGACCTCTTTTGGTTCCCAGTCCACCCCTGTTGAGTGATAAGGAATAGAAAAAGTGGTATCAAAATAGTGCACCCTCATCACCGACCTTCCATTATAAAGTGGGATGGGGGACAAAGAGAACAGGTGTTGGAAGAAAGCGATGTCCTTTATTTTAGAATGTGATGCTGAGGAGCAAGAAGCCAGAAGGCGGAGAGGGATTGGGGTGAAGAGAGCAGAACATGCGATTTGCACCCACACCCCAGAGTTGCTGGTGTCCCACTGTATTACAATATGGAAAAAAAGGAGAGAATTTTCGTAACCCTTGATTTTGATATGGTTCAACTATGTTTATTCACGATCCACACCCATTTGAACTTATTTTCCATCAACTTAACAGGTTTTCCTTAGTTATTAGCTTGGCTTCAACTTGTCATGCTTTATTCTGCAATGTTTGCTTTTTGAGGGATCGCTCCTTCATCAATTACCGAAACCTCTCCCTCTGGCTAAAATGGGAGCTCATCCTGCTTTACCCAAAGGTGAACCAACAATGCTTTAACATAGTTCTGAGCATGACTGTGCAGGTGCCTCCTGATCAGACCGCTAGGAGAGCTCAACCAGAGCAGGTTTCAAAAGGTCCTGTTCTACTCGTACACTCAAACATGCCCGCTGAATTACCAACTGTTCCCGTCACACCTATTCAAACCTTTACTTGGGGCCTAGTACTGGTAACCCTGAATTTTGCTAGATTATTCCATTGCCGTTGATCACACCTGGCTTCGCTTTCACTCACATTTCTCAGGATTTCTTAGGTCATTTCTAGAAGCTAATCAGTGAATCCAAATGTTGACATTCAATTTGAAGTTCTCTGGAGCAGACATCAGGTATGTGACCTTTCCTTCCATTTATTAAGTGGTACAACCATTTCCCTATAGAACGGATTTGCATTAATGTGTTGAGTGCTTTAACTGGGATAAGAAATTGAGGGTGGGGGCTTGTTTCGGTGTGTGCCTTGCCTGATGGGTGTGGTCTAATACATGGTGGGCATGGCCTAAATATGGGTGTAGCCTAAAGAACATGTACAAATGCACAGGGGTGGTCCGACCTACATAACTAAGTGAAGTGGCACGCTGGTGAAGTGGCACAGCGAGTAGAGTGCTCGTTTTGACATCAGTGCAGATCCTGCTAACACGGGTTCGAATCCTGGCGGGGCCAAACTCAGCCTTTCATCATTCCGATGTCGATAAATGAGCACCACACACCATGGGTAATAATAAGCAGCGCTCAGATACCTGAGGGTACGTAGCGCTATATAAATGCTAAATTATTATTAAGTGTATATTGCAATACCATCTGCTTGGTACAACGAAAGTGTGTGATCCTGGGCAAATAATTTAATTGTCTTATTTGCAGCTCTGTACGCGATTCTGATTCACTTCATAGCTTATGTTAATATATCATGCTATTATTAAAAAAAACCAAAGAGTATATATTGTTGCTCCATATGTAATAACTTCGTATGAAACCTCCTCTTCTGCGACCATTCCATTCTTTTGCACCTTCGCTTCATGCAACCTTTCGGGCCCTGAGATTTGTTTTGACCAACACCCGGTGGTGCTCATTTGAGTTCCATCACATCCCCCAGAAGGAGGAATCGATAATTAAGGAGGTATCGGAGAGGTGTTTTTGCATGCTGTATGTAGCCCGTTTGGATATTATGAGGGGGGAAAATAAGTATAGAGTTTGAAGCTCAATGCAACAAGAGAAGGACAAGGACTGGGCAGGAATGTTCACCATCAGTCAGTTTTGGACATTGTCCCATTAGTGAAATGCCCCGGGATAACGCTCTCACAAGTGGATTTGCACCTTTTCAGGTTATGGTACTTATCTAACATTTCAGAGGAAAGATCAACCTTTTCAGACAAACTTCTGCAATTTGAGACCCTCTTTTTAGACTCTGAAATGCATTCTACAATGTTATACATGTGCCAGAAACTGTACAAATGTGCCCACGTTTGCTGAATTATGTGCATTTCACCAATGCTTTAGTTGAGGGGCGCGGTGATCTAATCGGCTCTGCACCGCATAGATCACCGAGCCCCCAGCTGCGCCGGCGGACAAAGACGCCTTGGGCTCAGTGAACAGATCACTGAGCCGAGGTGTCTTGGGCTCAGTGATCGGTGTGCTGAGCAGATTAGATCACCGAGTGATCTGTGTGGTGCAGAGCAGATTAGATCACCGAGGCGTCTTCGGCTCAGTGATCGGGCAGATTAGTCACAACTGCCTGATTTGATAATGGTGGCAGTCTCATCTCCCATCGCAGCTGCGGCGGGATAATGTGTCCCGCCGTGGCGTGGTGGGTGTCTCAGCCCCACTTTTTGGGGACTGCCCCAGCTGGCCCCGGCCCACTTAAAGCACTGAATGTGTTCCTCTTTGTCACGCTCCTGTATTGGTAATGATGATGTGCTTTTCAGTTTTGGAACCTGCAAGAAGAATTTCAGTCCCCTCTGCACGTGACAAAAGGGTAAATAGGCCACTGGCTACCATTCTCCTGGTTCCACCACAGTTCAGAAGAGAAGCCCTGCGCTCTGCAACGGCTACTAAGAGATAGGAGGTGCATTAGGGGCCTTAGGAAGCATCTTTATTTTGGGCTCTTAGGTGGCACTTGCACCACCTATTAGCCGAAACAATTGCATTAGAGTATAGGTAGAGAAAAGCAGCATATGAGGAGGGACATAAAGCTTGTAAGCGTTTGGTTAATTGACCACCCATTGCCATGCTAATCCCTATGGCCATCCTCACCAAGTTCCTGCTCCTCCCTGCCTAAAACCCTCCTCATGAGTACGCTTTAATCAAGCCTTACCATCAAACGTTGCACTCAAAGTGCCTGACAGTGTTTTTTCAAAGCAGTCTTCTCAGAGTTAATGACTAATTTGAGTTGTAAACGTGTCACTAGTGTAATAAAATGTCTTCCCTGGGTCTGCATTCAGCCACCCTATTTATAAGCACGATGTGAGTCCTTCAGAGAAGTCCTGTTAAAAACAGGCATTGGCAAAGCCAACAATTTTGGCATGTGTATAAGTCTTAGGCATTTGCCAGGCACTGCTATTAGATGCCCATGTAGTCGCACCATTTTGCACGCGTGACCATCCATAGCCAGTTAATACCCCAATGGCAGTGCCTGGCAAGAGCATTTCCCATGCCTACACAAAAGACCAAACTGTTGGCATTGCCAAGGCACGTATTCTACAGTTGAGGCACTACGATCCGAGCTGTTCATTTGATCAAACGTACGAGTAATTTGCATATTGGATGATATCAAAAGGACGCCACACCACATGAGGAAGTGACACCACTAGCCCTAATTTGTATTTTAGTTTATTTTTTGAGCGCTTTCGCCAAAGCGCTTCACAAAAGTAAATAAACTGTACAGTATAATACGTAATGATAAAATGTTAGCAGTCGACTATGTGAAAGCTGAAGAGAGCAGAAGATGGACTTTAAGTTGGGAATGGAAAATAGAAGTAGAAGCAGCACGGATAGAAAGTGGACGGGTATTCCAGTACTTTGCGGTGAGAATGAATGAAAACGAGAGAGGTACAAGGCGGCTTTGGAAGAGAGAGAAGAAATAAAAGATTCAGACTGGAGAGAACGAGCTGGAGAATAGAATGTCACAAGAGAACAAAACTATGAAGAAGCCAGAAAAGGTAAGGCTTTATAAAACAAAACAAATAAAAGTGAAACATGAGATGGAGATCGAAGGTAAGCATAGAGGCAGAGCGAAGAGACAGTCACAGAGGAACGAGACTAATAAAAACAAAAGCCGAATCGCAGAGTTGAAAACCAAGCGTAATGGAGTAAAATGAGACTTAGGGAGACCAAAAATAAGAGAACAGAACCCTAATTAAGACAGGGGAAAAATTCGAATTTTAGGAGCCAGAAATGTTCTCTTATTGTGCATTTGTATAGTGCCATGATCTCAAAGCGTTGTGGGTTGAACACCATTGGAGACTGTAGTCCAGATCAGTGCAGAGTGTAGGATTGTATATAGTGCTTGGGTGCACTCAGTATGTGTGCAGCCAGTGCAGTTTGAAAGAAATGGCTGAGCACGCCGAAGAGTATAGGAAGTGAAAACGGGTAATTAGAGCAGGATTAGAAATATGCAAAGAGAAAGGAGTCGAAAAGAACGGCTAGATTACAAGCAGAAGAGAAGACAAGTAAAGGAGGAGGAAAAACAAGACCTGACGGGGAGAAAAAGGGGAAGGAGAGAAAGGAAAAAAGAAAAAAAAAAAAAGAAGAGTGCCTCCGTTTTGGAGGGGGTTCAAATGAAGAAATCGGGAAGCCAGCCAAGATTTTCCAGCAGATAGACAGGAAGAAACAGAATCATGTAAGGAGGAAGAGAATGTGGAAACGTAAAACATTTTTTGAGAATCGTCCGCATAGAAGTGGCAGGACCGACCAAAAGAAGAAATCAGATCAGACAAAAGGATTGTGTACCAAGAGCTTAGTTTATATTGTGCCCATTAAGCACTGTGGTGTTAGATTCCGTTATGCCAGTTAGAACAATGTGCGGTCTCTTTATGCCCAGTTAGCGCAATATACACCCTCTGTGCCCAGTTAGCACATCAAGAGCAGCCGGTTATGCTAAATGAGTACTGCAGTGGCAGATTCCATCATGACCAGTAAGCAAGGGAATCCTTGCCAGAGGCCGTTATGCCCAGCCACCATGGCAAGTTCTTTTACGTCCAGCTAGCACAGTAAGGACTGGCAGCATTAAGAATAATAAGTGTAGAGAACATGGTACCATTGTGCCAAGTTAGCACAGAGGGCCTTCATCCATAGAACCATACAGCATGCGCTCTAGTGGCACAGTCTGGCCAGATACCATAATTGCCAATTACTACATGATGGCAAAACCAACCTATTCAGAATGGCCAAAGTCAAGTAGTGTGCAGGTCTCTTTCTTCGCTCTTCAGCTTTAAAGCCACTGTACTTTATGCCATAAATAGGGGGGGGGCAGGGCGGGGAGGCGACGGGCTGTTGTGGTATGTTGATTGTATGACATCTACCCATGCAAAATAATAAAGAGAATAAAAAAAGTGGAATTATTTCCAGTTACCCCAGTGAGGCCTAATGCTATATTAAGCTCCAAGTTGAAAACGCGATGAGCATCATTCATCTCACTGCCTGTACTCATTAGGACAGGGGTCATGCTACCTTTTTGCCCAGTAAAATCAGATACAATTAATCCAAGTTTGAAAAGTGAGGCCTGCTCCATTATGCCCAGGATTCACAGTGGGGCAGATTCCCAGCAAGCAGAATGGGCCCCCATAATATTATCCCCAGTAAGCACAGCAAGTCCCAATTCAATCAGGCCTGGCAACACAGCGAGGCCAGATGTTAGTACTCTCAGTGAGGCAATGGAAGCCAGACGCCATTACTCCAACTAAGCAGGATGAAAGCGCCTCTCAGGACTTGCTGCGAACACAGGCGTGTACCTTTCAACAGAGCCCGCACCCCAGGCAACTTGAGACACTGCTGTGAATAACAATTAATCACATGCATTTTTTTTTTTAAATGTAATTCCCAATTTTCCAATTTCCACAAGCTCCCTTTCGCCAGCTTCTCATACCAACTAGTAATTCTGTCCATCCCAGGGCCTGGCGACCACAGCCCGGGCAGGGCATGATAAACAGCATGCGTTGATGGGGCCGGGCAGGGCACGGGGGGGGGCATTATTCTTACACAAAGGCCCCAAACTGGCCCGTGACCAATTGGCACACAGGGACGCGCTCACCAATAAATGTATTCATTTGCTCTGTGCCGTTCGCGAGTGTCTTTGTAACCCGCAAGGATATTTTAAATTGTAACAGATGGCACGATCAGGGGGCGAGTAATTTTGATTGTATTGGGATCCATTTCAGGGGACAGTGAGCAGCTAATGGCATGTTGGGCTTCGATATGAAAAGCCACCCCCTGTGAAACAATACGATTGAAATTGGACCCCATCCCATGCAGAATAATGTCCAACCTTTGGTTACCAAGCCTTTCTGGAGCCGATGCAGTCCCGGCTGGAGAAAAGGACCTTGGGCAATTTTCTCGCGAAAACCCGAATTCAAATGGACTCGAGTTCGCTGGCAATGGCCGGGACGTGGAACTTAGTAAATGGCTTCATTGTACTATGGAAGGATGCAAATATGTTGTTTTAGTGTTTTGTATGTGTTAGGATGCACTTTTATGGCCTCACTGCTGAAATAAAGTTATCCAGTTACTACCGACTACGTTTTGTCACTCAGAGGTTTTTCGTTTTTCTTTCACTGAACGGCAATACCTCAGGAGAGTTTCACAACTTCACGATAAACAGGAAGCTCATTCGTGAATGCAGGGGCCATTCGTGGAATCCGGCTGCGGGATTAGTCACTCAGACGTCAAACAAGCAGGTGTTTCCCAGCTGCTATTTCGCAGTGCGGACCTGTGCCAGTTATGGGCCTATTGGGTTGCGCTCCTGGCCACCCATGTAATGGTTAACGGGAATCTAGATAGCGTGTAACCTACTTGCTCCAGTGTATTAATAATAAAAAACGGACTTCTTGTCACTTGCGGTCATGCCCATACTGCGAGGAAAACTGTAGCCATTGGGGGAATTTCCAAAGAGGCTGATGCCTCTGGAAGGCAGGCATTGCTGGGAAGTGCTCAGACAGACTGACTGCACTCATCACGCACCCAAGAATGCTGCCTGGATGTGCTGGACCCTTACGTTTAACAAAAAAATAAAAACAATGTTCAAAAGCTTTCTCACAAGCATGGATAGATCGATTTCCTTATGCAGTTGAACCAAGATCCCACGTGTGATGCTGGAAATGCATCGGAGGGACAGGGCCTCTGTGTCCTTGTCCTTTACTGTTTTTTTTATCGTGTGTTCCGTCGTGTTTTCCGCGCAGTGGTTCATGTGGGACTCCTGGCAGTGCAGCTCTTTTGGTTTGGTGTACAGACCCATGGGATACCCTTATGGCACCCATGGGTGGGGTTACAACCCTGTGCCCCTAGTTCATATTTTTGAGCACCTGTGTATGGCCCACAGAGCAGGGTATGTGCTGGTGGCAGCTCCATGCTGAATTTGACAGGTGCTCTGAGTATCCTCCATTTTGGGATACCCAGGCCCTGCCAATGGAATCAGTTGATTCCTGATAGGAAACAAGATGCCCCCTGTGGCCTCTTGCTTTCTATTGCCTGTTACCTTGTTTTTTCCAAAGTCCTGGGAAGCCCCGACTCTGTCCCTTCCCCCTGACTGGATGATGGGTGGAAGTTCCATATATGGTGGGGTTGTGAAGTCCAGGCCAGACTGGCTGGAGCCTTCCCAGTGACTGTATGTTGTGGGTACACCCTGTGGGTGGGACCTGGGTGAATGGAGTGTGACCAATATGCACTTCTTGTTGTGGATGTCTGGTTTCTAGTGTTTGACACAATGACTGAGACACCTCTGCCCGAAACTGGTTTGAATGCAGTGTGTAGTGTTGAATGGCTGGGTACTTGTCCCAATACACATTCCTTGTTGTGAGTGTCTGAGAGGGAGGAGTATGGCCTGAACGCACTGTATGCCTGATTGGCTGACTGACTGCATGAATGCCCTTCCTTATGATTGGCTGCCGAGTGTGACCCAGCAGTGTGGATGAGAGACAGAATAGTATATCTCGGGACCTCTCACCACTGCAAAGTGTTCAGAAGCTAAGGTCCAAACTACGAAGAGTAACTGGAGTGAAACTGAAGCTTGACCTTGAAGCTCTGCTGGAAGCGAAGAATTGCTGTTGCCTTTCTTCATCAATCTGAAAGCTGCTGTGTCTCCAAGGACTGACCCAGAGAGGACCTGTTAAGCCGCCCTCTTCCCGAGCTACGAGGGACCATCGTGCATCAGCTGATCTTTGCCACAGCTCCCTGGTAGACAGACCTACGACAGGCTGCCGACCCGAGACGGGGACTGCTGTGGAATCCCAAAGAGAAGCACCCAGACTGTTGTCCGCCACTGTCGAGACTGCCGTCGCCGACCGGAGCCGCCATGCTCCCGTTGCACAAGAACTTTCGATTCACAGATACCCTCATCCGCACCGCCGCCCGGCTTATCCCGCCTGAGAAGGCCAGGTAGTCGACGCGCAGCAGAGCATTCGTCGATGGGTTTCCTGCCACCCAAAGACCACAGAGACGCTGATGACTCGATGCCCTTCCTGGACTACAGATCTTCAAACTCTTTGTGGTCCTGAACTATCGACAATGAGGTGCCCCGCACGCCTCTTCCTTGCAGGACGTTTACGCTTCACCGTCGACGACTGCCACTTCACCCTCGTAGTTCACCCTGTTCTCCGTCGGACGTTCGACGACCCATGAATCTTGTTTTAAAGGGAGGGCACTCAAGATGGGCCGTCGATTCCCCGACGAACGCTCCAACGCCAGGTACTGGGTTGCAGAGCTATTGGAAAGTCTCTTGTGAACAGAATATGGACTCGGCTTGTGATATATCTTTATTCTACAGGTTGCCCAGCTTGGGGGGGATCTCCACACAGAACTGTGTCTAGTGGTAGGAGCCAGTATTCTGCTAATTGTTCTAACCAACTGCTTTCCTCCTATGTCTATTGTTGGATGCCTTCATTACGTGATCTGTGTGACATTTGACCAGAGTATAGTTGATGCATTTTAATGAGATCTGATAATAATTGTGGTACCACTTTAGAACTGTATATATTTGCCATTGTAGATTTTCTGAGCACAAAGTGAGTTATTGTGATAGTGTACATAACCTTGAACTTAATTATATAAAGACTGTTTTAACTAATACAGTGTGGGGACATTTCTTTGTGGGAGCTTGGGGACTACACTACACTTAAGAACCAGCCCGCATCACCTCCTGAGAAGCTAGGCCCCGGTTGCTCGTCCATTGCTACCAACAATAGAGAATCTCGGTTGGGGTCCTCTGTGCCTCTCCTCTACCATATAGAGAGCGGAAGTACGCCCCCCCCCTCCAGTCTTTACACCACCCTATGAAAGTCACAGACACCCACAAAAGCAACCTTCTGTGCACCCCTCCGCCCCAACTCGGGCCAGCTTTGCTGGTGACACAAGCAGTTAGTTAATCCTGTATTTGAGCCACCTACTGCAGTGTTTTTGGTAGAGAACCTGCAATAGGGGGACCAGATTTTCAAAATCTAAACCTGGCACAGGCTGCCAACATAAGTAATACAAAATGTTGGAGTACAGTTCAGTAGTGTGGCGGTGCGGTGGGCAAAGGAGGATCTGAAGTTAGTAATGTCATCATTTTTGGCAGCGATCAAAGTTCACTTATGTCTGCACTGTGAATTGAAATCAAAATGCAAGGGCGAAACCCAAACAAACAGTGGGGAAATCAGAACATCTCTATTACAAAAATGCAACAAACCCCAAGAATGCCACTGGCGCTGTATCATTGCTGTGGTTAAATTAAAAACTAAAAACAATTATAGGACCGGAAGCTGAAACAATTGATATTTTTACCCAGGTAACCACCATACCTAACAAATACTGATTATTATATAAATAAAGTGCCTATGGAACCGATTGGAATTTTCTTAGAGGCCTCCACATAGTTGTACCTCAATGTCAAAGGCCCCAAGGACATAACTCGCCTCTGTGAGTGCCAGTCCAACATCTAAACCTGTATGCCAAATGCCTACCTTAAACATAATCCTACCAAGACCGAATTCGTCCTCATCTGTGAGACAGCAAGTTCAGAAGTGGCTGGACGATATGCCACTGGACGATATGCCACTGGAAGGATTCACCATACAGCTGCCAGGCTCTGCCAAGACCCTAGGCGTCACTGTTCACAGCAGCCTCTCCTTCCAAAAAGCACACAACTATGAAAGCCCAAATGGCCTGGCTGCAGATTGATATGCTCCACAATATCAAAGACTGCACCCAGCCCATGCAACTTCCACACAGTTCTTCAGGCTCTCATGATCTCGTGAATGAATGTGGAAACTCACTCTTAACCTGACTCCCAGCCAAGCATTTGGCCCAACACAAGGTTGTCCACCACACCAAAACTCACCTCACCTCATTACAGGCGCATGCAGAATTATACCACATCTCTCCATCACTGCACATACTTCACTGGCACCAGCTCAAATCCATTTAAACCTGCTTGCATCATCCATAAAGCAGTCTTTAATGACACACCAACATACCTGGTGTCTAAACACACCTCTCGCACCTCCCATAGCAAATCTCTCAATAAGCTGGAGCCAATGCTAGCCTGCAAAGAAAAGTCTCCCAGAGAATGCTTCTCCTGCTGGGCCTCTCGCACTTCCCGTAGCAAATCCCTCAAAAGACTGGAGTCAATGCTAACCTGCAAAGAGAAGTCTCGCAAACAATACTTCTCCTGCTGCTCCTAGCCCTCTGAAATTGTATTCCACTGAAGGGTCAGAATGCTCACACCATCCTAGGGGTACGTGAATATTTGACCCACAACTGCAGATATTGCGATATGCTGAACTGTTATGATTATGTGTTGTGGTATGTTGCTTCTGATGGACCTGATGACCTTGCTTACTTGTTTGACCTCACTTTGTTCTTGTTATGAGAACTCTGACATTATGTTCTTATATTGAAAATGCTAAATAAAGCTTGGAAAGAAAGGTAAAATATTAAAGGGCCCTTGCCCTCCCACATGACACAGATCAACCAGAGGATTCAAGAAAAGGGATTGCATGGGTTTTATATTTCGCATGATCAACTGAATAGAATTAATTCTTTTGAGCCATTTTCAATTGTGCAAGCATCCATTTACGGACTAGGCTCCCAGCAGCCGCAATTTGAAATGAAACTGTCAAACAATAATGTTTCATGACAACTATATGTTCTGTGTGATACTTTGATGATATGAGCTATATATTTATATTTTAATTTAATATAATTCTACACAAAACAATCTGCATTTAAGTCCCACAACATGCTGTCAGTTTTAAACTGTTCTTCGATACAAAAATGCATTGGCATTTGTTGGGAAATAAAATCACACTTGCATTAAATTTCAAATGGAGAACACTGTCCATTTTTTTATTATACTGCCCTTCTGTCTATCCATTAGCATCCCCATTTTTACTCCAAGCCCCCTAATTCCCAAGATTTTACCAAATACCCCAATCCGAAGGACAATCTGGAGTTGCATTGGGACTTCTACTTGCATTGTAAGGCTGGCTTCTCATTTTGGATAATCAGGTGCGACTCACTGCACGTGGAGTTACTCCATCACCAAGGTCCCTTCAACTGCAGGTCTGCAAACCAGTCTCCAATATGGGCTGTTCATCTCTTTCTCCAACATGGCTTCTTTCTCCAGCCCGCCTGGAAACCAGTCTCCAATTGGTTATAGTTCTCGCCAACAATCTCCTTCCAGTTGTATCCAGAAATATTCTTCAATATCTTTTTCCCAATCTCTTTTGAATCTCTATATGTGCAAGCTATTTAATAATCCCAAACCCCTCCCCTTATTGTGTGACTAAAGGTGTGGCTATCCACCAGTCTCATGACTTGGAAGGGAGCAGGAACTCGCTCCTAATCTTATCGCGAGGTCATTCTTTTATACAATATAACTTTGGAAGTGAATGTGCATGTTTAATAGAATACAGATTATTGTCTATATATCATAAGGAACAATTGTATTGTATTGCATGGCATACTTAGTTGCCAAGGGCAAAAACCAAGGCCTGAAGGCATCTGGCCATTAAGGGCAGCAAATAAGACCAAAAAGAAACACTATCAAAACAAAAAGTCTACAAGGGCCTTACGAAAGAGAAAATGCTCAGATATCTCCCACAAATAGCTCAAGAGAGAGTTCCACAATGTCGGGGCAAGGACCGAAAAAGATCGCCCTTCCACCCGAGCCTTGCAGCATCGGGGAATTTTGAGTAATACTTGCAATGCTCAATGCATAGCTCTATTAGGGGTATAGCGAATATGTTTAGATTGGAGAAAACGTGGACCTGAATGTTGAATGGCCCAGTATGCAATGCAGTGAATCTTAAAATGAATTTGACTTCACTGGAAGCCAGTACATGTGAATACAAGACACCATCTGTCCCTGTGTTATGTATATTCAAAGAGATAATTATGTTTCCTATTTTTCCCTCCTTCATCATCATTATATCCTATGCAGATTTTATATTGAGTGCAAGAAATGTTTTACCTACAAACTGCAATTTGTCTCAAGCTTCTATGATTTCCATTATAAAGATATGACTTTTCATTCGATTATATTTTGATTTTAAGATACTAGACGTGTAACTTTTCTGTTCAATTGGATAACAATTGTATATGGTAAATGCTGATTTCTGCCTGCAAATGTCACTGTTGGTACATAGGGAATTTATTATTTTCCATGATATGGACGTATAAAGCTCAAAATCCGAATTTGAATTGAGGTAAACAATATGTGAGCAGGTCCTGGAAAGACCAGTTTGAACACAATGAATCAGGTGATTCTTATTGTAGCCTCACAACCCATGATTTATTGTAGAGAAACAGCCACATGCCTCTGCAGGAAATCCCACCCCCCTACCTCCTGTATGTTGGAAGCCTGAGATCTTTCCCTGCTTGACGCAAGCAGTTGTGACCATAACACAGCGAATATTCGAAAGAAGATACCTACTGAGAAAGCCCTACCAAATGTATTACCGAAGAGACGACAATCTGAGGGAGGATATCCCTGAAGAAATATGAAAAGAGCTGGTGACGTCACAAAAAGAGGAGCTTGATGCACTGAGAAGACTGGCTGAAGAGAATGCATGGACCTGATAGAAACTGATGACCAAGTTAAGAATCGGATAAACCTTCATATGCAAAGAGCAGATTGCATGTGTGGGACGCACTGCAGAAAATGCAAGCCGTTCAATAACTGTACAGACGCAGCAACGCAAGTAGATTAAGTGATCATAGAAGCTGGTTATATGTAGTGAATAGACTGCATGCAGAGCCGCAATTGTATAGAAGCTGGACATCAGTGTCGTGAATTTAGTAAGCCCAGACCCATGGAGAGGAAAGGCTGAGAGCTGTGTCGCATCAAGAATTAGCTGAACTTGTGAATACGAATGGCAAAGATGTCTGGCCTGGTATCAAAGTTGAAGCAAGCCAAGGCCGGCTATCTATTCTCAAGGCAGTGAACGTGAGAAGCTGAATCATTCCTTGTTAAAGGTGCAAAGAAAGAACACCAAGTGTGACAAGTTTTTTTCAATGTAGACATTTAAATGCTGTAAAATGGACCAAGTTGTGGTCTCCTGTCACAGGAGCCAAGGATGAAAATAGAGTTGAGTATGAAGTTCTAGAACAACGATTGTGCATGCTCTCACTCGCTTATATTCCCAGAGACAAGAATACTTTGCAAGGCCAAGTTCAAACACAATCTTCATGGCAGAAGGCATGGGCGAGGAGATGTTGGGCTAATTGGGTGGGGAGGAAAAGTCAAGTCCACCTCCTAGCATCTGGGTATGAGCTTACGTGCTGCTAAGTGAACCGAATGTTCTTGACATGGCACAAGCGTGCCAATCAATTGTAGAGGGCCATATATAACGAAGGGCCTTATAGTTTGAAAGCCAATGATGTACTGTGTGCATAGTGTTGAAGATGACATGTTTTAGAGGTATGCATAAATTGTCCACCTGACAGTAGATACCCAATCACAATCACAATCTCACCCCTTATAGAAAGTATACTTAGATGTTCCCCTTGAGCCTATCACAACCTTCCGTAGGTTATTCTCATTTTCCACGTAGTATGACATCACGTATGATGGTTTACTATATAAATGTTAAAATTCACATATGAACGAGGGCTCGAGCGAATGTCCCCGTTTTAGACAATTGATAATAAAACAGCAAAACTATGCCATCTTCCGGAGTTGGTTCGATTATTTGGTGTCTGAGTTATTCTGCATCCCATCCATTGCATGCACGTTGCCCAAAGGGCTTTAAGCTCACTATCTTGTGAAGACAATTCCTGAGTTTGGGGCTTGTTGCTTCAAGCAGACTCCAACTACATATTCAGGGAGGTTCTATTTCGAGTTAAATAAAAATAAAGGGTTACTGAAGTTAAATGAAATGCACAGTGTTATAAAAGGGAACTTCTAATGAGGCTTCTTTTCTTCATTAAACCACAATTATTTTAGTTTAATTAAATATATTAAAAGATCCAATTATTGAAAACAAATTAAATGTTATTATAAAACACACGTCCATTTTTCTTCTACAAACTTGGAACCCAGGAACATGAAACTGATGAAATCCTGAAATTCGTCATTGTTATAGAGCTCCAATAAATGTTCCGGGGCCTGCTGAATTCTTTTAGATTTGACTAAGTTCATTAGGAATATTTCTCTGCATGTTCTTGTCATGGACAACCCAGTCTCTGGAATCAAGCATTTTAAGAGGTCAGAAGGGTGTGTCTTACACTACACAGTTATTTGTACCTCGCAGGTGCACCCCTTCCATCATGGCAGCGAGTAAGAGATGAAATCTAACAAAACAAGCTCGTTTGAACAATGTCTCCCTCGCTCCATTGAAACACGTTAAGGAAATGATCCATTGTTCCAAAGCCCCTTACAACTATTGACAGGTCCTTGAGCAAAGTCAGCAGATGTTGAAGGCCAAAAGGTGTAATGTGTGTGTATCCAAATTAAGATTTATTTGATGGGCCTCCCCATTTTAAGATGGAGCAGATGTTGCAGCTGGTGATTTAATTAGACAAAAAAGGTTTGTGTTGGAACGCTTGAGGCTTCTTCAGGAGCACTCCCTTTGAGAGATAAAGCAGCAGTTTTTTAAGTAGTAAAAATAAAAAGACTTTGGGTTGCACACCTTTACAGAAAGCATTTCCTCAAAGCCCCCCCTCACCTCACATCTATGTATCTTTTTTCCCTATCGTAATGGTGCCGTCAGCAATGCCTGTCGGTAGGAGCTAGTAAATGTGTATTGGACTATGCAACACCCACCCATTCAGAGCAAGTGTCAGACCGCTTGCGTGAAAGAAACACACAGTGAAAGAGTGAGTGTGCTATATCAGCATATGGCACAGGTAATTGGATATTAAATGTGCTGATGCACAATTCTCTCATACACTGAGCTAAAATCAAAGTGGCTGTTAACGCCACAAAACAGGCGGTGACCTTGCACACCACCTGCAGCCCATTTTATCTATCCCCCCTCTTTAGCCAACACATTGCTTGCTCCTCTTTTGGTAGAGCCACTACACCCGTTGTCAGCAGGACAACAATGGGGAAGAAACCCTGAAAACACAGATCTCTTGAAGGAGAGGGATGTGGAGGCAGTGCTTTGTTTATAGTTAAAAGTAGAATGAGAACAGCATGCATTGCTGCAGGATGGGGTCTGCCTGGTATTTAGATACCTACATTGTCACTGCATATATTATGCAGGTTTGTCCGTTACAGTGAGTGCGCATTGTCCATACATGGAAGGCAAGAGTGACATGAATTGTCTCTGCAGGGCTTCGCACAGACCTTGCAGGGTCTACAACTGCACTTGCAATTTTAATTTTTTAGTCTATGCACACTAGCAAATGCAATGGGTCAGCAGCAAGACCAACCAAGCAGTGGCCAGCATGAAACATTAAACTAACTTGGTGGTCCAAGACTGGTTTTAATCTGAGCATGTCTTTTGCCAAGAAGGAAAGACATTTCGATAGCAGAAAGATGTACTCACAGCAAGAGGATCCATGTTCTAAAAAAGGGAAATTATTAAGTCATACTAAAATCACGTCTAATCATCAATTCCAGTATATAATGTCATAAGAGCGTTGCATGTGTCTTACTGAGCAAGGCACATTTGCAAAACTTCGAATAAGGTTTAAGTTACTTACCTGTAACTTTTGTTCTCTAGCATGGGTCTGGCATGGATTCACATGTTCATGAATATTCACCGTCAGACCTGGGATCCTCGGTAAAAGGAAAAACAGTTTCACTTTAACTTTAAAACAGTATTTCTCCTCTAAACCAATCTCTGTCCTCTCAGTCATATTTCCCCCATCCAATGGCAGTCCTCTCCCTAAGCCCCGCCTCTAGCAGCCATCTTCGGATTTGGTAAGCACGCAAAGTGGGAGAATGACCAAGAAGAGCCAGAGGAGCCTGAGGGAGGGTTTGCATGTCAATCAGTGCCAGACCCATGTCGGAGAACAATAGTTACAGGGAAGATACTGAAACCTTGTGCAGCATGAGGTCTGGCATGGATTCACAAGCTCATGAATAACGAATACACAGCAATAACACATTACACAACCATGGGAGGTGGCAAGGCTCAACAGAAGCAATTAAAACGTACCCCTGGAACAGACTCACCTCAAGCGAACAGGATGCGTAGCACTGCATGGCCGACTGACTCCTCCCTGGTATCCCTGTCGACACAGTAGAACTTGGTGAATGTATGCGTGGACCTCCACGTCACAGCCCTGCAGATAGTCAAGCAGGGGCACACCAGATAGGAATGCCATTGTCGCAGCGATCGCTCTGGTGGAGTGGGCTCTCGGACGGCCCAGCAAAGGCTGGTTAGCAAGCCAATGACAGTGCATGATGCAGCCAGAGAGCCATCTTGAGATGGAAGCCTTGGACAAGGCCTTCCGATGATTCTCAGGTCCAAAGTTCACAAAATAATTGAGAAGTCTTCCGAAAAACTTTCATGCGCGCCACATAGAACTTAAAGGCAAGAGCAACGTCCAACGAATGCAAGGTCCTCAAAGACTCGTTGAGGTGGAATTCCTACAGAACCTTCGGCATGAAAGTGGGGTGTGTATGCAGTACTACCCTTGATTTGTGGAAAAGTTCAATATGGCTGCTTGCAGGATAGGGCCTGGATCTACCCCACTTGTCTGGCTGACGTGATGGCCACAAGGAAGTCTTCCACAAGAGAAATTTCAGTGGGGCTTGATGCATAGGTTCGAAAGGTGCTCCCATGAGTCTCGTCAGGAAAACATTGAGTTCCCTTGCCTGGGCAGGCACCTTCACCGGAAAGAAAGATCAAACGGTCCTCTTGAGTAACTCCTTGATGAGTCTGTGGGACCACAGCAATGATCTTCGTGGGGATCTGGTGAAGCGTGAGATAGACGCCAGGTGTACCTTGATGGATGCGTGAGCCAGACCAGCTTTTGCCAAGGAAAGGAAGTATGGTAGCTGTGGGGTGGGGCTGTGACCCTCAGAAGGGTAATCTTCTGCGACCAGCACCACGTAGCAAAACTCTTCCATTTATGGCTGTAGCACTTTAGAGTAAACAACGCCCTGGCTTTGGCGGGGACTTCCCTGCAGTCTGCTGGCAGCTCATAACCTCCAAACTCTAAGGCTGCAGGAGCCATGCCTTCAGGTTCAGCAATCCTCTCTCCCTGGTGAGCAGATCCAGAAGTACTGTCAACTTGACTAGAGGTGACACGGACAGGCTGAGTAGGTCCAGATACCAAATCTGCTTCAGCCACACTGCAGCGATGAGCATCATCTTGCACAGACACCGAGTGAGTTATCACACAAATCATGATAGGAAACGGTGGTGGGGGGGGAGGCGTACAGAAACAGACCTTCCATGGAAAGGAGAAAGCGCCCACCATGCTCCTCGTTGGTGGAATTTGCTGGCAAACCTCTGGCATTTTGAGTTTGCCGCTGTGGCTAATTGATTGGTTGGAGGTCTGCCCCATTTGACGAACAGACAGTCCACCTGATCCTGATGAAGTTCCCACTTGTGCCAGGAGCGCAGCTCCCTGCTGAGGGAGTCGATGATGGTGTTCTGGATGCCTGCCAGGTGGAACGGGAAGAGGAACATCCCCTGTCCGATGGCCCAATGCCCCAAATCCTGACCTTCCTTGGAGAGCACTGGGGATTGGGTGTCCCCCAGTTTCCTGATGTCGGACATGGTGGTGGTGTTGTCCATGAAGATCCTCACCACCTTGCCTCTAAGAGACAGTAGGAAAAATATTAGGGCACAGAACACGGTCCGTACCTCTAGGATGTTGATGTGCAGACCCTTCTTCGGAAGCCACAAACTTCTGACGTGTAGATGTCTGGTGTGAGCTCCCCAACCTTCCAGAGAGACGTCTGTGGTGACTGCCTCCCCGTATGGCCAGGTTTTAAATATCGTCCCCTGGGCGATGTGGGAACATACCCCGCACCACCATCACCCGCTGGAACTCCTTGTTGCGGGGGATTTTGTCTGCCAAATTCCCAGACACTTGTATCCAACGTGCATCCAAGAATTCTTGTAGGGGGTTGCATCTGCAACCTGCAGGGATGGATGAGGTAGATGCAGTATGACATGATGCCTAGCAAACACTTGATGGCCCAAACCATGGGCGTCTTTATGGATGACAGCCGCTGTATCTTCCCTTGAATGGCGCTAGTCTCTCCTCCGTTGGGGATGCCAGCCATGCCACTAGGTTGAGTCTGGCACTGAGGAACAGCGCGTTCCGGCATAGCGTTAAGCAGGACTTCGGGTAGTTCACAGAGAACCCCAGCTCTGTTAGTAACCGGAGGGACCCCTTTGTGCGCTCGGTCAGTTCCTGGGAGCGGGCTGTATCAGCCAATTGTCCAGGTACGGGTATACGTTTGCTCCAACGTCTCCCACCCACCCCCTAGTCTTCTTTCTGACCAGAAAGTATCTGGAATAGGCAGAGTCCCAGAGCGATTGGGGAACGAGCTCTAGCACCACTTTCCATGACATGGCTTGCACTTCTTCCAGGAAGGATGTGGTGCTCCTGACGGGGAACCGGTGGAATACCAGGACACCTGCGTTGGTACTCCAAGGTGTGTCCATGGGCGAGAGCGTCCAGCACCCATCTGTCGGTGGTGAACCTCATCAGCCGGCCTCCCACTGGGGTGCACGAGTGGGGGCCAGACATCGTGGCCGGATCAGGCTTGCTTGGGCAACCTGCCCTGTGGGTGATGGTGACGCTGACCTGCTACCGTAGGTCCGGGAGCGACCCGTGTATGCTTCCTGCATGGAGGATCGGGGAGGTTGCCTGTATGATTGTAGCGTATCCCTTGGTTCATCTGCTCGTTTTGCCCTTGGAGGAGTGAAAAGACGACGAGCAAAGCAGTTGCAGAGTTCCAAGGGAACGTGCAGTCTCTGTGTCCGTCTTTATGGCTTGAAGGGATTCGTCGGCTGCCTTACCAAACAGATTTCCACCATTGAAAAGCATGGCCAGCACCTTCGTATGAACATCCTGGTTAAAGTGTGTGGCCTTCAGCCATCCCTGCCGATGAAGGCAAACTCGGTTTCCCTCTGTCGGAAGCCTGTGTCGGCGATGTCCACTGCCATCATAATGGCATGGTCCTACACTCTTGGTCGTATCGGGACAAGATGGCCAGAGCATTAGTTGCCTTGATCGTGGATTCCGCTCTGTGGTGTCCATCTTCTTACCCTCTTTGTCCGGGGGGACTGATGATGCAGCGGCCATGGTGACAGAACGTTTCCTTGCGCCGGTCAACACTACCGAGTCCAGTGATGGTTGTGCACCCTGTATTTCTTCTCCAACCGGTTTTGTTTGGTTGGAGCCGTACATAGGTTTTTCATGAAGGCTAGGCCTTCCCCCAAATGTTGTCCAAGAAGGGTACCACCATGATAGTCTTCCTCTTGGACTCCAGTCGTTGATATAAGAAGCCCTCATTCTTGGTTTTCTTGGGCACCAGCTGAAACAGCTCAGAGGCCCTGAAGATAGAGTGGAATGATCCCACCTAGTCTGGTGGAGATCCTCCATCAGGGGCGTCAAGGTGCAGTGATTCGTTGTCTGCCGGGATCAAGCCCACATTTTCGGTTTCCGTGGCTGTCTCTGTACCAATGTCTGTGTGTGTATCCAGGTCTGCTGGTGGAGACGGTTCGATACGTGGTGGAAGAGGCTGATGCGGCATCATCGGATCATGCTTTCTCCTCTTACGTGGAGGCTTGTCAGGGGCCTGTGGTACAATATCTCCGTCACTAGGGCGCGGAGAGTTGACAGGATCTTCATGGATATGTCCCTCGGCTGTGGAGGGAATGATGGAGCATTAGGACCTGCACTGCCATCTTCCTCATGGACTCTATGGACCGACACTTAGTCGTCGTCGGCCCGTGGATGAGATGAACGTAAACCTTGGAGGACCCCTCTCCTTTCCCCTCCTGAAGGCCATGTACCAGGACCTGAGCCAGTGCTTTTCCCCATCCAGGGGTTCCCGCAGCCTTCACTGCTACCTCTGCGGCCATGTTGTGGCAGGGATACTCTCTGCGCTTTAGGGACCAGCTGCCGTAGCAGTTGCTCCAGAGGATGTCGACGGAGCCTTCAGCTGAGTCTGATGAGCCTGCTGTTAGGCCTTCTTCTCTTCCTCCAGCCACTGTTGCTCTGATTTGTCCCGTAACTTGCCTGGGGTGGAGAACTTCCTTTTTGAGGAGGAACTCTATGGCAGGATGGCTAATCAGGCAGACAGCAATGATGATCATGGTATATCTGACCTGGGACCCGCATCAGCGGCGAACCCGGCAGAATCGCCCTTACGGTCTTTGGCCTCATCTTGGAACCCCACAGATGGGGCATCCTCAAAGGATTCGACCTCGGAGCAACCGGTCATGGGTGAGGCATGGTCAGAGGCGTTGCTCAACTTGAGCCATGCCATCAGCCTGCTATACCTGTCTTTCTTTGTCTTCTTCGAAAAGCCCAGGCATACCTCGTTGTGGTCCAGGTGCAGGCAGTACAGACACTTCCGATGTTTGTCCTCCACAAAGAAATTCTTTAGCCTGCATTGGGTGCAGGTCCTGAAGAGTGTCCTTCCCTCCTTTTTCTCCTTCATCATGGTTGGAGGGCACAAAGTAGGCCCAAAATGGACTTCCAGAAACTTCGACGAACAACCGCCCTTGAGGGGAACGCAACTTCACCGACAACCGATCCATCCCTGTTGCCGGCCAATGAAGATAGAAGCAGACGGGCTCCAATGGAACAAAAATAGAACCTTTCGGTGAACGATTTTGGAAAAAAGTACAAAATAGCTTGGAGAGGACTCCCAACACTGAAGCGTGTGGTAAAAAATCTGAAGATGGCAGCTAGGGGCAGGGTTTAGTGAGATGACGGTCATTGGATGGGGGCAGTTTGGATGGGGACAGTATGACCCAGGGGACATCGATTGGTTTAGAGGAGAAATTCAGTCGTAAAGTGAAAGTGAAACTATTTTCTTTTACCGATGATTGCCAGCCCAACGTGAGGGAACATTCATGAGCATGTGAATCCATGCCAGACTCCATGCTGGAGAAATACATACATTGTTTTCTGATCAAAGTTAGGTTGCATCGATTTAATTTTTTTGAAAATCTTGGTTTAAGAAATGGGGACCGTTATCATTCGACAATGGACAGTCTGGAACACTCCTATTACACTCTTCTGTGAATAACCAAAAGAGCACTAGTGAAGTTTGATGGATGTTCTAAGAGCATTTTGGGAACATAAGAATGACCACACCTCTTTATCTGACAAATAAGAGTGGTAAGAGTTGTATCCTTGAATCAATAAATATATAAGCTAGATACCCTACACTCCAAATCCTAGCACACCAAAAAGAACTATCCGCTCTGCTCGATCACACTAAAGCTCCTCCAGCCCCGATCGCCAGACATTCCCAGTCAAGTTCCCGAAATTTGAATTCTCTAACATGACTGAATCTGAGGTCATTGCACTCATAAAATCCATTAAGCCTTCTAACTGCAAGGGAGATACCTGCCCCTCCCACATTATCAAAGACTGCGCTCCTGCCTTGGCTCCCATCATCACTGCCTTCATCAACGCTTCCTTTCAATCGTCGCATGTATCGACATCTTTAAAAGAAGCATGGGTCAAACCTCTCCTAAAAAAAAAAAAAAAAAAACATCTCTCGACCCCTCTATCCCAGAGAACTACCGTTCCATCACAACCGTCCCTTTTCTGTTAAAGATCCTGGGCAAAGCAGCCTACCTGCAGGTTCAAAAGTTTATTGAAGACAACCACCTCCTTGGGTTATGCCTTTGGCTTCCGCCCTCGACATAGTACCGAGACGGCACTACTTGACCTAAAAAAATCAAATAGATGACCTAAGAGACGCGGGCAAACCAGCTCTCCTCCTACTCCTTGACCTCTCTGCGGCCTTCGATCTGGTCGAGCATAAAATGCTATGCCATCATCTCACAAACTCAGCCCACTTCTCAACCAAAGCATGTGATTGGATCTCCGTGTTCCTTCAGGAGAGGGTAATGAAGGTCTTTTCTGACTCTGCTAACTCGACGCCCAGCTCCATCAAATGCGCAGTCCCACAGTGCTCCTGCATAGCCGCCACACTCTACAATCTCTTCACGAGGCCTCTTTTCAGGATACTGGATTCCCTCGGCATCTCATATACAAACTATGCAGATGAGACACAGGTTCTCATCCCCCTGTCAGGCGACTACACCACAGACCTGGACACACTCAACAGGATTTACACCACCATCCAATCATGGATGGCGGAGAACTGGCTCTGTCTAAATAGTGATAAAACCAAACTCCTGCTTGTCCGCTCCCCATCTACACTGGGAAAACTTGACACTAACTACCAATCTTTCACCGAGGATAATATTCCCATCAGAGTCTCCCAAACCATCAAAACATTGGCCGTTTATCTAGAACCCAGCCTCACCATGGACAGACAGGTCAATGCCGTCGCCTCCTCCGCAGCATATCACTCCAAACTCATTAATGCCATCAGGCCCTTCCTATCACGGCAAAACTGCATCTCAATTGCCAGAGCCATCATCGGCTCTAGACTGGACTACTGTAATGCGCTGTTCGTTGAAACCTCCCAAAAAAACATTGCCAAACTCCAGATTGCACAAAATAATGCCTTAAGAGCTGCTACTGGCACTTCACGTAAGGAACACATCTCAGGGATCAGGAGGCAGGTACACTGGCTCCCCATCAAGGAAAGGGTGGTCTTCAAAACTTTGGCCCTTGCACATAAGTGTCTGCATGATCAGGCCCCCCCCTATCTGACACAGAGGATAAGCAGACAAACAGTCACCAGACCGTCTAGAGTAGCCTATGCTAACCGCATCACTGTCCCGCACACGCGCAGAGTGCGTGCAGGAGGCACCAGCTTCCCCTCTATGGCGGCGACTTTATGGAACAACCTCCCAGCTCAGATTAGATCAATTGATTCTCACACTGCCTTTCGCAAGGCCTTAAAAACCCAGCTCTTTGTATAAAGAGCTCGTCATTCCAGGTTTGCACCTCCACTGCATCACCTTGCATAGGACACACTCTGTCATGCCTCGTGCTACCTAGAAAAGATTATGAGTAACTAAATGTAACGTTCACTGTATATCCTCTGTAACCATGTAACTGAATCTACTTAAGTATACCTTCTGGGGCTGCTGATTGTAACCCTCAAGCAAGCCTTCTTTAAATCTCCTTATAGCGCCTCGTTGCCTCTTGGCTGTAGTGCGCTCTACAAATACTAAAATAAAATAAATAAAATAATATACACCAGCCTTGGTGGACCTTTCATTTTTCACAGCACTCACCTTAACAGTAAATTGTATGGATTTGGAGAGAAGGATAAAATGGTTGAAGTACCAGTGTGTCCATTGGAAAATGACGCTGTACTGCACCTCATTTCCTAAAACGTTTCCTCTTAAAGAATACAACACTAGACAACAAGAGAAAAAAAAAAGGCACGATTCCGGGGTGTCTAGTCACCCTGAAGTGCATTTGTGGGGGGAGCATGAATGTTTCCTGTAGTGGCATTGCTCTCCAATTAGCAGTGGTGTGCTGTATAGAGGAAACAAGAGCCACCTGAGCTAGAGATGTTGCCAGAAGAACAGAGCAGCATGTGGGGTCTACTTGAAACGGGTTATAAAGAAGAGTTGTGAGCAAAAGGTTTTCCTCCATTTTTTGTACAGGGGGCTATGGTCTGTGAGGAGGGTGCATCAAACAATGTGAGTCCAGTGACCACTAGCTACCCACCTCTGCCACACCTCAAAAGGACTGCTTATCACAGAACATCAAAGTATGTCCGTCACCACGATCAGAGAAGTATATTTAACATATTTTAATCATTATTTTCTCAACACAACAATAAAAGATTTTTTTAAAAACCATAAGAGCGTTCATCATTAGCAAAGAACAACGATGGAAAAAGAGAGAAAGACCATTTCGTATAACTTCTGTTATAAATACCAATTGATTTGCAGTTGCTAAACATTCATTGGTTTGTTTGATGTTAGTAGTGATGTGACTTGTTCACAATACAATTATACGTCAGCATGGTATAATGGCGTCTACAATCTAATGTGTTTCTGGGGCAAAGGACAACCCTGTTGCAGTTTAAAGCTCATAAGAGGTGTCCCGAGACCCATCTTCAGGACGTAGTAGGTTAAAGTGTAGGTTACACTGGCATCAGGGCACCTGTGTGTCAGTCTAGTAACCTGAGAGGAAAATAAAAACACAAAAGGATTTTTACTACAAATTTGATCAAAAAGTGGTGTCATTATAATTTATGCAAAAGCAGGAGCCTATTTGCTAACCTTGTGATGGTTTCTGAGGGTGTGGTGGGCGAGGCAATTGCGTTTGTCAATATTGTTCGGGCGGCTAACAAAATCCGTCCATAGAATATAGGCTGTGAATCAATACACAGAATTTGTGAGTCAGAATGTACTCCTCAAGTGGTGGCAGATATGCATTTTTGTATATATGAGCATATTTACCTTTTTGGTGTATGCATCAAACAGGCTTTTTCGATCCCATGTTGGGTGTATGTCTTGCGCATGAATGATGGAGTGATCAGCATACTACATGTCCCACAGTGCTGCTGGACATCTATAGGAGTTAAAGGGCATGTCATACACACGAGTTTGTTATATTTCTTGTAAAACTCCAGATACTAAAAAGGGGGCCCACTTACTTAGCCACTGCCGTGAGTTTCCCAAATGTTGTCTGGGTTATTGTTCGTCCTATTCGAAGTTGTCAGTTCGCCTCACGTCTACATTTGGAGTGGATTCCTGCAAGGGTACATAAGAGCGGGGGACCAATCAGCCCTCTATGCATTTAGGGATGATCGTATATTTGATTTCATCCGGTTATGTCCCGCTTACCTTGTGTAACGAAGTGGGCGATGGAAAGGAGCCGCTGGAAAATGCTGCTTCCGTTGCGCGGTTCCTCTGGTTAATGCAAGCCTCGCGTTCACATTCGGGAACGACTGTCGGCGGTATGGTAATCGCAGTATTGAGAGCGAAGAAGGACGATTTCTCGCTGGTAAACCCAGCGGCCATTTTAGAGTGGAAAGGTGTGTTTATTGGAAACACAATGTCATCAAGCCCGAAGATGGCCAGGGAGGCAAACGCTGTCATAGTGGTCATTATGAACACCTTAATGGGATAAATTACATATAGGGCGCCCCAAAGTGATAAAGCAACACTGATATTTTCTTGAGTCAACGTGACAGGTCCATAAGTGAACCTGATGTCCCATATTTACTGGTTCATCGTATATGATTCAAAAAGTCATCATACATTATGCTGGTGAAAACTGTATGCTCCTAAGCGTCCAGCGGGGTCCCTCACGACTCATAGCTGTTTCCTAAAACTATGGGGTCAGGGTGTCAACCCCTGTTGGTAAGTGGGCAGTAGTGCCCCAAGTGAGTGTATTGATCATTAATGGATAAAGAGATTGCATTCTACGGCAATTTTTAGGCCAGATCGGACTGTATTAAGATTATAAATCCATTTTTGTTCCAATTTTTTAAGGGACAAGTCTGTTGCCCCCTCATGGATGGGCTTTGGTAGTTTGTATCACAAACTAGAACATCTCTTGACAGGTGTGTTTGGCCTCTTGGAAAACTGTCAAAACCGAAGATTTCCAACCGAAAGGTCCAAGATTTGCATTTAAACGTATGCCAAATCTTTGTCGGGTAGGTATGTACCAATTTATCTCAAATAACAAAGACACCAACTCAGCCCACACTATGGGGTTTACCACCAGTGAGTGGACATTATGCATGTGGACAATGTTCAGTTTGCCACTTGACCAAAAACCTGAAAAAAAATTGACCTAAATGGTCGCCTGTGGAAATATCGATCTTTTTCAAACTGCCTCACTAAATGGGTCATTTATAGGGATAAAATGCCCATGTGGACTCATGTATATAGGCAAAACTATCAGGCCCGTCAAAGTGCGAATTGGTGAACACCGTTCAGCCATTCGTAACGGCATCCTGGACAAACCACTCGTGGCCCACTATCTAGAGGCCAAACACACCTGTGAAGAGATGTTCTGGTTTGTGATACAAACTACCAAAGCCCATCCACGAGGGGGCAACAGAGACTTGTCCCTTAAAAAATTGGAACAAAAATGGATTTATAATCTTAATACAGTCCGATCTGGCCTAAACATTGCCGTAGAATGGAATCCGTTTATCCATTAATGATCAATACACTCACTTGGGGCACTACTGCCCACTTACCAACAGGGGTTGATACCCTGACCCCATAGTTTTAGGAAACAGCTATATGAGTCGTGAGGGACCCCGCTGGACGCTTCGGAGCATACAGTTTTCACCAGCATAATGTATGATGACTTTTTGAATCATATACGATGAACTAGTAAATATGGGACATCAGGTTCACTTATGGACCTGTCACGTTGACTCAAGAAAATATCAGTGTTGCTTTATCACTTTGGGGCACCCTATATGTAATTTATCCCATTAAGGTGTTCATAATCACCACTATGAGAGCGTTTGCCTCCCTACTCATCTTCAGGCTTGATGACATTAAGTGTTTCCAATAAACACACCTTTCCACTCTAAAATGGCCGCTGGGTTTACCAGCGAGAAATCGTCCTTCGCTCTCAATACTGCGATTACAATACCGCCGACAGTCGTTCCCGAATGTGAACGCGAGCCTTGCATTAACCAGAGGAACCGCGCAACGGAAGCAGCATTTTCCAGCGGCTCCTTTCCATCGCCCACTTCGTTACACAAGGTAAGCGGGACATAACCGGATGAAATCAAATATATGATCATCCCTAAATGCATAGAGGGCTGATTGGTCCCCCGCTCTTATGTACCCTTGCAGGAATCCACTCCAAATGTAGACGTGAGGCGAACTGAGAACTTCGAATAGGACGAACAATAACCCAGACAACATTTGGGAAACTCACGGCAGTGGCTAAGTAAGTGGGCCCCCTTTTTAGTATCTGGAGTTTTACAAGAAATATAACAAACTCGTGTGTATGACATGCCCTTTAACTCCTATAGATGTCCAGCAGCACTGTGGGACATGTAGTATGCGGATCACTCCATCATTCATGCGCAAGACATACACCCAACATGGGATCGAAAAAGCCTGTTTGATGCATACACCAAAAAGGTAAATATGCATTTTTGTATATATGAGCATATCTGCCACCACTTGAGGAGTACATTCTGACTCACAAATTCTGTGTATTGATTCACAGCCTATATTCTATGGACGGATTTTGTTAGCCGCCCGAACAAGATTGACAAACGCAATTGCCTCGCCCACCACACCCTCAGAAACCATCACAAGGTTAGCAAATAGGCTCCTGCTTTTGCTTAAATTATAATGACACCACTTTTTGATCAAATTTGTAGTAAAAATCCTTTTATGTGTTTTTATTTTCCTCTCAGGTTACTAGACTGACACACAGGTGCCCTGATGCCAGTGTAACCTACACTTTAACCTACTACGTCCTGAAGATGGGTCTCGGGACACCTCTTATGAGCTTTAAACTGCAACAGGGTTGTCCTTTGCCCCAGAAACACATTAGATTGTAGACGCCATTATACCATGCTGACGTATAATTGTATTGTGAACAAGTCACATCACTACTAACATCAAACAAACCAATGAATGTTTAGCAACTGCAAATCAATTGGTATTTATAAACAGAAGTTATACGAAATGGTCTCTCTCTCTTTTTCCATCGTTGTTCTTTGCTAATGATGAACGCTGTTATGTTTTTTTTTTTTTTTAAATCTTTTATTGATGTGTTGAGAAAATAATGAATAAAATATGTTAAATATACTTCTCTGATCGTGGTGACCGACATACTTTGATGTTCTGTGATAAGCAGTCCTTTTGAGGTGTGGCAGAGGTGGGTAGCTATTGGTCACTGGACTCAGATTGTTTGATACTTGAAACGGGTTACATTAACCAGGAAAGGGTGGCGAAAGGGAATTGACAACATGCAATGGGGACACTTCTAGATGACAAACTATGTGACAAAGGGATATCAAATTGCCCAAATGCACATGACCTTCTAGTTAAGTGCACTAGACCGGTTAGGTAGGCCTCCAGGTCCCATGGACACTAGCTTAATTACTAGGATTTCTCCCACTTCCAATCCATGGCAATCTAAGAAGAGGCCTCCTACCTCTCCATCCCCAGTCCCCCGAGGGCTGATGGGTGGTTCACTCCACTGAGCCAGGCCTTCAGGGAACGATTTCCTTCTCTTTTATATATATATTTTATTACTGGTCTGGCTTTGGAGTTTATAAGAGACACTCGTGTTAAAGTCAGCAATTTGTTAGAAAAGGAAAATGTGTGCACATTCTGAAAAGATACACCTACAAATGTAGTGTAGATGTTGCATTCATGTCAATTGTAAGGGGAGGGACAGTGACTGAATTCTTACGTATTAGAGTTTCTGCCAAATGATTGCTATCTGAAAGAGCTTCCTAGCATATAGTTATGTTTAGTGGCGATGCATCATTTCCTCCTGGTCACTGATCAGAGCTCTGGTTTTGGCAATGAAAGACGCCACATACATAACACGAGCCAGAAACGGAGAATTCCAAAGGCTTTCTGGAACAGTTATGAAACCCGGTTCGAACCCGCCACATTCAATACATAAGCGTTACTCCGCTCTATAAGAAGGATGTACACATCACACGCGATGTGTGCTGCCTGACTGACCACCCAGATGCTGACAGAGAAACATGCAGTTGAATAGTGGTGGGGGTGGTGGTGGTGTGCTGCCACGGAGCAGTGCTGAGCAGATCAAGACCGCATTGCTACAGTATTGGTTGAAAGCCACCAAGAGTAAGAAAGCTGGCAGGCTGACATCGAGTCACTGGTGGCGATATCACTGGTTGACTATGGGGGGATTGGACAGGGGCGGACTCTACATAGTTAAATAGGCATAAGAGCTTGGCTTGTGTTCAAGGTACATTTGAAATGTGCACTAGCACAGGGTCACAGTGCATTCAGTAGAATTCCATTCTGGGTCTTACCACAGTCATGGACTAGAGGTTTCAGCGTTGGTCAAAAGCATCATGTACACTTGGGCACATCCCTGGCTGGCAGTAGGAGTGGGAGCCAGACATCGGATGCAGAGAAGACCTAAGTCAAGTTGGTGCTGGGGAAAGGCCAACTGCTTGTCTAAGGGCACAAGATGACTACATACCATCTAGGACACAATGGAGCTCATCTTTGATAGGGGCATAACGGAAATGAAAGGCGTAAAAGCCTTGGGTAAGGCTTTTATGCTTTCCAGTCACACCATGCCACATTTTCGACAGTTTGTATGGCAGAAAGGAGGGGCGGAACGCAAATTCCGTTTCCGCCACTCCCTGCCTCTCCACCATGCAAATCTTCCAGCATTTGTGCACGCATGCATTTTCACTCCGGTGCAAATGCATTGGATCTCTATGGAATTCGTCTGCTTTATCCGTCAGGAAAAAGCAGGCGAACCTGATGGGGATCCATTGTAAATGCTGATTGCCATGCGTACATGGCAGGCAGTGTTTTACTTCATTTGCAAGTCGGAGTGCAAAAGAGAAGGGCAAGAAGCAGTGCCCCCCTTTTGGACTGTGCCGTGCAAATGTCCAAAATTGGGCAGTGGGGACCAGTTTAGGTGTAGGTTTACACATGTAACTGGTCCCCACCAACAATTACGAAGAGCAGCAAAATGAGCAATGCCTTCATGTCTCCACCATCTGCAGTCTGCAACTTCTGATCGTGGATCACTTCAGATGAATAAAATGCACTTGAATGTTTTACTAAAGTAAAAGCATACAGCAGGAGTACAATTGCATCTCCTTGGTGACAGCCATGTTGTAATCTTACACTTATAGTAAACAAGTATTAAGCGTTATTGCGTTACCAGAGAAAGGGAGCGAGAAACATCACTGCGACCCAAGCCACGGGGAGTATTGGCACACACATGAAAGTGAATCAGCACTCTTGCAAAAAGAGAGAGAGAGACGGCACAAAGCAAAATGTGCCATCCCAACCAAGAATGAAAGGACATCATTGACAGACGCGGTTCATGGTGTGCGAGCGCAATACGTTACTGACCAGTGTTTCTCATTTCAGCACAGGGGGGCACTGGTGAGAAATTAAAATCCTACCAACTGGTAGAGGATGGTGATGCCACCCTGCTGCACACAAGCGGTTATAGGAAAGTAAGGCTGTATGTTTCAAGAAGCTTGGCCATTTGAGCACTTAATTCGATCAAGGTATGGATTGGTTTGTGTACTCCGTCACTTGTATGTTAGGCAAGTAGGGGCTTGCACATCTCATGGCAGTAACTCCAGCACTTCCTGGGTGTAATCTATGCTGGACACTAGAAACTCCAAAGTACACAGAGGAGCACTGGGAATAGGAGATGCTGTACCATCCAGAAGGGGGCATCCAGAATCCGACTAGTTTCAATAGGAAAAACAAATGGCGCAAGATCAAGGAGCGAGCCAGGCTACAGGCGAGGCACAGCAGAGGCCGTGCAGTGTTTAAGCAGCTGTGTTATTTTACAAATCCACATTCCTTATAAAATCCTCAAAAAGTTGGTTTTCACACAACCTTTGACTGGTAGAAGACTGGTCCCACATGGAGGGCCAATGTCTTTTTTTAAATCTCAGTTTATCCTAGTCTCTGAATAAGGCTTCAAAAATAAAGCCTCCAACGCCATAAAGCCAGAATGTATAAAAAAACAAAATGCAATTCATTGATAACCATGGTTAAGCTAATTTATATTTGACACCACAATGTAAAATATCAGATTATTCATTTACAAAGAGTGTCGTATTATGTATGGCCTTTGTAAAATCAGACCATACAGAACAGCAGCTGAGGATCATTCAATTAAAGCCAAGAAAACTGTCCAGCATTGAACAAAACCCTGCACCGTTGCCAGAAATGGACTCCTGCTTTCTGCATTGGGACGGTTCATGGGTTCTGTAATGCCCTCTGTGACTAATCTGAGGAGGTTGCCCTTTCTCCCCTAGGGAGAGACCTTGCTCATGGGGCAAGGGCAGTGCATTCACAGTACAATAGTCCCCCTAGGGGTGGTAACCCACGTTCCCTCTACCATAATTTATTTCCTTAACCGAAGCTCACCGCCACCATCTATTCTTTGCCACAAAAAAGTTAAATTAGATTTAAAAAAAAGCATTTTTGGCCTAGTTATTTTATCATTCGGTTTTTTTCCCAGGGAATAGCAGCACCACGCGTAGAATGATTGGATCTATGTGATTTTACCTAACCGAAAAGTTAGACTCCCAAAAGTCCGTTTTTTTTCCAATTTCCCACCAATATGTATGGGGGGATTGTGGGGGGGACCCCCCCACCTTACCCCTACACATTTTTATTCAATATATATATATAAAATTAGATAGATAATTTTGTACAATACCGAATGATTAGCAGTTTGGCACCAACATAGCCTGGGCAAACAGTATAAGTGACTGTGACAAATATTAAGTCTGCACCAAAGATAACCGTGTGTGCACTTAGCATAGGCTGAGTGGAGGTACACGTGAACTAGGAGTACAAATGACAAGAACGTACACCTTGATGCAGTGGGCGGCTGGCTGGCGAAAAGTACCTCCATCTCATTGACTCACTTAAAACCGGGCATAGGGCAGACAGCAGATTCAGTATTAAAGAAATCATAAAGTCAGAGAGCCCAGCCAGGTCACTGGTCGGTGGTTAATAGGAGAATTAAACTAGATACAAGTGATGCAGTAAATAGCAGAGGTTGCTGCTAACCTCTGCAAAAAAAGGCTCTCGCTCAAGCTCCAAAAAGAAGCCAGCACGTACCAACAAGTATTTCCAAAGCAAACTGCTTCTGGATGTCATGTCAATTGCAGCCTCAAATGGCCCAGAAAACGTCATGCCTTGACTAAAGGAATACAGTAAACGCCACACCATTGCATGTGAAAAGCACTTTAATGATTGTTAACAGACAAAAAAGGGCACAAACTACAGACAAAAGGTAAAAGAAAACGCACTTCTGTGGAACATCTGGCACCCTTGCCATTAAATTGAGTGCAGTGGGAAACAACCGCAACTAAAGGTGGCATAGAACGCCCACCTCTCAGTAAATCACAATGCCAGAAGTGTATAGAGGAGTAGTGGGATTACAAACGAAGATGTGTTAACCTAAAAAAAATGGCCACCTACCCCTGCCCAAACCAATAGGTTTATGCTCTGCTAGTTGGGCCAAAAGCCTGGCACTGTGTAAGACCAGTCGCTCCCTGACAACACCCATTAGTTTCTCGGTTGTTTTGTCTACTTCAAACCCTTCCCCTACCTTGGCCTACCTCGTCTGCAGATTAGACTCTTTCGTACCTTGAACTGATGATGCTAGGCTCTAAGTACTTCTCTTTTTTACAGGTTATAGCAATTGCAGTCGGTTGGCTCTACTCCATGACACTGCACTAATAAGGCAGCAGGTACCAAGAGATATTGATAGAGCACTAGCCTTCTTCCATTACGAGCACTACAACTCGCTTCTGTGAGCTATTCCAGGGCGCACTGAAAACTAAAATGAATGCTCGTGTGAAAGAAAAAACGCCTGTGGGTTATCACTCACCGATGTCACAGCTTGAACTCAAAACAGCAGACCTTCCCTAGATACGAGACAGCAGGGGCGTTGCTGGGGGGCGGGGGGTGGCTGAGGGGGCTACAGCCCCAGGTCTTTTGGTTGTAGCCCCGGATAAAAGCTCAGGGGCTACAACCAAAAGGCTAGCTAGCCCTGAGTCACGACATTAGCGTAGCCCCGAATCTTTTCCAGACCTAGCAACACCCCTTCGAGGCAGTACCAGTCACCTGACCCCCCCCCTAAAATCAGAGACAAATACAGGGAGGTAATCACGGTGTCCAGAGGTTTTTTGATTAACAATCTACAGTTTCCTGGGGTATGACACAATAGAGAACAATGCCCATTACAAGAGTGCTTTCTGTGTAACCATTGTTATAACAGCTTCACAAGGCCCCTTATATTGGTGCAGGACAAGTGGAGCGGAGGGGACCTACCAAGTGGCTCCCCCAGGATTACAAATTGTGTCCAAGAGGAGAACATTAATAATGGAACAAAGGGCTGCAAGGTTCTTTTTTTTGGCAGCCAACACCACCCATCATTGGGAGTATGAGGGAGAGATCAGTTATTTTGATGGGCAAAGATTCCGGGGTGGTTGAAGCACGGATCCTGAAGATGTGACCTTATTCTGGGAGTCGAAATGCGGGAACACGTTTTGCAGAGGAATCTTTTCCATGGGATTTTAGTCATTTTCCCACGCAATTCTGGGCACTATTTTTGTACCGCCACAGCTCTTTATGCATCGCCATCTATACTGTGATTGTCCATTTTCTTATTTTTGCAAAACTGGGCTCTTCCTCCCATCTCGCTACACTGACTGCTTTGGGAGCCCAAGTCTCAGTCCAGGGATTCTAGTACCCTGTTCACTCTGCGGCAGCGAGGGTAAGCAATATGTCCCCTACTCCTGCTTTGGCATTTGTTAGGCCTAGACAAGGGTGGTCTAACTCCAGGACTTGAGGGCCCGAATCCTGACCGGTTTTCAGACTATCCCTCATTAAAATTCTTAAGAAAAAATGGGCATTAATTTAGAATCATTGTATTCCAATGTATCACATTAATATGCAAATTAATGAGAGGCACCCTGAAATCTGACATGTTTCCGGCCTTCTAGGCCTGGAGTTGGACTCCTCCGACCACAGGTCACCTTACTAGGGACTCCAGATTACCCTTTCACATGCCTACCAGCACGTGGTTCGCCCTCCTATTTTAGGGTCTTTGTTCCATGAGTCCCTTCTGGGCAATCCATAGATACCATTCAACATACCCCAACCCACAAGCATTTCTCTTCCCTTTGCATTGGGTTTTTGTCAAGATGCGATAGTCACCCCTCCAGATGAAGGCAACACCTGGCCCAATTTGGGCCTGGCTTTGGGGGGCTGAATGATTGTGTCCCGATGGTAATAAATAACGACACAGGCACCAGGGTGGGGTATTTTATTTAGTTTTTGTGTGCAACAGTAAACATTTTGGTTAGACTGTTGGCCTGAATGGAACGTATAAAAAATAATAGACCATGCGGATTTAACACTTGGACCACAAAGAAAAGCCCACGCCCCCAACCTGCTCTGACTTTTTCACATCAAAGTCAAACAACCTGGGCTGGACATGGCCCCCCACCGAGTCCTAACATTAAAGTCACACGTGTAATAGCCATCAACTCCTCCCACTCTAAGCTCTGCCTACTGAAGGCCCTCTGTCAATTTGCCTCCGTGGCCCTTTGACTTAAATCTGCCACTGGGGTTCCCTTGCATGAATGAAGAGTCTTCACCCAGTTTCTCCTCCTCTCCAGATTGTGTTCCTTCTCACCCCGATCTGTGACATCTACAGCAGAGCCCAGAGCTCTTCATATCCCTTTGATTTCTCAATAAAGAGTGAGATTCATCTTCCCGAGCCCACACAACCACCCCTGCCCCCTCATCTCCATCCACACTTTTTACTGGATTCACGGTCAGTGTTTCCCCTCTCCCATCAGAGCTCCTCAGCTGCTACTTGTTATTGCTTTCCACCAAGCAAGTGGTGAAATGGTCTTCTGGAGCAGTACCTTATGAGGCTTCGCCACCCCCATCTGCCATCTGAAAATTAGGCAGATGAGGAACATTGCTTTGGCAACTGATACCAAAGTCTCCCTGCTGATGCCTCACCATAGTCCGGTAGCTCAGAAGTGAGGCACTTGTTTGCATTCCTTGCCTGCAAATCGGCAGAGAACAGGCGAAAGTCCCCTGACCGTCCCATAGGGATGGTAAGATAGAGGGCTGGGGGGTTTAGGCATAGGGGGGTAGGCACAGGGCTCTCATAGGGGGTGGGCAGCCGTTGGGCGTCATCACCACTAGATTGCCATGGCAACAAAAAGGTGCCCTGGAAGAAAGAGGAAAAGAAAGGTGCATAAATAACAGCAGGGGGCTAGGGGAGGAGCCGGTTCCCAGAAGCATAACAAAGGCAAGTAGGAGGAATAAAAAGGGCTCCCAGGAAGGTGGTAGGCATGATAGAAAGCAAGCACAGAGCGATGGCTTGTGGTGGGCTTACCGTGGGGAGTCACCAGCGAAAAGAGCAGTGCTGCCGGAGGCCTTGGTAGACCAGAACAGCGGCTGGAGATCCTCTAGTGGGGGCACGATCAAGGAAGGATAAGCCTGTGGCAAGCATCTATCAGTCTGGCAGCGGAACAGTGTGCCCACATTCAAACCCAGGCACCAGCCCAGGGAAAGCTGCAGCAGGGTGAGGGGTGCCTTTAAGGCCCTAAACAGAAATACCCTTCACCTGAAACATCGCATTTAAACCCGGCCACCAAAAACGGCCGTGCTTTGCTTTCCCTGTCACATGATAGGCAAACAGTTGAATACTGCAACCCAGAAAGGGCCCTGCTTTGCGTATATTTCATCTGAATGACACGAAGTTATGCACTGCATCCAAAAACGGCCCTGCGTTGCTTTTATTTCACCTGAATGACAAAAAGGTATGTACTGCATCCAGAAACCGCCTTGTTTTACTTTTAATTCACATGAGGGGCAAGGATTTCAACACTACAACCCGACACAGCTTTTGCTTTCTATTTCACTTGAACAGCAGCCCTTGAAAATCTGCAAATGAAAAATAGCTTGGCTTTTTCTTTTGTTCATGTCAAATCCAAGAACCATTTGGAAGGGGGCCTACCCCTCATTGTCAATTGGCCAACAACAAATGAACTCACTCCCAAAAGAAAAAGAAAATATACTTTTAAAAGGCCACAGTTAAAAGATAGCACTGCTCGCATTGAAATGTCAGGGACATCTGCTGTGGAGGGGTGACTAAGCAATGTACATTATGTTTCCACCCACAAAACTTCAATCACCTTTGAAGAGGCTCATAATACCGGAAAAACCAGTTGGGCTAAGGAAGGAAACTTCACAAGTAAAAGGCCTGATTTCCACTGGAAGTCGCACCTACCAGTGAACCATCCCACAGTCAAATGTGATGTTACTGAGGGCGTCATAATTCCCTGCTCTGCCAGACTTGAAGGCAGGGGCTCAGGGATTTCAAAGAAAGCAAGTGTGGCTAAATCTTGACTAGGAGGTGTGAGCTCCTTCCTGCACACACTTACAAGTGCAAACTGACAACTTCAAAGGGGGTTATAACAATGCCTGGTCATCGGCTTTGGGGGATGAAGCAACCCTCCCACAGAGGGGGACAGAACCTCCCAATTGACAAAGGACGGATTTCATTTTTAGGCATTTTCGCAGCAATTGTAAAGGGGAAATAATTTTGTTTTATGCTATCTTCTCATGTAATTTCCAGGCGGTTTTAAAGAGACTAATAGCATTTCCCTAGGACTTTGGGGGCTGAAATGGCCAGTTAGGATGGTTTTCTGGCTGCTCTAAAAATGGGACAAATATGACAATTGGTGGAAAGATGGAGAATGAAATTATGAACATGCTTGATCATTTGCAGAGTTCTAACTGTTATATGTGTTGTGAAAAGCACACAAATGTGCCACCGGTCCATGCTACATCACACAGAGTTGGCGATTGGCTTACCTACCTATTACCAACTCAAACCACATATATAGTTCATACGTCAGGGGCTAGTAGAATTATGAAGTTATGAGACATAACTGTTTTTTGTCAAAAAGTGGGCAATAGAACAAAAAGGGGTAATAAATGCAAATAGACAGATGGTGCTCTCTTCCCTTGAACCAATCATGCCAGGGGGCGGAGAGAGGAACGGTAAACTGTCCTATCCGAGCAGTAGGGGTTATTACAGAGTACTCCCCCTAGATTGTAAAGTCAGTGATGGAATTTGTGCTATATAAGAGGGATTGTACTAAGTCAGAAGACACACAAAAGAAAACCGGGGAGACAGGAGGAGGACGGAGAGAAAGCGGCTGAACAATATCACCTTTGAGACTGCAGAGACCAGACCCCTTGCCTACCTACCTGTCCAGAGTGTCCTGAGAGCCATTTACAGAATCCCAAAGCAAGGCAGAGTGCAGTGACCAGACCCCTTGCCTAGCTGTCCATAGTGTCCTGAGATCCAGTTGACTTTCCAGAATCCCAAACCAAGGCTTACTTTGTAAGTAAACAAATACCCTAGGCCTAAATTGCATAAGCCCTTCCTTTTTGTAGTATTGCACTCAATAATTCCCCAATTAAAAACTCAATTGAAAACCCCCATTGAAAACCCAATTGAAAACCCCACATTGCCATTGTAATTCAGTCACCTTCTCATAGAAAAATCTGTGTTTAGCCTGTGTATGTTCACATATTCCCTTTGGTAAACCTCTCCGTGTCTGTGTAAATCCTTAGCATATTTTAAGTAAATCAATTGATTCTCCATTGAAATTCAGTGTAAAAGTTGGTTGAAATGCGAAATTAACCACCTTGGTCCCTGGCGTTTTCTTTAATTATTATAGTTATTAAAGTATTGCCTCAAAAGAATTAGTCTCCTTGTAACCAAAAACCGAATTTGTCCGTGTGTTGTGTGCATTACCGCACAAATTCCTATTTGCATCTGTCCTATTAAAACCAAAAATTGTAGTCCTATTGAGAGCAATGCCTTTTGCCTACAAGTCTGTTATGTGCCTCTGTCCTCCTCATTGAAAACCGATTTTCCTATTATAAGCAAAACCCCTTCCCTGAGCTGCTCGTCATTGTAAATTCAGTGTAAAACAAATTTCCATTTACCATTGTATCTTTCCTTTTGCATTTAATTTCTCCCAAAACCGATTTTTCCATTTCATTCTTACTTTGCCCTGGTGTGCCGATTAGTATTATCTAAGCTTCTCTATCTCCTCAAGTGTAAGCAACACTAATTTCCTTTCATTCTGTCCCCTAGCCGTTGTGAGTAATAATCAAAATCCAATTCTGCCATTTTTGTTACGCTCACCTGGTATCCACGGGGACGCCACCCAGCTGTGGGGACTCTGGTGCCCTTCTCAGGCGCTCCCAGGTATAATCAGCGGAGAAGTTCTGCCTGGAAAACAGGTGGGCAATGTTCAAGACTGGGCAACTGGGGTAAGAGCCTCCCAACACCCCGTATGCCCGCAGCCCCTCCCCGGACCTTTCCTCACCTTGTTATAGGTTTTGGCGTGCTCTCCGTCCTGCCTTCTTGGCCGGGGCGCGTTGTGCTTTGTGGGCGAGTGCGATCTAGTTACTTCACTGATGCAAGCCCTTTAGAGTCTTTCAGGTAGGTCTTATTACTGTTATACTGCATGCCTTTCTTGGATTTAAATAATGTCTTTCTCTCTCCTTAGATGCGCGGAAGTTCGCTCTAGAACATTTGCTGAATTGGGACTCGCCGACAGGTGATGGTGTCTTGAGAGCGCCTTGATGCGGTAAGTAGGCGCTATGCGCAGTGCTATGATGCCTTGCCTTTGCTAACCTGTTGTCTTTTGTTCATAGGTTGCGGTGCTCACCTGGAGCAAGAAGTCCCAAGGTGATGCTACCGGCACAATTGCAAAATGTCTAATGTCCTTTTCTCTCCTTTTGCAGATTCAACGATCCGGGCATCTCGGTGTACCTTGGATGATGGTTGCAGGAGTGGAGGGCAGCTTGCGGTGGAATCAAAGGTAAGCTGCTGCTTTTTACAATGTCCTTTTGTTTTTCAGATGCTGTTCTTCCAAGGTTTGCAGATGCAGCTGAACACGATGAGCTTCACGTTGCTGGATTGCAAAGTAACACGAAGCATGTACTGGAGTCCGGGCGTGGCTTATATAGCCTGCAGGCATCCCAGGTGTCTCTGGGCCTGCCACACTCAAAATGCTAGACCGCATAGTTCAGTTCAGGAACTGAGCCATGTGGGAGTATCCATGTTGTTGCGCAATACCCTTATGGGCCCAGATTACTGCCTAAGCACATGAGCCTGGCACCAAAGGCGCCAGGACTGACTCCCAAGAGAGTCTGAGGGCAAATGTCAAGGCCCTTGAGGGCCTGATGGGGGTACTAGAAGTAGCCCATCTGGCCTTGCAATCCAGGCCTAGGGCAGGGGTCGTGACAGTTTTGCTCCGAAAACAGGTTTTCACTGACTTTGCTGGCCTCCCATCTTGGGGTGGTGAGCTTTACTCCAAATCCGATTTTATCTCTCTATCCTTACTCCTTGCCACTGCCTTCCAGTCAAAAGGAATCAAGTTAGCTAATGTTTGGGGGTCAGTCTTGCAGGGGGGAGTGCTGACCCGTCAATGTTATCTCTTTCCAAAATTGCTCTTTTTCTGTGTTGCCATTAAAGATTGTGTGAATTATAATAGGATATCTTAATCTAACTGTTTTGCAGAGATTAGTGCAATTGTGTACCTCAACATTATTGGCTGTAAAATGGTTTCATTTTCCTTTTTAATTAAATAATAAAATTAATAAATATCTTATTGATACACACTGGCCCGATTCCTGGTCCACTGTGACACAGGGTGTTTGTGGAGGTTGGGTGCGTGATGGGTTGGAGGCCTACTCAAACAGAAAAGAACCTGTGGTTTATTAAAAATAAAAAGCACATTATTGTACGCCACATTCATTGTCGGGGAAAGAGTCCCTGGCTTTAGTGTGCCATGTAATAAAACCGTGACAAGGGAGTCGGCAGGAAGGTGAGCCTTGCCAAAGTAGGTTCTTTGTTGGAGCTAGAAGCCGCAGGAGCAGGCGGGGACCCAGCAGCCAGAGCAAGGCTCCCAGGCATTTCTGCCCATGCATTTCCATCTCTAGAGCTACAAAGGGAATGCGACCGGCAAGGAGGCCTGGGCATCATTGTTCCAAGGTGGACTGCTGCCCGGACAGATACGCCACATCGAAGTGCAGGGCTCAGGGCACGGCGTCTGTATGCGCAGTTCGCAAAAGGCCACAAGCTGAACATTATTGTGGAGTGTTTCCAGCCGCAAGAAGGAAAGCGGGCGGCACTGTAACATGCACACCAAAAGCAGGGTTTTCCCCCCAGTGCCAAGGCCTTTTTTGGTGATTTCGGGATTTCACCATTCAAAGCCTTCTAACATTTTCTCCTACAATAACCCCTTAAGTGCCAAGGACGAGCTATCTCGTCCTTGGTACTGGGGAGGTAATCCCAAGGACGAGCTAGCTCGCCCTTGGCACTTAAAAGGTTAAACATTGTAATATTCTGAAATAGTAAATGTCTCACCTATAACCACTTAACTAATCGGCACACCAGATTTCGCTTTGGCACAAATCAAACAATGCAATTTTCATCATGATAGCACAAACGGTTAATGACTTGCATATTTGGGCTTCTAACTTGTTTATACTTTTCTGCACAAATTATCTTTCCATCTCAAAGCAAGAGGCTCGCCACTGCAGATGGTAGGACATATGTATCTCGCGTTTGCACAGTTTTAGTGCAACAAAATACAAATTGGCCTACTTTACATAATAAAAATGACCGTACACAAATTGTTTTTATACCACCAAATCGAGCACTTCTAGCTGAAAATTTCAAAAGAAGAATTTACTTGCTACAACATTTCATGTAAGAGTTATTAGTGAAATAGTATATCCCAAAGTACCATTTAAAATAAATGTTTTTCCAAACACAAAATATTACAATTAATAACAGAGCATCTGGTGTGTTTAGTTCTTTAGCCGTTAGTACAAGGTTAAATGTATTTATGTCTTCAGCCTGGCAGTGGTACAACCTTTTGGAGTTCACTGGGGTATCCATGATCCAGTGATCTTAGATAACTATTCTGTTTTTCAAAAGTATTGTTGTGGAAGCTTGGGAGATTAAAATAGCAGATTGAAAAAAAACAGATTCTTTATTGTAAGATGTCAAGCCTACTACCCAGATGCAGCCCATAAAAAAAAACGCCCCCTTAGAACTGATAACAAGTTGGCCTCCCTGTAACGTAGTACCAGAGGCCGCCATTATCATCATGGCTGAGCTTCAAACAAAATCCAACTCCTTGAGAGGGCAAGGCAGATCAGTTCTGTTGTTGCATTACTGGAAAATTGGTGGATTCAACAGAATACCAGATGTTGGAGTGTGGTCCCGGTTTCATTTAATGTGGTTCCTTTCACAATTGCAGCTTTTACATGTACATTTTCCTATTCCCTTGATATTCCCTTTTCATAACACGGCAGTTTATCCATTGTATTGGCTTATCAAACTCCTATCAAAAGGTCCACATTTTCATCATCTGTAGGTTTCATAATCATGACCCTTGATTTTCTATAAAGGAAAATAAACAAACGCCAGCAGAAAATGGAAGTCCAAATCCTTTTTTCCGGTTACTTTAATACTGGGCTTTTATCTCGAATTAACCAGGTCTACATTTTAATAAAAGTTGCAGAGTGCTTTCTTTGTCCTTGCAAATGCTTAGCACAGGCTTTGTCATTTTTTGTTGATTTTATGGGCTGCAAACATCACGCATTCTCCTGGGGCTTATGTTTTCAAAATGCTGTGTGCAAGCCGCAGTTAACATGTATGTTTTGAACATGGTGCCTTGTGCTCTGCATCTTTTCCTTGAATTAGATTTCCCCAAAGAAGCTAACATTGGCTTTAAAACATATGCAAAGGCCAAAATGAGGTGACAAGCGTAGCCACTTCAGACGTATAAGCATGTGTTCTGGACATGACTTAAGCACAGATTTGTTTTGTTTTGCAGGAATGTGGATATCATAAAAGAGGACACAGGCTTTGGGAGCAGTTTCGCAACAGAGGGCTAAATCCTTTCAATCCTCCTGAGATCTATATCTCTGCAGTCATAGGGGCACTCTACCTCACCACTTTCAGTGCAACTACCACAACATAAATCGTAACCGTACACATAAATGGGTCAACAGAATTCTCATTCCCCAAATCAATCCAGAGACGCAGGTGACGAGCAAAGAGGAGTGCGGCAGAAGAAGGCTTGACTTGCCAAGTTCCCCCATCACCTTGAAACACCTCCAGTGTGGCGTAAAAGGGAAAACGGTACCAATATGCCTTGAAACAGGTACAAACCTGGCTCCAAGATTGTCTAGAGCGTTTTTTGCAGCTCGGTCTCACAGTGAACCAGCAACAACCCACCCAATGTCTACATATGCCCAACTGTTCCTGCAGGGGTACATTACTAGTTTTCAACAATATGAGGTCAGGGGAACGCAAGAGTCAGACCACTAAATCCCTGTCACTGCAGGCTGTGCTCTTCATTTTAGAAAGGAAGTTCAACGCCCTTCCAAGTGAGATGTCCTCTGGCAACTTGAGTCCCTCCCCCCCCAAATTAGACCAAAGAGGAAAATGTTCTAAGCCAAGATGTAAATACAATGGATTAAGGCCAATAACGTATGGGAAGAAATTACTCTCATCACAGTTTGGGTGAAGTCAAGTGAGGCGAGGACTGTTCATCAGAAATCTGGCAAAGGCCTGCATGGCGAAGTCCTACCTCGATTATCACAAAACCATAAAAAGGGGTTTGCCTGTTACAAACAGACCATGGTCAAAACAGAAACAGAGCCAGTTACCCTTTGTAAATCAAAGCTGAGAAACGTGGATCTCTGGTCACAACCTCCAGAGGGGCAGCAAGGGAAATAAAGATTGCATCCTCTGGTTTTAAAAACGCTCTCCCCTAGACCATGCAACTTGAGGTCAGAATTAGCATGATGTGCAAGGAGGAGGAGCTAAACGCCAGCAGACCAATGGGATCAGTGAAAGCGGATAAGGAAACTCCCCAACCACACCTGGTGAATGCTGGGGAGGAATGAGAAGGGAAGCAGAAAAAGAAGCTGTAGATACCTGGAAGAGTTGGGTAGCTGTTTACAAAAAACCTGGCTGCTGGAGGGATTATGAACCATGGAAGAATCAGCATGAAGCTGGCTGGGAGAGGAGAGAAGCCTGGGATCTACTGGCAAGAGAATCGCAGAGCGCCCAAAAGACATCAGGGGAGCAAGGTGCTAGATACTGAAAGGCCATGGGGGAAACAAAGTTGGAACAAGAGTGTGTGTGCGTGTGTATGGACAAATGATTGGGCAACACACCCTGGAATTTCCTGAAGACATTGTGTGAGAGAAAGATCCCAAGACCTTGCAATTTGGGGAACAGTGATTTTTCTAAAGAAGCACCACAGAAGATTTATGAAAATAAATGCAATTCCAACACTGTTTCAGAAACTACTTTCTGCCCAATTAATTAAAATATTATTGCAAATGCATTTTTTTAAAGCTTCTTTTGGGGGTCTCTTAGACTGGGCCATGGTCACAGACACTGGAAAGATGTGGGGGCCAATTGAGGTTCATCTTCCACAAAAGGCTTCTGGATGGAACAGTAAAGCTTGCTTCATATGCATCTTTTATAGTTCAGTGCTCAAGCTAGCTCGGAGTCCCTGGCTCACGCCATACCACCCTCCATGCTTTTTCATGTTATAGCACTTGCACGCTCTAAATCGCTGCAAGGCCTAGCAGGATCTTTTTTTTTTATTTTGTTTTCTTGTCCTCTCCGCTGCCTCCATGTTCTCCCCCCCACCCCCACCCCTCACCCCTCACTTCTCCTGCATTCATGTTATAGCATTTGCACGTTCTGAATGTTTCAAGACCTAGTAGGCTCGTTTGTATTTTATTTCTTTCCCTGTTCCCCACCCCCTTGTCTTGATGCGCCTTAAAGCTCCATTGGCTATATAGGCGCATTACAAATAACCAATAAATAAAAATAAATAAAAGGAAAGAGGCATTCGGTGTACGAGAATCTCCAGAAAAGCACAGAACTATGGACACAGCAAATTCTACACGTAGCTCCTCCGCCTTTTCCTTCTCATGCCTTCCTGGGCCTTTTACGTATTCCCTCATCCCAGCTATCTAAAAGACTTTGTTCCTCCCTACCACTATTGAATGTTCCATCATACTCCTCCAGTGCTCTGACGCCCTACCCTTCATGAATAAGCAACATTCAAGTAGACCAGTTACGCAGAATGCCAAAAACCCACAAATGGCAGGTCAAACAAACAACAGCAGACTTCTTTTTCCAAAAGTGGGGCACACCTTCCACTGACCCCTTCGCAAACGGGAGAGGACACAATGCCAGTCCTACACGTCTAGGTTTTACCAAAATTAATGGGGGGGGGGGGGGGGGTAGTCGGGGGATTAGCTAGGGCGATTTTTGATTCATTAACGTTTCTTTATGCTTCTGCTAAAGTGCCCTCTATTCGAGGCCGAGGTGCCACTCTGCTAACGTTGCAATTCAACATTACACAAACGGAACGGACGTGGGCAAGACGGTCTGCAGACTTTCTATCGAAAAATGATCCATTGAGGGATTTGCATCGAATTTTTTCTAACGAAAAAATGTGCATTGAATGCATATTTTTTCATATTTTTGTGGGGTAAAGGGTTAATTTTGTTTGGGGTGTGCTTTTAAGGGGTAAAGACGAGGAGTTGGAGGGGAACTCCCAGTCCCCCCAAAAAATGCATTTGATGCACATTTTTTCGTTGGAAAAAATTTGATGGTACTTACCTTCGATGGAAAAAATTCGATGGCAAGACATGTAAACGGGCCCAACCTGTGCGATAAGTGGCTCTCATCCAGCTATTGATCAACAAACAAAGCTCACCTAGCTTTTTTTTGTCTCAGAACAATAGGCACGATTTTCCATCGCAATCCCAAATTCCCAGAACCTGCATAATACAGTTTGCTCATCTCCAGCTACAACCAAGATTGCAAAAATTGCATGCAAGTCATGGCGCGGTCTTAAACGGGCTGAAGAGCTTTATTGCAAAACGGATGCATTTATTTAATGTCAATCTAAAGACCTGAAATGGGTAGCATGTCAAGGGACTGCATAAGTACCACATGTGCTTCACCTACCGATGTGGGGGCTCCAGCGTACAGCCACCTGTAATTTAGTTACTTTAGCTAAAGGATCTTGCTACAAATTAACACCCGATCCGGACACAATGGTTCATAATCCAAATCAATAACATAAATTATAGACTCGTTAGAAGACTGCTCGGTACAGTTCCAAGCTAAAGACCACCTCCACAGACAAGATGTGGGAGAGGAAGGACCTTTCCAGGGAGATTTGTTGGTTTAGAAATCATGCACTGCTCAGACTTCACATTTTTGTACATGTAAAACAGCACTCTTGGTGGCCATTACTTGCACCAGAAGGGTGGATGAAATCCAGACTCTGGCCGAGGAACTATACATGCAATGGAACATGGTCCAGAACCCACCCTAGGTTTGCACCCAAGCAGAGGCGTAGGCAGGATTGTCTAGCAAATGGGGCCTGAAGCTAATGTAGTTGGACCCACAGCACTGACAAAAATATCTGTAAATGCCCACACAGCGCTGCTGAGTGGGCATTTACAGATTTTGGGTGGGCTTGGCCCCTCAGGCCCTACCCTGGCTACGCCTCTGCACCCAAGTTGGTTTCAGAGTTCCATCTCGGTCCCAAAACAATGCTGCCACATTATCTTTAAAAAATCTGTCCACAGAAAGGGGCGTCGACAGGTAAAGTTTCATGAAATAGGCCAGGGCTGATGGGAGTTGTGTTCAAAAACATCCAGCGAGCCAAAGGTTGCAGACCCCTCTCCTAAAGCGATATCAGATCACATGGCCCTTGAACAAAAGACTCAAGGTGCATTAACCAAAATGTTCAACAGTCTTAATCTACTGGCTTACCGATAAAAGGGAGGGCTGTCCCCTTCTAGCATACTGTTGGCCGACCCATGACAAAATGTGGGGAATTCCATTGAAAATAGCCAAATGAGAATGAACAAGTCACACTGTAGTGCAGAGAGATGTGAGGGGCACCTGCCAGCAACCCCCCTGCCCCACCCAACTCCACCCCTTCTGCATTTTCTTCCATTCGCACACAATCCTCATCACGCTCAGAAAAACTGATGATTTCTGCATCGGCTTTGTCTGTAGCAATTGTCGCATGCAGGCCTTCACTCACAGCCACAGTGGCAGCCTCATTTACTTGCTGCTGCAATAGCATGTGGAGATAAAGAGAAGAAAAAACATGCACCTGGTTCTCTCAACCCGAAACGAGCAGCCAATGAACTCAAACCCAAATGTTACCTATACACCCTGAGCAGGAAGCACGGCATTCGACTGCTGAACTGGGATGGATATGTTTGAGGTTTTATGCGGGAAGTGTTCATATACTGGGACTTTCCTTTTTAAATACTGCATTTCAGGATGTGTTGGCTAAACAGATTTATCAAACCCCACTCCATTTGGCGAAAGAGAAAACTGAAGGTTTGACCTACTTTTAAAGGGAAGGTTTGGAGAAGCAACGCTTTGTTTTCCATCAAACTCAACTACATTCTTTCTGTCAAATGGTGCAAGGGGGAGTTTGGGGGAGTGCCACATGAACAGGCGGCTTTGGCAGAGTTCTGAGCTTTAACTGGGGCAGTAACTGCACACAAATCCCTCCCCTCAGATCCCACATCGCCTTAATTGATTAGGTTTCAAGACCAAAAATGTGCTTTAAATTCAGTCTAAGTTCTTATCAAAACACATATCAGGAAAAAAAAAACAGAACGCATAAGAGTGATAGCCATCAATACGGCAAACATTTTAGCGAGCAAACATTCCATGTGTATCCTTGCCCAGACAAAGAGGTAACAGTCGATTTTTTGTGGAAACATTATTTCGCTGTAGATTTATTGAAATATTACATTAAATTAACATGGTTACCAGAGCGATCAATCGAATTCCTCAGGCACTATTCCCAACTCCAAACCATACATTCAGGAATGCCCCTTAACCCATTTACTGTGTTAAAAAAAAAACAAACAAAAAAAAACAGGTCCAACCATAAGGCCTTCCCTGGGCATTCTCTATGATCCCAGCAAATAGCAGCTACCCACATGTGCAGCTACATACTGTGGAAGATGGGAGGCTGCAATCGTGCAGCACCGGCCGTATGAGCCCTCCGAAGAGGGCGGGGGTGGGTGGAGGCGACCCTCCCTCCCTCCCACTTTTTTTTTTAATCAATCTTTCAACAGCCTTCACTTATCTTTCCTAGGCACTTGCAAACTGCCTGCTGCTACTGCCACAAACAAGCAGACCCAAACACCTGTAAGATAATATGGGTGAGCAAGGTGGGCGTTTCTACTGAAACAGGGTAGGGGTTGTTTACTAACACAGCCCCCATTCACCGTCTGCTTTATTCTCTTGAGCTGTCCCAGGATTGGGCTGTACACTAGTGCCCCTTTAAATTGGCCAATCCAGGGTCACAAAGCTTTTCGGATGTAGCAATTGAAGGGGGGTGGGATCTTTACATTTGGCACGTTTACTAATAATAATAATAATTTAACATTTATATAGCGCTACAAACACTCAGGCATCTGAGCGCTGCTTATTATTACCCACAGTGTGTGGTGCTCATTTATCGACTTCGGAAGTATGAAAGGCTGAGTTTGGCCCTGCAGGCTCTGCACAGATGTCAAAGCTAGCGCTCTACTCGCTGTGCTATGGACCAGCTTAACTGCTGCTTGGCTCGACTTCGCTTAGCTCGAGTTATAGCTCTTTTCAGCAGAGGCTACCTCCCCGAATTCCAAAGACTCCCACATTTTTCTTGTTGACCCAAAACCTTCCAGCACAGCCCTGAGCCATTGTTTTTTTTAATGTGCTCTAAAACCCATCTCCTGGTACCATAACAAGTGTGTGCAATGGATCGGAATGGGAAATGGGCACACACGTTTTCTTTCAAACAGAAATGATTCTTAAGTTACTAACTTCTCAAAATAGTGGGGAAACAAAAGCAATATGTGTATAATAATTGGGGGCAAGAAAAGGCACCCTACAAAAGATGTAAGTTCTGGGAAGAAGAGTAGACTAGTCTACAGCGAGGCCTTTAAGAAGGCCAAGTCCCACAGTGGGCAAAGAGACAAAAAGTACCATCAAGAGACTGGACGCCTAATTTCAGCTGAGATCTCCATGCAGTTCCCAGTATGCTCCTGTGGACTGCCCACAGGCAAGGCTTCTTTGACCCTTCAGCTAATGATGGACCCCTCCTCCCCAGCCCCAATGCTTGGCCCTCCTTTTGAGCGCACCGACTCCCTACCTTTATAGTCCGGCCGCTGTTGCCATGGAAGAACTGAAAACATGCAAAGCTGCAAAATATCAATGTGAACAAGTCTGCAACTTCGCAACTTGAGAGAAGGGTATGCTAAGAGACCTTATTGTTTTGGAATGTAGTAGTTCAATCCCCTTTATTGCTACGTGGAAGTACAGTTTATTTCATCAAGTTGGTCACTTTCTCAAATAGTTAGTCTCAGTATCCAGGCCTTATATTTGAAATTGTGCTAGGAGAGTACCCAAGTACATTTTAATCCATTCATTTTGGCACATTGCCTTTTGCTCATATGCATTATGTCGTAGTCATTTCCTTTTCAGAGGAAATAATTCTTGCTTCGCCAAAGGAATTCAACACAGATTGTGTATATTTTGTTAAATTGGTTTACCATGTGGTTCAGCCAGGGATCAAAAGTTTCCCATTTCTGTGCGTGAGAGTCAACCCGTCTTGTGATCTCTTGGAAATCGTTTTCAAAACAATTTAAAATGTGAAAGAAAAACGAATCCTTTAATTCCAATAAAAATCAAGACTGACTCTCACGCACATCTAGGGGAAACTGGAGAGCTCCGATTTGTGGTCTGTATTCAAGCATTAATAAACTCTGTTCTAGCTTACCACATGAACAATGACAATGCAGAAACAATTTACGTCGGTACAAAGTGAAGTATGGTATGTGAGGCAACTCAGTTTAGAAAAACGGAAACGGAAGTCTGGTTTCAAATCAGACTTCCATATTCGTGCCTTTCAAAAGGTAGGAGGCTGTGAGGTGAATAAAGACCCTCAGATGCACTACTATTGAAAGTTAATACAATAGGTGAGAGAGTGCTGCGGTAAATGAATTAGGGATTAAGGCACAATGCAACTCACTTTGTTTATTAATTAATAATCGATCAATAGCAACTACTAATAAGCTGCTCTGGTTTATTTTCACGTTACAGAGCATCACAAATTAATTGAGAGCAAGATACACCGTTTACAAAGACCAGTGGCTACACAGAAATCTATTGGAAACCCCCTGAAGAATTTCCCACAATCACACATGAATAGTTGTATGGGAATGAAACATGTTGGGTGACTAGGAGCCATATTGACTATGCCCTATGAATTCGAGCATTTTCGCTGTTTGTGGAATTGCTTTAAGGTTTTAATGATCAATTTGCTTTTTTGTTGATGGAGAAGTGTGATCTTTTTTGTATAAATGTAGGCTTTTGTGCCTCGTTATTAAGACTGATGTATGACAGAGGAGTGCGAAGTATTCATAGAATGTAATGCCAGTGCCTGTTTTGTGTTTTCTTAACAAAATAATATTTAAATAAAATGTACGGTATTTTTGTACTAATAAGGATAAATATATTTGTTTTCTCTTTGTATTTGCTCTGTTTGAGATTCTCTGTAGTTGAAGGAACCACAGCATCCGATCCTTGTGTGAAGTTTCTTTAGGTTGTAACCAGGGTTGACCAGATTGCTTACGTCCCTGGAGTTCCCCTTTGGTATATTAGTTCCCTACTCATTACCCTGAGCAACAGCGGAAGTGGATTACTTTTTGACGGTGAAGCGGTGTAAATATTTAGAAAGAATTGATGTTTTGGGTGGGAGGGAGAAGAGGGGATCCACTACGCAATTTTAAAATCACACAGCTTGTGCTCAAGGGCGAGGTGGGCTCCACCTGAAAACATGTCAAACACAATCTCAAAGCGTGAAAGGCAATCACTCATCGAACCAGGTAAAGTTAAAACACTCACCCACTCAGGTAAAAAACTCCACGCGTTGCGCCCATTACAAGGGCTTCTTCAGGCTGTGATAAAATAGTGTATGGTCGCTTCCTAAAATAAATACAGTCCATTTGTCACTCTCCTCGTATCCAAATCATGTGTCTACCTTAGGGTTGGGTTCGACATCCGAACCGCCATCTTGGAATGAAGTAGTATGTTTTAAATTCCATATATACTTAGTGTATCATGAAAAATAGCAAACAGAGGGAAATGGCATTGTCATTAAATGTATATTATATTGAGGTGAATGACCAATGGATTGACTAAATTCATAAAACACAATACTGCAAACGTTAAACCGCAAGCGCGTATAACAAATGCAGTGCGTCGGCTATGCTTGATGAAATATCAATTCCTTGCCAGTAGACCCGCTTTGCGGCAAGTGAGCAAATTGTAGGGCAGAAGCATTTAAGTTCAACAGTAATAATCAGAACATGTGATTCTTTACAGCTTTGCACACTATTGATGTTTCTAAAACGAGTTATATGAAAGATGTTCTATATTAAAAGCAGCTCAACCACGAATGGTAAAAACAAATCGAATTTACAATAACGAAGGTAGAAAGTGGAACCTCTTGTCAAATAGTGCCTCATCACATTGTAGAATTGATGCAAATTGCAGTGTGAAAGCTTGTCTAATGCATGTTCTGAGCGCAAGCCAACCCAAAATGATAAATGGGTATATAAATTGGATCATACCACAGTATTATACTTGACCCACAGAGTCATTCATTTTAGAGGGTCAATCCCTTCACCCTTAAACAATATCCCCAATATAAAATACTTTCAATGATAATTACATTTCCCTTTATGGTTTACCCTTTAGCATGATGCACTAAGTATTTATGGAATTTAAAGCATGCTACTCCATTCCACCATGGCGGCCCTGATGTCTAAACCCAACTCTATGGTACAGAAAAAGGTCTGGGAGCCCCTCTACTGAGAATAAACATGGGCAAATAGCCTATTCTATGGGAAGGTACCCACTCTGCAGGGTCTACAGCCACATTTTAGCTCACTGTGCCTTTCACAGAGGAGAGATATCCATGTGCATATCAGTCTTTGTCCCACCCACTAGGGCAGTCCAGGACCGAAATGCTAGGCAATTTTACCCTGTACAAGCGTACCAACAGCAACCCCCAGACAAGTGTGGGTGGGACAAAGACTGATATGCAAATGGATATTTCTCCTCTGTGAAGGGTGCAGCGAGCTAAAACTTGGTTGTAGACCCTCCTGACGGGAAGAAATTACATACAACCGGGTATTTGACCAACGTTCGTTCTCAGTAGAGGGTCTCCCACACTCCTTTCTAACTCTATGGTAGTCACATGATTTGGATACAAGGGGAGTGACAAATCGACTATTGTAGGAAGCGACCATACACTACTGTTTTATCACAGCCTGAAGAAGCCCTTGTAATGGGCTGAACACGTGGCGTTTTTTTTCGAGTGGGTGAGTGTTTTTAACTTTACCTGGTTCGTTTGGATTGTGCAGTCAGTTGCCAATCCTTTGGTTTGTTGATGTATATGCACTAATAAAATTAACCAAACACCTTTCAACGAGTGCCCGGGCATTTCTCCATCTCAGTTTTGCGTGTATGAGTTTTTGCCTTTCACACTTTGAGATTGTGTGTATATATTATGATCTATACACCTTTTAAAGCACTTTTTTTTTCAAAAGATTGGTTAAAATGCCATACAATCGGTTCTCAAGTATAAATGCCAGGTCTCCAACAGTACCAAACGAGGCACTCGCATAATACATGCCAGCACTGCCACAGAACAGCACATGCTTATGATAAGATTTAAAACTCTTTAATGGATACTGGTGCCCACAATATAGGCCCACTCGCCCACCAACTAAATGGCAACATCTATAGATCGGCCTCGCCCAAGGTATACCCAGCCCTACAGATAAGGGGTGTATTGGCCACTTTTACTCCATAAAAAAAGACACATTTCCCCAAAAAATAAAAATAGGGATTACAAATATTCCCAACAAAAAAATAGGAAACAGACACGTAGAACCTTGTGCCCGTGCACGTTGTACCACAGGAAGAAAGTATTATTATTGCCTGTCCAGAAGACGTAAACATTCATCTTTTAATGTGTATGAATGATTAGATGCAGAGAATTATTACAAACACATTCCCTCCTTCCAGTTAAAAACTTATTTTTACTCGCTTATAGAATACTCCCATTGGGAATTGGACTTACATGTTTACTCCCAACTTAAAAAAATAGGGAGTAAAATGCTCCGACTTCCAAATCTTATCTGGAGCAGTGGATATACCCATGCTTACACACATTGTGTACATACAGCATACAGATTATACACACACACACTTTTTTTTGTTGTACTTACCCATCCGTCTGTTCAGTCCGGCCCCTTTGCTGCTCTGCCTGCATCAGTTCCTGCCATGGGTGCAATACAACCAGGAAGCATGATGTGAATCAAACTGCCCTCTTGCTGCGCTTTATTTTGTTGCTGGCTACTCTATAACCTGCGGAGGAGTGGCCGGGCACCGCCCATCCAAAGCTATGGAAGAGCCGCCCAGGCTTGGCAATGAACCTTACACAAACTGCGATCACATAGAAGTAATTATCTTATAAGTGCACTATTAAAAAAAAAGCTGCACTCCCGCATGGTTCAATTACACAGTGTGACCTCATGTATATGAAGATTACCATTTGGAGAGCAAGCCAAAGGATGGCTGTTCTCCTCGCTTACTCGCGCGATGTCACTTGTATAGCAGTTTGTTCACACAAAAGTCAATCAAATGATAGAATATAGTGTTATTAACGCGTTCCACAGGCTATACGGGGGTAAACGGCCCAGCAGCCCAAGTTAAAGGTTTGAATGAAGCACCGGGACGTTTACACCCTAACCCCCACCGTCCCCCCCCCCCCTTCCCGGTAAAGCCTGTGGAATGCATTAGTACCCTGGTATACCAAAACGGTAACCCAGGGTGCTCAAAACAAAAACAATGTAAATCAAGAAACGGGATGCTGCACGGGTCCCATTAGTTGAATGAAAATCCTGTGCAAAGATGGCCGCCATCGTTGTGGCAGGCGGGGCGCCATACTGAGCCCCTCAACCATTTAAATGGTGGCCAGAAAAGCGAAATGAAGAGAAGTCCAGCACCGCAACAATCAGGTAAGTCGGCCTGCAGAGAGGGGTTTCGAAGATTTAAAAAAAAAAAGGGAAAGGAGGGTAGGGACAAGATGGCAGTCTGGGAGGGGGGGGGGGGGGCACCTGCGGGTTCCGTGGAACGGAGCCGAGTTCAGCAGTTCCGGCCTGCGATGCGCAGAACCCAAGTAGCTGCTTCCCTCGCCCCGGGGGCCAATACAATGTTGATTGAGGTGGAGAAGCTTCCACGGGGACTGGGCTTAAATAAAAAAATACCTGAAAGGGTTTGTTCCATACGATCTCAAGGTCCGGCGATGAAAGCAACATCGATCATTTCAACCTAATTTACAATAAAACTATTTGGGTAGGAAGAATGGTATTGAATTTGCTTGTTCTGGCAATTTATTTTTTATTTGAAACACTAATGGGAGGAGAAGTACAACTGGGAAACAGAGATCCAGACATGCAATCCCTGCTTTCACATACCACCAAGAAATAAACTTCTCTCAGTGTGGCAGAGTCCACTTAGCAGACAAAATTGTGCGAGCATAAAACCGAGAACACGATGACAAATAAGTGCTATGCACACACTTTAAAAATGCGCCATTCTGTTCTGCTGGAGGAGTTTAGGGAGGTTGCAGCGTTGAGCTATGCACAAGACTCAACACCTGCTGCTAGTTTCGCTAACACACAGCAGCAGTAGCTGTACCCATAACGCTACGATTGCTAAAGGCGCATGGACACAGGTTACCCACTCTGAACAGGCTGCAAGGCTGGGGGTGGCTGAAATCGCGAGGCTCAAACTGATGAATAATCACTGCTCAAATGCTTCAGTGCCATTTAGGGGGGCCGACTTTGTGTTGGCTTTGAACAGGCCTCAAGCGGGCTGGGATCGGTTGGTGGCTGGTACCATCTCCAAACCGAATATTGGAACACCAACTTTACCAGTTTATGGGAAACACAAACACACACGCACACACACGCACACACACAAAAATCGGATTCCAAGGAAGGTGATCCGATATGCCCAACGCAGACCAAAAAGGCTTAGCATCATGCAGCTCGCTCTTGGATAGGGAAGAGGCGGTCTGGCACATTTACTTATTTATTTGCATTTTTAAAGCGCTCACACAGCCCGGGTGCATCGAGGCGCTGTTACAGGAATAGGTCTCTCAGTTGCGTATTTATAACGCGCTTAATACCCGGAGGTTTCTATGCACTGACCCGGGGATAGAACCTGTGTTGCTTTGTGTCGTCTTGTTTCCAAGGCGAGCATGCTGCTGCTGAGCTATCCTCCCGGGACATGATATGTGAGCAAGGACTCCGCATTACCTCAAATGAAGAAAGGGGCTTATTTATTGCATGCCGACCCTGGTCGAAGCAGAATCGCAGCCAGTCACCCAACCCAACAGCTCCAGGGAGAAATGCCAATGAAATACAAGCAGATTGCCTGAGATTGTATAGCGTCTCCGAGATTATCGGACCAGAGCTCAGAAGTAGAGAATGCTGGGGAACGAGGAGGATCCGCCAATCAAAAGAGCCTGAGACCAATGTGAATGTGGCACAGGACTCCGCATCAATGGGGTAAAGTCATGAGAAGGAGAAGAAACAGTAGATGGGGAGAAATGGTGGAGTCTTGGAACAGGAGACTGAGGCCATGGCTGCTGAAACCTGAGGCGATATTGCTTAGAGGACTGGAAGAAGGGGCCCTCGGACTTTGCTACAGCCTTCCATCCTGCTCCAGTCCAACCAGAGAAAGCAGGTTTTTGGTGGGGTTCTGAACCCTGGAGACAGCAGCAAGGTGTCAGCAGAGAATCCCGAACATAGCATCAGCCAAGCAGTAAGAGGCACTGAAGACAATGATGGGGGATCCATGAGAGGCCCTGAGAGAGCTGGACAGCCACGACCAGCTTCTCATAGAACAATGTTCTCTCTGGGTAACTGAGGCACCACGGATGGAGGTCCATAAGCAACTTAGAAAAAGCCAGAGACGTAGCACAGGGACAAGCTTAAGTGGAAGATAGACCTTGAGTAAAAAAGGACACAAGTTGGGCCTGACCCTTCACCTTAGGAATGTAGTCAAAGAATCACGCATCCAATAAAGCCATACAAGAAAAACTGACTACAATTCCCGGAATTAATTACCAAAGTGTGCAAGATTGACAGGAGTGCTCTCCGTCGTCACAATGTGATAATGTAGCATAACGTTTTCATTACAGATGGTGAGAGAAGACTTGGACCACGCATTTTAGGATTTGTATTCAACGTACAAAGTGTCTGCTGAAGACATAAGTATGCAATGCCCAAGGTTTGCTTAAGTTTTTACAAGAGACGTTGTGAAAGACACGGATTGGAATGCTTGGACCATGAACCCATAAAACGGAAGAAACTCTGCAAAGAGTTGAGAGCTTTTCATGAGCGGAAGCAGCATCCCAACTACCTTAAGAGACTGACTGGAACATTAAATCCAAGCTCTGTGTGTATGGAACTTCTTATACAGGTTCGCCGCAGAGGGCCGCGTGGTGGATGCATGATCAAGGTCATGCAAAGGTCACTGTGGCATGTCACCGCTCAGCACTTTTTTTTTTTTTACTACACCATGGCGGTTTGCTTACATTTCCCCTGCAAGCCCCCGCTCCAGTGTTCGAGGACCACATCGGAGGACATTTTTGGAGGAAGTCACCCTTCACGCAGGCAGGCAGTCAGTCCCTCTTCTGATACATGGGTATCACTACATATTATCCCCACCAAAAATATCGCCGTATACATGGTTGCCTGGAATGGCCATAGGTGATATTTTTGAGGGGGTATGGAGGGGGGGGGTAATTTTGGAGGTTTATGGGAGCAGGGGTTGCGGGGGTGTCCCCCGGAGGTTCCATGCCGTAATATGGCCACAAAAATATGGCGATATTTTTGTATGGCAATATTTTTGCTGGGATATTAACACATGGAACCGGTACATGTACCTCATTGTATTGCACATGCACACACAAACTATCACACTGAAATAAATTCAGTAGCAAAAAGATGCTACAAAATGGGGTAGGCTTTATGATTAAAAAATACACAAATACACGATGCTGCCAGCTCATTACATTTAAAAAGGCCAATAGTTTGAGGAAAAGCTTGGTAAATAAGAGCACCCGCGTTCAGCTGCCAGAAAACGTGGAGCCTCTCTGAAGGATTCCAAGAGTTTTTCACGCTCATGCCTATTGGCAGATCGTAGAGGCTTGCCAGCATTGGGCGGCCCCCCTACAAGAGCAGCCGAGCCTAGTTCACTGTGCAGGGCGCGTGTAGACACCAATGCTGGCACGCGTCGCCGTGGCATGCAACAGTCAGAGAGTAAGTAAGGCGAGGTCGCGGAGTGCAGCGAGCAATGCGTGCAGGGACAGCCCTCGACAGTACTGGGCAGACCAGTGTGGTCACAACCCCTGCCATGTGCCCATGCTACTATTACAATACAATTGCCTGGGGCATCGCATGCCACTGCCAGTGCCAAGCCCAACAGTCAGGTTCTCTTTCACAATCACAAGCCCTGTGGAGAGTGACATATTGCCATATTTACACTAGTAAAAAAGGTAAACAGAGACGCTTGTCTCAAGACGTGTTTGTGTGCCTTGAACGCCGACCTGGCGCCTTCACATTTAAAAGTCCCCAGGTGCACTTTGCACTGAAGCACTTGCACAGCGTTTCCCACATTTGTGAAGCTGTTGGGATGAGCACTTTTCGCAAGTCATTTCAAAAGGTGGGGGTGGGGGCAGATTGTCAGTGGTGTGGGCGGGACTGTGGGTGGAAGTAAGTGTCGGGTGATGTGCGCTCCCTGAATAGAGGATGCTGGCTGTTTGGCATTCAAACAAAGTGCATTTTGGGAACATAAGAATGAACACCAATGTATCAAAACTTTGTGCGCCAGTAATTGAAACGTTGGCCCTCGTGTCCACACGGAACGGCGGTCCAGCAAGAGAGCTTTTCCCAGAGCGGAACTCTTCTCATGGACACCGACCCCTGTCAGGCATCCCTTTGGACCAATCATCACCCTCTCAACCAGGATGTGAGGGCTAAGAGCCCTGCATCTCCTTGTTAAAAAGGGATCCCAAGTGAATGTTGGCACCACAATTAAGAAATGGTGAGGCCGCAAAAAGCCAAACCTTCTGGCGGTCTTATCGTCTGGGGGCTACCAGGGGACTATAGGGAGCCCTGGCAGTGCCCAGCCTCAAAAACATTCCGGAGACTGCTATGGCTCCAGCCCACTTAAAGCCCTCGGGCCAGTGCTTTGTGAAGCTTTAGTTGCACTGTGGTACGGTACCAATTACTTTGTCATGCAGTAGTGCAGAGAGTGTGGATGGCCAAGAAAAGATTGCTCGCCGAGATAACCATTTAGCCTGCACAACACAGGATGAAATGATGAATGTGTAATTACTTGTGTGAGCCCTTCCCCTGTCGCGATGCTACAGAAACAGGTGCGCATAACTTATGGTCTCTGACCCCTCCCCACCACCATACCGCCGGTGTGAGAGGCTGTACTCACTGAGACAACCCTACCACGCAGGGGTCATAGAAAAGCTAAGTCAGCAAGCTATGGAGCATGTGGATATGATGTGACAAACATGATGAAAGCAAATGACATCACCTCTACACACACACACACACACACACACACACACACACACACACACACACACACACACACACACACACACACACACACACACACACACACACACACACACACACACACAGCACTTAAAAACAAAACATATGCTTGCATCCATTAGGTTAGAATGCATATGCTCTCTTTCTATGCTGAAATGCAAGAACACACATAAAACTTGCTTAATGCACAACACAACTAAAATTAGTAGCCATGCAAATCAAGATGGACGACGCAGCCATGTCTGGGAGAAATCGAGAAACCTAAAAAACCACAGGGGCACCCATCGCGCCGAGTTAGAAGAAAAAACAAAACTAAAAAACAGCACAGACAATAGATGCACCTTCTCGCCAAGGTTAACGCAGATGGAAAGTTTTGAATCGACACCCAAAAGAACAGACGATAAATACCAGTTCCCAGACAGGACACACATTTTGCTTAGCTTGAGCTGGGAAACCATGCTGGAAGGTCAGATTACCACCAACTCAGACTTAATATTGAGAGGAAAGTAGCTCGAAAAAGTCTCTAGAGCCAAGGAAGGTAATGACACTCGTAGTAAAAAGGGCTAAAATCCTCAAATGCCAAGCAGAGTAGTCCAAAATGTGTTCCCTACACACGTAACCCACAGCGGAGGATAGTGCCCATTGATTAGATTCAAAGACAGACTAAGACCTTCGTTCCTATCCAGTTCTTGGGACAAATGATACAAGATAGTGTAATGTTGAAAGCTAAATGTCCTGGCTTGTGGCCTAGAGAATCTGAAATGGTAACCTTATAGGGGGGAAAAAGTAGCAACTTGGTACCATTTTCAACAACCCCAATTGTTGGTCATGTGCAGGTAACAATCCAAGGTGCCAAGGCTCAGAAAGGCACCACTGACCAATGCCTACTCATCTTTAACGCTCATCTATCAATGTTGCAGCAGCCACTCACAATACCCTATGGCATGTTTTCACTTGTAACCTTTCAGTAGGTGGTCCCAGGTTGAGCTATTAGATAGAGCATTGGCCAGGCACTAGCCCCTACACAATACATAAATAGTCGATTCCCCTAACCAATCCCTGCCCCACCTTAGTTTGTTTTTTAATGTAATGCCAATTGTGATGTAATACCCCTTTTTAAGTAACTCAAGCATGAACGTATTCAAGAGTTTGGAAATGGCTGTGATGTCCATTACGGTCCCCGTTTTATGTGGATTTAGTTGAATAACACCGTTCTTAGTCAAATTTGGACTCTTCTGTTTTTTTTGGGACGTGGGATTTCGCCTCGCCTGTCCTCTTACTCACCCACAGGGGGCTCCCCCCTATACTTTTATATGTTGTAGCAGTGTATGCTTAGCATATGACCTTGGTGGTTCGCCGCTTTTTCCCCCTGCAAACCTGAAGGACTGCACTGTGACCTGTGAGGACATAACTAATCATACGTGAACTGAGATGGTCATCAGGAGCCCCCTTTGGTCAAATGTATGCCTGCTCTCTCCGGGGCAGCCCGCAGGCTGGAGGGCAGAGTGTCAGATTGTGGGAGGAGCGGTTCCAAAGGCTTTGGCTGACCGATGGATGCAAGTATTAGAGTACTTATTTGACAAACAAAGGGGAGAGGGAGCCGTTTCTGTATGTTGAGGATCTGTTCATGTAAGATGTGGGGAGAGTGATAAGGCATTTATTTATGAGATTTTACCTGTAGCCAAAGTTTCGGGAGGGGAAGTCCTTTTACTCCGAGAAGGGGTATTGAGTTTTGAGAAAAGAAAAATGAAAAGAGTATAAAATAAAAAACAAAGTCGTAAATTAGTTATCCTGTGTCAAGGGCATAGAAGGCGTCTCACCCCGAGGGGCAGTTATTTAAGAGAAGACTGATCCCTTGTCAGAAGTAAGAGAGGAAGACTGCTGTGGGGATTTTGGTTATTGTGTTGTTTTGAGGGTGCAGCCAGGTCTCCAGATAAGGTGCGTACTAGGCCTTTTTACGCATGAAAATCTTGTAAATATGACAGCTTGATTATTTTCCTGTGTACATTTACACACAAGCTTAGGGCAGAGGGCAGTGCAAAGGTCAGGTTACTTGACACAAACCAGAACGCTTCATTTGATTTTTATCTACATGGCTGCAATTGCATGCCATGGATAAAAGCCTCTGAAACCGAATGTATTTCTCAGAAGCCTTTACAAAAAAAGAAACTGCGCACTGCGATTAAAGGAATGGTTTATTTCCATTCAGCTTCTGCTGTATTGATGCTCATGGAGCAAACAAACTCTATGCATATTTATTTTCCTAGCATTTTAGGATTTATAATAAATAAGATGGAAAACTAAGTTTTAATTGAGAATTAACATTTTGTAACGAATGATGCCTTTCTTTCCAGTTAAAGCAAACCAGTGTTTCACAATTGTATTTTTCAGGGTTCCTGTGCTGTGTACATAAACATGCGGAGGCAGATCATTTTTACATTATAATATAATTCACACTCAAATTATAAAAAGTGTAAAATGATGACTATGCACAGTCTAGTGTACATCCATTCAACCTTTCAGTCAATGGGGTGCATTACTATAAATGGTCAGTGGCAGCAGAGTTTTTGCTCAAGGGTGAGCGATTGTCATTGCACCAATCACAGGTGTTCTAGACTCTCAAATCTTCAAGACTACAATTAAAACACCCACAACCTGACTCTCCAGGAAGTGCAAGCACTGTCCAAAATCAAACAAATGAAAGTTACATTTGTAATTGAAATAGTAACTCAGCAAAACTTGTCCCTGTGATAATCCAGATGGGTATTTAACTTTATGCATACATGGCGTGATCTGTAGGTTGCGGGTTCGAATGCTGGCCTCGCCAACTTAGCCTTTCATCCTTTTGAGATTGATTAATCGAGTACCGACTTCAGTTTGGTGATAATTATGATAAATATGTTCTATGTAAAGTGCTTTAACCATTTGACCATGAGATTAGCTAAAGAATTTAGCATGGGGTCCTTGCTTCCCTGCACTAATTTATCATAACATTGGCATAACATTAGGTAGTAATAGCTCCAGGAAATGAGGACTTGGATTAAATATTTAAAGACAATTCTGCTATCGAACCTCAAAACACACAATACAATTCATGATTCCTTTACTATGCAATTGGCTAGGTTTTTGGGTTTTCAACATTTAAATATATACAGGTGAGATCAAATGGCCAGACCTTAGAGAAATGATGAAAAGTGTATTCCGTCACAATGCAGAAAGCTGCCGCATAGTAATGATTTCCGTATAGTTTTTGAATATGTCGGCTGGATGTTGCATACATTTTACTCTCTTGCAAAGGAGAAAAGTCATACTCTCAAAGTTTAAAAATGGGGAGTAAAATTTTCCCACCTCAAAATCTTATCTGAGCACTGGGTGCAGCCATATGTTTTATATGGCTAGAGGCGAATGGCACCAGTAGTAGGTTGCAAGGAGAGTTCGGAGGATTATTAGTGGCCGATTGTGCATAGGATTTAGAGGGCTGACGGGAAGAGCTTGATTGCCTGTGGGAGGGGGCAAGGAGATTGTGGTAAGGGGGCAGAAATAGTTTGGGCTTTTCTCATTGTTGAGGGGTAACAGCAGAAGGGGGAAAAGAGGGTTTTGAGCTGTGGAACCAAGGGTTTGTTGACAGCGGTTCATGTTTTGGGGACACGTGAAGTTTTAGTGTGGCCTTAAAGGGCAGAGTTTTGGGTATGGGTGGCATTTGTGGTGCATGCCCCAAGTGATGATGGTGAAGCCAGAGAGGCTGGCGGAAAGGTTCAAAGAGGGTTGACATTTTGAGAATACAGATTCATTGTTGGCGAGAAATTGTGAAAATATAGTGGAAGAATTGTGAATAAAAAGTATCGTAAAAGTAGGGTAAGTATCGGCAGTCAAGAGTGCGTCAAGAGTGTGCCTTGCCAACATGGGGGGACACTCCCCTTATGCATATGTGCAAGTCCCTCCAGCACTATAAGGATAACACTTGCAGGTATAATGTGGAATGGACTAGCAAAACAACGTGGAGAATGGTTAAAGCCTGGCCCCCAGGAGGGCAGTCTTTCGAAATCTGTGCTGCAACACATGACCACATATTTACATGCTGCCTATAAGGGAAAAACATGAAGCAATAGGTTAGCGATTCTGGAGTTATGGAAACATTTTTGCGGACAAGGTGGATGACCCACCCGGGACGGAATGGATACACCAGCACGACATGGGGGCGAATCCTCCTCCTCCTCCCCAGAGCACTTGAAAGAACTGAAAGCAGCGACAGGTTATACCAACCCTGTGTATTTGCCTTCTGTGTACAGTAGTGAAGGCACAATAAGTGAAGCCAAACTAAGTAAACAGAAGCCAGGGCACACGTGCGATGAATAGAATGAGCGGTGCGACCTACAAGCAAAGCCAACAGAGTGACAAGAAAGGGGCGTTAACCAGCACGAGTAAATGGGTGGGAGGAGAGCTATTACTTAAACTAGACTGGAAAAGCCTGCATGACGCAAAGGACTAAGAAAAGGAAGTACAGGAGAGGCGGGAAAAAGAGGAAGAAGAGGCACAACAGCGAAGGAAGTCGGAGGAGGAGGAAAGAGAATGGGCAATAGAAGAGGTGTAGGAAAGGGAAAGGAAGGAAAAGAGGAGGCAGGAAAAGAGGAGGAGGGAATTAGAAGAAGCAGAGAGGGAAAGGGAATGAAGAGCAGGAAAACCTGAGAAGGCAAAGGGGGGGAAAGGGAAAGACAGAAGGAGGCAGAAGAGAAGGCAAAAAGGGAAGTAGGGGAAGACCGATCAAGATAAAATGGAGAGGAGGTGAAAAGACATTGAAAAACTTGTTCAGGAGCATATGTGCTAAGAGAAGGAGAAAAGTACAAGACAAGAGCGGGAAAGAGGAGTTAGAGAGGCACTTTAGGGAAATGGAGGATAGAATGAAGAACCACATACTTCCAGATGAGTATAAGGGAGCAGGGATATGAAGAAGGAGGAGGAGGGATAATGGTGCCACCTTAAGGTGAAGAGGAGCATAGTGGGATCCCCGGCGACGGGGGAGCCGAACCCAGTGGATAAGACAATGAAGGGACGACACGGGAAGAGTATGTCAAAGTGATTGAATTTCGAGAAACAAGAAGACAAAGAAAGCAATGGCAGTTGTAAGACAATGGGGTCAGATGAGGAAAGCGGGAGAAAGTGAAGATGAGGCAGAGAGGAGAAGCGCACGCAGAACCTCCGCGGGAGCCAGCCCAGAACATGAGGCAGAGTGGTTTGAGGGGGGAGGAGAGATAGATGGGGAAAAGCACAATCTAGTAACATACAGTAAATGTTCAAAAGGACTAGCGCGCAGCTTAGAGGATGTCACCCCATATGCTCAAAGGTTGAGAGATTGAGCATAACTGGGGCCTTTACAGTGATGAAAGGGGTGACTGAGCCTGAACCCGATGTGGAATTCACGCAATTTCCATTGCTAGAAAATGGGGGCGACTGCAATACATAGCATGGCCACAACGGAGAAAGATAATTTGAGATTTAAATAGCCCTCATTAACGTTAGGTGCTGGAAAATGGATTCACAAGTTAGAAAGAATGATAGCAGGGATGACGTTAGCAGCGGGTGACATGATGAGCTTGCTCGCTGCCATTATTGGGGAGAGAGCTCACGACATATGGAAATTAGTAGGAAACACAGGGGTGACTGCACAGAATACAGCAAATGGCAGAGCACCATTTATTAATTGCTGGTCAGCAGTATGGAAGTTGCTTAGAGTACAATAGCCCAACATCAGATATGAGCATAATTATGATGCGCAAAATGCTGGAAGACGATCACCCAGCTGCTTGCATTCAGGAGGATTAATAGCTCTGACGCTTTGAGACAAGTAAACCGTGCGACAAAACATTAGCACTTTAACACATATTGTGTCAGGGACTACGCAAGCCAGTGCAGAGGCAGTGGAAGAAGCTAGTAGGGATGAAGGAAAGGCGTGGACTGAGATACAGTTGACAATAGTTCACCACTGCCGATTGTTACAAGAGAAAATAAGAAAGAAAGCTGAAGAAAGGAAACTAGAGGAAGTGAAATTAGCTCAGAAAAAGCCATCAAGGTTTGCCATGGAGGGGCTGTGTTGACGAGTGGAGAGGGTGTGGTCAGTAAAGATGTGCAGCCAATGGCTGGAGGGAGCTTCGCAGGAAGAGGAGAGTACAATTACTGGCCCCGTGGAAGAGGCGGCATGACTGGAGCTAGAGGGGCAGGATTTCAAGCTCTGCAAGGAGGAGGAGGGTTTAACAGAGGACAGCCCAGACCCCCATGGTACCACCACAGCAATGCTGGGAGTGTGTGAAAGTGGGGCATACTGCCCGAGTATTTAAATGCAGAGGAGGGATGCAACATAATTGGCAGGACCAAAGAGGGGGAACAACTATTTACCACCATATTGCACCGAGCCACCAGATGATTATGCCCAAGATCACACACAGTATCAGACACACACGCCACAACTGCAACCACCACAACAAACACTGATGTATGCACAACAGTCACTGACGCAACCACAGCAAGCACCCGCACAGATACATAAGATGCAAACACAACCGTAAGCACAGACATAGCAGAATACCATGGCCACGTGGAACCCAAGTACTGCAGTGCTGACTCCCACACCCAGAATAGGGAACATGACGTGGTGGGAGCGAACCCTTTCATGGGGCGGGGATGAACCTATACCCCACAATAGGACAGTCCACAAACTGACTTGATGTGTTCAAGCCTATCTGTAACACCTGACCCACAAGGGGAGCAACAAGTCGACATGACCATGGGTGACAAAAGGTTCTCTTTTCTCATAGATACGGGGCAGCCAGATCCTGTGTTAGGGAAGGGAGATGCCCAATGTCAGGCATTCCCATGAATGTACAAGGCTTTTCTGGGGCCATACATTTGGTTCCATTTACTGACAATTTGCGCATCACGATTGGGAAACACAACCTCACCATGCCACCATTGTATTCCCACCAGACACCAGTGAACATAATGGGAAGGGACATATTGAATAAAGTCAACATGGCCATCTCATTAACTGATGAGGGATTATGCTCCACTCCAGGTATTCATAATATGAATGAATGTTAGTTCATACAAGCATTTTGTGGCCAGACAACCCAGAGGGGGAACACCCCTGGATCTCAAGGTTTTCCAGTATGGGGTAAATCTCATGCTAGCATGGCTTCCTGGGATACAGAGCAAAATACTGTGACTACCCCGCAGAAATCCTGTTTAGGCCAGAGGATTCCCATGAACGAAAAGGAATGACATGTATTCCCACTAGAATTAGAAGTAGTCATAGTAAGCAAGGACAGTTTAGTTCTCCATGGGACAGATGACGAGGGAAAAGCATGGGAGGCAGTGATTGCTTTAGATGAGGGACACAGACTAACACACTTGACGATGTACTGTTTCAAGATGATGAGGAAGATGTAGCCAGTCCGATAGCACAGCGAGTCGAGCGCTCACTTTCATATCTGTGCAGGGCCTGCTGATGTAGGTTCGAATCCAGGCAGGGCCAGACTCAGCCTTTCATCCTTCCGAGGTCGATAAATGAGAACCACACACTTCGGGTAAGAATAAGCAGCGCTCAGATGCCTGAGGGTTTGTAGCGCTATATAAATGCTAAATTATTATTATTAAAGTGGTGTTTTTCATAAGCATTACTTATAGGATGAGAATTGAGAAAAGGGAAGTGCCACAGAGGATGGCTCTGGTGTGAAAGAATTTCTTGAGGATGACTTAGCACAGGTTCCAAGTATATTGTGAACAAGTAGTCCCTATGATGTTGGCCTACTGAAGGGAGTGGAGGCAGATGAGGGCATGTGAGAGAATTTTCATGCTAGAGCAACAGGGCATCCTAGTGCCGTCAGAATCTCCATGTAACACGTAAGTGAACCCAGTGAAAAGGGGGGGGGTGGTCATGGAACTAAATTCAGGATTTACACCCCCCTTAATAATTCCCATCTATATTCAACAGAGTCCTCCAAAGGAAACGTACACCTAGATAGCTGTGAGAAACCAGAAAGTGTCTCACCCACTGGTCCCCAAGGATCCATCATCCAGGTAGCTAGGACACAGCCATCGCTTTTGGATCCAGTTCCTGGGGGTGGACCAGTGTGGGAGGATCACCTGGGTGAAGGGTCTTCAGGGAGTGGGACACCAGGTGGTGAGATGCGGTATCCCCTTCCCTGTAACACCTTTACCCCATCCTACCCGGTAGGATATTTAGGCACTCTACCCCCAACTCCCTTTTACAGCATAAACACTTTCCTCACCGACATCCCGCTTTAAGGGAAAACAGACTAACACCCAAGCCGTTTTTAACCAACATGTCCCAAATACTATGGTCAGGCGAGGTCAGGCAATTATCGACTATCGCTCACAACTGCCTTTGATTACACTTCCCCATGTGGATAAAAGGCGGAGCATGAGAGCACACTCTGAGCGAGGCAGAGCACACAAGGAAACAGCTGTTTCGAGGTGGCAGCTGAGCAAGACCGGAATGGCGGCAAAACGAAGGGGATCACAAGGATGGAAATTCCCTTGATCTTTTCAACAAGGAACCGTTACTTTCACGAAACCTCGAGAGAAAGCGTAAGACCAGGAAACCAGGCTGAAGAATCCTGCATTTTGTGTCGGAGATACCCAGGGCCCTCCCGCGTCCAACAAGGCAGGGAGAATCACCAGTCACTGTGGTAGCATCCTTGGCTCAAAAAACAAAGCCGCTTCAGCAAAAGCAACACAGCCGGTGAGTTGGGGAGAGAGATACAAAACCGGTCTGTGTTGAAGCCAAGGTTGCCAGCAGCAACATTGTAAGGCGAGTGGTGGGGTGAACATTGTTAAAACATGTGCGATAAGAGACACAAGTGAAGTTAAACTGCTTATGAGTGATTGAACTTTAAAGCAAGCAACAATACCTGTGCCGGAGCGGTCCGGCACCGCGTGGGTGCTCAATCGAAGGTCTCTGTAAGGTATCCAGCTGAGAAGCAATAACAGTAGATAAATTGGGTCAGAGCCCGGCACTGGGAGACCAATTGAAAGAGAACAAATAAATGTGAATCAAAGCAGTCCTGTGACGGGTCAAACAAAATCCCACACACAGTTGAAAGTTTTCAATCTTGATGAAATAGAGAAAGATTGGAAAAGTACATGAACTTGGTCAGAGTCTGGCAGAGGGAGACCAATTGAAGATTTTGTATTAAAGTGGGTCTGAGCCTGGCGCCGGCCCCAGGGTGAATAGTAAACCACCCGAGAAGTTATGCAAGTGAAAATCCTGAGAAAAAAGGAACTTTAATGTTTTATTGTGTTGCATCAGGCCCTCTAGAATAACAGACTTATTTAGAAGTAAGGATTGGCAATAGGTTTATTAGTATAGGCCCTTTTATTTTGACAAGACTCCACTAGGACTGCATTATTATTTGATGGTCGTAGCTTGCTCCCATTACCATCTTTAGATTTAGGATTAGACCGGCTTTTTAAAAACCCAGTTGAAGTTCAATAAACACCCTTGAACTGTGATCACTTGTGTATGTCTTACTGTTCGATGCCATACCTTCCTTACATAGCACAGTAATTCAATATGTGGATGACATTTTGGTGTGCAGCGAGACAGAAGAGCAGCATTTAAAGACTATACAGTTGATGACAGTTTTGGCATACAAGGGTTACAAGGTGGACAAGGCCAAGTTACAGTATTGTCATGAGGAGGTGCTATAAATAGGCAAGTTGATCTCACAAGAAGGCAAGAAAGTGACCCCAGAGAGAGCAAAATCAATCATAAAAACACTGCAACCAAAGATTGAGAGAGCTGCAGCAATGTTTGGATTTTCGAAACTACTGTAGAGCATGGGTCTTTGACTACAGCACATATGTTAGGCCCCTCTTAAAAGGAGTTACAGAAGCTCAGAGAGACGACATCAAGACTGGACAAGTGAATTGACAGAGGCATTTGGCGAACTGAAAGCGGCAATATGCAAAGCACCCATTCTAGGGATCCCAGATTACAATGCAGAATTGTATTTATTCTTGCACTCAAATGGGATGGTAATGACAGCAGTACTCGCACAGAAGACTCCCCTGGGACACAAACTATTGGCATACAACAGTGGGCTTTTGGATCCAGTGATGAAGAGTCATTATCTCTATGAACAGCGCTGGCTGCAGCAACCTTTGCAATTGAGAAGTCAGCTAATACTACAATGGGCTTAGAGACAACACTATGTGGAGCATGCCCTACTTGCCAACCTCGAGAAACCTAAGAGTACATTGACCAAACAGAGCGCGTCAGGGTATGAGGTGATTATTTGCAACCCAGCAATCAAAATAGTGAGATGTAGAGTAGTGAACCCAGCAACATTCATAGCAGAGTCAGTGGGGCAAGGAGATTACATTCATGACTGCACCAAATATACACAATACCATGATGATATACAACTCCACATCAGAAAAATTGCACTGGGGCAGGAGGGACTGGAATATTATTTATTGACGGTTCCTCAAAGATTGATCAGAGATCAGGGGAGATGCATACAGGGACCCCAGTGGTAAAATCGAGACAGAATGGGAACTTTGAGGTAGAATCAAGTGCGCGATTGCCTTTGCACTTTTCAGCATAAGCAGTAGAATTAGTGGCGCATATTGTAGCACTAGAAACACACGAAGGCGCAGCCATCACTGTATATTCTGACTCATCTTACATGTATTGTTGATGTCACATAGGCGGTCATGTTGGAAAAGGCAGGGCTTCCTACGCATTGACAGCACACCAATGCAGCATGTGCCATTATTGGATAGGCTCATGGGCGTGCTACAACTATCGGCCACTGCCATGTTGAAGTGTACGGCCCATACGAGGGGGAGGACGTAATCTCCCACGGCAAAGAAGCTGCCAACAGAGGCCATAAGAGCAGTGTATTTTCCTGAAATAACCGAATTTGATATGCCACCCAATAAGTACACACAGGCGCGCAACATGGTAATGAAGGAAGGCTTTAATTCCTTGCCCATCACACAGATTAGTAGAGCTACAGGGATGTGCACCACCAGAGGAGCAGGAGCTATGGAAGCAGAGTGGATGCTCAGTATCCCCCACCAATGCAATGTGGCAGCAGGTCAGCACCAGCAAACCGGTTATGCCTCTCACATTACTGAAGGTAGCATTAGAGCAGCTTCATCATCCAACCCATACAAGTAAAGAGTCTTGCAGTCTTGGTTTGCCCCAAATTTGGCAGAGCATATCTCAGCCTTCATTTTTAACTGTATTGTCTGTCTGAAATACACAGCAGGGCATACTTTGCGAGTAGTGAGAGGAGTAATACCCCATCCAACTGGACCTTTCCACCATCTGTATATAGACTATGTGGATATGATACAAAATTGCAAAGGCTACAGATACATGCTAGTATCATATGCCCTTTTTCTTGATGGATCGAAGTCGGTCCATGCACCCACCCTGATGCCACCTGTGCTGCAAAATTCCTCATAAGAGAGGTATTCCCACAATGGAACATGTGCTAAGTCCTCCGGTCTGACAATGGGCCGCACTTTGTGAACAAAGTGTTCGAGCGCATCACAATCCTACTGGAGATTAAGCATACATTTTCCTGCCCTTATCACCCGCAAACGAATGGGATTTAGGACTGATTAATGACCCGCTCCAAGAGAAAATAGCCACATTAAAAAGGACCCTGAAAAAAGGATGGCCTCATTTACTGCCCCTAGCTCTGTTTGCATTACAAAATCAGCCCGGCTCAGACCATCACTTGACTCCTCCTCATGAGCTAGTGAAGGGACGCTGCATGCACATACCCCTGGCTCCTCCCACTACAGTGCTAACTGACACCCAGAGTGCTGCTGTTTTGGGTTACGAGAGGCATGATTACCTAGCAGCGATGATGAGTAGGGTTTCTTGCCTTTCCCAACAGCTTCGAGCACGCCTAGGGATGTCAAATAAGAATGCCGAAGACGACACCCCAATAGACTTACAAGACCTTCTCCAATCCCCTGCCCCCCAGGCGACAGTACTTTCGAGGAACTTCACCAGGTCGTGGCACAAGCCACATTTTGAAGGGCCATTTATTATTGAGGTTATAACCCCCAAAACAGTAAAGGTGGTGGGGAGGAGAGCCTGGATACACATTGGCAATGTCAAACCCTGTAAAGTTGAGACCCCCCTCCCGCCCCCTCTGCCCCACATCCCAGAGGGTCCAGCTCAAGAAGAAGACGAAGATGAAAGAGGAGTACAAACTCGAGCGATGACAAGGAGCAGACAAGCACTCACTGAAAATGAGTATGCACACTGTCTTACTTTACACAAGCAACCAATCGGCTTGCATGAACTGTGTCCTTAAGAAATTTTTTGCCCACAGCGTAAAGAGGAACACATTGTGCTAAAGCAAAAGAAATTTGCTAAACATTACCTTTCCAAATAATTCTCTATGCTATGCTCTCATTCGTAATGAACACAGTGTGTTTATGAAAAGTAAAGTGCCAATCATTGCCTTACTGACTAATCCAAAGATTTATTTTTGAAAGAATTATCCTAGCCATATTAATGCAGTTCTGTTTGTGAACATTAGAAGTATGAAAATAGACGTGGAAGTATTGCAAACAAAAAAAAAAAAAAAAAGAAAGGGGGAAAAATGAAAAAGGGGTAAAACTAAAGTATATATGATGATGAATTTAGTACATTTCGCTAAACACAGGTTTTTGGCCCACACAATGAGCTTGCACCCTTGCAGCATGTGGACTCGCCAGCCAAGATGATTGTAGCAAAATGTTTTGCATTCTGCTCTCTACACCTCTTTACCCTACTAGCATTACTATTTCCCCCATCATGTGCCTAACGACGGATATGCTAATATTGCCCGCCTCCCTAGTAAGTGAAGTAGTACCCAACAGAAATAAAAAGGCTCAAAAGGAGGGTTGATAATAACTGAGCACATACAACCACACATGGCCAATTCTGCTAACATGACCAATAATATGTGGTACCAGCACATGACCAGGGTGATGAGAGAGACATCAAGATAGAGCCGCTATGCATGTTCTCTCATTCCATATGCAAAGACAGCCTCCAGGACATGTGTGGCTACTGAAATTCCAGGGAGTAGAGCACAGTGCCTAATGCACTTGGCACTCTGAATAAATTGGGACCAGTTTCAAAGGAAATGGGCCGTGCTACGATAGATGTCACAGAAGACATTCCCCTAGGAGGATAGCGACATAAAAACACAAGTAATGATAGAGGATTATTGGAGCAAAGATAAGATGATACAGCATATATTGGATGGCCCAAACAGAAGGGAAGCTAGAATAGTGCCCAAAAATGAATTGCAATGTCCAAAGAATGGGATTAAAGAAGTGGAAGTAGCACAGACAGAGAATGATTAATGCCTCAATTAATGGGCAGAGTACTCAAAGTTGCTCACATGGATAGAAAGCAAAGCAGGACCCGTACCCATAATACCTCTCAAGAATGCATCACTATGCTTCCAGAACGATGGCCCGTCAAGGTTGGAGCGAATGAAGGTTGCAAACATATCGAAAATGCCTGGTATGAAAGTAGGTACGGCCGTGCTCATGGATCATTACTGGGACTGTGGTTCCAAAGCTTACATGCAGTTGCCCCCAAACTGGAGACGCATATGTTCCCTAGTGTTACTGAATACACAAGCCTTGGTAGTACCCCGCAAGGACATACAAATTGATGGGTTTCCCAAAATAGATGCACACCAGACAAAGAAAAGATCCCTGGAAGCTAAACAGGTAAAGAAAGATAATTATGTCTCTAGCATAATGGAAGCAGCACTTAATGAGATACCAGAGGAACACAGACCTTTCCGTAGAACAGAGATGTTCTTAGACTGGGATAAAAACAAATGTAAATGCAAAATGGTTACAGATTACCGGTTAGGGTTTGTTGCAAAGAATCAATTCAACAGTGAAGGGATTCAACGCCATAAAGGAGGAGCTCAGAGCCGTGAGGCACATGATTATTCAAAATAGGTAAGTCCTCAACCTTATAACAGCTATGGAGGGTGGAGTCAGCACAAGGATAGGTCCTTTCTGCTGTACCTACAGACTTGCCCATGATGACCAAAATGGGACCACCACAGAAGCTATAACACTAACAGAACTGTGCACTAAAATGGAAGAAGGGGCAAACAAACTCTGTGGGGAATGATGAAGATTGGCTCATCTGTATCTTTTCCTAGATTCTCACCCAGATGGCCAACGGCTTCAAAGTAATCATAGCTGCACTAGTATTAGTGTTATTTCCGATTCTCTGTCCTTAGAATAGCCATGGCCCAATGTAAGAAGACTGCCCAGAAGACGGTAGGATGAAAATACTAGTAGATGTGGAGACTGAGACAGATGAGCAAACACAAACTTTTGATGTGCTTCAATTGCACCAACAAAGTTATATTGTCCCAACGGTACGGAATTCTGCTATCCTGGAGACACCCATAATTATGTGCGACAGTGGGTAGAGTAAGCCAGATGGGAAGTACTGCTATATGACCTGGAGCGTGGACGAACATATGAAGAGCTTTAGTGACCTGAGGGGGTGATGAAGATCTGGATCCCCAAGGTACCAAACAATGGGGAAGGTGCTCAGAGGTGTGGTTGAGGACTCGACCAGAGAGGGGGAATGAAGAGAGATAGATGAATGAGTCATTCATTGCGTTGGCCCCTACCTCATCCCGATGCTACAGAAATGGCAGGTGCACATCACTTATGGCCTCCCCACAACCATGCTGCAGGTGTGAGAAACGGTACTCACTAAGACAACCCTACTGACTCTAACCCACAGGGGTCGTAGAAGAGCTAAGTCTACAAGCCATGGACGATATGGATATGCTGCGACAAAGGTGATGAAAGCAAATAACGTCACCTCTGAATACTGACACATGTTGGTGCATTAGACACAAAGTACATACGCCTCCACCGCAAAACTACACGGACAATAGGTCAAATTGCACTTCGACACACAGAATATGCTTGCATCCATTAGGTTAGAACACATGAGCTCCCTCTCTATGCTGAAACGCAAGACGCACAAGAACACACGTAAAACTTGCTTAATGCAAAACGCAACTAAAATGAGTAGCCATGCAAGACAAGGTGGACGGCGTAGCCACATCTGGGTGAATGGGAGACATTGAGAAACCTAGAAACTGCAGTGGGATCCAGCTTGTTCAGTTAGCAGAGAAGCCAAATCTAAACAGCTCAGACAACAGATGTACCTGCCTCGCCAAAGTTACTGCATTAGGAAAGTTTACACTCAACACCCAAAAGAACAGACGATAACAGCTCCTAGACAGGAGACACATTTCTTTTTGCTTGCACAGGCAAACAAATAATGCTGGAAGGTCACATTCCCACCAACTCTGACTTATTATTGAGGGGAAAATAGCTAGAAAAAGTCTCTAGAGGCCAAGGAAAGTAATGACACTGCCAGTAAAAGGGGGTAAAATCCCAAGCAGAGTAATCCAAAATGCGGTCCCTACACGTGACCCACAGTGCAGGATGCTGCCTATTCATTAGATACAGGGACAGGCAGACTAAGACCTTCGGTCCCATCCAGTTCTCGGGACAAACAATACAAGATAGTGTAATGTTGAAAGTTAAAAATCCTGGCTCCTGCCCTAGAGAAACTGAAATGGTAACCTCAGTGGGAAAAAGTAGCACATTGGTGCCACTCTTACCAACCCCAATTGTTATTCATGTGCTGGTAATAGTCCATGGTGCTAAGGATGAGAGACAGGCACCACTGACTAATCCCTACTCATCTTTCACGCTCATCTATCAATGTTGCAGCAGCCACTCACAATGCCCTATGATGACATGTTTTCACTTGCAGCCTTTCAGTAGGTGGTCTCAGATGGAGCTATTATATAGAGTCTTGCCAATGAATGCACTAACCCCTATACAATACTTATATAGTGGGTTCCCCTAGCCAATCACTTCCAACTGTATTTTTTTTATGAAACATCAATTTTAGGGACCTGTCAAGCATGAAGGTATTCAAAAGTTTGGAAAATCGCTGTGATGTCCATTACTGTCCTTGTTGTATGTGGATTTTGTTGAATAAAACAGTTCTTTGTCGAATGTGGACTCTTCTGTGTTTTGGGTGTGGGATTTCCCCTGGTCCTCTTGCTCACCCACAGTGGGCTCCCCACCCTTACTTTTACAGACAACAAAACTGGTAATACATATTGGTAAACCTGTATACAGTGCTGAACTGGAATTTCTATTGAGAATCCAAGCATTTTGACCACACCATTTGGAAAAAGAAAGTTGGAACGTGTCTCCCAGGATGGGACAAAGTAATAAAAAGTTGAAATAAAAAGGGGAAAGTGATGTAAAAGGGCGAGGAGCGTTGAAAGGATAGCAGCATGGAGTGTGAATCCCCCCCGCCCCGCGATTTTACAACAATGGCACAAATTCTTTAAAAAAAACAACAAAACAAAAAACATGGATGACAAAAATAGCCCCATCTCATTAAAGGGGAAAATCATACTCTTGACATCTACATAACCTATAAATCCCCTCATTTAACCAATTTATCTTTGACCCCTGAAGGATTAAATCCTATATCCTCAAGGTTTTGGAGGCGATTACTCGCTGAATCATTAGAAAGCTTGGGGTCCGATATAGGGCCTTTCCTTGCTTAAGGAATAATGGGCACTATGGCCTAATTCTTTAGTGCAAAGTTACCTCCCCGCCAGTTACCTCTCTGTGGTCCATGGTCTGTAATGGCAGGTTACAAATCGGATAGTGATTGACATCAAAAGGCACAGATCGGGTGCAGCTTCAACCGCCTTGGCGAAAGGGCCCCATCAAATAGATACCTCTCGGTCCCAAACCAGGGAAGCATGCATGCAACCTGCATTTCTCTTCTGCATGGCCTCGGCCTCAAAACTATACATTTCCTACAACACTTAACCATCAGACAGGGGGCTGGGTACACAAAGCCTTTTCCCACCCGGATCTCAAGGATTATAAAGTACATTTGTTTTACTTCCGAAAAATAAAAGAATTGCACAGCAGTTCTATAGCTAGTCTGCTCTTCAGGTCTGGGGAGTAGTAGTTGTGTGGTATTCTACAGTCTCATGCAGTGCCCACGATATTTTAGAAGAGACCACCCTCATTTGCAATCTGGACGTTTGCACAACAGGTTTACATTTTGATACAGACATGTGGCATTTCTTATAAGAAGCACCACATAAAAATGAGAGACATAATATTGATATAATACATTACTTAAGATAATTGAAAATGTTAAAAGAAATGAGGTACATCTTATAAGAAAGATTGAGCTCTCAGAACGTGCAATAATATAACGTTTAAAATCATAATTCTTTGTCTGAAATGTGAATATCGACTTATTTATTTTTGATTTTTGACTATGCTTCATTTCGTACAACACAAGAGGGCAGATATAACAAGAAGAAGTTTTTCAAACATCATTGATGCAATTATTACAACCAGAATTCCTTGTTTAACATGTGAACACCATTTCAGGTATTGTATGTTGTTTAAAATGCTTGACTTTGTTTAAATATAAGACAAACGAAACACGGCCAAAAATTGTGCACAACCCCAATCCACGATGGAGTTCGGCACGTAATGACGTCATTACGCACGCCAAACATAAGCATCGTTACGCCGAACATTTAAGCAGCCATTTTGAAACTAGTCATCCGATTGTCATGTCCGAATGACTTCCGGATCAATGGGGAAAGTTAAGAAACAGTGGGATCTTTCACTGCGTTATCATAAAATTATGAGCAGAAGTACTAGAACCATAAGATAACTTCTGTTCATTTACAGATATGAGAGAAGCCAAACCGCATACATTTAAATTGGAGACACATTTGAAACAAATCCTTAAACAAAAAGATATAGAGAACCAAATATTGGGAGGAAAAGGGGATTGAAGGCCAGACAAGATTAAGGCCGTAAATGATAATATACTTATTTTGTCACAATAACAAATTACTTAACATGTCAATGTTGCATGCCAATTATTGCAGCTTCAAAAACTGCAACTTATTTATAAAATCGTTCTTGTGCCCTCATTTCTCTTTTAGACACTATTGGCGTCCCATACCCCATACAAAATAATTGAAAACGAACTATTCGCAAAAGAAGGACACCGATTGTAAAACCAAACCAAGGATAAACAACAAATATCCTGAAGAACCATCTGACATGATGGGGAAAAACGTGTAGAGGGTATGCAGTGATAAAATTGCGGCAAAAATGTCACCTATACAAACAATTGCAGCAAAAATTGCGTGGTTTGACCCGGTAAAGGTGAACCCTGTTATACCATTTAAGGGGAGCGGGGGTTGCAGGGGTGTCCCCCGCTCTCCTTAAATGGTATAATGGGTCCGGGATGGCCAGGGTGTCTCCCGCATCCTTTACATGGATTGCGGAGGCAAAACCACAGCATTTTTGCGGCGATATTTTGTAACCACAGCCATTTTTGCCACGATTTTAACACATGGAACCGTGTAGAGGGATTAAATGAAGGATAACATGAATTAAGAGGGATTAAATGAAGGATCAAGTGAATTCAGGATTGATAGAGGGACTGTAACAATTTGCAATTGAATACAGATGGAAGCTATTGATTGAATTCATGTGAAATTGATGTATGAATTAAATAGACAAGAATATCTAAATGTTGTGAAAATAAACAAAAATGTTTTTCTTATTGAGCGCACACCAAGGATTACTTGTTTATTTTTCCTTTTCTAATTTGCCTCATTTATGTACTAATGCAATGTTAGGTGATTCTCGACAGCTGCGTTAGAGCCCAAATCATAATAGTGCTTCACATCAAATCACAATAGTGCATCACATCATATACAGTTTGCAATACGACCGCTTTAACTTTCTGCGGACACCAGCTCAGTAACTCGGTCCATTAATCTCGACCTCTGGACAATTTAGTGAAACTGAAATCCACCATTTCAATTGCTGAAAAAATGCCTTTGTTGTCTGTACAAAATAGGTCTTCTTGGGATTCATTGCCATCTGGGCCTCTTGCCAGAGACGTTGCTGGGAGGTGCAGGGAGCTATATGTCCGGGTCTTTTGGTTGTAGTCCCCGATAGAAGGCCAGGGGCTACAATCAAAAAACTAGCTAGCCCAGAGTCCTGACAGCCCCGACATAAGTGTGACCCCGGATCTTTTCCAGACCTAGCAACACCCCTGCTTGCTCATATAACCCATCAACATTCCCCAATCTATTAAGCAAGTTGCCAGGATGTTAGCTCGCGACATGGCAGTGGCAGTACATGACTGATTTGCATATGACTGAAACCCTTTTGCAATGGCGGAGACGGGCTAAAAATAAACAGTGGTGTGGAAGGTTGTCCAGAGCAATGCTAGTGGTTCAGATTAATTTGAAACCTTCCACTCATCACTGTGAGAGGGTATGCCCAGACGTTGGTCCCTTGCTCGATGTGACATAGGGAACCAAGCTGCACCTCACTGAAGAGGCCCAAGAAGGTCAAAACGTGTCTGGGGTTGCTTGCGTTTCCTGCGGAGGGGACCTGGCCTAGCAGTTCGGTAGGGCTGCTCCGATCAGTGGCAGTACCCGACTGATTCGCATATGTCTGGACCCCTATTGCAATGGCACAGACTGGCTAAACAGTGGTCTGGAAGGTTGCCCAGAGCAATACAACTGATTCAGATTAATTCAAAACCTTTCACCCATCACTTGTTTGGAGGCAGGTCATGTCGACACAACTGCACGAGGCGTGTGTCTTGAAGCAGCCCTTAGACGAGGCGCATCGCTAAAGAGCACTAAACAGCTCCAGGAGATACAAGATAAGGTGAGGGCCCTGCCTTCGATGGGATTAACCTTTTCCATCCCACAACAGATGGACTAACAAAGGAGAAAAAACACTCCTTGACGGCAAAGAGCCTCTCTGCCATTTCACGGCCAAGCGTACGTGCAGGTCCCTATTCCTCCCAGCAGAGGGCTCAGCCAAAGGCAGATGGCTTCAGGGCTTTTCTCTCGCAAACCCACTGAAGAAAGTGCAAAGGCCAATACACGGCTGCCCCGGCAAAAAAGAAAGCATGGACGGGAAAACAATTCTTAAGCACAACATTGCTGGGCCATGGCTATCGCCTTCCAGACTTAGCAAAAACGATTGCATGTCTAGGGACTGCTTATTATCCCGAGGATTGATCTACTTTAAAAGATGAAAAACTACTGCTGCATTAGACAGGGTCAGCCAGGGCCATGGAATCCCCATCAACATGTCCCATACAGCATAGGTATTTTGCTCTGAGTTGCTAGTCTGCTTCCCAAGTCACAATGCTCAGAATAAAACATTAACAAGCTAGGTAAAATAAGTTGAAAGGTGAGGGAAATTATATATTACCCTCAGTTTTCCCATTTTAGTAGATCTTATTCTGATGTCCTCACTCATCTGACATTTGTTTCTCTATATTGCGTAACCTCTTTCATAGTTTTCATGGAAGTCTTGACCTTTTGTACTCCGGGCTCCAGGGGCGTTGCTAGGAGGGGGGAGGGGGGGGCTAAGGGGGCTATAGCCCCTGATCTTTTGGTTGTAGCCCCGGATAGAATCTCAGAAGCTACAGCCAAAAGACTAGCTAGCCCCCAGTCCCAACTGTTCCGACATCAGCTTAGCCCCGGGTCTTTTCCAGACCTAGCAACTCCCCTGCCGGGCTCCATTGCACGTCCCTGCCGTTGGTATAGCATCATTTATATGTGGTATACTCGCTTACGGCAGTGTGGGGGGAAAACTGGGTTATGAACTTTTTTAATGAACTCTTTGAAACTCCATGTTTAACAAGTGCCTTATTGCCATTGCAGTGCGAGCCCAATGTTCGAACACACATGTCCTAACTCAGAAGGCTTTATCGCCTAATACCCAGAGATGCTTGCTTCCACAGTTCGTGCCTCTGACACGTTTACCTTTTGGATTATGGACGTGTGTTTTAGAGTGCCGCTTCCCGAGGCAAGGGGGCTTTAGCAGACGGAAGTCGTCATATGGTGAGCCGGCTCGTGTGTGAATTTAAGAAGTAGATTGCACAGCACAACCAGAGGGTTTTACGGGTTGTCTCCCATCCTGATTTTGCTTTTCTGAGCGCAGGAATGCAGTCTCTGCCTAAGACTTGTATGCAGAGACACCTTGCTTTCACCTGAAACATCGTTCTTAATTATGCCATGTCCGAGACCTCGCTCTCCACTGAAATGCATGTGTGCTCTCGTATATAAAAAACGAGATGTGTGGAGGAGAATGGGGTTGCTGCGTCGAGTCTCAGTATTGTATGTCGTTGGGTTGTTCCGTCGTGCGTGTGCTGGCTTTGCAGACTATTAAAGTCGTTCACCAACCCACGGGAAGAGTCTGTGGTTATTTTTCTATTAGCCAGTTCTATTACGACGCTATTCATTTTAGGTTTTTGAAGTCCACTGGTCAGTAAGGCTGGGGAATTCACTAAAGAGAATTACAGGTTGGCTTTTTACAGCACGAAACCATTCATTTGCACTCAGTGACTGTTTCTATAATAACTACCCCCCCCCCCCTTTTATAAAAGCCGAGCAAGTCTGCGTTCCAAATGCTTATTTTAAATCCATATTAAAACCATTTTCCCACACCACGGAACATATTCCAGGACCCATATTTACGGCTGAATACATTAATAATAATTATGTGTTCATTTATATAGCGCCTTAATCCAAAGAGCTTTACAGAGCACATATTTACATACAATATCACCCAACCGAAATTGGTACTCATTTATCCACATCGGAAGGATGAAAGGCTGAGTTGGCCGTGCCGGGATTCGAACCTGCGACCTGCAGATCACGCTCAGATTGCAGCAGCGAGCTCTCAACGGGCTGAGGTATCTTACCAGCACTCTTCGGTTCATTTATCCTATGGCGACATCCATTCATGACAATCGACAGTTTTCTTTTAATAAAAGGAACCACTTAAATGGAAATTGCATGAAAAGGAAAAATTATCGATTAATATATACATTAAAAAACACACACGCACACACACTTTGATAAGGAGCCATGCGTGCCAAACACTTGTCAGCTGCTTGCAAACAGCAAAATGGAGTGTTATTTAAACCGCAAAATTGAAAATGAAATGTCAACTAGAACAGGAACAATAAAGCTCTAGAGCAAATATGATGCAGGGTTCGCCATTAAAAAAAAAATGTAAAAAAATAATAAAAATTAAGCATTAGGGACACAATCACAGAGTGTGAATGAAAGGCTTGGCGCAGTAAAAGGAGAGAAGCCAGTATCAGTTGCCTCTATGCGGCGATGCACATTTTTTGATCGGAATGTTCCATTTACTGTTTGAATGTTTATGGTTCTCAAATGGGATGCAGCATATCTTTTGGCGGGTGCCTGACACCAGTCAGTATGTGCTCCACCATTGGGTCTGGGCTTGCTTTTATCCGCTCTTATGCGGTCCTAGTGCATTCATGTAGTTGGCTGGTCTGCCTTTTATTGGCATCCTAGAGCACCAGGGGACCACTCTGGTGGTGATAATGTTAAAGGATATTTGTACCGTGCACTAACATCCACACCCTTTAATTGGACAGGGAATGTTCCGACCCCGTTTCCACTCCTAGAAAAGGAAACCAGTGCTCATCTAGGATGCCCGAGGAAGGAAATGTGTGTCACTCATAAAGGTGCTGGCCACAGATAAGAAAGGTCCTCATTCCATCCCTGGTTCACAAGGTTCAACTGAACCCCTCCCTGCTTTCAGAGCCCACTCGCATGGGAAGAGCCTGATGCAGCTGGAATCTACTCCCAAACCTGCACATCATCTCACTCATTATCATCATTTCTTCTTCCGTCTGGTTCAACGCCAGGGTCGGACTCAGGCATGAAATTGTCTCGGGCACCATTAAAAAAGTGGCCCACAGTTGCAAATGGCAATTCATTCCTCTCGTGGCAGACTGAGTAGTACCCAGGGGGGAGGTTTTTGATAAAATGTGATGCAACTTGTGCATTTTAAAGAATATTTATTCAGTAACACTGGTCAAAACTACTAGCCACATAGTGAAGTAACTCCTCAAACTTGCCCACATTGGCCAAAATGTTGTGGCCCACTTTGACCCAAAAAACAGGCCCACACTAGTGGCCTATTGCCCTATAGGCCACACCGAGCCTGTTCAAACCCATTTCCATACTATATTTTCAGGACCCATGTATAATTTATCATAATAGCTGGTCCCGAGGATGCATTGTGTCAGACTGTCTTCCTGACATTGTGCACATACATTTCTTTCCTGACCTGACATTGGATATGACAGAATGTGGCATTTACAACGCACCTGTAAGTGTTTGTTTCCCCCACCTTGTCTTGTCGCGCCTACAAAGAGGACAAAATAACGATCTTACTAGGCCTTGTGTCATTCAGATCGCGCAAGTGCAGGGAAGTGGGAAGGGGAGAAGTGCCAGGGAGAGGGGGCGGGGTAGTGCAGTTAACTCACAAGTGCAGTAATCGGGTGCCTCATAAGTGCAGAGACGAGTGACTGTAGGGATGCAGAAACAGACCCCCCCCTCACCCACCCCGCAGGCAGTGCGAGGACAACTGGACATGCAGGAGCCTGGGCCGGAGTTCAGAGGGTGACCAGTGCACGGAGCAGTCGGTTGCATCAGCAGGGGAGAGGAAGAGAGAAAGCAACCGACATTCATCTCTGCATGTCACTCTTCTGTTGGTACATGTTGGTTTAGGGCATGCCCAAAGAGACACCAAACTTGCAGACAAGCCCCTCTCTGAAAGCCACAGAACAGGTTTCAAAAGGCCTCCTACTTCTCAGCTCTGGAGTCAGGGATTCCAAAGGGAAGTGATTTGAAATCCTACGGCTGACTCACCAGGCATTGATATCAGCGTTGTGGCACCAGATTGGTTTGGTTTTTTATTTGTGTAGCGCAGAAAGCCCTAAGGAATGTAGGCGCTTGGCATAAGAATACGGTTACAGTAAGTGCAATAAAACAGTTACAAACCTGGGCCAGGGAAAGTGTGAAGATGAATATATACTTTAGCAATCTCACCTCATGTTACAGGGAGTTACAACAGGTACATAAAGACAAACAAATATATACTTGGTCAAGCTCACCTCATGTTAAGGGGAGCTGTTACATAATGTCATAATAGGTATAACGGAAAATATACTTGGGCAAGCATACTTTATATTATGGGGAACTATATCAGGTACATAGTGTCGAAATAGGTATGGAGGAATATGTACTAGGGCAGTCACCTTTATGTTATGGGGAGCTACCTCAGGTACATACCGTCATAATAGGTACAAACGAGTATATACTTGGGCAAGCTCACCTCATGTTACAGGGACTACATCAGGTACATAATGTCATGATAAGTACAAAGGAAGATATATACTTGGGCAAGCTCGCCTCATGTTAAGTGAACTACCTCAGGTACATACAGTCAAACAGATGCAAAGGTCAATTCAGGTGGCAGCGACATGCTATCCGACCCCATGGTGCTGGGTGCCAGCCACACAAATGTGTAGAGTTAATTTGGGTGTACCACCAGAGCACAGGCGACCAACCAGGGACTGGGGGGCTCACAGAACACACATTGTTGAAGCAAGCAAACACCAGACCACAACTTCCATTTGCCACAGACTCTGGTTTTCTGTGCATGCATAGGAACATTCAGACTGAGTGTCCCCTTCAGAAAGAACAAAAGCCCGCCCGCCCGTCCGCCTAGCCCCACGTGAACGAAATGGGTCCCTTTTAGACGTTCTCCCGTAGTTTCTCATTTCCTCACCAAGATAGTGATAGTTCTTGCATTTTATTGAAAGCAACATTTAAACAATGTTCAGTCTCTTACTTTCAGATCTCTGTTTTCTACAAGACCATGTGGTCCCTCCTCTCCTACACTCTGGCACCTGCCTGCTATCAGGATACATCCCTCATCTCTAATCTGGCAGAAACTGGAGGGCCCTGTTGCTTACTATACCGCAAAGCCTTATGGGTGTCACTGCTCCAGTGGGGCCATGCTTTCTCCTAGACGCTTCCCGGTGCCCAGAAAACATGGCTGACTTTCTACCGCCGTATTACTTGGCGGTTCAGGATGCTGTCACAGACTTTCAGCAAAGCAGCTCATATAGGCAGTTTGCTCCTCATACACAGTCCAAATTCTGAAATTTAGTAGACTCAGAAATGTGGTGGATTTTCTTCAAAAGCTGACAATAATAGCATCTGGCCATTTCACGCAGACAAACCAACGTGACCATGATGGAAAAGGCTTGTAATTTTACAGGCAGCTCACAGTGCTAAAGCAAAGACAGGGATCCCTGTACAAAACAAATACATATTTCTGCATTGAAAAAAAACGTATTTCCTAGATTGTTTTCATGCTTATCCAGATGTATTGTGCTCAAGAATATCACGTCCCAGTTTGGTGAAGTGTAAAGATTATTTATTTTTCATAACTCCTCCTACAGAAACCGAACTGCAAGCAAATTTGGGGCCGGGTGAAGTGCTATTGTGCAAAATAAATGTGTCCTATTTTTATCAGAAGAGAACTTCAAGTTGCGTTTGCTTTTTGAACTGTACATTTTCATGAACGAGATGCTATATCCAGTTTCCCTAACTGGCTCATTTCTAGCTGGCATGGCTAGTGAATGATGTTGCCATCTGTGAGCTACCCAATGCCACTCAGCCTGAGCAAGGGCAATAGTTCTTTAAAGGTATCCAGGGATTTTACCCAATACAAAATAGATAATGACATTTTAACGAATATAAAATACCGAAAGAATTCACAGATAAAAAATATATATATATATATATATATATATATATATATATATATAGGGTAATGAGTTAATTCTGGTGGGGAGGGGGTTGGGTGGGTTACTAGACATGGGGAGACAGGGATTGGGGCTCTGTATTTTTGGGGGGGATTCTGGGTTTGTTAAAATTTCATTCTGTATTTTTGGGTTTGATAAAAATCACATAGATCCGTTCTTTAAGACTTCATTAAATGATCATTTCCACACATCAATGCAAACGGTGATAATCCAAAAATACGTATTCCAGACTCACTGAAAGAAAACATAGGTCTTGTATTTTCGATGTACAAGGGGTTTGAATATTAAAAAGAACAGAATTCCTAAAATTGCCTTTTCACCAGTAATGCAAAGGTCAAACTCGTCTTTGAACAAACCTTAACAGAGGTTTATCATTTACAGACACACACGGTGCGGGTTTGATAGCAAGCCATTCACTTCATCACAATATAACGTAGTGCGGAATTGAGAGAGGACGCAATTTAGCTATGAAGATTGCAAGACACATTTGTTCCATGAATAGTTCTGAGCAAATTGAATTGTCAGTTTAAAGCATCAATCGAGTTTTTACTTTTGAACATAGAAACAATAATGAACCAAAGATAATTTTTACCAGCATGTTCAGAAATAAAGAAATAAATTTTATAATCAGACGGGAGTGAAACTGCAGCAGAGGGACAATCACCTTAGGGTGATGCAGCAACGGATAAGATTAGCACAAGATGGCCGTATCCTGCTGCCTGATTTCGCATGTGTAAAAGTGAGGAAAACTACGGTAATGTGCATAGGAAACGTTTGTACGATCAATCAACGTATGCTTAAAAACGCATGCCCGAACCCACGGGACAATAATATTTTTGAGCGCACTATTCCTTTAAGGGACACTAATGCAACAGACGTGTTCTGCCATTTGTCTTCTCGATGCTGGACAACCCTCGAACTAGAGCTCACACAAAAGCAGACGCGGCTAACCAAATCGATATGTTCCTCCTAAAACAGAAAGGTGACTGCAAAATTGGAAATCCATTATGTTGCGGCAAATCTGACATTTTTGCCTGGAAAGAAGTTGAGAATGTTATGTTTTTCCAGGTGCCTTATGGACTCTTTTGGAAATGTACAAAAACGTTTTATTTGTAGTAAGGATTTGATCAGTGAAGATATATGTTTAAATGTGAACTTGAAAGAAGAATGGAGGATTGAAAGTACTGGCCAGCAATGCTGTTGAACTGGCCAATACCTAGAGAGACAGCGGCTCTTTTGGGCAGGGGAGTCGTCCAACATCGCTTTAAGTGACAACCAACATCAAAGCACGACAGCCTTATTTCCTTTCTTTCAATTCTCTGCTTTTTTGGGGTTGAATAAGCCTGGAGCAATTTCATTTTGTCCATTGAACTTAAACAAGCAAGAACAACACATTTTCTAACTCTTTATTAAACTACCTTTTAACTATTTCAGTATGATGTGTAATTTGATTAAGTGTCTACTTTGTTGAAATACAGCCATAGCTTTGAAGTACCATTATAGTATAGAGCTAGACCAACCAGAATACCAATTACATTTATTTATGAAATTCTCAAACATTTGGAAAAACACAGAGACAGAACATCAATTTTATCAAAAAGAAATGCTACATGAGAGGAAAAAGGTCATGGAGCAACTATCTCGAGAGTTATTTGTGCCAATTTTTAGTTTTGGCACATTTTGGTGTTGTCAAACATTGCTCCCAAACTCCCCTTTACAGTTCTTTACATTAGCATTGTATGGCGTTGGCATGGCAACTTTCTGACGCCTGCGCGATGAAATGGTCGAAGCACCATTTGGGCCGACATCCTCTTCTCATGTCTGGCGGCCTACTGCTATTCTTGTAGAAGCTATGCAAGCTTTGAAGTAGGAGCAAAATGTCTGCTGTGTTCTTTTCTCATTTCTGTGCAACAATCGGGGGGGTGAAAATCGTACTTTTGCGTCGGTCTTTGGGTTTTTTCTATATCTCTTCTCAATCGCTTTGAATGCGATCAGAGAGTTAAGGGAAAGCAGGCGGCAGGATGGCAGCAACGATTGTGCCTTGGGTTGAAATGGTGTGGAGCATTGCATGTAGCATTTTAACATCTGTTGCACTGTAAGCTTCCTCAACAACATGTATGGTTAATGTATTGATTATTCCAGACTAGCTGGATATGATTTGGTATTATGCACGCAGCACTTTTTTTTACATCCGTTTCATTTTGATTAATTTTTGGGTAGGCCCCTTACAACTAACTGTATGGCCTATATACGTATTGACTTGATAATGCATTACTAGATGCATTGATATATTAGGAGGACTATTTGCATTGATCTAGGGACTCATTTGTGTTCCTGTGCCACTTGTTTAAGCAGCAGTACATTTTTATGATGCTGTTCTTATCCCTAACTGCAGTGGGGGTTTGTGTGAGACAGGTGCTTAATATCTTTTTTGTATTACATTTGATCTGTGAATCTATATGTATTCTTATCATGCATTGCACGTTATTATCTATGCTTTGTGATATGTGATTAATAAAATATGCTATTTTTATATCTTCCTTGACCTGGCCTATCCCCTCCTTTGAAGTCGAATCCACATATATTTTGGTGATTTAAGAGTGGTTTGCTCCATGTGTCCCATCCTCCTCACTTTGTTCACTTTGGAAGCAAGACGAAACAAGTTTGGGGCCTGTATTAAGCGGGTTGCTTAATCCTTTCATCTGTTTTGCTATTGCCACGTCTCACGGCGTAGTGTGAAGAATTGCTAGCGCTCCATTAAGTGTTTCAGTCTTGCTAAAATAAAACACCACTCCTAGCACATATTAGAAACATGCAAGCATACAGCAATGTTAAGTACCCCAAGAGCAGATAAGACCTGAAAGCCACAGCGCTTAAAGACAGTAATTCAAATCCAGCTAGAAATGTAGCGGGACCAGCTGCAAGTGACTGTATCCTGTAGTGGATCCTCTGCTCAAGTCTCCAATAGCTAAACTTGAGAACAACTGGATGTCACAGTCACGCTCCGCAGATGTCCTGAAAATTAGCTTGATACTGACAAATTAAATAAGCTTATGACTAGTCAATATTACCGCATATGTTAAGTTTTATTTTGACAAGCCGACACATGTGTCGAGCTCTGCCCTGTTATACAACGGCGAAAGAAATGCATGATGAATAAAAACAGCAACCAGTTATTAGAATCAGAACACAGAAACAAAACAGGCAAGGGTTGAGGGGATGACAATTTCGAAAACAGAATATAGCAAATTCAAGTATATCACATGGATTAGAGAAAAATGATAACCGAAAAAGGATGTTTCCAACACGTATTTAGATACCAAATTCAAAATAATAACAATGAGAGGAAAAAAGACAATTGGGTTCATTAGTACTCATAAGTCACACGTAAATCAGTGGCATGTCACATCGAAACTGCATATACATTGAGGAAACAAAGCCAATACAAATACCAGACTGTCCAGGATATGCAGGGTCTCAACTACAAATTCAAAGTAGAAAGACATATTTTCAATGCACCATTCAAAATCCTGGACCAACAAGGGGTCCCTAATCAGCTTCTAAATACGAATGCAGCCAAAAGATATATACAAGTACGTCCCACTTACCTAATTAAATTTCCTTTTCTTATTAAGTATATGCACCTGTTGCTATTAGATAATGATTTGCGTACAACACAGAGGACTCCCAGTATCACTTATAGCAGAGCACAATCTCTCAGAAATAAACTGTGCCCCTCTCTTATGAGCAATGCTCGCACCATTACTAAATGGTTACAACGATTGCATAAACAAGTTACCTAAATATGCGCTGGAAACGTACACTTTTCTGTAATCCTTTTCTCTAATCCACGTGATCTACTTGAATTTGCTATATTCCGTTTTCGAAATTGTCATCCCTGCCCGTTTGTTTCTCTGTTCTGATTCTAATAACTGGTGGCAGTTTTTAGTATTCATCGTGCATTCCTTCCGCCCTTGTATAACAGCACAGCCCTCGAAGAAGAGCAGAGCTCGAAACACGTGTCAGCTTGTCAAAATAAAACTTACCATGTGCTGTAGTATTGACTAGTTAGAAGTTTATTTCATTTGTTCGTCAGCATCAAACTAATGTTCAGGACATCTGAACAGTGGGACTGCGTCATCCAGTTGTTCATACTGTAATGTTACTTTGCAGACATGCCGACCTAATGGTGCAGTGCGCAATGAAACCCAACCTTCCATGGCAGCACATATTGGAAATTGCATCTTTTTTTGTTTTAAGTAGGGCCTTTTTCTCTGCACACTAACACCTTTGTGCGTGCATATCTGGGTCTAGCAGCCGATGTATGATGTGCCCTCCTGCAGACAAACAATGAAGGACGCTATTGAGTTTCTGAAAACTAAACTGCCATGGGCCGGCTTGCCCAAGGAGTGAGAATCCTTGACAGGGACGCGGACACCCTGTTTGTTGGGTGCTCCTATGAAGCTAGCATGACAGCTCCGTGGGATAAAGCACTGCAGCGGCGTGTTCCTGCGCCATCAAGCCATTTACAGGTTTACTTTCAATCCGAGAACTACAGCTCAGCGAGTTAATGCCCCTGTGGAAAGGCTGACTTGCCCTGGAACTCCACTCCTTGGCTCCATGAAGAAGGCTGTGACCCACCAAAAGCCGAAACGTCCAGGGACTCCTTCACCCTAGCAGTGTGATAGGATCCCCCTTAAAATCTTAGTCGAGATTTACTTCAGTGACGTCGATCTACTACTTTTTGGTCACCCTTTAGCCTGGCTATGATAGACCCATCCAAGGTCTTTACATCTTTTTAGGATTATTGTGGTTACACCAGTTACACGTTGCATTGGGTAAAACCGGTTATAAATCCTGTTGGGTAGAATCATTCTACAATTAGAAAAACAGCAAAATAGAATGTATTAGTGGCAAACATGATGCCTTTGTACTCTCATTTTGTTTTGGATCAATGTTAACACACAGCACGTGCCTGTATGTACTGACTCTACTTTTTGTTTCATACTTTGCACCGATACCTGTTTGTATTTTGTTGTGTCATTTGGGTGAAATATGTGCACCCTGATATATGATATTTACAATTCTTTCACAAAATGTTTAAAGAAATAAGGACAGCCACTTAATAAAAGCTGGTCCTTTACAAACCAATGATTGGGCACAAGTGGTTTATTACCGTTCTTTTCATGTACTGCTATCTTTGGTAACTATATAAATTGTGACACCCTTAGATAGCGGATGGTCTTTAAAATCATACTGCAATGAATAAACTGCAGCCAGCTTAGACTTCTCCAGTCAGGACAACCCCCCCTTTTTGTACACACCAGTTTGAGAGTGGTCCCCATCCCCTTTTCACAGGGTCAGCTCTGTGACACTAGTCGCAGCCTTCGTGACTCGTCAACGAGCTAGGATTGGAATTGTTGACATCAATGGAAAACATGTCCCCAGGTGTCTGCGGCTATGTGGAGCACCTTTGAAGAATACATACATGTGAATCCTACCACAACAGCCTAGTGGAATATTTAGCAGCTGGAACGGCTCACGGCCGCAGGTATCAATTTGCTTTGGCTAATGGACAAGGCAACGGGAACTTGAACACGCAGCATAGGTCAGCACAGGGTCTTTCCCTAAAAGATATTGAAGTCCCTGGACATTCAAAGGTTAATCCACCAACCCATCTTTGACAAAGTGTAGGCAGAGACATCTTAATGGGTGGGCAAATGGGCCATGGCCCTGCCTCCACGCTTGGGGGGTCCCCTGCCTGGCTGACTGGTGCCAAGTAGCCCACGCCTCTTTGTTTTATAAAACATAACAGCTTCAGAAGCACATTTGAAAATATCAATAAAGACGTGAGCACGTGGCTGGCAACTAAATACCGATTGAATCAATGAATCCTGCAACATGTTCTGTGTTCGCGGTAGTACATAAAGTTTGCAAACGGACTTGAGCACAAAGTGTGCAGCGTTTGCCTCCACTTGTGAGGAATAGACACCCACCAAGTGCAATAAACAAAGCTAAGCTGTTTGGGCGGGTGGCACATTGATTAGTAAGATAGCCCAGTGTGTTAAGTACTTGTTGTAGAGATCTGCGTTTACACGTCAGATCACAGTACCAAATCCTAGCTGGCACACTCGGTCTTTCCTCTCTAGCAAGTTGAAATCTAATCTTTGACGATCCTAACACATACTGTACAACAAAGCATACCTGCAGCAGAAAGTACCAGTTATAAAAAGAAACACAAGATCATCAAGGCACAGGTCTAGAGCTCAGTCCCTCTAAACAAGGTTTAGATGGGGGAAAAAAAGTTGCTGCAGGATCCAGCCATGGGAACATATTTGCTAACCCATGCAAAGAGCACAATGCTTTCAGCAGGGAAGATAGACCCCATTGGAGTTAATGGAACCAAAGCATTGATGCTCGTGTCCCAATGTCAGCCCCGGACCATCATGTGATCCTGGGCAGATCCTCTCTTCTCAATATATAGCATTGTGCGGTCTTCAGCGAAAAGTAGTGCAGTCTCACATCCCGCTGCCATATCTATTAGGCTATGGTCCTCCATTTCTTTTCATGAAGGCCGTTAGAGTGGAAGGGGCCCTCAACAACTAAGCCAAGCCAATGTCTCGGGCCTCTGGCGAGCTTTATAGAATAGGTTCTTTATAACGCGCTTAATACCCAGAGGTTTCTTAGCGCAGACCCGGGGATCGAACCTGTGTTGCTCACTTAGGCTATCCTCCCGAGCTTTGTTTCAGGCATTCTCGTTGGACGCAGAAGAACAGGTGGACTTTTCTGCAAGTCTGTGCCAAGCAGTAAATAACAGCTGGTAATCTTATCGGCCAGTTCCTTTTGCTGGGTGTATGTAACTCTTTCAAAAAGAGTGGCAAACAGCGGCTACATGCTGCGAGCCTGGAGACTTCCATCTGTGCTAGAGAAAAAGCTGCACGCATGCTCCTTCTGCAGACCAGATTTCTATGCATATTTTTTATTCTGCAATATTCGTTCGATAAGCGATTTGTGCATCATGTCTAAAAACTGGATACTCTTAATTCTTGGAAGAAAAACTTTTAAAAACCATACTGCGCCTGAAGCTATGCAGTCAGTTGCCAAAAGTGCACTGTGGGCTCACATCCCAGAACCACCACTTAATCATGGACAATTTATTTAATCTCGTTGTGCACATCACAATTGGCAGTCCCACAAAATAAAAACTGTCTGTAAATTAGCTATCCAGGAACCCGCTTCAAAAAAGCCCCACTCAAAGAACTGGACAGAATGTCGATTCATATATAGTAAGAGTGTATTGCACGCCCCAAAGTAATTTGTTATCCTGGATCACTCATGGTGCCACTACTTGAAAGCCACGGCTCCCTTTTTAAAAAAAAAATTTGATGGTCATGTCATCCAAATACAGCACAATCAAATGAAACATAGTGGAGAAAGGCATTTTCAGTGGTACAGCATGTTCAGGTTATACACGATCATGGTGTTGGCACGGGGGAGAATTCATCGTCGGGTATCAAAGTACATTCTAGAGGGGGCCCAAATGTCCTTGGGGGCGACTTGTCTTGGGCAGTGTCGCCACATATTGTTCCTCGCATTCATTGACGAACGTTAGCTCTCGGAGAAAATGATCAACACGTGTGGCGCATGTAGGCTTTTCCAACTTTGCAATATAAATATTTTTGCTATCACACTGGACACATTAAACGGTCTTCTTGTGGTGCCACGGCTCCCTTCTAATCTGAATCCATGGTCAGACACATGCACCTTTCTAACTACACCCTCCTGCTTTAGGTGTACCGTCCTGGTTGTTTCCAATCTGTCTCCTGTAACCATGCCCAAGCGCGTGTACATTTTGTGACGCTGTACATCTGTGTCCTGCATCTATGATAGATCTATGTGCACTTTGCACACTGCTTCCAATCCCCATCCTCCATTTGTGCTTAAGCTTGCATGCATACCTTTCTCGTGGCGCCCAGTCTGTCTTCTAGCCAGGCTAGAGGGCATGCATCTGCCTGGTGCCTTCTGAACCTCATACCTCAAAGCATATACTCTCGGATAGGTACAATCCTCAAGATGTTTAATTCAAGTTCTGCACCAACGCTGGAGTACGCTTACCCCTTTCTTACGATCTGTGCCATGCATCTATACTAGGCCCCATTAACTGTCCTAGCGGCTGCTGTTTGCAAAATGCTCACTGTACCTTTGTCAGAACACATTACTTATCATTATAGACTGTTAATGCTGCCTTCTAAACAAATGCTAATTATCTGGCTGCAGAGAGTCTTGAAGTTCCAATGTACACTTTGATCACTGCCAGATAATCCAACTAAATTATGGATTGTGAGAGGACAAAGGGTCGGGGTAGGGCTTAATAGTGTCATTGGTCTTGCGAGGGGCATATCTGTCTGCAGCCAGGCCACAAAAACACTTAAGATGGCCCAGAGTAAAGGACTACTTGTGCACATGAAAGGAAGTCAATTAAATTACTTTCCCTGACTTTTTGTCCAAAATCACCCAGGATAAGTTTTAGCTGATGGCACACGGATTTCCCACTTGCCTGAAGGATACAAAAATGGGTATGATGCGGGAGGACCTCATGTGGGGGCCCTATAGTCACAACCCCAGTGTTCAATCACACAGTAACACCACAACTGCTTTTTGAGCATACAACTATATGCTATAGTAATAGCTTTTAGAGAGATCCTTTTGAAAGTACTGGGAAGAAGAAGGTGATAATAGAAAACATGAAGAATACCTTTCTCTCAAGTACTGACACGAGGAGGATGCACAGAGACATGTAGATGGATCAGTGGAACTGGGAACAGCCTTCTAGCCTTGCGCGAGTGAATGGACATTGGCAGAGTTTAACAACCAAAGAAGGACTCCGTACGTTGTCGAGCCAGCCCCAGCGTAGCAGCAGGGAAGGACCCCATCGGGCGCGAGAGCCGAGAAGCAACAGACTGGAGAGCAGAAACTGCCGATAGGAAGCAGAAGGTGGCACTCCAGGACCGAACGTCAGTCGGTTGTACGAACCTGGGGCGGGGCAGTGGTACAACCTCCAGGGGGAAGTGGACCATGCACTCCCCGAGTCTTACCGAAACTGCAAGGAGCCAAACCAGAAAGCAGCAACCACATGAAGCAGGCGACCGTGAAGAGCGAACAGATGACCAACGCCAGTCCCAGATAGAACCACCGCTGTATACAGGAGTCCCAGAAGGTAATGGGAGCTACGAGTGGGCCGGCAGGGACAAGTGGAGTGAAGGAGGGTCACCAAAGCACACCGTGAGGATTGCAAGGCCTAGAGAGAGGCGAAGGAGGGCCTGTGAGCCTGTTCAGAGTGCATTGTAAGCGATATTCAATCAACACTACAGCTAAGTCAATGCCTAGTCTGGGATGCTGAGGAAAACCCTTATTGATGTATTTTTATATCCAGTTCAGTACCCTGGATGACAACCCTTGTATAACACCCCCCTCTTAGAATCCCCTGGCCCCACTGAGCCAAGAAGTAGGTTTGTTTTGCAAATTAAAAGGTTTATTTGAAAATGTAAACAATATATATATATCACACTTCTATGAATAAATTGATAATGGATATTACACTTGTGACTATGAGCAGTAGTCAGCAAGAGGTAACTTAGGAATAGGAACAGAAGAATAAGATGGGAAAGAATGCTTTATATGGTTCAAGGAAACACAAGGTGGAATAAATTGCAGTACAGAAATAACTTATTATTTTAGCAAAAGGTAATATGATCACTTTTTCTTTTGACAATTCACTCCCCCCCTATGCAATACAAGAAATGGAAGGAGAGCACAGTGTCTTCAAGTTCCAGTTCCCCCAGCAAGCTTGGAGAAAACAGGGATGAGTTTTAAACACAGGCGAATTACTTTAATGTGGTTTGCAAGGAAGTGAAAAGGTGCTAAAATTGCTTTTAATTCCCTCTAGAGGTTCAGGGTAGGTGATGGCTACTTTATATTAGTTCAGGCTCACTTTAACAATACTCTATGAATGATTAGCAGATTGCAAACGAATTTTAGCAAAGAGAAGCAAAAAGCTGCGGATTTCCACAGATGAAGAAATCGGGCCAAATCGCAAATCGCTGTACATTTCGCGAGTGCGTGTCTCGCGATTACGGAAAAAGTATAGGGAAGCCGGTTCTAGGTTCGTTGGAAAGCCTAGATTCTAAGCTTTCAGATGAAAGTTAATTCTCGTTCCTAGCACAAACTGTTCCGGAGATACGGATGATTTAATAAAGGTAGATTTTCGGATTTAAAGTAAAACTCCAAATGACAGGTGACAGCTTGCAGCTGCAGAATTGACAGGTGACAGTTGTGCAGCTTTAAAAATGACAGATGACACGATTTCTAGGAGGCTGTTCTAATTAGGTTAAAATAGCTTGAATTAGATTATTTTAACTAAGAGATTGGGTTCTGCACAGTTCTGGTGGATACTCACTCCTAATTTTTAAATGAATGGGCCTTGTCACGGATCTGGTCGACTGGACTTCGGTTCTCTCTGCTCGGCGGGTCAATCAGGCACCGGTTCTGCTCACAGCGGTCTGGGTCTCTCTGGATCCCTGGTCTGGTCTCTGGCAATTGTTCTTGGCAAAGAATTCAAACAGCTCGCCCGGCTGTGGAATAGTTTGCAAATGATTTTAAGGATGCTAAGGCCTGCTGAGAAGAGTTCTCAGTTTGTGGGTTTAGGCCCTTGCTTTAAGTTCTGAAGTAAAGTTCTGGTCTTTGGAGATTGATGGATGTGAAGTCTGGAGTATCCCGGCAGAGCGTCGCGCAGAAAATGGAATTGAATTTTCTCTACCTGTCCCAGCAGTCTCTTTTTATGTGTTTTGGAAGTGGGTGTGTGCGTGGCATAACTGAGCCTCCCCTCTCTTGATTTGATAGGTCAATAGATTCTTTGGTCCCTGATTTGGGAAGGGATAGTGCGTCAGAGTGAGGTCATTTTTATGACCTGCAGAAATGACACTCCCCTGGTCAATGTGCACACAAATCTATTCCTGATCCAAATACATATTTTCCCGGTACACAGTTGTTTGACATCACATACACACATCATATATTACTAAAGATAGTCCCTGTCCCAACTCTGGCGTTTCTAGGAGCTTGAATTCAAAAATGGCAACTTATTTTTTCGATTTTAGTTGGTTTTGCAACATTGGTTTTTCATCAAAAATTATACAAAAGGTACATTTCTCTTCCACATATATCCCAGTAACTTTCCATGTCTCTAGCTTAAACACATTGTCTACAATAATCATAATTAGCAGGGTTTTGCCCCAGAACATGGTACAAATTGGAGTTTGGACTCAAATCGTGAGGGCATTTTTCAAACTAAGACTCTCAAAGTTGTACATTCCTGTCATTTGGTTACAATACATTATCACTGTTTCTATAAAATATATATTTGTTGCAATTCAACTCCCCAAAGTGTTTGGGTCCGCCTCCAGGAGTCTGGGTGGGTCAGTGATCACATGTCTCTCCTTGCTGGCAGAGGGCTGTTGACAGGAAACACTCAAAATTAACATACCCCATTCAACAGAAAGGGGCTATTGTCTCTCTCCTCCAGGCTGAAGGGGAAACCCCCCCTCTCACTCAGAAGGGCCATGTGATATCCTGCCTCCTGTGGTGAGTCTCTGGGGTGTTAAGAGTTCTCAGCCTCTTGTCCTCTGGGAACAGCAGGTGGCTAGATTTTCAATTAACCAACAAGCTTTGAAGTCCCTGCCCCTCTTGCAACTCCTAAATACAGTTTCCCTGTCAGAGTTTAGACCGCTAGCGCTACCTTAGGGAATTTGTCGGTACTGCATCCATTTTTGAGTTGTCTTGAATTACTGCATTTCAATAGAGTGGCCTTTTGCTTGATAGTATAGGACCCTTGCTTAACATTGTTTTGATGGCATCCTTACAGTAGAGTGGTGATGTGGTACCCCCCCACAAGAAGGTTGCATCTTTGGAGTGGTCTCAATGCAACTGCGCAGTTCTCCTATTCTGGCGTGAATGTGGGCGGCGATAGCTCATCCCCACATCCACCCAGTCTATTCATTTAGTTTGTTCTGGGATAGAATAATGGGCGGCAACAGCTCATCCCCACATTTAACCAGTCTATTGATTTAACATGGTTCAAACCCCTTGACAGCATCAGAGGTGGATTTCCTCAGGACAGTGAAATAGTTATAAATCATAAGGTTCTGGGACCCTGTGAAATTCAGCAAAGCTAGCTCAAGAGGAAACCTTCCTCCTCGTCTCAGTAGGGAGACCCTAAAGAAACCCAAGGTGGCATTGGAGGAACTCGGACATCTCAGTGGGGAGACAACCGACCACCAGCGAATGGTATGGGACCCTAAAGAGAAGCCAGGGGAAGGGAGCCATTCCCCTTAGTTCTATTGGAGACTACTAAAGTGCACCCCAGGAGAAGGCAGTCATTCTCCTGGGCATTGGATAAAAGACTGGGTGAACCAGTGAGCCAGAGTAAGGGAGTCACACCAGCCTGGTATTTTCTATTGAGAAAGAACAACTGTTGGACAGTGGTGAACAAACAGAAAACAACCCTATCTAAACAGAAAGGTTTTGAGTTTCTTTTTGAAATTGCCCAGTGATTCACTGACTTCAAGATCTGTTGGGATAGAGTTCTAGATTCTTGGAGCATCCATAAAGAACACACTTTTGCTCACTTGGGATAACTTTGCTCTGGGCACCACAAGCATATTGGAATTATCAGTTAAAAGATTCTTAACGCCAGCTTTCTTTATCAACCTTTCTGTTAGATAATGAGGGTAAGAACCCTCCAAGTATTTATAGGTAATTGTGCGGGGACATAATAAAATTTCTGGCCTCTATAAGTAGCTAATGTAGGCCATTTTATATTCCTGAGACATGATCATATTTCTGAAGCCCTACTCCTGCTCGTATAGCACGGTTTTGAATAATGTGTAGTTTTGCGAGCACTCCTTTCCTTTCCCAATACCTGTCAAGCGACTGCTACAATAATCTATTTTTGATCTTAGAATGGCTCTGGCTCTTGCGACTGTCCCAGCTCTTTGGAGAGAGAGATATGGGCGGATGTGAAACAATAGTCTGATGTAATAGGATGATGCAGATACAAGGCTGTTCACCTGCGCCTTCATATTCAGATTTTGGCTCAGAATTTTGATTTTTTTCCTTTGTAGCAATTTTACGATCCGCAATCTGAAAATTCACATAATCAGGGCCCAGTTTTAGTCTAGGGCTAGCGCCAATAACCATAAGTTCCATTTTATCGTTATTTAGCGAGAGCCCACTGTCACACCTCCAATCCTGAATAAGACTATGTGTCTTCCAGGTAATTCCATGATAAGGGGGATCATGCACTGAGGGTCGTCTGCATAGAGAAACATATCTTCCTATTTTCTAATATCTGAAAAAGAGGAGCTGTAAAGATGTTGTACTGTGAAGGTGACATGCGTGAACCCTACGGCACCCCATAAGGTAGTGGGACTGGACTAGCCTCTGCACACCGTAATGGATCTGGTAAAATACAGGTAAGAGCAGCATCACTAAAATGTATCAGTAAAGGATGTTTCGACCAAATCAAAAGCGGCCGAAACATCCAGTACCATGAGTAGAATGGTTTGTCCCTCATTCATCCTTTTCAACATTTTAGACTTTACCTCTAGAAGAGCAAAACCGGGTCTGAAACCAGACTGCCACTTAACATTGTGCTTAGTAAGGTGGTCCAAAATGTGCTCATATGCCACCCTAGCCAATAATTTGAGTAAGAAAGGGGAGTTAATGATAGGTCTCCAATTTGCCGGCATGCCTGGGTCAAGGGGAGTGATTCAGGCTGTCTTTAAATCTAATGGCACATGACCTACCATCAGAGGTATCGACAATGTTTGCGAGTGTACCAATCAATAGCTCAGAGCATGCTTTGACCACTATGGCTGGGCATATATCACTTTTACATTCCAATAGTTTTACTAAGTTCTGTCTCAGTAATAGTTCTGAAATTAAATGTAGGGAATATGCTGCTTTCGTTGGGAGTCTATGATGGACTTAGACGAGTCTCCTTCCCGTACGCTCTCAAAGTCCCCTACTACTCTTGCATCAAGTATGTTCCACATGAATATGTCCAGCTTATTTACCATTGCTTCCTCGATTGATGTACACCAAGCTTGGTTTTTAAGTATGCCTTCTTCGATTGATTGATTTGTTATTTATAATGCACCTATACACAAGTGTTGCAAGACGCAACCAGGCAAGGGGGCGGGGACAAGAAAAACAAGACAAACAATCTTACTAGTCCAAGTATCATTTCAATCATGTAAGTGCAAAGACAGGAAGTGTAGGGGAAGGGTAGGGGGTGGGGGAGGAGTGCACCCAGAGCAACAGGGCACTGAGTTAATTGCAAGGAAGGGTTGAGCCTCCCAAAGGAATCACACCCAGGTAGTGCAAGGTAGGTCAGGCGGCAGTGCAGGAAGGCCAATGTGTGAGTGCAGTGGGACTGGACGGGGGTGAGGGGGAAGGGGTGTGCTGTATGACTCAGAGGACATCGAGCTACCAGTAAGCATAACGGTGAAGGAGGAACTGACAGGTTAGCAGATGAGAGGCAGAGAGAAGGAAGAGGAAAGTCTTGAGGAGCTTCTGGAACTTAAGGAGATCTGGCTCAAGGCAGAGAGGATGTTCCAGAGGGAGGCACCTGCCGCAGAAAGAGATCTACCACCCAGTCTCTGCTTGGAGAAGCGACTCACCCACAGAGAATTAGGCACTAGTAGGAAGGTACTTAAGAAGAGAGCGTTGGAGATGTAAGGGCTCCAGCCCCAGAAAGCCTTGCGGATGATGCAGAGGGTCTTGAACTTGATCCATGCAGCCACCGGGAGCCAGTGGAGGGATTTCAGAGACAGAGAGATGCAGTTCCTGGACTTGAGGCCAAGGATAAGTCTCACTGTCCTCCTCTGGATAAGTTGTAGAGGGCGATGGTAGAATTAGGTGTACTAAGAAAACTGTTGCAGTAATCCAGCCTAAAGAGAACCAAGGCTCTGAAGACTGAGCTTCGGGGGGGGGGGGTGAGAAAAGGAAGAATACATCTAAGGAGGATCAGCTGGAAGTGGGGACTTTCTGGCAATGTCTGAGGTGTGGAGAGAAAGAGTGGAGTCGGAAGAGGACACCAAATTTTCTTGCCTCACAAAAGGGTGAGAGCAGTGGTGCCAGGGATGTCAGCTAGAATCAGAGGGGGGAAAGAAGGCGCACGGGTCCCATTGAGAAGGATCTCAGTCTTATTGACATTTAGGCAGAGATCATTCGAGGTACACCATGCCTGAATAGCGGCTACACAGTCAGGGATGAGTGAGGGGGATGCAGAGGGTAGCCTGAAAGGGAGCTGCTGGTCATCTGCATAACACTGAAAGTTAGAAGAAAAGGTAGAGATCAGGAGGACCAAAGGGGCCAGATAGACATTAAAAAACCAGGGGGAGAGGATAGAGCCCTGGGGAACACCACATGTCGAGAGTGTGGTGGAGAAGAGGAAAGGCCCCAGTTGAACCAGGGAAGGTTGGTCCTACAGGACAGCCACGCCAGAGCCTGATCCACGATGCCCATGGTATTGCGGAAACGAGAGGTCAGGCTGTTGTGGTTCATCGTGTCGAAAGCAGAAGAAAGGTCAAGGAGAATGAGGACAAAGGGAGAGTTAGAGAGCAGATCGTCACAGGTTTGAGTAGTTTCCATGCCTCTGGCTGATCTGAAGCCAGACTCATGATCATGGAGACAACCAACAGCTTTGGTGTGGAGGGTAAGCTGGGAGATAGCCAACTTCTCCAGGGGTTTGTCCAGGAAGAGAGCGATAGAGATAGGGCGATAGTTTGCCAGAATGGAGGGGTCAGCTGAAGGCTTTTTTTTTTTTTTAGAAGAAGGGGGTGTATAAATAAGTGCCTGAAAGGAGAGGGGAAAACTGCACTGGCGAAAGTGTGGTTACAGAGATCGGCCAAGGCTGGAACGAGAGAACCAATGTTGTCCTTCATGGTTCTATAGGGGCAGTGGGGGTCCCCATGCGCGTTCTTGTGTGTTATCCACTGGATTCTCTAGTTCCTTTAATATTCTGAAAAGTTCCTTAGAGTCATGTTGAGCTTCTTCTATACGTGCATCATAAGTGCATTTTTTTAGCCTTAACTGCTACTTTTCACACTTTAGCAGCCAATTTATAGGTTACCTTATCCACATCGAACAGTGTTTCTAGAGAAAAAAATAAGTTTCTTTTTGAGTACTCGGCATTCTTTTAATTCGGCGGAGAAACGGGTGTTATTTTTCCTACATGATGCAGCTTTTGTTTTAGAATTTGCCAGTGTATTTGTAGCCTCTCCCATTGCGTCATGCTAGGCTTTGGTCAGCTCTCCAGCTGTGTTCAAATGACGTAAATTAATTTTTAGTGCCAAAATCCAATCATGCATCATTTAAGGCTTCAGCTTCCTGATATTTCTTGACCTAATACAGGTTTTATTTACCAAAATGGTCTTTATTTTATGCACAAACAGAATAGAGCAATGCATTTAAAAAAAAAAAAAGTGGTCAGACCATGGATATGGGGTAATTATAGGTTTACTCCGGTTGGTGTTTTATGAGGTCATCCAGTGTAGCCACATCCATTTGCTGTGCCAGACCTAAGCTAGAGAGGACAGTCTCCAATTCCTCTAAGAGACTGAAGGCAACTGCCCTCCTGAAGGAAGAACCTTGTTAGTTTATTCTTTATAGTATGAGGGTTAGAATATCATTTGTCACAGGACAATGGAACTTTTGATTGGAAAAATGTTTTACCTGTTCCTTTAGTTTTAGGCAGGAAAAAACCCCTCTTAGAAATAGGGCAAGTGAGGTTTTCCCAACTAAGAAATAAAATTCTACAACCAAAACCATGCCACCTATGTGCCATCCCCCTCCTTCTATATCCTTACATAGGATATAAAATAAATTCCATTTCTGGTGGATTGTCCATAATCAATGAGAGAAAGCAGCTCATAAGAAGCTTGGCCTAGAGTGCAATATGGCATTGAAGGCTGATTTACAGGGCAGTTCCCTATACCAAACTGTATTATAGCAATAACAACCATGCTGGTGGGCTGGTCATGGCCCGGGGCCCAAGTTATCGGCCTCATAGTAACAAGGAATTACTGCTATTATCACCCCGTCTTCAAACTGAAACCCGGGGTGTTGACGGGAATGTATTTTGTTCAATGAACAGGATGCTTTCTTACCCAAGATAGCCACTGTAGAGATGAAAGGCGGGGCTCCATGCAGAGCCGCTCTTCCATTTCTATGGCAGCTGGGCACCCGGAGCGGCAGTAGCGGTTGGAATCAGGTAAGTGGGGTAGGAGGGCAGAGAGTGGAGGGACGGAAAATGGCAGCCTTCAGGTTGTTCGTAATGCAGACTTGAATCATGGGATTCAGTACAGGATCGCAGCAACCCAATTGGCTGGCTCCCTCGCCCCAGGTACTAATAAAACATTTGCATGGAAAAACGGTGGGCTCCAGTTTACAAAGAGAAAACATCTTGAAACGAGAGTTCACGCTGGCCCAGCAGGACTATTCATTTTCTATCTCGCCGACTCAAGAGTAATGAACGTTCCAATTGGCAACATCTTTCTCCTTGAACCAAGCCATTATGGGTTTCATTTCAGGGATAGATGAATGGGACGGACAAACGGCGACAACATTTTCATATTGTAATCATTAGGAGACTACCAAACTGGGCTCTGGCAAGAGAAAATTAGTTTCCTGTTGAAAATAAGTAATCAGAGGATTGATATTCTGTCTCACTTGTTCATCGGGTAGAACCATCAAAATCCCCTTCAGGTCTGGCAGATAACAATAATGAAAAGCAAGGTAGAGGAAAACTGTTGCCCACCTTTTTGTTACTCAACTTCAAATATTTTGTCATCAAACTTGTACAAATTTGCATAGCCCTTAATGCAAATCTATGGGGTCAGATACGGTTGCATGCCCCAAAAGCTGTGCAGTCCCAGTATTTCTAATGGAGCGTTAAAATCAAGCCAGAGAATGCAATACCCCTGTGAGCAAAGGATCTTTCCTGTTTAAGTTTGATGCAGGTGGAACATAGCTATGGGACCACACTGATTTACACCTCCCTCCAATCACCACCAATTACCCAGTAGCACCACTAACAAAAAATAAAGAAAAAGGCATCCAAGTTCCAGAGCCGGCTGCCCAAAGTCCATCCATAATTTATAGGCCTCAGTCTTGCTCAGTTACTTATTTACATTTATAAAGCGCTCGGCAGCCCTAAGGCATCGTGGCGCTGTTACAGGAAATTATTACTGGTTACAGAAAAAAAAAGCATACTTAGTTACATGACAGTGTGTTTGGATAGTTTGGATGTAATTGCAATTGCCTTCGGTGTAGTGGTTAATGATTTTAGCGTACCAAAGAAAAGGTTCCCATAAAAGGAAGTAGTGGTCAACATGTCGCAGCTTCTTCGAATTGCCCAACAGTGTTGTTAAAGAGGCACTCCCGAGCATACAGGGGTAGAGGTGCGATTTTTTGTGTGGAAGTAATAACACACTCTGTTGGGAGTGACAATGCTCTGCTGGTACCACTGATCTTAACACATCAGTGGAGCTGTGGGCACAGAAGAGCAGTGCAGCCTCCTCTTTGTTAATTTTCTATTTTTGTTGCAAGCGGTTTCCTGCTTTTAGGGAGTAAACCTGGCTGGTACGCCCGCTTCATGTGTAGCAGTTGAAGCTTACAGAACAGCAACAGTCAATAACTAATTACTTCATACGCCCCAAATGCGAGTTATCTATCGCACTCCACTAAGGCAAAAAAAGAAATGTGCATTTCCTTATCAAATTCCGGCTGCGGTTCTGTTGCTGCAATGTTACAACATTCGGCTTCCCTGCAAGGGAACACAATGATCAACTCTGAATCGGTATCCATGTTGCGATAAGTAATGTTTCAACGAGTGCCCCTCCAATTACTGCAGGCAAAGAGACGGATGCACCGTGATAAAAAGCAATTTATCCCATACCTTTTAGCTTGTTCAATTTGCAATGCAAGGACTGGAAGCTGGGTACGGTCTTGTTTTAGCAGAGAATGGTCCAGGGCATTCAGCCAGCAAGGAGTAGGGTTTGAGTGGGGTAGGGAGGCTTCCAGAGGCTGATGGGGAAGCCGCCTACCTCTGCAGCTCGATGGTGCGGCCCTCGGTGCGATGACGTAATTGCACCAACACCCACTGTCATCAGTGGAGGCCTCCAGGAAGAGGCGCTGCTGGGGGGTGGGGGGGCTGATGGAGCTATTTTAGTTGTAGACCCAGGTAGAAACAAGCTCAAGGGCTGCAGCCAAAAGGCTAGCTAACCCAGAGTCCCGACTGCCCGACATTAGCGTAGCCCCGGATCTTCTCCAGACCTAGCAACACCCGTGCCGCCAAGGTCCCCAATAAGGAGTTTGCATGGGCTGCAATGGTCTTTCCATTGCCGCTTAATGTCTTGCATTGCTGCAGTGTGGATTTCTCTTTGCTCTCCACTGCTGGCCCTGTGGCGTCGACGGCGAGGGACAGCAAGACCGGGAAGATCAGGAAAGGGCCGAGCCTGCAAGGCAGCTCACATTATGCCATTCAACCCCGCAGGCGCCCTACTCCTGGAGTGTCTCTTCAGAGCATCCTAAGGGGTAGTAAGCATTCCTTCAATTGGGTGGGACCATACATTAAGGACACCCCTGGAACACCAAGGCTTGGGAGTGCTCTCATGGGCAAGGAGAACACTATGCAGAAGGGATTGCAAGTGACCCCTAGAGCACCAAGGAGGTGAGGAGAAGCCACATTGGCCACCAAGAAACAGTGGGGTAGCAACAAGGAGGAACATGCCTTCCCACTAGATATGTTGCCCCACCTGTAATTTGACTTTTGTATGTGCTTGTGTCACTACACCTGCTGGGGCAGTTGCTTTCGGATTGGATGCGTGTCTTACAGCAAAGTGTGCTGGCCACAAAAATGGCCGAATATCACACCGCTCATCCTCCCCCTGGAAGGCAAGCTTGATGCCTTTTAGGTAACGATGAGAAAATGTTCGATCACTAACAATGTGGCATTGGGGCAGCTGCAAGTTGGTGATATAGACTGATGAATTTTATAAATGGGAAGCTGTCCAGAGCTACAGCAGGTCTGAACACAGAAGAACCTTTCACTGATGCATGCATTTCCATGTCATTTACTGTACTTGTTGCCATGATTCTCCCACTACTCTGTATCTCACTTATTTCATCAGTTGTAACACCTGTATGCAGTTATCCCTCTTTTACGTATGAATTTCCCTACCTATAATTTTCTGTAACATGAAGCTTAAAGTAAACTTGTAACCCTTGCGCCCAGTTACCTGAGTGTTTGGTGCGCCATACAAATAAACAAACAGGTCAACCTGGGCGGTGGAGCAGGACCCCGAAGCGTGGGACACCTTTTTGCTGAATGTTAAACGGGGTCTCTACAAGAAAAGGGTACACAGTGAGCACATTTGTCACATCTCTGTACAGTTCCAGGGCAGAAAGCATCCATTTTGTGACAGTCGTGGGAAAAGATGGGGCGCTGTGCGATGGGAAAGTAGGTATTTTTATTGAACCATTTTTGCTTGATCTAATTTAATTCAAATGTATTTGCTTGAATTGTTGCCAAAAAGTGTTCGGTTAGGCAATATTGGTAGGGGTGTGAAGGGTGTGGTAAGAACATTACATTTCTGGAGATGTCCCCCCACCCCACAGTCTTGGTGGCAGCTGAGATTGGATGAGGAAGCTGGGCAACAGAGATATTATTTTCTGGTCCGACAGTTGGTCCATTGTCCAAGTTCTGAAGAAAGAGCCAGTAGGGTGCATTGCGACTCACGCCTATAAAGAGCTCCCATCCTGCGCTTACAAGAGGTAAACATCTGTTGTTCGGTTATATTTGTTGGAGGGTCCAAGAATGTAAATGTGGATGTTTCGTCTCGTCTGAAGCGGGGAGCCTTCTCAGAGCTGGTGCCGGTTGCAGAAAGAGATGTCACAATTCCCGGAAATTCTGCAGAGCAATGGCATCCAGGACTGAAGGAGCTGGCGAGAGTCACTGGCCAAAAGATAGGATGCATTTCAGGATATTCTCAGATTTAAGTTCGACCAGTATGGCCGAGGGGCGAGCGTCACCGTTGGAAAGCCACATGCTACGCTATGCAGCCTACTGCTAACCAGGGGGGGGGGCAAACTGCAGCCTACTGGAGGGCAGGAGGGAAGAGTTATTCCAATGGCAGAAGGCCGATAGGGGCGCTAGGGGTAGAGGCCCACTAACATTCCAGGAGCGCCGAGTCCACCACTCCATGTCCATGAATGACATTAAATCATGCCATTCATGGCCTCTGTGGCTGCACTTGGAAGGTGCAGCAGGGAGCTCCAATGAGCCATCCCCACTGTACATGCGTAGTGCAGCTTCAGGGCAGGTGAGGCAAAGAAAGCAAAGTAGCGCTCACCGGGCTCACTTTACCCTTCACCCCGCCCCCTGTCCCGTCTCTCACACAGGCTGGGGTAGGGCCAGAATTTGCCGACCCCACCGCAGTCTGTAAAAGAGACTTGGCTACTTCCTGATGTCAAGAGCCGAGGGAGGGGCCTTCAGTCCCAGCCTTGGCCCTCCTCTCTCAGATCGTGAATCTAGCTTTGTTGCCGGAGGACGGTCCACCCCATTAGGGTGGTCCTTTCTCCGGCAGGAACTTGGAAAACGAAAGCTACTCCCCTGGAGCAGAGCAGCAGAGGCCTGTCCGGAAGAATAACGTACGGTAAGTGAATTCAATTATTAATTTTTGTACAATACAATACCTTTTCCAATTAGTTTACCAGGCACACTCCGCCTCATGTCTGCAAACTAATTAAAAAAGCAATTTTCATTTTACATTTCTTTTATTACTGACGTAGCTAATTATTAATTAGACGTGCGACCAACCTAGCTAATTTATAATTAAATTAGTTACGTTGGTAAAAAAAACGAAATGTAAGCACTTCCAATGGCGCTAGACACAAATTGCACCAGGCATGTGTGACATGTCCAACATTTGAGTGTAGGTAGTGAATACCGCCTCCAAGATGGTTGCCTGGGTAACCCTTCAGATGCTGGGAGAGATGCTAACTTCAGAGACAGTGGGCATGGACACACTTATTTGTGTGGGGTGCATCTAATTTCTTAATGGATTCTGTGGAGACTATTCTAATGCAGCTTCAATGTTACAAGCAGCTTACTCTCCCCATTAAGTCTGAAAGCAGCCACTTAATGACTGCTGCGAGAATGAGCAGTCGCCTGTCCCCCATCTACGCTTCCACTCACTCCACTCACGCCACTGACACGAAAATACTAACCCAACATCACGATTTCGAATGGCTAAAAATACAAAGGGAGGGGCCAGGCCTTCAGTACCAGTCCTTTCTTAAATAGTACAAGATGGCATATGCGCTTCATATGCCATCTTGCACTATTTAAGAAAGTATACCTCTATGCACTTACTGTAACTAGCGCCCTGATGCCTGAGGGTTTGATGCGCAGCCATCAATGCAAAAATAAATAAATAAACCAATGAAATGCTCATGTTAGTAAGTGTCTGCACATTTTATCATGTGTCCTGCTCGGTCTGGAAAATGTGACCAATGGAGACTAGAGACAACTAATACTTAATATATTCTTTCCTTACAGAAAGAATGTTCCCTTCAAAATGGTTTGCGCCTCTAATGGTGTTGCTGGGGGGGGGGGGAGCATAGGGAAAAAAGTATTTACCAAGACAGATCGGTGCCTTTGTACTTCCTAAAAATGAAATACTGCCGGTAGGCGTCTGCTACAGTTTGACCTGGGCTAAAATGTTGCCTAGCGTTTTGATTGTGCATATTTTCTTAATGAAATATGCTATACTCAATTGGAAGCTTTCATTTTGTTTCGTAGATGCAATATTGGTTTAATGTTGATTGGTTTGACAAACAAGATTGGGGAAATTCAGCTAGAAGGGCATTTTGGTGCAGCCAGTTTGGATGCATTTTTTCACTGTGGCATGCATTTTGGTAAAGCCAACAGGAGTATGTTGTGAGGGTACTGGCATAAATTGGCACAATCAGCGTGGACATATTGTCTTATAGTATCATTATTGGCATTATGCACAAAGCAAACATGCGTACGCTCTTATATGCGAATACTGGCATATATTGGTGCAGCTAGTATGGAAATGTATGGGTACAGCCAGAGTGAAAATATTTTTCTACTTGCACATATTGTGGGCAAAGGCATCATGAAAACCCTGTCCACATCAGTGATTTGCATCTATTGGATTTTTTTTATGAGTTACCCTACAAAACCCAATTGCAACTGTTCCGCTTTTTACCCAATTTTTGTAAAAAGTGTCGTCTAAAATGCTCCATTGTCACCCATTATTTTAAAAAAATTTACTTTTCCCCTTCCCGCAGGGGCGTGATCGGTGGAGGGAGTGGTCAGAGTGATGAGGGTGGGGTTTGAGCGATGGAGCCCTAGCTCAGGTCCAGCATCAACCGATTACCCAAAGGAACCACATGAAGTGCAGCTGTGCGGAGTTGAGGAGTTCAACCTGCAGGAGAGAGCGTGTTGGTGATTTGCATATAAGCAAAGGGCACTTTGGGAACAAAAGAATGACAATGCATTCTGTATTTGATGTAGGTCTTTGACAGTGATTCAAGCAAGAAACCCTTCTGAGCAACTAATGTAAACTGGGTTCGTTGATCAATTAAATTTGTCACAACACTCCCCCTAACAGTAAACGTGTATAAATCAAAAGCCATGGCTTCAAGGCTTGGGCTGTTCTGCCTGGTCCACCCACTTACCAGACCGCGCACACACGCACATGAGAAATTGCTTGCAGTTCTTATGGATGACAGATTTGGTAGACTCAGCTCCAGGGGTATGGGCAGGAAAAGTGATCGACAAGACCAAATTTGCGGCCTACACCGCCCCTTGGTGCAGGTATTCTGTGGGAAAAAGGGGGTCCATCAGAGAACTGGGAAGGGCACAAAGGGGCCATTGGAGGGCATGGCGGTCATACACAGACTGAAAAAGGGATGCAGTGCTCCCACTTGCCGGTCAAATAGCACAGCCAGATGAGCACTCATTCTGACATCTGTGCATAGCCTGCTGATGCAGGTTCGATTCCCTGCAGGGCCAGGATAGATAACATCAACTGTTATTTCAGTGCTTGGATACCTGGATTCAGGGTTTGGAATGCTATATTAAAAAAAAAAAAAAGAAGGAAAAAAAGAAGAAAAAAAAAGGACTCCAGTGGCAGCAAACCGTTAAATTCCAGCAGAAAAACGGCTGGCTACAGTGAAGTGAACAATTAGCATACATCTATAATGCATCAAATTCATACGTTTCTGTCTGGATGCAATAGCTCACAGTACATTGGGGCACGGAATAAGCACACAGCGCAGAAGCAGTAAGGCGGTCCTCCTACCTGGATTCCATTGGGGTAGATCTCGCCCTCGCCGATGGAGTCCACCAGGTCCTCTTCGTCCAGCGTGGCCCGCTTGTACGTCGACATCTGCAGGGTCAAATGGAGAACAGATTCCCTTAGCGTCTCCATGACTGGACAGGTGCGCAGACGGCGCCGGCATGAAGGAGGTGCGCTCGGTGCGAGGCACCTGTCTCCTCAGACTTGAGCGGGCTATTTAGCAAAGCCCCTGCCCAGAGCGGCCGCGCATACTGCCGCCTAGCATCGCGCCCCGCACCCCAGCCCGGCGGCTCCTTCCAGCAACCCCTCTCCTTGCCAAAAAGCGTCCCCGGCCCTTGCAAGCAAACAGGCAGCAGCACCCGGGACACAAGGCCCCGGGGCGCCCTGACCAGGTTATATAAAACACATTTCTCAGCACTGCCAAGTCGAGAACACGCTCTGCGGGCGGATTGGGTTACTGAGCGGAAGGAGGCAGCCCACCCACAGCCCCGGCGGCCTTGCCGGAGCTCGCTTTGGGGACCCAGCCTAGTGCGGTGCTTCCTTAAGTTTGGAACGCTTCAGCTGTGCGAGCGTCTCGGTTTGAGAAAACACACTCGGCTCAGGAAGCATTGCAAGGCCGTGGCGTTTGCAAGACTGCATTCCAGGGTTAGGCAAAAGGAGGCCAGGCTTCTCTAAAGCAGTCCACCCGGTTTGCCCTTCCCTGTCAATCATCTGAAAACTCCACCCCCATCCAACACCCAGTGTTCCAAACCCCGGCCACAAAAGCTGCCCGAGGCCCCGGCAAGTCTGGGGGGCGGGTCCTACCGGTCTACAACATTGCATCCGCTTTGGGGTTGCAGATGTCGGACCCTTCTACCAGCTGGAGTGTTAAGTCTTTTCCAACACTCTAGCACCCAGTGGAAGTACCTGCAGCTCTGGGAAACATCTTGGTACTGCGTGTGGCGGAGAAGGGGAGGCAGCTCCCATGCAAGCTTCCAAGGGACTCTGGTCTGTCTGTTGAAGGACCCCCACACTACAAGGCCCCAGATAGCAAAAACCCTATGGGAGGCAAGAGGGGGGAGTAAGGGTGAGGAGGGGGGGGTGGGTAATTAGAGCAGTGGATTCCCACAGAAACAATAACTTTAGCTTTCCAAAATGTTGCCTAGATCTCCGGGGTCTGCTGTGGTATCCGCTTAAAGAGGATTTATCTGGAGCCCCGGCCACCACGTTTTCCGTGAAACAAATGTTCTTGAGTGAGATTTGAGAAGTAACCAAAAATATACTGCCCACCCTGTAACCAGAGGATTCGTTATGGCGTCTCCATGGGTGGGTATAGGATCCTCAAACTTTATGGAGGGTTTTAAGTGTCTGGGGCCCTGGCAGCCCATGATTAATCCTGGATGCCTGGGGTGACGTGGCTCCAAAGAATGGCAAAGATGCCCGAGATCACATCGCCCCATGTTGAAGGCCCTAGATTTCCAAAGCCCTCACCACTCAAGGCGTTCCCCACCAACTATCAACCTGAGCTATCTCGCTTTTACTACAGTAGGTTTTGGCTATAGTGCCTTATTCACTAGCAGAGTACACGCCCAGTATTTAACACCGGCTCCATGCTGCAACCGTAGGGCATGAGACAGGAGAACGTCCTGTTTGCTCCCAGATCAGACCCAGAGAACCATTCTATTGGTTTGGCCTGGAGTTAAAGGCGAGCTGCATGTGAACGAGCTGATCACTGTCTTGGCAGACCCTCACCAAATGGACACAAGCATAGGCCTGTCATTCCTTGCCAGGGTGCAAAACACTTAATGACACCGTTCAACCAGTCAGCGTGCATCACTTACCGTTCAGGAGTAGAAGTTGGACTTTCAGAGACTGGTGAAATGATGTGTGGGAAGTAAAGTGTCATGAGGTGGGAAGCGGGGGCACCCCTCAACTAGGTCCGGCTGAAGCTCTGTGGGGAGCCTATGTCAACCTGATGGTGAGGGGTGCCTTGCTTAGAGCGGAAAGCAATCTGAGGCACCCGTGGGGGGGCAAACGCTATATTAGAGATAAAGATAAGGTTAATAGCCGCCAATTAACACTAGATGGCGATCCAACAGGGAGATGAAACACTGATTGCCAGCTGAACAGCTATAAATAGGGGCTATGAATTCTTTGTAAGCAAGTGGCCGACGTGGCGAAACCAGTGTTGAAAGGCAACAAGGTGATAACACTTCTGTTTTCCCCCAATGGAAGTGACAGCCGAGTGGGCACAGCAAACGCAGCTTGTAACGCGGGCGCAGCAAAGCGCACACTAAGCCTTAGAATGCAAGTAATATATAATGTGGCTTTCACGCTGCGGCGTGGGAGTGGACATGGCCTTTAATGGCCTGCCCGGGCTAAGCTAGGCTTGAGTGAAGAGAGGGCCTCAGCTCGGGCTCTCCCGACAAAAAAAATATGTCTGCAGTTAGTTGAACAGGCATATGGTCTCTTTCTTATTTTAATGTTGGCGGTCTCTTGACGTAACAAAAAAAAAATGGGAAAAAGGGTGCTGCCATTAAAATAGAAAAGGGACTACGTCTCTGTTCAACTCAGTGTTTCCCCCCCCCCCCCCCATCAAAGCCCGAGAAGTTGGTTGGTGAAGGCAGTGATTGCACAAACACGCCCAGGAGGAAAGACTGATTGTGATTGGTCAATCTGTGTTTCCTGGGTGTAAAAGGATTATAGTGTTGCGTTATTAGACTGCTGACTGGCAACATGGGGACAGTTGTTGGGCCCTCCCCAGAACCCCCCTGAGGCTCAAGGCCCCTTTCATTTGAAAAGATTCACGCTCTGAAACACTTGTGTACAAGTGCGATACAAATAAAATATATCATAGGCCCCAAAGCCGTCTCTGCCCTCAACTGAAAGCGGTCCAAAAGTTGAAAGCTGGGGAAGGAGATCAAAGAGTCTATTTCTTGGATAGGATTTTAATATGGCGAGCAATAGGGGCCACGGGAAGAATAACTGCTAATATTTAAGACAACCTTACTGGAGAACAAAATAGCAGGCACTAAACAGACTAGATCCAAGCATACTAGAAGCAGGCTTAATATTTTAGTGATGTACCCCAAGATCCTGTGGCTTTGCAGCTCGGACCAAGCATTACAAATGATCAACCAACACTCGTTGTGTATCCAATCTCTTGGGTCAATCATTTGTTTTCTTCACATTCAGTAGGCATTTGCTTGCCATGTGTCACCGAGAGAGGAGAGAAGCGCTGCCATGCAGGGGCAGGATCATGGCGGAGTGTTCCCATCTGACCGACAGTCAGTACCTCAGCCTGACCAGGCCTTTCCAGCTCACTTTCAGCTCAGCCACATTGTCCGGACTTGCATACAGAGTATGGGCCACACAGGTGACGGATGACCCCAGCATTAAAACCACACAGCGGAACGCCACCTGAAGGCAGGCTATAGCAATCGGGGGACAATGCAGGCGGTAACACAGGAAGGGGGATTGTGGCAGCTTAACCTGGGATGGATGATAAGAGTCAGGGACAAGGAGCGTTCGCCTTAGTAAATCTGAATACAGGGTTTCAATGTATTGGGTTTGGGGGGACGGGGTTATATATGTGTTAGGATCCTCAAAGCGCAATCAAGAACATGTGCTGGATGGTACATGAATTGGGACCACTGGCTGTAGGCAGGCTTGGGGTGGATATTTTCGCCCATGTCTAGTGCCAATGTGGAGGTGACAAGAGGTTTGAGTAATCCTCAAAAGGCGTACTGGCCAAGTCCTAGCCATTGCTTTAGCCTCATAGTGAAAACAGAGGTTGTAAGGCATGGTATGGGATTCCAACGGAATGGGGAGCTGCTCCAAACCCCATTTCCAATGACCCCCCCCTCCACCTCCTCAACTGAAGCAACATAGACCGGTCAGGATGCACACCCAAATCTTCCGACCCGACTGCTGCTTATAAGGTAGGTCTAGCAGGGACATGGTGCCTCTTACACCAGATGCTTCACCATCTCCACTAACCACCCCCCAAAGAGGAAACCATCCCACACTTTCTCCCTCGTTGAAGGCATCAGCAGAAGACCCATTTGAAGACGAATGCAGCTGTACATTATAACTCTTTTCAAAGCAAGTTAATTGTACCTTCACTCAGGCTCGGACTGGCCAATAGGGCAATACCCAAACCAAAAATAAAAAATGCTGAAGTGGGCCAGTTTTTTGGCACACGTGGACCAGTTTGATAAATTACTTCACCATGTCACTAGTAGTTTTGACCAGTGTAATAGAATACATATATTTCTCAAAATGCACAATTTGTATCACATTTGATAAAAAAACACCTCATTGGGTACTACTCAAACAGTGTCACAAAAGGAATGAATTGGCATTTGCAACTGTGGGACACTTTTTCCATTGGTGCCCGAGACAATTTTATGCCCCAGTCCGACCATGCCTTCACCCACTGTCGCACTGCAGCTCATGCCAAAATCACCAGAGTGGAATGACACTTTCGAACCTTGCCATTCAATCAGACGCGGACACAATCCATGCTAAACACCAAGGAACTCCAACCTCTCCCATCTGTCTTCAATCATCTCCCATGGACACCTCATCCTATCCAGCACCTTCAACAGAAACACTCCCACTACAAAGAAGCTGCAATCCAAAACATGTTCAAGCAAAGCAGGTTCCTAGCGCTATATAAATGCTAAATTATTATTTTTTTTATTATTATTAGAGATCAAACAGCAACCCTGTGTAATCCAAGGATTTGAACCCAGTCTACAAACTGCCAATTTTGGGTAAAAATAACAGAAAATGGAGTCTAACCAGCTCAAACAATTCTTCTTTATCAACCCACTCCGCAATATTTCACACAAACCGGTAGGGTTTCATGTGATCTTACTGAAATGATTTCCAACTAATGAATTACAGGAAAAAAATAAACTATTTTTCGGGGGATATTGGGGGTGGTGATCCCCCAAACCTCCTGTTTCCCCACCATGCGTGTTACCCCCACCTTGAAACTGCCCCGCAACACCTTTTAAAACCTTCACCCCACCCCCTTTTTTATATAATTCAATGGTTATCATTTCGGTAACATCACTGGATACCACTGGTAGCTGATGCACCTGGCATGTTCACATTATCCGTAACTAACAGTGCAAACATCAGACACATGCCAGCCGGGCTTTTACTTCCCCCACAGTGCTGAAATAGGCCTGCACAATTGCCAACGCTTCTGAAATGTAGCTGCACTAATCCTCCTATACTAGTCAGCCACATTCTGCACTACAGACCAAAAAAAATCTACTCATGCCCTAGACTACATGGCAAATGGATCAAATTCTACCAGATCTACAGCCCAACAAGTGGGTGGAAAAATCTTCCTCAGCGCCCTGATGCCCACAGGTTTGGTGCGCTATACAAATAAATAAAGATTTGCAACAGGCCCCAGCCCCCTCGTAGCTATGCTTTAGTGCACATATGTCACCCACATGGCATGCTCAATGTCAGATGTGGTTATTAGCCATGCATTTTGAACACTACACTAAATCTATAACAAACATTGCCAAAGCCGAAACAGCCTTTGCACTGCAGAGCAACCTCATACCACCTAGGCACAGCCATCATTGAACCAAACAGCCTGACATGCCCAGGTGCGGAGACATATGCCAGGTGCAACCAGCGACCAGCATTTGCCTGTACACATCCATAATATGGTGAAGTAAAACCTTTCACAGGTACAAGCATCATGTGCAATATGAACCTTCAGGTCCAGGTGCTGGCATTTCATGCCAAATTAAGTTTTGTTGCCAACCTACAGCCATTGTTGGCCAGCTATAGGGCCATATGCCTGTGCACTGCTTTTATAACAGGCAATGTATTTATTACCCAATTGCAAACTCATATTCCCAGCTGCAGCCACATTAGATCCAGTGCTGCCCCATGGCCAGCTACAGCCGAACATGTTCAAATACAGTATCACTGCCGCCATTTTCCCCAGTGCTGCCAAACAATACCATGACAAGCAACAGCAAGGGAGGTATGATAAGTCCTTTATAACGCGCCTGTACCCAAGTGTTTCTAGGCAAGACACGGAAGGGAGGAAAGAAAGAGGACAAAACTAAGCCATGTGTCATCCAGATCATGCAAGTGCAGGGGGACGGGGGAAGTGAAGCGCTGGGGGGTGGTGGAAGAGAATGCAAGATAACTCATAAGTGGTTGGGAGGCTTGAAGGCAATGCAGGGGCAACTGGTCATGCAGGAGGCTAGTTTCGTAAGTTCAGTGGGTGGACAGGAAGTGTGTGTATATATATATATACACATATAGCAGGGAGGATGTTCCAGAGGGAGGCCCGGGCCGAGGACAGAGATCTACCTTTGACTCTCTGCTTGGAGAAGCGTCGGACCATAAGAGAGTTGGAAGTGGATGAGTGGAGGGCTCAAGAAAGGAAGATGCTTAGGCAGAGAGGTGGATGTAGTGTGGTACCTGACCCCAGAAAACATTGTGGACGATGCAGAGGATTATGAACTCGAGTCTGGCAGCCACAGGGAGCCAGTGAAGAGATTTCAGGGCTGCAGAGGTATGATCCCTGGGCTTGAGGCCAATGACAAGTCTTGTAGTCCTACTCTGTATTAGTTGTAAAGGGTGAAGAGTAGAGGCAGGCATATTTTAAAAGAGGCTGTTGCAGTAGTCCAGCCTAGTGAGGACCAGGGCTCTGGAGACAGTGGGCTTCTGGGGGGGAAAGTGAGAAAAGGAAGCATACCTCTGAGTAGGTACAGCTGATAGTGTGACTTTTTTGAGATGTCAGTGGTGAGGCGAAAAGGAGAGGGTGGCGTTGAAGATGCCACCAGGGTTCTTAGGGTCGCAGGAAGGTGCAGGTAGAGGGCCCCGGGTGGGTGGCCAGAGTGACAGAGGACAGGCGGGAGAAGGAAGAAGAGATTGTTGGAGGCACACCATTCCTTTGTAGACGGTCAGGTATGAGAGAAAGAGCAGAAGAGGTTGAGGGGAGCCTGAAGGAGAGCTGGGCGTCATCCGCATAACACTGAAAGTTAGAGTAGAAGTTAGAGATGCAGTGGCCTGGGGGTGCCAGGTAGTGGTTAAAGAGCCAGGGAGAGAGGTTAGATGCCTGTGGAACACAAGTAGAGAGAGATAGAGGAGAGGAAGGACCCAAGTTGGACCTGGGAGGGTCGATCAGAGAGAAAGGATGTCTCCAGGTGTCCAGAGATACCCAGGTTGTCACAGACGATTGAGCAGGATGGCGTGGTTGACTGTCGAAAGCAGAAGAAAGATCAAGGAGAATGAGGACAGAAGAAAGGTTAGAGTCAAGATTGGAGAGCAAGTCCTCACAGGTGTTCAGGAGAGCAGTTTCTGTGCTACTGGCTGCTCTGAAGCCAGACTGGTGGTCATGGTGACAACCAAAGATTCAGTATGTAGATTAAGCTGGGAGATGGCCAGCTTCTCCAGGAGTTTGCCCAGGAAAGGAGTGATGGAGATTGGGCGATAGTTTGCTGGAGAGGAAGGATCAGCAGACGGTTTCCTAAGAAAGGGATGCACAAGTGATTAAAAAGGGATGGGATGGTTCCAGTGGCAAAAGAGCGATTATAGAAATCGGACAGAGCTGGAGCAAGGGCATCGATGTGGTCCTTAATGGTTCTGGAGGAGATGGGGAGCACCTGCTTTGACTTGACAAGACGTTCATAGATTGCACTTGTCTAGAAACATTGCCAGGAGTGAACAGCGGAAAGGAGGAGAAGGGAACAGGAGAAACTACTAGAAAGAGGCCTGTGGTGGTAGAGGAAGAGGAGGTAGAGAAAGAATGGACAGGATGTCCCGAGTTTTAGTGATGAAATGAGATGCCAAAGCTGTGCAAAGGGCCTGGGAGGGAACAGGAGAGGTAGAGACTGCAGCAGGATTGGCCAGCTCCTTGTAGATTTTGAAAAGTTTGTCTGAGTTGTTAGAGGCTGCCGAGAGGCGGGTTTGGATGTAGGCACTCTTCATAAAGAGGACAGAAATGCCTTAGCGAATACAGAGCGCTCCCCCAATTGGATACCCTTGGTCTCAGGTGCTTTCCAATGCAATCTAGGCAGCACACACAAAGAGTGACCAGTGGCACAGGAACATCACAATGAGGCTTACCATGATGCATGCCAGTTTACCTGTGGAACCTTCCGGGGGAGGAGTTGGGGATGCATGTGCCGAAGGGAAACACATTCCATTGTATTATGCAAACCATTGTCTCACAGGTACAACCATCTGCAATCTGGATGGGAGGAAAAATAGAAGCCTCAAAAGGAGGCTTGTATCCCAGATCACATACCTAGACTATGCATAAAAATTTCAGAAATTAACATGCTGCAAATCCTAGAAAGATACAGGAATTGTTTTTTCCAACCTAATCTAATATTGGCAAAAAAACGTTGCATCAAGCACTTTTTAAATATTTGCACCTGTACAAAGTGGTGTAAGACTAAAACCCAAACTAGTACCATCCTGCATAGATGCGCACACAAGACCCAGCAAACAAGCAGGTTCAGTGTAACATGAACAGAAACATGTGAACTGGCCTTCATTAAAAAAAAAAAAAGATTTTCCAGGAGACTTGTGACTGGGAAAACTGAAGCAGCGACATTCATGCATATTAAAAAGGAAATATGAATGACTATTCTAGACAATATAAAATCTTCAACATCAATATGCACATTGATTATTTCGATCCAAAAAGACAAAACAATTCTTAGAAAAAAGTTTGAAACAGAACAATAAACATTGTTGTCTCTGTAGCCATCGACTAGAGTTGCCATCAGAGAAAACATAGGACTATTATTGTAGCACTGGGTTTAACTCCAAAATGTTGTACACTATGACAATATTCTTTTCTAGCTTGAGCATAGATGGAATGTTTTGTCAGGGTGACAGGATTACAATCATTTAAAGAACTTAGGCTCAGGAATGTATTTCTTTTTAGAATGGTGGGGCAGTAACACCTAACTGCCTCATGATTCTCTAGAAATCAGGTCCATCCTCCCAACACCGCAGTTCAAGATGTTCATTAAAGAATAGATTTCAATTACTCCATTGACTAGGGCAGACAGCAATCACAAATTCAATTTGAGATTTCTTATGCAGAGATCCCAATTGCTGGGGGAAGCCTGATGGTGAGACTACAGCAGGGTTTCAATTACAAGCATCAATCAAAGCATGTATGCCTTGTACTTTATTCCCCCTTCAGTGACAGCTTGTAAACAGTTTTGCCCCGAAATACGTTTAATTACTTGCTGGAATTTAATTAAATCTTGTAACATTTGTTTGAAAGACAAACCAGAAGCAATTACGATAATCCCAGAGTATTTAAAGAGCCAGGAGCGGTCTGGACATCAACCCGTTCTAGGCAACTCGTCCAGACAAGCTCTACCCTTCAGTCTGTCCACCTTCTCCCAAAATTCCTTACAGGCAATCTGGTTCCATCTTGGGAACAACCTCTACATTTAGTTCTCTCAGAAAGGCCTTCTTAAGGAGAATTTCCATCAGCTACTTCCAGTTGGAACCCCAATCCACTTTTCTCCCGTCGAGGGGACGCTCTTCCTCTGCAGCGTTTCTAAATGCTCCTGCCTTTCTCCATGTGTGTTGGAGTTGAAATACCCAGTAAACTCCACCTATACATCATTTAATATGGCAATTTCAGAATTGACAAAACCTGTGATCGGTTCCCTTTCGTAAACTCTCCTCCGCTTTGCTTCAAATTGCCTTGAATTCTCTTTGTCACAAGTGGATGTGTAAAACCTATGACGTAGCCCTACCCGTAGAAATCTGAAATTAACATTCAAATTAAATCAGTCTTTTGCCTTAAATTCCTGGTATGGATGCCATTAATAAGAATTGCATAGTCAGATTTGCAAGAATTCATCCTTCATGTGTATGTTGACTGCAAGCATAACAGTGATTAATATAAGCAAACTGTTAATAAACACGTTAAGATATCCTTTCTACAGGAATGATATTCGTCAGGTTCGACAAAATTCAAAAATTTATTTTTCTTCGGCAAAGGGTTCATAAACGAATGTCGAAAGGAAATTTCCTATTTATCACTTATCAAATGATTTTTAATGATTTTTGCTGTGAAAATTTTTACTATAAAATCCAACTTAAATTACGTGCGTGTTCATCAATTTGTATCAGCTTAATCCATCTGCTGAGATAGATATTATGTGAAATACAATGGATCATTTTAATAGGATGCTTTAAATAAACAGATTGCTCTGTTCAATGCCACCATTCAGAATGCATTTTATTGCTCGAACTGAACCTTAACCTATTGCTAGGACCACGAAAAACCAGAGTTTGGAATACATTTTGAATTGTTTTTGTATTTTACGCACATGCCTTTGTTCTGGATGAATACACGTTTCCATTAACCTCTTTAATGTTTGGCTTGCAGTGATGCAGAATGGGGCCTGCAAATTTCTCGTCTGAAGAGGGCCATGTTCTGCATAAACATACACTTTAGATGAAACAAAATTCACAGCTTTAGGTTCACAGTACATAACATATATGTTAGATAGGTTGGGTTCTGTGTGAAAATGTCCCCAGTAAAATGTAGTCATGTGAAAAAGTAGTCATTAAATAAGTCATTTAAAAAAATGTAGTCATGCAATGTAAAGTGTGAACATGTTGCCAGTGAGAAGGTGGCCAAAAAAAACTATTTTTAAATACAGAAAAGTACAAGTCTAACCCTTACAATGACCGGACCCACTAATAAAACCCCCACAAACACCTAACGTCATTCCCAAACCTTACCTTAAATCTACTTAAACCCTTATTCCAGCCTTATCACTTAACTAACACCAACCCCTCAGTGCACTGCAGTCATTTATTTGCTTGTTACTCAAAACACCAAATAAATAGAAAATGAACAGTGCACCCAACTCCAACCAGATCGCCAATAATTCAATTGCCCTTGTCCTAGCACAAACCCTTACTCTAATCTTTATCATAGCCGTACCCTAACCACAACTCTAAAACGTACCCTTAACAAGAAGAAAAGCTCAGCAGGCAAATCACTCGCTGCTGTGTTCTGTGTGTGATCCGTACGTCGCATGTTCGAATCCTGGCAAGGTCGACACATTATTTGAGCCAGCCTAAGGTCATTGTGAGTACCAATATGGATTGGATAATATCTTTATAACAAATGTATCTAAAGCGGTTTGAATAGAAGCGCTATATAAATGACAATTTACTATTATTACCCTAATGCTTACCCTACACAAACTAGGTTTATCCTAACCCCTTTCCTACACCAACATCACCAGCCCTCTCCAATCTCCCTATCCCTTTCTTTAACACTTAGCCAAAACCATTATTCTATTAACCCTAGCCTTACCATAACCCCTACCTTAACCCTAACCCATGGAATCACAAGCCCACTAAAACAGAGCAGCACTACATTTCTGGCTACTTTTCAGCTACATTCTTTGGACACTTTCAGCTTGGTAATTTTCCCTGCAGAGGTATTTTCACTGAATGTGTTGGCAACGTTTTTACTGGATACCATAGATTGTGTCCTAGGAAACAAAAATGACTATTTACCTTGGCCCAATTTACAATTACATTTTAATACTAAAAGGTTCTGTTCATGAATATACTAAACCTCTCATGAGATGTACAACTCATACCCTGTTCATTTCCTTGTAGAATAATAAAATACAAGATCTGCTCTCCAAACGTGACTAACATTCCCTCTGTCCTCATCCTCCTCGATCTCTCTTCTGCCTTCGACACGGTCAACCATACCATCCTGCTCAACCGTCTGTGAAAACTTGGGTTTCACTGATCAGGCTCTGGCTTGGCTGACCTCTTTCCTCTCTTATCGACCCTCCCAGGTCCAGTTTGGGTCCTTCCTATCATCTTTCTTCCTCTCTACCTGTGGTGTTCCCAGGTGTCTAACCTCTCACCCTGGCTTTTCAACAAATACTTGGCAACTCTCGCCCACTGCATTGCCATTGTCTGCTCAAACTTCCAGTGCTACGCTGAACACACTCCTAATTTTCAGGCTGCCCTCGGCCACCTCTCCCTCTCTCATCTCTGATTGCCTGCCATTCAAGATTGGTGTCCCGCCAATGATCTTTGTCTGAATGCCAGCAAGACGGAGATCCTCCTCATCGGCACACCTTCACCATCCTTTCCCCTCACTCTGGCCGGCTTCCCTTGGCCCTCCTCCTACCCCCACCTGCGAGGCTAAAAACCTCAGGGTCATCTTTGACTCCACCCTTTCCTTCTCCGCCCACATCTCTGAGGTCTCTAAAAAGTCAAACTTCCTACTGCACCTCCTCAGAGGTACTCTGCCTTTCCTCTCCTTCCCCCAGAAGCTCATGGTATCCCAAGCTCTGGTTCTCTCTAGCTTGGACTACTGTAACAGCCTCTTTCTAAATCTACCTGCCTCTACTCTTCGCCTCTGCAACTAATCCAGAACAGGACTGCAAGACTTGTCCTTGGCCTCAAGCCCTGGGATCGTATCTCTCCAGCTCTGAAATCTCTCCATTGGCTCCCAGTGGATGCAAGGATTAAATTCAAAATCCTCTGCATTGTCCACAAGGCTTTCTGGGCCCAGGGTCCAAAATACCTTCAGCTATCCCTCTGCAAATACCTCCCCTCTCGAGCTATTCGCTCCTCTACCTCAGGGTCAGTCATTTTTCAAAGAAACGAGCTGTAGAATGAGAGGGTTGATCTCCGTCTTTGGCTGGGGCCTCCCTCCCACTATAATACTTGAGGAGAACCTTCTCCGGTTCCGGAAGCACCTCAAGACCTTCCTCTTTTCTTCTGCCTTCGCTCCCCCCTCTCCCCTGCTGATCTGTTCTTTCTTGGCACCATGCACCTGGCCACCCTCTGTCCTCCAGGCCCAGGTACCTGCTCACCCTGCCACCCTCCCGCACTGCCTCCGGGCCACCCCTTGCACTGGGGTCTGCATCTGTACCCATACAGCCCCCCCCCTGTTTTCTTCCTGCACTTATCAGACCTACCCTGTCTGCTGCCTTAAACCTAGCACTTGCAAATTTCTGGCTGCACTACCACCGTTTGTTGCCTTTATTATTCATTTATTATTAATCTGTTTCTCCTCTGCTACGCACTTTCAACTTCTCCCCCCTTCCATGCACTTTTCCCCCTCCCCCTCTCCCATGCACTTGCACGTTCTCAATGTCACTGGGCCTAGTAAGATCGCTGTTTTGTTCTCCCCTGTTCCCCTCCCTTGCCTTGTCGCACTCTGAAACACTTGTGTACGAGCGCGATAGAAATAAAATATCAAAGTACACATTTCACTACAGTACCCTTTACAGGTCCTCATAAATACAGCTGCACATTTGCCTTATCCAATTTCTTTTTAATCAAACGTGGTTTTTGTTGAGGAGGCCACCAGGGGGCGCACAGGCAATGGCTGCCTGAGGAGTTCCCGCCGAGGCTGGGCCTTTTCAGGGGATTGAGTGCCCCCCCCCCCCCCCAACACCTCCCCGAGCGAGCACAATGGGTGGCAGGAGCTGGTGAACCCTCCGTGACGCCCCCGCTCGAAGGAACGGACCTCCAACTCCGACGGCGCTGGATGTTAAGGAGCCCTCCGCAACGAGAAGGTCGGGGTGACGATCCGGGCCACCCCTGGCCACGGTGGTGGAAGGCGAGTGTCAGAGGGGTAGCGCTCCCCAGCACACCCTCAAGGGCCCATTAGGCCACAACAGACCACACAGCTGGTGGTCAGCACGGACGGACGGAAGACCCCACGAGCTCCCGCTCTCGCGAACTGAAGAGCGCCTTTGGCGTTCTCAACTTCATTGGGCCCACGGCCTACCCTGAACCAGCAAGCGGCCCGCGACCCAGGTGAGAGGCCCCCGTCCTCGGTTGGCGGGGCGAGTGCCCGCCTGGGGGGCTGCTCCACCCCCAGCACAGGATAATTCACAGTCTACAAACCCCACTGGTGAAACGTGAACCTGTCTGGCCCCGGGGCGGCACGGCATTCCCCCCAGAGGCACCCCCAGACTGCAGCGGACCCCGCGACAGGGGACCAGTAACACCCCATGAGCTGGAAGAAGACCCTACAAACGTTTCGCTTCCAAGAAACAGATCACTACTGAGGTCCCTACTCTCTCCGGAACCATGGCCCACCCTGAACCCGCTGGCCACCCGGAACCATGGCCCACCCTGAACCCGCTGGCCAGCCCGCAATGACGATTGAAAGAAGTTTTGCCTCCATCCTCCAGGAGATTAGAGAAATGAGATCTGATATCGCCCAGAAGTTCGAGAAATCGGACCAAAGAGTCGACAAAATCGAGGACAGGGTCCTACAAGTGGAAAACTATCAATCGTCCTCTACATCTCTGGAGGTCCAATTCGGCACACGGCTCACGGCTCTGGAAAAGAGGGATGAAGAGAGAGCCAGGTTAATGGACGACTATGAAAATAGGGAGAGGCGGAACAATCTTAGGTTCTTTGGGATCCCAGAAACGGAGGGCGAAACGGAGAGGGAGTTGACCCGAATGGTGAGAGACATTATCACTCTCCTGTTTGCAGAAGAAATGACAACAGAACTCACGTTTGACCGGATGCACAGGCCCGGGGGTAGGTCGGGGAGCCCCAGATCGGTTCTGGCCTGTTTCCGATATTACACCGAAAAAGCCAAAGTTCAGGAGGCTGCGGGGAAGGCGGGGACGATAACTTACAACGGCGCCCAAATCTCTATTTTTCAAGATCTCTCAGCTTACACCCTTGCCAAACGAAGGATGTGCCGCCAACTAACACAACAACTGAAAGAGAAGGGTGTTCGTTACAGATGGGGATATCCTTTCTCCCTGTCTTTTGAATACTCAGGCCAACGCACAACTCTGGTAACGGAAGAGGACATCAAGGGTGCTATCGAGGACTATGTGGGTGAACCCGCCCCCAGGAGGGGGCCGGTAGGCCCAGAAGCGCTCAGCAGGGCCCCCCCCCCCGGCCAGTCTAAACTCCAGAAGAAGGAAAACCGGCGCTAGGAAGTACAAGAAATTGAACACACCACCGACACCGATGGAGGAAGATCGAGTCGACTCGGAGGGGTGACACCAGCGACCCCACGATGATCATCGGGAACAGACAACTGGAAGACTCTGGGGACGCTTCGCTCGCTGCACCCCCTCGAACTGCAAGTATAATGTGCGGGGCCTGAACACCCCCACGAAAAGATCCCTAATAAGCAGAGAATTTAGGAGGGCTAAGCTGGACCTACTCTTCGTGCAGGAGACGCACTGGGCGAGGGGGAGGGAGCCCAGGATGCATGGGGGCGGTACCGAGGAAATTGTTTGTGCATCCCACAAAGGGAAGAAAAGAGGGGTTGCAATTCTGATCGCTATGCGGCTGGGATTCGAGAAAGACTCCATCCTCAGGGACCCTGAAGGCCGCTATCTCTTGGTGCGGGTCTCCCTACAGGGCGTGCCCATAACCTTGGCAGTAGTATACGCTCCAAACGAGGGCCCCCAATTCTGGGAGGGAGTGGGGGAAAGGCCGAAAACATTTGTCCAGGGCCCATTGGTGATGGGAGGTGATTTTAATATGGTCCTCGACCCATCCAGAGATAGACAGAAGGTGGGAGCTTCAAACCGCAGGAGACGCCATGTCACGCTGTTTTCAGAGGGTGAACGAGGGCCTGGGCCTGGTGGACACGATGCCCACCCCCCGAACGGGGACTCCCTCCTTCTCATACTATTCCTCCACTCACAAAGCCTTCTCCAGGATAGACTATATTCTCGCGGACGAGGTGCTCCGCCCACACGTAGCGGGTTACAGGACAGACCCTGTGCCCTGGACGGACCACGACTTGGTCAGAGTCACCTTGGCAGGGGACTAGTGTAGAGAACGGAGGGGACGCTGGAGATGTAACAACGCCATACTGAGAGATGAGGTACACGCCCAGGCCGTCCTGGATGCCATTTCAGAGTTTTTTTAGCTCAACGATAACGGGGAGGTGGGTATGCACACTCTCTGGGACGCCTTCAAGGTGACCCTAAGAGGAGTACTCATTAAAATGGGTTCTCGTCAGAAGAGGGAAAGGGAGACCCAGGAGAGGACTTTGAGGGAAAAAATAGCGTGCCTTCAACCGGGGGGTTCCCCGGTACAGACCCTAGACCGAGACCGCATGGCCACCCTGGAGGACTACAGACTCCAATTAAAAGACTTGCTCCTCCATAAAACGGAGAGGAGCCTCCAAATGGTCAGAGAGAAATACTACGAGAAGGGGGACAAATCGGATAGGATCCTGGCCTGGAAATTGAGGGAGGTTCAGAGAAGCAGGAGGGTGAAAGAGATGAGGGACAAGAGGGGAACACTAGGCTATGACACCCCCCACATAAGTGAAGCTTTCCGCCAGTACTATGAGTCGTTATACGCCTCGGAATATGACGGTGGCGATGCCCAGATTGAGGAGTTTCTCGACTCCATACAGATACCGTCCCTTCCCCGGGAGCTGGCAGAGGGGCTGAAGGGTCGGGTGACCGAGGAAGAGGTGGAGACGGCGATCATCGGGATGAAGGTGGGGACCTCCCCGGGGGAGGACGGCTTTTCGGCCTATTTCTATAAGAGGTTTCGCTCCTACCTGGCAAAGGTTTTCAACTCTGTTTTGGAAGGGGGCACCCTCTCCGACTCCATGATGGGAGCCATCATAGTGGTCCTACCCAAGGAAGGAAAAGACCCGAGGCAATGTTCGTCCCACCGGCCCATAGCATTGCTCAACATCGATGTCAAGATCTTGGCCAAGGTGGTGGGTAGGCGGATGGAGGGGATAATGCAGAAGCTAGTCCACGGGGACCAGGTGGGTTTCATTAGGGGCAGACAAGGGTCGGACAATATCCGCAAAATAGACCTGATACATTTCGCCCAAAACTCAAATCTTGGTGTGCATCCTGTCCCTGGATTCGGAAAAAGCTTTCGATAGAGTAGAGTGGAGATACATGACCCTCCTCCTCCAGCAAATGGGCTTCGGGACGCACATCCTGAGTTGGGTGGCCGCCCTCTATAGGGCCCCTACCGCAAGGGTCCAGGTGAACGGATTGCTGTCAGAATCCTTTCCTCTCACCCGAGGGACTAGACAGGGCTGCCCCCTCTCCCCCCTGCTATATGTCCTCACGATGGAGGCTTTGGCCATAGCGTTTAGATCCCACCCAGACATCAGGGTATCAGAAGGGGAGAGGTGGAATTCAAGCTCTCCCTGTTTGCCGATGACATCCTGGCATACCTGGTGGACCTGGCTTCTTCGATCCCTCCCCTTCTGTCCTTGGTTAGCTCCTTTGGGTGTTTTTCAGGCCTAAAAATTAACACAACTAAGTCAGTTCTCCTTCCAATGCGCCTGGTGGACCCGGTACTGGACCCCTTGACCAGGTTTCATGGGATAGCTGTGGGCAAGAGCAACATAAAATATCTGGGCGTCCTCCTTACTAGGGACCTATCAGAACTGGGAACCTCCAACTACGAGCCCATACTGTTCGAGATCACTTCTGACCTGAGGAGATGGGGAAAAATGATCCTCTCATGGTATGGCCGGATGACGGCAGTCAAAATGAATATACTGCCCCGGCTTTTATACCTCTTTACAGCCCTCCCTACCCGGGTACCCGCTCAAACCTTCATAGACATGCATAAAGGGGTCAGAGACTTCCGACCCTTGGAACCCGTGCCAAATGAAGAGCCACCTGATGCTTCCAAGGGAGGAGGGGGGATTCGGTCTCCCATATTTCCAGTTGTATTACCACGCAGCACAACTAAGGGTCCTCCTAGAACACATGAAGGAAGGCCTGCGGACATATTGGTCATATTTGGAGGACATGGACGTCCACCCCTTCAAAGTCCGAGACCTCCTGTGGGCCCCTCGCAAGTCAATTCCGAAACAAGTACTGGCCCACCCGGCCCTGGGAGTTCTTTGGGAGATGTGCAAGGAGTCCCCGGACGGCCCACTTTTCCACTTAGCCGTCCCCTATGACCTCCTTGTGGGGGCCCCCCCCCTGAATCTGGGCAACAGAGGATTTAGACAATCCCAGCGTTGGTCTGATGAGGGCCTGGAATGGGCGGGCCAGCTATTCAGGGAGGGTGAATTCCTGAGTTATGAGGACCTCAGGGATAGGCTGGGAGGCGGGACCCTCTCCATCTTCGAATACCTTCATTTTAAGGGCATTCTCAACGACCCCGCATGGGGATCAAACCTGCGGAGACAACTAACTCCATTCGAGAAACTCCTGGACTTAGCAACCTCTAGAAAGGGTGCGGTTTCCTGTATATACGCAATTCTAAACACCCATAACCTTCAGGCTAGGAGAGGCTTCTGTGGGTTGTGGAGTGGTCTGGCGGGGGAGGAGCTATCAGAGGATGCCTGGGCTCGCATTTTTAGGATATCATTTCATGGCAATCTCTTCACCTCGGACATGGAACACAACTTCAAAATCCTGCAGGGGTGGCACTGAGATCCGGTAAAACTCTCGAAAATGTTCACAGGGGTGTCGCCAGATTGCCCGAGGGGCTGTGGCCAGGTAGGGACTAGAGGCCACATGTGGTGGCTATGCCTGAAATTGCAGACCTACTGGGAATCCGTTAGAAATTGGATAGCGGAGGTAACGGAGGACCCCCTACCCCTCAACCCGCTGACCATGCTGCTGGGCCTCCCCCCCGGAGGAGCCTGATCTGCACAGGTACCCAAGGATGTGGGAACCTATGTTGAGAGCGGGCAGAGTGGCCCTGGCCCAGAGGTGGAAGAGCCCGGAAACACCTTCTAAGGAGGATTGGTTGAAAAAACTCAAGAACATGTTCTTGATGGACAAACTGACTGCCTTGGTGAACAATGACTCATTCCTCGCTGACTGGTATGGGGTCCAGCAGACATGGGGATGGGACATCCATTAGTTCCAGGATCGTGCCCCCGGATGGTCTGGGCGTGATCATCATTGAGAAGGACTACATCCAGTGGGGGAATCCCACGACCCGGGGCGAAGTCGGCCCCAAGCCAGCTGCAGAGTTGGTCACATGTCACATTGCTTCAAAGACTGAGGAAATGATATGAAAGTTTGGTCTCTTTACTGCTGTTATGGTTGAATCGGACATGAGGAAGGGGGGGGTTTACGTTAAGGGGGGTTCGGGGTTTATGCAATATTTTCTTTTTTGTTCTTTGCCTCACAAAATGCCAATAAAAAAACCAAAGTTTTTTTTAAAAAACGTGGTTTTGTTGCGTTTAATGCGATATTTCAGTGTAAAACCATTGTGAATACACATTGTACAAGATTGCTTAACTCTGACAATATTAAATTCATAAAACAATTCAAAATAATTGAACATCAAAACCTCAAACCCATTATGGACTTCAGGATCCATAATGCCCTTGATACTGGGACGCAGAAGAGGGGCGCAGAATTAGTAAGGCCCAACAATGCCTTTAACCATAATGTGAGGTCTAGTTGTTGTAAATCACAACACCCGAGCGGGATTTTTTTTTTTAAACTCAGGAAGAAGCTGCAGGTGTCAAAGGACGCGGAAGGAGCGGCAGAGGCAGACCAGAATGCTGGGTTGAATGTAGAAGAAAGCCAGCTGATGCCGACACGAGATATGAAAGCCGGTGGCGTGGCAGAGTGTGCGCAGCGGGAAGTGGTGTCTGGCACAGAAGCCTGACCGAGAGGGAGATGTGTTTCCAATGCAACGAGCAGCGCTGCAGTTTGCACGAGGACCGCCGGCGGTCCAGGAAGAAGCTGTACAGACCGCTGGAGTTAGGTTGCAGCGTACAGGAAGACAGAAGGCTGATAAAATGTCCACCACAGCACCAGCACAGAATCAGGAGACACCAAAGCAGACCATAGTTGGCCTAAAGCTAACCCTGGGGCACCCCAAATAGAACATTTGTCAAAAAAACAATACTTTGGACTACCAAACAGAAAGAAACACAGGCATAATTCCCCTTACCTAGGACACCAAATGGGGGAAACATAACCCACAGTGCCAACCACCAGGAGTATGTAAAGAAGCAGAAGAAAGTCAGCAATGGTGCAACTCCACTTATCTGGGACACTTGTAACTTCCATTAACAAAAGAGATTATAAAATGGAGGCAGACTTTGTTCAAACCTCCCCGCTGTTACACTTCGGACTTCCCCGCCGGCATCCTTGCAGAATACAACTTCTTTACAGGCTCCTCTATGGTCCAGGTACAAGCTAGCATGGCGTCTGTACAAACGTCGACGCACTCCAGGTCACCTGACACACCTTGTACGTGGAAGACGTACAGCAAGCCACGCCCCTCTTACGACTATAAAACCACCGTCTTCCAAGGGGCTCGCTGCTGCCAATTAGCGTTACCAGCTACACGCGGTTTCATCAGTTTCCTCTTCGTGTATCCCTACACGAATCCTTATCTGAACTCCTGGTTTTGACCTTTTGCCTGACATTTGGATTGCTTCGTCTCCTCCCTTGTTCTTGTTGCGATCATCTGGTTGTTGGACTCGGAACGCTACTGGATACGGCTCTCTTCTGTGTCTTGCAGTTCTTCCCTGGTTGCCGCTCTGCACATCATTTTTGCTGCTTACCTCCGGATCATCTCAACAACTACTCAACTATACTCGTGTACTCAGGTACATATCTATGGTCTTCCATGGACATTGTTTTCTGTTGGATTCTGGGACATTGAGTGACTTTCCTGTGAGATTGCTCTTCAGTGCATTTGAACGCTTTCCTGAACTGCACCATCCCGACCCTAGTGCGTCCCCTCGTGCCGTTCGGGGTTACTTAACTATACTAACTTCCCTGTTTGTTATTTTATCCTGTCGTTGTCTTCAGAATCCTGAACTCCTCTTTCAATCCTGGATTCCTCTTACTCCATTTATCTTTACTCAGGTCAGTTGTTATCAATACTATAGCTAAAGTGGGAAACGATACTGATTTAGATTTATTCCACTCATTCGTGTTATTCTTTGTAGATTATCCCGGGGAAACGCAATTCCACTCCAATATCCATATAGGTAGTTGTCCAATCATTTTTAACTGTTCTAATCACTTGTTTAACATCAACACGGTCTAATATCTTGGTATTCTTTTGCAGCATTGGTATTGGCGGTGTGTGTTCTCCCCGCTCTTTTATTCAATTGACATCTCGGTCTGTTCTACTGAAACAGCAGAGAGGTACATTGTGGAAAAGAGCCCCTCTTTGAGGAAGCCTGAGTCTTGTACTCAGGGGAGCTGGGATGGAAGGCCGAATTCGGAATTCTATACTACCAACATCTCCAAGGTCGTGTTCTCCGCATCTTCGACCTATTCGGAGTGGTGAGTAAACACCCACAAAGGACACTAGTGTGGGGAATCTTGGAACAACTATTGCCACAAAGCATGACTGTAGTTGTTGGAGTTTACATCCTGGCAGGCAAGTAAACCAGGAAAGGGGCTAATAGTAGTTAGTCTTGGCAGGAGAGTGGAGCAGGAAAGAAGACGTTTTGTGGCAAAGAAGTGTAATGAAAAGAACAGAAAAGTATTTCAGTTGAAGAATACGTGTCACATAATCAGATGTAATTGCTGTGCTATCCCAACAAAAGTATTTTCTTTTGAAGGAGAAATATGATATGCTGACAATTGCTTTGATTATGAACTTGTGGTTTTGAGAGAAAGACATTTCTGTTTTCCCAAGCAGGATATTGGGAAAGACCAATTGCTTTGAAGTTGTGGAACAAGTATTTATGAAAGAGACATTTACTTTAACAAGCGGGAGGTCGCATTTGAAGGATAAGATCTTGTGTGTGAAATTGAATAGAACTTTATTGAAAAAGAACTTCTCCAAAAGGTGTTCCTGCATTGATGCAGGGGAAGGGAATCCAACCCTGGTCACAATATGGTACTTTTCAAAATGTATAAGTTTGAAGTGAGTTTATATTGTTGAATTGAAGACAGCCAAATGTTCCTTTTGCCATTTGTTGTAGATTTTAGCGTGAGGGTCTAAGACTTTTTCACACTAGGTCATCTTTAGTTAGTTTACTAGGTAGGGACTTACTTGTTAGGACAGGGAAAGATAGGCGTTTATCTTACTCTTTTTTTCCCCTTTAATAAAATGGCAGATCTTGAGAAAACGCTACCTTTGCGTCGTCTTACATTTCTGACCCCTCACAATAGGATCAAATGAGGGAGGAGGTTCTCAGGTTAACAGTTAATAGGGGGCTTCCATGGAGATGCCCGGTGCTGGGCAAAGACCTCTTAACAGATTACTCGCCCACAGTAGGCTTAGTGTAGCAAGACTCCACACAGTTGCTCAGAAACCTACACAGACTGTGGTTTCCACTCAGCATGCGTCGTTTCCCTACGAGCCCATTAGATGTTTACAACAATGCCTTATCAGGAGTATTTTATATAGGAGAAACGCCTGCCTCCTACCAATCTAAAGGCAGATAAATACAAGATTAAACAGCTTTTAAAAAACATTTAACAGTGTCTCGTGAACATAAAATGCACTGGCATTGCGAAATCCAAAAAAATTATCAATTATCCAAAATATGATTAGACAAAGCAAACTATGCTGACATTTTGGGTCTCAAGCCAGGAGCAACCCCACAAACTAAATGCTATGAAACCAGGACATGCCTCTATGCCTACCTGTCAGTCCTTGGCATCGAGACGTCCTTGGAGCCCCAGCCTTCTTGACCAGATACCCAGAGGTGATTGTGTGTTCTGAATCTTTAATTTTATTGAATCTTCAGAAAGGACATGTACTGAAAGCATCAATGGCACCTCGCCCAGTTTTGAACGAGTACTGCATTTCAACCAGCACTCTAAATGCAGGACACACATCTAGAGAACACTGGTCTACTGTGTAACTGGACCACTACTCACAATGGGATCTATGAATACAGCAAATTCTTTTTTTGTTTAAATAGTTGCTTTTTCACCCCGCATCCCGCCGCAATACTCAATTTTTTACCCTACCACACCCCCGCATATAAAATCGTGTTAAAATGTGCAATAGAACATTCAGCATTTTTGGCTTCAGCATTTTATGGAGCACAGTAATAGGGGTTGGGGGATACACTCCACTAACTACTGTTGAAAAATTGTTGCCGTTCAATGACCATTTTCAATTCTGTAGCAATGCGGATGTCTAAATGAGACTTGCTGCCAAATCCAATGCTGCAGGTATTCTTCTAATATGATGCTCAGGGGAGTTTAACACAGCAAAAGACGACTTCAGAACTTCGATAGATCAACAAAAAAGTATTCCAGCTTAGTAGAGGTGCCTCCATCCCCGACCTCAAAAGAGTAGCTGAGTTTTGCTGGACATCCCAGTCCAAGTAATATTTATCATACGTGAAAGCAGACTTACAAGTACTAGAATTCAACAAGGAAACATCAGGAACGAGCGAGCTACACACAGCAGACATGGGTCTTCATGACAAATCTGTATGATTTGAGGCACACAGGCATGGGCTTCTCTGGAGATCAGCCTCCTATGAACAATAGAAAAAAGGTTGAATAAAGGAGTATGTAGGGCAGGAAATGGGTGGATTTCTCCGATACAGAGCAACAAAAGGCCCATGCCTGAGCCGCCGTACATCACTGCTGGTGCAGTAATCAGCTGTTAGCAGTGCCCCGAGACCAGTTCCAGAACTCGGAATAACTTTGCCTTTTATGTTTTGCATTTAAACATATTAAAGTACAGTTACGTTTGAGTGCCACAGAAGCGGGTGGGTAATGAGGAATGGCTATTGTCGGTTTCATGCCCCTTAAGAAGGGTGAATGTTGGGTAGTTAGAAATGTGAATGCCTAAAGCTGCATGGTGCGTGAACCAAGCACTAGAAGCAGGCGATCATACCATCAATTATACATCCCCATTTCTTTCAGTCTTGATAGTGCGGTCATAAAAACACAGATGTGATTATTTTTAGACTTGCAAGAAGTCATGCTGGGAATTGTAAACCACCATTCCTGGTGGGGAAGAAAGCAACAATCATACTCTTTATGCTCCAAATGTTTCTGAAATGCTTTCTATACTGTCAGGTTGGTTTATTATGGGGCTACTACATGTTTCAAGTCATCTCTGTAAAATTGTATTTGCACCTTGTGTATTTCCAGGTCTATGACTTGGCTGCCATTACTCTACCCCCCATTAACCACCCCCATTGATCCGGCCAACCCCCCTCTCCCCACCATAGGTTTTGGGTTCATAGAATAAATGTTTTCCCTTTTCTGTACCAAGAACTCTTCAAGAACATACCCCACAACTTCCCACTGTGAGGAATCCGGCAGAGCCATCACCAAAACGCTGCCTAAAGTCTCCTCCCAGGTGGCCAGGAGAGGGCAGATTTTTCCCCGATCACAATCCTGGGGGTGGTGCACTGCGGGAGGATACCCTGGGTGGAGACAAGACCCAGGGTAGTGAGGAGATTCTGTGGGATCAGACAGTTATTTTTTCTCTAAAAGGGATACTTTTACCAGCATGTCAAAAGAGGTTCTGGCTTATTGCCATTTCAACATATCTCAACTGCCTAGTAAAACTAAAATGGTACACGCAAATGTTGTAACCCCGCAATACATTAGATCAAGAGAACAAATCTTTTGTATCCCTAAAAACAAATAACCGCCTCAATACCAAAGGTATACTATAAGGAATGGTGGAAATGTGGTATTTTCTATACCATCTGTCTCTAATAAGATTGAAATCCACAATCCCGCTTCTAAAAATACTAAGGGAATTAAATCTACCCTTAAAAGACAAGGGAAAACAACTCCACTAAAGTGAGAATCCCACAGGAACGGAGACGAAGAATAGGGCTCAAGAGGCATGTAGACGTGACGGTCAGGCAAGTAGGCCTAACAGCCATTGCCAGGGTCAGGCAATTAACATTAAGGGCCTGCACCTGAAATCAATTGCCCCACCTGAGCAGCATAAAAGGCTGCAGCAGGAAGGGGAAGAGAGGAGTTCATGAGGAAGTGTGATCACTTAAAGGGACGCCGGGACGAGAGAAGAGCAGATTTCCCCTGCAGGTTCTGAGTTGGTCCTGTGTTCACAAACCCTGCCTTGCCATGGCTGCACTGAGAGGGACGTGCTGAGATTGTTTCGCAGGTGTGCCTAGTGGCTATAATTGCAGAGCCGTGAGCGTGCTGCAATCTGCTGCCTGGGTGCAGAAGCAAGCCGAGGGACAGAGAAGTGAAGGAGACTCCCTGTGGTCTTGGCCGGTCCGGAGACACCCATGCTGCAGAGGGGTGCGGGTCCCAAGAGTGCCTAAAGTAGTAGTAGTAGGAGGAGGAGAAGTCGGGAAGTGGAAGGAGCCCTCAGCTGCAGTGTTCCCAAAGCCGGTGAGTGAAGCTCTTTGTTCAGGTTCACTGAAAAACCATTGCCAGTAACCGTTGCCAGCTCAATTGTAACTTGCGTAGAGTGGAAGCAAGTAGAAGTTGTTAGTTGCTGTGAAAAGTCCCAATAACAATGGAAATGTATCCTGCAAACATCTAACGTAAGTCAGAGTGCTCGCTTAAAATGAAAAGCTTTCCATTTCCCATTGTTGAACTGTATAAAACTTTACCAGAGTGGTCGCGTGTCTCCAATTAAGAAGAGGAATGCTTTTCTGAATCACTCGGAAAGTTTAAACTGACTTTCCCAAACTGTTACAAGGAATATTACAACAAAGACAGGTCGCGTGTGGACAATTGTGATTCATGGCCACAGTCAAAGTATCACTCCTTGCTAATGAAAGGGAATGCAAGTCCTTGGAGTTCTCTAAAGTTACAAAATCTTCAAAGATTGGTCGTGCGTACCTAAATCGGTTTCTCTTGTAAAGCTTGAACCCTGTAACATCTAGAACAATTATTCAATAAATGATAAGTTGCTGAATTAAAGGGAAGAGCAAGCATTGCCTAAGCAAGTAGGCAAATCCTTTCTATAGTGAACCAGCCCCACTGAAATGTAACCACCTGTATCCGGAAGTTGCTAAAGTTGTTAAAGGTCCAGCGTCCTCCGATGCAAGTGTGACAAGGTCATCCAAAGCGGGAAGAGTGCCAAAACAGCTTCAGGGTAGCTACTGGAACCAAGTAGGTGTGAATAAAGCTGGGGAAGGGAGCTGGGTGCTTACAAGAAGATTAAATTAACAATCTGTAGTGCTGAGACTGTTGAAGTTGAGTGAGCAGCAGTCTGGAAGCAAAGGCAGATTATATTGGTGGCAGTAAGACAGACAGAAGAGGCAAAGAGGCCACCCTTTTCTGATAACATACGAAAGAAGAGTGCCTTGCCTACCTGTTGAGGTCGAAGAGTCTAGTCTTTAAATTGCCTAACAATCATAAAGTACTAAGGTTAAAGAGAACTATCATAGCTGTGGTTGTCTATAATACTGTCAGCAAATGTATTAAAAGGTGGTTGAAGCAGTGGCATACTGTGGAGCCAAGTAGCCTGCCTCCACAATAACAGTAGTATAAGGGAGTTGTCAAGAGGAAAGCAACACCCTAAGAAGAAGCATCCTGACAAATTATACCAACACTACAGAGGTTATCAAAACATGGACAGTAGTTGAAGCTGAAGTGGTTCTTTTATCTTTGAACTGTGGCAATACCATCATTGAAAGAGGATATCCAGGATTACCATTGGTGCTGTTTTCTTTGCTGGAATTGGAAGGGGAACCTTTCAACAGAAAGCTAAAGAACTGTTAACAGTGGATTTTTTAACGCTCAAGAACTGACTCAAGACTTTATGAGCACTTGGAGAAATTGACTTTGGACAATCCCGGGAAAGGGATCTACCCAGGACAGGTTAATGTCATCCAAGTCACTGGTTGTTTGGTATTCACTTATTTATGGCATTTATGATTTCCTTTGAACATTTTGTTGTTTAGTCTAGGGCCAGTTTTGTGTATGCTAGGAGACATTCCCATAGAACTTAGACTAGGGATGGAACTCCCCGGTAGAGTAGGTCTACTAAGGGTTTATTTGCACTATGTCATTAAAGAAATGTCCGAACACTGAGAAAACCACAACCAGTTGTTCACTTCACATTAATGACCCCCTCATACCACCCTATAGCCAATCCCCATAAGCAGTGGTACATTACTGTGTAAAGTCTTAGCAGTTCCTCAGTCAGAAGGTGTGTGGTACTAAATGCTAGTGACATAAGTACTGTATCTTTATTCACACCCCTCCACTGGCAATATTGAGGGAACAGAGGAACATGGCCATATGTCTGTCAAAATAAGCATGCATCAATTTGGATCTGTAAGATCAGGCGAGATCATCATACTAGATTTCTTGGACTCCACAGGACCCTTTGTCGGTTGCTCAGGACAAGGGCTCAACAGTGAACATATTTCATGCATCTTCCAGGCCTTTAAAAACAGGGGAAATAAAAAAAAGGACAAGAGAACAGAATTCCAATAATCCGCTTCAACATTTACCGCCTTTGCTCATTTTCCAGAAACGTTCCAATTCCGTTTGCTTTTAATTTTATCACAGAGTGCTGTGGCATTTACAACTTTACCGTTAAGCACCTTTCTTTACAGGCTCTGCTGCCCTGCAACCTAATTCGGGCCAAGAACTCCCGGAGCGGGCAGTTTACATACTGACCCATTATCTCAAACAGACTCAGGGAACGATTGGTTAATACAAAAGCAGATGTTGTAATAGAACACCAACCTGGCAACAACATCGCCATCCATCCTGATCTTAACACGAGGTTGCACAAGACTGCCCACCTACGTGTTTCTCAGAGACCTAGACTTCCGACACTCACCTCGGTTTTGAGTTCAGAAGGCAACAATTGAAAAAGTTGGTTTCAAAGAAAACTTCAGAGTGTTGCCATACAACCAGTGCGTGGTGGCTAGCGAATTTATCTGAAGGGGCATACATATTTGCAGTGGTGGAAATGGAAAAAATTGGTGGGGGGGGGGGTCACACAAGGGCCAGGGTGGGGGCGGAGTTTGGGGGTGCCGCCCACCCCCCGTTCCTCAGTGCTGACTCTGGCCGGTTCCCAAGATCCGGCACCAGATGTATAGCCGGATCTCGGATGCGGCGAGCGCCGGCACAATCGCCAGCGCTGCCTATTTGGCATTAATGAGTTAGCATGGTACTCGGGCCCCAACTAAAGTTTTTGCAGGGGGAGCATTTCCCCCCTACAATGGTTGTTTTTGTAAGGTGTAAAACTGCTTTTTACAGCACACTTTGTGAAAAAATGGGTACAAGCCATGCAAGGTACTGAAAAACATGAAAACATGTAATATATGGCAGGTCACCACCAGAACACAGGCGCATTTTCCAATGCACTCTCTTGCTTCCAAGGCCACGGTATATGCCAGCATCGACACTTAAACCCCTTTCATTGGCACAATATGTACCAATGCCGTGTCACGGTCAGACGATATGCGGTTTGTGCACAATGCCAATGCATGTGCCACTGCAAAAACAAACACTCGTGTTGGCTGTAACCAATAATGCCACTAAGAAGGCATTTTTCGTGCCTGTGCCAATATATTCTATTAGTGCCCTGCGGCACCTTGCATTTGCAGCCAAGGGCCAAAATATACAACTCTGCCAGGATAGTAATTTTAAAATCCTGTTGCCGGCACCCCAACACCATACCTTCCAGCCACTCAGGCCTTCATACAGACGTCCACGCAGTCATGCATACATGTTTTTCTTTCTTTTTTAAATACAATTTCTTCACATGGAAAAAAACAAGACCCACCTTTATCTACATCAGTGGTATGCAAACATCTGTATGCTAAGCCCCCCTCGAGTAAAAATAGTGTTGCTGCCCCACCTTCCCCCCAGGTGCCATATCGCTTATATTTTCTATTGTAATCAGTCGCCGTACCCCCTTTTTGAAGAGACTCGCGCCTCGCCTGGCCATCCTTCGGGCTACCTTGGTGGGGGCCAGCCCCACAGTTTGAAAACCACTGATCTCCAGTTTTGCGCATGCGCAGAACAGACAGACAGACTCCAGAGATCGTTCGGCCAAAGCGCAAGCTAGCCTTGGAGCCATCGAGATAGGCGCTGAAGGCACTGCTTGGACACTGAACATTGGCACGCGCGCCTCGTGTCCATTAGGGGAGCACTTCACATCAAGGACCCCGCAAATGTTAGTCAAACCCACGGCACGCATTCGGGAACCAGCAACAGGGATTGCGCTTCAGCTGCCAGCAATGAAGGCAATTACGCAAGATTCAGTCGCCTATTGAACGTTCGTTCCAACCGGTAATTGAAAAGCTGCCAAACGTTTGTGCTGTAACAAACATTTTTCAAATAACCTAAATATTTTTGGCTTGAGCCAACAATGTGTTTAGCACGAGTAATGTTACACACAACATTCAGCAACAGAACGGCAAGGCAATAATTGCCTATTCCTCTAGCCTAAGGTAAAGCAATGGCAAAGCTGGAGAGCTAGCAGGGTGTGCATTTAAAGAGCAGGCCAAAGTTCCTCACTAAGGGAAAGCAATAGTACAGGTGGAGAGCTAGCAGGGTGTGCATTTAAAGAGCAGGCCAAAGTTGCTCACTAAGGGAAAGCAATAGAACAGGTGGAGAGCTAGCAGGGTGTGCATTTAAAGAGCAGGCCAAAGTTGCTCACTAAGGGAAAGCAATAGAACAGGTGGAGAGCTAGCAGGGTGTGCATTTAAAGAGCAGGCCAAAGTTGCTCACTAAGGGAAAGCAATAGAACAGGTGGAGAGCTAGCAGGGTGTGCATTTAAAGAACAAGCATCAGTTCCTCACTAAGGAAAAGCAATGGCAAAGCTGGAGAGCTAGCAGGGTATGCATTTAAAGAGCAAGCATCAGTTCCTCACTAAGGAAAAGCAATGGCAAAGCTGGAGAGCTAGCAGGGTATGCATTACAGGCATTACCATAGCAAGCAGATGTGATCATCATGCATCATCTTCTATAAAAATCCGGCATTTCTTGCGCCTGTGTGCAACTGAGCATTACTTCTTCACGTTCGGTCAAGAACTGGGGGTTATCGTTCACCCATCAGAAAACAAAAAAACAGTTTCTGGCGAAAGGAGATCTCTGCAAAAGGCGGGCTCAATTCCTTCACCATTTCCACCAGAGCAATTAAGGCGCACAATTTCCTGGAGTTAGCATGGCCTTTTTCTGACATCAGCAGTCTCTTTGACAAGCTGCAGATTAAAAAGATACACAGCTATTGCTATTTCAGTAGCAAGTCAAGCCTTTGCACAACCATTTGGGTCCCCAAAAGAGACAAATACTGCCTTGCCAGGAAACAGAATGTGCAGTTCTAGCAAAAATAGGTTCTGACGCAGCAGCCTGCGCATGGCAGGCCAATGTACAGCTCCAAACTCTTATGCTGTTGGGTTTGGAAAATGTGCATTTTATCATATATGGAATAATGTGCAACAGTGGAAGTGTTTAATTATATAATTCATATTGTTGGTTTTAATGTTGGCTGAAGGTTTGATCATATAGTGCAAAATGTTGATTTATGAAGCCAAACTCACTTAAATAAAAAAGAAAAAAAAAATAAGTGTTTAAGCTCGGATAGGAATAACATTAAACTAAAACAGGGTTGACTACTGGGGTTCTGCACTAGTATTTACCACGAAATGGAGCTCCAATGCGTTGGTGGCTTACTGTCCACATGGTCACTGAATGCATTTGTCAATTATATGCTGGATCTTGATTTGCTGTGCATATTGCCAATTAAGTGACACAGGGATTGTGCATGCTAGTCAGTAGCACTCAATGAGGATGTAGCTTGTCAGGCCTGTATTACCCCCCCCCCCCCCCCCCCGAGACAAAATTCAGAGTTGGAACTGGTGGAGGAGCCGCGCGGGGTGCCATTTCTTGAGTTGTGATCTGGACACATCTTCCGTCTTAATATCTTCTTCTGGGTGTAGGATTCCATTTGGTTCCCAAGTTTGTGCATTTTGAGATCAGGATGTGTCATTATTCCATTCAGAAGATTAACTTAATATACCAGAACTCAATGAAAATAATTGCAATTTCGTTTTTTCACAGATTTTGCAACACTCCTACCTCTACCTACATAATCCATTCTAAAGAGGTTGGACCACATGCTGCACCTGTTCCCTCCTCAAAATTGACAACTATGTGTACTCGTAAACCTCTTGCTGCAAGTCCTCTACGCTCAGTACCGGAGCGTAGGGACTGGAGAGGTTCTTCTCTACTTGGTTTGGATGGAAAATGCATTTGCAGAATTTGCTCATGGTGAAAATAAACCTAAATAGAATACCCACTGGCTTGGAAGCCTTGTTCCTAGACACAAGGAGACACTAGTGTACTACTCGACACAGAATTTTGATTGTTTTCCCACAATGGAACAAACCATGGCCCAAAAGAATGTAGCGATTTTGGTCGAAAATACAGTAAAATAACCCAAATGAAATAGATTATACACCCCCCCTTTTACTTAACTTGTGGCGGCACATTTTGCTGTGTGCCTCCGACTCGCTGTGTCGCTGCAACGCCTGTTCCCGTTCACTTTGTGATCGCGAACCGGCACAGGGGGGGTTTGTGGGGGGGTCCTTTCTCCTTTTTCTTTATGCTTTACTCCAACAGCTGCGGGGGACACCCTGACATTATAGTGAACAATGGTGCGGGGGACACCGAATGGGGTTTTAGTCAAAATGTTCAGCCATGTAAACTTTTCCTACGGCCGAAATTCGACCAAATCTCCCATTCGGTAATTTCTTTTCAATTATTTTGGCCACTTCCTTAGAAACATGGTAGCAGTTTCTACCTACACCCGCCTTCCCAGGGGTGTGGTCTATTAAAATGGTAGAAGTTCCCCTTAAAGGATACTGTGTTCTTGTAACATTCTTGCATTCCTAGAAGTAAAGGAAAAACACCATTCGTGTCACCACAGCATTTAGCTGTCAAACGGAACACCTAACGGAGTTACAAAAGGAGAGGCTCAACTTCCATTAAAAAAAAGTGTTTTATTTTTAAAAGAACGTATTAACTGGAAGAAAGCACCAGTAAATGATACACGTCTAGACTTGGTGAAGGGAAAAAAAAATGCATCTTTCAAGAAGAAAAACACCACTTCAGGCGATCGAGAGCACCGCCTGTTTTAAAGGGACGGTAGATGATCTTTCAGATGGGGGGGGGGTCGCAATAAATGAACGAGGACTGATCCTAGACTCATTTCGTTACTAGAGAGGACCTACAAACTGAGAATGCCAAATAATGTGGGGTGGAGAATCACAGGATTTTTTAACAAGTTGAGGTGTAAGGATGGTGTCCACTGCACGCCCCTAATCCCCATTCTGAGCCAGTACCTGCTTTGCGTACGGGAGCTTGCAACAAAAATAGACGGCTTCTATAGGTGTACTTTCTCGGTCCCATCTGCCAGCTTGGACCCCCGGAAGGTCGTGAAGGAAGAATGAATGCAGTCTTTTTAGCGCAAGAGGACCCTGCTCCCCACACCCTCACAACTTCGATCGTATTGCAGGCAGGTGCTCACACTCCATAGTGCTTGCAGCTGTAACTCTTCTGCCTTCTAGGCACGAGTCAGCATGGCCTACCACTGGGTGCCTGGTGACTGCAAGCAGAGAATCTAGCATTCACTAAGTGTACATGGACGACCCGCGCGAGTCGCCGCGGAGGACAGAAGAGGTGGGCAAATTCATGGTCACCCCAAACCGGCCGCTTTAGCCAGCCATGCAGGGGAGATTGTACCCATGGTATGATAGTTTATTTATATAGTGCCTATACATAATGTGTTTCAAAGTGCTTCACAGCAAGGGAGGGAACCAGGGAAAACACAAAAACATTCTTACAGGTCATAACAACAAGAATGTGAAATTAACCGTACTCAGCCTGGCGACATTTCAGATAGTGCAAGAGCTAATACACAGATAGGAAGGAAATGGGAACAGACAGGCGACTACTGTACTAGGCCTGATGACATTTCAGATAGTGCAAGAGCTAATACACAGATAGGAAGGAAATGGGAACAGACAGGCGACTACTGTACTAGGCCTGATGACATTTCAGATAGTGCAAGAGCTAGTACACAGATAGGAAGGAAATGGGAACAGACAGGCGACTACTGTACTAGGCCTGATGACATTTCAGATAGTGCAAGAGCTAATACACAGATAGGAAGGAAATGGGAACAGACAGGCGACTACTGTACTAGGCCTGATGACATTTCAGATAGTGCAAGAGCTAATACACAGATAGGAAGGAAATGGGAACAGACAGGCGACTACTGTACTAGGCCTGATGACATTTCAGATAGTGCTGCATGTGGAGGAATAACAAGTAAGGGGGGGGGGAGCATGT